>NC_083103.1:8744648-10111705 GCF_949774975.1 Lagenorhynchus albirostris | reverse complement strand
ACCCCTCTCTTCTGCTGGAGCCCTGGAGAAAGATCTGGAAGGCTACTTCTAGGCTGATTTACCTCTAACAAGCAGTGTGACCACAGCCAAGTCACAAACTCCCTGCATTTCAAATTCCTCCCCTGTAAAAAGAGGGTAATGATCCCCCTTCGGACTCCTTCCCAGAACTTCTTAGAAAAAGATACAGTGGGATGGCAATAGCAATGGGAAGGGCTGTCATTGTGGACACTTCTTACATATCAGGCACATTATATACATCATCTCACTTAATACCCAGAGCATTCTATACGGACGATAGGAGTTATATTCTACCTTTTTACCTACCGAGGGGGAAACTGAGACTCCAAATGGTCATATGGCTTACCCAAATTAAACAACAGAACCTGTATTCAAACCTAGGCATTTGCCATCGCCTTTGCATAGCGTCCTGATATGAGAGGACACTCATAAAAATGCTTGGACTATACACAGTGCCATTACAATGCAAGGTATGACAGTCGTACTATAACACAGACAGCTGATTGCTGACCCTTCTTTGTTTCCTTTTCCCAATGCTCGGTGAAAGAATCCCGCTAACAAAGATGAAGACCATGCGAGAAACCCTCAGGGAAAAAAACTTGCTGACAAACTTCCTGTTGAGGAACAATGACGACAGGTCCCAGAATGTCGCCCATGACCCAAAATTGTCTCTTCATCCCCTGAGGAACTACCTGGATGTGAGTGTGTTGGGTGGATGGCACTCTACAGCGCCCCCTGGTGCTCTGGCCTGGCACTGGGGTTCATCTGGAGGCGCCAGGCGGTGTGGTGGGGCTAGGGCTCCTGCAGGAAGCAGAAACACTGGGGAATACGGACCCCATTCCCAGAGAAGAGGGCACTCTCATCCTCAACTCTTGGTCGGTGGTAACTGGGCTCGGCAATGACCAGGTGGCAGGTAAACACCCATTTCTTGCCAAAGATATGTCATTAGTTTGAGGGAGATTGTTCCCCCTGAACTAAGTGAGCCACTGAGTTACAGATGAAAGGTGAGCCATGTCTGATCGAAAGATAAAGCCAACTGCAAATCAAGATTGAAACCCCAGGCGGACAAAGTTCAGCCTCCGCAGATCCAAGGACACCAGTAAAAAGTTACTGAGCCCCTATGGCCTGTGACGCCATAAAAATCTAACACTATGGTTATTGTTATTGATTTTTAAAAAGGTCTCGTCTCTTCCTCAAGAATGCATAGGACAGCCTGAGCGATAGGCAAAGAGTAAATACATGTCAAATAAAAGCGTGGTGGTGATAGGACATGGTCTGAGTTCAGAGGAGGTGGCCTGGGGTGACCTAGGAGGGCCAACTGGAGAAAGAAACAGGCTGGGCCTTAAAGGGGGGACTGGAGAGCTTCTCAAATGAACGCACCAGGACTCGCCTGCAGGCCAGTGCTTAAGACTCTGCGCTCCCACTGCAGGGGGACCGGATTCGATCCCTGGTCAGGGAACTAAGAGCCCGCATGGAGGAAAAGAAAGAAAAAAATCAAATGAAGGCACCGGTGTGAGCAGAGGCTGTGAGGTGGGGCGGTTGGAAAGTGATCTCAGGAGACACGGGACACCTCGAGGGAAGCAGTACTCTGGGAATCGAGGGCGGCCAGGGCAGCCAGGTCTGACCACACCACCCCTCCCCGGCCCCTGTAGCTAGCCTATGTCGGCAACATCAGCATTGGAACGCCCCCTCAGCAGTTCAAGGTCGTCTTTGACACCGGCTCAGCTGACTTGTGGGTGCCTTCCACCTACTGCGACAGTGTCCCCTGCTGTGAGTACCTGCCCCCCCCTCCCGCCCATCTTGTACTCCCCCTCCCACCCCCTTCTCCGTCCTTGGCACCTGACGGACACACATCTCTTGTGTCCGCAGACACACACAATGTCTTCAACCCTCACGTGTCCACCACCTTCCGGCTCTCGGGCTTCCCCGTCGACCTCACCTACGGCTCCGGGAGGATCATTGGATTTCTTGGCTACGACACTGTTCGGGTAACTGGAAACCAGAAGCCGAGTCAGGGCTGGCCCTGGGAGCAACCGCAGCTTACAAAACAGATGCAGGCCCAACTGGGAGGGCCCGTCTTTCCCAAAGTCCCCTAGTGGCTGGCCGCCCACCCCACAGTGTTGTGTCCCTGGGGAGACAGTGTCCCTGCTGACACACAAACTCCCAGAATGGCTGACCCAGAGAGTGGCTTGAGGTGTGGGTTTGCAGCTCCTTTGCCCATGAGCAGCTCAAGGTTCCTTTTGCTGGGAGCAGGGAGAGAGGGGAAAAAAGCACCCACTCTTATATCCTCAGGCTGTGCCAGGTACTTTCACGGTAATAACTCGTTTACTCCTGCAGCAACCCCACATAGCAAGTGCTATGATTAGCTCCACTAGACAGATGAGGGAACCGAGGTGCAGAAAGCCAGGGCCTTGCCAAGGTCAGGCATCAGGTAAACGGTGAAGCTGGGCTGGCCAGTCAGGATTCATCAGGTGTGCGGTACCTGGGGAGAGGATAAAACTGATCTTGGGCGGTTGCGGGGAACTGAGGGCTTCGGGAATCCAGACAGGGAAAGCAGGGGGCCACAGACGTGGGAAGGGCCTGATAAATGGGGGTCCACAAGAGGGGGCCTTTGAGAGCCTAGTGGAAACTATAGCCTGCATCCCCCAAAGGGCCTGAGTATTCTCTCTCTCTCACACACACGCAGACGCACATCCCCAAAGCGTGTTTCCCAGGCAGAATTTTCATAAGCACCCTGGCAGCGACATTGTAAAATGGGCTTCTGTCTGCCTAGGCAGATGCAGAATCCACAATGCATTGCGATGAATTCAGTCCATTTCTGTCATCACATCATAGTGACGCCGAAGAGAAGACTATCCTGCTCTCTACTCATTCTGTCCTCCAGTCGGAACCATTTGGTGCTGTTGAGTCCCTGTTTTTCCACCTGCACAGGAAGCATGTGGCCAATTTCGCTCACTTCACATGGTGTTTGCAGGATGGGCAGGTGTTGGTTCAAAGCCACAGCCAGCACAAATGGAACCCAAATTCCAGTCGCAGCTTGGTCTAACTATCTGAGGTCAACACAGGGCACAGCCAGGCCACAGTTCTCTGCGGTGCTCGTGGCATCTCCATCCCAGCCCAGTCCCAGCCCCACTTCCCAAACCTTTATGTGGGAACACTCTCCTCTCCCACAGATCGGGAAACTTGTCGATGTGGTCCAGCCGTTTGCCCTGAGCAAGGCGCAGTTTGGGTTGGAGCATGCACCCTTTGATGGCATCCTGGGCTTGGGCTACCGCAGCCTCGCCATCCAAGGGACCACCCCTGTCTTCGACAACCTGAAGAGACGAGGCGTCATTTCTCAGTCTGTCTTTGCCTTCTACTTGAGCACGTAAGTCTGAACTGCACAAGCCCTCTCTCTAAGTCAGCTGTAAGATGCTTTCAGTTGCATGAAAAGTTGTAGCCCAGCTGATCCAGAAGTTTCCTGAGAGACAGTCTAGCCCGGGATAACTATGGCCCCAGGGCCACATCTGGCCCTGCCACTGGTTTTTGTAAATAAAGTTTTATGAGAACACAAGCATGCTCATGGGCTCAGGGGCAGCAGCTTGGTCCAGGGGGTGTGAAGGGAAGAGGGAGAGCAGTGGAAGATATCAGGATACAGGTTGGAGGAAAAGGCAACAGGATGTGCTGATGGATTTCATATGGGAGGAAGGAGAGGGATGGTGGGAATGTTTCCTCCTCACTAACAGTTTACCCGGAGCCCAGAAGCAGCTACACAATTCGCAGGTGCCAGCGCGACATGGAAACGTGGGACGTCTTGTTCAGACAGTATTAGGAGGGGCCTCCCTGGTGGCGCAGTGGCTGGGAGTCCGCCTGCCGATGCGGGGGACGCGGGTTCGTGCCCCGGTCCGGGAGGATCCCACGTGCCGCGGAGCGGCTGGGCCCGTGAGCCACGGCCGCTGAGCCTGCGCGTCCGGAGCCTGTGCTCCGCAACGGGAGAGGCCACGGCAGTGAGAGGCCCGCGTACCGAAAAAAAATAAAAAATAAAAAAAGTATTAGGGGGCTTCCCTGGTGGCGCAGTGGTTGAGAGTCCGCCTGCCAATGCGGGGGACGCGGGTTCGTGCCCCGGTCCGGGAGGATCCCACGTGCCGCGGAGCGGCTGGGCCCGTGAGCCACGGCCGCTGAGCCTGCGCGTCCGGAGCCTGTGCTCCGCAACGGGAGAGGCCACGGCAGTGAGAGGCCCGCGTACCGCAAAAAAAAAAAAAAAAAAAAAGTATTGGGAATTTCAAGACAGGGATAGCAGAGGCTCAGGGCCCTGCTGCGTGTGAGGCCCCATGGGTGGCACAGGTCACACACGCTGGTGAAGCCAACCCTGGGTGAGCCTGAGCCCACACCCTTGGCGCCCTCGAGCCTCGGCTTTTCTGAACAATGACAGGCAAGGCGAGGGGGCAGCCAGGCCCCTCCGGCACGGTGTCCTCTGAGGGTATCTCTGAGCACTCTGGTTGCTGGAGGGGACCGGGCCCTCTTCAGAAGGGTGGGTGGTCGGAGCCCAGCCAGGCTGCCCAGCTTCGAACCCCTTCTGTGCCACTCACTAGTCGGTGACCCACCTCGGACAGGTCCTCAATCCCTCCGGGCCTCAATTTCCGTCTCTGTAAAATGGGGACCCTAATAGTGCCAAGGATGGGTGGAGAAGCACAGCCCTCAGACAGTGCCTGCCGTTATTCTGCTACAACGAGCCCTCCCTCTTCCTTCTCTCCTCAGCCAGAAGGAGAATGGCAGCATTGTGATGTTAGGCGGGGTGGACAACAGATACCATAAAGGAAAGCTCCAGTGGATACCAGTGTCCCGACCCCACTACTGGCAGATAACCATGAACCGGTAAGCCCCTCCCTCTGAGGGCCCCCCCAAGTGATGCTCCCACACGTGCACACGGACACATGCAGACACACAAAGAAACGCACAGACGCACAGTCACACACACAGACATACGCTCCACACCCAAAGACACACGTGTAAGCACACGCACAGGCACACAGATACACACAAAAACACACACAGATACACACGCCACCCACGGGTTCATAATCACCCCAGGCCCCTGACCAGGGCTCTGACCAGGGTCCTGAACAGGGTTCAGAGAGACCTGTGCAGCCCAAGAGGGCTGCACCCACCACGCTGGAAGGCAGGGAGCACGGTTTGAAGACCCTAAAGTGCAGTGAAAAGAGGATGAGGGAGGATTTCACCAGCCTGAACAGGGTTGTGATAAGTTGACCAACTGTCTAGGGCTACCCGGGACCCAGGGAGCTGTCACTACACAAAACTACCAGTTTCAAAACAGGGAAAGTCCTGGACAAACCAGGAAAACTGGTTTCCTGAGGGAGAAACTCCCCAGCAGTGGAGAGAGGTTGGCTGCATTCTTGAGACCTGAAAGCAACTCATACAAAGAGACACTCGCCCCACCCATAGCCACCCCCCATCCCGGGCACACAGTGGGGCAGGGGCTGTGACAGAGAGAATCAGGAAGCCGGGATCCAGGAGTGGTCTGAGAACAAGGGGCAGTAATTGACGGGATTCTCAGTGATACCCTCAGACAGAAGCTTCCGTGTCCTTTGGAGGCCCCTGGGCTAGCTCAGGCATCGCCTGGCCGGGGGCCTCAGTGTCTGAGCTGTGTGAGTGGGCCATGCTGGGAGACAACCTCTCCCAAGGCAGCCTGTGTCTCCGACACCCCTACTCTCAGCATCTGCTGCCCCGGAGAACCTCCATCTTCACCGTGTGGGTTGACCCGTTATCGGTCACACAGCACATACAGGGCTCTGGTTGTTCCTCATCCACTTTTTCATTCATTCATTCATTCAACAAACATACGTTGTGCATCCGCTGTGTGCTAGGCACTTGAGAGAGGCACTGAGGCTACAACTTGCCCTTACATCTAGTAAGGCAGACGTACATGAAACGAGTCACACACATAATAATGAATTTCCACTTCGGTACATGCTAGTAATGAGGAACTCTACAGAGTGACCAGGACAGGAGCCTGATCTAGTCTGGGGGGGAGGACTTCCCTGAAAAAATGACAAGTAAGCTGGAACCTGGAAGATGAGGAGAAATTAGCTAGACAAAGGGGATGGGGGTCTTCTAGGAAGGGCGAGCAGCACATGCCAAGGCCCTGAGGCACCAAAGAGCCTGATGCACTCAGGAGCTGAAAGGAAGTCAGCGAAGGTTAGGCGACCAGAGCAAAGGCAAACAGAGGCAGGGCGTGAGCTGAAGGGAGACAGTCAGGGAGGGGGCAGTCGTGGGGGGAGACTTCACAGTGATCCTGGTGTCCACTCTGTCCCACTGTCTCTCAGCATCACCATAAACGGTGTGGCTTTTGGTTGTTGCCGCGGCTGCCAGGCCATTTTGGATACCGGGACCTCGTTCCTATTTGGCCCAAGTAGAGTGATCACCGCCATCCGAAGGCTCATCGGCGCCCGCCTTGTCGATAACGAGGTGAAGGGTCACGCCACAGGGTCACTCCGGGGCTCTCCACGCACCAGGGATCACCTGGGCCAACCTCTCTCCCTCTTTCTCTAACAGTATGCGGTTTCATGTAGCTATGTGGCTCGCCTGCCTACAATCATCTTCAGCATCAACGGCAACGACTACCCAGTGCCCCCTCAAGCCTACATCAGAAAGGTGAAGGGCCAACCCTGGTGGAATTGCAGGAACCCTTGGGCTCCTGCTTGCAGGAGGGGGCCCTCTGCAGGCCAAGCCACACCATTGCAGATGCCACGGAGCCCCTGTGGCTGGGCCAGTGCCTCCCACAAAACCAACCACTTGAGAGTAAGGGGCAGTCTGGGACTTCCATCATCCTGAAATAAATGGAACACTGCCCCGTGCTGGCCTGGTGCGAGGCACAAGGAGAAGGGAACACTAAGGGCCTCTGCCCTCAAGGAGCTTCAGTTCAACCTGAGCCCTCAGATAGATGAACACGGAAAGTCAGCTCTAGCAATCCCTGCAATAGGCCAAGGGACAAGTGGGGTGGGTGGGCACAGTCTCAGTGTGTTGTCCCACCATAATGGTTAACGGTCTCCCTCCCACCTCGAAGGTGTCCTGCTTTGGATGACAAATTACATGGCGACCCTCGTCCTCGCCTGCGACTTCCCCTTGCTAAGCCCCAGTTCCCACTCTGTGAGTTGGGGTACCAGACCCCTCTGTGGGGAGGCTGCATGCTCCCGTGAATTAAGGGTGCACAGTGACCGCACGGCCCTTGCACAGGGTTGAGGCTTAATGTCAGTTCCCTGTGGGAGTTCAGAGGAGGCTGATGGCCTCAAAGAAGGCTTTGAGGAAGAAAGGGAATGTCAGTCATTCTAAACCCCCACCCTCATGGAGGCACGAGGAGGCCTGCATGGGTCCAGGCGAAGCTACACTGGACCCCATGCAAATGGCACCCCCAGGGGCTGAGCCGAGGGGTGCCGGGCGCAGATTAGAGTGATGAGGGCTGTACACAAGGGGAGCACCAGGGTGAGTCACCCAACCCGGCCTGGAGTGGCCAGGGAGGGCGAGCGTGGGGCCAGGAAGCCTTCCTAGAGGGGCTGAGCGCAGTCTCTAAGAACGGGTCGGGTCTTGGGGAAGAGGGAGAAGCAAAGGCATTCCCTGCAGAGGAAACGGAGAGCAGGGTCAGAAGGAAGGAGGGGAATTACAGGCCATCCTTGCTCTTTTTAACATTTTATTCAAGCATAGTTGATATACAGTGTTTTGTTAATTTCTGCTGTACAGCAAACTGACTCTGTTATACATGTGTTTGTATCCTTTTTCTTCTTCTTTTCCACTAGTTGATCACGGGAGCTTGAATAGAGCTCCCTGGGCTCTACAGCAGGGCCTTGTCGTTCACCCATCCTCTCTATAGTGCTTTGCATCTGCTCATCCCAAACTCCCGTCCTCCCCTCCCCCAGCCCCTCTCCCTCATGGCAACCACATGCCTTGGCCGTTCTTGGGCTTGGATGGGCACCCCACTTCCGCAGCTGCTGAGAGAGCCACTTGGTTCTTACCAAAGGAGGGAGATAAAACCGAGAAGCTGCCGGCTCCGGATGCCGAGAGGGTGGCAGGTAAGGGCTCAGGCTGACTGCTGTGCATTTCCGTCTCCCCCAGAGCCTTCGGGGCAAATGCCTCAGCACCTTGGCAGCGGGCACAGAGAGCATGAGCCGCTCGGAGACCTGGATCCTGGGCGACGTCTTCCTGAGGCTGTATTTCTCGGTTTACGATCGGGGAAACAACAGGGTTGGCCTGGCTCCCGCAGTGTAAAGGCTGGGGCCGCTTCAGCAGTCAGGCCCCCTCCAAACACACACTCACTCACACGTAGGGCACTCCCACCCAGGGATGGCGGTGGACTGTGGTGCTCTGCAAAGCCCCATTCTCAGCAAAGAATAAAAGTTTCCATTCTCAACGGTGCTTAGACAAATGGGTGCCTCTCTTTGGGTCGGGGAGGTGCATCATGATCGGGCAGGATCTGAACCACAAGTGAGAGGAGCCCAACTCCAAGTGGCTTCAAGGAAAGGGGAGACTTACTGGAAGGACACTGGGGATCCGGGACACAGGAACCACAGCAGATGCGAAGATCTCAGTGACTCGACCCAAGGAATCAGAAGCCATCAGCTCCCTCTTTCTCTCCCTCACTCTTTCCCGTCTCTCATCTTTGATTCTCTTAGCCTGACAACTTTCTTCCCTCACACTTCTACACATATATCCCTATCGCGTCTAATCCCTAAGGAAAGAAGCTCAGAAAAACCTCAGGATACCAAGGAGGGCTCTGATTGGGCCACCTCAGATCACGTGTCCAGCCCTGGAGCAACCATCCTGGCGGGGGGCTTGGGGGTACTATGATTGGCTTTACTTGATCACGTGGCCCTGCCCAACGTGATTGACAGTCTCCTCCAGCACCACGTGACTGCAGCTGGGGCGAGGCAGGCCCCAAGGAAGTGTCCGCGAGTGTTCTAGACAGTGGAAGAGTTTGTGATGGCCCCCACCAACTCCGCCCCCTCCTCTTTCAGAGGGATGGTAACGGGTAATAAAAATACCTTCTACCCTTCCCATCTCACAGGACCTTTGGCAGTGGCCTGCTCCAGGGGGGTTCTGGGTGAGGCCCTTCAAGCTGAGACGGTTCCCGTTTGTCCCCCCACCCCAGTCACCAGCTCTCTGCCACCCACACCTGCAGTGTCCTTTCCAGTCCCACTTCCCAAGTGATGGGCCGTGTGGATCCCTGAGCCATGCCCGCCCCTCCAGGGCCCAGCATGCTCCTTCCCTTGGCCTCCAAGGCTGCTGGTGAGGATGCCACGCATGCAAAGGGGCCCCAGGGCGCACTAAGCCTTCAGCGTTTCTCAGCTTCCTCCAGGGGCAGAGCTACAAACCACTGGTTCGAGCTGCTATGGTTTGGCACATTTGGAGTGGAAGCATCACTTCTTCCCACCTGGAAGCAGAGGCCCAGGCTGGGGACAGCAGGGGTCAGAGGTGGAGGGAGACCCACGTGAGAGAAGGAGCAGGGAAGAATAAACAAGGTGGAAAACACACCCCACGCAATGCACGGTATGGGCCTTTACTCGGGCAAGACAAATCAGCGAAAGGGACGACGCCCTTCCTTCCTCATCTCTCCATTCAGGACAAATTTACTGAGCACCTACTATGTGCCAGGTGCTGGGGTGGACCCCAGGGATAGAGGGCTGGGTTAGGAACCCGCCACCGATTCATGGAGACACATAAAGAGACAACCCCCAATGGGAAGGGCCAGATGGAGAAAGCAACACAGGTGTGGGTAGGGGGCCAGAGGAGTGAGGGGCTTCCTCTTCAGGGACCAGGGAAAGGCTGCAGTCAGGCGAGAGGGGGGCATTCACTTCAGTCTTGTCACCCCACCCTGAAACACACCCCTAAGCCTTGCAGTTACCTTCTCTGTGCACACCTGCTGTACGTCCACGGTTCCGTGTGCCTGGTCCCTCTGGGGTGGCCCTGGATTATGATCGGCTTGAGGGGGATGAAAGAGGACTGGTTGCAGAGCTGACAAAGGGGGAAAAGGTGAGAGCAGAAATGGCATTTTTTTTAAACAGCAAATGTCATGCATGGGCTTAATGGAGACTCAAGTGAACAGTTTGTCAAACTCATTTTCCAAGTGGTCTTCATGGAACCATAAGCAATGTCTCTGTTGGGGAGAAACTACCAATAAGAGTAAGAATAATAGCTCTGGTTAATTACATACGCATTTCACTGTCTGCCCATGAGCCCCTGTGGGGCATGACCCCCATCGTACAGATGAAGGAAGTCTCCCCCAATCTTGTGGCTCCAGCAGTGGTCACAGGCACATCGAAGGCCCTCAGTAAATACATGCTGAGTAAATGAATGGATGAATTAGTAGATGCTTCCACGAGAACGCACTGCTGCATCATGTCGGGACACACACGGTGTCAGCGTGGCTTACTGCCGTAATATCAAGCAGAAAGAGTCAGGCTTTGCCTCCCTAGATGAGCCTAAGGCCAGGGCTGGAGCTGTGTGGGTTAATGAGCCCACTGTTCCTGAGGCTCTATATTTGTAGCCTGTGCTACCAACATGAGGAGAAATTCTGATCTCCATCAACTTTTTTTTTTTTTTGACCAAGCTGCATGGCACATGGCATCTTAGTTCCCTGACAATGGATCAAACCCACATTGCCTGCCTTGGAAGTGTGGACTCTTAACCACTGAACCGCCAAGGGAAGTCCCAAAGTCTGATCTTCGAAGCAACAATCTTCCCCCACCTTCCACTTTTATCCTTTACCCAATGCAGACCAAAGAGATTTATAGCCACCGGTGAGGAAAAGGTAGAAAAAACAGGGAAAGATAGATCCTAAACACTTCTTGAAAGACTGTAAGTTGGTACAATCTTTTTGGAATGACTTGTTCTTAAAATATGTATAGTCTCGTCCCAGTAATTTTGCTTCTAAGGTTTATGCTAAAGCGATGATCAGAAGCACCTGCAAACATAAATAAGCAGGATGTAGTCCTCAGAGTCTCCTACAAAAGGGAAAATCTGGGACATCCCAGGCCCAGTAAACATAAAGTGTCCACAGCATAGATAGGTCATCATGCAACCAACCGCCTTAAAATTGTGTTTCAGCAGAACATTTAATGTTATGAGAAATCATTCCAATATGACATTGAGAGAAAAGAACAGAATACAAAACAGCATGATCCCAGGTTTGCTAAGCACACGGAAGACAATGCGGCGTACTCGCCAGGCACGTACATCCTGGAGCTTTTCTCCTGGGTTCAAATCCCACCTCTGACCCTTACCAGTCATGTGACCTTGCTAAGTTCATCTCTGGACATCAGTTTCCTATTCTGTAAATTTGGGATAAGCTCAGTTCCTCCCTCACTAATCATCAAGAAAATGCAAATCAAATGACAATGAGATACCATCTCCCATCAGTTAGGATGGTCATTATCAAAAAACAGAAGATAACAAGTGTTGAAGAGGATGTGGAACCCTGTACACTGTTGGCGGGGATGTAAAATGGTGTAGCCGCTGGAAAACAGAATGGAGGTTCCTCAAAAACTTAAAAAGAGAATTACTGTTTGATCCAGCAATCCCACTTCTGGGTATGTATTCCAAAAAGTTAACACCATGATCTCAAAGGGATATTTGTCCTGTCATGTACGTTGCAACATCATTCACAATAGCCAAGATGCAGAAACAACTTAGCTCCATCAACAGTTGAATGGATAAAGGAAATGTGGTAGAGATATACAATGGAATATTATTGAGGCTTTAAAAAAGAAGGAAATCTTGCCATTTTCAACCACATAGATGAAACTTGAGGATGTTATGCTAAGTGAGATAAGCAGGACAAACCCAGAAGGACGAATACAGTATGATTCCACCCATATAAGTTATCTAAAATAGTCAAACTCGTAGAAGCAGAGAGTAAAATGATGGTTGTCAGGGGTCAGGGAGGGGGAAAATGTGCAGTTGCTATTCATCTGATACGAAGTTTCAGTTACACAAGCTGAGTAAGTTCTAGAGATCTGCTGTACGGCTCGGTGCTTATCGTTAACAATACTGTATTGTGCACTTGACATTTCGTTAAGATAGTAGATCTCATGTTAAATGTTATTACTACAATAAATAAATAAACACATAAATCCTTTTAAAAAATGAATAGTCCTTTTTTTAAATCAGAGAAATGCAATTTATTTATTTTATTTTTATAAATTCATTCCTTTATGTACTTATTTATGGCTGTGTTGGGTCTTCCTTGCTGCACATGGGCTTTCTCTAGTTGTGGTGAGTGGGGACTACTCTTCGTTGTGGTGCACGGGCTTCTCATTGCAGTGGCTTCTCTTGTTGGAGAGTACGGGCCCTAGGCACACGGGCTTCAGTAGTTATGGCACATGGGCTCAGTAGTTGTGGCTCGCGGGCTCTAGAGCACAGGCTCAGTAGTTGTGGCACACAGGCTTAGTTGCTCCGCGGCATGTGGGATCTTCCTGGACCAGGGCTTGAACCCGTGTCCCCTGCATTGGCAGGCAGATTCTTAACCACTGCGCCACCAGGGAAGCCTTGAATAGTCTTTTCTAATTGGAGGGAAGGGAGTAGAGTTTTACTGCCAATATGTGCAGAGTTTCTTTCTGGGGTGTTGAAAATGTTCTAAATTTAAATCATGATGATGGACGTACAACTTCATGAATATATGAAAAACCACTAAACTGTACACCTTAAATGGTAGAAATTATGATATTTGAAATACAACTCAATCAGACAGATATATAGATATACGGGAAAGAATAGTCCCTAACCCTTCTAGAGCTATAGTGAGGATTACATTAATATCTATAGAAAACCTTTAGGACAGTGCCTGACACACAGTAGCATGAGCTGTTTGTTATTCTTTCACTCGTACCCCAGAGAAGGACCAAATGTGTGTAACACTGGTTACACAAAGATGGTAGCAATATGGGCAGTTTTTCCCCTTATCTTATGCTTGTCTTAGGTTTTTCAGGAATGGCGTTTAAGATCAGGGGAAAGCTGAGCATTATTCTATAAAAGACAGCGGCTTCGGACAAAGAGAGGACCTTCTCTTTGCTGGAGTTGCCTGAGGGAGCAAATTGATTCCCATAGAAAAAGCATCCTGGAACGGGTGGTGAAGCACTGACATCTAGTGGCCAAGATGGATATTGCAGGCACATTCCGCATGGTCTTACCACTCTGCCGGGGGACCTGCCCATTGTTTCCAACTACTGATACTTGTAAGGGCTATTTAGCAACATGAAACCACTGTCACATCAACTCTCCCACATTTAGACCTGATAATCACACTTTGACAAATGGATTCCAAATATATATATTTAGCTATAAATATTGTCCCAGGGATTTGATTTATACCAGTAAAAGTTGGAAACCACCCTAGATTCTAACATCAGGGAAATTATCACCCAGAAGGAATCGGCTCCTGGCTCTTAAAGTGATGAGTGTGGACTATGGCCACAGATTTGCAGCCTGAATCCCGGGTCACAAACACACTTACACTCCCTTCCTCACCTCCTTCAGATCTATAGGCAAATGACCCCTCCTCTATCTAAAATGTCAACCTTCCCTGTCCCCTCCCTTGCTTTCACTTTCCTCCCACATCACCATTTCACACACTATATCATTTATTTTTTATTTATTTATTATTTTTTTTTTTGTGGTACGTGGGCCTCTCACTGTTGTGGCCTCTCCCGTTGCGGAGCACAGGCTCTGGATGCGCAGGCTCAGCGGCCATGGCTCACGGGCCCAGCCGCTCCGCGGCACGTGGGATCTTCCCAGACCGGGGCACAAACGCGTGTCCCCTGCATCGGCAGGTGAACTCTCAACCATTGCGACACCAGGGAAGCCCTATCATTTATTTCTTTATCTTTGATTATCTGTGTCCTTCCCTGGAGTATAAACTCATGAGGGCAGGGATTTGGGTTTGTCTTGATCCTTCATGAATCTCCAGTGCCTCAACTAGAGCCTGGGACACCATAGATGGTCAATAAATATTTTGGTGACAAATTTATGTGAAATCAATGTTAAGGAAACACCATGTCATTGGCTCGTGCTGAGTACAACTCTGCAAAAGCAAGAGGTATAAACATTGCCAACTGTATCAGTCTGCATAGGCCGATACCAGATACCACAGACTGGGTGCCTTAAACAGCAGACATTTATGTCCTCACAGTTCTGGAGGCTGGAAGTCCGAGATCAGGGTGTCTGCAGGGTTGTTTCTTCTAAGGTCTCTCTCATTGGCATGTAGACAGCAGTCTTCTCCCTGTGTTTTCATAGGGTGTTTCCTCCGTGCGTGTCTGTGTCTTAATCTCCTCTTCTTATGACACCTGTCAGATTGGATTAGGGTCCACCCTGGTGACCTCATTTAATCTTAATCATCTCTACCTCCAAATACAGTCATTCAGAAGTACTGGGGGTTAGGACGTCAACAAATGGATTTGTTGGGGGTTGGGGGACATGATTCAGCCGATAACACCAATAAACACACAAAAAAAAACCTGGGACGTGTCAAGAGAATACAGGAGTCAGCTTAAGGGACTCCCGTGGGCCAGATATGGGAAATTTAAGCATGAAAATAAATAATGATAATAATGGATTATGACTAAAACAAGAACCTGTGAGTCCATACCGATAAATAAATATAAACAGATAAATAAACAAATAAATAAGATGAAAGGAAATCTCTTCCTTACCAAAGAATGACAATGTGAAAAATGTATGGACTTCCTTGGAGGTCCAGTGGTTAAGACTCCATGCTTCCACTGAAGGGGGCATGGGCTTGATCCCTGGTCAGAGAACTAAGATCCCACATGCTGCACGGCACAGCCAAAATAAATAAATAACTGAAATGTAAAAGAAACAACAGGAAATTACAACTCTACAAGCATCATTTCAATCATTGATTCAGGCAGAAATCCTCAATGGTTGCTTAAACTTCGGGTGAAGATTAAATGGGCCACAGGTTACTTATACATTCTCATAGCATCTCCCTGCTGAATACCTTCATAATCACAGCCCAATAACTGCAGTGGAGAAGTTTGGTGGGAGACACCACCTTCACCAAGTAATCAAAGTTAATGTCACCAGTAAAGGGACAAATCATGTGCCTCCTGATATGATGCACTGAGAAGGACACAGCATTGCTTCTATGATATTCCTGCTAAAAAACACATAACCTGAATCTAACGGTAAGACAACATCAAACAACCCCAAATCAGGCGACGTTCTACAAAACTGGCCTGCACTTTTCAAAACTGTCAGCATCAGGAACAAATGCAGGCTGAGGAGCCATTCCAGACTGAAGGGGTGTGAAGTGACGAGATGACCAAAAATAATATGTGACCCTGGGTAAAACCCTGGAGCTGAAAAATCACTAAAAGGGGCAATCTTAGGACAATTGACGGAATCTGAACATTGCCACGTATTAGATAATAGTGTTGCATCGGTGTTAAGTTTCCCGAATCTATGGTTCTGTAAGCAAATGTCTTTGTTCTTTGGAGAATCACACTAAAGATCAGGAGGAAAGGTCATGATGTCTACAACGGACTCAGATTATCTGAGCAAAATGTAGTAACTGTGTGTGTGTGTGTGTGTGTGTGTGTGTGTGTGTGTGTGCGCGCGCAGAGACAGAGTAAATATGGTAAAATGTCAATAATGGGTGAATCTGGGTGAAGTATATATGGGAGTTTGTGGCCCTTTTCTTGTAGTTTTTCCGTAGATTTGTAATATTTTCAAAACAAAAAGTTTTTTTTAGGCACGTCCCTGGAGGCCCAGTGGTTAAGACTCCACGCTGCCACTGCAGAGGGCACAGGTTCGATCCCTGGTCGGGGAACTAGGATCCTGCATGCCACGCAGTATGGCCAAAAAACTTAAAAAAATAAAAAGTTTTTCTAAAATTTTAGATGTTTCCTGCCAACAAAAAGATAATGAAGGGAATATTCAAAAAAGAAAAGATTTACCTTAACAGAAAGACAAATACCATATGATATCACTTATATGTGGAATCTAAAAGACAACACAAGTGAACCTATCCACAAAACAGAAACAGACTCACAGGCACAGAGACTTTTGGTTGCCGAAGGGGAGGGGGGTGGGGGAGGGAAGGACTGGGAGTGTGGGATTAGCAGATGCCAACTATTATATATGGGATGGATAAACAACAAGGTCCTACTGTACAGCACAGGGGACCTATTCAATACCTGTGATAAACCATAATGGAAAATAATATGAAAAAGAATATATATATATATATATATATGGGCCACTTTGCTGTACAGCAGAAATTAACACAACATTGTAAATCAACTACTTGTCAAGAAAAAATTTTTAATTTAAAAATTAAAAAAGAAAAATGGCTTACCTTAGGAAGGGGAAGTTATGAATGATTTCATCTCTCATAATGTTGTTCTAGTGCTTTGATCATAACAAGGTCACATTTCTTTCCTTCCCACAACAGAAGTGAGGAGAGAAGGGCCCTACATTTTTCTGTTGCCGACTATGGACCTATTTCATTCTATCAATGACCCAACAGGCTAGGTTTTAATGCCCATTTTAGAACTGAGGACCGTGAGGCTCACAGAAAGGTCACTCAAGGTCACTGACAAGGAGGCAGGAGCTGAACCAAGGCCCGACCCCTGTTTATCAGCTCCGTCTTTACATTCTCCACGCTCTGGGCCAGGCCGGAGCAGGTGCTGCCATGAAAGGCTGGGAAGACCCTGTCCCTGTCCTGGGTTCACAGTCTACCGCGTGTGGTCAGGCCACAAGTTCTTAGCGCTGGGGGACAGGACAGCAGAGAGGGATGGTGCTAAAACCTAAGGGAGATGGGAGCTACCAGGGGCCCTTTTTTTTCCTCGGCCTCCAGATTTTTTCTCAGGGATCTGCCCTGCTCAGAGCCCAGGAGGCTGCCCACAGGCCCCTAGGGTGGGCCTAGAAGCCCTAGCGGAGATCGGAAGGTGGGGAGGGCACAGACACTCACTGCTGTGCTCTGTGATCCCAGGGCCTGCATCCCTCTGCCTTCAGAACGCCAGGTTCTGGGACTTCCCTGGTGGTTCAGTGGTTAAGACTCCACGCTCCCAATGCAGGGGGCCTGGGTTTTATCCCTGCTCGGGGAACTAGATCCCACGTGCCGCCACTAAGACCCGGCGCAGCCAAATAAATATATAGATATTCAAGAGCCCCAGGTTCTGGTGGTGCTGCTTCCTCCCTGGCCTCTCCCCACTCCCAGTGCCGCTGGCTCCTGTGCCTCCCAGCATCCCTCTTTGGGGTCAGCCTGCTCCCCACCCCTGTACACAGCCCCTCCCTAAGCCTTTTCAATCAAACCTCTGGGTGGCCATCTGCTTCCTGCAAGGACTCTGACCCCTATACGAGGTGAGGAGAGAGAAGCGCATTCAGAGGAAACAGCACGCGTCCAGGCCCAGAGGCCAGGGAGGGTGCCGCCCACTAGAGGTCAGATGGCCCAGGCTGACCTACGGGAAGACTGGAAGGCAAGCTGTCCCAGCCCAAGTCACAGCTCTCAGCACTGAACTGGGACTGTGACACCTCCCCTCCCCACCCCTGCCCGTATGACCCCTTGGTAGCGGTCTGCCTACAGCCTTACCTGAGCCAACCATGGGGACCGTGGCCTGGGCCAAAGGGGCCAGAGGAGGCAGGCCTAGGGCTCCAGTCCCCATAACACAGGTCCGCCTCCCGCTGCGAAAACTTGCGAGGCTGCTGTTGCCTGTACACCAGCAATGTGATTTCGGAGCCTCCAGCCAGTCTCGGAACCCTCCTCTACCTTTCCTAGCGGTCCGAAGCTCATTCCACAGGGTCAGCTGGTGTGTTTGATGCTCAACCATTAGCCCAACGTGTGCCAAGTCCAGATCCCTGTGAAAATGTGATTCCCCCTGGGGGATTTTAACTTCCAATCCAAACATTATTAAGAGAGATCAAATGCCTCCTCCTCCATGGCGGCCTCCTGGATGCACCCTGGAAGTGAGCTCCTTTTTCTAAATGCCCCATAGCACTTTGTCTCTTTTCAGTATCCTGCTCTAGTTAACTATGACTGTCATTTTCTGTCTTACAATGATTTTAAAATGGGTCTTATTCCTCCCATTCAGATGTGAACCCATTAAGAGTAAAATTCACAGCTGATTCACCTCTGTTGAGCCCCACCCACCAGCAGGCATATGCCTCGCCCGTGGAATGAATGAATGAAGGAAGAGGTGAACAAGGCAAAGGCATCATGAGGTGTCTGGGTGCTCAGGAACCCAGCCACGGCGGGTGGTGCAAGGCAGGCAGGAGGGCATGAGAAGATGGCAAAACCTTCCGCTGCAACTGCGGCCTCATCCACCAAGTCAGCCAAGGCGTGAAGTCGCCTGAAGCTGCTGCCGCCGCAGGCCCTTTGGGCGGGGAGGGCCGGGTCCCCCGGCTGCTTAAAGAATGGTTTTGTCCATCTGGAGCAGGAACGCATTAAATACACCCCTCCACACCCCCGTCACACCCAGCTCCCTCCGCTGTAACCAAACATGATAAAGATACCAGTCAGAAGCCAGGACCCAGGTCATCGCAAGAAAGAACAGGGCCTCCATCAAATCAGATTGGATCAGAAAATGCACAGAGGACCGGGTCCAGAGCTGTGCTCACCGGGGAGCAATGTGGCGTTAGAGATATGGAGAACAAAGCAGATGGGGGCCGGTGGGGCGAGACCCATTATCAGCAGAACGAACCTTGACCTCTGTCCCCAAGTGGGGTTCACCCAGGCCACCATCTCCAGTAGGTTCGTGCTGCAGCCCTGGGCAGGTCCAGCTCAGAGGAGGCACGATGAGGAGGAGTGAGGGGCTGCGAGGGGCAGCAGGGGCCTTCCGAGAATCCCTTTGTCCCTGCTGTGGGACTTTAAGCCAATTCCTTGGTTACGCTCCAGTTCTCAGGAATTTTCCGTACCCTGGTTAATAACTCCATCCCCCGCCAGCCCACTCCCAGGTTCCAAACATTTCCTTGTCTGCTTCCAGTTAACCCTTGCTCGGACCAGTTTCAAATTTCTGCCTCCCCCAAGGCCTTCTCTTGCATTTCACCCAAAGCAAATGTCAGAACCCTATCTGAAGGCCAACCAGCCTGGTCATGGGAGGTTGGGGTTAAGGCTCTGGCTATGCCTTTCCCTTCCCTGGACTCTGCGTGGGTATATTCCTGCCCCAGGAACTACTGCCTCCTCTCTGCTTCCTGCCTGTCCTCAAGAGCTTGGACCACAGTGCCCCGCGCCCCCCTAGTCAAGGACCCACAGAGTTGGGGTTATCAAAGCCCAGGATGGCTCTCACTCCCCATGATCCTTGCCCCTGAAGGTGAGCAGGCTCCTGCTGTCCCCAGGGGGAAACTCATTCATTCATTCATTCATTCACTTAATTAATCTGTATGGATTATCTATTCTGCACCAGCTGCTAGATGGCATCTCAGCCTCTGCTTACATACCTCTCACAGAGCAGAGCTCACTACCTGTATGTCGCCTTATCCACGGTCAACAACTCTATTTGCTCAAGGCTGGACCCCAGGGATGGGCTTTGGGAGCTCTGAAATTGGGCGTGTATGTGTGTGTGTGTGTGTGTGTGTGTGTGTGTGCGCGCGTGTGTGTGTGTGTGTGTCTTCCTGGGATGCCACATTCTAAGAGGCAGCAAAAGAGGCACAAGTGTGGACTCAGGAACCAGACAGCCTGGGTTTGAACCCCAGCTCTGCCCCCTGCCAGCTGTGTAACCCTTTAACAAGTTACTGAACCTCTCTGGATCCCATCATTAAAACCGGAGTACCTACTTCCTAGCGTTGTTGAAATGAGACTTAATTCACATCACACGGGTGCCTTTATAGATGTTAGCCATTATCGTGCTCCCGGGCACCTATGCCTTACTGCCACTGGCTCTCATCTGCCTCCTTGCCCTGGTGACTTGTCTGGGTGGAAGGGGCTTTGTTCCATCTGCCCCAGGGAGATGGACTGCGCTGGGGTTTTCAAACTGTGTTCCTTTGATTCCCAAGTTCCCATAGAGACGTCTTGTGGGGCTGGTGGGTCTTCATCCCCTCCACTGCCTGAGCAACTCCGTTGTCCTCCTTTTTCTATAACGGCATCACGTGCACGTAATGTTTTAGGAGAAGATATTTTGCTCCTAACAAATTAAATTTCTGTTGTAAAACTCCTACAAATTGTAATAAAAGACAAACACCCTAATTTTTTTGATGGGCAGAAGACTTGAGCAGATACTTCCTAAAAGAAGACATACAAAGAGCCGATAGGCACGTGACAAGGTGCTCAACGTTACTATTCATCAGGAAATGCAAATCAAAACTGCAAGAGGATACCTCCTTATACCCACTAGAACAGACGTGGAGCAGGTGGAACCTTCATATGCTGCTGGTGGGGGTACAAAATGATAGAACTTTGGAAAACTGTTTAGCAGTTCCTGCTAAAGCTAAACATCTGCCTACCCTGTGCTCCAACAGTCCCACTCCTGGGTCTATACCCAACAGAAATGCATGCACACGTTCACAAAAAGGCATGTACTAGAATGTTCATAGCAGCACTATTCCTAAGAACTCCACACTGGAAGCTACCCAAATGCCCATCAACTAGAGGAGAGATAAATATAGTGTATATTTACACAGTGGAAAAATATATACAGCAGTGAAAATAACCGATCTGTACCTATACACAATACTGGTGTGTATCCCACAAACATAATTTTGAGCAAACAAGCTGGACACACAAGCATGCTTGCTACGTGGTGCCGTTTATCTAAGGTACAAAAATAGGCCAAAGTAATCTTTGCTGTTTGAAGTTAGAGCAGTGATTACACTTGGTTCTGGGGCCTGGGTTTGTAACTGGAAGGGAGCCTGGGGGAGCTTTGGGGGTACTTGTAACATTCTGTTTCTTGATCTGGATAGCGGTTACATGGATATATTTGTGGAAATTCATCAAGCTATTCCCTATGACATGCATTGTTCTGTGTGCATATTGTATTTTAAGTTTAAAAAATAATGATGTAAACTTTTAAGGAATCACTTGGAAAATACATGAACACTTAGTTTTTCTTTTAAAATCAGGTTGCACTAGCCAGTTGGAGACACAGCCCCACCCACCAGCAGGCATGCTGCCTTGAGACCCTCTGAGCCTACAGCCACCCTGGGACACAGCCCTGTCCACCTGAGGGGTCAGGACCTGGCCCTGCACACCAGTATGCTAGGACTAGCCCCAGGACCCCCAGGGCCCTGCAGCCAGAGACCCTGGGACCCAGCTTTGCCCACCAGTGAGCCAGCATTAGCCCCTGGACCCCCTGGGCTTCAGCTCCACCCACCAGCAGGCTGACGCCAGCCCTGGAACCCCCTGACCTTATAGGCAGAAACTCCAAGACCCAGCTTCACCCACCAAGACCCAGCTTCACCCACCACTGGGCTGGCATTAGCCCCAGGCCCCAGCCTCACCTACCAGTGGGTGGGTACCAGCCCTAGCATCCCCTGGGCCTTGACCCTGCCCACCAGTTCTGGGACACCTTGGGTCCCTCAACCAGCTGCCCCAGGATCCAGCCCCACCCACCAGCGGGCTGATATCAGCTCTGGGACCCCCAGGCCCCTGCCACCAGAGACCCAGGAACCTGGCTCTGACCACCAGCAGGCCAGCACTGGCCCTGGGACCTCCAGGGCCCTGCAACCAGCAGCTTTGTGACCTGGCCCCGCCTACCAGGGGCCAGCAGTCTCTGCACAAGGCAGGGCCAGGCAACCAACTAGACTGGGGGCCATCCACACCTATCAGACCACCCACAGTGGTCAGCTCACCACAACAGAAGGACCCACACAGCCCAATTACAGGGCATCCCTAGAGCATATAACTCTGGGACTATAGGGCAGTGCACTGCTGGGACGCATAGGACGTCTTCAACAGATGGCCACTTCTCCAAAGTTGGAAAATGTAACCAACCTACCAAATACATAGAAATAAAAATAGCAAATTAGGCCAAATGAAGAGACAGAAGAATACATTCCAAACAAAGGAACAAGATAAAGCCCCAGAAGAAGAACTAAGTGAAGAGGAGATAGGCAACCTACCCAGTAAAGAGTTCAAAGTAATGATCATAATGATAATCAAAGAAACTGAGAGAAGATTGGATGAACAGACTGAGAAGTTAGACGTTTGTAGCAAAGAGTTAGAAAATATAAAGAAGAACCAAACAGAGATGAAGAATTCAATAACTGAAATGAAAACTACACGAGAAGGAATCAACAGTAAATGTTACAGAGGAGCAGATCAGTGAGCTGGAAGACAGAGTAGTGGAAATCACGGAAGCTTAACAGAAAAAAAGAATGAAAAGAAATGAGGAGGGACTTCCCTGGGGTGCAGTGGTTAAGAATCCGCCTGCCAATGCAGGGGACACGGGTTCAAGCCCTGGTCTGGGAAGATCCCACATGCCGCAGAGCAACTAAGCCCATGCACCTAGAGCCCGTGCTCCGCAACAAGAGAAGCCACCGCAGTGAGAAGCCCACACACTGCAACAAAGAGTAGCCCCTGCTCGCCGCAACTAGAGAAAGCCCACATGCAGCAACGAACACCCAACGCAGCCAAAAATAAATAAATAATAAAAAATTTTAAATAAATAAGGAGAGTTAAAGGGACAATATCAAGTACACTAATATTCCCATTATAGGGGTCCCAGAAGGAGAAGAGAGAGAGAAAGGGGCAGAGAACATATTTAAAGACATAATAGGGACTTCCCTGGTGGGTAGTGGTCAATAATCTGCCTGCCAATGCAGAGGACACCGGTTTGATCCCTGGTTCTGGAAGATCCCACATGCGGAGCAATTAAGCCTGTGTGCCACAACTACTGAGCCCGTGCACCACAGCTACTGAAGCTTGCATGCCCTAGAGCCCGCGTGCCATGACAGCTGACCCCATACACCACAACTACTGAAGCCTGTGCACTCTAGGGCCCACATGCTGGAACTACTGAGCCTGTGTGTTGCAACTACTGAAGCCTGTGCGCTTAGAACCCATGCTCCGCAACAAGAGAAGCCACAGCAATGAGAAGCCCACACACCACAATGAAGAGTAGCCTCCGCTTGCTGCAACTAGAGGAAGCCTGTGCACAGCTCCGAAGACCCAACGCAGACAAAAAAAAAAAAAAAATTCAAAAGAAAAAAAAGGCATAATAGCTGAAAACTTCCTTAACCTGGCAAAGGAAACAGTCATCCAAGTCCAGGAAGCACAGAGAGTCTCAAACAGAATCAACCCAAAGAGGACCACACCAATACACACTGTAATTAAAATGTCAAAGATTGAAGATAAAGAGAGAACATGAAAAGCAGCAAAGGAAAAGCAACAACTTAACATACAAGGGAACTCCCATAAGGCTATCAACTGAGATTTCAGCAGAAACTCTGCGGCAGAAGGGAGTGGTATGATATATTTCAAGTGATGGAAGGGGAGAACCTACAACCAAGAATATTCTACTTGGTAAGGCTTTCATTCAGATTTGATGGGGAGATCAAAAGTTTTACAGACAAGCTAGAGCTAAGAGAGTTCAACGCCACCAAACCAGCTTTACAAGAAATGCTAAAGGGACTTCTCTAAGTGAAAAAGAAAAGGCCACAACTAGAAACATGAAAATTACACAAGGAAAAATCTCATTGGTAAAGGCATTTATACAGTAAAGGTAGTACGTCAATCACATTTAAAACTAGTAGGAAGGTTAAAAGACAAAAGTAATAAAATCATCTATAGCTGCAATAAGTGATTAAGGGATACACAAAACAAAAAGATGTAACGTATGATGTCAAAAACCGTAGACACGTGGTGGGGAGTAAAATGCATGGTTGTTAAAATGCATTTGAACTTAAGAAATTAGTAAATAGATGCACCCCTATGTTCACTTCAGCATTATTTACAATCACCAAGATATGGAAGCAATCTAAGGGACCATCAATAGACAAATGGATAAAGAAGATGTGACATATATAAATTTGCAATATATATACACACACACACATACAATGGAATGTTACTCCACTATAAAAAAGAAGGAAATCTTGCCATTTGCAACAACATGGACAGACCTAGAGGGTATTATACTTAGTGAAATAAGTGAAACAGAGACAGACAAATATTGTATGATTTCATTTATATGTGGAATCTAAAAAATGAAACAAATGAACAAACATAACAAAACAGAAGTAGAGTCATAGATACAGAGAACAAACAGGTAGTCACCAGACAGGAGCAGGGTGGGAGAAGGAAAGATACAGGTGAAAGAGATTAACAGGTACAAGCTTCCAGTTACAAAATAAATGAGTCACAGGTGTGAAATGTACAGTGTGGGAAATACAGTCAATAATTATATAATATATTTGTATGGTGACATATTGTAACCAGACTTATTGCGTTGATCATTTTGAAATGTATAGAAATACCAAAGCACCCTGTGTAACAGGAAATAACATAGTGCTGTAGATCAATTATACTTCAAAAACAAAGACACAAACTCATAGAAAAAGAGATCAGATTTGCGGTTATCAGAGGTGGGATTAGGGGAAGGGAGACTTGGATGAAGGCCCTCAAAAGGTACAAACTTCCAGTTATAAGATAAATAAGTACTAAGGATGTAATGTACAACTTGATAAATTTAATTAGCACTGCTGTATGTTATATATGAAAGCTGTTAACAGAGTAAATCCCAAGAGTTCTCATCACGAGAAAACTAATTTTTTTCTATTTCTTGAATTTTCTATCTATATGAGAAAATGGATGTTCACTAAGCTTATCGTGGTCATCGTTTCGTGATGTATGTAAGTCAGGTCATTATGCTGTACACCTTACACTTACACGGGGCTGTATGTCAATGACATCTCAATAAAACTGGAATATAAATAAATAAATATCAGGTTGTAAAACCATGTGTACGGTATTGTGTGGCCTCATTTTTGTAAGTAAGTAAATATATTCATTGACAACATTAATGGTGGATAGCTCTGGGTAGTGGAGTTGAGTCATTTAAAAATTTTTATTAACCTCTAAATATCTGCAATGAACATACATTATTTGCAATAAATGGGCCCCAAAATGTTCTTAATTAAAATTTTCATTTTTAAAGCCTGGAGAAACTCCACACATCTGGGACTGGGGAGTGGAAAAATGCTCTCTGTATTGTTGGATGACCACGTGCCTGGGGTGAGACCCTGACTGAAAGATCCCAGGGGACCAGCCATCCCAAGGCCTCTCAGACCCGCTCAGAAACACTTGTCATGCTTAATATTCCATGCCAGGCTTGCCATAATTCACTTCTTTAGATTTCCTTCCACTGCTTGATTTGCTATGTGCACGGAACATTTCTGAACACCTGTGCCCTTGGCAGGGGGTACCATGCATTAGCAGTGCAGTTCGCAAGGCCCCTCAAAGCCAAGTGTCAGGTAAGGCTAATGGCAAAGCAAATGTTGCCATCTAATCTCCCTGCCAAGCCAGTCTGGCACGAGATTACGTGGTTTCCCTGCTGGCGGCCACGGATCAGCCCTGGCTGACATCAGACTTCATGGAGAATGCTCAGTCCTAGAGTCAGGATTCCACCTTCCCTCCCAAGAGCTCCTCTGGGGACTGGATAGGATGGCTTCTCTGAGTGCCCCTGGGCTGTGATGGGCGGCAGGCATCACGGAATGTCCACTGTACACTCGAACCAACGGACAGAAACCAGGTGGATGTGTGTGGCCACAGAGCCCGGCCCGGGACCAGAGCCTCCCAAGACCAGAGCCTTCTAAGACCCGGGTTCCAGTCCTGCCTGTGTCACTACTTAGCTGTGTGAACCTGCACTGATCACTTAACTCTTCTGAACTGTGTCAATGGGGATAATGCAGGAATAATACGTTTTCAAAAGAGCACGTATCTCAAAGCACTCAGAAAAGCATGAAGAGCCACAGAAATGCAGTCCTGGCTGTACTGATGGGGGTTTGCAGATAAGCAGACCAATGATGTCAACTCCCTCCTTCGCAGGTCACTTGTATTGCCTGAGCAGAAAACCACCTTGCAGAACACTGAAATGGCCCCCAAATGGAGAAAAGCATGAGGCAGACAGGTGGACCTCTGTGGAATTTTCTAGGAGGTTTCTAGCCCTGTATTAGCTTTCCATTGCTGGTGACAAATTAACACAAACTTAGCAACTTAAAACACCTCACATTTATTATCTCAGCGTTTTTGTGGGTCAGGAATCCAACTCACATTTATTATCTCAGTGTCTTTGTGAGTCAGGAATCCAGGCCTTGTTTGGCTGCAGGGCCTCCTCTGTTTTAGGGCCTCTGATAAGGCTGCAGTCAAGGTGTCAGCCAGGGATGTGGTATCATCCGAAGCTCGAATGGAGAAGGTCATCTTCTAGGCTCACAGGGTCATTGGCAAGATTCAGTTTCTTGGGGGTTGTCAGACTGGGGCCGTCAGTTCCTTGCTGGCTGGAGGCTGGAGGTCACCCTCCATTCCTTGCCATGTGGGCCTCCTCATGGGGCAGTTTGCTTATTCAGAGCCAGCAAGGGAGAAAGTCTACACGAAGAGTCTGCTGGCAAGACCCAAGTAACAATCTCACATAATGTAATCACAAAAGTGACACCCCATCCGCTTTGCCATATCCTATTGACGAGAAGCAAGTCATAGGTCTTACGTACGTTCAAGGGGAGGGGATTACAAGAGGCATGAATACCAGGAGGTGAGGATAATTGGGGGCCATCACAGAGTCAACCATGTATTGGGAATTGGTGACATCAAGCGTGTCAGCCTCCCACTTATGAAGTTTTCCCCAAACTTCAGTATCTTCACCAGTCCCATTAGGGCTTCCCATTAGTGTGATCCAAAGGCTTCTCCAGGTGGAAAGGAAAGGGGCCTCCCCCTCTGTCCTCTCCTGACCTGACCTCAGACTCCTTGAAGGCATGGCCTAGTTCCATCTTCCTCGTGGATGCACCCCCAGCAACTAGCACATGCATACCCAGGAGAGAGCAGGTACAAAATAAACACGTGTTGAATGAACGTGTGCATGTGTCCTGCAGGTTACTGCCTGAGGAGTCTGCTTGGGAGTCTGCTTCCCAAATGTATTTCTCCTCTATCCAAAATTCCCATGTGGGTCCCACAGACAAGCAGTTCCCCACAAACCGTTGCCTCATCTTGGGCTCCAAGCACTGCAAGCCAGCTCCAGGGTGCGCAGGGGAGCGTCCCTCCTAGATGGACTCTGGTCACCCCACCCTGACCGCCTGGATAGAATGAAAGAGCCCTTCTGGATGGCCCAGCGACCAGGGGTCTGAGAAGTATTCACAGTCCCCACCCAGCTCCTTGGAGCTTTGCCTCAGCCTGCCAACCTTGTCACCCCTGCCATAAGACACGGAGCGTGGACAGATTTCACTCGTGGTTCAAAGGACCAAAATGGAAGCAGGGATGATGACTGGTTGTTCTTTTCTTTTTCGTTTTCTTTAGTCGGATTACATCATTTTACTTGAAATGAGTCCAGTGTGTCCACTCCGAGGCCTCCACAGCCTTGGGCAGAGCCTAGGACACAATTTTGCCTTCGCTCCTACTGTGTGGCCATCAGTGGCTGAGCACTTCACCTGCTGTAAAGTCAGGTGTGTCTGGGCTATTGTCACCGAGTGAAATTTACCTCTTCAGGTGTTCAATCTAGAGATAGACTATTTTTATCCCCCCACAAAGTTCCCCCATCCCCCCTTGTAGTCAGTCTCCTACTCTGACCCCAGCCCCTAGAAACCACTGGCCTGTTTTCTGTTCCCATTATTTTGCCTTTTCCAGAATGGCATATAAATAGAATCCTACAAACGTAGCCTTTGCGACTGGCCTCTTTCACTCAGCATAACACCCATGAGATTCATCCCGTAGTTCATCTGTTTCTGTGGCTGACGGTCCCCCATCGTTGGCCATACACTGCTCACTTATCCAGGGACCAGCTGAAGGACATCAAGTTGTTTCCAGTTTGGGGCAATTATGAAAAAACCTGTTATAAACATTTGGGTCCAGGTCTTTGTGGGGACATATGTTTTTCATTTCTTTTCAGTAAATACCAAGAAGGGGGAGTTTCTGGGCCAAATGGTAGGTACATGTTGACTTTATAAGAAACTGCTAAAAAGAAAATAAATTAAATAATTTTTAAAATAAATAAAACATTTTATATATATATATATATATATATATATTTTTTTTTTTTTTTTTTTTTTTTTTTTTGCGGTACACAGGCCTCTCACTGCTGTGGCCTGTCCCGTTGCGGAGCACAGGCTCCGGACGCGCAGGCTCAGCGGTCATGGCTCACGGGCCCAGCCGCTCCGCGGCATGTGGGATCTTCCCAGACCGGGGCACGAACCCGCGTCCCCCGCATCGGCAGGCGGACTCTCAACCACTGCGCCACCAGGGAAGCCCCATAAAAAATAAAAATATTTAAAAAAAGAAACTGCTACACTGTTCTCCAAAGTGGCCGTACCACCTCGCCTTCCCGCCTGCAGTAGAGAAAAGCTCTACTTGCCCAGCATTCTCGTCAGCACTCTTCATTTTAGCCGCTGTATGTGGATGGCTGGCGAGCGCTCTGTGCTTAACCCTCACAATTCCATGGAACTGATGGTACTATTTATCTCCCTTTTACTGATGAGAAAACTGAGTCTCTCAGAGATTGGATCACCAGTCCCGGGCCTTGCAGCTATTCAGAGGCAGCGCTGGGCTTCAAACCCAGACCCTGGAGCCAAGGCTCTTCCTGAGATTTTCCCACAGCCTCCAGTACATCTCAGTCCATGGGTACATAAGGGAGCAGGCACAGGGAGTGACAGAGACCCGCATTCAAGCCCCCCTTCAACCACTTCTTACCTCTGTCACCTCAGGCAAGTGGTGCAACTTCTCTGGCCCTCAGTTTCCTCATCTGTAAAATGGGGATAATAACGTCACTTACCACAATGAGCTAAGAGTAGTGGTCAGTGAATCTAAGCTCCCCTGTCTCCCCTCACTGCCAGGGAAGAGAAACACGTGAACGATGTTGTTCTGTGTCAGTTACTGCAACGGCTGGCTAATGGCGGAAACCGCCAATTACAAAATCATGAGCCTCCTCTGAGCACGTTCCCAAATCGCTCTTCACGAAGCCGAGTTTACAGGGGATTAATTAAAATGCTATGTTGAACACTTGACGCACCATATAACTTACTGAGGGAGATGAGAGATGAATAAAACACCCGTAATGTTCTTCATGGTTCATGCCCCACATCTCAATCCTGAGGGTTCCTTGCCTCACCCTACTCCACCCAACCTCAGTTGCCTCCATTTCTAAGTTGGAAAGTATGCAGATCCTCCTTTATTTTTTTTTAAAGTATCATGAACAATTTCATATATGCATAACATATATATAAAGCGTAAAGAATCATGATGATGCCCAGCGTGAGACACCATGTACCTCTGAAGGCCCCAGAGAGCCCCCAGCACATGCCCCTCCCTTCACCCTCCAGGAGGGACCCTTGAGCCAGGCTTTCCATCTGCTGCTCCCAAGGCCTAGGCAGGCATCTTTAGGACCATCAGCTCCTCCACAGAAGGGCTGAGATCCGCCCAAATAGCGTAGATCAAAGGAGAAATGCTCGAGGGGGAGGAAAAGAGAGCAGAGAGAAAGCAGGCATCAAAAGATGTGAAAATGGAAAACACGGGTCAAGGATCCGCATTTGGGGCACAAAGGTGTCTTAACGGGTGAGTTCGAAATGCAAATATGCTTCGTACTAAACACCAGTGGTCCCAAACTTGATCCACACTCCCCACCCCTCCGTACTCATCCAGAAGCACTGGGGGAAATTTGGAGCTTTTATAGAATCTGTGTCTCCCAATGTTGGAGAAACCAGGGGTGGCCCAGGGAACATGATCTCAGAACAAACTCCGCAGACAGGTCTCGCCACCTACTGGCGACCTCCCTCCTGCATACCCGCCTCTGCCACAATTCCTGAATAGAAGTTCTCACTCCACTTTGTCCACTGAATAAACCCCACAAAGGGAAGAATCCATTGGGTTGGAAAGCAGGGGGCATGGGTTCGATCCCTGGTGAGGGAACTAAGATCCTACATGCCATGTGGCACAGCCAAAAAAAAAGAGAGAGAGAGAGACAGAGAACTTTTCTAAGTCATTCACACCCTAGTATGAATTTTCCCAGATTGCTTTGCTAACTGCAGCTGATTCAGCCAAGTTTTAAGCACGGGGCACCTGGGAGTCAGACCCAGATGGGGTCTCAAATGTGGAGGCTTTGAGTAACTGAGAGGGTAGGAGAGGAGCAGTAGGAAGAAAGGGGGCGCAGAAAGTGAGGGGCACAGATTCCAAAGACGAACTCGGCCTGTTTCAAGTTTGCTTCCTCCAGGAAAAGAAGCATTCTTCCACTCCCTCTCCACTCCATCCCCTTCCTCTGTACTGTACACACCACTTCCCCAAGACTCAGCCCAATAGCCATGAGAAGCAAGAGCAAAATAAGGCCCATAGGCTAGTGAGACATCCAGCAACCCCATATAACGACATTTCCATGGGGAAATGTGTCCTGAGTCCCAAACTACGGACCTATGAACGTGCTTGAGGAAGGCAGCTTCAGGGACACGGCCTATCGCTGAAAGGACAGCTGCTCTCCGAGAATCCCAGCTGTCTGTCCCATCAGGACACATCGGGGTGCCTGGAGCTCCTCTGACATGTGTTCACTGTTAAGTGCACTTTGGACCAATTTCGTCAAAATATTCGACTTGTCAAGTTTGGATGCATTCTATTATTTAAGAAATAAGCCACCACCTCGCCGCTTGCTTTCTACAGGGCCATCCCAACCCAGGATGCGGTTACAGTGGAAAGCTACTCAACTGGAAACTTCCCAGAACATGGCTCAGGGCAGGGACAATCTTATCAGGAAACTTTCTGTTTGGGGTGAGGGTAAAGAGTGACGTTTAGCGGCTGATAAGGCCATGCCTGAGGACTTGGACTGTATATAAGGAGCGGCTCCTTCCTGCTGCTGTATCGCTTCCCATCTTCCCACCTCTGGAGTCTTGGGAGCCAGGAAGAACCATGAAGTGGTTGCTTCTCCTCACCTTGATAGCGCTCTCCGAGTGCACCTCCTACAAGTGAGTCTGGGGGACGCTCTGCACGAACAGCAGCTTCCCAGGGGCTATTTCCCTTTGCTGCCCTTCCCACTGCCTTTCTTTCCTCCCGTATTTCTCCTCTTCCCTCTTCCCTTCCTCCTCTCTCTTCGACCGTCCCAAGCCTCCCCTCTCTGCTCATCTGGGGACACAGCATGGCAGACGTGGTCAACAGCCCAGACCCTCCAGTCCAGCCCGGGCTGGGTCCGCAGCTCCAGCACTGGGCCGGGTGACTTTGGGCAACCACGTACCCTCTCTGCATTCCTGTGCCCCAAATGGGAGCACCTCCCCTCTCGACTTCCTTCTTCCGCTCTTGAGCCAGCTTTGTTTTCCTTCCAGGCCTTCCACGGCACCCCATGAGCAGGCCCCTTGGTTAATTACTCTTCTTCCTCCAAACCATCTGTTTGCAAATGCTCCGCCACAGGGTCCCGCTCACCAGAAAGAAGTCCTTGAGGCAGAAACTGATCGAGAATGGCAAGCTGAAGGACTTTCTGCAGAATCACCAGTACAACATAGGCAGCAAGTACTTTCCCTCGGAGGCCACCACCTTGATGTCCGACCAGCCCCTTCAGAACTTCCTGGATGTGAGTGTGTGGGCAGGCAGTGGGTCAGCTCCAAGGACTTGGCCCAGTGGAGAGAAGGGGGTCCCAGGAGTCTGGGAAGATGGGCCAGCGCTCCAAACCCCCAGGCAGCAGTAAGCCAGGGATCTGCTCCCTGGATCTCAGAGGCCCAGGGAGGGCAGGAAAACTCACAGTCAGAGCTGTTGCTCTCGTTCATTCATTCATTCGTTCATCCAGTGCTTACATGGATGGAGCACCTTCTATGTGTCCGGCACTGTGCTGGGCCCAGAGAAGCAGCAGTGAATGAACCTCAGGGAGCCCACAATCTAGTAGGAGAGCCTCACAAAACATAACAAGTATGACCAGGCTGAGGCCAGGCAGTGACCGTGACACACTGAGTGTGCTGCAGGTGGGCAGGGACACCTCTCTGGAGCGATGAAGAGACAGCGGGGGTTCCAAGAGGACAGGAGAGGGTCCCAGAGAGTGGGACAACTTGCACTAGACCCTGTGACACTGGGGAGCAGAGTGTATTTGAGGAAAGGAAGCCAGTGTCCATTTTCAAAGCGAGGTCTGCGGGGGTCAGTGGGTGGAGCCAGACCAGAGTCTGGGATAAGGGTCTGCAGCCTAACTGCCACCGCATCATTTTAACTAGGGAATTTCAGGACGATCCCTTTGACTCTTCTGTTTGGGACGCAAATCCCTTCAGTAGAGAGTGTGTCCCCTGTGTGGAGGCCAAGGTTAGGAAGCAACGCTGCCTCTCGTTAAGAGCTTAGCCTGTGAGATTTGCCAGACCTGGAGCAAATCTAGGGTCTAAAGCTTCTGAGCCATGGGACCTTGGGCAAGTCATTTAAGTTCTCTGAGTGAGACTCAGCTTCCTCGCCTGTAAGACAGAACCATTACTATCTACCGTCAGAGGCTTGTTTCAAGTAATTCATGCAATAATGTAGGTGTGGGTTTTTTTTGCTTATTTGTTTGTTTGTGGAGTGCTTAGCACAGGGCCTGGCCCTTGGTAAGAGCTTGTTCAAAGCTTGATAAATTGAGCCCCTTTGTTCACTTGACAAATATTTATGAAGCGCCTACCCTGTGTCAGAGGCTCTGCCAGGAGCTGGGGAAACAATGGTGACTGAGCAAAGATCCTGGAGCTCATATTCTAGAGGACAAATAAGAGACAAACAAATAAGAATGTAAGATAATTCCAGGTAATGACAAATGCCACAAAGAAAAATTAATTAATTAGAGTAAGGGGAAGAAGAAGAAGGGGACAGGGGCGAATTTAGACATAGTAGTCAGGGAGGGCCTCTTGGTGCAGGTGACATTTGACTAGAGCACGGAAGGACTGATGAGAAGATCTAGAGTAAACATTTTCCTAGCACAAGGGATAGCAAGTGCAAAGGCCCTGGGATGGGAATGAGCTGGTCATCAAAGAGCCACATCAGCGTGGCTGGGACAGAGCTGGCAAGGGAGAGACTGCAGCCACTAAGAGTAAAAAGCCTGAGGACACCCTTTCTTGAAACCCATTGCACGCACCTAGATTTAGGAATAAGGTATCTCAAGGGGTCTCCGCCTTTAGGTGGGTGACTTGTTTATCTCCCCTTCAACAACTTAACGAAAAAGCGCTTAAGCATTTACTCGGCTGGGTGCTGTCAGGTTCCACGCCCGTCCGAGAGTGTACATTCTCTAGGATGGCAAGACTGAGACACTCGAGGCAAGAGGGGACAGCACATTATTATTGGGCGTTAACGAGGCTTGGGAGAGAACAGTCAGTGGGTGACAGGAGAGCAATAGGGGAAGACTTCAAGGAGCAGGGGGGACCAGGCTGGGCCTTAAAGGATGGATACACTGGAGAGAGAGACAAAGGCAAGGAGGCCAGTAAAGAGGAAGGCGGGAGGGGGCCAAGATGACCCAGAGACAGTCCCCGGGGAGGCCAGGCTGCGGAGTCCCCCGTCACTGAGCTATGCTGTCCCCACCCTGGCAGATGGAGTACTTCGGCACCATCAGCATTGGAACCCCCGCCCAGGACTTCACCGTCATCTTTGACACTGGCTCCTCCAACCTGTGGGTGCCCTCCGTCTACTGCTCCAGTGTTGCCTGCAGTGAGTGCCCCCCTGCCCTCTCTGGGCCCCCAGCACCAAGTCACCTGGGAGCCCTGAACACTCAGGGGCCTCAAATAGGTCCGATTTCAAGCCTGCCGGAGTCACTCAGGGACCCACTCAACAGGCACTCACTGAGCGCTTACCATGTGCCAAGCACTAGGCTTAGGTGCCCTGGGAGGTGAAGGGGCGAATCACACGTGGTTCCAGCCCGCAGAAATTTCAGTCCAACGGCAGAGAGAGTGTGAAGCTGCACGTCACCATGGGCAGCCGTGGGCCTGCTCCACTCGGCGTTCACCTGGGGGGTCCTCAGGAGGGCCTTCAGTCAGTGAGGTGGTTAGCCAGATGAGTTCACTTTCTCCTCCAAAGCCCCGCCCAGGACCAAGGCACCCACCAAGGAAGACGCCCCCAGCCCGTGACTCTGGCTCAGCTTTTGAAGTTTGACAATGTCTCTTCTTGCCCTCACAGCCAACCACAACCGCTTCAACCCTAAAAAGTCCTCCACCTTCAAGAGCACCAGCGAGACGGTCTCCATTGCCTATGGTACCGGCAGCATGACAGGCATCCTTGGATACGACACAGTCCAGGTGAGCCCCCGCTGGCCAGCACCTCATCCTGCCCGGCCCTGGGGCCAGCTTCCAGGGACGGCACACGGCCCCCCGAACCAGCTCATTCAAGCAACACGGGTCTCGGTGATCCCAAAAGTAACCTGATTAGGGCACGCGGAAAGTGGCAGAGACACCACAGATGTTTCTAGCGGAGGAGCAGCAGGGGTAAGGGGGTGGGTGCCTGGAGCCAGAAGCCATCCTCAGAGTCACCCAAGCTGAATGCTATGGAGGGGGCAGCGAGAAGGGAGAAAGTGCCTCAGTTCTCTTTTAGCACCTCCTCTTCTTCCTCCTCCCCCCAACCCACAGCCCCCTCGAGTCACAAAATCTCCACAAGCACCCTCATTTTCCAGGGCACAGCAGGGGTCAAGGGCTCTGATTTGCCTGGGGTCTGCTTTGCACCCGATCCTCAGAAACACAAACACACGGTGATCATCTTTTCCGCAGCAAATTCTCACACCAAGTTGCAGACGGTGCCCATCTGGAGATCAGCCTCGACTGTCACCTCCAGTGGAACAACAAGCATTCCCAGGGATAATCCCTCTCCTCTCCTTCCAGCCTGATGCCCCAGAAGCCAAGTCCTACACGAAATGAACCAGGGATGCTCTGGGCCCGGGGCTGGCAGCCCGCAGTGCTCAGTCGGCACAAGCTGGTTATGAACACCTTGGTTTCCCCACCCAGGTTGCAGGCATCTCTGACACCAACCAGATCTTTGGCCTGAGTAAGACAGAGCCCGGCTCCTTCCTGTACTACGCTCCCTTCGACGGCATCCTGGGCCTGGCCTACCCCAGCATCTCCTCCTCCGGGGCCACCCCTGTTTTTGACAACATGTGGAACCAGGGTCTGGTTTCCCAAGACCTCTTCTCCGTCTACCTGAGCAAGTAAGTTAGGCAAGGAAGTTGCGGTCACCTGGTCCAGCAGGGGGCTGTCGAAGGCTGGGTGGGCTGGAGAGAGTCTTGGCAAGCCGGGGATCGGAAAGGTCAATGCCTAAGGCTCTCTAAGGTATATCTTTGGAGAGAATGGTGCCAAAGTCCTCTCTGATGAACCATCTTCATTCGTCTTATTTTACTAGTGAGAGTCTTTGTCACCTTGCCTCACACAAGTGAGATATCATTAGCCATTTGCTCTCCTGAAGACCACCGTTTAAAGTGAATCCACTTAAAATTGGGGCCAAAAGTCCATAGCAAAAAATGAAAAGAAGATTTGATTGGGACTTACATCTTGAACAGTGAAACTTTTAAATGATGAAAGCAAGTTTCTTTCATTAGTTAACAAAATCTAGGTTCCAGGTGTGACTATGAGTTAATTCTAAGAATAAGGCATAACAAAGTCTTGATTTTGTCTGAGTAGAAGTTTATGCCAGAATGTCTGAGGGTGTGTCCTCGACTTTCCCAAGACACTCGACTTTCCTCTGACATTCACGTCCTTCTCTTTTGAAGCGATTTGTCACCATCGATGTGCTTCCCTTTAGTTACTGACCTGCTCTCATCTCCTTGTGTCACAGGTGCTGTCAGATGTTTATAGGGGAGGCAGGGTGGGGTTAGGTGAGCTGGGGTCACGTTCTGTCCGTGTCCATTTCTTCAGTGATTAATTTCTTATTGTCACCTACGTTTGTTTCCCTATCTAACGGAAAACCGCAGAGATTTAGACAATGAATATTCCAGTAACCAGGACTCCTGCAGTTTACGGCGGGAGGGCCCTTTTATCCTTTTTTCCTCTTGGCCACTTGATATTCAAGTTTCAGCTCTTAAACATAATCTGCTTTTATGGGCACTTAGATATGTCACACGGGGCCGACTAGAACAGAGTTTCTCAATCTCAGCACTATTGACATCTTTGGACCAGATGACTCCTTGCTGTTGGGGGCTGTCCTGGGATGTCTGGCAGTCTCCCCGGCCTCTACCTACTAGACGCCAGGGGCTCCCCCGACCCCCACCCAATCATGGCAATCAAAAACACCTCCAGACGTTGGCAAACCATGAACTACTCTATCAAGGCCTTAAGAGCAGACACTGTCATTCATTCATTTCTCTTGAGGTCCCCACAGCAATGAGGGAGAGTATTTGGTGGAAACCACACAACCCTTCGGAACCAGAAAGACCTGGGTTCTAATCTTGGTTTTGCGGCTCCCTGGCTGTGTGACCTAGGGCACGTTGCCTCACCTCTCTGAGCCTCAGTTTCCTCACTGTAAAATAGAAATAATAATAACAATAGTGACTATGGCATGGATCTTGGTGTGAGGATTACAGGAAGCCCTGTGGGTCGTACACTCTGCATGGCTCCTGGCAAGAGTCCGATCAAGAGTAGCTCTTAGAATGCCCACAGTTTATATGTTCAGTCGAATGAGTGAATGAATGAGTGAACAACTGAACTCCTGCCTCTTCCCCTCCACTTTCCATAGAGATGATGAGAGCGGCAGCGTGGTGCAGTTCGGTGGCATCGATTCTTCTTACTACACGGGAACCCTGAACTGGGTGCCTGTTTCTTATGAGGGTTATTGGCAGATCACCGTGGACAGGTGAGGTCACCATGGATGGGCGATATCCTGGCATGGGCCCCAGACCCCATTTCTTTACAGACTCATAGTTAACTAAGAATTCCAGGATCCCCCTGGAACAGGCGGCACAGGGAAACGTGCTCCAGGAAGAGAAGGCGGAAGTTGGCCGAGCCAGAGAGACCCTGACAAGGGCACGTCACGGGAGGAAGAGTGCTGTCAGGAACCCCCAGACACTCTGCAAGGATGAGACAGCCACTCCCCTTCTGAACAGGGAGGCAGGACACTCTACCAGCATCCCTGGGGAGAGGGGAGGACCCCCCTGTCCATACATCTCGGCCTTTAGGGTGCCTGTCACTTTTGGTCTAGGATCAGGGCAAAACGGCAGAGAAGTTGTTTCAAACCATTTCCTCCCACTTTCCCCTTCAAATCCTGTCTGCCCCCAGGCAGCCTCACCCTCTGGCTGCTCTGCCCCCAGCTGGCCTCCTAGGGTGACCCATCGCCCAGGTTTGCCCAGGAGTGAGCAGTCTCTCGGGATGCCGGTCTTTCGGTACTAAAACCAAGACAGTCCTAGGCAAACTGGGACACGCTGGTCACCCTACGTCTGCCCCAGCCATGCTAACATCCCATCAGTTCCTCAAACTCCCACCCCTGCTCCCCTTGGGTCTAGAACAGGGCAGTCAGGGCTGGACTTACCTGGCCATCACTCCAGTGTCTCCATCACTCCCCACCCTGTGTCCCCTCTACCTGTGACGCCCTCCTCCAACTCCTCACTCCCTAGCAACCTCTGGGCGTCTGCTTCCCTGAGAAGCCTTCCCGGGTTGCTGCACACTGCCGCCCTCACCCTGGCTTGTGTTCCCGTTCCCTTGCCGTGCGCTCTGCCCAGCCCGCTCAACTTATCTTTCCAGCCAGAGTGGAAGCTCCCTGCAGTCAGATACCGTGCACCCATCTTGTCTGGCTTTGCATCTCCCGTGCCTAACACAGAGTAGGCACTCCGTAAATATTTGTGGAACACGCGAATGCATAGAATGAATGAGTGTGTGAATGAGAGAAGCTGAAATGTTATGCATCGGCCAATGGATGGGGAAGAGGGACCCTCCAGGGTCACCTGGTGCCTCCTTGGGAGACGTACCCCCTGGGGGCTCCGGGGACCCTGACTTGCATCTCAACCTCAGCATCACCATGTCTGGAGAGCCCATCGCTTGCATGTCTGGCTGCCAGGCCATCGTTGACACCGGTACCTCTCTGCTGTCCGGCCCGACCAATGCCATTGCCAACATCCAGAGCTACATTGGAGCCAGCGAGGGTCCCTACGGCAGCGTAAGTCCAGTGCTGACCGCCCTGTTCTAGACCCAGACGGTGGACCTGCCACACAGGAGGGATGAAAGCCTTTCTAATCCTCACTCTTTCCAGATGGTGATCAGCTGCTCCGCCATCGACAGCCTTCCCGACATCGTCTTCACAATCAACGGTGTCCAGTACCCTGTTCCCGCAAAGGCCTACGTCCTGCAGGTAAGGGGGTTCTGCAGGTAAGGGGGCTCTGAGCCTTCCACCTAGCTGTGTCTGCACAGAACGTGGCCACATACTCCCCCTTGGCACAAGGGCAAGTGCACTTCCACACGCTGGAGCTAACATCTGCTCTGGACAGCCTCCGGAGAAAAAGAACACTTCAAAAATAAATGCATGAATGAGAATTGGGATGCAACACCCCCAGGGGGAAAAAGCAAGGCAAGGGCTGATGGCGTGAAAAGAGGATTTTTAGTGGGACACCAGAGTCCAAGCTCTGGGTCTCAATTACTAGCCCGTAGATACTGAGCAAGTTACAACCTTCCTTAGCCTCAGTTTCCTCATCTAAAAGCTAGAGCTTTCCCCCACGCTCAGGGTGTGGTTCGGGTAATCACGCGAGATTGGCCACATCAAAGCTACGAAGGGTTGGGCAGATAGAAAGCACAGCTTCCACAGGGTAAGGGCTTATGATGCTCCTACTGCCTCTACCACATAAAAATCTTTAGGCAGAGGAGCCACAGGAAAATTCTGCCTTCGAGTTTTGCCCAGTGGGTCGATGTTATTCAGCAAGAAATAGGGAGGCCCAGGCCCCTCCCCCGGGGATGCTGATTAATTAGGAGGGGGTGGGGCCTGAGCCATGGTGGGAGGTGGGGCCCGGGGTGGGTGGGTGGGGTCAAAGCTCCACAGGTGATTCTAATACAAGCCAAGGTTGCTGGCCCAGTGACTCAGTGAATGAAAAGGACTAACAGCTGATCCGGTTTGCCACTGGTCAGGATCAGAATAATGAGAAAAGCCTGCGTCACCAGGGCTTCCAAAATCCTCCCCGGCAGCTGAGTTCTCCCTAAAGCCCTTAGCTGCGATGCTGACGTCAGGGTGTATGCATCTGCCGGAAACCCTGGATAATGTCTGGTAATCCCTGGGAACCAAGAGTGCAGTAAGCCGCTTATACAGGCAGACGCCAGGCCAGGGAGAGCCAGGAGGCTCCTCCTTGCACGTACCTGGCAGGGGACCACGGCCCTGGATGCTCACACCCCAGCGCCTGTCACTGCTGGGTCTGTGTCCCAGCTCCAGTTTCATTCTTTCCTCCAGAACCAGGGAAGCTGCATGAGCGGATTCCAGGGCATGAACATCCCCACCTTCTCCGGAGAGCTCTGGATCTTGGGTGACATCTTCATCCGCCAGTACTACACTGTCTTTGACAGGGCCAACAACCAGGTCGGCCTGGCTCCCGTGGCCTGAGCCCGAGTCTTTCCGGCCACTTCCCAGGAAGATCCCGCCCTAGTTTCTGTCCCTGTTTGTTCTTCGATGTAGATAATTCTCCTGATTGTTCTTCCTCCGGGATCGTGGAGGTGGAATCTTGGCCCTGTTCCCTGTCACACCAATAACGTAGAATAAATCATAACCTCCTGGAAAGTGCTTTATGAGGTTGCGTCTCTTTGTCAGTGTTCCCCTTTACATCACTGGGGTCAGAATGCCAGGGCAGGGGGACAGAACGGACCACATCCATTTGGACAGCACCAAACACAGTGACAGTGGCAGCACGCTCTTTGTAACAGAGCCGGCAAGATGAATGGGCCTCGGTTGGGCCAGCTGGGAGCATCATATAAAGAGTTGGGGACGAGAAATGCCAGGCCCGTTGCCTCCTCATAGAAGAGAGCACCTGAGTTCTTGGTTGAGGGAGTAACTTCTTATTTTTCCCAAAGCCAAGAAGAGATAAGGAGAAAAGGAAAAAGATTAAGAAGAGGGGCCCACTGATGGGTGACTTCCTAAGTAGGGCAGGCAGGGTAGGAATGACCGTGAGACATGGGCCAGAGTGGTAAGAGAAGCTGACACCCCAAAACCTACCAGGCTGTTCTGTGATGAGTTGGTTGATGCAGACTAACCCTTGGGAGCCCCTCCATACTCTGGGTGCAAGACACCAAGCTGATCCGTTTCCCCATTGGTGATTGAAAGAGGATGGTTTTCCATTCCCCAAGGAGAGGTTGAGAGAGGGAGCTGACACGCCGTCAGCAAACCTGCCCTAGAAAGGTAGCCAGGAAACATCTAGAGCAGCAGTTCTCAGAATGGGTTTTGGTAGCAAAATGTTCAATGAAAAAGTTTCAAAGTAAGTATGCAACAGGCTACATTCTAGGCCCTTCTTCAAGGTTCACAAGGCACAGTTCCCAATCAAAGGCTCTGAGAACTCCTGCCGCAAAGCGATCTGTTTCACTTTGACTCAGTTCAGCTTGATCTCAGTTCCTCTTCTGCTGGTCAACCTATTCCAGCCCTGTGCTCCTCGGCGTGCACGTTGGAAGAATTCCCATAGCGCCTGCTTCTGCTGGGTTCCAGGCTGTCCGCTGGAGATACCGGCCTGAGCGCTGGAGCTGGGCCTCCCTGCTGAGGCGGACTGACTTCCGGGTGCCCAGAACAAGATGGCTTTAGGAACTCTTGTCACATCATCCCCCAATTTGTAATTTGTCACATAAATACAAGATATTAGGCTCAAGGAAGGGTGAGGTGAGCTCTTCCTACCCAATGCCCCAGGTCTTCCCAATGTCACTTATACCCTATCTAGCTGCACAATCTTTTTAAATCATAAATTTGATCACAACCCTCCCTTGCTTCAAACCTTTCATTAATGCTCTGCAATTGCACTTGGAATAAGACATTATATCTTTGGTGTGGCTTCAAGGCCCTGCATGCTCTGGTCCCCATGGACCTTCCCTGTGTCACCTTAATCCCTCTTACCCTGAGCTCCCACCTCCCTGGCCTTCGCCCACCTCCACAAATACCCAAGTTCTTCCCCACCTCCAGGCCTTTGCACACACTGTTCCCTTTGCTTGCTGTTCCCTTTTTCTTGACCTGCTAACTCCTAGCATCCTGCAGGTGTCAGCTTACATATCAATTCCCTGTGAAGCCCTCCCTGACCACCCTCTCATGGGGTGGTCCTGCTTTCCTTTATGGCACTGGGCACAGCTGGAGATGATGACTCAGTGGGAGTGTTTGTGTCAGATCCACCAAGGCAGAGACTGTGATCATTTAACTGTTGAAGCCCCAGCAGCAAGAGCAGGGCCTGGCACATTGGAGGTGCTCAATAGATATTTGCTGACTGAGTGAAGGATTCAAAAAAAATTTTTTTTTTTGACTGCACCGCGCAGCTTGTGGGATCTTAGTTCCCTGACAAGGGATCGAACCTGTGCCCTCAGCAGTGAAAGCATGGAGCCCTGACCACTGGACCTCCAGGGAATTCCCTCAAGATAACTTTTTAAAAGGAAACAACTAGGATAAGATGAAAGAGTGGATCTGATTTGAGAGAGGCCATGGTTAAGACCACAGATGGGGGACTTCCCTGGTGGCTCAGTGGTTAAGAACCCGCCTGCCAATGCAGGGGACACAGGTTCAAGCCCTGGTCTGGGAAGATTCCACATGCTTCAGAGCAACTAAGCCCGTGTGCCACAACTACTGAAGCCCGCATGCCTAGAGCCCATGTTCCACAACAGGAGAAGCCACCACAATGAGAAGCCCGCGCACCGCAACAAAGAGTAGCCCCTGGTCTCCGCAACTAGAGAAAAGCCCACGCGCAGCAACAAAGACCCAATGCAGCCAAAAATTAATTAATTGATTTTTTTTTTTAAAAAAGACCACAGATGGGTACACTGTCACCCCCACTCACATTCTGTCCTAGTCATACTTGGTCATGGGACCAGCAGGTGGATTCTCAGGCTTCTGGGGATGAATTCCATGATGTCCTGGCTCTTTGCTGTGTTTGTGTTTCTGCTGTTTCCCCGAGCACCTCCCGTGCCCCAGGCAGTGTTCTAGGCTCCAGGGATGCACCATCCCCTCCCCCGACCCCGTGTTCCCCCTTCTCAGCCCCTCAACCCTGGGATTCTTGGATCCAGACAGAATCTAAAAAGAATCCCCATCAGACAGCTCATTTATACTAGAAAACCGCACGCTAGCATATCTGATCTGACACTTCGCTCCACAAGGTAAGGTGGATTCACATTCCTTCTCTACGGTCTCAGGCCTCTTCCCCACCCATCTTTCCCCATTTCCTGAGGGCCTTGGGGGTCTAAGCTCAGTTCAATCCATCTTTTCCACTCATAGTTGTCCAGGAGTGGTTTTAGTGTTTTTTGGTTTTTGGTTTTTGGGGGTTTTTTGCTGCACCACACAGCTTGCAAGATCTTAGTTCCCCAACCAGGGATCGAACCCCGGCCCACGGCAATGAAAGCGCCGAGTCCTAAGCACTGGACCGCCGGGGAATTCCCCAGGAGTGTTATTTTCTTTTTCTTTTTTTTTTTTTTTTTGGGTACGCGGGCCTCTCACCGTTGTGGCCTCTCCCGTTGCCGAGCACAGGCTCCGGACGTGCAGGCTCAGCAGCCATGGTTCACGGGCCCAGCCTCTCCGCGGCATGTGGGATCTTCCCGGACCGGGGCACCAACCCGTGTCCCCTGCATCGGCAGGCGGACTCTGAACCACTGCGCCACCAGGGAAGCCCCCCAGGAGCGTTATTTTCATCTCATATGTCTCTGCTCTGATCTGTGGAACCCAGGCCCTCCCGAACATGGACTCTTGCACATCGCTGGAGGGGGCATCCATGGGTACACCCCCTAAGGAGCGCCATTTGGCACTATCCATCTAAACGAGAAACGTGTTTACCTTTCGGCCCAGTAACTTCACTTCTGGGAATTTATCTTAAACATAGACTTGCACACGTGCAAAATGATGTAAGGCCGAGGTTACTCTTCGTAGCATCTTTTGTAAGAGCAAGATTTGAAGCGACCCAAATGTCCGCCCCCAGGGGATGGTTCAATGACTTCTGCTGCGTGCGCACAGGAGCCTCTGCGCAGTTGTAAAGAGCAAGGAAATGAGGATGCTCGTGAAGGACTGGGACAGAAAGATCTTGAGAAGAGACCGTTAGGTGTAAAACCACAAACTGAAACACAGGTGATAGCAGAGCCTCGGCTATTTTATCTTTGAATTATAAAGAAAATACAATTTGCTTGCACATACGTAAAGAAACAGAGAAAGGGTACCCAAGAACCAGACACCACAAAAGTGGTGGGGAGGGAAGGGGGAGCCTTGGTGGATGTGGGGTTGGGGAGACTCCTCACTAAAACACTTTTATATATCTTTATTTCTAGTGATGGGATGTACTACACATTCAAAATAAGTTAATGAAAGGCATTTTTAAACCTCTGAAAGTTTATCCTAACTTGAAACCTACTGTAGTTGTCCTCAAGCCCGTTTATCTGATAAACTCCAAAAGCAGGTCTCTTGAACCGGGTCCGATCATTTGGCCTGTCGGGAATTTCCTAGGTCCCGTGAAACTGACCCTGTGGAACAGGCTCCAGCCCACCGTCCCCGTCCTCTACTGCAGGGGTCCCCAATCCCTGGACCACGGACCGTAGCGCACGGCAGGAGGCGAGCGGCAGGCAAGAAAGCGAAGCCTCATCTTCCGCTTCCCATCACTCCCCGTTGCTCCCGTCACCGCCTGAACCAACCCTCCGCTACCCCGCGGAAAAACCGTCTTCCACGAAACCGGTCCCTGGTGCCAAACTGCTGGGGACCACTGCTCTCGTGCTTCCTAGAACCCGACATATGGACTCCTAGCTAGGGGGAAATGCAGGGTGTACTTCCCCAAGAACAAACAGCCCGCACACACACACCTGCTTGTCGGAACCCAGGCTGCTAAGAATTCAGACCAGCTCATGCATTCGTTAAAAGCACTCTGTGCCCGGGAATTCCCTGGTGGTCCAGCGGTTAGGACTTGGTGCTTTCACTGCCATGAACCAGAATTCGATCCCTGGTCAGGGAACTAAGATCCTGCAAGCCGAGTGGTGTGGCAAAAAGAAAAAAAGCACTCTGTGCCCATCTAGGGTCTTGAAGGTGGTCTTCTGGCCTCCTGGTGCCAGTCAGTGCTGGGCAGGGGGCGTCACGCTGGGGCTTATCGCCAGCAGAACACGTTCTTGCCAAGTTGGGTCCCACCAAGGCCTCCCAACATGTCACAATGGCACTGACTACCCACGGGGTGGGGGGTCGGGGGGGTGGGGAGAGGGGCAGGAGGAGAGCTCCGAGCTCCCCTCAATGGTCCTGAGAAGGGCCTGCGGTGACCACGGTGTGGTGAGAGCCCTGGCCCAGCCACGGGGTGCTCTGGAGGCAGCCCCTGCACCTCCTCTCCAACCCCATGCCCCAGGTCTTCTTATGCCCAGAGCGAGCAGACAGGAGGCAGGCATGATCCTTGGGTGAGGCCAGCTGGACATGCTGGAGAGCCAACAGGAGCCCATGAGCAAGAGAGGGACAAGAGTGGCGTCCTCAGGCCTTCGGGGGACAATTCCGAGGTGTGTGCTCCATGACCTCCCAGAGGGTCCGCAGGAGGAAGGGGTGCAAGTTGCCCGTGGCAGGGACCCACTCTTTAACCAAAGCTGATTGGTTTTCTTCCCTTCTCTGTCTCCCTTCGCCCTCCCTCACCGTGCTCTCTGGGTTCACCTTCCGGGGCAGCGACTCTCACCCAAATCTCTCTCTCTCTCCGGGTCTGCCCTTGGGGAGCTCAAACTAAGATACGGCGGTCTTGGCACCTTGAATAAACTGCAGCCATCAAGTGTCTCTCTGCAACTCCAACGGAACAAGCCAACCAAATGCAACTTGAAGGGGAAAAGCTCAGACTGGGAGTCCAAAGCCCAGAGCCCTCCTCCCAGATCAGCCTTCCTAGTCTGTGCAACCTTCGGACACTCTCCTGACCTCTCTGGGCTTCTGCGGTCTCAGCTGTAAGCGGGGAATGGGAGTGTCTCAGATAGTCATGTTTTTATACTTGGACCGACTTGAGGGAAGTGTCTACAGCTGTCCTCCCACCCCCCACCCCTCAGCCTCTTTTTTTTTTTTTTTTTTTTTTTTATGGCCGTGCCGCGTTGCTTGCAGGATCTCGGTTCCCCGACCAGGGATTGAACCCAGGCTCTGGCAGTGAGAGTGCGGAGTCCTAATCACTAGGCCACCAGGGAACTCCCCACCCCAGCCTTTTATTTTTTTTAATGTTCAAAATGAACACTATTTACCTGAGTTCTGTGGAGAGGGGAGACTAGTATTAAAACCTGAATTGCATCCTTTGTTGAACAGAGGGATAGCGGTGAGAAAATTGGCACTGACGCTGAGCCTCTACCATGTCGAGAGCTGGCTTGTGTGAGGAGCAGAGCCAATCAGTGTTCTACACTTTCATCCTGAAGTTAGATCCCAAGTGGCATCATGAAGCTGGGTGGGCTGCACAAGGTCACAAGCACAAAGCCCCGAGACTTATGGAGTCTGTATTATATGCTGTCATCTCAACTCCATGAGGAAGGACTGCTGTGATCCCATTATACAGATGAGGGAACCGAGACCTAAGGTCTCACAGCTAGTCACAGCAAGTAGGGCTCAAACAGGGGCTTCATGGCACCCCAGCCCTCATCCAACCACACCCTTTGTGTCTTAACTGGTCTCTAAGTAAGATGGTCTCTAAGTCCTTTGCATCCCTAAAGTCTTTGGTTTTCATGCTCCTAATTCCAAATTCATTATTCCTGCCATCCTGCTTGGATTAGGACCCCTCCCTACACTGACACCTGGGGCGGATAACCCAGATGGCCTTTGCAGCCAGTGCCCCCTGGGGACACTCCCCGCTGGGATACATGGTGAGCATCAGGGCAGAGAAGAGGCAAGGGGAGGATGGCCTGGGCCAGTGTAGGCGCGGGTTACTCTGCAGCCCCCTTGGGTTTCAGGGATAGCAAGTTGGTGACACGGTGACAGCATAGCTCTCTGTCTTCCACCCCCATCTCACTTTCCCCCATCAATGCTAGCACTGTCCTCTTTCCAGCTGTCATGGAAACTGGGCCACACCGTCCAGATGCCCCCTTCAGGACAGACGCATTTGTTACCCCAGCCGCAGGGAAGGTTGCTGACTGACAGCTCTCAGCCACCAGCCCTCACAGGGAACTGCCTTGGCTGACACCCCTTTCCTGGGCCCGCTTCCCACAGACAGAATTACTGGCCAACATGGGGGCACAAAGCCCTGTCCCCTTGTCCCAACTCGGGCTGACTCTGAAGGCCAGCCCAGCCTCAGAGCTCCACAGGGGGTTGGCTGAGACCGTGCCACTGCCGGGCCCCACCCCTGCCTCCTGCTTGCCTCCCTCGGCCCACAGATGTTAAAGCTAAGCACAGGCCCTAAGACTCCACCTGCCTACTATTCCCTCCCGGGGAACCCATCCGTCTTTTCCGGCCCCTCACTTCAGAAGTCTCCTAGCATCACAGGCCACCAGGTACTTACCTAAGACCCCTCCCCATCTAGCCCCAGGTCTCTGCAGGCTTTTCTCCTGAGCTGGGGGTTGAGGTGGGCACTAGCTCATCACCTGTGGGCTTGCAGTGACGTTTTCCCGCCTTTCCAAAGGCGAGAAGTGAATGAGCAGGGCAGCCTGGGGGAGACCGAGACAGATTTTAATCAGGAAACCTCGGGTGAGGACACATGACAGCTGGTGGCACAATCTCAGTGGAATCCCAGGCCCCTCGGACCCTCCTGCTCCAGAGGAGGGACTCAGCTGCCCCAACCTTTCTCAGAAGACAGGCGGCCCACGCAGTCCAGGGAGGATGCTGACGGTGGAGAACGTGTTGCTGGAGTCTCACAACACATCCCAGATGCTTCTTGGGAGCAAGGCTACATCGGGCCCTGAGGGTTTTCCATCCCCGCCAGGGGTCCTGAAGGAGTCGGCAGCCTCACTGGCCCCCAGAGCCACCCTGCAAGCTCCCAGGGCCTCTGGCAGAGCCTTCTCTGTCTGGCGTCTCCCGGGCACGGCCCTGCAACGGAGTCCTGCTTACACTGTGGACTCCTCCTGTGAGGGCCCCATGGTGGGCTCCTGGGGGCCAGGGCTGGCCGTGGCTGCAAGGGCTGCAGAGAGTCTGGAGGCGGCTGGAGAGAGCCTGCGAGGCCTGAGGATAGTGACGGGGGCCTCTGAGGGGCTGGGGCCCATCGTGGAAAGGGCTGAGGCTCTACGCCGGATGGTGGCAGGCAGAGAAGGCTGTCTGGATGCTGTGTGGGCCCCGGAGGCCGAGGACGAGGGCTCTGGAGTAACAGGAGGTGGCCCGGGAGCCCCGGGAGAGGCCGGAGGTAGAGAGGAGGCTCCTGGAGGGATTGAAGGCCCTGGTGAGGGCCAAGGGGGCTGGGAGGCCCCGGGCTCCCCTGGGAACATGCCCCCTGGCCCCAAAGGGGGTGAGGGTAAGGCCTGGGCTCCTGAGGGGCTCACGGGTATAGTCTGCATGTCAGACAGGTTTGTTCTCAGGAGGAGCTGGAGGAGCTGCAGCGCTGGCCTCCGAGGTGACACCGCTGGGGGCCCCGGGCAGGAGCTGCAGTTGAGCAGGGCCTCAGGGTCTCCACGGGGGGTCCGGGCCACTTTGCTGAGCTCAACGTCTCCACGAGGGGAGAGACCCCGGCTTTCTTCCAGGGAATCTAGAGAGGGGGCGGGGCAAGAAGATGCACAATGGTTCTCCCCTACGACTGAGGCAGGTCTGGGATGAGCTGCACCGAGGACAGTGCCCCAGTTCTGGCCCTTAAGGGTCCCTGTGCACCGGCCGTTGGGGTTGGGGGATCCCGCCGGCTCCTGTCTCCAGGAAAGGGAAGACCCAAAAGGAACCATGAGCAGAGAGAGACAGTTCACCAAGGCACTGGCTGCGTGACCTTGTACGAGGCACATAACACCCCTGGGCCTCCATTTCCCCATCTGTAAAATGGGCATCATAATAACAGTGATGACCACACAGGCCACGCAATGAGGACTGAATGAAACGGAGCCTGAGCGGTCTCAGCCTAAACCCAAATGTAAACTCTGGACTTTGGGTGACAATCACGTGTCAGAGTCGGTTCATTGATTGTAGCAAATGTACCATCTGGTGGGGGATGTTGACAGCAGGGGGCGCTGTGCGTGGGGCGGGGGCAGGGGGATTCGGGGAGCTGTCTGTACCTTCTGCTCGATTTTGCTGTGAACCTAAAAATGCTTTTAAAAAAAAAAGTCTATTGAAAAAATTTGCTTTTAAGTCTCAGCCCGGAGGCCAGTGCATCATAAGGGCTTAATCCATGGCGGGAGAACAAGGGAAGGAAGGAAGAATATTGGAGAAAGGTATGATCAGGGAGGAGACGGAGGCTGGTAAACACATTACAAACTGGAATGATTACATTTTAAAAATCATCAAAAGATAACCTATAACTTTTTTAAAAATTGTGAATCACCCTGCTGTACACCTGAAAGTTATATAATATTGTACATCAAATATACCTCAATTGAAATATATATATAAACCATCAAAAGGATAATCACAAAAACCACTTTACCAAAAACCACTGAATTGTGTAATTTGAGCGTATGACTTACAGCGTGTGTGAATCATATCTCAAGAAAGCTGTTCTTTTTTTTTTTAATTATCAAAAGGAAACAATTCACCTCGTATTTCAGTAAAAAGCATTTCTTCTTAAAACAAGTTCGCACATGGTGAACGCAGCTGAGGCAGGTGCCCCAGGAGAAGGAGGTGGGCTCTGCATCTCATCTCTTTGGGCCTCAGTTTCCCCATCAGGAGGCAGGAGAGCAGAATGGGAACGAGCATGGGGTGAGGAATCAGAGAGACCTGGCCCTGAGTCCGACGACACTACCACCTAGAACGTGGCCTTAAAGTCAGAAACTTGGGAATTCCCTGGCTGCCCAGTGGTTAGGACTTGGCACTTCCACTGCATGGGGCCCGGGTTCCATCCCTGGTTGGGGAACTAAGATCCCATAAGCTGTGCGGCACGGCCAAAAAAAATTTTTAAATAAATAAATTCTTTTTAAAAAGACAGAAACTTAACTTCTCTGAGCCTCCATTTCCCCATCTGCAAAATGGAGACAATAAGAGCACCCATGCATAAACATTCCTGGGGCATTTAAATGAGACAATACAGGTAAAAGGCTCCAGACACTGCCTGGCACCTTAGCTAACGATTAGTCTCTAGAAAGCAGGGGAATAGTATCCCTCAGCTTGCAGAGGGTTTTGTGCTGGTTAAGGTCCAATCTATAATCACTCAACAGTTCCCAACATAATGACTATATGGGATCAGGATGTTTCCAGCCCCAGCAGTCCTGACAGCCTCTCTCCATCCACAGAACTGAAGAGCTGCCCTAAATACAGGATGTCCTCTTCAAAAGGTCAAAGGAGTTAAAGAGGTATTTTATACAAGAGGAAATTCAGGCCACAAATCCGTGGAAAAATTCACTGTCTTCCTGGAAGTTTAAAAAATGTACAATAGCCACCGGTAAGGTACTTTACGGACATGTTAACCTGGAAAAATTAAATTCAAAACACACAGTGTAGAGTTGGTGGGCATATGGGGCACCAGCTACGTCTCTGTAAGTTTCCCCTTTCTCTAGGACCCCATCTGGTAACCTGCTGTCATGCCCTAGGAGTCACCAAACCACTCCCGACACCCTGTGACCTAGTTACTGCACCTATTAACCACAGGGTCTGAATGCAACTCACAAAATTTGAAAACAAAAGTTGTCTGACCAAAGATTTTTCACAGTGGGTCCACTATGGATAGAAAAAAAAAAAAAAAAAAAGAAGAGGAAAAAAGAAACCACCTAAATGTCAACCAAAAAGGGAAGGGGTAAGCAAACCATAGTATTTGGGAGCGTTTTTAAATGGCCAGCTGTGGGCTACATCAATATTTTGAAACTGTGTGTTACAGTAGGTTGTCCATGTCCTGTTTATACCTCTGCAAAAAGATCCACATGAACAAATACTCATGATAGAGAGAGACGAACAGATGTGAATCATTTTCAGGAGTCAATGTAGCGGAGTAGCTAAAAGCATTGACTCTGGGCTCAACTCCTGGTTCTACTGCCAACCAGCTGTGTGACCTTGAGCACCTCACTTCACCTCTCTGTGCCTCAGTTTCCTCAGCTGGAAAATGGGGATGCTAATAGTATCTATCACAAAGAGTTGCTGTGAAAATGAAATAAGACGTATGAAAACAAACAGATGGCCAACAGGGACGTGAAAAGATGCTCAACATCACTAATCATCACAGAAATGCAAATCAAAACCACAATGAGTTACCACCTCACAGCTGTCAGAATGGCTATCATCACAAAGACAAGACACAGCAACTGTTGGTAAGGAAGTAGAGAAAAGGGAACCCTCGTGCACTGTTGGTGGGAATGTAAACTGGTGTAGCCACGGTGGAAAACAGTATGGAGGTTTCTCAAAAAACTAAAAATAGAACTACCATATGATCCAGCAATTCCACTACCGGGTATATATCCAAAAAAAATGAAAACACTAATTCAAAAAGATATATGCACCCCAAGGTTCATTGCAGCATTATTTACAATAGCCATGACATGGGGACAACCTAAGTGTCGATCGACAGATAAAGATGGATAAGTATGTGGTGTGTATATATATATACGCAATGGAATATTATTCAACCACAAAAAAGAATGAAACCTTACCATTTGCAATAACGTGGATGGGCCTAGAGGGTATTATGCTAAATGAATAAATCAGAGAAAGATAAATACCATATGATCTCACTTATATGTGGAATCGTTTTTTTTAAAAAAAAAACTGAGCACACAGATATTGAGAACAGGTTGGTGGTTGCCCGAGGTGGGAGGAGAGGGGTGGGCAAAATGGCTGAAGGGTCAAAAGGCACAAATTTTCAGTTACAAAATAAATAAGTCATTGGGATATAATGTACAGCATGGTGACTATTGTTAATAATACTGTATTGAAATACTATACCTGAAAGTCGCTAAGAGATCAGATCATAGAAGTTCTCATCACAGGAAAAAAATATTTTGTAACTATGTGGGGTGACAGATGTTAACTAGACTTACTGTGGTGATCATTTTGCAATATATACAAATTTGAATCTTTATGTTGTACACCTGAAACCAATATAATGTTACATGTCAATTACACCACAATTAAAAAAAAGAAATAACATTCAATACATGATGTTCCCTGACACATAATGGATACTCAATACATACTAGCAATTATTCTTCTGCAAAGTTGATTCAGTTCCTAAATTCTAATTTTATAAAAGGAAGAAAGCAGAGGGAGAGATTCAGAAAGGAGGAAATGAAGAAGAAAAAGGAACAGTAAACAGACTCGTCAGACAGCACGGCGCATTGTGGCATAGCACTGACGAGGGTCAGCCAGCGCAGGCTTGGGCCTGGGCACACCACGTGCTGGCTGTGTGACCTGGAGCAGGCCACGTTCCCTCTCTGAGCCTGGGTTTCTCACATCCAGCCCTGTACAAGTTCTGTGTTTCTGGGCAGAAAAGCAAAGTGGAAAAGGACGGTGGTGAGGCTCCAGGATGCAGAGGCCACTTACCTGGACAGAAGGAGCAGCAGTCCCTGGGGGGCGTGGAGGGGTCCGAGCAGGCCTGCTGGCAGGGTGTCTTCTCGCAGCTCACCTCTCCCAGCTGGGGAAGCAGAAGGAGACACGTGAGGAAGCCCGGAGCATCTCACCCCTCCACAGCAGTGCCCTCAAGGACATATTACACCAGCAGTTGGACCCACGGAAAGATCTGGGGCAGAAGCTGCAGGGCCTGACCCTCACCTGAACAACAGGTGAAGCCAAACACAGTGGGGCTGCCTTAAGGAAACAACAAAGGTAGAGGACACCATCAAATCCGAAGGTATCCCCGCAGGTAACTGAAGTTGAAGAATGGCAGGCGGAAGACGGGCGTACACTGGCTAAGGGGCTCCAAGTTTCACAAAGGGACAAAAGGCTAGAAGCAGCCCCTGGCCCAGCAGGTCCAGGGTCCCCAGGCCCAGCTCACCTGGCATATGCACTGGGTACAGGGCTCATCGTCCAAGGTGAACACCTGGCCGTTCCCCACCTTCCTCCCCTCGTAGTTGCAGTCTGCAGGGGCAGAGGAGACAGGGGCCGTGAGAGCCAAGGCCCACTCAGGAGCCTTGCACGAGGGGTGGCTGGTCCCACTCACCTCGGCACACTGGACAGCACTCCCCGTCAGGGTGGAAAGGGTAGGAGCAGGTGATGGGGCAGTCCACGGGCGAGCAGGCCACCGAACCCAGCTGCAGGACACAGAAAACACTGAAGGCCCTTTGTTCTGGGGGGCTGATGGGTCACTCGTGAAGGACACATCACATAGCCATTAAGTGCCCATCGGAACCATCAACGTCAGGTGAGAGGTCCATGGTGAGGTAACAGACTGAGGTAGAGTCTGTCCTCCCACTAGAACACAAGCCCCCCGGGCCCAGCCTTGTCCTCAGAGCTCAACTGTCAACAGCTACCTGTCAAACAAATCCATGAACTTCCCAGGAAAGCTGAGCACCAAAAACTTAGGGGGAAGGACCCAGAAGCCAAAGCTCCCCAAAGCACATGGCTGTGAACGAACAGGGCCACTCAGAGGCCAGAGATGTTCACCCCAAGTTGCTCGATCTTTCTGCAGACCCATCCCTTTTCACCCACCGCCAGCAAAGAGGCCCCATAGGCATGAAACACTTCTAGCATGACAAGCAATAAGGACTTATTTTGTCCATTTTCCAAATACTAAGTGACATTCCTGTCATTTAGACTGAGAGGCAGTATGGCTTAGGGGTAAAAGTGTGCTGTCTGAAGCAGACTCAGGAGACTAGAATTGATTCTCGGCACTCCACTTGACTAGTTGCGGGCTCCCTGTGCCGGCTGTCTCACCTAGCAGCTGGGGATGGAGGTACCCACCTCATGGGATTCCCCGTGAATTAACAGGTCGTGCTGAGATCAGGGACCGGCACATGGCAGGGGCTCGAGAATGTGAGCATATTAAAGATTCCGTCCAGAGTCCTGGGTTTGTGTTCCTCACCTCCACTCTCAGGGAGAATCCCTGGGCCATATTTTATACCGTAAGGCCCCCAAGACCCTCCCTGGTCACCCAGAAGCAGAGGACTTTTGCCAGGCAGGGTTAAAAGTATTTCTCTGGCCCTGGGTAAAGAATCACCCCAGGCAGGGCTGAAGGAAGCCGGCTTTCACCATGATCCAGAAGTGACCATTCTCTTGGAGGTCTCTGGATTTTGCCTGCAGGGTTCAGGAGCTGGTGGCTATTTCTGGGGAGTTTCCGCAGACAGGGGTCGGGTCTGGGTGGTCGTACCAGGCAGATGCAGCTCAGACACGGGTCCAGCACGGACGGGAAGGTCTGGTTATTGTAGAAGATTCTACCTGTGTAGGTGCAGCCTGCCAGAGAGAGCATGTGGTGAGGGCCAGCCAGGGGACGGCTGGCCTTTGCCAGGAAGAAAGTCCAAGGTGTTTCTAGGCAGCAAAGGTCAGGCGAATGGCCTCTCTAGACACTTGCCCAGGGGGTTGGGGAAGGGACAGAACATATGTCTGGATTGGGTGCTGACTTGTTTCTCGCTGGATTCAGCAAAGGGATCATAGTGTCTTCACTTCAAGGTTCTCCCCCAGGGAAGGGAGCCGTTCCTCCCACCCCCTCACTTGGCAGGATCAGGATGAGGGACCCGGAGACTCAACCTGGGTGCCAGGCACCACGGCCATCCTCTCTGCTCCTCTCCACTCAGTCGAATCCCAAACCCCTCCTTCCAGGAGGCTCCCCTACAGCTCCGCTCTCTGCTTCCCGAAGCCCACAGAGGCCCCATCTGAGTGCTGCCACCTCGATGATATTTATCACATACTGGTACATATAAAAGCAGGTGATGGCGGGCTTCCCTGGTGGCACAGTGGTTAAGAATCCGCCTGCCAATGCAGGGGGCACGGGTTCAAGACCTGGTCCAGGAAGATCCCACATGCCATGGAGCAACTAAGCCCGAGCACCACAACTACTGAGCCTGCACTCTAGAGCCCGCGAGCCACAACTACTGAGCCCACATGCCACAACTACTGAAGCCCACGCACCTAGAGCCCATGCTCTACAACAAGAGAAGCCACCGCAATGAGAAGCCTGCGCACTGCAATGAAGAGTGGCCCCCGCTCGCTGCAACTAGAGGAAGACCGCGCACAGCAACAAGGACCCAGTGCAGCTAAAATTAAAAAATAAATAAATAAATGTATTAAAAAAAAAAAAAAAGCAGGTGATGGGACAGTAGAGAAACATTTTATAAGAAAAAATATATAAGGAATTCCCTGGCAGTCCAGTGGTTAGGACTCCACACTTTCACTGCCAAGGGTGCGGGTTCCATCCCTAGTCAGGGAGCTAAGATCCCCCAAGCCGTGTGGCTCGGCCAAAAAGGAAGAAAAAAGATATAACATACAACTATGATATGCTATGTATCTATGACATGATAGATATATAGACATAGATGTATGTTACAGATACGTTATAGAGATAGATGTTATATCACAAAAAGAGACTAGGAAGATAAAACCATGAAGTTAACAGTGATAATGGGTCCTTTTTAATTTTTTTCTTTGCTTTCTGTATTTTCTAAATGTTCTATAATAAAATATCACTCTTGAAATAATGGAAAAGGTGAAAATTACTATTAACACATAAAGGATCACTTTAATTTCCTCTCCCTGTTCTCTAATTGTCTCACAGGTATGTTCCTTTATCACCCCACCTAGGCTGCAAGCTCTGCATATCTTCATATCTGCTTCCAGCACCCAGACGGGGCCTCCCTTGAGCAAACTGCTTTCCGTTCCTGAGCCTCAGTTTCCTAATCTCTAAAATGGGGTTGCCCCATGGGGTTGTTGCGAGGATAAGCAGAGATGAAGCATGTGTGGTGCTTTGCACAGAGAAGCCTGATACAGGGTGTCCCCAGATGTGGGGGCCAGGGGTGCTATGCCATCCCCGGCCCCCCAGGCAGGGCCTTACCTGCCGAACAGTCAGGGCAGCACTGCCCGGGGATCCGAATCGGGTGAGGGCAGGAGTCCACACAGTCTGTCCTCTTGCAGCTCACTGAACCATCTGCCTGAAGGGAGGAAGAACTTCACCAAGACCCCACCTGCCACGCCAGTCCCCACCTCCCCACCCCACAGGCCCCCAAAAGAAAGGACGGTGCTGCAAACTGGCCGGAGCCTGACCTAAGAGGCGCCATGATGCAGCTGGGAAGCGGCAGGGCTTCCCCCCAAAGAGGACTGGCTACTTGGGAAAGGGGGTGTGAGCCTTCCAGAGAAAAGCCTTCCCATATCCCAGAGCTGGGGTTTTGGTCTCCTCGGCTTCCCGTCCCTTCCCCGCAGCAGCCAAGGCTGCACCACAACCTCATCCAAACTCTTCTCAGAGTTTCCCTGAAACCCTGGCTCACCCCAAATCTATGGAGTCCAATAAAATCCTATTTTTATAGAAAGCTATTCCACCGGAAATGTCTTTCAGAAGATGAAAGCGCCATATCCAGTTTCTTTTTTTTTTTTCGTAAGAAGTTGAAGTTTTGTGTTATTTCCTTGTAATGTGAGTGCCCTAGATCAGTCCTGAAGGAGAAAAAGGGCAGCGGATGTACTCTGCTCCCCACTCTGATTCCAATGAAACGTTTCCAAGTTTTCTAAGGGTCTAAGGCTTTTTTAACAAATGGTGCATCAAAGGGACTTGAAGGTCGCGCTTCTCACGCGCTCACGTGCACGCGAGTCACCGGGGGATTAAAATGCAGATTCTGCGTCCGAGCCCTGGGCAGCCTTGAGGTTCTACCTAGGCTCCCCTGGTGACGCCAACGACACAGCCAGTGCAGGAACCTCATTTTGAGAAATAAAGCTCTAAGCTCAAGCGACTAAAAGCTCTCTTAAAGTAGAAAGGAAAGCCGACCGTACTTAAACGTGAGCTAAAACGATCACGTTTCTCGGTAAATAGCTGTGTTTGCATGTCTGTCAATCTGACTCTCAAAACTCACGCACCCTCACCCGCTTCTGATGAGGTGAGGTCACGTGACTCACATTAATGGAGGAAGCCTCGCAATTTCACAGAAAAGGCCTTAACTGCTAGGCCTCGGGCTGCCCAGCTCCCTCTGTTATCCGTGCCCCGCGAAAACCTGCTCCTGGGAATCCTATTTCCAGCTCCTTAGGCCAGCAGCTCCCCGCACGTGCACAGTGGGTCACACAGCACTCTTACGACAGACAGACTGCCAAGCTCTGTCATCCTGAAAATCTACCGAGGACAGAAGAACCTGGATCCCAGCCCCTTCTGTAAAAACGGGATGTGATAGCATGGAAGCGAGACTGGGACAGGCCTGAGGTGGCCCCGCTTCTGCAGGGGCAGGGATGCCCGGCCCGGGACGGGGAAGGGCGGGGGAAGCAGCTGAAGGCGCGCAGGTTGTCATTCACCTGGCAGATGCATAACTCACAGGGGTCACCGGGAGACCAGATCTGTCCGACCGGAAACTCAACCCCGTTGTCGTCCAGAGAGCAGCCTGGCCAGGGGACAGCGGGGGAGAAAGGACGAGTGGGCAGAAGTGCCGAGGAGGGTCCTGAATGCCCGCGGGACCTACAGCGCCACCCAGCAAGGACAGACAGACACCTCTGCTCACTCACACTGAGTCCACGCAGCCACCCACTGGGCCCAGAGCTGCCTGCTGCTGCCGCCTGGCTCCCTCAGTTAGTGAGTTTTCCTGCCTAACAAGAGCCTGGTACACACAGGCACGCTCACACAAACGTCCACGTCCACACACACCCACAAACACAGCCATTCACACACACAGAAACCACTCCCACACAGACACACGCACACAGATACAACAGACACACAACAAAAACACACGGACACACACACTCAAAAACACACACACAGACACCACTCACACACAAACACGCAGACACATGTACACAAGCTCACACACAGATGTCACTCACATACAAACTTAAAGCACACACACAGACACACACAACACACACAGAGAGCACTCACACGCACACACACAGTCTCAGCGGGAGAAGCTCAGCCTCCCCCGGCTCGGGCATCCAGGCCTGTGTTGGGTACAGCCTGGGATGCAGGGCTAAGCGGCCTCACCTGTCATGGGTGCGGGTTCCCTGCAGGTGAAGCAGCACTGCCCAGGGCCCAGCCACCACTCCTCACGGGGGCAATCCAGTTCTGGACATGGCGTGAAGGAACATTCCACCTCCCCGTTCTGGAAGAGAGCCAGGGGGCACAAACCAGTGAGGGCCAAAAAGGAGGCTGGCAGGCTGCCATCATCCCCCTAAAAGTGACAGATCTCGGGCTTCCCTGGTGGCGCAGTGGTTGAGAGTCCGCCGGCCGATGCAGGGGACACAGGTTCGTGCCCCGGTCCGGGAAGATCCCACATGCCACGGAGCGGCTAGGCCCGTGAGCCATGGCCGCTGAGCCTGCGCGTCCGGAGCCTGTGCTCCGCAGCGGGAGAGGCCACAACAGTGAGAGGCCCGCGTACAGCAAAAAAAAAAAAAAAAAAAAAAAAAAAAAGTGACAGATCTCCAGGGAGCAAGAGTGGAAGGAACGGTGAGTCCTTCCCTGGGGGCTGGGGTGAGTCTGGGAGAGGGTCCCAGGAATACGGCGGCTGCGTGGCTGCTGGGTCCCCGGCTGCCCTAGCTTAAGCCTCCAGAACCTCTTCCCCTCACCTCTGCAATAGCTTTCTGCTCTCACTCCAATCCACTCTCACCTGCAGCCAGAGAACTTTCTCAGGCACCAGTCCGATCACAACACTCCACCACTTCAAACCCTGGGCAGCTCGCCAAGTCCAAACCCTCTGCCTGGCTGGCAAAGCCCTTCACGACTGAGACTGACGCACAGGCTGTCGCCGCCCCCTCGCAGACCCCCTCCCCTAAGCACGGCCCCTTGGCTGATGAAGGTCACGTCCTCCAGGCGCCTGGATGGTTCGTTCACCCCCACTCCCCAGGGAGCAAGGAAGTACCTACAACCACCTGATGCTGGGGGCAGAAGAACCCAGCTCCCTGGCCTCTTGACACACCCACCTCTGCGGTGCCACTCACGCTCCAGAGCTCCCCGTGGCATCAGCCCGAGACCCCCTTCTCGTGGCCCCTCCCCCTGCCTGACCTGCTTCCCCAGCCAGTCTCTCCCGCGAGCACTCCTTCAGAAAACCACTTACGCGAGAAGCCCACCCCAGGCCCTGTTCTTGGAACTCAGCCCAAACAGGATCCCCGCCTCAGCCGCATTTCCAGTCCCTCTCGCAGCCCGGGCTCCAGCCGGAATGCACACCCCCAGGCCTTAGAACATGCCCTCTCCCGCCTCCCGCCTTCTGTTCACGCAGTGCCTTCTGCCGGGCACACCTGTCTCAGCTCCTCACCGGGCTGTCCTAGTTATCCTTCAGGTCTCAGCTTAGCATCCCTCCCTCCAAGTAGGCTTCCCTGAAGCCCACAGTCTGGTTAAGAGCCCCGCTCCCCTGTCCATTGCCCACCTAGCTGTGGGCCCCGACAGAGGGGGCTGGGGCTGTCTTGTGCTCAACTGCGTCCCCAGCACCCAGCATTGTCCCAGGCACACAGTAGGTGCTCTATAAATAGCAATGCTGAAGGACGAACTTCAAGGAGACTGCGGGAAGGCCTTGGTGAATGCTAAGGCCCCTTTAGTCTCTTTCTCGCCTCAGTTTCCCTTTTGCTGCATGGCAGCTCCTCTTCTCCTGGTCAAGGCATCCTGAGAGTGTCGTGTGCCCTGCCCCTCCCCAGCACCCACCCACTCAGCCCCCTACCTGGCAGACACAGGTGGTACACTCGTCACCACCACCACTGAACACAGCCCCGTCTGCATACCACTGGCCATGGAAATAGCATCTCACTGCGGAGGAGAAAGGAAGAGGCAGCTCAAGGTCTTTGGGCAGCTAAAGAAAAGGGGGAGCAAATGGGTGGGGGGGTCTCTGGGAAGAAAACACACCCCCACAATACTCCATGGCACACCCACACCCAAGAGCCCAATCGCTGCTCCCCTCCAAACCCTCACCTAAAGGTACACCAGTAGTTAAAAATTGACAGAGAGGGACTTCTCTGGCCATCCAGTGGTTAAGACTCTGAGCTCCCAATGCAGGGGGAACGGGTTCAATCCCTGCTCAGGGAACTAAGATCCCACATGCCTAACGGTGCGGCCAAAAAAAAAAAAAAAAACTGACAGAGAATGAACCACATGCAAAATAAGGTCCTTAACCAAGAAGGATGGGAAGCCCGGAATAACTAAAGAGTAAGAGAAAAGAAGAAATGAGAAAAGATGGCCCCAGACACCTACAGGAAGGTCTGGGAATGCTGCCAGCCCCTGGAGGCAGGGAGGATTCAGTGAGAGCCTCTCATCTGAAGATTCCCCCATCCCTGCTGGTAAAAACAACCTTAAAAACCTGCCGGGGGCTTCCCTGGTGACGCACTGGTTGAGAGTCCACCTGCCGATGCAGGGGACACGGGTTTGTGCCCCGGTCCGGGAGGATCCCACATGCTGCGGAGCAGCTGGGCCCGTGAGCCATGGCCGCTGAGCCTGCGCGTCCGGAGCCTGTGCTCCGCAATGGGAGAGGCCACAGCAGTGAGAGGCCCGCGTACCGCAAAAAAAAAAAAAAAAAAAAAAAAAAACCTGCCGGGGCCCACCTAGCTTTAATCAGAGGGCACTGGGTTCAAATCCCAGCCACACACCTCACTACGGGCAAGATACTTAAACTCTCCTAAGCCTCAGTTTTCTCATCTGTAGAATGGAATTAACAATTCCTACCTCACAGGGAGTATATTGCCTGTTCAAAAAATGTTTTAACTAAAACTAATATAACATTCGGGACTTCCCTGGTGGTCCAGTGGTTAAGACTCTGTGCTTCCAATGCATGGGCGCAGGTTCAATCCCTGGTCGGGGAACTAAGATCTCACATGCCGTGCAGCGTGGCAAAAATAAATAAATAAATAAAATTAAAATAGCATTCAAAAGTCAAGGGAAAAATAGTATTTAATAAGAACACTAGCTTTGAAATCAGGTAAGCTTGAGTTCAAGCTCTGCTCCTTTACTCACTGGTGTGTCTTTGGACAGTGATGACCTCTCTGAGCCTCAGTTTCCTCATCTATAAAATGGGGCTATGAATAGTACTCCCTCAGGGCTGCACCACACAGATTCAATGAGATCAGGACTGGCAAGGGCCCCACAGAACAACGGCCCAGAGCCAGCAGTGACGGCCATGAGGTCATCTCAGGAAAGAGAACCACATTTTAACAAAAGACTAACTCATTAGTGGGGCAGGGGAGACACCCTCCCAGTCTCGGGACAGAGCCACGCCAAGGGTGGACCCAAACCCCTTCCTGTCTGTGTTAAAGGCACCAACCCCAGCAGGGGGCAGGCTGGGCCGTGAGCCCAATCTAGCATCCAAACCACTATGCACACAGTAGGTGCTCAATTAAAACGGGCACTTTGAAATGCTTCATTTGATCTGAGTTTCTAAAGCAGAAATCAATCTCCTTCCTCTCTCCTCCACTCACCACCCCCCCAAAAAAAACATACTCGAAAGACACCGCTCCACCCCCGTCATTTTTTACAAAAAAGCTAAATTCACCCTGTCCTCTCCCCACAAAGAGTCCCTTACCTGGCACACAAGTACAGCAATCCGACTTCAGGGAGGCCTGACAGGGGCCGGGAGGACACTCGGGGGAGATGCAGGACACATTTCCAGCCTGAGGAGGTGAGAGGTGGTGCAGGTGGGGGAGGGTAGACCGTCAGACCCAACAGAACCAGCTTGTTCCCTATTTCACACCACCCTCAGGATTCCTGTCCCACATGAAAGCCTCCTAAAGGAAGTTATCCTGGGACTTCCCTGGTGGTCCAGTGGTTAAGACTCCACACTCCCAATGCAGGGGGCCCCAGTTCGATCCCTGGTCAGGGCTACATCCCGCATGCCACAACGAAGTTCCCGCATGCCACAAGTAAGACCCGGTGCAGCCAAATAAATAAATATTAAAAAAATAAATAAAAGGGAAGCCATCCAAGACCTTTAAATGCCACCATGGTCACACAAGGATACGGTGCTGGGATGTATTATGGTGTAGTTTCCAACATCCCCCTTTCCAAGACGAGGAGCAGACCAGACAGCAGAGCACGCTGCCTTCCTCATGAAAATGGACGAGCCTAGCCTCCCATGGCACTGCCCCCCATGGCATTGCCCCCACCATGGCATTCCCTCCCATGGCATACAGAAGCTCCGGAAGGATGCTGAGAAGTGGAGAACAGAGGTTCCTCCACCAGAGACACCTTACCGTGCATCTGAGTTTTGAACCAAGTGACTAATACTGGCCAAGGAGTTAAATTTAAAACTCAATTTTTAAAAATTGAAGTTAAGACAAAAAAGCCCCCGGCTTTGGAGTCAGCCAGACCTGAGGTCCAGGGTCTGCCCCTCCAAGTCGTGTGACTTTGGGCAGAGTATGTCACCTCTCTGAGCCTCCGTCTCCCTATCTGTGAGATGAGCTGGAAAGGGCACCTCTGCTGGGGTTGCTGAGGATTGAGTGAAATGTGATCAGGCACGAAAAGGCTTGGCCACTTCACAAGCGTGGCGCACAGGAAGGGCTCAAAAATGGTGGCGGTAGCGATCTACGTGCCCCCGCCCCTTTACATTGCAGCTTCCGCCATCACTGCCAGACCGGGGCTGCTTTTAAAGATGAGAGGCAGTGAGGGCTGGTGGGCAGAGCCTGGGCTTTGGATGCAGAAAGGCCACGGCTCAAATCCCAGCTCTGCCACCTCCCAGCCTCAGTCTTTCCACCTGTAGAATGGGGACTGTAAAGCCGACCCAGAAGAGCCACCAGGAGCCTCGGGGGAGGAACTAGATGGAAAATACCAAGCCCCTGCCTGGTATGCACCGGGTGCTCACGATGCAATCCAAGGGACAGCCTCTGGCTGGGTCTGGCACACGGTAGGAACTTAATAACTATTCTTGGAAGAGTGAATTTGCCTCAAGCAAAATACTCTTAACAAGCCGAGTCTGGTAACGAGCCTTCTCCCTCCCAACGCGGCTACCTTTATTGTGCCGGCAAATATTTTGCCTGGAGAGAAAAACGGCCTCCCTGGTAGGAAGTTTCCGAGGGAGTTGCATCCCCTCCCCTTCCTAGACAGATGGACCCTGTTTGCATGTTGGCTCTTTTCTGCTCAGCAAAACCTCCCTGACTCCACACACTACGGGTTTCCCATCCCCCACGCTTTTAAATTCCACAGCTTGCGACCAAAATCCACAACCTGAGAACTCTCCCTCCATTCAACGAGCTCACCTTTAACATCCGGTCTTTCCCCCTTCCTCTAAAACCCCCAAAGGTTAAGAAAACACCCACGAGGCTTCAGGGATCTTGTGATGCTCACCAGACAGACACAGACAGTGCAGTTCTGGTTGGGAGGTGAAAACACGTCCCCTTCAGCCCGGATGACGCCACTGTGAAAACAGCCTTTGAAAGACAAACAGGAGTGGAGGCATCAGACCTCTTAAAGTAGAGGAAGCTTGAGGTCTCATTACTTTTCCAGGCATAATGTACCTGGAACCTTCTCTCACTGGCTCGGATGCCCCAGGAGTGACAGATCTAGGTACTCAGGACGGTGTGGTCCCAAGACCCCTGGAGAACTACAGGAGACACCCACACAGGGTGCCCTGGGAGGGTCCCATTTATGTCTGATAAACCCAGAACTGTGTTGAAAGCATGGCATTTTATTGCCATAAGACAGGAAAGGCAGCCAGACAGCCCCAGGTGCCAAACCTGGCCTGTCACCTGAGTGGCTTTGGACCTGGATGTGTCACTCAACCTCTCTGGGACTCAACTGTCTTTACTGTAAAATGGAAATACCACCACATGCCCTGCAGGGACTTGGAAGGATGTACAACCTCAGATGTAATGTACACAGCAATTTACACTCAGGGCTTAGTACACAGTAGGGACACAGTAAAAAATCACAATTATCATTAAGAAAATCAGCAAGTTGCATTTTCATTTTAACCCTTAGGAAGATTTTTTCACTGCTGCTTAAAGTGCAGCAACCTCAACACCTTACCACCAGGAGCTTCATAGAAATATAGCTGCTCAGGCCCCTCCCCACATCTACTGAATGAGAATCTGCATTTTAACAGGATTCCCAGCGATTCACATGCAGGGTGAGTGTTAAGGAGCTCTGCTGAAGGACTTGGTAAGATTCGAGGTCTTTATCCTAACAGCAATGGGAAGCAAATGAAAAATTGTCAGCAGATTGTGGGAGGGAATCAGAACAGGGGTAGAATTTATAAACGATTACTCCTCCTGCAGTAGGAGGGGGACAGGGGCAGGGGAGGGGACTGCAGGGTGGGTCTGGAGAAACTTGCTGAATGAAGGAATAAATGAAAGAACGAAGCTCCAAAAGGATCCCCGGAAGGTCAAAAGTTCCCCTTGAGAGCACAGACCAGTGGTTCTCAAAGTGTGGTCCCTGAAGCAGCAGCGTCAACATCACCTGGGAACTTGTTAGAAATGCAAATTCCCGGGCCTTACCCAGCACCTGCTAAATCAGAAGCTCTGGGGGCTAGGCCCAGGGATCACCCTTCAGGTGACACACGGAAGTCGGAGAACAGCCTTTCAGCTGCAGAAAGGCTAGGAAAGGGAAGAGGCAGTACCATGTGAGAAACTCACAGCCTTCCCCAGACCAGCTCCCACCTGTACACAATGGACAGCATCCCCCATCTCCGGAGGGAATCGGGTGAGAACAAGCAGCTTCACACGTCACCTTTTCACAGGTCACCTCCCCATCCTAGAAGCAGAAACTGGAGTTCCAGCCACCACAACGCCCCAGACACCAGACCAGGGAAGCCCGGGGGACCCCTCACACCCACCTCGCACCAGCACTGGGAACAGCCAGGCTCTGTCCAGCGGCTCCCGGACTCATGCATGGCTCCCAGGTGCCAACAGGCAGAGGGCCCTGGCGCCAGCTGTGTGGCCTCAGGGCCCCTGGGCAAGGAAGGGGTCACCACCACCTTCTCCTGGATTCGTGAGGGAGGTCTGAAGGTCCCCAACGGAGAGGGACTAGGCACTGGGGTGGCCACTGGGGCAGACAGCAGCTGCGTCAGGGCAGAAGCAGAGGACGTGGGTAGTGCAGGTGTGGGAGATGGCAGTCGTGTGGTCCTGACTCCAGTTGCGGGCCCTGGAGCCCCAGAAGGAGGGCTGTGCCCTGGGGAGAGGGCGGGCCGGCCTGCCTCTGGAAGCAGCAGTAGCATCTTAGGGGGGTGCTGCAGGGGCTGCAGGATGGCAGATGGGGCCAGCACGGCTTTGGGGAAAGCTGAAACGGAAACACAGAGGTGTCTGCAGGGAGGCAGCAGGGGCAGGAGGCGAGATTCGAGGGGCATGGACTCAGGCCTACCACCACATATCACTGAATGTGTCTGGGCCAGTTTCCTCAACAACATGATAGATCTAATACCACCAGGTCAACCTCAAACTAATGGGGCTGCGGTGACGATCAGGGGAGAAGATTGATGAAAAAGTACCACGAGCAGCCCGAAGTCACACGCTGGCGATGCGGGAGGTCCAGCTGCTTCATATGCAGCAAAATCAGAGTCTTCTCCCTTCCCTTCCTCGCTGGCCGCAAAGGAGACTCGGGTTTTCCTGAACCACGCAGACCTTCTCTAAGCCCTCAGGGATCCGACCTGGGAGTGACCCTTCCCTACTCCTGACAAGTCAGGAGTGTGTCCCCTACTCTCCCATCCAGCTGTGGCTTCCCAGGAGGAGATGCAGAGGCTCACGGGGAGGAAGGGCCCAGGGTCCTCTCTGGGCCCATGGCAGACAGGCCAGCTTCCAAGAGGATGCCTCCCCTGAGACACACACACTCAAACACACACACACGTAGGAACAGTGCACATTTTCCCTGCAGATGGACAGCAACTGCCCAACAGTCTGAAAGACAGAAAGAGAGAGAGAGAGGGTGGGGCTTCCCTGGTGGCGCAGTGGTTGAGAGTCCGCCTGCCGATGCAGGGGACACGGGTTCGTGCCCCGGTCCGGGAAGATCCCACATGCTGCGGAGCGGCTGGGCCCGTGAGCCATGGCCGCTGAGCCTGCGCGTCCGGAGCCTGTGCTCCGCAACGGGAGAGGCCACAGCAGTGAGAGGCCCGCGTACCGCAAAAAAAAAACAAACAAAAAAACAAGAGGGCGGCGAAGGAGGCAGATGAGGGGCAAGGGTGAGAGATAGGAAAAAGGAAGAGAGTCACAAATCAGAGTGAGACGGGGAGAAAACTGGTTGGGCTGGGAGGGGGAAACGGGGTGGCTGAGCTCAGACCATCATGGGCGATTACACGATGGAAAATTGGCCCTGGATTAGAAAGAATGCCTTCGGTACTGACACATTACATGGACGTTTACAGGCATGCTGTTAACTCATGGCAGAGATATGACACCACACTGTCCAAAGTGTCCCCGTGAGCCCAGGTTACTGGGACTCCTATGTCACAGGCTCCTCTATCATTGTTTTTTGGTGGTTTTTTTTTTTTCCTTTTACTTTTTGGGGGGAAACAGTAGGGCTGGCGAAACAGTGAAAGGAAAATAAAAGAGTGGATAAAGAGGGCTTCCCTGGTGGCGCAGTGGTTGAGAGTCCGCCTGCCGATGCAGGGGACACGGGTTTGTGCCCCGGTCCGGGAAGATCCCACATGCCGCGGAGCGGCTGGGCCCGTGAGCCACGGCCACTGAGCCTGCACGTCCGGAGCCTGTGCTCCGCAACGGGAGAGGCCACAACAGTGAGAGGCCCGCGTACCGCAAAAAAAAAAAAAAAAGAATGGGTAAAGAAGTGGAAGGAGACAGAAAGGATGAAAGGGGGACGTTGGAAATAACAAACGAAATGAACTGAAAAAAAATTCAGGGGGAAGGAAGGGGGTCCGGTCTGGGAGGGTGGGGCCTGGGGCCCGGAGGCGGGGCCCAGTGCCGGGTGGCGGGGCCCAGCGCTCACCTTCACAGGACACTCGGTCAGCTCGGAGCCTGAAGCCAGGTCGGCAGGTGCACAGGAAGCTGCCCACGGTGTTATGGCAAGAATGGTGACAGACTCGCCTCTCCAGTGGCCTCCGACACTCGTTTACATCTGCGGGAGAGCCTCGCTACCGACGGCTGCCTTATCGGGGCTACCGAGTCCTTCTTCCCCCATCCCTTACCCCAAAAGGCTGGGGGAGTCTCCCTGCCATGTTCTTATGGGGCCCTTCCCTGCCCCAGGGTGCCAGTGTGACTCCGATGTCTGGGAATGGGGCTGAAGTCCAGCGCTAGTCTCCTTGGAAGGTTCACACATCCAGCAGGCATTTAATGAATGCACCAGTGACTCATACCCCAGCACTGTGCAGCAATGATTAAGTGCTGGCTGGTGGGGATGGGCTCCACTGGGAATCTCACCTCCCAACCTTCCACCAACCCACTGTTGGGCATCAGGTGCTACGGGCCCTTCTGAAAAAAGAGTCTCAAAAATGACCACACTGCTCAGGGCAGGCTCCAGGACAAACACCCAACTCTGCTAGAACAAGGTCTTTTCTCAGGCCCATGGGATCCCACCTTCAACCCATGAGCCGAGCTCAAGCCAAACATGCCAATCCCTTTCTGGAAATTTCTGCCATGGGCTGAGAAAACAGGGGTCTCCTTCTAAAGCAGAGGAACCAAGACATAATGCGCTTTATTTACCAAGGGGAGCTAAGGCAGCCAAGAAAATGGGTGAGCAGAGAGGAATCCTTGGGGTGTATCTGGGAGAGGGCGGAAGAGGAACATAACAGGATGAAAGTGGCATGTGGCCAGGAAAAGTCCGAGACGGGGTCTTCCATTAGGAGCCACGCCAACCCCAGGGAAAGGCAGGCTCTGAGCAAAGGCTCAAGCGCTTGCCGGCTCCAGGGAACCAGGAGGTCCAGACTGTTGACCTTTCCCTGTCCCTGGGCTCGCCCTGTCCGTCTTCCTGATTGGCAGCCTAAGTGTGAAGACAGCAGGGTCCCCTGCCTTACCTACACAGGAGTGCCGGTTGCCGTGCAGATGGAAGCCAGTTCTACAGGAACACCTGTAGCTGCCAATGCTGTTTTTACATCTCTGCTGGCAGGGGGTCCCAAGGCATTCATCAGTGTCTGGAAGGGAACAGGACACAGCTGGAGCTCATTTCCCCGTGGAGTTTTGGAAATAGGTGGTCCTCTCTACCTACCTCTCTCATCACTATCTCCTACCCGACTCGTAACCCCTCTCCTTCTCACCACCCACATTCAGTCTATCAACTCCTAAGTCCTCCCTGGACCAGCCCACTTCTCTCCACCCTCACTGCCATACCCTAGCCCAGATGCCCTGGGCTTTGTCTCTGGCCTAGAGGATAACAACAGCCTTGTGTGTCTCTCTGCCCCTCCTGTGCTCCTCCCAAGCCACCCTCTACAGAGCCCCCAGGATGTTCTGACCAAAGGGCACCTCTGATCAGGCCACTTTCTGCTTAAACTCCCTCCAAGGCTCCCACAAGCACCAATGCAGCACCACGAGTCCTGGGCTGCCTTTCCCACCTCTCTCCTTGCCCCTCACCTTTACTCTGGCCCAAATTCTTGCCATCTTCCAAAGGCACCATACTCTTGTGGCCCTCCCCCTTTGCCCATGTTCTCCTAACTGCTTGGAATACCTTCCCGTCTTGTCTGGCTGGAAAACTCCTACTCATACCTCAAAACTCAGCTTCTATACTACCTCCTCTGTCAAAGCTTCCCCAAGCCATTGTTTGAAATTGGGAAAAAGCTGGAAATGATCTGCATGTTCATCAGTAAGAGAAGAGTTAGTAAACTACGGGATATCTGCACTGCGAAGTACCAGGTAGTAGCTGAAAAGGATAAAGCAAGTCTATTGACCCTGATGTGAAGAGATTTTCATGACAGATTGTTGAAGGGAAAAAAGCAGGCAGAAGAATGACTGGGTTCACATTGAAGCCCTAATGTGATCTTGAGAAAGTTAACTTCTTTAAGCCTCAGTATTCCTACCAGGAAAATGGAAATAAACAGTACCAACTTCATAGGACAATTTTGAGGACAAAATTGAGAAAATGCATGTTAAATGCTTAGCATGGTGCCAGGAATACAGGAGTTCAACAACTGTAAGCCACCCATCTCTTATCGTCATCTCTCCGTAAGTGCACGTGTGTATACGTACACATACTGGGGAGAGGCAGGCAGGGCACTCATCAGATTGATAACTAAGTGCCATGGATGAACTGCGTTCCCTCCAAATTCATAAATGGAAGCCCTAACCCCCAATGTGATGATATTAGGAGGTGGGGCCTTTGGGACATAATTAGGTTTGGATGAGGTCTTGAGGGTGGGGCTCTCACGATGGGATTACTGCCCTTAGAAGAAGAGCCATGAGAGAGCTTGCTCTCTCTCTGCCTTGTGAGGACACAAAGAGAAGGTAGCTGTCTGCAAGGCAGGAAGAGAGCCCTCACCAGTAACTGAGTGGGCCAACACTATGATCTTGTACTTCCCAGCCTCCAGAACTGTGAGAATACATTTTTGTTGTTTAAGCCACCCAGTTCGTGCTATTTTGTTATAGCAGCCCAAGCAGATACTAAGACACCAGGGCTATTCTCTAGGGAGCATAGAGGTTGGGCGTGGGAGAGATGGCCTGGGGCTAGGGCCATGACTTTTAAAACTTTTAAAGAGCTTCCCTCGTGGCACAGTGGTTGAGAGTCCACCTGCCGATGCAGGGGACACGGGTTCGTGCCCCGGTCCGGGAGGATCCCACATGCCACAGAGCGGCTGGGCCCGTGAGCCATGGCCGCTGAGCCTGCGCGTCCGGAGCCCGTGCTCCGCAACGGGAGAGGCCACAACAGTGAGAGGCCCGCGTATCGAAGAAAAAAAAAAAACTTTTAAAATAATTTATGAAAATTTCAAACACCCAGAAAATGATACCACAGTATCAAGGGGAGCTTCTGTCTTAGCTGCCTTGTTAAAGAGAGAATGTTTCCTGACATAATTTCTGTAAATAAAAATCATTTTTAAGGAATGAGTCATTATTTTAAAAGGTCTCGCTCATCCTGTTCACTTAGGAGAAAAGATTCCTTCTCTCCCCTGGGTTCCCACAGCACTTAGCCCCTCGACCCAACCGCATTGTTCTTCCCCTCCCGCCAGACTGGGGGTGGGGGGAGTGGGGAGGTCGCTGGGGGGCAGGATGTTTTCTTCTTGGCTGTGTGTCTCCAGAGGCCGGCCCAGCACCCCGACAGGTGGCTGAGGTGACTCTGTCGCAGCTCGGCTCTCCCACAGAGCCCCCGGGACGTGTCACCCGCCCCCTCAGCCTTCCCCCAGCTCAGTGGCCTCCTCCTTCTGGTTAGTCTCAGCCTCTCCCTCACCCCCACCACCCCCCTACCCTACAGTGATGGCAGCAGCAGTTTCTCCTGAGTCGTGGTCCAGAGCAAAGGCCCTGGCATCAGACGCGCCCGCATGCAAGCCGACTGCTTCTGCCCCCACTGACAGAACGGCCTTGGGCAAGCCTCATCCAGGAAGTGAGGATGAGAACAGCATCTCCCTCAGAGGGCTGTGGTGAAGCTGAAACGCAATCATGCCTGGAGAACACGCGTTGGGCCTGGCAGGGCCGTGAGTTTAGCATCAGAGCCTAGCGACGGTGGCGACGGCACCATCATTACCCCTTCCAGAGCCACTCACCTTGGCAGCTGTGGCGGTCAGCAGACAGCTGCATGCCCGGCCCACACTCGCACACGAACCCGCCTTCCGTGTTCACGCAGTGGCCCTCACAAGAGGAGCTTAAACATTCATCGACGTCTGGGGAGCGAGGAAACACTCTTGCATAGCTCACGCTGAACGTGGTTGGGTGTGGGGAGAATATGCACCCCACGAGGACCCTGTGCCCACACGGGGCCTGCCCTCAGCAGGGTGGAACCCACCCCCACCCCAGGAAGAAAGAAGGCACCGGGTAAGTCATACAGCTTTAGGGATGCCCCCAGAAAGAAGAGGCCGAAGGGCCAGGTCTCTTTCTGACCCACGCAGAACAGACAACGGAGAGGCTGGCTGAGCCAGAACTGTTTCCAGTGGTCCCACCTGCAGGGCAACCCCAAAAGGGCAGGGGGAAAGGGCAGGAAGGCTGGTTAAGTTCCCTTAAATGCTTATTGAGCACCGCCTGCATGCAGCAGACCTGGAAGGGGGCTGCCGAGAACACAAATGTCACTAAGGCACAGCGCTGACTCTCCAGATGGCTGCAGCCTGAGAACGTAGGAGCCACAACACACAACCACGACACACACCCACGAGAGGCCGGCATGCGGCCGGCGGTATGCGCCCTACCAGGGACCGCCCGGCCACGGCAGGTGTGTGCTGGAAGGGAGGTGGGCTGAGAGGACCAGGAGGCATCAGGAGGGGGGCCCATAGAGCGCAGAGTGTCCGAGAAGCTTCCGGGAAGCACAGGGACCGCCGGGAGCCCAGTCTGGCTGAAGCTCAGGTTCCCGCCGGGGCAGCGTGAGGCCGAGCTGGAGAGGTGGTGGGTAAAGGCTCAGCGATAGAGCGCAAAGGAGTCCCGAAGCTTCTGTCCGGGGTGGGGTGACTGGATCCAAGTAGTGCTTTAGGGAGGTTCAGGCCTGAGCGGGGAGGGGGCTGGGAGACAGATCTCCCCAGCCGGCTTCATGGCAGCCCTTCCTATCTCAGAACCATGAGGACCTACGAGGTCAGCTCCGCCCACTCCAGTCTACTCTGCCCACTTGAGCCTCCCTCCCACCCCCGGCCCCCATGCCTGCTGGTCACCTCCGTTCTTTCTTGCTCTTCCCACAGCAGGTACCTTTGGGACCACACCCACCGCTTCTAAGAAGCCCACCTTGATTCACCCGATCCCACTGGGCCCCTTGTGATGGTGGCCAGGGCCCCACTTCCCTGCACTTGCTTTGACATTGGTCTCTGGCTTTTCCTTGGTCTAGTTTGCCTCTGCAATGAGAAGTGTGTCTGGAAAGTACTTCAACCTTCTGGAAGGGGTGCGGGGGGGGGGGGGAGGCGAGCACCAAAACTCCTTCATGGGACCCTTGACCCAATAGTTCTCTTTCTGGGAATAGTCAGAGGGGCTGACAAGAAGCCTCTTTATCGCAGCATTATTTGTAGCAGTGAAACACTGCAGACAAGCTAAGGATGGATAGCACAGAACTGGGTACTTAGATTATAGCAACTACATCTGCAGCCGTTCAAAATGATGTTGTATGCTGAGCAGCAAGGACTGTCATCCTGCCCTGCCCCCCGGGCTTCCATCCCCACCCCGGGCCCAACTACCCTCCCTTCCTGCCCGACCAGATCCAGCCGCAGGTCCCACCACTCCATTACCAAGAGCTCATGCCACCCAGTTCCTGCATGCTGGAGGAGCCCAAGCCAAAGAGGGGGAGAAGGTCGTGGCCCCGGAAAAGTTCTCATTTCAAGGCACACCTGCGAACCCACACAGGTGAGAAACCTGACCACTGTGACTGGGACGGCCATGGGTGGAAATCTGCCCACTCAGATGAACTGACCAGGCACTACGGCAAACACACAGGGCACCGCCCCTTCCAGTGCCATTAGTGCGACCGGGCATTTTCGAGGTCAGACCACCTCGCCTTACACATGAAGAGGCACTTTAAAATCCCCAAACAGTGGATATGACCCACACTGGCAGATGAGAATTCAGTACTTTTTACCTTTCACACTGTCTTCCCGGTGAGGGGAAGAACCCAGTTGGAAAGCACTACAATCATGGTCAAGTTCCCAACAAGTCAACTTGTGAATGGATAACCAGGAGACATGAGGAAACCAAATGACAAAGAACAGATGGGGTCTGTGACTGGATCTTCTATCATTCCAATTCTAAATCCAACTTGAATATATATTCCTGGACTTAAAAAACGCCAAGGGGGTGACTGGAAGTTGTGGATATCAGGGTATAAATTAGATCCCTGAGCTGGGGGGAGGGAAGACCAGAATCCCTTGAATTGTTTCTATGCAATATAAGCATAAAGATCACCTCGTATTCTCTTTGCCTTCTAAAAGCCATTATTACGATCTTAGAAGAAGAGGAAGAAATTCAGGTACAGAAAATGTGTTTTAATAGCCTACACGATGGTGCTTGGTGAGCCTTGGTTCTAAAGGTACCAATGAGGCCAAAGTTCTCAAACTGCTGCATACTTTGACAAGGAAAATCTATTTTTGTCTTCCGATCTACATTTATGACCTAAGTCAGGTAAATACACATGGTTTACTTTAACCTTTTTATGCAGACAGTCTGTTAGGCACTGTGGTTTCAGATGTGCAATAATTTGTACGATGGTTTATTCCCAAGTGTGCCTTAAGCAGAACAAATGTTTTTTTCTATACAGTTCCTTGCCTTAATAAATACGTTAATATAAATTTAAGCAAACATCTATTTTGCATATTTGTAAACGATAAAGTAAAAAAGTGAACATTTTGTGGAGTTTGTATTTTGCATGCTCAAGGTGAGAATTAAGTTTTAAATAAACCTATAATATTTTATCTGAAAAAAAAATGATGCTATAAGGACTATTTCCTACTTGCAAGACAAAGTTAAGCAAGAAAAATAATGAACGAAAACTATAGATAAGGTATGATCCCAGTTTTATAAAACAGACAGATGGGCACGCCTGACACACATATACCCACAGTCATACACTCTCACAAACACCTACACACCCAGGGGACAGGGCAGGGAAAAAAATAACTTCATTTTCTAACAAATATCTCTGGGTAGGGACTTCTGGGACAGGTTTATTTTCACCTTTCTACCCTTCTTTTACTTTCCAGATGTTCCAAAAGAAGTTATTTTTTACTTTTACATTCAGGGGAAGAAAGGTTATTTTTACAGAATCCAAATTAAAAAAGGCTTTCAAGCTCTCCGGAAAGATAGGTAAGAAACTGGTCACGGTGGCTGCCTCTGGGGACAGTAACAGACTGTGCACAGGGAATTTTTTAAATGCTGAACCAATAATACTTTTACAAAATAACTACTGAGTTTCTCTTGGCTCATCTTTCAAATGTCACTTTCCTGAGGGAGGCTTTCTGCGGTCATGCCCACCTCCAGTCCGGTTCCCTGTGCCCCTGTGGGCCCTGGCACTGTGCACTCCACAGGTGATGGCCCCATTATGGGGGGGGACTGTCATTGTCCTTACTTGTCTCCCTGCCTCACATTCTGAAGCAACATAAGAGCAGGGACTGCCCTCGTAACCCCAGCCCCAGCTCAGTCCCCGGTCCACGAGGTGTGCTCAATAAGTATTTGTGAGATAGCAAAAGGAGCATATTTCTTGTGTTTGCCTGCCTGCCTGCTCACTCTTAAACTTCAGAGCTGCTCGTGGCTCAGCTTTGCTCAGGCATCTCTCCGGAGACCGTCCTGGGAGGACAGGGAAGGGACCTCATTCCCGCCCGCCCCCTCCCCGCTGCTCCCATGCCTCTCACCGGTACACCTGATGCCGATAGCTGTCTCTGTCATCGAGAAGCCCACGGGACACACTCGGGCCACCTCCTGACAGCCACCATGGTTACAGGTGAGGTCACAGCCGTACTCCCCACAGGGTCCATGGGCTTCTGAAACAGGCACCGCACCTGTGAGCATGCGCCACTTCACAGTCCCAGCCGCCCCCGCCTTCCCCGGCTCCTCCTAAATTCTGCTGGGAAGGGGGCTCTGGAGGCAAACAGGCCTGAGTTTAAATTCAGCTCTGCCACTTACTGGCCATGTAACCCTGGGCGAGACACTAGCTTCTGTGCCTCAGTTTCATCATCTATAAAATGGGAATGAGAATGCCTACCTAATAGGGTTGTCTGAAAATGATATGCTAGGGCACAACTGCCCAGTGCCTGGCACATTCTCAGTGTAAATAGAGTTCTTCCCGTCAGCCATTGCCCGCCCCCAGTTACCTGGGCAGGTGGGCCCTTGCTCTCCATCCTGGCAGGAGCAGACATTGGGAGCGATGCAGATGCCACTCCCGCAGCCAAAGGAGCAGAGGGCTGAGAGGATAAAGACAGGTGAGGGATTGGGGACTGGGGCCCCCAATCTGTCCCTCAGGCAAGCCCAGGGAATGAGCGCCCTGCTGTGGAGGATGTTTGGGGCATGGGGACAGGCACTTACGAAGGGTGCAGTGTCCACTGCCCATGGAGGGCGCCCAGCCAGGGCAGCAGCCACTCCCGAACCCCGAGAGGCAGACGTGGGGGCCCAGCCGGCGTCTGCAAGAGAGGAGAGAGCACCTTCCACATTCTGTACCAAGGGGAGGATTCATCTACTGGGCAGTGAAAGCCTCCCAGCCAGTCAGTATGTCAGTCAACAAACAGTTCTGGAGACCTCCTCCACCCCCCACTCCTCGGGAGGACAATGGGAAGTTTCCATAGAAAAATGACTCAGACAGTCAGTCCCTTCTGGAGGCAGGACAAAGACAAAGGTATAAGAGAACAGACACTAGTCTCCTACAGATGCCTGCCACGTGGACACAGAGCAAAGAGGGTCTAAGAGCTGAGGATAGAAGACCGCAGTGGATGAAGAGCCGCAGGGATGGCTACCTCAGGGCCTTTGCACTTGCAGTCCCCTCTGTCAGGAACGTTCTTCCCCAGACACACACAGCTCCCCCACTCCTGTAAAAGGTCTCTCTGCTTATGTCACCTTCTCAGAGAGGCCCTACTTGTCCACCCGTACCTTGCTTTATTCTGCTTCATAACACTTGCTTCCTGGGACATTAAATTACTTATTAGTTTGTTGATTTGTTCATTGCCTGGCTCCCCTACCGCTCCCTGAGGACAGGGGCTTCATCTTTTTTCTTCAACTCCGCAGCAAGGGCAGCGCCTGGCACATCATAGGTGCTTAATAAATGGCTGTTGAGGGAAAGGTTGAGAAGGGAAGCCAACAGTAAAGAGAAAGGGGGGAACTGGAGAGAAGTCATTCCCCAGGTGACATCTCTGGGATGGGGGAGGGGGCATCAGTGAGCTGCCCAAAGGAGTGAAGGGGAATCCAGTGTGCTCGAGGCTGGGTGAGGCAGTCCAGCCGTGAACAAGCCACTTTCCCCACCTTCAAGGGGCGGACAAGGAACCAGGTGTAACAACATAGCAGGACAAGTGCCAGAATATACAGGCTACGGAGGCCCAAGGAGCTCAGGGGAGGTTTCCTAGGCTGAGGCTGGAGAGAGAGTAGGAGCAGCCGGTGAGAATGGAGGAATGTTCTAGACAGGAGCTGCATGTGCACGGGCCTGGAGGGGGACAGAGACAATGACTAGAACTGGTTCTGGGATGGGATGGGCAGAGGATGATGAATCCAGCCAGGTCTGAACTGGGAATCCTGCTGCAAAAGAATAGGGACAAGAAAACCCTTCCCAGGGACTTCCGTGGTGGTACAGTGGTTAAGAATCCACCTGCCCATGCAGGGGACACGGGTTCGAGCCCTGGTCCGGGAACATCCCACATGCCACGGAGCAACCAAGCCTGTGGGCCACAACTACTGAGCCCGCGTGCCACAACTACTGAAGCCCAAGCACCTTGAGCCAGTGCTCTGCAACAAGAGAAGCCACCGCAGTGAGAAGCCCGCGCACCGCAACGAAGAGTAGCCCCCGCTCACCACAACTAGAGAAAGCCCGCGCGCAGCAACAAAGACCCAGCGCAGCCAAAAATTAATTAATTTAAAAAAAAAGAAAACCCGGGCTTCCCTGGTGGCGCAGTGGTTGAGAGTCCTCCTGCCGATGCAGGGGACGCGGATTCGTGCCCCGGTCCGGGAGGATCTCACGTGCAGCGGAGCGGCTGGGCTCGTGAGCCATGGCCGCTGAGCCTGCGCGTCCGGAGCCTGTGCTCCGCGGCGGGAGAGGCCACAGCGGTGAGAGGTCCGCGTACCGCAAAAAAAAAAAAGAAAAAAAAAGAAAAGAAAACCCTTCCCAACTGTGTTCTATAGAGCACCCATGATGTGCCAGGCACGGCAGCAGGCACTGGGGACGTGAATGGAAAGACCCAGTCTGCTCTGCGGGAGAATAATCTATGTCAAAAGTGACAAATATTCTAGAAAGGGAAACTCAGGGCACATGGCAAAACAGAAACGTCTGCAGAAAACTGTCCCTGGAGCCTCCAAGAGCCTTTTCGCTCTCTGAAGTCATCACAGAAGAAGGGGCCCTGGAAGTGGGTGGGGGATGTCTCACCTGCTGCCCTCGCTGGAGCGATTAGGGCAGCAGCTTGGGAAGGAGAAGCCGGCAGCTCCTGCTCCTCAGATGGGGCTCTCAAAGGGACAGGGGTGCCACCAAAGCGGCAGATGGAAGGATTCCCGGGAGGCTGGTGGAGCCTCACCCTCAGGTGGGCAGGGGCCGAGCGCCCGCCAGAGCGCCCGCCAGAGCGCCCCAAGGAACCTAGGGCAGGCGGTGACGGGGAGACAGGTGGCAGGCAGGAAGGCTCTGACACGCCGCGGAGCCGGGCCGATCTGAGCAGGAACTGGCGGTGGCTGCGGAACACACGTGCGAGTTGCGAGCCTGGCGGGGCCGCCCCCCCGCGCGCCTCCGAGGCCGTGGCCGTGGGCCAGGCCGCCCGCTGAGACCGTGTTCCCTAGCTCGGAGCATCACGCACACACGCGCTCGGCCCACGGCGGCCCCGCCTCCGCCGGGAGGAGACGCTAGGGGAGGGCGACATCAATCGGGAAAGCAAAGGGGCAAAACACCCAACCCCCGCCCGCGCGCACACACAGGCGGAAACCGAAACATAACCCAAAGAGACCCCGGCGGCTACAAGGTCCACGGCGTGCTCAGAGCCTGTACACAGGGAAAGCCCCCAGCCTCAGAGCGGCCAGAGCCGCGGGGCAGGCCAGGCACTGCCTAGGCAGAGCCACGGGCACGTTCGGGAGCGAAAGCCAGCCAGTCCGGAGACCAGGTTGCACGTCCCGGGGTCCCTTCGCCAGGAGTCGGGGCTCCACGGGACTCAGTGCGGCTCACCTAGCGCCTGGATCTCCGTTCCCCCCGCCAGATCCCAATCAGGACAGCCCCGGCCAGGGGCGCAGAACGGGCACCCGCCCAGAGCACAAGCTGCTGTCCCTTTGTCCGGACCTCCTGGGCTGCGCCCGCGCGCGGACAGTGGCCCAGGGGGGCGCCCCGACCCGCAGCTCCGGGACGCCCCTCCGCGCCTCCCCGCACCGCGCCGGTAGCGCTCCCGCGGAGGGGCAGGGGAGGGGCGCGGGGCGCTTACCTCTCGGCCCCGAAGTGCCCGGGCGTCTTCCTCCCGGTGTAGCCACGGGCCGGGGTCCCCGGCAGCAGGAGCGCGACGCAGGCGGCCCGGAGGAGCAATCCGGCCCACATGACCGGCGGCGGCGGGTCCCCCCGGCTCGGCTAGGCTCCGGCGCCGAGCGCGGGGGAGGGGGCTGCCGGCCCTCGCCCCTCCTCCTGGCGCCGCGGGGAGCGAACCAGCGAGCCCCGAGCTGGCACGCGGAGCCGAGCAGGGGGGCTGGGGACTCCGAGAGGAGGGGCACGGGGCCGCGAGGAGACTCGGCGGACGGCTGGGCGGGGGGTCTCTGGCACCTCGGAACGAAACACACAAAAGGCAAAGGCGCCCGCCCGCCGGTGGCCATCAGGGGAGGCGCGAGCCCGGGGCGGGGGCAAAGATCAGGGACCCCTGGGGGCGGGGTTTCGTCCTCGGCCCACACCCCCGGCCCGGGTTTGGGAGTCGGCTTCCTGCGAAGGGCTAATGGGCGTCAGACTGAGGCCCGGGGAGGAAAGAGACTCCGGGAACAAGGCTGGAGCAGGAGGCTGCGCCCCCCGGGCATTGCTGGTCTAGGTAGATCCCGAGATGACTGTGTTGTACAAGGTGGGACGCTGGGTCGTTTCGCTGCTGAGCACTTCTAGGCCGGCCCCCAGCCTGCCAACAGGTCTGCACCCTAACCCTGGGTGCGCCGGTCAGTGGGTCCACCTGCTCCCTGGTCAGGGGGCACTAGACAGTCTGGAACCCACAGATTCCTCTTTGTCCCCTTCTGCAGCTGCCTCAGGCCACAGTCAGAAATGGTAGGCAGGGAAGTGGTGAGCAGGTGGCGGATGAAAATCAGGACCATCCAGCTGGGAGAAAGCTGAAAGGTTGACTAAATCCTACCTTCAGCTCTGTGTAGGAACCTTCCCTAGCCGCCCAGACCCCATCAGTCAAGCTTTGGCTTAAACACTTCCAGGGACGAAGACCTATCAAAAGGCAGCCCAATCCAATTTTGAGTAACTCCATTTGTTAGGAAGTGTTTTTTCTTCCCAGTTCCTTTGGTTCTACCTCTGCAGTTCCCACTGGGTACCTCAGCCTGTCACTAAAGTCCTTAACACTGGTGGCCACAAATGAACATGGTGTGCCAACAGTGGTCTGGACTCTTGCCTCCTTCCTTCCAGATGCCATACTTCTAACAACACAGTCTAATATTACCTGGCTTTTTTGGCAACCCCATGATGCTGTTAGTTCATAACAAAGTTTACAGTAAAGGGAAGCCTCAGATGCTTTTTGTTGTCATGTCTTTTGTTATTAAACACAAGCTACTAAGCCGATTTCCTTACCTGAACCTGTGTGGTTGAGTTTTTGCAGATGTTCACTTTAGGGCTGTTATCTCACCTTGTTAGTTTTGACCCATCTAAGTAACACATTTTCAACAAGTAGGTTGCCAAAATACTCTGTATCGTGAGATGAATGCTACTTCCATATTTATGTCCTTTCTGAATCCTAAGGACCCTTAGGCCGTCTTTCCTTTTTGTCTCAAACATCCAAAGGTGCACTTTCCCCCTCTGCCGTTCAGACTGCATTCCTCACTGTCACTTACAAAGTACTTCAATGCCCACCTTCAAGGTCCAGAGTCAGAAATCTAGCCCTGAATTATTCAATAGGGATAAACAAAGCCCTTCCTTCACTTGAGCCCGCAAAATCTATCGCACCACTGCCCTTATCATTCCTACCTAGACCACCACTCAATGTCAAATAAGTGCCCATTCTTCCTGGCCCTAAAAGCTACCCACAAGTTCTTAACACATTTACACGGGACAAGGCTCCTTTTACACACCTGTCACTCCTTCTGCCATCTTCTCTCACACTTCCGCACACCTCGGCTTTCTCCATTCTAAACTCGACTACTTTAGGGTGCCCCAACCCCTCCATAGCTCATCCCTGTAACTCTGGCAGGCTTTGCTCCATATTGGTCAGTGGGCAGCTGCAATGACTGAGATGCAAGTTTGTGCTTAAAGAAAATCCTCATCTACCCTCAGCAGGAGGAGCTCAGGACATTTAAGACTAAATTCCTACCAGTGAATTTTGAAAGAAACTTCCTCAACAGCCCCTGACATTTCTTTCATTTCCCATTTCTTTGACCTACGGCATTCACCTTGCTCCTCACATCGTTTGCGTCTTTAGTTTGGTTTTCACCATTTTCTGCTTTTCTTGTCTTTTGGTTTGTTTGCCCTTGAGGCTTCTCAAAGTTTGGACCCTGAGAGTCGCTCACTTAATATCATTCATCTTCAAGGACCAGTTTGGGCACTTATTAGTTCCTCAGTGTTTCCTCCCCAGTTCTGTGGCTTGTGGCTTCTCAGTTACAATAGGGACCCTCCACCGAGGGCGGAGGATTCAAGTTGTTGTTGGCTGTAGAAAGAAGGCCTCTGGCTTGTGACCCTTCCAAATGGTCATGTGATGAGTCAGTGTTTCTATTATTCTCCCAAAGGTCCATTCGTGCAGAGGCCTGGAGTGAGGCGAGCTCATCAGCGCCTACATGGAAAGGAGCCATTCCAGCTGGCTGTAGCAACGCTCCAAAGGCAAACTTTCACCCTGGGAGAGGTGATTAATGGTTTTAAGAGGGATGTGGGAGTGTGGCAGTAGAGCATCAGTCTCCAAAGGACTGCTGGAATTCAGTCCGGAGTGAATATACCCAGGATTGTAGGAAACAAAAAACTACAAGGACTCCAGTTTCCAGAGTCAAGACTGAAGCCACTGGTTAAGTAATAACCTTCTACTGAACGTACCAGGTCTCCGTGGCTGCAGGTCAGACCACTGAAAAGCATCAGAATCATAATCCCACCACATTCTGTTTTTCTGACCTTGGCACCTTATAGTCAATCCTCCCATCTAGGATTACATTTTTTAAATCATCACAATCTGGAGGCCGTTGCTTGCCTGCCTCACTAAAGCTGGTCTCTGGCATGGGGGCAGCCTTTTCAATTCAAACCATGACTTGAAGAATTCAAATCACAGTGTTGAGTTTCAAGTTCAAACTGTGGTTTTTGAGAGATGATTATTTTTTCCCCTAAGACCCTTATCCTCCACCCTCAGAAACCCCAGGAGAGTAAGGGGAAAAGAACCGTAAAGAAACACAAGGAATGCTTCCAGGGAAGGAAACTTACTCCGGAAGACCCCCAAAGCAGAGATGCTTCCTTGCTCTTTTCCTTTTAAGCTAGAATCTCTCAAAACCACAGTTTGAACTTGAAACCACAATTTTCCTGACACTGTATCAAAGGCTGGTCTTAAAGGAGCCAGCCAATATGCCTGGGATCAACCCTGCTCCACTGTTGGGACAGAGCAGCCTTTATTCCCACTGGATCACTGGTGGAAATATGGGCCCAGACACTCTGACCCACTGAGCTGAAAGAAGACAGGCTCTGTGTGCTGGATAGAAGGGTGAACCCCAAATGTGCCCTTCTCCTGTATTTTCAAACCTAAGGCACCAAAGGTTTACTCAATTAAACCAGGAGAAATAAAATCAGAATCCAAAGCCCATTGTGGCAACAGGAAGCTGGGCAGTGCGTGAGGAGCAGTGCCTGGGGGGCTAGTTGGCTGAATGTTCCATATACAACTGGCTGTAAAATGACGTAAGGAAAGGCAGGCCTAGCAACCCCCAGGCCCCGCACATTACTAGCACAGGCACCTGGGAATCAAACGATGACTACAGAGTCAAGGGCAACCAAAGACCACTGAATTTCAAAAACCTGACATCCACCATCCTTGGGATCCCACCAAGAGCGATCACCTGACAAAGGAGATGTACAGACGACAGTTCGCTACTTGAAAGGAGCGTTCCAGCAGCAAGGACAAGGGACTGCTGCAGTGGCTGTGAAGGAGGGAATGGAGCTTGCAGTAAACTGGGCACAGAGTGACTGGGATGCTGGAGAGCCGAGCAGGGGAAGAAAAGCAGAAACAAATGGATCCTTCTTAGACTCTACTTTATTAGGTAAAACTCAGAAACTAACCACCAATTCACGTCTCCCCACCTCCTTCCCTCTGAGGAAGGCAGTTCCCCAGAGACAAAAAGGCTGTGGCTTGGAGATCATCCACCATCTGCAGGTTTTCTACTCAAGCAGCCCACTGTCTGGTGGTCAGCCCTCCAGACCAAAGCTCTCAGAGGCAAGAGAAGAAAGCAAAGGAAGCTCTCATTTCAAAGACGACGAACCCCTCCCGCCCCTCCTCCCTGCTACCCACAACCTCCCCACACCCCCAACCTAAATAAAAAGATAGTGAGGACAATGCATGAGTGTGGGAGACACACACACACACACACACACACACACACACACACACACACACACACACACACACACACACACACACACACACACAAACACACACACACACACACACCTTTCAGCCAAAGAGCTGCAAAACTGCTCCCTGGAAGGAGGACAACTGGCTACACCAATCAAGGCTTGGTGGCCCAAGGTGATGGCTGGAATCATGTGAGACTGGTAAAAATCCAGGGAGAAAATATTTCACCTTCAGTCCTTTCCCAGGTCTCCAGCGAACTGGTTTTAGTTCTACAAAATCCCTGTTTCCACACAGGTAGGCCGTGGATTCTAGGGCAGCTGGCCTAGGGAAAGATTTCCCATAGCCAAGAGACAACGGCAGGGGAGGAGGAGGAGAGCAGGAGGGCAAAGCCTTCAGAGAGGGCCTGGGAAAGGGGATTCCTGCCCTCGGCTAATGGATCCGAGTTAACTCCTCCACAACCTTGATCAGGTCATCCGCAGTGGCTTCTCGCTTCATTCCACTGCCATCGTCATACTGCAACGAGGAAGGGGCAGGAGGAGAGGCTGTGAGGGCTGAGAGGGTGCTCTCCCTCCCCTGAGGAAGGGGATGCCCACCACAAGGGAGGCGCCCCATTCTACCACTGTCATGGCAGGGACGAAGGACTCACAGTCGGAAGCCCACACCTCTCCTTGGGGGTTCAGGTCAGCAAGGTCTGTTGACAGCGAAGCTGCCCAGAGCCTGCCACCCAGTATATACTTCCCCAGAGGCACCATGTCCAGTGAGCAATGCCCCAAACCCAAGCGCCATGGAAACTTCTCTTCCCTACAGGATCCTGACCCTGCCCCCTTCCTACGGGTCTGCCAGAGATCCCAGACATGCCCAAATGTGCCCTCATTGCTAAAGTTACAGTGTTTGCTGCCTGACGGGGGAACCCACGAGCCTCAGCTTTATCTCCTTGCCCTTGGACCCCACCTTCCCGCGTGGGTAGAAGAAAACTTGAAAAGGGCCATTAGCACGTGGGGACCGAGGGAGGGGAGGCCCCGGAGTTCTGCCGGCCTCCTGGTATGCCCGGCCCTGCAAGGGACTTGAGAAACTGGCCCAGGGCTAAACCCTGAGCAGCTCACCTGCAGGTTTGCCACAACCTCCTGCATCTTGGGCCGGCTGATGTCCAGGAAGCTCTCAATCAAGTCCCCATCGATGAAGCCTGTGGCTGGTTCTGTCTTCCGTTCAGTATGAAAGGATCTCCAGGTGGACAGGTGAGTTAAGGAAAGTGCCAATTATCTGGAAATAAGTACCCTTACTATGAGTCACCCCCACCTCTGCACAAGACCACAATCTAAAACTATCACCAGGATAAACAGGAAACATTTTCAACTAAAAGTCACATGGCCTTTGGGACAGTGTTAGAATTTCAAAGACCTATAAGCTATTACCTCATCCAATGGTTCTTAACTGGAGTAATCGTCAAAATAACATTAAAAAAATACAGGGAATTCCCTGGTGGTCCAGTGGTTAGGACTCTGCACTTTCAATGCCAAGGGCATGTGTTCGATCCCTGGTTGGGGAACTAAGATCCCGCAAGCCGTGCAGCGAGGCCAAAACAAATTTAAAAATAAAAAAATACAGATTAAAACAAAATACAGATATGACTCTTAGTTCAGAGCCTGGACGTGTATGGATGGTTTTTTCTTTTTTTTTTTTTACAAGTGCTCCATGTGAACTGGATGCTTGCCTGGGAAGAACCACTCTTTAGGTCTAGCCTTGACCTTCACAGATTAATAAACTGAGGCTCGGGACTTCCCTGGCGGCGCAGTGGTTAAGAATCCTCCTGCCAATGCAGGGGACATGGGTTCAAGCTCTGGTCCGGGAAGATCCCACATGCCGCGGAGCAACTACGCCCGTGCGCCACAACTACTGAGCCGGCGCTCTACAGTCCACAAGCCACAACCACTGAGCCTGCGAGCCACAACTACTGAAGCCCACATGCCTAGAGCCCGTGCTCTGCAACGAGAAGCCACCGCAATGAGAAGCCCGCGCACCGCAACAAAGAGTAGTCCCCATTCACCACAACTAGAGAAAGCTCGTGCACAGCAACGAAGACCCAATGCAACCAAAAATAAACAAACAAACAAACAGAGGCTCAGTAAGACAAGAGATGTGCCAAAAGTCCTGCGGGTTATGGCAAAAACCAACCCATCAGCCTCCCTCCTCCCTCACGGACTCATAGCAGGAGCCCCTCACCCCTCGCCCCTCCCGCCTCCCACCCCCCGCCTCCCTCGGGCTCCTTGTCTCTCTCCCATAATAAACAAACTTCCAGCAGTACTTGGATCCTAAGTGTCCCACGGGGGCTGATCCTTGGGCTTCTGGAGCTTGCACATTCTTTGCTTTTCCCCTCTTCCGTTAGCCTCTCTAGTGAGGGTCCTCAGACACTACCGCCTCCAACAAGATCTCTGAAAGGACGTTCTGAAGTTGTGATCTAAACTTACATTTGACAAGCAACACCAGAAAGGCCAGAGGCAGACACATTTCAGGAACAAAAATGTACATTTTCAAGATGAACCAGTGAAGCTGGGTGATAAGTACATGGGGATTCAATACACTGTTCTCTCCACTACTGTGTGTTTGAAATTTTCCATAAGGTTTTTTAAAAGCCTGTTCCCCACGGGAACCTAGTCAAGACATTTCCTAAACGGACAGCAGTTTCCAGAGGCTGCTTAGGGTAATGTAGCTCTCTGCCTGGGTCAGGACGTGCTTCCTAGCAAGGGGGCACCTCTGGGAAGGATATAAGGAGTGTTCAATCTTGCCCACACTTTTGATGACTTTATTGAGTCGATTCTGCATGTCCAACAAGAGGTTGTACCAGCTCTCTGACAGTGAGGTCACCAGGCCTGAGGAAGCAAAGGGAACAGGGAGCTGCAGAGCGGGCACTGCCCACCAAGGGCAGACCAGGCAGCAGCACGAGGAAGGAAGAGCTGGCCACAGGCTCCTCCGCGAAACCCTGCTCTCCCTCGTCCCCCAAAACGGGAACGCTGCTCTCAGGAAGGAGGCCTGCACGGGGTGCGCCCCACAGAGGTCACCCTTACCAATCATGCCGTTGACCGTGCCGAAGAGCACCGAGCCCTGGGTAGGGGTGGAGGTCTCGCCCAGATTCTGCATGACCAGAGAGCCGTGGCAAAAGACGTTGACAAACTCGCCTAAGTGGAAGAGCCCAACCTCCTGGAGGTGCTGCCGCTCCTCGTCAGTGGTGGCAGCGCTGCAAGGCAATGCGAGAAACTCACTACCCAGACTTCTGTCCCCGCGACGGGGCCCCGACAAGGACTGCGTGCAGCGGACAGATTCCCCGGTGAGCCCACCCGCTCCACAGCAGAGGATCCAGCCTGAAGAGCTCATCTCTGTGGCCTGCCTGCCTCATGGAAACCCTAACCCTCTGTGAAGAGGAGCACCGGAGCCTGAGAGAGGACCCAGCGTCCTCATTCCCCACAGACCATACCCACAGCTGGTCACTCACCTATCCTTCTGACACACAAACAAGTTAAAGGCATTTTCAGCCCCCAGGAAATTGTCATCATCCAAGATTTCCACAGCACTCATCCAGTTGGGGTTAAAGTCTCGAGCAATCTTAAAAAAGACAAGGTACAAAAGGAAACACAATCAGCAGTTTGCATGGAAGCCATTGCTGAGACTTGGCCAAGAGCCTGCCCTGCCCCGTGTTTAACCACCACCCCTTCAGAGAGATTCTCCCCACAGTCTGGCCAACTCAGCCTAGAAATGGAGCCTACTCAGAGCTGTTGGCGGTTTCTAAGAACACTTAATGGACACAGAATGTAGACATTTCTGCCCTCACTGGGCTTGATTATCCCTCACCACCAAGAAACACCCGCGGGGTCGCAGCTTAAGGGAGCAGTCTGTCCCCGCCCCACTACCTCTTCGAAGTTGCCCTCCATTGGCTTGTAGGCCAGCAGCAGCACCGAGCGCATCAGGTCGCCCACCAGGATGAAGTCGCCCTTGGTCTTCAGGTACAGGGCCATGATGTTGTTGTAGTGGTTGCACTCGGTGCGGAGCTCCTTCTCCGTCGTCCACTCGTAAAGCCGCACCTGGCACGGGCATTGCACTTCTGTCAACTCGAGGGGCCCGAACCCTCCTTAAGCCTCCATCTGCAGCATCATTTACCCAAGTGCAATGTGGGGTGTGGAGTGCTTTGGTGTGGAACTTGCATGAACGTTTTTAATTTCAGTATTATGTATTTATGAAAAATGAAAATAGAATGAGCCCATGAAACTAATAATACAAAGTTTTCCTTTATGTAAGAAAATGAGTCAGGGTAAAGAAAAACATTAAGTAAACATTAATGCAAGTAATACTATGCATGTGACAAAAGATGGTTTTGTGACTGAAGTCTGGTAACTGACCTACAGAAATCGCTCTGGAAAAAGAGGATCCATCTCCAATTTCCTGATCAGAAAGGAACAAGACCACCTCCCAACCAACTGCCTCTTCTAACCCCTTCTCAAAACTCATACATCCCTTGCACCTTTTGACATGAACCCGATGAGCAAAGAAAACAGCGTGGCGAAGTCCAACAGAAGCTAAAGGACTCTAAAGCACTGGAGTCTGTGGCCACCCTCCACCCAAAGGGAAAAAAATACCCCTTTTTTCTTCTCCACTGCAGTGTTTCTTCAGTTACAACTACAGCTCCAAAAGAATGAAGATGCTTTAGAATCAGCAGACAGATAAACAGATACTCGGCACAGCCCAGCCCTGGCAGACCCTTCAGGGTCCAGGCAGCCCCACCCATGGCCTCTGCACATGCAGACACTCTGGACAGAATATATTAAGCCACGATTTCTCGAGATGTGTCCAAAGGACCCTAGCTCCACAGGTATGCACTCCAAGAGTCATTTGTAATAATTACAAGGGCTACCACACCTCCATCGGCAGGGTCAAGGGAGCCCAGAACACCCCAGACTGGGGTAAGCCCAGCCTGACTGGGCCTCCAGTCCTCCAAGAGTGGAGTAAAGTAGAGGCCAAGAGTTCCACACGCTCCTGGGAACACACCCCACACGCCCCTCTTCATACTCCCAGCCTCCCTTTCTGCCGTGGAGATAGTCAGGAACAAGGTCAGACACCACCAAAATCCAAGACTCCCACTCTCAACCCAACAGGTCCTAGATCCCCACTGTCTAATATGGTAGCCACTAGCCACATGGCTACAAATACCTGAAATGTGGCAAGCCCAAATTGAGATGTGCTTTAAGTGTAAACCACACACGAGATGTGGAAGTCTTGGTATGAAAAACATGTAAAATTATCTCACTAATAATTTTTTATATTGATTACATGTTGAAATAATACTTTAGATGTACTGGGTTAAATAAAATATATTACTAAAATTAATTTCACCTACTTTGAACTTTTATTCATGTGGCTACTAGACAGTTTAAAATTACACATGGGGCTCCTGTATTTCTATTACACAGCAACGGACGTCTTATAATCTGACCCCTCCCAATTCCTGCATCTGTTCACTGTACCCTCTGGAATACATGGTCACTAGTCAACAGGCAGCCTGCTCTCTAGCCGATCCCTTGTCAGTCTAACTGAAATGTGGATCTTTCAAAAGGGCTCTGTGGCCCTCTCAACTTGGCTATTCTCTCTCCCACTGTCCCTCATACCACTGGGACTACAGGGAGGACAGCCTTCCATGCATCCTGCCTGCCTCCTAAACATGCCAGTTCTCAAGTTCACACCACCAGACAACTACCCCACTGTCACATCTCCACCCCCACGCCATCACTCTCTCATAACATAACACCCCAGTAATTCTTGGTGACTTTAATATTCACAGAGAAGATCCTTCCAATACCCTGATCTCTGTCCTTTTCTGACCCTCCTCTTCCCCACGTATCTTGTCCATTCCTATGGTCACCCCTCAAGAGCCTGTCATTAAAAATAACTCCAGAATCTTTTGTCCCCAGTTTCACTGCTTCTCAGATGCCCAGAGTCCATCACCACAATCCTTGTCTTACGGATTCTCCACTCCCTTGCCCCTCTCTCCCTCGATCATGCTCACCCAACAAAAACAGACTTCGGTAAAATTAATTTTCAACTACAAGCTGAGGAAAAACCACCAACCAGCATGACTGGTCTCATTTTAAATTCATACCTCCTCCACTCTCCTCAAAACTCTAATACCATGGGCTTCCCTGGTGGTGCAGTGGTTAAGAATCCACCTGCGATTGCAGGGGACACAAGTTCAAGTCCTGGTCCGGGAAGATCCCACATGCCGTGGAGCAACTAAGCCCGTGCGCCACAACTGCTGAGCCTGAGCTCTAGAGCCCATGAGCCACAACTACTGAAGCCCAGGCACCTAGAGCCCATGTTCCGCAACAAGAGAAGCCACCGCAATGAGAAGCCCACGCGCCGCAACGAAGAGTAGCCCTCGCTCGCCACAACTAGAGAAAGCCCACATGTAGCAATGAAGACCCAACACAGCCAAAACTAACTAACTAAATAAATAAAAACTCTAATACCTCCTCTTCCAGCCTTCCTCTCAGCTACTTCACAGAAGACGGACACAACCAAAGGAGGATTTCCACCTGCTTAAACCACCTGTGCATCAGAGCCCCTTAGCTACTCAACACATGGCTCCAGCAACTCTCCTTTAATGGACCATTGCCATCAGCTAGAAATGTGCAGCAGTATTTCCTAACTTAAAAAATTAAAAACTCTCCTGTGCTGACATTCCCCTGTAGCTACCCCATTACTCTCTTCTTTATTGCAAAACTCCTGGGAAGGGTTTCCTGATCCTAGTTGTCCTCGCCTCCTCGCCCTGGTTGAACCCTCTCCGGTCAGGTTCCATCCCCACCACTCAACCAAAAGAGCTAAACCAATGGCCATTTCTCGATCCTTATGTTATCTGACCCACCGACAGCACCTGCAGTTTATCACTTCCCTCCTGCTTCAAATACTTTCTTTCCATGGCTTCCAGAACACTTTTCTTGGTTCCTCTCCTACTTCACTAGGCACCTCCTCTCTGTTTGGCTGGATCTTCCTTCTCGTCCCAACTTTGAAAGGCTGGAGGGCCCCAGGGCTCAGTCTTCAGATCTCTCCTCTACCCACTCTCAGCAGGTAGGTGATCTCAGGTGATCTCCGCCACTCTCAGCTTTACATGCCACCTAGTAACTGCCACACTAGTATCTTCAATCTGCTTCTTGCTAGAACCCATACCTCTCTCATCCACCTACCTACCTGACATCTCCACTGAGATGACTACTGAAACTTAGCATTTTCAAAACCAAACCTCTGGTTTCCCCACTGCAACATAAGAAGAAATATACATTTGGTCTCTGCCCCCAGTTCCTGACAGAAAGCTCCTAAAACCTTTGTAATTTCCTAATAGGAATGTTTTACGCAGAGCTCCTAAATCCTTTGGAATTTCCTAGGTGATAGGAGTCTTTCGTTCTAATGATGCAATTCTTGGTGGCTCCTGGATAGCTACAGGATGGGGGCTGGTCACCAGAAAGACAAAGCCATGAACAGAAGCTTGGAACTTTCAGCCCCACCCCCATTCTCCAGGGAAGAAAGAGGGGCTGGAGACTGATTTAATGATGGATCATGCCTATATACAGAAGCCTCTATAAAAATCTCTAAACTATGGGGTTCAGAGAGTTCTTGGGTTGGTGAATACAGCCACATACTGGGACGGTAGTGCATTCCAACTCCACGAAGACAGAAGTTCCTGCCCGCAGGACCCTTTTGGACCTTGCCTTACGCACCTCTCCATCTGGCTATTAATTTGTATCCTTTATAAAATCCTTTGTAATATGCCACCAAATATAAGTAAACATTTCAAATTTTGTGAGCCCTTCCAACAAATTATCAAACCTAAGGGGGGGTGGGGAATTTGGGGAACCCCTGACTTTGTACCAAGTCAGACAGAAGTTTGGGGACCACTACTTGGGACTGGGGTTTGAAGTAAGGACAGTCTTGTGGGACTGAGCCCTTAAACCTGTGAGGTCTGACACTAACTCTGGGTGGCTAATGTCAGAATTCAATTAAATGATAGGACGCCTGGTTGGAAAACTGGTTGGTATAGGGATTAAAAACCCCATACATATGGTGTCAGAAGTGTTGTGAGTAAAGAACAGTTTTCCTTTCCCCTCCAAACCTGCTCCACTCACAATCTCCCCACATCAGTACAGAGCAACACCATCCTTGTTACTCAGGCCAAAACTCTTGGCCCTTTATTCCCTTCTCACGCCTCATCTTCAATCCATCACCAGAGCCCCTCAATACTAACATCTGCAGAATCTGACTACCCTTCACCTCCTCTATCAGCACCCTGCCCCCAGCAACCATCAATTGCTATCTGGATCATCACCAGAGCCTCCTAACTGATCTCACTGCCTCTACTCTTGGTCCCCTACGACCTTTCCCAGGATGCGCAATGAGCTTTTCGAAATATAACTACAGTCATGTCACTCATTCGCTTGAACCCTCTAGAGGTCTCCATCACCCTCAGAGTAAAACCCAAAGTCCTTACACACTCGGCCTATCAGGTTCCGCAAGTGCTGGCCCTCCGCTGCCTCTCAGACTCATCTCCCGTCACCCAGCAGCGCCCACCCGTGCAGAGTGCAGGCAGGCTGGCCCCGGACTCCTGGCATTTGTCTTCTCCCAGACCGAGACATGGCTTGCTCCCTCCCTTCCTTTAGGAACCTGCCCGAATGCCACTGTATAAACAAGACCCTCCTGACCACGTGACAAAACAGTGCCACCTCCCATGCTTGCTCTGGTACTCCTTCAGCTTTTTGTCCCGTTTTTATTTCTCACCATGTATTTCTCATCGTCCTGGGTACACATATGTATTCTATTTGCTCACTGGCCCCGAAGGCTAGCTCTTTGTCCATTTCATCTACTGCTACATCCCAACTACCAAAACAGTGCCTGGTATACTGCAAGTGTTCAGTTAATATTTCTTGAATGAATGTCGATTTAAAGTATTTAAATAGTCTCTCTACTCTTGATCTTCTCAGAACCTGTAATATGATAAGATGCACCGTGAAGCTTCTAAGAAGAGGATACAGGATACAGCAGTTCCCAAATGCATTTGACCATGAAACTCATTTTTTTTTGCAAGGGAGGAGGTGGGGTCATGCCGGAAGCGAAGTGGCATATTTCACAGGCCTAGTATTTCAGGGACGTACTCAGGATAATGCGGTTTGGCTCATTTTGTTCCACAGATGAAATATTCATAGCTCTTACCCCTTTCTCAATTCCCGCAGCGCTTAGGATGATGTGATCGGGCTTCACATAACCAAACCTGCTGTCTGGTCCAACCCCAGCTCCCCATATTCCCAACCCCATCCTCCATACTCACTACTTTGTTATCCTTAAAATCGTGATACACGTGCAGCTTCAGGAAATACAAGGGAAACATGTTCTGTGGACAATGGTGTGAGGCCTAAGGCATGACACCAGTGGGAGGGGCCTCACCGTGCTGTTGATGCTGGCTAACAACTTCCCGTTAAATTCCACCATAGAGTACACAGCCCCTTTCACCTCCTTTTCAGCCACAGTCTGTAGTTTTCCTAGGAGAAAAAAGATACTCTTAAGTCTCCTTTATGAGCCCATACTTTAACTAATCAAAAGAATCCCATGCTTCCCCTCTGGCTCTAATTCCTGCCCCCAAAACCACTCATCTGAAAGCAGGAAATACAGAGTCAGTACACACTGGGGTTAACCACCACTGAAGTGTGAACCCCAAATGTGCAGTGATTCTACACAGCATTCAGGTTGTGCCTCCCACCCTGAGACTCCAGATCTCTCCCTCAAGATGGAGACCAAATTCCATCTCAGCCATCTATTCTGAGATTTCGGGGCTGACGGCTAGTCTTTAGAACCATCTTGAGTAGGGGAGATGGGAAAAGATGTAGAAATGAACTCAAAGTGCTGACGCTGGGAAGAGGACCTTAAAGGCTGAGCAGCCAAGTGGGAAACACACCTAGGATTCCTACTAGGATTCCTAACTCGCGTTCTGGTCGGCATGTTCTCTTATTCATAGTTCACCTCTCCCCATTTTCCCTTCCTTTCAAAGAGTGAAAAAGGAAGAAACACGTGCTAGATTTTATTTGTGCCTCTGCTCACATACTCCAAAACTCATTCAGATCATCAAGAGCTTAAGAGAAACATCATGAGTCTCACGTCACAGCAATTAACCCAAGTTCTTCTGCGTAACTGAGACTGAAACCTAAAAGGGTCTGCTTACATTCCCAGTTCCAAATCTCTCAAAAGCCGGAGACTGTGTCCGCTTACCATCTGAATACTGAAAGACCACAATACGACCCTGCTTGGGCTCCGCCTCTTCAGGGTACACCATGGCCGTGCCCACGATGAAGTACGTGTTGGGGTCTTTGCCCAACCTGCAGGAGACCAGGCTGAGGGCATACTCGTTCTGCAGGAACTGGTGGGCGTGGAGCACTAGAAGGGAGGAGAAGAGACGCGACTGGCTGACAACCCCCACGCAAGCACGCTTCTGTACTTGTGAGGCCCACAGCTCAGCTCGAAGTAGATCTGCCTCCTGCTATTCCTGTCTCCTCACCAACCTATTCTGACCTGAGGAGGCCCAGCACTCTGGACTCACGGCCAACTCAGAGGCCCCACCCCTTTCTGCTCCTCCTAGGATGGTCTGCCAGTGTCCATCAAATTCTGGAATACAGCAGAGCCCAGAAGAGCCTAGCTTAGGGAGGATGTAGGTACAAAATGACAGAAAGAGCTCATCTGCACCTTCAAAGGTGTGCTGGTCAATGATAAGGAGGTTATGCACCTCCACCTCTTCTCCAAAGGAGGTCTCGTGAGGGGCTGTGCTGCTGGAGAACAGCTTGCTGGAGCTGACGCTGCTGGACAGGGCCTGGGAACAGAGAGAACACACATCACCCCTCTCAAAAGCAGAACGGGTGCTGGGAACAACAGTGTGAGCATCAGGCAGGATCAGGGAACAGTGGCTGAGTCTGAACGAGGAAACCTTAAGGCTGGCCGCTTGCATGGAGCCTAAAGAACAGAGGGCTTCAAGGAGGACTCAGGGACCAAGGCTAAGGATCCACATTCCATATGGTATTGACACAGCATCCAAAACACCGCCAGAACATAAGAGCATTAAAGAGCACTAAAACAGGGATGCTACGACATCAAGAAAGCTAACGAGAAACTCAGGCGACCTAGTAAAGTGACAGGCTTCCACCTCTCTCAATGGGAGGAGCAGGAGAGCACTGCAAATAAAAAGAAAAATGTAAAGACCTTCTACTCTGGATTAAGGGAAGAAGCCATACCACAGATGTCTGCGAGCAAGGAAGGCAGAGAATACGTGGAATAAAACGATCAGCTAACATCTCCATTGGGTCTGTGATGTGCGGCTCCATATTGTCCCACTATTATCATTTTGCAGATGAGAAAACTGAAGTTGCCCAAGGTCACGCAGCTAGCAATAAACTTTGGAGTCAGTTCTGTCAGACTCCAAATGCCATGCTCTTACCTATTATACTGCACTGTTACCCATACCCTGCACAAAGCACCCAAACTGATGTTAAGAGAAAAGGAATTATTCATCAGGCAAGGCTACCAAGTAGCAATATCACTGACAGCCACGCTTACTCAAAGTTCTTCTCAAGCCTCTAATGAGGGGGCCAAATCCAGCTCACTGCCTGTTTTTATAAAGTTTTATTGGGGATTTCCCTGGTGGCGCAGTGGTTAAGACTCCGTGCTCCCAATGCAAGGGGCCTGGGTTTGATCCCTGGTCAGGGAACTAGATCCTACACGCATGCCTCAACTAAGGAGCCGGTAAGCCGCAACCAAAGGAGCCCTCAAACCGCAACTAAGGGGCCTGCCTGCCACAACTAAGACCCAGGGCAACCAAATAAATAATTTTTTTTTTTTTTTTATAAATAAAGTTTTGGGACTTCCCTCGTGGCACAGTGGTTAAGAATCCGCCTGACAATGCAGGGGACACGGGTTTGATCCCTGGTCCGGAAAGATCCCACATGCCGCGGAAGAACTAAGCCCGTGTGCCACAACGACTGAGCCTGCGCTCTAGAGCCTATGCTCCGCAACAAGAGAAGCCACCGCAATGAGAAGCCCGTGCACTGCAACGAAGAGTAGCCCCCGCCCACCTCAGCTAAAGAAAGCCCGTGCACAGCAGTGAAGACCCAATGCAGCCAAAAATAAATTAATTTAATTTTTTTCTTAAATAAATAATAAAGTTTTATTGGAACCCAGCTATGCCCACCTGTTGTCTATGGTTGCCTTTGTAATGGCAGACAGAGTTGAGTAGTTGTGACTGAGATCATATGACCTGCAAAGCCAGAACTATTTACTAGCTGAGCCTTTACAGAACAGTTTGCCCCGCTCTCACACCATCTTTCTTTGTCCACTGCCCTCACCTGGGTGCTGGCGCTGGGCCTCAGAGCAGTTGTGCCGCCACTCGTGTCCTGGACTTCAATACGGCTGGAGAGGACCCCGAAGCACTGGGACACCTCCTGGTAGCAGATCTTCCTGTAGAACAAGTACAGAGCAACAGGGCCCCCTCAGGAGAAGTCTGAGGTGCTCCACACCAACCCCCAGGGCACCCCTGCCCCCGCAGCTCCCCTACCCTGCCCTCACCTGGGAGATTCATAGAGGGGAACCGTACGAATATGCAGCTTCTGTATCTCGTCAATGGTGCCAATGGTGAGGGTGCTGTTGTTGGCCAGTGCCAGGCTGGAAAGAAGGTTCTGGGTTTAGAGTGAGTAGACCCAAGGAAGGAAAGGATTCTACGAGGCAACTCCACAAGGGGAAGGAAAACAAGGCAGAATTACACTAGCTTACCCCAGGGTAGTGGTTCTCAACTGACTCTATGCTAAATCACACCTGGGAAACATGCCTGGTCCCGCCCCTGAGATTTTCCTATTTAATTGGTCTGGTTGGGCCTAGGCTGAGATTTTTAACAACTAACTATTTAATACTAAAGCATTCGAATATAGAACAGTGATGCTCAAACTATCAAACCATGCTGGCATCAGAATCAGCTGGGAGGCTTGTTAAACTAGACTGCTGGGTCCAACCCTGGAGTTTTTGATTCAGTGGATCCGCGGGTGAGGCCTGAGAATTTACATTCCTAATGCGTTCCCAGGTAGTGCTGTGGCTATGAGGAGCCACACTTTGAGAATCGCTGCTCCAGGGGAATACATAAAGATCTCTGCATCAGGGGTTCTGAAACTTGACTAATCATTTGAATCGCCTACGAGGTTTTCTAAAAATATAGATTCAGATCTAGGGCTCAACCCTAGATCCACCAAATCAAACTCTAAGAAGGATTCAAAAACAATTCTGTACATTTAAAAAGGCTTCCAAGGTGTTTCTACTGCATAGCCAAGATTTGCAAACCTCTGCTCTATACTCCCATCTCAGCTGGTCACGGACTTTGTCATTAGGAAAAGGCTGGAGGGGAGGGTCTAAGGAAAACAACACGATGTCCTCACTCCTGGCTCTCGCTGAGGAAAGACAAAGAGGCTCACCTGTCAGGGTAGCCATCTGAGTTGAGGGGACACATGTAGTTCACCTCCTTGAGGTTGACATTGGAGAAGACCAATTTGTGGTTGCTGCTGTAGATGACAGTGGGGCGGTCAGAGCAAGCAAAGACGTTGGTGGTAGAAAGAGAACGGAAAGTCCTCAATACGGTGGGCTGGGTGCCCAGAGTCACCTTCTTACGGTCGCTCAACAGGCCTACAGAAAGAACGGCATCCAGAGAAAAAAGGAAAGAAACGAAACAGGACACACAGCTGGATTGTGAAGCTTCAAAAGCAGCACCCTGAGGCTAAGAACTCTGCCAACTCCAATACTCCAGATTTTCCGAAGAGCCCCTCACTCGAGGTGCTAGTCTCACCTGTCTCAGTGTTGAGCCCAAAGTAGAAAAGCGCCCCATCTCCCAAGGCACAAAGGAGGTAGTGGCTACTCTCAAAGGTGGTCATCAGGATAGAACGAGGAATGATCTCTGTGGGAAAGAGGTACATTAAGTTCTTGTTCCAAATTCTGATTCTGATCCCAACCCAGGTCCTTAAAAGAAACACACCTCCACCCAGCATCTCTTTGTGCAGTAGCTCAAAAGAGGGCAGCTTCGCGATTCGGGCTGAGATGTCTGTCCAGAGACCAATAGCACAAAGAGGGGACATTCCACTGCTGTCCCCTAAAGGGGTGATGTCCAAGCAGGCCACTTCGTGTTCCATCTCTGTGTGGCTGAACAAGGAAGAATATGTCAGAGGAACGAATCCAAGGATCAAAGAAGCCCCAGAGAACAGGGAGGACAAAAAGAGCAGACAGATAAACACACACCTGATCTGTCGGAGCTCCTGAGGATGGATCTGCAGGTAGTAGAGGGCCCTTCCCACGGCTACTACTACCTGGCTGCTATTGCAGGAGGCCACACTGATGTTCTTGCCCTGAGGCTCCTTCCACTCACTGACGAGAGCTTTGGGGTCTTGAGAGACCAACCTCACAGATGCTGAAGTGATCTAGAGAAAGAAGAGCAATGTCTCCAAGCCCCTGCAGGGATCTAAACAGGGGTGAGAAGGTGGTAAATGCTGCCCTGGTGGAACCCTAAGAATAAGCTCCTCTGCCACATAGATATATTTTTCCAAAGTTCTGCAATGATTAATTACATGAAGATGTCATTTTTAGCTGAAGCCCTGAAGAAGACTGGCTTCAAGCAGCTTACAGCTTACATACCTACAGGCAGAAAAAGAGAAGGCCTGTTTCACTCTGAGTAAGGCTTGGGTAACACAACCTATGCAAAGGTATCGACGGAGTAAATAAGACCTGCAACTACAAGTCTAGCTGTTTTTCTCAACCCAAAAATCAGGTCTCTAAAATATCCAAGTTCTGGGAATTCCCCGGCGGCCCAGTGGTTAGGGCTCCGCGCTTTCACTGCCGAGGGCGCAGGTTCAATCCCTGGTCAGGGAACTAAGATCCTGCAAGCCACGCGGCACAGCCAAAAAATAAATAAATAAAATATCCAAAATATACAAGTTCTTTACTATGTATGAATACATCTTATACATTTATTTCATCATTGAAATAAAACAAAAAGCAGGCTGATAACACTATTATGTATCAATACACCTTACTTATCAAAATTGAGTTTCTACTTAAAGAGGAAAGCCCTTTAGAATTATAAACACTATGGGGGATGCAGAAACACTACAAGCTGTTATTCATACTAATGAACTACAATGGGATTACATAATACTTCAAAGGGTTATTAGTCTTTCCATTTGGTAAAGAAGCCCATCATTGTAGAGAACAAACGTATGGACACCAAGGGGGGAAAGTGGCGGGGGGGTGGGTGGTGGTGGGATGAACTGGGAGATCTGGGTTGACATATATACAATAATATGTATAAAATAGATAACTAATAAGAACCTGCTGTATAAAAAAATAAATAAAATAAAATTCAAAAAAAGAAGACATCACTATAAAGTTATAAACAAGCCTCAAAAAAAAAAAGTATATGAAAAGGCACATTTAGAGGGTTAGAAAGAAAGTTAGAAAAGAGGGAAGTGGACAGCTCAGGAAGGACACATCTCAAGAAAGAGGCAGCAGCTACTGGAATGTGCGCCCAATTTAGTAGGAGGGGTCATATCAGGCAGCCTGCAGTGAAGACAGGAGAAGGAAGAGAGCCAGTGTAGACAGACGTTTTTGATTCCAGAATCTAGATGAAGACGGAGATAGGGCAATAGCTGGAGGGAAGTTCTGGGGTCTAGAAGGTATTTTTTTAAGGCCAGCAAGGTTTACGTGTAATTCAAAGCTAGAGGAGCCAAAGGGGGAGGGGTGGTTGTCTTCAAGCCCCAGGGCAGGGTCTAGAGGACCAAGGACAGGGTCTAGAGGACCAAGGACAGGGTGTGATGCCGAGCCGAGGCTGCAGGATCACAGCTCGGAGAAAGGAAAGGCTCTAGTTTGGGAGAGATCAGAAAGCAGAACTCTGGTTTCATACACAGAAAATGTGGTCCTTTTGATGGCTGAACAAAGGTGTTTCAGAAGCTTCAATGGGGAAGACTAAAGATTTTAATAAAAAACCTAATATTGCCCTTGAGAAAAAAGAGAAGAAATCCATCATTAGTAATAATTGGGCTGGTATAAAATAGGAAATCAGCTTTTGAAGGGTCTGGTCTAGTGTAAATTACAAAACCAGGGCAGCAGCATAATTCTGAAAATCAAAAAAAAAAAACAGGAAAGCCCTTTAACAAGAGATATGTGAGCTGGGGCCAGTATTCAGGCCACCAGTTAGAAAACACTGGCAAAGCGATGAGTCAGTAACTGGGCACTTCCCACATTTGTTCAACAAACTGACAGAAGCTTCCCTCTGGTTTTTACCAAACCCACCACTGCCTGTTGCCTAAAAGGAAGACCAAGAGAATAAAAAGATAAAGACAGTTCAATAGTCCTCAGGCCCTCAAGTGCTATACCTGCCACAGGCAAATCACTGACTCTGCTCAGTGTGGAGAACGGCTCAAAAGGTGAGGAGGGTGTGCAAAAAACCAAGAGCATCACGGTCACTCCAAACTTAAAAAGACTGCCAGGCATTGAGAGGTGCGAAGAAATCAGGCTCTCACAGCTAACAAAAGTGCCAAAAGGCTATATGCCCCCCATATCACAGAAAGATTTAAGATAAGGATCTGAACAGAGTTAGAACTCTGGTTATAATAATTAGCGCCCTGAAAGTGCTCCCAAAAGTCATATATGGATGGTAGCCTATGACTAGTTTTTTTCCTTCTTTGTGCTTTTCAGTATTCTCCAAATAAGTATATACTACTATTATAACACGGGGGAAAAATGTGTCTCAGAAGACAGGATATAATTAGTGTGAAAACAATATCCCCCTGCCCACCCTCAAAAAATATATATATAATGATCCCATCCATAAAAGAAAATGTGAATAAACACAATATACACTCATCCCTCAGTATCCGCAGGTGACTGGTTCCAGGATCCCCCAGCCGATACCAAAATCCGCAGATGCTCAATCAAGTCCCTTATATAAAACGGAACAATAATTGCTTATAAACTACTCACATCCTTAAGTGTATTTTAAATCATCTCTAGATTATAATACCTAATATAATGTAAATGCTATGTAAATAATTGTAAATACAGTGTAAATGATATGTAAATAGCTGCTGGTGCACAGCAAATTCAAGTTTTGCTTTTTGAACTTTCTGAAGTTTTTTTCCCCCATTTTTTTTTTTCAGCCATGCCACTTGGCTTGCAGGATCTTAGTTCCCTAACCAGGGATGGAAGTGAAAATGCCAAGTCCTAACCACTGGACCACCAGGGAATTCCCATCCCAAATATTTCTGATCCAAACCCACAGATACAAAGGGCCAACCGTATATACATTTGCAAAGAAAAATTAAAGCTAAAGGGAACAACTCCAAAGTTAAGAGTTAATTAAACTGCTCTCAGTAGTGGGTGATTAGGTAATTTCAGTTTTTTCCCTAGCCTTTTTATATTACTTTTAGAGTAATATAAATAACTGACTTCCAAAAATCCGGTAGTGCTCTGTACTGCACTCTAGGTCAAATTCAAGTGTAAACGAGGCCCGCCCTTTTCTCCGTTACTACCTGGATGAGTTGCTGATGAGCCACATTGCCACAGAAGAAAGTCTGCTGATCGTCCACAAAACCCATCAGTTCAGTTTCTTCCACTTCCTCTCCGTTTAACATGAGAACTCTGCAGCAGAATGGAAGGCCAGGGTCAGCCAGACCAGCTGCCCCACCTTGCAACCTTCACCTGAGCACCTGGAGCTGGCACCAGACTCATCTTACCTTGTCTGGCCCACAAAAGAGAGCACCAAAGTGTCATCAGTCTCCCGATTAGGATCAGACCGCAGGGGCCATAAGCCTGGAACAAAGATCAAAGATTAAGAGGCACAGCACAGACCAACACTCCGCTCCCACAATCTAAGGAAGGAGCAGCCTAACCCCACGGGAAGAGCAAGAAATTTGGTGTCAGTCCTGAGATAAAATACCCACTCTGTTCCTCCCTAGCTTTAAGACTCTGAAGAAGTTAGATATTTTTAAAGCTGTTTGAGCCTGATATTTTTCAGTTTTTCATTTGATTTTGGATGGGATAATTCATCTCCATGACTCAAAGTCAAAATTTGTTTTTTATTTTTTAATTTTTTTTAATTTATTTTATTTTTGGCTGTGTTGGGTCTTCGTTGCTGCACATGGGCTTTCTCTAGTTATGTCAAGCCGGGGCTACTCTTTGTTGCAGTGCACGAGCTTCTCACTGCAGTGGCTTCTCTTGTTGCGGAGCTTGGGCTCTAGGCGCAGGGGCTTCAGTAGTTGTGGCACATGGGCTCAGTAGTTGTGGCTCGCGGGCTCTAGAGTGCAGGCTCAGTAGCTGTGGTACATGGGTTTAGTTGCTCCACAGCATGTGGGATCTTCCCAGACCAGGGCTCGAACCTGTGTCCCCTGTATTGGCAGGCAGATTCTTAACCACTGAACCACCAGGGAAGTCCCAAAATTTATTTTTTAAATATTTAACACAGAAGTCTCACCCCTATACCTCTCCTTCCAACCTAGCCCCCAAATAAGTAAACAATAATAGTTTATCCTTCCAATTCTTTTTAATTTAGGAAAATAGGTAAACACTGTGTTGCAAGCCAATATATACAATAGCCTATCACAAACTGTCTGCACCTTGTTTTTTCATCTAATATATGCCTGGGCCTTTATCATAACAGAATAGTTTCTTGTTTTTGACATCTGCACAGTATTTAATTGTATGGATGTAACAGTTTATTAGTTAGTTCCCACTGATGGACCCTTTTTCAGTATATTGCCACAATATACAACGCCACAATGAGTAAACTTGTATTTATGTCACTTTATACGTATAAAGGTCTATGGGCTAGATGCCCAGAATTGGGCTTGCGGGGCAAATCACTAGATGCAGTTGTAGTTTCTGCAGACATTTTCAGTGAGCACGCTCATTTTCTCACAGCCTCACCAACACAATGTGTTGTCAAAACTTCGACTTTGGCATCTGGTAAAGTATAGTATCACTATTTTGTTTTGATCTGCACTTCTCTTATTATAAGTTAGGCTTGTTACCTGTCCATCCATGTACTTTGCTAATTTGGGGGCAGGAAATTTCGTGGTCTTTCTAGAAATTTTTTATGAATTAAGAGAGATTAGGCCTTTGCCTATAAGATGAACTACAAACGTTTTTATCTAATTTGCCATTTCTTCTAACTTAGCTTACAGTGTTTTGTTTTTGCCATGCAGAAGTGTTTTATTTTTATGCTGATAGTTTATTAATCTTTCTTTTTGGCTTCTGTACTTTTGAGTCATTGTTTGACTATCCTCACTCCAAAATTAGAAAAGAATTCACCACCTTTTTCTTTTAGTTTTTGTATGGCTTCATATTTTTACATTAAGTCTTTGATCCATTTAGATTCTAGCAAGGTATACACTGAGCAGTATGGATCCACGCTTACCTTTTCCCAAATGACTCCAGTTATCCCAACACCATTTATTCAAAAGAATTATCTTTACCTCACTGACCTGAGATACCACCACTATTGTACACTAAACTCCCACATACAGTTGTGTCTATTTCGGGACATCTGAGTCTGCCCATGGGACTCTTGCCTATTCGTGCACCAAAACCAAACTTTTAATTTCTAAGGTTTAATAGTACGTTTTTATATCTGGTAACTAGGCCCGTCTCATTGCTCTTTAAGTTTTCCTAGCTTTTCTTTTCTTTTTTTTTTTTTTTTTTGCGGTACGTGGGCCTCTCACTGTTGTGGCCTCTCCCGTTGCGGAGCACAGACTCCGGACGCGCAGGCCCAGCGGCCATGGCTCACGGGCCCAGCCGCTCCGCGGCATGTGGGATCTTCCCGGACCGAGGCACGAACCCGTGTCCCCTGCATCGGCAGGCGGACTCTCAACCACTGTGCCACCAGGGAAGCCCTTCCTAGCTTTTCTTGCTGCTTCTGTTTCCCATTTGGTCTTTGACTTGCCCAGGCCAAAGAAAAAAAAACCTATTGATATTTTTATTGAAATACATTAATATAAAAATCAGAGAGAAAAAGCTTTATAATGTTAACTTATAAGACCTTGGCATGTCTTTTTCATTTGATCAATCTATCCTTTTAATCCTTTAAGAGTATCTTAAAGTTTTCCTTACATAGATTTTGCACAATTCTTGTTAAACTTATTCCTTGGTATTTTACCGTTTTATTCCTATTGTAAATTGTCTCTTTCCCTCTACTATACCTTCTAATTGTGTTTTTACATGAAAACTACTGATTTCAGAACATTAATTTTATATCCTACCTTAATGAATTCTTATTGCCTGTTAGCTTTTCAGTTGATTCTCTTGAGTTTTGTAGTTTTATGATCTCTTCCTAATTCATAAACCTCTATTTTTTTATTAATATGTTCTCATCCTCTTACTTTTTTTTTTTTTTTTTTTTCCGGTACACAGGCCTCTCACTGCTGTGGCCTCTCCCGTTGCGGAGCACAGGCTCCGGACGCGCAGGCTCAATGGCCATGGCTCACGGGCCCAGCCGCTCCGCGGCACGTGGGATCCTCCCAGACCGGGGCACGAACCCGTGTCCCCTGCATCGGCAGGCGGACTCTCAACCACTGCGTCACCAGGGAAGCCCTCATCCTCTTACTTTTTTATATTCTGTATTTTTTTTTTTAAGATGTGCCTCCTATATACTACTTTGAATTAATTTTTGCCTTATGATCCAATCTGATCATCTTTTTCTTATAACAGGTGAGTTTAGCCCATTTGTTTACTGGTACCAGATATCTGATATATGAGTTACTCATACAGATGTTTGATATCAGTTCTGTCATATTATTTTAGGTTATGTTTACTGTTTGTATATTATAAAAGTCTTTCACTACGTAGTCTTTCTTTGATCTTTTCGACTATTATGTTCTCTTGGAATTTACAAAGATCTGTACTTTTGTTCTAGAAGTTACCTTTACATGTACATCTTTCTATGAAATTCTCAGTCTCCTCTCTCTTTACGGATTCTATCAGTTCCCTTATATAAACAACATTAAATTTCACTTGTAATCTTTCTTCCACCATTCCTCTACTCCATTATCCAAGTTTTTTTTTTTTTTTTTGCGGTATGCGGGCCTCTCACTGTTGTGGCCTCTCCCGTTGCGGAGCACAGGGTCCGGACGCGCAGGCTCAGAGGCCATGGCTCACGGTCCCAGCCGCTCCGCGGCATGTGGGATCCTCCCAGACCGGGGCACGAACCCGCGTCCCCTGCATCGGCAGGCGGACTCTCAACCACTGCGCCACCAGGGAAGCCCCATTATCCAATTTCGGTCAATATTCTCTTTAAGTTTACTTTGGAACTTTTCAATATATTTAAGCTTCTACCGCTTATTTGGCATTATGAATTTTTTGACTCTTCTTTTGATCTGCTCCCCCCTGGAAGTGTCTTCATGACATGTGATGAGGCCAAAGTCACTCAAGTAAGATCTGCATCCTATGTCCACCAAAAGGATACCTTTGATGCCTGGCAAGTCAATGCTGGCATGCTCGTGGATTCCAATTCCATTCCGGATGATCCGCAAAGAGCCTTCCTTGAAAGCCCCAGAGCAAGTGACCAGCTGCAAGTAGAAAAAAGGTTTCTAAATAACCCGCTCCAGACTGGGGCAACTAGACTGATGCTCAGAAAGTAAACAAGCTATACCTAAAACCAAGGACCCTTTGTTGTGGAGCTAGGTTTGAGGATGCAGACTTAGCAGAGGTTGATCTCCAAAGTCTCCCAAATTTATCAAGCAGACAGGATATCCTAGTCCAAGAAGCAAAAGGTTCCTACCACTATTCCTAGCAAGCTTGTTTCCACCCTGGGAACCTAGTTTACTGGAAAGAGCACAGGATCTGAAGGCAGACACACCTGCCATTTAGTAGTTATGTAACCTTGGACAAGTTGCTTAATCCTTCTCAGCCTTAAGTTTCCTCACTTCTGAAATGGCCAAGAATCCCTATCTAACACAGAGCTTGTGTGATTATAGATAATGTATGTAGACTGCCTGGCAGACCAAGATAGGCACTCAATAAATGGTAGTTATCCTCACATCATTGGAAATTAGTGAGTGAGGCTCTTAAAAGTTATCTGCAATGCACACTCCCCATTCTAGCTAAGCAGACCCAGGAGGACACCGTTTGAGTGGGCATACCAACTATCCCTTTCCAGGATGACCCCCTTACCTGTCCCTGCCCCTGCCTCTCCAGGTCCACCACACACATGTCCACAATGGGTCCTAAATTGGTAAAGGTTTCCATGGCCACTACATAGGAGCCTTGTTCATTGCTGTCAACATTGAGCTGAAAAAGAAAGAACAATGCTAGTCCTAGAATGCTCCAGACCCACCCTAAAGAGAGAGTTATCATCCAAAAGAAACTCAACCCTACTAGATCTTCTCATGTTCTAAGAAGATCTTATGCTCTTACGGATGCTTCTTATGCTCTACTGGATGCTTCTAGAAGGGAACTGCTAAGGAATATGGTTATCCTACAGGTGACCCACTAACCAGCCAGGGATTTCTAATCTGGCATCCCATGGATGCATTTCAGAGGAACAGCTGGAAATTAATGTAAAACGTTTGCATGCATTCTTCTGCAGAGAAGGTTCAAATTCTCATATTCTAGAGGGGATCAAATACATTAGACTATGACCTATTTGAAGGTAGAAGCTAGCTCTTGTTCATCATTGTACCCACAGTACCTAGCACCTTGCCTGGCACATTTGTTGAATGAACATTTAGGACAAAGAGCTAGTCAGGGTAGGATGCTAAATCAACCAAGTAGAAAGGTGGATAGCAGGCATATGGATGAACTGAAGAAACTCTGAGAGGTACTAAACACAGAAAGAACTTAATGAAGAAGCAGTGAAGACTGCAAAAAAGAAGCCAGAAAGAAGAAAATGTCTTCTCACCTTCACAAGCTGGGAGTCACCAAGGCGAGACCCGACAAACACAACACCGTTATCAAGGTATGTCAAGCACTCAGCAATAGAGGTCTAAAAGAAAATCAAGGGCATGAAAGACATGAGAATGGACTTCACGTGGGATCCAGACACCGTCCTACCCACCTCTCAGACATGTGCTGAGAAAAATCACACCTGCAGTCACGATTCCCAAAACAATTCTCCATTTCAAATCCCCAGGTCACACTCAACGATCATTCCTAAATCTCTGAAGTTTGTGACTCTTCATTTATCACATTCCTATAGTCAGAAAAATCAACGATTTGTCTTGCAGGTGCCTGCTCCAAATGATCATTTTAATCCCAACAGCTCCAGTCTCCTCAAAATAGCTAGAGACCTCTAAAATTGCTGCATTGTTCTTAACAATACTTTTGTAGAACGTCCTCCCATAACTGAGTATCAGCCTTAGATTAACCTTTAATTCTACAGTGTATCCTTTTTGTTTCTCTTTTTTTTTAATACTTGAGGTAGTACCCCACTGCCTGTGAGATTCTCTAGAATCTACTCATTCAAAAACCAACTTCCACAGCAGGACTGAGCATTTGTTGTTGGGTGTTAAGTAATATAATTCCCAGGTGCAGTTTGGGACCACACATCTGGGGTCACGAGGCACCTAGGAGAAATGTAGAAGAGTAGGGACAGGGCCTACCTCCCCAAGGAGTTCCACTCGGAGATCCTTGAGGGTTACGGTGCCATCCATCTGTTCCTCCTTCTCCAAAAGCAGCATGAAGAGCCGGCCTTCCATGTCTCCCAGCAGATAGCGGGAGCCATTGGGGTCCACGCGATTGTGACACACAATTGTGCTTTGCTGCCAAGAGGGAAGACACAGTCATTAGAGATAAAGCATCCTCCACAACCAGAGAATAAAGCCTAGCAGACCATTCCCTTTACCAAACCCAGCCACTTCACGAGCAAGGAATCCACTCAGCTCACGTTACATGTGTGATCAAAACTGAGAACGTTTTATTTATTTATTTTTTTTTTTTTGAGGACGTTTTATTTTTGTTTGTTTTTTGGTTTTGTTTTTTTTGTGGTACGCGGCCCTCTCACTGTTGTGGCCTCTCCCGTTGCTGAGCACAGGCTCCGGACGCGCAAGCCCAGCAGCCATGGCTCACGGGCCCAGCCGCTCCGCGGCATGCGGGATCCTCCTGGACCAGGGCACGAACCCGCGTCCCCTGCATCGGCAGGCGGACTCTCAACCGCTGCGCCACCAGGGAAGCCCCCAGGACGTTTTATTTTGAAGACAATGTTCTGAGGAGCTCAACATACTTTAAATGTTTACTCACATATTATTTTACTGGAAAACAAATACATAAAAGAGGAAGCAGCTGTAAGTATTGACTGGACTATGCATGCTACCACAGATTTCGTTATTTATCCTCAAAAAAAAAAATTAAATTAAATTAAATTAAATTAAATTAAGCTTTTAAGCCTTCATTTCTATGACTTGAAATTTGAAATTTTTTGTGACTAATTTTTTAAGTCTATATATAGTATTCACTATATTATTTTACCTGATTTGAGCTCTAAAAACATTAACATTCATTAGAATTCCTGAAATTTTTCCTTTCTTCAAATTGCCCCAGTGAATGGAAAGGATAAACCAAATTCCGATTATTTCTCTCCCTTAGTTAGCAAGCAAGCTCTTTGAAAGCAACACCAAGCCAATCTCTTTGTATTCCCAATGACCAACACAACATCTTATATACATAGTGAATAATGTGACATACCTCTGAATCCCCTTCTGACAAATGGTGGGGAAAAGAAGGGGGGGAACAAACAGAAAGAAGAAAAAGGAAAGAGAATGCTGCTCACCTTAATGATGGGAGGGGCAATCGCCAGATATTTGTCACCGTTGTGATAGGTGATTGATTCCTGTCCAATGATTATGGCGCCCCCAAAAGGCTCTGGGACTGCAGGAGAAAGAGTAGCATTAAAATGCTCAGCATTTGGGACCTGCCAAACCCTGAGGCAGCAAGGGCACTGATCCAGTGATCTCTGAGGCAAACTTGAAGATAATCATTTTTTAGACATCAAAGTCCATGGAATATGATAAGCTTTTTCTGAGATTACTGTCTTAGAAATTGTAGGCTGCCCACTCTGTACTCCTGGTCGTACTTTTATTGCCACTCTTTCGGAGTCTCTGAGATGTTTTTCCTTGTTCCTTAGTTTCATTTCCCCCATTATCAGGGCTACCATATAGAAGAGCCAATTTGCACTTAAGAGTTTTAAAACTTCTCTACTAGGTGAAACACACAACAGTGCTGGGGGAAGAATATAGGATAAAGAGCAAAGATGCCTGGATTCCAGCCTAGGCTTTGTCAGTGAGGCACAGGCATGGGCAAGTCCCTCGGCCTTGTTTCCTCATCTATGAAATAAAGGAGCCAGATAAAATAAGCTCTATTGGTCCCCTTCAGTTTTTTTTAATTTTTGCCCAACAATAAAATAATGAGACTAACTTCCATATGCCACTCTGCAAATCAATCTCATTGTTTTAGTTAACCCCACCACCCCAAATAAAGGAAAGTTATACTTTTGGGGGAAGGGTAAAAAACAAGACAATCCCAAAGACAAAAATGCAAAAAACAAACGCAAGCACATTTACAGATAGGAGACATAAGGGAGGGCTGAACAATGCATGTGCTCAACAGCACTGGAGTGCTGACATGAAGGGCAGAGAAGGTGAGGAAGGAGCAATAGGGAACTGGCCCAGAAGTGGGGCAGAGGCAAATTTCCTAAATCCCCCAACAAACCTGCAATCACCATGGAAGCTTCAGCTTCTACGTTTTCCTGTTTCCAAGGGCCCTTATTGAACTCCTTCTCTCGGAGAGACACCTCATAGGTTTTTACGTGCCGCCCCTGAGGGTCCTAGGTGAGGAAAGGTAGAACCGTTAGTCCCTACGAAGGGTGCCCTGGGCTGGAGAGGGGCCCTGAAAGGAACAGCATCTGACACTCCTGTCATGCCAGCCTTCCCAACCTTATCCATCAGCATGCTAACGGCCACCAGCTGAGCTTCTGATAGTCTGGGTAGACTGTGACTGAGGCTAACTGTTTCTAAGAACTGAACCAACAAAGAGATATTTAAAAATTAGAAAAATGAACTTGTCACGCTGTACTAACCACTACAGAGATATAATGTACATATGTGTACATTTGTGAATGTACATGTACATATATAAGATATATATATTCTCTGGTCCTTATCTTCAAGGAACTTATAAAATATCTAAAGAGGAAAAACACATTGAGAAGTGAAACACATCTCACAAATTTTTAAAATTTGTTTGTTACAAATGAGAACCTACTGTATAGCACAGGGAACTCTACTCAATGCTCTGTGGTGACATAAATGGGAAGGAAATCCAAAAAAGAGAGGATATATGTACACGTATAGCTGATTCACTGTGCCATACAGTAGAAACTAACACAACATTGTAAAGCAACTATACTCCAACAAAAATTTTTTTTTAATAAAATAAAAATCAATTACAGTCTAAAACAAAGCTCCGTTTGATACAATTCTCAGATGCATTCTGATAGGGTAACGGTAAAGAACAGAGCGTGCTGCTCCTCTAAAGTTAGTTGAAACCTCCAATCCTGACATTGTCAACACCATCTTCCCCTCCTTTTTTTGAATCATGACTCACTTCAGACCTGGAGCTATCAAAGACACCTTTAAGAGACTAAAAGAGCCGGCATGGGGCCAGTGGAGGGTGGCCTCATCAAAGGCCAGACCAAGCTCTAAGAAGTTATGGAAGGAATCCGACAGTGTGTTCAGGGCAGGGCCCACATCTTCATCATTGTTACAGCTCCTGAAGCACTCTGCATGACTACCTTTCACATGGATTTTCCTTTTTTTTTTTTTTTTTTTAAATTTTGGGCATACCACGTGGCTTGACGGATCTCTGTTCCCCTACCAGATATTGAACCCGGGCCACAGCAGTGAAAGCACTGAATCCTAACCACTAGACCACCAAGGAGCTCCCTCACGTGGTATTTTTCAAATTGACCTTTGGGCACAAAACAGGAGAAAAAATCATTTTTAGTTGATGAAAAGATTTTCCTATCAATGATTAGGGGTAAGACTCAACTTCACCATAAATTCAAGCTGGGGTTTGGATTTGGGCCTCTGAGACACACATATGGAAATGAAGCTCATTCACAACCCACAGCCCTGAGGCTGCACAGAGTCAGCCTTGAATAACCAACATCAATGTTTTAATGACCTGATATTTACAAAACTGAAGAAGTGAGAGAGATTCCAAGTTATTATTTCAGACCTGATATTTAATGTATTGTAAATGAGATTAAACAAAATCTCCTAAGCTGGTTTCAACCTATTCAAATAAACTTTATATCAACCAGCCTCAAAACTACAGCACTTACTGTGACACTAAGAAATATACAAAAATACATCAGTATTTCCAAAACTTAACACAGTGTTTAAAAAGTGTTTACATGCCCACACCCAGTACTTAGACTTGGACTAAGCTTTCTTCCATCATTTATTCAACCACATGCTAGTGAAATAACCTCATACTGTATGGCCCTTTCTTAAAAGGCTGAGATATCACCAAGATACAAGCATATTAGTCTGGTGCTCTGCCACCCTGCCCCCACCCCACACCCCCTCAACAGATCTAGCCCAGAGAACAGCTGCCCAGGATCAGCTCTACAAAAGTTTTAGGCACAGACTAAAATAGAAGTCAAGAGCCAGCGGTCACCAGAAAGTGAGTGCTGATCAAAATGCACCTCTTCTTGGAAGACACATAAGGCATCCCCAAGACATTTTCTCATTGCTTGTAAGGGAATTTCCAGATCATTTCTTTAGAGCTAAGTTTTAATAATCCCCTAGCATGCCAGCAAGAGACAAAGTATAAACTGGGTCACCCTATAAAATCTCCAAGGCCCACAACCAGAGTGTAATCTCAGGATTAAAGCCTGCAACAGGCCCCAGACTGCTTCCTGCCTCCACGATAAGTACTTCTTCTCTCAAGGTGCAACCAAAACCTGACACATATTAATTATATCACTCAAAACATTTCAGGACAAATACATTAAACACTTCTACCTGCCCTACCATGACGTCCAGACATTCTGACTGGCAAAAATGGACTCCCACTGTGCCAAACCATACAGCTTCTCCCTCTCTCCTCCTGCTCCAGTACCTGGTAGACAAAGCAGATGGTAGGTGCTTGGCAACCATATAGGAACTTGACGTCAATAACATGCAACTCCTCCAGGCGGATGTTAAAGGCCTTGAGCTCTTTATTGTCCCGGTCTAGTGGAATAACCTTGAAAAGGCCATCATAGAGTCGCAGGCCAATCATTCGGCACTCAGGGTCAATGATGCCAATAATGCCTGTCTCTGAGGGGCGGCCAATTCGGTCCTGAGAAATAAAACTGGGGTTAGGAAAGAACCTCAAACACCTAGAGTAACAGAAAACGCTGCGCACCACCTTCCCAGGGTGATTTTAAGAGTGGCAGTAAAACTAGTGGCGTCTTCTTGACATGTCAGGACGCCCAAATGTCAGTGTACGCCTTTTTGCAAAACACTGAATCTCAGTGAATTATTACCTTCTCCCTTGGACTCTGAGTAAACTGCAGAAGTCCTTAGTGTTTTCTCCTTGTTTCTCTGATCACAGAGAGAGAGAGCTGCCCCAGCAGTACAATGTTCTTCACCAAATCATGACAACCCTACCTGGAAAACTCTCATCACCTCACCTGGACATTGCCATGAGCTCGCGTTATGATGTCAATGCTCTCGCCACTCTGCTTATACTCCAAGATGCAGGCATTGTACTTAGCTGTCAGGATAAACAGTAGGTCCTTGCTCTCCCCCTGGAAACCAACATCATACTATCAAAAGAGGTTTGTTTTGAAAACAGGAATACTTGTCTAGCCTTTAATCATCCTTTAAGCATATTAAATTCTTCAAGAATTTTCTTTTCTCCCTGAAAAAACCCACGGTAAGTATGTAACACACATTAGTTACGCACACACCCTAAGGGTGTGTACAGAAAGGCCAGAACTGAAGCTGGTAAACATCTAGTCCACTTTCATGATTCTTCATCTCTGCTCTACATATAACGTATTCATCTAGTTCCACGTCAGCTAATCTCAATTACTCCATTCAAATTCTGAAAGATGAATGTAATGCCTCCTCTAATCCCCTCCAAGTACTTGGACAAAGAAAAAAAAAAGTGAACAAAGGAAGCTGAAGTGCATCTATAAAGTCTCTCTTACTTATTAACACAGACCCCAACAAAGTGAGTATTTTGTTCAAAGGGTTATAATTTAAATTTTGAACCCACTGCTTCCCCATCAGCTTCACTTACAGATAGAAACGGTCGAATTATAATAACAATAATAATTTGGTGATGTGTTAACAGTGAATGCTTGTTATGTGCTACGTCCTGTTATTAAATCACTTAATCCTGACAATAACCCAGAGGACTGGATACTGTTATCCCCATTTTGCAGATGGGGAAACAAAGCTCTGAAAGGTTAGATGACAACCAAAATTAGATTTAATAAGGAATAAAGCCAGTACTGCCCTAACTCTAGAGCCTACTCTCTGAATCACTATGATGACCCACAGGATGGTGACCCACATTTCAAACTGCTTTAATAGTCCCTTCTAAAAAGTCAACTTGATTAAAAAAAAAGTCAACTTGATAAATTTTTCCCTAGCAAATCTCTCCTTCTATTTCTTGGAAGCTTTTTAAATTAGAATATAAATTGAAATCTGCCATTCAAAAAGAGAAGAGTTTCTCTCCTAAGCCTTATTGCACCCATCCTAAGCAAGCAGTGACGTAAAACAACGTAAACCCGACTACAACTAACAGTTCTCCCTTTGTTGCTGGGCCCAACCAACCCAGAGCACTTACCTTGGGCCTGAAAAGCTCCATGACAGCAATCTTCCCATACATGCCCACCTCCTTGACGGGTCGAAGCCCCTCAGCAGTGACCACATAGATCTCTAATCTCGTATTTTTGGCAATCAACAGGTTCAAGTCTTCAGCTGAAGTAAAGTGTCCTGAAAGAACAGATCCTCTAATCTTTGAAGCCAAAGCACTATCTAAGTGATCCTATCACTTCTACCTAAAACCTCCTGAATTCTCGATTTACTGCACGTATTTCTCCGGTTCCCTCCATTCACTCCCTTCTCACCAAATCCTCAGAGTCTCACTTCACACATTCAAGAACGCTACTTCCCTCATCAGATTAAGATACTGGACTGGGCCTAAGAGCAGCAAGCATGTCCTTCAACTGCCAATGACTGTGAAAACCCTTCAGATGGCTCTGTGCCCTCGAATTTCACTTTTCCTATCGCAGTGGCCGACTCATACTCTAATTAAGGGATGCTGGAGAAAGTGTTTCTTCCTATTCAGTCCAAATTCGAATTTTCACTAAATCTTTACCAAACAGACTAGATCAAACGAAGAGAATTCTCAGAGCTTTACCTTAAAACCTTGTTTTGTTTGCACCTCTTGCCCTCCCAGCAGTCTACCGAAACCCCATCCACACTCCTTCATAGCCTCCAACTCTCCAACAACAGTTTTCCTTCGGAATCATGATTCGGATTTACATAAAAATACAAGTTTGAGAGCTTCATATTCTGTTGAGAACTTGGTTCAAGATGATTATTGCTGGGTTCTGGACATCTGCGTCCTTAACAATTCTTGCATAAACAAACAAGGCAAACCCAGCACTGGGCTGGGCCATTCCAAACCCTCTTCTCCAACAGCTCCCTCTTGTAAACAACAGCCCCAGGCAAAGCGGACTCCTTCCTCTCTTTCGGGTGAGTACGGACATTCCTCACATCCCTCCACCTCCTGCACCTCCCAGGCTCCTGCCCCAAAGTCGCCATCATCACCGCCCCTTCCCCCCTAACCACACGCGGCCAATCTCGCGGCCCAAGCAACACCGCACAAACAACTCACATTCCACTCTCTGTCCCACTGGGCGCGTCCTGTCCTCGAGGCCAAGTGACCTCCGAGAACGAAAGGGGACCCTCAAGAGCAGCTTTTACTCCCCCAAAGGCGCGTGTTGAGACAGCTTCTTTTAAGCCGTGGGCTGTGGGAGGTCCCTCGGCCGCCAGCGCCTTCCATTCCCTGGGCCCGGTCCTGGCGGCAACCCGGGGTCCGCGGGCTTCCCTAGGCCTCGGTTCCCCCCAGCTCCCTCCCTCACCGGGGTCTCCTGCCCTGGCAGCCTCACCGGTCACGCAGCCGTTCACGGCGGTGGGCTTCTGTGCCGTTACCACGTAGTTGTACGACATGTCGAGGCCTGGGGCAGCCCAGCGGGACTCAGGCGAAACGAAAAAAAGACGGACACGAGCAAAGAGACAGGGAGCCCCCACCCGCGCGCGGCGAACTCCACGGCCGCTGTCTCCGCCCCAGAGACACGTTGCAGGCCAGAGCGGCCGGGGCGCGGGGCATCACGGGACGGGCTCACCTGGCCTCTTGGAGGACTCAAGGCGCCGAGGCGGCCAACCAAGGGAGGCCCCGCCCCCAGAGGCCCCGCCCATCTCCTACCGCCCGAGCTTGGAGTACCCGGATGAGGGCACCCTGTCGGGTCTTTGGGAAGCAGCGGCGGTTCCCGAGGTGGTGGACGCTGGGGAGAGCTGGTCGCGGAGGTGCACCGACGCCGCCTCCTCCTCCTCCTCCTCCTCCTCCTCCTCCTCCTCCGGAGCTGACCCGCCGACCTCATCCCTAGTCCGCGCCCCTCGCCCGTTCCCAGACCCCGTCCACTCCATCTTCCTTGCTCCAGGAGCCTTCGGGGTTGTTCCCCCTTCTGGAACCGGAAGGTACTGCAGAGGCCTAGAGAGAGGGGAGGAAGGTGACATCAATTTGTGCACCTCGCAGACTAGAACCGAGGTTTGTATCTCCTTTCCCCTAGCTTTCCCAGTACCTCTAAACCCAACCCTGCCCTGACCCTAGATTGACCGATCACTCCGCTTCACCTGGCATGCGCGGGGGGAGGCACTTAGGCTCTCCCCTCTCCCCTTTGAACTTTGTGTTTGTGTTTGAGACTTTGTGTTTCAAGGGCCAAGCAGGCCACTTGCCCAGCACAGTTAGTCCCCCCGTGGCTGTGCAAATTCTGACCTCAAACACAAAACCAAAAATTCCCTGGTGAGAACCTTAGGGACCCAGGAAAGCAGTCAGCCCTGCAACTTCCAGGCCGCTCCACATCAGACAGGCCCTGCAAGGACTAGGAGGAGAGCCACGTGGTTTGAAGCACCTGCTGCAAGGCCACAGAGGAGGCAGCCCCCATTTTACAGATGAGGAAGCTGAGCCTCAGGGGAACTGGTTTACCCAAGATCCGCCAGTAAGAGACAGAGCTAGGTGCCGAGGCAGGTGTGGATTCTTTCCACTGCAGACACATGCAGTGAGCCCAAGACCCTGGATGACTCCAAGACGCCTCTGAACCTGACTGAACCGAAAGGAGCTAAAATGTCGTTGCGGTTTACTGTGTGGTTTTACGCATCTGGGACTTTCTGCCTTGCTTTAGAGGCATTGAATTATCAGTAGAAAGAACACGGGATTTGTAGAAAAACTAAACATAGGTTTGAGTCCTGGCTCCTAACAGTATGACCTTGGACACATCACCAGAGCTCTCTGGGTCGGTTTCCCAAAAGCAAAATGGAGTCAGACTCAGCCGTCACCTTCCTGGTGTGGTCCCAACACTGACAAGAGCAAGCGTGTGAAGATCTTTATGAATGTATTCACTGCATGCGAGGCCTGTGTAATAGATAAGTTACTCTGTGGGTAACTTTGCCCCTTGGTGATAAGGTGGGCACCACTCGTGAGCGTAAGGCAGCTGTGTGCCCAACGTGGATCAGTGTTCTGGCAGCCAGGTGCAGGCATGAACCTTGGTCAACCCCATGCTCTTCTCCATCCCCAGCTCACATTCTAGAGTTTGGACTTGGGTCAAAGTCTGGGGCAGCTCCCTAATTACTAGGGCCCTGAAAGCACGATTGTGACAGAAGGCTGCAAGCGCCTGCAGCAGCTCACGCTGTTACCCCGCTTGCAGATACTGCTTGTCACCTTCACTGTGCTCAGGCCCGGTAGCACCCACGGGATTGCCCGTCCTACGGCAGCTCGGTGCAAAGGTGTGAACTCAACTTCCTTCAGAGCCTCCCCACCATGGTGAGTCCCCTGAGGGCCAGCGCAGAGGAAGGGCACTCTGGTCTTGGGGCAGTAGGGGTGCCAGCCCTGGGCATGTTGGAGTTCCTTGCTCCCTGACCAAGAGATGCTACTGCCTCCTGAGGTTAAGAGAGAGGGTCATCCTCCGTCTCAGGGCCTGACTTCCCTTCATTTCCCAGCTGGGCCCAGCCAGGCCTGTGGCTGCAGCTTCTGAGTCCCTCCAGGGCCCATCTGCCCCTGGTCTGGGTCATGCCTTTAGATTAGAACATTAACAGTTGTCTACTCTGTAATAGACAGTACCAGTCACAGGAGTCGTGAAGAAGGACCTGGTGCCTCTTCCAGAGCCTTGGGCATGTGTGGGCTTGTGGGATCTACACTCACTGCAGGAGGCTCAGCATGCCCCTGGGCATGCCCCAGGCCCATTCTAGAACTGATCTGGAGGAAAACAGGCCTGGGCAGACCTGGGTTCAAATTTCAGCCTACCACCAACCAGCCATGTGACGTTCTACCAAAGACTTGACCTCTCTGAGCCTCTTTCCTCATCTGCAGTTTAAAAGGTGAGATGTTGATCAGACCAAGATCCTAGGGGCCTCCCATAGTTGCCTGGTCGACTTTTCTTTCTTTTTCCATCCCCTCAGGCCACTGGGAACCAAGGATGGCACCGGACCCCAAGCCCTCCTCTAGCTCTGGTTCGGAAATGGTTGCAAATCCCAGGCAGGATAGACTGTCAGGGATGGCAAGGGAGCACGTTCTTGGAGGGTGGTGGTGCTGGAGACTGGGCTTGGAATTGAGACCCACTCTCGACTTCATTGCGTATTCCAGTCCCTGGCAGGCTCTGAGAGCCACAAGCCCGTGCCCTTCCTAGGACAGGACCTCTGCCACTCTCAGCCTCCCTTCAGCCCCTGGGGAGAGCAGCATGATAAGGCCAAAATGGAACCAGCTTTGGAGCCAGGTGGACCCGGTCACTTGCTGGCTGTGTGACCTTGGGCAAAGTCATGTAAATCTGCCTGTTTCTTCACTGGGCTAATTTTCCTCCATAGGGTTGTTGGAAGATTAAACGAGATGTGCTTAAAAGCACTTAGAACAAGGAGTGGCTCACAGTCACTGCTCTGGCCCCCGCCAGACCCAGGAAAGGCCAAAGTTTGCATGAAGGAATGGGGTTCTGGCAGGCTTGGGGAAGGGGCCTCCGGGAAAGCTCAGCTGCAGGCTTCCCCCAGGCCACCAGGCAATGCTGGTAGCCTGGCCCTCTCTGACCCTATTGGGCACCAGTTTCACTGTTTGGGACAAAGGCGGGAGCGGCACACAGTCTACAGACCTCATTCAGCTAGCTCCAGCTTTTCAGAGCTGGTTGAAGAAGGGAGTAGCTCCTTTGCATTCAGTTTTTTGCTATATAGCGGGCATATACTCTAGTTATTAAATCCCTATTTTGCAGAGGAAGCAGATGGGTGTGGGCCCTGTCTGGCCCCCTCCCCTGGCACAGGAGCGCCAACCTGGGGCTTCTCCTCCTTTGACAGAAGGCTGTTGGGCCCCAGTTTTAAATTTTATTTTACTTTATTTATTTTATTTTATGTTTTTGCCGCACCGTGCGGCATGCAGGATCTTAGTTCCCTGACCAGGGATTGAACCCACGGCCCCTGCAGTGGAAGCTCGGAGTCTTACCCACTGGACCGCCAGGGAAGTCCCCCAACTTCATTAATTTTTTTATACTCGGAACTCCAGTTACCCAATTTTCGTTGTATCAAAGTCATTCTGCAGGATAAATTTAAGCCATAAATTAGTTACTGAATAAGAAGTTGCAAAATAAGAAATCATGGGAACATCCACCTTATAAAAAGATGCCTAATTCAAGGAACCACTGTTGCCTGGAGTTCCTGGGTGGGTGTGGGCTGGGCTGTGAGTCATAGCAACGTGGCTGGGCAGGATGGGGCAACCCTGCCAACTCTACCAGAACCTCGTCCCACTCCTCTCCCACAGACCTCCAAGAAGCTAGTGAACTCGGTGGCAGGCTGTGCTGATGACGCCCTCGCTGGCCTGGTGGCCTGCAACCCCAACCTGCAGCTCCTGCAAGGCCACCGTGTGGCCCTCCGCTCTGACCTGGATAGTCTCAAGGGCCAGGTGGCACTACTGTCGGGTGGGGGCTCTGGCCATGAGCCCGCCCATGCCGGTGAGCACCCTGGGCCAGAGGTGGCAGTGGGCTCTGGGCAGAGTGGACGGGGGGCTCCTGGGAGATCTTTGGTGCTGTTAGGAGGTTCAGGACAGAGCCTGGCCCAGAGTCAGGAGCCCAGTCCTGGCTCTGGCTCGCCCACTCCCTTGAGCTGTGATCTGGGGCCAGTCGTGGCTTCTCTCTGTGCCTCAGTCTCTACATCAAAGCACAAGGTGGGGCCAAATGACCTCTCAGGCCTTTCCAGCTCTGATAGTCGGTGATTTCGTGAATCCTCCTGGCCTCCCAGGCCCAGCTGACCTGCCGTCCCCTCCTCCATGAAGCCTGCCTGACTTTTCCAGCCTAGCGCAGTATTCCTCTTCCCACCGTGCATTTTCATATTCAACATGGACAGTCCTGGATTGTTTCCTGTTTAGTGCCAGGCATGTGAACTCTCCATGAGAGCTTGGGGATGGGGGCATGGGGAGGGGTAGGGACCAGGCTTTGTATCCTCTGTATCTTTCCTGTTTCTCTCTGGCAAATTCATCCATCCACTCAGCAAACATTCATGAGCACCTGTTGTGTGCCTGGCACTGTCTGGCCACTAGGGGCGCAAAAGTGACCCAGACAGGCAAGGTGCCTGCCCTCATGGAGCTTCTATTCTCCTTTGGGGAGACAGAAACCAGGTAAACACATAAGTGAAAGAGATCATTCCAGAGCACATAAGTGAGGTAGTGAAGACAGGAGAGCAGGCTAAAGGGACAGCAAGTAGCTGGACATGGGTGAGTGACTACTTCAGTTGGGAGGTCGGGGAAGGCCTCTCCAAGGAGGTGATAGATCTGGGGAGAGCAGCGCAGGTACTCTTCTACACCAAGTGCACAGTAGGGCTCACCAAACCATGAAGCCCAGGAGCGTGGGGAGCCCCAGGGATTGCAGGCACAGGTCCCCACCCAACATCCTCTCCCCACCTCTCTGTCTCAGGTTTCATAGGGAAGGGGATGCTGACAGGGGTCATTGCGGGAGCCGTGTTCACCTCCCCTGCAGTGGGCAGCATCCTGGCGGCCATCAGGGCGGTGGCCCAGGCGGGCACAGGTAAGCCTGGCATGCGGGAGGGGCCGCTGTGGGGAGCGCGAGTGCTGATGGGGCCCTACCGACTGCTCCCGCAGTGGGGACCCTCCTCATCGTGAAGAACTACACTGGGGATCGGCTCAACTTTGGCCTGGCCCGGGAGCAGGCCCGGGCGGAGGGCATCCCTGTGGAGATGGTGGTCATCGGGGATGACAGCGCCTTCACCGTCCTGAAGAAGGCAGGCAGGCGTGGGCTTTGTGGCACAGTGCTCATACACAAGGTGAGGGTCCCCTCCTGGGACACCACTGGCCAGCCCGTCCCAGCCCTCTCTCTCCAGGCAGCACCTGGTGCTGGACCTTTCCAGCCATCTATCCCACCACCCCAGGAAGCCACTCCTTCCGCAGCGCTCCCTGATTCAGGAGGGCCCCACCGTCCCCAAAACCATGTCCGCCTGGATCCAGGCATTCATCGTCCCGGCCCCTTCCCTGCCCTTCCCCACCTGCAGCCATCGCCCCGTCCTGGTGACCCTGCTCCCCAGCGCCTCCAAACGCACATCCTCCTCCAAGCCCTGCCCTTCGTGTCTCAGCCTCGCTTCGGTGCTCATCTGCTCGCGCCCAGGTGGCTGCGGCTGCCTCCTCAGCCGGCTCCCCTGCCTGCTTCCTGCCCGCCCCCCAGTCCCTTCCCCACACCACCCCACAGGTGTCTTTCAAAAATGTGTATCTGACCAGGTTGTTCCCCTACAGAAAGCCCCCCAGGGCTCCCAGAGTCAACCCAGGCTCCTCGGTCAGGCGCCCACCACACTCGTGCCCCTCCTCCCTCAAGTTCCTCTCCCATCATCCCTGTGGTCCCCTCATGCTCCATTAACACCAGTTCTCTGTACCACTGGGCTATGGCTCACCTTTGGGGCCTTGCTGCTGCTGAGTCGTTGGCCTCGAAAATCCTTTCCCTGTCCAACCCCCCTTTGGCCTGGCTGTGTCCTACTATTCTGTGGAGGCGCACCTCTGACGTCTCTCTCTCTGGGAGGTTTTCCCTCCCACCACACCAAGCACGCTATGGCCCCCTCCTCAGTGTTCCCATAACACCTGTCCATCATCGGATTTGCCACCTCGCGTGAAATGTTCAGTTTGTGTTGTCTCTTTCCCCAACCCCTTCCCAGACCGAGTTCCTTCAAGGTAGGGACTGTGACTTAGACACCTTTGTTCCCCTTTTCAGCATATACTAGACGCTTGGCAAAAAAGTGGGTAGGTGGGTGAAGTGAGCCACGGTGTATATGCCATGGAGAAAAAACTGTAGGCTAGGAATTGGGAAACTAGCCACCAACTGACTGTGTGACCCTGGACAAATCATCTCCCCTCTCTGGGCCCATCCCTCCATTTGTAAAGTTCCTCTGGCTCTGGGATTCTTGAATATTCCTGGCAGGTGCCCTAAGTGTGGCGGGCCAGGTTGATGTGGCAGGACGAAGAGATTGCCTGTTCCCAAATAGAAATTCAGCTCCAGCCTGTCCTCTGCCCTCTAGTGGTACAGTGACTCCTTTCCCGTTGGGGGCCTATCTCTGTGTGGGTGCAGGTGGCGGGTGCCCTGGCTGAGGCAGGTGCGGGGCTGGAGGAGATCACAGATCGGGTGAGCGAGGTCGCCAAGGCCGTGGGTGAGTGCCGGCCCAGGGCTCGGGGAGGAGGCGGGGGAGGTCGAGGCCCCCCCTTGGACCAGGAGCAGGTTCCCAAGTCACTCCCCAGGGGCTGAGGGAGGGTCTCCCTGCGGGAGCTCCTGAGAACAGCAGCCTTGGGTCCCCAGAGCCAGGTTTCTCTTCCATCACTGAGATGAAGCGTCTGACAGCTTGTCTCGGTGAAGAGGCTTCCGAGGCATTGCTGCTGCCTGACGCCGAGAGCACAGCGCTCGTCCCTTTCATACCTCATTTCTCTTAGGAACCCTGGGAGTGAGCTTGTCCTCCTGCAGTGTGCCGGGTTCCAAACCCACCTTTGAGCTCTCAGCCGATGAGGTGGAGCTGGGCCTGGGTAAGCTTGTGACCTCCGCCCCCTCCCCGGTCCAGCCATGCCTGCTCCCTGGGTTTTTCCCTGTCTTCTGCCCTGGGAGCCATGTACCTGGTCCTTCTGCTCACGTGGAGCCATCCCTTAGGGGGTCTTAGTATTTTTAAGTGGGTGCATGAGGCCCTTCTGGCCCAACGTGCCTGATTTCTACCAGCTTTGCCCTCCACACGCAGGGCTCTGGCCACAGGGGCTCTGTGCCTTGCCCACCTCCTTGCCTGTGCTCCCACCATTCTCAGGTACCCCTGCCCCTGCCAAGATGCAGCCCCTCTTTCAAGAGCCGTTCAGAGGCCACCCCAGCTGCAAAACCTTCCCTCTTCCTCTCCTGTGCTTCCCAAGTGATGGGCAGAGGCCTCAGCTGGCCTCTGTGACTGCCTGTAGTTAAGCTACTTAACTAGTTAAAAGTTAAGGGGACTTCCCTGGCGGTCCAGTGGTTAGCACTCCACGCTTCCAATGCAGGGGCCGCGGGTTCGATCCCTGGTCGGGGAACTAGGATCCCACATGCTGCACGGGGCAGCAAAAAAAAAAAAAAATTAGAAAAAAAAAAAAAGTAAAGTTCTGGCTCTCTCCACCACCAAGCCAGAGACGGTGTATTTTTCATTATCTTGTCGGTTTCCCCCCAGCCCGCACTCCCCACGTCCACGTGCCTAGCCTGGTGCTGAGCACTTAGAAAATCCTTGACCAGACCACACTGAGCGAATCCCCAGGCCCCGAGCAGGTCAGCAGTGCTTGCATCTACCCACAGGGATCCACGGGGAGGCTGGCGTGCACCGGATAAAGGTATGTGGACTTCCCGGTGAAGGTTGGCCCAAGACCAAGGCCCCCAACGCAGCTCACTCCCGGCTCCCTCTGACAGATGGCAACCGCCGACGAGATTGTGGCGCTCATGCTGGACCACATGACGAGCTCCTCCAACGTGTCCCACGTGCCTGTGCGGTCCGGTGAGGGGGCTGTCACACTGTCTCCCAGCCTTTCCTCCCCCTCTGGGAATGGGGCCCAGAGAGTCTCACCTAGGTGTCGTGTCTGCCCACAGGCTCCTCAGTGGTGCTGATGGTCAACAACCTGGGTGGCCTGTCATTCCTGGAACTGGGCATCGTAGCCGACGCCGCCGTCCGCTCTCTGGGTGAGCCCCACACTGAAGGGGACCTCCTGACCCCCAGAGCTTCTTCCTTCCAACCCTTTGAAGCTGGATGTAAGAAAAGCAGCTGAGATAGGGTCTTGCAATGGTCCAGAGCATGGGCTGTACGCGTTTGTCAAGCCCGAGTTAGACAACGGTCCCTCTGCCACTTACTTGCTGGGTGCCTTGAGCCTGTTTCCTTGTCTGTAAAGAGGGGGTAATAATAGTCCCTGCCTTATAGGGTTGTTGTGCGGATGAAATGGGATTAAACGTTATGTAACACACTTAACACAGTACTTGGGACGTGGTAAGAACGCAGTAACTGAGACTACTTATCTGCCGCTGTAGAAGGGACACCTCCAGGGAATGTGGTCATTCAGGGCGTCACTGAGGGATGCCCCAAGGAAATCTGACCTCAGAGCCCCAACTCCCAAAGTTCTTGTTTTTCTCTTACTCTATTTCTTTCTCTGATGCTCTGGGGGTAAGTGCCCGTCCTTCCCTCCTTTTCTCACACACTTCCACGCTCTGGTACTGCAGAGGGCCGAGGAGTGAAGATTGCTCGTGCCCTGGTGGGCACCTTCATGTCAGCCCTGGATATGCCTGGCATTTCTCTCACTCTTCTGCTGGTGGATGAGCCCCTCCTGAAACTGATAGGTGAGACCTGGAAGCTGGGGTCAGCGAAGCCAGGGGCCCTTGGAGCTGCAAGGAGCCAAGGGGACTTGGAGAGACCCCATCAGGGCTGACCATGACAATCAGGACCCTGTGGGGAGGCCCTTTCTGGCTTCCCCAGCCTTCTCCAGCTCTCACTTGACTGTGAAGGAGTGGGTATTAGGATCCTCCCCCGGGGACCCTCCCCTCTCCCTTGTACACAGTAGGCACTCAATACTTGCTTGTTGCGGTGGAGGGGACGGGGCCACCAGGTGGGGAGTCCAGGCCCCACTTGATCCCTGGCCGGCCAGCCTGTCTCTCAGAGAGTCATCCTGCTGTCCCTAGATGCTGAGACCACCGCCTCGGCCTGGCCTAACGTGGCCAAGGTCTCGGTGACTGGGCGGAAGCGGTCCCGGGCTGCCCCCGCCAAGCCCCTGGAGGCCTCTGATTCCACTGCTGCAGGAGGTACAAGCCATGCTGTTGGGGAAGGTGGCCCCGGGCTTTGGCCTGAGGCCTAAAGGGTGCAGGGAGTGCAGAGGGGCGTGGAGGGCCCCTGGCGCCCATACCTCCCACATGGGTCACGTTTGGCTGTGAGAAGGGCCGGGCAGGCCTCCTTCCCACTGTCCTCCGTCTCCAGGCGCAGCCTCGAAGCAGATGGTGCTTGTGTTGGAGCGGGTGTGCGCCACCCTTCTGGGCCTGGAAGAACGTCTGAACGCCCTGGACCGCGCTGCCGGCGACGGGGACTGTGGGACCACCCACAGCTGCGCTGCCAGAGGTTGGTGCCAGGAACCACCTGGGGCAGCAGAGGGGGTGGTGTGGCACACTGATGGTGACATTTTGGCATTTCATGAACCAGAAGGATTTCAAAAACATCTGGAGTGCTCACGTGGGGTTGGCAACTTTTATTTTGCCAAGAGAGGTCGTTCACAAAACCTAGCATCCCTTTCACCTGTTTTCATAAAGGGACACTTCTAACACTACAAATGTAGGAAGGTTGTTATCGCAGAATAAAATGTAATATTTTACAGTGAATACAAACTTTAGATTATTCTAAAGGGAAACTCATTCTGTTCTTATTTTTCTTAGCCGAACCAGACTAGGGAAAAGTTCTTAATTATCCAGCATCGTTGAATCAAGAAAAAAGTATTTAGTGCCAACCACAGGTCAGGTGCTGCCCTCGACTCTATGGATAAAATAGCGAGCAAAGCAGATTAAAATCACTGCCCTCGTGGCTTATGTTGTGGTAGGAGAGACAAACCACGATCAAGGTAAATCAGTAAAAGACAAAAAAAAAAAAGAAGCAGGGACGCGAGGAAGCATCATCACCTGCTGGGTGACCGTCGAGGTCCCTGTCCCTGACCTGTTCCCAGCCCTCTCCAGACTGCAGCGGGATATAGAGGGACTCTGGGAGTCTCTTCATGTTGGTTCCCTCAGCCCCTCCCAGCACCCATTCCTTCCGGCTGGCAGCGAGGCCTGGGTACTTGGTTGGAATCCAGGCAGATGGCAGGGTGGGTCTCTGAATTCCTCACCATCTCTCTCTGCCTTCAGCGATTCAGGGGTGGCTGAAGGAGGGCCCACCCCCTGCCAGCCCTGCCCAGCTACTCTCCAAATTGGCCCTCCTGCTACTGGAGAAGATGGGAGGCTCATCTGGGGCGGTGAGTGCCGGCAGCCCCCGGGGGCAGAGGGCTGACATGGACGGGTCCTGGGTTGGCTGAGGCCTGGGCCAGCCCCGTGTGCTCAGCATCCTGGCCCTCCCCAGCTCTATGGCCTTTTCCTGACTGCAGCGGCCCAGCCGCTCAAGGCCAAGACTGACCTTCCAGCCTGGTCCGCTGCCATGGATGCCGGCCTGGAGGCCATGCAGAAGTGAGCCAGGGACCTGGGCCTTAGACGGGGGTGGGCTCCGGGAGGTGGTTGATGCCACCCACCCCCAAAGTGATTCCCTGCAGGGAGCCTCATTTGTTCTCTTCCCTGCCAGGTATGGAAAGGCTGCCCCAGGGGATAGGACTATGGTATGTATCTGGCCCAGCCCTTCCCCCTTTTGAGCGTAGAAGCCCTGAAGGCCACCCTCAGTGGCAGGGCCTGTCCTCAGCCCCTCTCCTTCACCTTGTCCAGCTGGATTCTCTGTGGGCAGCAGGACAGGAGCTCCAAGCCTGGAAGAGCCCAGGGGCTAATCTCCAAATCCTGAGCAAGGCAGTCAAGGTGAGTGAGGCTGGGCCCAGCCACCCAGGGAGGCAGACTGAGAACCACCAGGCTCCCATCTCCATGCGGCCTTGAACAAGTTGACATCCTTTCTGTACCTCAGTTTTCTTCTTTACAAATGGAGGACAGCACCTGCCTCAGAGGGTTGCTGTGGGACGGAAAAGATATGTAGGGCGCCCACACAGGGTCTGGGACATAGCAGGCCCTTGGTGAATGGTGGCCCCTTGCCTTGCTAGCAGTGTGTGGGATGTGACCTCTCCACCCTGGTGTCAGTGCTGGGACAGAAGGGGCCGGGGTCCATGGCAGGAAGGAAGCCTGGTGGCTGCTTCTTGAACCTGCTCCACACCCCCACCCCTCAGAGTGCAGAAGCCGCAGCCGAGGCCACCAGGAACATGGAAGCTGGAGCTGGACGAGCCAGTTACATCAGCTCCGCGCGCCTGGATCAGCCAGACCCCGGGGCGGTGGCGGCCGCGGCCATTCTCCGTGCTATCCTGGAGGTCTTGCAGAGCCAGGAGGCATGAATGCCTCGCCGGGCCTCAGGGCCTCACTCACTGCTATGCCCAGCCGCTGCTGTCACTTACTTGTACCTTAGAACTGTCGCCCTCCCACGCCTCTCGCCCTCGGGCCCTGTCTTCTGAGTTCAGTAGGAACTCCTCAACCAGCCTGCAGAATTCCTCCACTGTAGAAACTGCAGGCCCAGAGTGGGTCACTGACCTTTCCCTCTTCAGGGAAGGGGGAGTCCTAGGGTCACCCGGCTCTGCCCCCAGCCAGTTCTGAGCTTCGATGATAAGGCTTTTCCCTAGGTGGCAGCACAATGTTTAACTGGCAACTCTCATTTGGTTTTAAGACTCCCTGTGAAAGGTCTTCTGCACCTGAACTGAGTGTGAAAAAGCAAGCCAATAAACCACATTGAAGCAAAAGAGCTGCTGCTTCCTCTAAGGGACCTTTATCCAAGCGTGTGAACAAGTGGGCCCACTACCGCCCCCGACTAAGACCTCACCCCACCACTGAAATGCTCATCTCCCATCTCCTACCGCCTGAGACCCAAAGGCAGGGTCTGTGCAGCTGGGCCAAGTCCACTGGGATCCCCATTCCTGTGCTTCCAGTGCACACACCACACCTGATGGGTGTGCTTTTCTCAGCACTAAACTAACAGAATTCACTGATTCTTCAGGAATCAAATGGGCAAGTGGGTCTCCAAAAGGAAAAGAAATCACCATATTCTAAGGCTCAGCGGTAGGACAGAAACTGCCCAGGCCAGCCCATGGGTCTCTCTAGAGCCATCACTGATGGCCCCTGGGAGAGCACGAGGGGCTGCTGAGTCTACGTGGTGTGTGGTGGAGACCGCACAGCGCACACCTGGCCCATACTTGGCGCAGGGGGGCAGTTAAAGGCACTGGCATGGATTGACTTTAGACATGGATGTGACTTTGAATCCTGGTTCTGCTTCAGACTAGCTACATAAACTCAGGCCTATTATTTAGCCTCTTAGAATCTGTAAAATCCGAACGGTGCCCACCTCATGGGCACGTGGAAAGGATTCAAATGAACTGGTGAAGATAATGGCCTCAGCAGTCCAGGGGCTTACTCACTGGGAGTTACCCGTATCACCGATACGTGCATCCAACCCCTTGAGTCGTCTGCTCTGCCACCAGGTGGCCTCAGCTCATCACACTTGGAAGGGGGCCACCACTTACTTTGCCCAAACTTGGCTGCAGGCTTCCTCAGCCCCTCGGCTTCCCTATTTCTGCCCAGGGTCCCCTGTCCATCAGCCACACCACAGGTCCCTGAGCACAAGGCACAGTTATCAGTGTGCACAGATGCACACACCCAGCAGCTGGGAAGGAAACTGGCATCAGACACCTGGGCTGTGGATCCCAACTCTGCCACTTCCTGGCTGCGTGACCTTGGGACAAGTCACTTACCCTTTTTGAGTGTCGTGTTTCAGACTATGAAATAGGAAACATCTCCTTCCTTGTAAGATAATCAAGTGCTCAAGGGCCATTCACTAGTAAAGACACGCTCACGAACCAGGAGTCACATGTGATTCTAAGAAGACAGTCATGCGGTTCTCTGGTGTCTTCAGGTCTGCCCATTTCCGGGTCTGAGGGTCAGAACTAGCCCGAGGCTTTTGCAAGTTGCCCAGAGCTCAGTTAACCACAGTGTCATTTCAGCAGAGAAGGCTTTGATTCTTGAAAACACATTTAATGAAAATCAAGCTTCATAAGTGAAATGCCTACCCATGTGCAAAGAGGGGGAGCTGGTCCTATGACCAAGGTGCCCGGCAGTCATCCCAGTGGCTTCTGAGGGCTTCAGCCACTTGAGAAGTTCTGTCATGGTCCTCCTGCCAGCATCTGGCCACGTGGGGTGGGGTGGACAGTCAGCCTCATGGCCCCTGCCAGGGGGTAAGGCCCACTCGGGACCCCAGGTGTCGTCATGCTGCTCGTCACCTAAGCACAGCAGTATGGAGCCTGGGACCTGGCAGGGCCTGTTTGGAGAGGGCAGTGCCAACACTTAGGAGAGGAGCAAGACGCCACCACAGTCTCGTTGGAAGAGTGGCGGCACATTCTGGCATCACACCCGAGACTGGGTGTGCCACGCACGTAGCTATCGTGGGGGCAAGTGAGGCACTTGGACGCTCAGTGAGGAACGCCTCTGGAGGTGGCCTAGCTCCCAGGGCTCTGCTGGGTACAATGCACCATGACTCTGGCATGTTTCATGGCAAGCTGGAGAGTGAAAATAGCTGAGCAAGTGCCCTGCCGAGAGAGCAAGGTTCAACCTGCCCGGGGACAGGCAGGCAAGCCTGGACCCGATGAGGGAAAGGAAAGGAGGCTCGAGGCACCCCTGCTACTCCTCCGTGGGACAGGCTGTTCTTGGGAGAGCAGGTTACCAGGGCTCATAAGGCTGTCCGACAGCACATCAGTCATAGGGAAGGGCTGGGATCCAGGCCCCAGTTGCAGCAGCAGCTAGAAGGGCACATACAACGCACGCAGAAACAGAATGCAGCAACGGGAAACAACAGCAATGGGCAGCCAGCTCCTCAGCTTCTCCTCTGCAGAAGCAGCTCTGCCATTCTCCCCTGTCCTTCCATCGCGTCACCGTGTTCCCGCCCAGCCTCGTGTCCAGATGGGCTGGATGGAGGTAACAGAGCAGATGAAGCCTGGCCCGGCGCAGCGGCCTAAACTTCAAGGGAAAGCTGAGGAAGCATCGGCTCCCTCACTTTTCACGGTACGGACTGCACTTGATTCCCAGGTCATCTGAGCTCTCGGGGTTCTCTGCCACATCCCTAGGGGTGTGAGGGGAAATGAGCCTGACTTCACGCGAGCAGGAGCGGCGTGAGCAGCCAGGGCAAGGAGGGCCTGGGGTAAACGAACGACCTGAGAAGTCAATGCCAGGAAGAGGTGGAGAAGCCAAAGCCACCAAGGAAAGCATGTGGGCAGCAAGCTGTAGAGAGAGCAGGTCCACCACAGAGACGAGGGGAGACTGGACGAGAGCCCCGCGGAGAGCAGAGCTTCTGAAGGAGTCCAGACCGCACCACCAACCACTCCTGGCAGCGCCTTCCTGCCTCACTCCCCGCCGTGCAACAGGGCCTGGAAAGACAGGCAGATGTACACAGGTTAATGGCATAACGTCAAAATGGCCCCTGACCTGCAGGAGTCACGCCAGGCCTGAGATGCTCAGACCCCAACCTGCAGGGCGAGTCCCAGCCCACGCCACCACACCTTTCAGAGAAGCTCCAAAGCCCCTCAGCCAATACACACCCCACCTCACCATGTCCCTCAGGTGCCTGCGTGGCCAAGAACAGGCAAAACGTGCTGCAAGCACTCAAACCGTCACCAAGCAGCCGCTAGATACGCTCCCATCCCACTAGATGAGCCCTAAAGCCGGAGAAGTATAGATACGCTCCCATCCCACTAGACGAGCCCTAAAGCCGGAGAAGTAGAAATTACCGTACACCCTCATCATGCGCAAGCCCGTCCTCGGAGAAGACAAGGCTACACTTCCCCTCGTGAAACCACAGCAATCTGGGGAGGGGAGTAACCCCCACCCTCTCCCAGCGGACAGGCCCCCAGGAGCCTGAGCCCGAGCAGCTGCGCTTGCTGCAACGGCCAGGAGGTGCTGGGCTGCCACTGGTGCGCCCCGTCAGCCAGCCTAACCCCACCTTCAAGCACCTTGGTTTCCCACCACGTTACTGGGTTGGTCTTCCTGGCAAAGCCCAAGTCTTTACTGGGTGACCCTTCCCTAGACCCGGCCCTACCCCAACCTGGAATGGGAGACCAAAACCCCATACCTGTCTTTCGGCCTGCATCCCCAGCTCTGGGCGTTTCCAAGACGAAGCCAGCAGGATATAGAGCACCAGCAGCCCGAAGACCACCACCAGCATCCCAGAGCAGTTGGCAAAGACAGCCTCACTGGGCAGCCTGGAGTATGAGTTGGTGCCGTTTCTCCTGAGGATGACGAAACAATGTGGGCGCTCAAGAAACTTTTCTACCTGCTTTTGCCCAATGCGAGACTCAGTGCCACTAACAGAGGATAAGAAAAGCTTCCCAGGACCTGCTGTGACCTGGAATATTAACATACTTTCCAAGTCTCTGCCATGACAAGTGTCTGCAGAATGCTTTTTCCCTGTGAGGAAGCTAAAGCTCCCAGACATGAAATGAACTTGTCCAGTTACATAACTAGGAAATGGCACAGCCAAGATCTATACCCAGGTCTGACCTCAAATCTTGTTTGCTTTTCACTGCACCCCCACTACTTCAAAGAACGGAGAATGGGAGTGGTTAGGCATGCACCCTCTAGTCCTAACACAAAGCTCTGCCACTTACTGGCTGTGTGCCCTTAGGTGCATTACTAACCTCTCTGTGCCTCTGTTCCCTAATGTATAAGTGGCAATGACAACAAATGTTGTAGGGCAGTTAGAGGATTAAATTTAAGATGTTTAGAATAGTTTCTGCCACAGAGTAGGTTCTAAATCACTTTGATGCTGGGTATTTGCTGACCAGTTTACCAATCTCAGCCTAAAGAAAGACCGATTCCATTAACCTTCCAGATCAGGAACAAGCCCCATCCCAAAAGCTTCCCTCCCTTGGATGGGTCCTATGATCATCGAGTGCATCTTCTGAAGACCCTGTTCCTCCCCCTCCACCTTAGAGTTGGGGGCGCCGTCCCACTCACAGACTGGAGAAAAGCTTCTCATTAATGCCGGAAATGACAGATGCAATGGCCAGAGAGAGGATGGAAGCTCCAAAGAAGACGTGGATGGGTTTAAGGAGGCTGCGCAGCCGCACGGACGCCCAGGGCAGCAGGAAGACTGCAAAGCCCAAGAACCACTGTGGACACAGGAAGTACTTGATTGTACTGTGTGTGACCAAAGGCACGCCAGGTCATCCCACCCACCAGTGCCTCCTACCCATCAGTGAACCCTTGCCCTTATCTCCCAGCTCAAACCTCCCACCAGGCATTGCCCCAGCACCACACCTAGCCTCCTCACTGGGGTCTGTTTGTCTTACACAAAGGAATGTAGGAATGTTACCTACATGAAATGCTTAGCTATCCCCAGTCTCCTGCAAACCCAGCCATCCTTGTTTGTCTCTGCTTCCTTCCTGTCCTGGCTCACAAAACTCATTTGTACAGGGCTGACATCAGAATACGGATACTACTTCTAGAATTGCTTCTGGTTCACAGAAAGCGGGGAGAGAAGAGGGCAGAAAAGATGATTTAGAGTCAGTGCGGTGCGTGCTGTGACAGAGTTAGCTTAGAGCGCTCCAGCACCACAGGTGGGCCGTGTGAGGGGTAAGAGCTGGAACAGGGTGAATTCGGGAACCACCAATCTCCCACAGCCCTTCAAACTGCCGATTCTACAGGATGTGCCCTGCAAGGCCGTCTCCAGGCAGTAAGCAGAGGGATATTTGGTGCTGATGCAAGTGAAGCCCCAACGAGAGCTGGCAGCTGTGGGAATCCAAAGGCGAACAGAGAGTACCCACCTGACAGGTGAAGAGGAAGACGGTGGTGATGCCCAGCCAGCTGTGCAGGGAGTAGAGATTGGGGATCTTTCTACGGCTGTGAAAGTCAAAGACGGCATGCAGCCCCAGTACAGTCAGGATGAAGGCCAGCAGGTGCATGGCTGCGTGGCCGAATTTCCAGGGCAGCTTGGGCCCTACCCATGACTGGGGCAGGCGGTAGACCAGTGATGCTGTAGGAGAGAGAGCAGTCCCTGGGCTCGGCCTCTTCCCCTGTGCTCACCCGTGCATTAGGGGAATTACCCTGATGTGATCCCAGACAGCCTCCCAACAAAAGAAGGAAATGCTAGGACATCAGTATCAACTCCTCAGCATCTTCCATCCTTGCATCATTTCTGGTATAGCCATCAACCATGAAGCGGGGAGACAAGGACCATGACAAAAGGGAGAAGCCAGAGGAGGGACAAGCTAGGAGTCTGGGATCAGCAGATACGAACTACTCTACATAAAATAAACAGTGGGTCCCTACTGCAGAGCACAGGGAGCCATATTCAGTATCTTGTAATAAGCTATACTGGAAAGAAATCTGAAAATATATACATATATATGTGTATATACATATATATACACACACACACATATATATATCTCTGAATCACTTTGCTGTACACCAGAAAACACAACTCTGTAAATCAACTATACTTCAATTTAAAAAAGGGGGGGGTGGGTAGAACAGGTTTCATGGACTTGCCATTCTGTCATAACAATAATAAATGCCACTTGTATGCAGTTTTACAGGTTGAAAAGCAATGTCACATCCATTATTTCATCTAACTGAATGAATTCTCACAACTGAAGTGAGTTGTCAAGGACACAGGCTTTAAGGTTAGATAACCGAGGTCCAACTCCAGGTTCTTCCTCTCAGCTATTTGGCATCTTCCTAAATCTCAGTTTCCTCATCTGTAAAATGGAGGCAACAATAGAGCCCGCCTCACAAGCTTCCTGTAAGAACAAAAGTGAGAGGATATATCCAAAGTACACGGGGTAAGCTGCTATTATCATCGTCATTATTCCCATTTTACAAGTGGCAAAAATGAGACTCACCTGGGCCCCAAGGCCTGCCTCTGAATGCACGGGGCAAGGGGTCTGGCAGGAGTAAGGAGACCCCTCAGGTACGGCCCCGACTGTGTCACGGAGGCTCCAGCCCCCGCTCCCTAGAGCAAGGGCTGGCAGGCTGCTGCTCACAGGCCAGGTGCAGCCCGCTGCCGATTTTCGTGAATAAAGTGTTTTTACTCCATATGGCTAAACGTCATTTATTGAAAAGAACATCTTGTCCCACAGCTCTGCAGAGCCACCTTTCCTCACTTGTCTATTCACTTATCACTACCACACTTTTTTTTTAATTGGAATACAGTTGATTTACAATGTTGTATTAGTTCCAGGTGTACAGCGAAGTGAGTCAGTTATACATTTATATATATCCACTCTTTTTTAGATTCTTTTCCCATATAGGCCATTACAGAGTATTGAGCAGAGTTCCCTGTGCTATACAGTAGGTCCCACGCTGTCTTAATTACAGTAGCTTTATAATAAACCTGAATAGACGGGAGAGTAAGCCCTCCAACTTTGCTCTTTTTCAAAACCACCTTGACTAATCTTGGCCCTTTGCATTTCAAGATAATTCAGTCTGATTGTCAATTTTCACAAAAATAAGCACTGAGACCTTGGGGTTGAAATTAACCTACAAAACTATTTCAGGAGAATTTACATCTTTACAATGTTTAGTCTCCCAATCCACTTACACAGTAGTATATCCCTCCATTTATTTAGGGCTTCTTTAATTTCAATACAGTTTTATATTTTTCTCTGTAGAAACATTATATGGCTTTTGTCAGATTTATGCCTAGGTAATTAATGCTTATGGATGCTATTATCAAATTATATTTGATATTAAATAATACTTTAAATAACATTAATTTTAAAATTTGTACTTATTTTTTCCCAGTTTTATTGAGATATAACTGACATACAGCACTGCATAAGTTTGTGTAGAGCATAATGGTCTGCCTTACATACATCATGGAATGATTACCACAATAAGTTTAGTGAACATCCATCTTCTTATATAGATACAAAATTTTAAAAATAGACAAAAACTTTTTTCTTGTGATGACAACTCTTTGGATTTACTCTCTTAACAGCTTTCATATATAACATACAGCAGGGTTAACTGTATTTATCATGTTGTACATTACATCCCTAGTACTTATTTATCTTAAAACTGGAGGTTGGTACCTTTTGACTGCCTTCATCCAATTCCCCTTCCCCCCACCCCTGGTAACCATAAATCTGCTGTCTTTTACTATGAGTTTGTTTGTTTTTGGAGTATAATTGACCTACAGCACTATGTTACTTCCTGTTACAAAACACAGTCATTCAATATTTCTGTACATTTCAAAATGATCACCATGATAGGTCTAGCTATGATCATCACCATACAAAGATATTACATAATTACTGGCCACATTCCCTACACTGTACCTGTGCCTCATTTGTTTTGCAACTGGAAGTCCATACCTCTTGCTCTCCCTCACCTATTTCTCTCCCCACCCCCACCACTATAAATAAAGTTTTATCAGAACACAGCTACACGTTTCCGTGTTGTCTCTGGCTGCTCTCACAACACAGTAGCAGAGCTGAGTAGTCGCAGCATAGATCATAGGGCTTGCAAGGCCTAAAATATTTACTGTCTGGCCTTTAACAGAAAAAGGTCGCCAACCCCCGTCCAAGAGTATCCATGCAGCTACCCTTCTCAGATGCTCCCGTTCGCACGACTTCTTCCTCCACATGACACCTGGGCCCAAAAACAACCCACCCCACCCCACCCCCATAGCCCTGAACCCGACAGTAACAAAGGCCAGGATGGAGAGGGACAGCGCTGCCCTGTACGAGCCCGGGCCACACCATGTCTCCTCTGCTGACCTGTACTCACCAGCACTGTAGACCACCACCATGCCCGTAACCATGAGCACCGGGTGCCAGTTGAACATGAGGATGGTACCATCCCAGGCGAAGCCACCTTGCCAGTACGATATCCAATAGATGGTGGAGAGGATGCACATCAAGCCCAGGGAGCACAGCGCCAAGACGGACAGATAAAACCATCCCATAGCCATTCTGATCAAGCACTCCTAGAGAAAGCGGAAATCACACGTCCCTGTTGGCTCAGGTGCACCCCACACGCAGGCTAAAGGAGGTAACACTGACCTTGCTCTTGGCCAGAAGGGTGGTTCCCCTGCTATCAGCCTGGGCACTGTCCCATGAAGCCTTGATGGCTGGGTGAACCCAATCTCTGGTTATGAACAATGAGTGAGGCCCCGCCCCAGCACCTGGCAGCATACAGTGCAGCCAGCTTGGGCCTAGGGCTGGCCCTGGAGAGAGGTCTCTGCTGCGGCTCGATGCCAAGGCTCTAGATCCAGAGCCCTAGGATGCACCTCCCCTCACAGGACCAGAAGGTAAAGAATTATAACCCCACTCCCCATGAAAAGAAAGGACAGAAATCAAAATCCAGGCTAGATCACACAAATGCCCAGGGCTTCAGTTCTAACGTAAGGAGGCAAAAATCACAATCTTCACACTACTATTAGGCCACTTGGGAGAAAGTGCTATAGGATCCCACTTCTGCAGCAAAGTTCTTCCCCAGACTGTGACCTCTATGGGCTAATCCTCCCACTGGGAGGTAAGGTGGGGTCTTCAGAGTCCCCATTCGCCACACCTTTAATTGAGCAAAAGCCCCCAGCTGTCTCCAGACCTGAAACTTCTGCTTTCTCTTCTCTGGGGAAAGTCCAGAGGAGAAAAGAGGAAGCAAGAACTCATGATCTAGAAAGCAAGAGTTTATCTTGAGGTTCCCACGTGTACCTGATAAACTTAGAAACCAACCCGGGTTTCAGGCATGGTGAATGCCTAGCCCCCTAAGCAGCTGCTCTTAAAATTTATTTATTTATTTATTTTTGGCTGTTTTGGGTCTTCGTTTCTGTGCGAGGGCTTTCTCCAGATACGGCAAGCGGAGGCCACTCTTCATCACGGTGCGCGGGCCTCTCACTATCGCGGCCTCTCCAGACGCGCAGGCTCAGTAGTTGTGGCTCACGGGCCCAGTTGCTCCGCAGCATGTGGGATCTTCCCAGACCAGGGCTCGAACCCGTGTCCCCCGCACTGGCAGGCAGATTCTCAACCACTGCACCACCAGGGAAGCCCAGCAGCTGCTCTTAAAAGCCAGGCTGGGCTTCCCTGGTGGCGCAGTGGTTGAGAGTCCACCTGCCGATGCAGGGGACGCGGGTTCGTGCCCCGGTCCGGGAAGATCCCACATGCCGCGGAGCGGCTGGTCCCGTGAGCCATGGCCGCTGAGCCTGCGCGTCTGGAGCCTGTGCTCTGCAACGGGAGAGGCCACAGCAGTGAGAAGCCCGCGTACAGCAAAAAAAAAAAAAAAAAACAGGCAAGTGGGCGTGAGTTGGCAGGCAGTCTGCAAAGCCACAGGACACCCCTGCTTTCAGCATGGGCACAGCTCTCAAGGCAGGCACACTGCCCCGTGGACTCAGGCCAAGAAGCTGACACAGTGGCTTCCTGCAGTTGAGGTCCCTCAATCTGAACCAGCTAACAGAGAAGAGGCCCCTAAAATCAAGAACTCCCAAGAAGATAAAACACTTGACCCTCACCTTTATACCTACTGGCAGGCTGACAGAGTGGTGGCCTGGACTCCAATTCTTATGCTCTGAGGCTCCTTAAGCAACTCACTTAACATTTGTAGGACTCAGTCTTCTCATCTGAAAGAAAACCATGGCAATAGGATATAACTTACTGAAAGGCAGCTCTGAGCAGACACCACACCAGAACGTTACACACATGATCCCATCTACTCATCTTGACAACCCCGTGTGGAGTTATCCCCATTTTATAGATGAGGAAACTAAGGCTCAGACAGACTAAATAGGACCCAGTAAGTGGGCAGGGAGTTTCAAACCCTTGTCTATTCGGTTTCAAAGCCCATGTTTTTAATTTGACCACAGGTTGTCAGAGAGTCGAGAAAATGTATGTAAGGACATTGTGAGAGTACAGTATTATAATTTTCTTAGTATTGTTACAGCATTTCATCCTAACGACTAACAAAAGCCTCAAGCTCATGGCCCCCCTGGCTGCCCAGGCCTCTCAGTGCCCCCATTCCATGTCGTGCCAGCTGTCTCCATGCCAGGTGTCCACCTAGCCACAAACAGATGCTAGCTGTCACAAAGAGATCCAAGGTGGCAGTAATCTCTGAGAAAGTAAGATCTGAGGTCTGGGGCAACAATAAGCTTCCAGGAGGTTGGAGAGAGAAAACCATGCCACCTGATTTCTAGAAGCTTTCTACCTTAGCTACTGAGCTCAGAGATTTGCTACCCAGCCTCAAGAGTTATCCCCTTAGTTCCTGTAAGGGCAGCAGAAGTTTCAGGTCACCAGAGGTTCAATCATCCCCCCAGTGAAGTGTCAGCACAAAGGAGCTCTCGGTCAGCAGGCTCCATCCACTGAATAATATCTACTTTTTTTTCCCCTCCCTTTGTAAGAGGAAAAAAGAAAATATAATCCAAAAGGGATCACATCTACCCCCCTAGAAGAGGTCCTGGATTACTGCTCTGGGACAGACTTGGAAAAGACAATGGGGACACTTCCCTAACAGACGGCTGGAATGTTTTACCAACAGTACACAGACGAGCCCTCCCTCTGCTCGAAATAGAGAGCAAAAGGAGAGAAAAAGGAAGAATGCAGTGAAAATTGCAATCCAAATGCTAAGAATATCCTCTCATTTATTCCAAGAGAACAGGATGTGCTAAGATTTCAGGATGTGCCCACCAGTCCTATTCTGCCCTCACTTGTAGAGACGCATTCTAAGACAAAAGTCGGCAAACTCCTGTAAAGGGCCAGAATGGTAAATATTTTAGATTCTGCAGGCCATACGGTTTGTCACAACTATGTCATCAACTCTGCTGATGTATTGCAAGAGCAATCATAAATAATACCTTCACAAATGAACATAAGCTATGTTCAGAAAAACTTCATTTATGGACAAAGAAATTTCAGTTTTTATATCATTTCCACATGTCACAAAATATCATTTTCTTTTTTTTTTTTTCAATCATTGAAAAATGTAAAAACCATTTAGGCCAGCCAGATTTGGCCTGTGGGTCATGTTTGTTGACCCTGATCTAAGGAGTCTACTCTCCAACCTAATATACTTCTCAATCCCTTAGCAAAAAGGATTCTCCCAGGCTGCACTAAAACAGATCAGGCCCTGGTGTAGGAAATGGGTATATCCTACTTGGCCCTAGCCTTAGGAAAAGGCTCTATTCCAAACCCTTTCACAATTATTTAGAAGTGCAAATAGATGAAGGAACAGGAAGTCTGTTTGTTGCTCCCACTTCTCAGATGAATGGTGCGGGCTTTAGGAATCCTGAGAACCAGATTTAGGGCTCAAGTCCTGAACTCTTATCTTACGGATCAAAAATATTCGGGCCCAGGGCTTCCCTGGTGGCGCAGCGGTTGAGAGTCCACCTGCCGATGCAGGGGACGCGGGTTTGTGCCCCGGTCCGGGAAGATCCCACATGCCGCGGAGCGGCTGGGCCCGTGAGCCATGGCCGCTGAGCCTGCGCGTCCGGAGCCTGTGTCCCGCAACGGGAGGGGTCGCAACAGTGAGGGGCCCGCGTACCGCAAAAAAAAAAAAAAAAAAATTCGGGCCCAAAGAAGGAAAGTGACTTGGCCACGGTGAGTGGCCGAGCTGGTACAAGGCTCCAGGTTCACTCCCCCTGTGCTCCAAGGACTCCTCACTTCCAAACGCAGCTTCGTAGTCAGAGACTCAGGAGTGACGGGCCCTAAATTCCACTCAGGAGGTAGATAAGCAAGGCCCTCCTTAGCACCTGAGTGATTACAGCCCCGCCCTTCGTACGGCCTCTGGTCGGCCTCAGGTGTCCAGAGTAGGGTTCCAGGAACCCGGGGACCGATCCCTGACTCCTCCGCCGGGACCAAGATCCCTTGGTCCCAGCTAACCTTGGGTGCAAATTAAGGCGAGGGGCTCCACCTGCTGACTGCGACTTCCGAAGAGCTTCTGTGCTTTCCAAAGAGCTTCCTTCCACCACCTGTGTAAGTAAGGGCACAGAGAACGATGTCCATTTCGTAAAAGAGAAAACTGAGGCCGAGCGAGGGGTCCCGACAGCGCGAAGCGAGGCAGTAGCAGAGCCAGCACTCGAACCCAGGTCCCTGAACTCCCAGCCCGGGCTCTTTCTCACCCCCGAACCACAGTGGAACGCAGGGGTACTGGGGTCTCCGAGACCCGCCTCTTGCCACCCGGCGCCGGACCCGCAGCTCCCGAGGCTCCTGGGAGATGGAGTGAGAGACTCTCAAGAACTCCCGCTATCACCAGTCACAGCCGCTCTACAGCCAACTGGCGGGGCCGCTCTGTCACCTTATAGGCTTGTAGCACTTCCGGTCGCGCGCGCTCCCGCGCGCGCGGCCGCCTGGGAAATGAAGTCCAGAGCCGCGGGGTGGCCGGCAGACAAGGTGTTGACACTAACTCCAGTTCCTCCACGGGCGTTTCTTCCCCAAGCCCGGGCTTCCAGGGACCAGGAACGCCGTCACGGATCGGTCCTGTCCCTCACCCCCACCCCCTCGATTCCGTGGAAGCGGAAATGTTCGGGCCGATGCGAAGCCTCTGGCCAGGGACTGGCCCTCGGCAAGGCCGCACGCGGGGTGGGCGGGAGGCCTTGGCCCGCAGCTGGGAGCCCTGGAACAGGGCGCAGCGACGCTGAGAGAGGGGCGGGCCCAGGAATGCGGGGGCCGAAACATGGCGACCGAGCGGGCCAAAGAGCGGGGAGAAAAAGCCGAGGACAAGAGGGTAGCACGGCGCAGACGGAGCCCGCGTCACCCATCTACTTCCGGAATTTAAAACCGGTTTCCGGAAGCCAGGACGGTGTCCCCGTGACAACCGACGTTGGGCCTTCTAGGTGAGAACGCTGAGGAGGAGTAGGTAAAGTGGCCAGAAGTCGGAATTTTGTTAATTGCTTTGGTTTTGGTTTTTTGCTAAGGCAGCCCTATTTTAAAGTGGATTAGGAAGGGTGAGGAAAATTACTCAGGGGACAGAGAGAACGCGGCAGATAGCGGTGGACAAACTGTGAAGACCGCTTCATTACCTTGGGAATCACCGCTGCCCTAACCCGACGTGAGGGTCATCCTTCCCGTAGAGATGGCGGTGGGCGGCTCTATATAACGGATCCTCACAGCAGCCTTCTGTGGTGGCCTGTGAAGTAGTAGTTAAGAGCACGGGCTTTGTTTTCACACCTAGTTGTGAATCCTGGCTCTGCTCGCCTGCAACATGGAGGAACGACTTGAACTCTGACCCTGTGTACTTGCCTGTAGAATGAGGATAATTCTTGCCCACCTTGCAGAGTAGTTGCGAAGATTAAAGGAAGTTGTCTTGGTTGACAAATTTATCATGGTGTCGGTATGTAGCTGGTAGCTATCGATATTATTTGATGAATAAGGAGACTCGGTTCAGAGAAAAGCACCTTCGTACATCCACTAAAGTGGGACTTCTCCATCAGGTGAGGTGGACGAGGTTCCGTAGCTTCTCAGAGCCTCTGTGTAAAGTGGGGTAATAAGCGTAAGAACTGCTGCTTCTCAAGATGGGTGTAGGATTAAATAAGGAAATGAATATGAAGAGTTTGTAAACCGTAACATTTTACCGATATGAATTTAATCGTTCTGTAACACTTCGAAGCATTTTGAAATTTGTTCATAGATTTGATCCAGCTGGAGGGGGTCACAGGACACCCCCAAAGCAGCTTCTGGGTCTTGGAATAAATGAAAATAAAAGCCCAGCTCCCCTCACCTGGTGCCACTGTGTTGCTACCATAACCGTAAACGTTAGGAGAGCACTGTTTCCTCTCAGCTTTTTCTGCCTGCACCACTTCCCGCTTCTCCTATGCCAGCATTTGTTTTTCCCATGTAGTTACATATGAACCTGTCAGTTATGTAAGAGGCAGCTTTGTGCAGTAGTTAAGAGCACAGACTCTGGACCAAGACTGCCTAGATCTGAATGCTAGCTCTGCTACTTATTAGCAATGTGAACTTGGACAAGTTATTTTACCTCCCTGGGCCTCAATTGTCCCCTCTGTAAAATGGGGAGAGTAATAGTGTGTCTTCTACCTCAAGGGTTATTGAGAGATTTAAGTAACGTTAGCACTTAGAATTGTAAGCAATATTGTAAGTGATATACAAAGGTTTTGCTGCTGCAGTTAGTAATAGAATTAGTATTGTTACATGACCAGACAGTCACTGTGTGTAGTATCCCTAGATTCCTTTGGACTCAAAAGTGTTTAGAAAGAGCTGTACGTCTAGAGGGTTCCAGTCATGGAAAAAGGTCTGAGGGTGAGTGTCCCTGGAAGGAGTGACTAGTTGGGGTTTTTCAGTTGTTGTTGGTTTTGTTCGTTGACGTATCCCAAGCACCTAGAATGGTGCCTGGTACATAATAAGTCCTCGGTAAATATGTATTAATGAATTTCTAACCTTTTTTTTTTTTTTTTTTTTTGCATCAGTAGGCCCTTGTCTGAGAGCAAGGGAAACAGCTCTGATTCTGAGGAACTATAGCTTCTCCCTCAGTGCCTGGGAGAGTACTAGGACTGCTTTCTGGGAACTGTGGAATGTGCCCTTGGAGGCCCAAGATAGCAGAAGGAAGATGCTCCAGACCAGTAACTATAGCCTGGTGCTCTCCCTGCAGTTCCTGCTGCTGTCCTATGACCTCTTTGTCAATTCCTTCTCGGAGCTACTCCGAATGGCTCCCGTCATACAGCTGGTGCTCTTCATGTAAGTTCAGTGGGTGGGACGGCTCAACCCAAGCAGCCTGAAGTCCCCGACAATCATAATTTAGCATTTTAAAGTTATTAATAGAGAAATATCAGGGAGAATAAAATTGTACTTTGTCCTGGGTACTCCATGGTCCATAGATATGTCATGGTCCATAGACATGGGCCTGTTTTGATATACTTCTTCTAACAAGGGTTTGGGACACAGGGAGCAGTGCACATTGAAAATGAGGGCCAGATTGCTGACACTGTCATTTTCTCTATCTTCGAGTAGAAATATTGTCTTACGGTGCCATGAAAGAGGGTTACAAAATGTCAAGTAGGGCTTCCCTGGTGGCGCAGTGGTTGAGAGTCCGCCTGCTGATGCAGGGGACACGGGTTCGTGCCCCGGTCCGGGAAGATCCCACATGCCGCAGAGCGGCTGGGCCCGTGAGCCGTGGCCGCTGAGCCTGCGCGTCCGGAGCCTGTGCTCCACAACGGGAGAGACCACAATAGTGAGAGGCCCGCATACCGCAAAAAAAAAAAAAAAAAAAAAAAAAAGGTAATTTCAAATAGTAATAAATGTTATACAATGGATATAAAGTACCTGGGGTGGGGAGGGAAAGGCTACTTTAGGTAGTGGGGTGAAAGAAAAGTCTTTTTGAAGAGGGGACATTTGCACTGAGACATGAGACATGAATGGCACTAAGGCAGCCAGGCGTGCACAGATGAGGGAAGGTGCATTGCTGTCTTGCTAGAGGAAAACGTCTGACAGGACCAGGTTATGTGACAGACAGGGCTGGCATTTTCTGGATACAGGGAGGAAACTAGCTGCTTCTCACAGGTGCCTGGGAGCTTTGTTGAGTGGGGAGTGTCAGCAGGAAAGCCTTGTCCATAGACTGCCACTCAACTGATGGGGCCAGCGGGTAGTTTTAGCTTCGTGTCATTTGGGGTCCAAAACCCAAACTACCTCTGGGGGGGTTTCAGAGGACTATATATAACAAGGAAGGACAGACTCCATGGTGTCCCTTAGGACTCAGGGCTGGCTCTTGGGTCCTCCCCAGGCCTCCATTTGGCCGTCCTTTTGTTTTCTGTGTCTGCAGCATCCAGGATATTGCAGTCCTCTTCAACATCATCATCATTTTCCTCATGTTCTTCAACACCTTCGTCTTCCAGGCTGGCCTCGTCAACCTCCTCTTCCATAAGTTCAAAGGGACCATCATCCTGACAGCTGTGTACTTCACCCTCAGCATCTCCCTTCATGTCTGGGTCATGGTAAGAGTGAGGCTCTGAATCCTTAAAGGGCTAGGAATGTTTTTCTGTGGGAACCCAGAATCTCTGGATGTTTATATCTCACAGAGTCCTTGATAAGAAACAGATGAAATGAATGTGGTCCAGCCTGAAGCTGGACACATGAGAATTTCATAAGGCACTTTTATCTAACCTTATATGTTGAAGAACAGCCTTATCCAAGAGTCCAGGGACACTTCTGGAACATTCAATTCACTTTTGCCCCAAAAGGCCTGCCAAGGCTAAAACAGGAAGTTGAATCTGTTTCATCGTTAGCTGTTTGGGCAGGTGAGTGTTGGTACAGCATATTCTTAGGCATCAGTGTCCCGTGGGAAATAGGCAGGCGTGCCGCTGGCCCTTCAGTGCTGCATGCCCTCTGACGCATCCCCATCACTTACACTAGGAAAACCGACCCCCAAGATGCCTCCCTTTGGTTCTAACATAGGCCTCAGAGCAGATCTAGTTTTCATGGTTTCAGATTTGTTTTTTTGTTGTTGTTGTTTTGGCCACATGGCATGGCTTGGTGGGATCTTAGTTCCCTGAGCAGGGATTGAACCCCTGCCCCCTGCAGTGGAAGCACGGAGTCCTAACCATTGGACCGCCAGGGAATTCCCTCAGATTTCTTCTGCTTCACAAATTCTTCCATCCCTTTGGGTATTTCATGTGCTTCTCATGTACTCATTTTATGGAACATATTAAAACCTCAGGGTTCTCTAGTCATTTCTTTACTAAAGGTGCCTTCTCAGACCAAACGTCCCGTTAGGTTGCCCTTGTGATTCCACAGAGAGAACTAGAGCTCACAGGGAAGAAGCAGAGCAGTGCCGAAATCTCAAGGTGCTTCCCGGAGAGGATTGTCTCTGCTCTGGTTCCTGGAGCCAAAATAGTCCTGGCTTTGTACTGTGAAGCTGTTAATCTGATTAAACCCTGAGTGTACCAAGCCTTTATCTGACAGGAACTGAGCCTGAGATTTCCAAGGCAAGACAGTGACCATGCTGAACTCCTGAGATGATGTGTATCATTTCTCCTCGGCAAAGGCTACGGGATGAAATGGAATAAATGGCTTAGTTCAAACTTCCTCCCTCAGAGTTACAAGAATTTTCCCTCTGTAGCAAAAAAAAAAAAAGGGAACTTGAGGTTCCTTTGAAAAGCACTCCTCGGGCTTGTGGAAAGAAAGAATGGGGGTGCATTAGCCTGCTATTAAACCAGGTGGCATCTCTGCAGCTAACCAAGTTGGAGATGTGAGGGCCTCATCTAGCCGTTCACATTTCTCTGTGTGCTCATATCTCCTTCAGAACTTACGCTGGAAAAACTCCAACCGCTTTGTCTGGACAGATGGACTTCAAACGTTATTTGTATTCCAGAGACTAGGTAAGGACCAGAGCATCCTCAGGCCTCACTTTGGTCCCCCCGTGGCTCTGGCAGCCAGGGCCTTGATCCTGGCTTCCCAGCCCATCACAAGCAGTGTGGGATGAGTGGGACAGCCACACCAAGAGCAGGAGAGACCACTGCCCTCTGCCCTTCCTGGGAGTCACTGGGAAATCATGAGGCAGGGCCCCTCAGCCTCGTCCGGTTATGTTCTTACCCTGAAACAAATACTCAGGAGCATCCCTGAGGCTTCTTTTCTGTTTATTATCCACAGCGGCAGTGTTATACTGTTACTTCTACAAACAGACAGCTGTGAGACTGGGTGATCCTCGCTTCTATCAGGACTCCTTATGGCTGCGCAAGGAGTTCATGCAAGTCCGAAGGTGACCGCTTCTTGTCACACTGATGGATGCCTTTCCTTCCTGACAGAAGTCACATTTGGGGCTCTGCAGAGGGGATGGTCAGCCCTGTGCACTAGGAAGCAGCTTGACATTTCTAGGACAGGCCCAGGCCAGTTGTGTTCAGCAGTTGAGAAGGAAGCTCCTCCCTCTAGCAAATGAAAGTGTTCCCTAATACAGACTCCCGTACATCATCCCTTCCCGGCCTCCTGCCGCAGTTCTGCCCCCTTTCCTTTCCTGTTCTCTACCCCTCTTCCTCACAGAGGGCTCTGTGGCTTTATCCTGGGGAAGCTTTCCACTGAGCCCAGTACAGGAGGAACTCCCAGCCCCTGTTCCGTTTGCACTACACACTGATGACTGAAGGATGCAAAGTGACTTTTCTGGGCTCCTGACTGATCACACCTCAGACATTTAGATTTTATACGCAAGGTACTTTTTCTACATTTTATAAATAGGAAGTAAATTCTTTACCATAAATGATGGCGTCTCTGCCTCGCTAGATCTCTTCGTGGTTAAGAGACATGCCAAGTCCTAGCCTTAGCATCTACTTGTTCCAGTGGCAGATGGAGCCACAGAGCAAATACAGATATTTACTGAATCCCACTGTGAGGACAAGATGAAATTCGGGATGTAATTTGATGCCCCACCCCCATCCCTGGAGTTCCAGACTTCTGTGTTTTATTCAGTCTCTCCCCCGTCGGAGCCCTAAATTGCCTTCAGAAGAGTAAAAAGTTTCCCTAGACTCTTTTGGCAAAAGAAAAGTTTGTGTGCCCATAGTATCAGTTTTCTACTGCCAGAATAATGTTGTGTAACAGACCCAGCACCAACCTTCAGTGGCATGTAACAATAAACAGTTCCATGGCTCTTGAGTCTTGGGGTTCAGCCGATCTGTCTGGGTTTGGGTAATTTTTGCTGGGCTTGCACATGTGTCTGTGGTCAGCTGTGGGTCAGCCAGGCAGGTGTGATGATCTTGAGATCCTTGATTCTTGGCTAACTTAGGCTGGCCTCAGCTGGACTGACTCTGCTTCACATGACTTATCCTCCAGCAGACTTGCCTGGGTCTGTTTATAGACAGTGGCAGGGGAGCAGGAGAACAAGCCCTAGGGTGCAATCCCATTTCAAGCCTCTACTTGTATTGTGTCTCCAGACTCCCATAGGTCAAAGCAAGTCATGTGACTGAGCCCAGTGTCTGGGAAAGTGCTACAGTTTCCTGGCAAAAGACGTGGATACAAAAAAAAAAGGACATGGATACAGAGAGGGCCATTAACTCAGTCAGTCTACCCCCCCCAGAAAGTTGCTCTGTGAAACTCATTATTTGGAGATGCTCTAGGCCAGGAGTTAGCAAACTTTCTGTAAAGGCCAAATAGTAAATATTTTAGATTTTGAGGGCTGTGTGGCCTCTGTTGCAATTACTCAACTCCGACATCTTGTAGCATGAAAGCAGCCAGAGATGATACATAAATGAATGACCTATGTCACAAAATATTTTTCTTTTGGTTTTTTTTTCAACCATGTGAAAATGTAAATTTAATCTTAACTTGAGGACCATATAAAACAGGCTAGATTTGCCCCCAGGCCATAGTATGCTGACCCCTGGTTTAGAAGGCTGGAATGAAGTTCTGGGGAAAGAGAGACTAGTTAATCAGCCATGCTGTCCAGATTTATCAGATATTTTTTTAAAAAGGTACAGTGTTCAAAGAAAATACCTAAGATCCCATATCCTATAATTGGAAGAAGCGATCTAAAAAGTCCTAACAAAGCTACTGTCTATACTTAACTATACCTTCATCTGTACAAAAAAATGACAATAGCCCAATTTTTAAAATATTTTCATAAAAGCTCTTAATAGGAATATTATAATCCCCTTTGTTCATCACAATCCCTGAAAGGCAATTTTCTGTGTCCCAGAAGGAATCTGGGCTAGGCCGTCCTCTGTAGTCTGCAGCTAGTGAGTACAAGCAAGTGCCTGTTTCCTCACTCACGGTATAAATGGAACTTTGTGGCCCCAGGAGTCTCGGGGCAGGGGTGGTGTTCCTTCCTTCCTCTCTCCTCCCTCCCTCTCTTCCTTTCTTTCTTTTCCTTAATAGTTAATACATTCATGTGATACAAAATTCAAGTTATAAAAAGTTTTATGCAGTTATTCTTCCCACGGCTATATCTCAACCACCGAGTTCCTTCTCCCTCCCCTCCTTGACAATCTACATTTACTTAACATACCTCTTACAGACAACAGAACATTTCAGAAACATTTTTACAAAAGGAAAAACTTGCCATATCCAACCCCAGTTATTTATTTCAAATCTTGGACAGTATGTATTCATATTCTATACACAGTTGTGATTATGGGGAATAAGCCATAACATAGTTTGCTTTTTTTTTCACTTAGCAGTAGGAGTATATTTTTAAGTTGTGATATAAATTGACTGCTTGGAGACAGTCAGTTTTCAAAGATCAGAGGAAGAAAATAAACACTTTAAAAGTGCTTAGAGACTTCTAGTAGCATGGAGTTGCTTCTGGCTGCCCAATGCTCTACTCGAGAACTAGAAAAACCATATAAAATATAAAAATTGTCTTTATAAAAGGCCTTAGAGAATTCCTGAAGGAAAGAGGATTAAAGGCCCTAAATTTTTGAAGTAGAGCGAATCATAGAGACGTGAGCTGAAAGTTTGCAGCACATTTTCCTGTGGGAGCATTTGCTGACTCGGGGTTTGAGCAAGAGGCTGAGAATCCAAGCATGGCCCAGACAAGAGGGTTGCAGCCGGGGACCAGAGAAGCCAGCTGAGCTTAGTGCTCTCGTGACACTGGAGGAGCAAAGCTGGGGACTGGAAGAGCCTTAAAAACAACACATTTTCTGTTCAAGATACTTAACAAATTCTGAAGCTGTGTAGGGCCAGAGGCTATGGAAAGCTAAGCCTCAAACCTCTGAAAAGCAGAATCGAATTTTTGGCACACTTATTGTGCTGATGATTAGAATTCAGAACCCACCGGGGGAGGGGACTGGTGAACACACAGGGCTTTCAGTTGCAGGCTCAGGGGGGCTCCTTACTAGGAGCAAGGTGAAACAGGTAGACTGAGGCTTATCATACTCACAATGTAGCCACAGACCATGTAGTCCCTGCGTGGGTTAAGGTGATCGGCCCCCATTCCATTTGCGTAGCAGAGGAAAGAGTGGAAGAAAAAACATCTAGAGATGCTCTAATTTTTTTATACACAATTTCTGGATCTACTAGCAAGTCAAGAGATATTATTTAAAACCATAGCAAAAGTAGAAAATAGAAACAGGTGAGCCAAATATTGGAGAAAGTTGACAAGGAGTTTAAACTATGATTGATATGCTCAAGGAATAGAGGGAAATATGAAGGAAATAGATTAAATATTTAAACTACACCTAGGGACTTCTATTAATGGCTGAGATGCTTGGGAATGACCCCTCCACAAACAACAACTGTAAAACCTGGACATAATACGAAAAACAGCTACTACAGACACTGGAGAATGAAGGGAAGCAGAAAGTTTGGTGGGGAGTTCACACTCAGAAGAGGATTGTGCAGAGAAAGCTCCCTGTTTTTGCTGCTTGTAACTTAGCAGCTGACAAAGTGGTAGGTACAATAGGCTGGTGGAAAATCACAGTTCGAGTACTGAGCCAGGGCAGCTGAAGCCCCTGGAGGGAAAGATGGGAGTCTCAGAAGGGAAGAGCCAGAGAGAGGGGAGTCCCCAAGTTCTGTCTGCCCACATCTCTGCCCAAACTCTGGACCACAAATGAGCCAATCAGACTCAAGGCAGCTCAGCTAAAGACTGAACATCTAAACTAAGATTGGAGCTGCCACCCCGTAAGTGTGATTTGCACTGTATACCCACCCAAGCTAATTGCCTAATAAAAGAACCATCACTCTTTGGAGACAAATAATAGAAACCAGAGTCTCCACAGTTTAACATTGAAAACTGACACCAACACTGAGGTGATCCAGATACTGGAATTAACATACCAGGTTATTAAAGCAGCAATGAAAGTATGTTCTCAGTGAGTAAGAAGATAGGCAAGCTACCTACCTGAGCATAGAAACAAATGACTTGAAAGATAGAAACGCCGGAAATAAAAGTCACAGTAACTGAAAATTTTTAAATTAAATGGATGGATTTAACAGCAAAAGAGGTGATTACAGAATGGGTCAATGAACTAGAAGATAAACGAATAGAAATTACCCATGCTGTAGGACAAAGGAAAAAAGGATTTTTAAAAAAGACTCACAGACCAGTTAGATAAGGTCAAACAGTCTGACAGATATGTGATTGGAGTCCTAGGAAGAGAGCAGAAAAAAATATTTAAAGAACAGTCAAAACTTTCCCAAATTTGATGAAAGAAATTTACAGATTTTAGATACTCCACAAAGCCACCTTGAATAACACCGAAAGGCCACATCTAGGAACGTGATCCTCAAAATTACTGAAAGCTAAAGATGAAGAGCAAATCTTGAAAGCAAGAGAAAATCAACACACCACATACAGAGGAACAACCATTAACAGCTGCCTTCTCACCGGAAATCAGAGGCCAGAGGACAGTGTAACAACATCTCTAAAATGCTACAAGAAAACGAAGGTCAACTCAGAAATCTAAATTTACCAAAAATATACTTCAAGAAAGAAGTTGAAATAAAGACGTTTTTAGATAAAACTAAGAGAATTCATTGCCAACAATCCTACGCTGTAAGAAATGTTAAAGGGGTTATTTGGCTTGAAGGGGAGTGATAACAGAGGGAAACTCAGATCCTCAGAAAGAGATGGAGCACATCAGAAATAGTATCTGAGTAAATATAAAGACTATTTTTAAATGTTTTTCCTATTAATTTTTTTATAATACATATGAATATAAGATGCAAATTTTTTTTCAAGTACACAGAATATTCGGTATAAGCCGCATGCTGAGCCATGAAACAATTCTCAGTACATTTAAAGGAATAAGTTAAAAGGATAAAGAGTATGTTCTTTGACAATAATGGAATTGAGTTAGAAATTAGTAACAATAAGATAGCTCGGTGGTTCAGTCGAAGTCCAATCAGGAGATAGAACCACCCAGTAATTTAAACATGGCAGGGTTAATATATAGAATCATTAAATTATAAGAGGAGAACTATAAAGATGTAAAGAGAACTCTAAAAGGGTTCCTGAGGGCTGAGGACAAACCATAGGTCCCCCACCCCCAAGGCTGGGGTTCAGACCTCATGGCAGCCTACTGGGTGGTGGACAGGTTCACTGGTTTGCCCAGGCCAGAGCTGGTTCACAGTTGCCAGGCAAGAAACAACCCTCGAGGACACAGGCAAGCGTAGGGACACAACCTACAGGCACCAAGCCCAGAGCACACAGTTTCCACATAGGGAGGATCCCAGGAGACAACCCTCCAGGGCACAGATGAGCCAAGGCTGTTGGGCAGGTGCACCAAAAGAGTTGGAGTGCCCTGTGTGCGCAAGGCCTGGAGTGTATGATGTCCACGCAGGGCATGGAGGACCATGAGAATCTACCCTCTGGGGAGAAAAGCCAAGGTTGGCGAGCAGACACATGGAACTGGGGCACCGCTGTGCATACACGCTGTCCATGCCTGGAGGGCTTTGGGAAGAACAATCCAGGGCATAGATAAGGCTGAGGGGGCAAGTGCACAGAGTTAGGGAGTTGCCACGGGTGCAAGGCCTGGAACATGCAGTATCCTTGACAGGAGGGCCACAGCAAAGTGGTCACCGGGTGTGGACCAGGTTTGCGAGGTTGCTGAGGGAGCGCCTCTCTTGGCATGTGGCTGGAGGAGAGCACCACCCGATATTCTAGATGTCCCCTTACACAGTGCACTTGCACCCCTAATAGACCACAGCGCGTGAGCAAGGAAAAGCACACCAGAGCTCGCTGGAGCCAGGAAGACAAGCCCTTTCGTTCCTTCAATATCCCTCCAGCACCCTCTACTGATAGAGAGTGCTCACTGTAAGGGAGAAATGCTGATTCCAGTACCGCTATCGCAGGACAGGTTCTGCAGGTGAATGTGGAACTAATGTCCATCTTTTTTCATGCACCATTCTACACATATTTGAACTTCTGTATTAATTACTGTATTAATTACTCCACAAACTTTATCGTGGTCCCACTAAATGTTCTATTACCTAAAGATTAAATTATAAAGTTGGGGCTTCCTTGGTAGCGCAGTGGTTAAGAATCCGCCGGCCAATGCAGGGGACACGGGGTCGAGCCCTGGTCTGGGAAGATCCCACATGCCACAGAGCAACTAAGCCCATGCGCCACACCTACTGAGCCTGCACTCTAGAGCCCGTGAGCCACAACTATTGAGCCCATATGCCACAACTGCTGAGCCCGTGTGCCACAACTACTGAAGCCCGTGTGCCTAGAGCCTGTGCTCCACAACAAGAGAAGCCACTGCAATGAGAAGCCTGCACACCGCAACGAAGAGCAGCCCCCGCTCGCCGCAACTAGAGAAAGCCTACATGCAGCAATGAAGACCCAACGCAGCCAAATATACATAAGTAAAATATAAATAAATTTATTTTAAAAAATTACAAAGTTGACCTCCAACAAATTGTAAATAGAGAGGTAAAAAGGAGAAATGGTCAGTATATACAAATAAACACATGCATACAAGAAGCAAAGAAACATACACAAAGCTACCACAGCCCTCGTTTTTGTAATTGGTCATTTTTTTAACCGTTCACAAGGTCATAGTTAATATCCATGGCTTTCTTCTTCAGTTGCCCATTCCATATTTCCTTTGCCCTCAGCTAGACCTTCTGCTGCTGCTCCGGGATCTTTAACTGGTAAAGCGACCCAAACCCCCATTCCTAAGTGATCTGAGTCCTACTTCTGGGGGCGGCCATGGATTTACTAATAGGTGCCCCAGAGAATCCTCTGGGTTCCAGACAGTCCTCCTTGCCTCCATTGTGTAGCAGCAGCCCAATTTCCCCTTGGGACTCAGATCAGTCATTCCAACCAGTCGGTTGGAACCTCCTCCCCTTTTTGGGGGGGTGCATTGGTTTAGTGGCATAAGGACCCCAAATTGGCCAGGTAGCAATCTCATTTTCCAATTCAGTGGTACCATTGTTGTGTCCCCTTATGGAGTATTACTCACTTGGGAACTAAGATCTCCAAATCAGCAGGCTCAAATTTCTCAGGATAAGAGGCAAAAACTCTGTGGGTGCGTTATTAGGTATAATAGTGAGAGGAGTCATTCCTCTCCCACCCCTTGATTCCTGGACCCATGTGTGCTGGCCAGGGGGTTGACAGCACCATATAATAGTCTCTGATTCGAAGACATACTTCATTCTGTAAATTAGAAGCCCCATCCTTTCAGGGTGTTGTCTCCCAACTGGTACCATGACTGAGCCTTCAGTAAACGACTCTACTTTTCAATTAAACCACCTTATTCCAGGTGAGGTATAAGCCCATTGCCACACTTCCTTTGCTGTGAAATGAGGATCTTGATCAGATGCAATGCTGTGCAGAATGCCCTGAGGAGCACAGCATGTCTCTGTTGGGAGGACCCCAGGAAACTTCACTTTTATGAAGTGACCCAAGGCTGGTGGGCGGGTTACAGAGGAACTGGGGCACTGCCGCAGAGGCGGAGCCTGGAGAGTGTGGTGTCCACACCAGAAAATCCCTGGGAAACAACCCTTTGGGGTGCAGCTGGTGGGCAGGGGTACATAGGGGATCAGGATGCTGCTGCAGGTGTGAGGCAGAGGCAAGGTGATCACCTAAGAGACCAGTAAGCCCCACAACCCCTTGACATGCAGCTGGGGCAGAGCACCAGTGGAAGTCCCCACACACAGGCACCTCTGATAGACTGTGCAGCAGGAGCAAGAAAAATCAAAACACAGCACGCTGGAACCAGGAAGAAAAGCCCCTTTCTTCCTGCAGTGTTCGTCCAGTGCCCTTACTGACAGAGCCTAACATTGTGCTCGCTGTAACGGAGAAACGCTTCCAGTCTAGTCCATTAGCACAGAATAGGTGCGGAAGTGTTTATTCGGAGCTGAGGAGCAATACGTTGGTAACTGCCACACTAGGAAACCATTACATACTTACAAGTTAAATAATACGCTTGTAAATAACCATCGATCAAAGAAGAAACCATAAGAGAAATTAGGAAGTACTTTGAACTACATCGTGATGAAAATACATTTTAAATGCATATGATGCAGCTTTCAGTAGAAAAGAAGAAAGATCTAAAACCAACAGTCTAAGTTTTCACATTAAACTAGAAAAAGAGCAAATTAAGCCCAAAGTAAGTAGAAAGAAAGAAGGCTAAATGTAGAACCAGAAAAAAAAAAACATGGGTAAATAATAGAGAAAAATATACGAAACTAAAAGTTAATTCTTTGAAAAGTTAGTTGATTAATCTTCAGCTAGAGTGACCAAGTGGAGTTTATCCCAGGAATGTAAGGTTGGTTTAACATCTAAAAATCAGGGACTTCCCTGGCGGTCCAATGGTTAAGACTCTGCTTCCACCGCAGGGGGCACAGGTTCCATCCCTGGTCGGGGAACTAAGATCCCCCAAGCTGCATGGCGCAGCAAAAAAAAAAAAAAAAAAAAAACCTAAAAATCAATGAGTGAAATTCACCAAATCAGTAGAATAAAGGGGAAAAGACATTTGACCATTAATTAGCTGTATCTGTGACAAAATTCAACACTCATTCATGATAAAAATTCTCTGCAAACTAAGAATGGTTAGCATGTACCAAAATTCCAGACTTCAGAAGGAAGCAGGTGTTCAGCATAAACCACATAGTTTGTACTAACATTTTAGAGACAGTGAGCCACTTTGGATTGGTGGAAACCCTTCTGAAATACAAGTTCCCAGACACCAGGCAAAGGCCAACCTTGCAAGTAGGACTTTCTAAGGATAGCAGTCTCAGGCCTGCTATGTCAACTCTTTTCTGTTCAATATCACAACAATATTGGTTTTTTCCAGGAAGGTAAGGTTGATTATACCTTTGCAAATCAATGTAATTCATAACATTAACAGAATAAAGGGAGCAAAGCATATGATCACAAAGACCCAACGCAGCCAAAACTAAAATAAATTTATTAAATAAATAAATACTTTCCCCTGATGTTAGGAGTAAGACAAGAATATCCATTATCACCACTTCTATTCAAAATTATACTGAAAAAAAAATTATACTGAAGGTCCTGGCCAGTGCAATAAGGTAATAAAAAGAAATTGAAGGTACAGGGATTGAAAAGGAAGAAGTAAAACTATACTTTCTGATAATGTGATATTATGTACATTAAAACCCAAAAGAATCACAAAAGCCTACTAGAAATCATTGATTTACCAAGGGCACTCACTGGATGTTGGGAGAGGCAGCCTGCCTTGGTGCACACGTTTTGGGTTTTTAAAAAAATTTATTTATTTTATTTATTTATTTTTGGCTGCGTTGGGTCTTCGTTGCTGCATGTGGGCTTTCTCTAGTTGCGGCGAGTGGGGGCTACTCTTCATTGTGGTGCGCGGGCTTCTCATTGCAGTGGCTTCTCTTGTTGTGGAGCACGGGCTCTAGGCATGCGGCCTTCAGTAGTTGTAGCACATGGGCTCGGTAGTTGTGGCTTGTGGGCTCTAGAGCACAGGCTCAGTAGTTGTGGCGCATGGGCTTAGATGCTCCACGGCATGTGGAATCTTCCTGGACCAGGGCTCAAACCCGTGTCCCCTGCATTGGCAGGCAGATTCTTAACCACTGCACCACCAGGGAAGCCCCTGCATGTTGTTTTTTTTGTTTTTAACTTTTTATTTTATATTGGAGTATAGGTGATTAACAATGTTGCATTAGTTTCCGGTGTACAGTAAAGTGATTCAGTTATACATATACATGGAGCTATTCTTTTTCAAATTCTTTTCCCATTTAGGTTGTTACATAACATTGAACAGAGTTCCCTGTGCTATACAGTACGTCCTTGTTGGTTATCCATTTTATTTTATTTTTTTATTTTTTCAACTTTCTCTATAGTTTACTAATAAGTCAAAAGAAAACTTTTTTTTTTAACATCTTTATTGGGGTATAATTGCTTTACAATGGTGTGTGTTAGTTTCTGCTTTATAACAAAGTGAATCAGTTATACATATGTTCCCATATCGCTTCCCTCTTGCGTCTCCCTCCCTCCCACCCTCCCTATCCCACCCCTCCAGGTGGTCACAAAGCACCGAGCTGATATCCCTGTGCTACGCGGCTGCTTCCCACTAGCCATCTACCTTACGTTTGGTAGTGTATATATGTCCATGCCTCTCTCTCGCTTTGTCACAGCTCACCCTTCCCCCTCCCCATATCCTCAAGTCCGTTCTCCAGTAGGTCTGTGTCTTTATTCCTGTCTTACCCCTAGGTTCTTCATGACATTTTTTTCCTTAAATTCCATATATATGTGTTAGCATACGGTATTTGTCTTTCTCTTTCTGACTTACTTCACTCTGTATGACAGACTCTATGTCCATCCACCTCATTACAAATAGCTCAATTTCGTTTCTTTTTATGGCTGAGTAATATTCCATTGTATATATGTGCCACATCTTCTTTATCCATTCATCCGATGATGGGCACTTAGGTTGTTTCCATCTCCGGGCTATTGTAAACAGAGCTGCAATGAACATTTTGGTACATGACTCTTCTTGAATTTTGGTTTTCTCAGGGTATATGCCCAGTAGTGGGATTGCTGGGTCACTTTTTTTTTTTTTTAATAGAAGCATCATAAACATTTTCCTTCTCCTAGTTCCTGGGTCTTTTTTTTTTTTCACACACACACTGTATTTTATTTTTACAAGAGATAGACTGACACCAAGCCTTGTAAATGGATGGCCACAACAAAAGCAACAATGATCTGCACGTTGTTTTTGCTGAAAACTCCAAAACGAAAGGCCTGTCTCCTGACACTGAGCACATAGGCAAGTAGGTAGGCCAAGGCCACCACAGTGTGACTACAGTGTAATTGTTCCCTCCCCCAGAGTAGGGGGAGCCTAGCTTATTTGCTGCTTGCTAAAAAAGGTTCTGAGCCCTTGGCCCTGGGCTCCTCAGATGCGGCATAACCCACTGCACGCACCACCATTGGGGCTCACTGTGTCATTCGTAGGACTTGGGTACTGGGGAAACAGGCTGCCATGATGATGCTCCTGCTGTTTGCTGTGCTATGAGTAGTTCAATCTTATTGCCTACTTGTAGCACCTGTGGAGTTGTGGCATGTTAATCCTTGCCATCCTCTATGACAGGGGTCAGCAAAGTTTTTCTTAAAGGGCCAGATCGTAAGTATTTAAGCCCATGGGCCATATAGTCTCTGTTGCAACTATTTAACTTAGCATGAAAGCCTGTAGCATGAATGCAGCTGTATACAAAATGTAAATCTGTGGGTGTGCCTGTGTTCCCCCAAAAAACTTTACTTACAAAAACAAACAGCTGGCCCGCCTTCCTTTTAGAGTTGGACATCTGAGGTTCACAGAAGGAACTTGCCTAACTCCTGTCTAGCAGGCAGTGGAGGCAGATGTGCTGGCTCCAGAGCCCTTTCCACCCCTCCCAGCCTTGCTGTGTGCCTTGCTCCGCTGACACTAAAGAAAGACCCCAGGCTTGCAGTTCAGTTCCAAGGGGAGGCACAAGCGGAGATCAGAGCGCAGAGGAGAGGGAAGGGGAAGAGCTCAGATATAAATTCACCAGTTTTTCAGACTTTCACAGCTCTTGGTGGGACTTCTCCCTGAATATTACTCTCTCCAGTTTCAGGGAATTGCTTCTGCTGCTTCTCCTTTCAGCCCAGAAAAAACAATTACTGACCCACGCCTCCACCCCAACTAGCTATGAGTACAGCACTGTCTGAAAGGTTAGTCACTCAGAATGCAAATCAAAACCACAATGAGATGTCACCTCACAACTGTCAGAATGGCTATTATCAAAAGGACAACAGGGACTTCCCTGCTGGTCCAGTGGTTAAGAATCTGCATTCCAATGCAGGAGGTGCAGGTTCGATCCCTGGTCAGGGAACTAAGATCCCACATGCCACGGGGCTACTAAGCCCGCGGGGCAACTAAGCCCGTGTGCTGCAACTGGAAGATCCTGCATGCCGCAACAAAGATCCTGCAACAAAGACCTGATGCTGCCAAAAAAAAAAAAAAAGACAACAAATAACGAGCGATGTTGAGGATGTGGAGAAAAGGGAACCCTCCTGCACTGTTGGTGGCAATGTAAATTGGTGCAGCTGTTACCAACTTGAGTCCTTGAACTCCTTAATCAACAGAAATTGGTAAGAGGCCAGATGAGGAATTTAGGCAAAGCTTTACTGGAACTCATGCTGCAGCATGAGGGAGTGAGAACAAGAAAAAGGTGCCCTTGCTCACTTCCCAAAGAGGGGGCGGGAGTGAGCTGGGTCCTTAAATAGGGTGAGGGTAGGGGTGGGTCAGGCCGGAGGGGTGGCTTTGGTGGTCTGCCCACGCCCTCGGTGGTGCTGTGTGCAGAGATCATGCGCGATCATGCGCAGTACCCTGCTTCTGCCCCCCCCCACCAAAAGCAGCAGTTGGGTTTTGGCCTTTTTGTATCTTATTGGTCATAATTTGTCCAAACCATGCATGCATGCAGTTATTTTCAGTCCCTTATAGTTTCTTTGTATTCTTTTGCTCTGGGAGATGTTTGTCCAGGTGCAAGCACTGCAGCAAAGGATCCCAGGTCCAAACCACAGTGAGATATCACTTCACACCTACTAGGATAGTGATAATAACCATTTTAAAAACTGAAAATAAAAGGTGTTGATGAGGACGCAGAGAAATTGGGACCCTTGTACAGTGCTGGTAGAATCTAAAATGGTTACAGACACCGTGGAAAATAGTTTGATGGTTCCTCAAAAAGTTAAACATACAATTACCAAAAAACTCTAATTCCACTCCTAGATATATATTCAAAGGAACTGAAAACAGAGGCTTCCACAGATACTTCTATAATGATGTTCACTGCAACATTTTTCTAGCCCAAAGACGGAAATCCGTGTCCACTCCTCAACAGATGGATAAACAAAATGTGGTGTACACACACACACACACACACACACACACGAATATTATTCAGCCATAAAAAGGAATGAAGTTCTGATATATGCTACAACATGAATGAATCTTGAAAACACGCTAAATGGAATTACGCCAGACACAAAAGGACAAGTACTGTATGATTCCACTTATTTAAAATATAAATAGGCAAATTCATAGACATAAAAAGTAGATTAAATGTTAGCAGGGGCTGGGGGGAGTGGGTGCTTAACGGTTACAGAGTTTCTGTTTGGGATGATGAAAAGGCTTTGTAAATGATGGTGATGGTTACCCAACACTGTGAATGTAATTAATGCCACTGAATTGTACACTTAAAAAAAAAATTAGTCGGGGTTGGGGGGGGTGCGGGGGAATTAGTCGGGGCTTCCCTGGTGGTGCAGTGGTTAAGAATCTGCCTGCCAAAGCAAAGGACACGGATTCAAGCCCTGGCCCGGGAAGATCCCACATGCTGTGGAGCAACTAAGCCTGTGCACCACAACTACTGAGCCTGCCTTCTAGAGCCTGCAAGCCACAACTACTGAGCCCACGTGCCACGACTACTAAAGCCTGTGCGCCTAGAACCCATGCTCCACAAGAGAAGCCACGACAATGAGTAGCCCCTGCACGCCTGAGCACAGCAATGAAGACCCAACACAGCCAAAAATAAAAAAACAAATTTAGTTTAAAAAAAATTAGTCACTCTACTCAAATTACCTGGTTTGACTGTGCCATGTTTCCTGTCCTACCCTTACTGACAGTGACTAACAGTCAAGTTAACCTGAGTCCACTTCAAAACCCTTCTTTTGGGCTTCCCTGGTGGCGCAGTGGTTGAGAATCCGCCTGCCGATGCAGGGGACACGAGTTCGTGCCCCGGTCCAGGAGGATCCTGCATGCCGCAGAGCGGCTGGGCCCGTGAACCATGGCCGCTGAGCCTGCGCGTCCGGAGCCTGTGCTCAGCAACGGGAGAGGCCACAACGGTGAGAGGCCCGCGTACCGCCAAAACAGAAACAAAAACAAAACCCTTTTTTCTACTCCTCTGATAATGGTAACACACTTACTGCTCCACAGCATAAGCAGGCTTCAAGGCCCAGTTTACAGACCATCTCTTGTAAACTTTTCTCAATTCCCACCGCGAGTACTTTGTCTTCTCAACTCCCATACACGTCTTGGGTCACCTGGTGATCATGTTTCATCTTCCCGTCTCACTTATGCTCCTTGAAAGGAGCCTCTAGTTCCGATTAATTCTGGTGTCTTCTAACTACCTGGTTCGTAAATCAGAGGCACAAAACCCCCTACTACCCTTTCCCCCCCAAAAAAGGCTGCTTGCTAGACAAAAGACCCCAAACCCCACCGTGCATTTGCATGGCACTGTCGTGCACACCGTTTCTCATTTTCAGATCGTTGTTAGTAAAGAGAATCTTGGGGCCGGGGCCTATTTGCCAATCCTGCGGTCACATTACCACTACTGGCTACACTCAGACGACTCATTGTAAACCTGGTATGGCGAAGCCCAAGAGCCGCTCCCGCTCCCGGGGTCCTGAGGACAACTGCTCGGTGGGCGGCCACTGTTCTCTCTCAGCTCGGCAGCCTAAACCCCAGCGAAAGCAATTTGCTGGCACGCGCGGACTGCACCGAGACATCCCAGGCACCACGTAACCATAGAGTGAGGTAGGCGGGTAGAGAGGCCAGAAGAGAGGGCCGCTCCGTCCCCAGCTTCCGGCAACGCCTCGCTGCTCCAGGAGTAGCCGTAGCCGCGTATGCAGTTTCCATGGGGACTGAAGATGGCGTCGCGAGGTGAGATTCCGGAGGTCTGTGAGTCGCTGGTCCCGCTCTCCTCAGTACCCCCCCCCAACCTTCTCTCCCAGTGCTCGACCTAAACCCTTCCTTCTCGGGTGTTAGGGACATCACTCCTCACTTGTCCAAAGCAGGGTTTGGCGGACTCACCCACCCTGAGTGCCCGAAGGTCTCGAGGTGCGGGTCTCAGATACCCCCAAATCCTTGGCTGGGCCTATTCTAGGACAGGTCAGTTGCACATTTGCAGCGTGATTTCAAACAGGCCAGTGCTGGTCTCTGAGCCCCAATTTCCCTTCCCAAATAGTGACGAGGTTAGATCTTAGAGACGCTTTGACTTTCAGCCCCAAAGCCGAAGGAGTCGAGTTTGACGGTATTCCGGAAAGAAGGGGATTGAAGGAAACCCCCCTCCACACCGTATATACACACGTACTCCTCGTCAGCAATCAGAAGTGCCCCCACGTGGCCCTTTCCACTAGCTGCGGCCTCGTGTTTCCTACAAGTTAGACACAGAACCATCGAAATAACTGAGGCTGAGCTGCCCTCCAGCCCATCTCTTTTCTCTGTTTTCATATTTTCAGGTAAACGGTTGTCCTCCACCCCCTTGGAAATCCTGTTCTTTCTGAACGGGTGGTATTATGCTACCTGTTTCCTGCTGGAACTCTTCGTATTTCTGTATAAAGGTAAGGCCTGGGGTTTTGACTCCCCTTGCCCCAACATCCCTTCCCCACTTCAGCCCAGTGCCAGCTGCCACCCAAAGCCTTCTTGTTTTTCATTCTTTTCTGCCCCCTGGGGCTCCTCTTCGTTGCACGGCGGAAGTCTCTTCATCAGGTGACTTCCTTGAGAATGATTTAGTAAGAAGCCCCTTGGCAAGATTTTCTTGAGTTTGGGAAATGTGGACTTCTCCATTCTGACTCTCCCCCATCACCTCTTTGCTGAACTCCACTTTAAGCCCATTGGTGACCTTCATTTCAGCAGCCTGTGTACCCATGTACGTCTGATTACTGTGGAGAGCAGAGTCCCCATAGACTCTCCGAGTTAGGAGTAAAACCCCGTAATAACGAGCCTGCCTCTAACAGACGTAGCCGCACCAGGAGTTAACAGATCCTGCAGCAGGTTAACAGATCCTGCCCACATCTCACTAAGTAGTTCATGGAACGCTGATAAGACTCGTGTTGTCTTTATTCCCAGGTGTGTGGGAGTTCTTGTGTGTCCTGTTCTATGTTGTTTGCAAGCTCTGACTTTTGTATTGGCAGGTCTCCTGCTACCATATCCAACAGCCAATCTAGTACTGGATGTGGCGATGCTCTTCCTTTATCTTGGAATTGAAGTAATTCGACTGTTTTTTGGTGAGTGTTGTCCAGAGAATATTTCCATTCCTTATGAGACGAGCTGGTATCTGTAACCTGATTAACAAGGAAAAGATTCAATACATAACCTAGGCTCACCATAAGAGATTGGATCTGGTGGTATATCCCGTTACCCCCTCTCTGAAGTTTCAAGCTGCTTCATATTTTGGGTCAGGATTTATTTGTCTGTTGCTCTGCAGGGCCAGAAGTAGGTGGTGACATGAGATATTAGATAATTCCTTCCCAGTTGTCTAACTAATACAAGAGTTCCTGGTTCCTCTCACTGGTTTGCTTGGGAGAATAGATTCAGTTGTACCTCCATGTCCAGGGCAGTAGACACCTATCCAGGGCAGTAGACGCCTGCACAGGTCAGCACTAAGATCCCCTCCACTTCTCTGAATAAGGATTTCTCTAGGACAAGTTTTATATCCCCAGAAATACAGAGCAAGCCCTTATTAGTTAGAATATCTCATCCTTGAAAACAGTGTTAAAACACACACTGAGGGGAAAAAAATAGTTTCAACACATATAACAAAGGATAAAGAAGGCTCACATAAAGTGCTAAGAAAAAAACCTAGTTTTAAAAATTAGCAAGGGGATTGACATATATACACTATTGATACTATGTATAAAATAGATAACTAATGAGAACCTACTGTATAGCACAGGGAACTCTACTCAATGCTCTGTGGTGACCTAAATGGGAAGAAGATCCAAAAAAGAGGCGATATATGTATACATACAGCTGATTCACTTTGCTGTGCAGTAGAAACTAACACAACATTATAAAGTAACTATACTCCAATAAAAATTAAAAAAAAATTATCACTAGCAAAAAAAAGAAAAAATTAGCAAGGGACACTAATGGGCAATTCACATAAGAATAATTACAAGGACCAATACACATGATAAAATGCCCAGACTCACTAACAAGAAGCAAATTGAAAAAACAAGGTAACATTTTCACCCATCAGATTAAAAAGGTTTCCAAATTCCCAGCATTCGAATGGCTGTGAGGAACAGGTCTCTGTGGTCTCACACTCTTGTGGGTATTTATATTCCCACACCCTCTGGGAATATAAATTAGTACAACCTTTTTGCTAATAGTTTTACCAGGTAAAATTCGTATTCTTAGACCTAACAATTTCCCTTCCAAAATGGTTGAAAAAGACAGATACTTCTACAGATATGCTAAGATATCTGTATGAGAACGTTTATTGCCATGTATAGTTTTTTTATAAATTATTTTTTAAATTTTATTTATTTTTGGCTGTGTTGGGTCTTCGTCGCTGCGCGCGGGCCTTCTCGAGTTGTGGTGAGCGGGGGCTACTCGGCGTTGTGGTGCGCGGGCTTCTCATTGTGGTGGCTTCTCTTGTTGCAGAGCACAGGCTCTAGGTGCGCGGGCTTCAGTAGTTGTGACACATGACCTCAGTAGTCGTGGTTCACGGGCTCTAGAGCACAGGCTCAGTAGTTGTGGTGCACGGGCTTAGTTGCTCCACGGCATGTGGGATCTTCCCAGACCAGGGCTCGAACCTGTGTCCCCTGCATTGGCCGGTGGATTCTTAACCACTGTGCCACCAGGGAAGCCCCTGCCATGTATTTTTTAACATCAAAATATTAGAAACAACCTAAACTTCTATCAGTACAGGATTAGTTAAATAAGTTATGGCATTGGTTCAGTGAAATTGTTCATAGCCATTAAAAAAGGGTAAGGTAGTTATGTGTGGAAAGATGTCTAACTATGTTAAGTGGTTAAATAAGTTGCAAAACAGTATGCAGAGTATGATTCTATTTTTAGAATAATAAATAGTAATATGTGACCATACACATAAAAAAGTCTGAAACCGTATACATCATTCTGTAATAATGGCTATCTCTAAGGGCTGAGTCATGTGGTCTTTTAGTTTCTATATTTTCTAAAATTATTTTTTATATATTTTTTTCTATTTTTTGGCTGCCCCGTACGGCATGTGGGATCTTAGTTCCCCAACCAGGGATCAAACCCATGCTCCCTGCAGTGGAAGCCTGGAGTCTTAACCACTGGACTGCCAGGGAACTCTGTATTTTCTATATTAACTGAAAAGTTTTCAATGATTATATATTATTTTTATGATTTACAAAATTTTTCCTCAAATAAAGAGCCCATTGTCCCTTGACTGGGAGCCAGAATGGAAGCAGGACCTTTCGGTGAATGACTGCAATCCTATAGCGGCTCCAAAGCCTCTACTTTTTTTTGTTGTTGTTTGTTTGTTTTGCGGTACGCAGGCCTCTCACTGTTGTGGCCTCTCCCGTTGCGTTGCGGAGCACAGGCTCCGGACGCGCAGGCTCAGCGGCCATGGTTCACGGGCCCAGCCGCTCTGCGGCACGTGGGATCCTCCCGGACCGGGGCACGAACCCGTGTGCCCTGCATCGGCAGGCGGACTCTCAACCACTGCGCCACCAGGGAAGCCCAAGCCTCTAGTTTTTAACACGGTGGGACCGCATTTATAAACCTGCACATCCCCATTCAGGAGCATTTTCCTCTGCTTGCCAGTCCATCCCATCCCGCCCGCCTTTCCTCTGAGGCCAGGGAAGGCAGGCCACTTGGAGGTGATTCCATGGGCTGTGTCTGACAGGTACAAAGGGAAACCTCTGCCAACGAAAGATGCCGCTTGGTATTAGCATGGCCTTGACCTTCCCATCTGCCATGATGGCCTCCTATTACCTGCTGCTGCAGACCTACGTGCTCCGCCTGGAAGCCATCATGAACGGCATCTTGCTCTTCTTCTGTGGCTCAGAGCTGCTGCTTGAGGTGCTCACCCTGGCTGCCTTCTCCAGGTACTGCTGCCGAGGGACCGTTTCCTACCACCTGAGGGTTGGATTCCCATCCCAGGGGGGGATTCATTGTTTGTCTAAAGCCTGAGGGGTCTAGAAGATTTTTAAGGGCAAATAGGGTTGTCTGTGGGACTGCCTTTCCCACTTAGGGTAGACATTCTCCTTGTTCTTTGGGGCCAAGAGCCTTGGGATATAGAACAGTTCCAGCCAGCTGCTCTTATTCACTGGTCTTTTAACATTTTGTTTCTTTCTTTCTTTCTGCCATCAGTATGGACAGGATTTGAAGTACAAAAATTTCAGCCAGCAGCCCTCACAGGCTGAGACCACACATACCTCTGGTACTTTAGCCATACGAGTGAGAAATGGTGGGTCAAGTTGTCCTGGGCAAGGTTGCAGCTTTTCCTCAGCACAGACACCTTGGGGAACAAACCAAGCATAAGCCCACTGGGCACCATCTTCTAAACCAGGATCATCCGTTCAAGAGACTCTTCTACACTCCAGTATAGGGAGGGGCAAGGCTGTCGCCATCCTGGCCCTTCTCAGAACCAATTAATTCCCTTCTGACCTCAAGTTTTCCTCTTTGATCATCGTGGCCAGAGCATCTTGTGTGGACCGTGTAGGCTCCTTGGGCTTCCAGCAGGACCTGAGCTGCACACTCCCTGTGTGTGCTGCGCCCCACGTCCTGCAGGAGCACGGGGCACCTCAGGAGGGTGTGCTCCCAGAGTGATGCAAAAGCCGCTCATCCCATTTCTCAGAGACTGAGCTCCAGAACTTTCTCTGGAGCTCATAGTGTTATTTTTCTACTCTCATCATGAAACAAAACATTATTTTATAATAAAGATGTATTTTCTGTGGCGGAAGTTGTAGTAGCCTTTTCCTCACGGCACCCGTCCCTAGAATTTCTTCCACTTTAAGAGAAGGTAGAGACTATCCCAGCGGTTTGTTCTCCGCTGCGCTTGGTGGTTCAGTGTGGACACAGAGGCAGTGATGAAGGTGTCCCACTGAGTTTCTTCCCACAGCTCCAGCCTCAATTAATCCCTAAAGGCCCTGCCAGCTTCTGTGTCTTCTTCAGATCTGTCATCCTGCCTGCTCACATTCTTCACCTCTGCCCCAAAGCCAGCATCTTGTCTCTCATTCCTCTTACAGATAATTGTCATCTTTCCAGGGTGAGGCATGAGTAATTGGAAGAAACATATTCTAAACTTACCAATATTTTTTGGCCATTTGTTTTAAAATTTCAAGTTAATATAAAAGGAACACATACTTTTATTTATTTATTTATTTTTTTGCGGTACGCGGGCCTCTCACCGTTGTGGCCTCTCCCGTTGCGGAGCACAGGGTCCGGACGCGCAGGCTCAGCGGCCATGGCTCACGGGCCCAGCCGCTCCGCGGCATGTGGGATCCTCCCAGACCGGGGCACGAACCCACGTCCCCTGCATCGGCAGGCGGACTCCCAACCACTGCGCCACCAGGGAAGTCCCTATTTTTATTCTTTAAGCTGGAGGCGTGTTGCCCTAAATGAGTGAATCATTCCCTTCTCCAAGTAACCGTCTTTAAAACTATTTCTCATCTTGCATGATAGCAGCCATTTCTTCAGCCCCAAGAAGCCATCACAGAAGCCACTTTAGGAAACCCTGAGCCATGTGGCCCATCTGCTATCAGGTGAACCCTAGAATATCTGCTTTTCTTCAGAGTAAAAAGTAATTGGCCTTTAAGAATGTCATGCTGGTTTTTAACTGCTTATTTCCTGTGATGAGGCTCATTCTCACCCTATGTAGGTCTCCACTTTCCAAAGCACTGATGCTTTTTCTTATTTCCTAACCCTCCGTGTCCTTGCCTAAGAGCTGTCTTTGGGGTCCATCCAAAGACTATTAATAGGTCTGATTAAGCATGAAACAGTAACAAAAAACCCAATAGAAACTTCCCTGACATTTCAATCACATATCCCACTAATACCTTAATTTTCTGCTGCTTCTCACACTGCTTGTTTGTCTAGCCCTGCTTTGAAGAAATCTCTGGCATCAAACTGGAGAACTCATTCCCCATGGCCTCTCTATTCCATTTAGAGTTTCACTGGTTAAGGTCCCCCTCCCAGCAACACAGAAAAATGAATGGGAGGCTCAGTTGAAAGTTTAGAGGTGGCTTATAATTCAAAGGGGCTTTAGAGATCAACTTAATCTCATCCCCAGCTTGGCAGGTTTAGAGATGAGGAAGTAACATAGCCAAGCATCATACAACTGGTTACTAATTTGTTAGAAACTTTGTCTTACGTGTCTCAATCTGGATCAAGTAAATTCCATTCCTGAACAGGTACCACGTGAGTATAAGAATGAATGATTGAAAATGGGGCTTAGAACAGGAAGTCTTCACATTTTCTTCATGGGTATCTGGAAGCTTAGCGTGTTGTGTTTCCCAGGCGTGGCTCCATAGATGCTCATTCTTCTTATTTTTATTATTTTTTTGGCCGCGCCGTGCAGCTTGCAGGATCTTGGTTCCTGACCGGGGATTGAACCCGTGCCCCCTGCAGTGGAAGCGCGGAGTCTTAACCACTGGACCGCCAGGGACGTCCCATAAATGCTCATTCTTCTTGATGCTTGTTGGGGCGAGCTGTGTGGATGCAGTTAGTCACACCAGAGTAGAACATCATACAACAGAAACTGAGGCAGTGGAGGATGGGAATCAGCACAGCTAGTCTTTCAGGGTTAACGTGTCAGAGGCTGTACTCACTGTAGTGTCAAGGGAAGCCACTATACCCCATACACACCTGAAGGACTAACATTCTGGGACAGTGAGAGGACTGGGCCGAGAAGCAGGCCCTGGTCACAAGAGCTGGCAGAGGCCTGCTAGGATATCCACACTCATGCCTAGAACTGACATGTCACACCTGACATGCCTAGTCAGGTGACTGCAGTGGTGGTCTCTAGGGGCTGAGGTCTGGCTCATTTCAGGAAGCACTCAGGAACACAGAGGTGACCCAAAGGTCATTCATTCCCTTCCTATACTGCCATGGTAATCCCTAGGAGAAACTGAAGAACGTACTTGCTTCTCTAAAGTAGCAGTCCTCATGCTTTAGTTTATGTAAGTCATCTGGAGCATAAAAAGTAGATTTCTAGACTTCAGAGACTGATGCAGCCAGGAAGGCATTTTAGCAAGCATGGCGCGTAACTGAAATGCAGGCAACCGTGGAACTCAACTTGAGAACCCTGGTTTAAGTTCTGAGAGGCATTCCAACTATTTTTTTTCCTTCAAGTTTTATAACATCATAGACCCTCAAGGAATTTCCCTTCTACTAAGGGTTTCTTGCTTTTATACTGCTCTTGCCTTTACTGGCCTCAGCAACACATTATATGTCATCTAGTTGCTGGTTCATCTTTTTATTATGCTAACTCTCCTCTTGTTTGCCCAACTTTTTAAAAAGCCTTTCAGGAATCCCAAGGATTACCCCGCAGCACTTTGCTAAGCTTTCTAATCTGTACTTCCCTTATATTTAGATAGCACCGAAGTCTACGTAACACGTTCACATTTGTTATGATTCTTCAGACCTCCCAATGTGGAAGGCAGAACAGCTATCATTTTCATCTTACAAACGAAAGAGACTGAGGTTGTGCTGCTCGTCCGTGGTTAGACAGATTTAGATGTGAAGGAGGCACTAGCCAGCATATCTTCTAACGCCTAGCAGAGGACTCTTCCCTTTATGAACTTGATGACATCGGAACTGAACTGTACAAGGTAGGACATTTATTCTGAGAATAAATCTTAGGAACCTTGAAGGATAAAAGATGACTTGGAATTAACTAGTCTGTTTGGATGGCTAAGGAAAAAAGCTAAACCTCAAGGGGCACCTCCAAAGGTTCGCACGAGGTCTCCTAGGAGGTGTACCACACGCACTACACACGCCCACCGTGCAATTCCAGCTGAGAACTCAGGGATTCACTCCCCTCCCAAAGCCTCTACATCAGCCCACACCCGTGTCCCAGACACCTCAACAAATCTATTCAATGCAGAATCCGTGAAACAGCTCACACCCCATTTATTATTTAAAAATATTTTGTTACAAAAGGAAAAAAATACAATGCAGTATAAAAGATTGACAGTGTCATCAAGTTTATTACACAATTTTCAACCTATCAGAAAGACAAACAAATCACCAACAACAGGGGGACGGGGCCTTGGCCTTTTTGAGGGTTGGGTTTTTTTCCTTTTGCTATCAGGAAATAAAACTAAAAATTGTGTCACCAAGTAAAAACAAAACAAAAATGGGGAGAAAAAAATTCTCCGGGTAAACGGCTTTTCTGGTATTCTATATATTTTTTTCTCCTTAAACTGTCACCTTACTTGGTTTTCTCTACATTAAAAAGACACCCGGAGCTGCTCTTGAGGATAAGCACATCACTTAACGCTTGGCCGGCTGGGCAGGGTGCCATATTCTGAAGTGGAGGTGGGGATGGGGTTGGGGGACAGGGGGAAAAAAGCTACAAACCTGTAGCCTCTGTCCCAAGGGAATGTGCCTCTCCAACCCTGGGGGACTCCCTCAGTGACTGAGCGAGGGCTATGTCAGAAACGTGCAAGGAACAGAGGAAGGCTTCGGTCCAGCTCAGTCTCTCCCCTCTGAGCCAGAAGGGTCTCCAGCGACCCTACATCCCACGTGCCACGTTTCCTGTTCGATGTCGCGTGCCCTACAGACGCGTGCAGAAGTAGCATCTGTCGCCCCGTGGGTACCGCAGGACCCTGTTGCTGCTGCTTCTTTCAGCAGCAGCCGCCTCACAATTTGGATGTTATGGGAAAAGCAATTCCATTTGCCTGTGTAGAATATGGCCCCCAGAGTGGTGGTCCTTAGAATTCTGAGCTGAGCTCATTAAAGTCAGGCTCCACTTCTTCCTTGCTCCTTATCAGAGGCAGCAAGTACCTCCAGGCAGAGCGAGGGGAGCTATTAAGTCAAAATTCAAAAGGTGAAAAAATACCAAATTTGTGACTTTACCTACTAGTGCCGGGTTATCCCACAATAAGTAAAAGTATGTACCTGGAGGATGCAAGCCCATGCTCACATCAAACCTGAAAAAAGAAAAGCCTATGGAAGTAGGCCATATCCCGCCCAACTTGCCTCCTTCCCCACTCCTAGTATTTCACAAGGGTTCTTCACTGCTGAGGTCCGATGTCCCCGACTCCCAATGGCAGTACCTTCCTCTAAAACAAGGAAGCAGCCTTCTTGGGGGAAGGGCTCCACATGTGAAATGGAAAAGCCCCAGGGAAAGGGAACATCTAGTGGAGCTGGTTATTGCAAGAGGCAACCGAACCAAGCAAGAAGCAGTAGAGGGTGGTAACTGGCTCTGCCAGGCTCCCCAGCAGAAAGCAACCTCATGGGCCTTCTCTGCTTAGGAGGGGCAAGTCCACTGAGCAGGCTGGGCAGCAGGGAGTTAAAAGGGTTTTAGCCCCCTGGGAGGTCAGGGAAACAAACCGTCAATGAGTAAGAGGGAAAAGCAAGAACAGGAGAAGCTTTCCATAAAGTAATTTCTGTTCTCATGGTCCCTCCTCAAAGGGCTGGGCAGGTAAAGGAGTTAAAGAAGTGGTATGTTAGCAAGGGGTTTGGACCCTCTTCGCCCCATCAAACCTAGTGCTGAGGGCAGGACCCTGGGCATATTTTGGCACACCCAGTCACTCTCCTAGATCCCACAGGGAGGATCCGTTTCCTTTGGGAAGGATGTCTTCCCATCAACCTCACCACTGAACTGCTCCTGGAGAATCAGAAACTCATACGTTTCCTTGGACAAAGCACCGTTCTCTATGGAGACCAGGGACCTGGACATGGTTTCTTCCTGTCTGCCACCCTCCCAACCACATGAAGTCTTTAGGTTCTTTACCCTGGCAAACAGGAGTGGGACTGGGAGGGCTGCCAGGCAATCTTCAATCTTGCAGGGCAGAGGGTATTCCCTGTGGGTGTCTGGAAGGGGTTAGGGGCTTGGAGAAAGGGGAAGGGGTGGAGCGGCCTCCGTCCTTTAGTCCTGATCAAGGTGAGGAGATGCAAGTCCATTAAAAAAACATTTGCTTCCAACCAGACTCCTGCAATGAGAACATCAGAAGAGAAGAAAGAAAATACAAGTTAGAGGTTACTTTCCGATTAACAGGGGCTTATATAAATTATACTGGCATTTTCAAAAGTTAAAACGTATGAAGTAGGGGATGCAGACAGAGAGAATGCAAGCCTGGGAAAGTAAAAGACAGCAGAACTGTCTGGGAGTGTTTGGCACTGTGAGTAGTGAGGGAATGGTTGGAGGAGAACAGAGGAAAGAGGAGTGACATTTTACTTTAAGGTTAGGGGGCAAAACATAGACAATGAAATGAGGCATCAAAGCAGTTTGACTGAAAAGGAGACTTTGGCTGGAAACTACTACATTTCAAGAAAAGTTGCTCTAAGGGAGCATGGTGAGTTTAAATACTGTTTCAGAAAATCTATTCTGAGCAAGTCATAGCTTACCTTAAGGGGAAGGGGAAAAATCTGGAAATGGGAAGTACAATGGTAAGAAAACAAGTGTGTACATAACCAAATCCATTAACCCCCAAATACCCAAGAGGCCCTTGCAGGGAGCATGTACTTACACAAGAAAACTAAACTTTTTTCCTTCTTTTAAAGAAGCATACACATACACATAGAGCCAGAGATGTTCCAAGTACCACCACTCAAGAGATTCTAGTCCTCCCCAGATGACAGGTGTGGGTGAGGGGCCAAGAAGCATACTAACACCAAGCAGGAGTGATGTGGTCAGGCCAGAGCAGAAAGCAGAGCACGGAGGTCAAAGAAGATAATCAGCAGTCACCATCCAAGAAAACTAAAAGCATGGTTAAGAACTTCTGCTGAGCAGTGAAGGACTGTTAAGCCACTTGTCACATCTCGACCTAACTTAAGGTCCCCAGTACACTCAGCCCTCTTTCCAACGTTGTAACATCCATCTGCAGGGGGTGGCCTCGTCAATCTTACCACACAAAATAGAACTGACAGCGAAAAGGAAAAGGGGGAATTGAATTCAGGCTTAGGATTTCTACTAACACCCAAACTGGCCACATGGCCTATACATAAATGCTCACCTTTAATGTATGCACTTCTGTAACCGGGAGGAGCTCTGCAAGAAAAACTACATCCATAAGCTGCCTGATCCTTCTACACTCTGAAATGGCACCATTTCACCCTGGGGTCCTCAGAATCTGTCATGGCCTCTGGTTTCTCTAAGCATCTATGCAGGCAGGTATCTTTCTCATTTTCTGTAAGAGGAAACTAAAGCCCTCAGTGACTCCTCAATTTCATACCATTTGGGTTTCCGAATCTTTGCATTAGATCAAAATTGAACAGAATGCTCAGTTTTCACTGGACCAGGAGGATAGCAATGAGGTGAGAATTACTATATTTCAAGCAGGATAATGTCCTAAAATAATGAGACAACAGCCAACAACTACAAAAACTTGAAGCCACAGACAACCTAAGAATATCCTCAAACTCCAAAGCGTACACACGTATACCACAAAAGTGATGTAATTTGGGAACTGTTGCTACAAAACAAGACTCAGAGGATAACTAATGCATCAGAAGTAAACTACAGTTGACCCTTGAAAAATACAGGTTTGAACTGCGCTGGTTCACTTACATGCTGATTTTTTTTCAATAAATACGTACTACAACAGAATCTGAGGTTGGTTGAATCTGTGGATGGAGAACTGCAGAAATGGAGGGCTGACTATAAAGTTATACTCGAATTTTTGACTACGCAGAGGTCAGCTCCCCTAACCCCTACACTGCTCAAGGGTCAACTGAACAGCACCCATTTCTTAGAGGTTATAGCTCCATTTTGGTGGTAATGTTTGAATGCAGACAGAGGACAAAGTGGGTCAATCAGACTTCAGGTCCCAGAGGTCGTGCCCATCCTGAGGAAGGATGGACAAAAAAGCCTGCTGTTTTTTGCTGCCCCTAGATGGAATATACCCTTTGCTCTCAGGGAACAGCTCTCCGTATAGTATAAATACTAGTATTTTCTAACTAAAAGGTATTGTACTCAGAGCTTGCAAAGTTATCAAGGTAAACGAGGCCCAGGCACCATCTCCTCAACATGACATCTCCTAAGTCACAACTTGGTACCTGCAGATGAAGTTAAGAATCCCAGGATGAGAATGTGAGAAATGGACATTTTTGGGGGGTCAAATTCAGTTCTTTTGGACTAATTAACCAGAAGGAATAACCAACGTACCTAAAGGGGTGACTAGGAAAAGTGGGGAACTGGAAAACCTGCCTCAAGAGTTAATTTTCCTCATTTGTCATAGGCCTGCACCAGCCAAATGACTGTTTTCTGGGAACTACTGGGTTATAGGATTTTTCAGTTTTTCAAATTGAATCATCCTCATAATGGAAGAAAAGTCCCACTTTACAGGTGGAAAAAAAATGAAGCAAGATGACAGCTGAAGTCTCAGGTTCAGGTGTTCAATCCCCGAAGTTCTAATGATCAGAGGATCTCACAATTTTTCTATCAAAAGGCTGTCAGGAGCAAAGCCGCCAAGAACAGTGACATGCAGTTACACGTTCCGACTACTAACCTACGTGGCCCCAGAGACTATAATTCATGCTTTGCACAGACCAAGTACTACCTCCTTCGTCACTCTTATCCTAGTCAGCTCCAAAGGACACACACAGTGGGCTGCAGGACTGGGGAGGGTGGTGACTGATACTGAATCTACAAGCAACACTAGCAACTGTGCTAGCTCAAACAAGGGAAATGCTGCTACTGCTACAGGAGGGATGAGATCGATCACAGACCCACTCTACCCACCCTCCCGCCCACTGCCTGAGACTCAATTAGGCCAACGCTGTTTAAAACTCCGCTTAAGTTAATGGCAGAAACAACAAAGTAGAGGGCAGTAGCCAAACATAACAAGACTCCTTTCTTACTTGTTTAGTAGGTTGTCACTAGGCAACAGTTTACAGTCCAGCTACCGCTTGTGAACTACAGGCACTCACAAGAAGGGGGGAGGGTTTCTTTTCCTTTCTGCATCCAGTCATCCATCTATCCACCCCAAAGATACCAAGCAGAACTATTCCTACTCACCTTCCACAATTACCATTACTTCAGACCAACCAAATCAGCCAAACACCAAGGACATTATCCTAATGTACTTGATGTGAAGCCACAAAATTGAGAAGAGACCCCAAAGTCACCTGGGTCATGCAATAGCCTTCAGGAACCACAAACGTACCATCCCCGCCAGAGTCTCGACTACTTTTACAGATCTCCAAAGAAACAGAGTCAACAACTGCTCTTGCTTGCTTATATACTAGAAACAGTCTTTGTTGGAAGCTTGTTTTCAGTTGGGATTGCCAAGCTGGTGGGATGTAACCTGGAGCATGAGAATGAAAATAACAGAGCTGAAGCCCCTGAACCAGCCAAGCCTAACTCAACTTTTCAGTTACTTGAGTTAATGTAGTTCCCCACCCCTAACTCTCCTGCCTTTGTTTTGCTTTATTAAAAAAAAAAAAAAATCACTGTAAGTTTTTCCAAAACAATTATATCCTGCCATTGAAATATCCTCCAGTCTCTAAAGCTTTAAAGATAATTTTTTTCAGATCAGCTTTCTCCTGACTAAAGTATCCTGATTTTCAAAATCTTTTTAATACATATTAATTCTTAAAAATCATTAATGTTGCACCTTGAAAACTTACAAGTAGGCAATGGTCTTACTTTTTTCTGTCTTGGTCAATTTTCCTGATTTTTTCATTTGAAAGTTTGGTGGGGTTAAAGTATAACAATGAGGGACTTCCCTGGCGGTCCAGTGGTTAAGACTCCGTGCTCCCAATGCACGGGGCACGGGTTCGATCCTTGGTCAGGGAACTAAGATCCCGCAGGCCACATGGCGCAACCAAAAAGAAAGTAAATAAATAATAAACAAATAAAACATAACAATGATAATAACAACAGCTATCATTTATTGAGAATTTACTATGTGACAGGTACTATGAGTGCTAAATGCTCTATATGGATTAGCTCACTGAATACTCAGCAATCCAATGAGACAGTCGCTTTTATTATCTCCACTTACAAATGAGGAAACTGAGGAACAGAAAGTAATATGGCTGGAGGAGCTGGAATTCATAACCTGGCATCTACCTGCAGACACTGTGTTCTTAGCCATTATGCCGTGTTGTCTCAGATACCAGGTGAAAGCAGTCAAAAAACAAGCAAAAATAGCTTAATCTCAGGTCCATTTCAGGGTGCGACTCCTCACAAACAAGCAGAAAACCTGCCCTCCTGAATTTTTGGTTACCTAAATAGGAAGTCTTCCCATACCCTTTTCTTGTTTTAAAAGGAGAGAGAGAAATCTTTACTATCAATAATTTTTCTTTCATAAGAGATCATCAACCAGCCAGCAATGAGGCTTCATCCCACCTTTCTCAGTGGTGCCGGTCCCGTTCTCTATCCCGGTGTCTCTCGTGCTCTCGGTTCCTTTCTTGGAAATAATCATCATGCCGATCTTCATTATGAAGCAGGTCCCGGTGCCTCCTGCTGCTTTCCCGGGACCGGCTTGGTGACCTCTCTCGGGACCGATGTCTTTTCCTATTAGAAGGATACTTTTCAGCCTCACTCAGAGGGCTTACCCCATTCTTTCTAAGAATATTGTGTTTTGGTATCTTCTACTATTTGCCTAAACCACTCTTCTGTTACTCTATCATGGCCCCTAGTCTTTTTTGGAAAATTAATAACAAACTTGTTGAGATCTTACTAACGTATCAGGCACAGTGCTAAGAGCTTTACATGCATTATCTCACCTAATCTTTACAACAGGTCTGTAAGATAAGTACTACCATTGTCCCCTTTTTAAAAATAAGAAAAATGAGGCTTGGAAAGTTGAGTAACTTCCATATTCAAGGTCATGCAGGTAGTTAGGAGCAGGACTGAGATTCAAATTCAAGAATGTGTGGCTCCAAAGCCCATGTTCTGAACTACGTCAGTCTTTCCTCCTAAATAAGCCCACTGCCTCACCACACACAGATTTCAGACATTACAACATTTATTAATGTAAACGTTTGATTAATTTTTTTCCCTTAAAGACATGAGGGCTAGGTCTGCTCTTTCAACTAGGTCCTTGCCAGATACCCTGGGCTCCTTTCCTCCCCCTGCCAGTCCCTGGAAGAGTGCTGCTCGGGGCTGGCAGGCTGCTGAAGCGACCATCAACTCACCTGGATGAGCTCCCGCTGGCACCCACACTGTAAGACTTGGCTTCAATGCCATGAAGACAGTCCTTAAGGGAGGAGATGAGGACACGGCAACGCTCATCATTGGCGACCCGGGACTGTTTGATAACAGCAATGGCTGTGAGCAGCGTCTCAATCGCGTCGCTGTAATCCCCTGACAGGGGATGGATGGGAAAGGCCAAGGATGAGCAGAGGCAGTAAACTAACTGATGAAAAGGAGAACTCAGGAGGACACAAACCAAGAGTAAAAAGCTGTCCCACAGAACCACAGTAAAATGGATGAGGCAGAAGTGGCAGGTATAAAACTGTATGGCACCTATATTCTAGTGGTCTGGAATCAGACAGATGCTCTCAGACACTGCTAGTGAATGTATAATCCGGCACGTCATTGTCTGAGGGTTATCAGACAGCATCCATTAAAATAAACAATGTGCATACTTTTTGACCCAGCACATCTAAAAATTTTCTACTTCTGTTCACAAGTATATAATTTAAACAATGTTTGTTTCAGCGTTGTTTGTTGTATTAAAGAATCAAAAACAACTTAAGGTTCCTTCAGTAGGGTCTGGCTATATAAATTATGGAACATTGGTTCTACAGAATACTACATAGTCATTAAAAAGCATGAGGTAAATCTGTATGTAAACAAAGCAATCCATGTAAAGCACTTAGCACAGTGCCAGGCACACAGTAAGGGCTCAATAAACGTTAGGTATTAGTTGATTTAACAGATGTCCAGAATGTATTTTTAAAAAGCTGTGAAACAATATTCCATCAAAATTACATATATATTTTGCTACATGCACAGAAAAAAAATCTGACGGATAGACACTAAATTGTACAAGGTGGTCTTATTGATGGTCCTTGTACAGAAGCCTTTCATTTATTAACACTGCATATTTCTGTCTGAATTATTTTAAATCTATAACCAAATACATATATACATACAAGTAACATATCTAAGACATGTATGTTGTGTGTGCATTTATATATGCACACACATATTTTTAATTATGCTGCCATCAAGAACTAGCTCCTTCATTCCTCACATCTGAGCAATGTTTGGACTCAAGGAGAGTGGTCAGGGTGGGTACTTGAACAATGCTTTTGCAAACTAAAGCTTTCTTAGCGTTAAGGACAAGATAATACAAGGAAAGCATGAAACCAGGCAGGGGTCCAGTGACAGTGGACTAGCAGCTCCCCCTGTGCGAGGCAGTGAAGAACAGAACAGAGACTGTGAAGGACCTGCAATTCTGTGGAGATCTAAGAACACCAGGATTTTGGCTCTACCAGAGTAGGGAATTTTTGCCTATTTTGTAGGAATTCAATAAATATTTGTGGTTTGAATGACTGGAATGAGAACAAAGCAAAGGGAGGAGACAGAGGTTCAGTCATTGATCATCTCAGTGTGAAGGAACTGGTGAAGAACAATGACTGTTTTTCTTTATACTCTGTATATCTGACTTGCTACAATGAGCATAGATTATTTTCTAATTTAAAGAGATTTACTCAGATGTCATGAAGGTTTCTGGTGAAAAAAAGAGAGAGAGAAAATATACATACTTTCTGTCTTTAGTCCACTCTGCATTCAAATTTTGTAGTCAAAGATGAGAAATTATGGAAAATGGATGATAACAGAGTTAACTTATTTCTTAGGAGATCTGACAATCTATATTTACATTCATGTAGGAAACTCACAGGAAGAAAGTGAATATGATTAGTGCTATAATGCAAAACTTGGACCAGAACCCGGAAACTTCCTATATTCTCTTCTCTTAGGAACCAAAGGTTATGTTCCCCTGGCTCTCAAAGACATGGCTTCTGGTTCTGCCCACTTAATACTGACAGCAAGGCAAAAGTTAGTTGTAAGGGTATATTATGCCTTAAGATTGACACCCAACAGACTTGTCTCTTTCTAGGATAGGTTACATGGAGGCCACCAGCTCTGCCTCGATCCCCAAATGTAATCAGATTCCATATCCACCATCATCATCAGTTCTAAAAACCCAAGGTCTACACTTGGCATTGGACTCATTACATAGACACAAGATCCACTGATCAACCACTGAGATCAAGATCTCCGTGAGGCAGGAAGTTCATTCTATAACAAACACCACAATGAGCATTAGTTATTTATATTCTAGGCACTAAGTTGGTTTTCATGGGGCAGGTCTAGACACAGGCTAAACAAACAGCACCAGTGGAGCTCCCCAAAAGCCAGGAAACCAGGTTACCATATTGCTTTTCAAAATGTGCCACTCTTGCGAATCTACTAGTGCTCCAACTTTATCTTGTTGAATTTCTTGCCAATGGAAATGACAAAACAATGGAAAAACTAAAGGTAAGGAGAAGGCAGCAACGGTAAGGATGAGTTACCTGCACTGGCTCCAGATACAGCTTTGGAAATGGCACTGCTGGAAATTGCTCTGTTCCGCTTCATGATCTCTTCAAATTCTGCTTCACTCACTGTAGAGGGCGGAGGGCCCGAATCTCGGCTGCACACAGAAATAATACCACTCCTGACTGCCCACACCCCTTGTTAACTTTACCATACTCTAGAGTACTATGCTATTTAACTGTGCTCTCCTGTATAATGTCTTAAATGGTTCTCAGCCTGTTCACATGTTTTATATGTTCATGTTCTCTTCAAAGACAGGATTTATGTCATATACTTTTGTAATTCTGGCATGACTCAACAGTGCTCGACACTCATAGCATTCCTAACAGTGACTTATAGCACTCCATTTAATCAACTGCCTTAAAAAGGGATACGAAGGACATGGTTTGGGTTGAGAGGTAAGACGCAAACAAAATACCAAACAAAAACATTCTCTAATAGTTAACTATTTCCCAGGACTCAATACTATGACAACAGTTTCCACAAGGGAAAATACAAGAATTCAGTGCTCACTTACTTCCTCAGGGAGAACAAAATGCTTAAAACACTGTCTACCCCACTATGCCTGGCTCAGATCTGAAAGGAACAAGATGGTCCTTACCTGCCATGGTGGTTATAGGGTGCCGAGGCCTTCATGTAAGTATCTGGTGGAGGCCCCACTGTGGCATTTGGTGGGGGGAAGAAGGCTGGATTGAGGTGAAGGGCAGGTGGGATGGCCCCAGGGGGAGGTACAGTCAGATGAGGAGGTAATCGAGGAGGAGGGGGCATGAGATGCTGGTAGTGGATGCCAGGAGGAGGAGGAGGGACCCCAAAGCTTGAGGAGAGAGGTGGTGGGGGTGGAATTGGGGGTGGGGGCAGACCCATCAGGGGAAGGGCTGAAGGAGGGCGATTGAAGTAGGGCAGCACACTGGGGGGCTTATCCACACGGGCAGATGAGGGTACAAGGTTCTCAGAGGGTGTGGCCCGTCCATCAGCAGAATCACTAGAATCTCGGGAGTGGGCCCGTGGAGGTATTCCTATGAAGCAAAACAGAATCACTGTTACTGTCCAACCTTTAGACATAACCACGGGACCAGGTCATCCTTCAGCAAGTCATCTGACACCATACTAAGGAAGGTGACAGGTAGCTGAGAAAGAAGGTAAAATCACCTACTGTTTTTCTTTGGCCTCAGAGAGAAAGCTCAGAGGCAACCTAGTTAAGACATAAACCCAGGAAGCAAAGCCACCCTAATTCTGTATGTTAAAGAATGCTCTTTATCTAGAACTCTCAGTGCTTCACATTTAAGTTACCCTTAGATTTGCTTTCTATTTTTAAATGCAGAAGGACCCTGATAACCCATGAGAAAATGACAGTGCTGAGGTATGTTCATCACTGGTCAGCTGGATTCAAGCTGATTCGAAATCCCATTTTCTCTGGTAGTTGTTCAGGGACTCTTTCCTTAGACTAGTAATAGTTAACCTTCTTTATCCTGCTATATACTTGAAATTTTCTCTTTGCCATGGCTCTTTGGCCAGGGAATTTGGGGGAAGGGAGGGAAGGGCAGGGGATGGATAACACTTCCTCCATCCAAGTACCCAAACTGGTAACTGGGACGGGGAAGAGCCACAGAACAGAGAGTAGAAGACTGGAGGTTAAATGAGAAAACACGGGAGACAAGCCAAGGAAAGATCTGCCCACAGAATGAGCAGATGGCACACAGCTGACACCAGGGACTCCTAGCAAAACCCTGGTACCAAATATGCCTGAAACCTGGGAAACTCCCCCTACATTTCAATGGCCCAAACCCTCTACCCCACAGGGCAGCCTACTAGGAACATCATCGTGGAACGGTGGTATGGTGTTGTGCAAAACAGGGGCTCAAAACATGTTTGTATAGAGCTGGAAACATGGCTCTGACACCGTCAAGTCACTTGGTTAAACCTGTTCCCTCTTTCCAATTTAACAGTCTACTCTAAGCCTGGTTAATGTGGAATCCAACAGAAGAATGTGATCACATGGTCTTGGGAGTCTTGGAGGTAGAAAGATGCCATTAGGAGACAAGTGTGGAGAGAAAGAAGAGTGCTCCTTAAACAAAAACTTGTTAGTAAACACTAACTCCTGATGAAAGCACAAGGTGGAATTAATCCCCTTGGCAACCACCTTGGTTCCTCTAACATAGTTTATCACCAGTGCCTACCACAGCATTCTCTTGCTTTTCATGTCTCACACACATGGCAACGTGCTATTTCCCTGAGTTCTCTCAAGCTGAAGAAAGAACAGGTATTAGCAAGTGTAATCCTCTGAAAGTTAGCTACCTTCCCAGCTACCGTTCCCACACTAGCAAGGGTTCTTTTTGTATCTATGGCCACAAATCCCAAGAGTAGCAACCACTGTTAAGCAGACTAAGTCAACCAGCTATACTTAGTGAATTAACAGAGCCCAAGTCCATCAACATGACAGCGCAGAAAAACACCACTCAGTCAGCACCATCACTTCAGCAAAGAAAGCTAACATCAAGGAGTAAACAGCCAGGTGGTGCCAGGACTGTTAGGTGCTCAATGCAGCTGTAAAATTATACATCTTAAGAAAGCTAGAAGAGGCGTGAATCATAGAAAGACTCTGAAACACAATGGACTTTGAAAATTCAGGTTATCAAGGAAGAAAAGTATGTGCCTTCTAACCCAGAGCAATAGCTCACACCACTTCCATCTAGGCTCTCAATATAGTTATAAGAACATAGTTGTTCCTATGCAAGAGTTGAGTGGCCATATTTCCACCTTCAGTCAACCTATCCAAGGTCCCAGTGGACTACCCAATCAATAAATACAAGGCACTATTTTGAGAGCAGGACCTAAGCAGTGACAGAAAGTGGGTAACGAAAACTTTGCCATACCCCGTAAAAGGAAAGTAATGGCAGTTGACTGTTTCAGGCAAGGCCTTGCAGGGTGGCTGCACCTTCTGAAGTCAGGACAATCCAAGGTTGGTCCCCAGGTTTCGCAGGTTCAGAAACTTGATTTTAACAGTTCACCCAGGGATGACTGGACCCTAGGAGATTGATTCACACTATCCAAACTCACAAGAGACTGATTCATAAACCAGAATGACAATTTATTAATTTACAATGAGAAATATAACTGCCAAGCAGACTGGAATACTTGTGTCGGCTGGTCAGCGCATTCTCTTCCCAGTAGGAGAGCCTAGTTGGGAAACCAAATTAGTATCAGAAGGTGTCTTGGTGAGCACAGGGTCAGAATAAAGGGAATAAGGTGAGCTTAAGGCATACTATCATCAGGCTAAGGTAGCATGATGCAACTTTCTTTACTAATGGGAAACACTTGCCAAGCAAACTAAAATCGCAGGTAACAGAAAGGGTACCCAACCCCCCTGGTCAATGCTGGAGAAACACTGTTAAATTCTTACTCTCCAGCACTCCTCTTGGTCGACTCCTTACAGAACACCCTTCCAGTGTATGTTCACGACAAGATTACAGCCATCTTTACGTGTCATATTTATATTTTATGGTGGTTGCTTCTTAATAATTTATACACACGTCTTACAATTAAGCCCATTTGCTATACACTTGATTTTTTAGATAGAAACACATAATTTAGACTTGACAGGAACTTTATATGTCGCGTGTCTAGTTCAAATGGGGAAGTAGGCCCTAAGCAGTAAAGTGACCTGCCCAAGGTCACATAATGAGTTAGTGGCAAAACTGAGCCATAACCTGAACCTACCTGACTCCTAGCACATGAGGCTCATTTTTTGGCTTACCTACTGCCATGCTGTCACCCATAATCACCACCACCCTCTCTCAAACTCTTCCACATCGTAGGCCAAGCCTACACCACAGAAAACAAACCCACAAACTTCCCCCCCTTCATACAGATGGTCTCCACGTACCCCCTCTTGGGACTCGGACGCACTCACGTTTCCGAGCCTGTGCCTCAAACTGTGACAGGTTCTGGCGGGTGGCTGGCCTCACATCCACTTTTTCTCCATTAAGAACTTTTCCTGGCAGAAGTTCCAACAACTTATGGACAGAGTTTTCAGAGGCTACCACCACCTCAGCATACCTTGAGGAAGAAAAATTAAAAACGAGTGAAATCTACTAGACAACCAAGACAGGAACACAGAAATTCTCTTCCATTTTTAGTGAAAACTGGTAAAGCCAAGGATACCTTGCTAGTATTTTTTTTTAAGATTTTTTTGATGTGGACCATTTTTAAAGTCTTTATTGAATTTTTACAATATTGCTTCTGTTTCATGTTTTGGTTTTTTGGCCCTGAGGCATGTGGGATCTTAGCTCCCAGACCAGGGATCGAACCCACACCGCCTGCATTGGAAGGCGAAGTCTTAACCACTGGACTGCCAAGGAAGTCCCTTTTTTTTTTTTTATCTTTCTAATATTAAACACACAAAACTACTAAAAACAAACAGGTGTCATGCTAAAATTTTCCTATTTATTTCAAATTAGAAATCAGCTTTCTTTGCCTCTCAATGGATGGATGTTCTCCTACATTGCAGCTAGGTCCCCATTCTAAGGTGGTTTGTTAAAACCAAAGCAGTAAACTGGGCCAGGGGTGGGAGGGATTAAATTACAGGGCCAAAATAACAGTACAGATATGTCATCCCAATGGCTACAAACTAAAAGGGGCTTCTCAAATCCAGACCTCACCCTTTGGACTGGCCATTTGCTCGATTCTCTGCAAATTTCAACTCCACCACATCATAGACTCCTACAGAGCGAATAACCTGGATCAGCTGCTGGTCTGTGGTCCACTGGGGCCGGCAAAATGGAAAAGGAAGAAATGTCAAGAGCTACACCCCCCTCCCCCAGAATGTCCCAAACCCTTCCCTCAAACCTAGGATTCTAGTCACAATCATGACCTCCCACAGGAAACCCAGAAGGCCATCAATATTTCAATTAGAGCACGTTTTTCCTATTGTCCTCACCCATGCAGAATTCCAAAACCACCCACCCCTGCCCCAATCCCCGTCTTTGAGACTAAGAAAATTAAAACCTATTATAACTTTGACTGCCACTTGGGCTGGCTCGTCATCAGCTCAAACGGTGATTACTAGCAGCTTTTAGTTATAGATCTGATAGGCTAGAGTTGATCACTGACAGCAACTTTCCCCTCAGTATATACATTTCTTAATTTGAAAACACCACCTCCCAGCACCAGCCCCCAAACATGTCACACAATAACTTTTGCAGAACAACAATCACCACCTACCCCGAGCGTACTACAGCTATCAAGGTCTTTGCTCCCTCTCACCCATCATTATCATAGGACCATCTAATGACCACCAAGAGTTCAAGGTGTTCACTCTGAAATCTCATCCCACAGATGACCCTGGTAGACATAAAAGCCCCAGGGTCAGGGGCGGTAACAAGATGGCAGAAAAAGCAACTACCCACTTAATCATTGCTTTCTTCGGCACCAGTACGTCCTCAGGATAGTTCTCTTTCAGAGATCAATCCAACCTGATCCCAGGAAAAAGAAATCCAACCCCATCAGAGCACAAAACAGTGCAACAGTGGTTTCTGAAAATGCCATCACCTCCCAGTGCTCTCCCTCCAGCCCACCCACAAGCCTTTTTGGTTACCCATGCTCACCCAGGAGAAACTGCCCACATAGACAGCAGCTCGCCTATTACGCAGGCCACTGTAGGTGTAGAGAATTGCAGGGGTCTTGTTATTGGGCTTGGGAGATGGCTCCTGGCGAACAGGAGGTGGCGGCTCAGTGCTGCTGCTTCTGTCATCTGAGGGCTGTGAGGTGGCTGTCAACACGTCATCGTACAGGTCAATCTGATCTGTATTGTTGAACTCTGGGTCCTAAGAGACGAGGGGTTGGCAAAGGTGGGTTTGAAAACCTTTCGTTTTGTCCATTCTATTTTACTCTAATTTACTTACAATCCACGGTCAAATATTTTATAAAACATACAAAACTTCCTTGTCCTACTCTAGGAAACTAGGAAGAAAAACTTCCCCATGTAAAACAATTTTAACACTTAATTATACTTATGTATGTAGGTGTTTCTCCTAAGACCCTGTTAGCAGTCTATAGTGTTTCTAGCTTTAATCAACTGTGAGACTCAAAAGGTATATGACGATTAAACAAGCAAACTAAGAATGCACAGAGATGCATCTGCTACTGCTATCAATGTGGCCAGCTTCTCAAGACCACATCTAAGATACACTAATGAAAATTTGTTTTCAACATCTTATGCTATTTCCAAAATCAAGAGTTACACAAAACTTACTCTTCTACTTAATAAGAAATAGAGTAGGGCTTCCCTGGTGGCAAGCCCGTGCGCCACAACTACTGAGCCTGTGCTCTAGAGCCTTTGAGCCACAACTACTGAAGCCTGCTCGCCTAGAGCCCGTGCTCCGCAACAAGAGAAATCACCGCAATGAGAAGCCCGCGCACCGCAACGAAGAGTAGCCTCTGCTCCTGCAACAAGAGAAAGCCCATGTGCAGAAACAAAGACCCAATGCAGCCAAAAATGGAAGGGAGGGAGGGAGGGAGGGAGGAAGAAAGGAAGGAAGGAAGGAAGGAAGGAAAGAAAGGGAGTATATTTATTTAGAAATGTAAATCGGGGGAAAAGCATGTTAAAGTGGGAACCAAAACACAAAAAAGAATGGGAGTTATTGGTTTAAACTCTTTGACTTACACAAATGATTTAGAGAAGCTCTAAAACTCATAGTACATAATCCCATCTTTCCATTAACCGTCAAAGAAATATAAAAAATAAAAGGGAAGTGAATAATGGGGGGATTTTCCATTATAAGTTCTATTTCTCAAATGACATGCAGATCCAATACATTACCATGACATTTATGAGACATCTTTGAGCAATACCAGAGATGTCCAATGATACACAAAAACAGTTAAGTTCTCTAAAATATAAAGGTCAGGGGCTTCCCTGGTGGCGCAGTGGTTGAGAGTCTGCCTGCCAATGCAGGGGACACGGGTTCGAGCCCTGGTCTGGGAAGATCCCACATGCCGCAGAGCGGCTGGGCCCGTGAGCCATGGCCGCTGAGCCTGTGCGTCCGGAGCCTGTGCTCTGCAACGAGAGGCCGCGACAGTGAGAGGCCCATGCACCGCGATGAAGAGTGGCCCCCACTTGCCGCAACTAGAGAAAGCCCTTGCACAGAAACAAAGACCCAATACAGCCAAAAATAAATAAATAAAAATTAAAAAAAAATATATATATATATATAAAGGTCAGGAAACAGGACAAGCACCGATATCATAAGCTGTGTTATAGTAAGCTTTCAAATATGAACGTGAATTCTGCAAGATAGGCAAAATATACTTTTTGCCTATGTGATATATTACTGTTATGGACTGAATGTTTGATTCCCCCCTACATACACTGAAACCCTACTCCCCAATGTGATGGTATTAGGAGGTAGGGCCTTCAGGAGGTAATTAAGATGAGATGAGGTCTTGAGGGTAGAGCCCATGAAAGGGATTAGTGCCCTTATAAGAATCAAGAGAGCTTGCTTGCTCTGCTATGCTCTGCATGATGTGAGGATACAAGTTGGCAGTCTGCAAGGATACAAGTTGGCAGTCTGAGAGAGGCTGATCACCAGAACATGAACCTGATCTCAGTTTTCCAGCCTCTAGAACTGTGAGAAATACATTTGTTTATAAGCCACCCAGTCTTTGCTATTTTGTTACAGCAGCCCAAGCTAACACTTATATAAAAATTCCTAAAATCAAAAGAACTACTACTAAGGGACCTTAATGTTTCAGATTTTGCAATGTCATTATCTCAGAGAGGATCTTTTTATTTTAAGGATCAGACAAGTATATTTTCAGGTAACATTCTAAAACATCCAAACAGTGCTAAAGAGGATACTGCCAAAATGAGAGTACAGGGAGACGTTCGGAGTGTCTTAGGGAAACTATAGCTCATTCATGTCATTGCTGTCTTTTAAAAACAGGAATAAAGAAAGAGCCTATACTAAGGGAATAAAAGAACCTGTATTAAGTAACTTGTTTAATTGCCTGAAGGAGAATCATTTCCCCTAATGCAACTCAGGACAGGAAGCTCCAGTAACTTTCTCCCTTCAATACCATCACAAGAACTGCCGATCCTGAACTTCGACTAGAGAAGAGACTAACTACAAAATGCATTCTTAGACCTACATACCATTAGCAACTTTTGGAAACAATCTTTTAGTTTCTCAGTTTATCTGAAGAACATGCACACCATGATAATACTATTGGATTGTTCTGGTATTGAGGGGGAAAGGATTCTACTTCCTGAGGCATGTAAATAGCTTCAAGTATTACAAACACTCTTAACAAGCCCCATAGGAGAGGAGTTTGAAGCTTGTAAAAATCTCGCAAAGAGAATGGCAAAAGGGAGTAAACTTTTTAGGGGCAACTTAAAAGCAAGAAAAGGAATCAGTGAGGCAAATAAGCACAGGAAAACTATTTTAGGTTGTCAAACCTATAAATAAGGACCTTGCATAAAAAAGGATGCGTATGTGAAGAACGGGGAGAAGTTAACATTGGAGAGCACAGGGTGGATAATAAATTAAAAAGGTGAAGAAAGCTACGGCTAATAACTCAACATTTTATGTGTAAAATATTTCACAGCCTTACATCTCAAACAATCCTAACTCTAGACAAACCACTTATTTTTTCTGTTTGTTTGTTTTTTGCGGTATGCGGGCCTCTCACTGTTGTGGCCTCTCCCATTGCGGAGCACAGGCTCCGGACGCGCAGGCTCAGCGGCCATGGCTCACGGGCCCAGCCGCTTCGCGGCATGTGGGAATCTTCCCGGACCAGGGCACGAACCCATGTCCCCTGCATCAGCAGGCGGACTCTCAACCACTGCGCCACCAGGGAAGCCCCAAACCACTTATTTATTTATTCATGTACTAGGTATGATTTGCCCTTGTGGTTCAAGGTAGAGAAAGGACTTAGAAACCACTCAATTTCTCCAATGCTCTAATCCTCAGACAACACTACTTCACACTTCAAACCAGGGTGCCTTTTTTTTTTTTTTTAAATAAATCAAGGATTGTGAAATGGAACTTAAAGGGAATAAGGAAACACACCATCTTGGATGGTCAGTGGAACCAAACTGCAATTCCTTCCGTGTAGTATCTGTGATTCAGAGATGTGTGTCTAAAAGTTGTAATACAAAAATTATTGCTGATAATTGGGTAGAGGACATGCAGACTCAGGCAGCTCAGACATCAAACATATCACCGGGAAATCCCCCATACTGTAAGCCTCGGCAAACAATCTACTCTTTCAGGGTTCCTTAGAGAATATGACAGACTCAATCCTGGAAGACCCTGGTGGATGGATTACCTTACCACTTTAAGAAACACAAAAGGATTCAATGAACACAAAATTGTCACAAGATTCAAATGGTCTCTCTGTGCCACAGAGCCTCAGTTCAAAGAAGTTTGTGGGAACTTTTCTGATGCACAGGCAGACCTGTTGAGGATTCTGTTGAAGATTTTATTGAAGAAACAATGTATCAAGTTGTGTTTGGATTTAAATCTGCTAGCAACATCAGTTCACTTTACTCTTCAGTTGCTAAGACAGAAAAACAGATAGGGCCTGAGGTCTTTCAGATTACCAAATGAGCTGGTGTTTTATGCAGGTAAAGAAAAATCTAATTCTACAAATTAAGTGAAAAATACAATGTTTTACAGGCATTGATGTGGAGGGATTCATTTCAGGGAGATTAAAAAAGAAGTATGTATTTAATACTGAATTAATACCAGGGACAATTTTGCATTTAACAGCATGGGAATAACTGTGGTTGTCTCATGAAGCCTCTTGGTTTACAAAAGAGAACTTGCATGGTTATGAATTTAAATGAGAACTTCCCCACCTGTCTGCTCAATGTTCCTACCTGCCAGCCCTTTTCCTGATGTCTAAGGGGAATAATAAAGCTTAGGATTTATTTTTCTCAAAGCAACCCATTTGATATAATTTTCTTTTAACTGTAACCAAAGCTCAGTTTTTGGCTTTATAATTACTATTTCCACAGTTCTCACCTCACACTCTCCTTCCATCACTGTCCACTGCTCTCAACCACCAGGAATAGAACCTCTTTTGAGTAGAAGAAATCCATTTTTTCCTTTTATCTCACTACTTCTAACACAGTGCCTAGCAAACAGAAGTAGCTCAATAAATACTTGTTGATAAAAATGAGGAAAACTAAGCATATTGTGTAAAGTACCTATCTTTGCATAAGGAACAGAACAGAGACAAAACACTCAGCAGGATGGCAGCTCTCAGTCTCTTTTCTAGTTGTTCTCCCCAGCCTAAGAGAGCAGCTGTGAACCCTAAGATTCCAACTGTAAAAGGAGTGAAGTAGCTCTGCAAAAGAGGCTTTTGTAGCACATGTTTTAAGAGATCCAGGAGTCAGCACGATAGGGTTCCATCTAGGAACAGTGCTTATTTTCCCTGGGGAGCAAAGTACACATGACAAGGTTCTTGTGCACAGGTAAGCTTGGGGTGAATCAATAACGTTCTTATAACCTTCTAAAACACAATGTGTACTTGCTGCCTTCAGTCTAAGCTTGCTTCTAACAATCCTAGCCAAACAGAGCTTTTACCACTTCTTTAGCGCCTCCAGAACATACTAAAACCAGCTTTGCTAAAAATTAACTTACTTGTGGGGAAAAAAGCACGCTTCCCCTGACCTTCCCCCAGCCATAAGATATTCAAAATCTATACTTTTTTCAACTTACTAAGTATCAAATACTGTCCATTTGATATAAATGTCTACTTGATTTCACACACCATCTTTGGCCTATCTTAGACCCATAAAAAAGTCCTGTTTAACTAAAGAGACCAGAGAACAAATTGTTGAGGCCAATGACTTCTACCTTGACAAAGCAGTGACCACTGGATGAGGCCTATGTCTTGTCTATGACCTACAAGCTGCATTGCTTAAGAAATTATGGAATCTCATTTCTCAGACCAAATGTTCCTGTGGTCAAGGACCCTGTTCTACCCATTTCCCAAAGTGAATCAGCAGCACTGTTACCAACCCACAGATAAGGAAATTAGGGGAAAAGAAGTTTTTAAAATGAATAATTGAAAACAACTAAGGGAGCCTTGTTTTCTTGCTATCTAGTACTAAAAAAACAGTAAAAAGTAGTAAGTCTGATTCAAAGTAATATGAAAAACTCAGGAAAACAATGGTTTGTAACTAAATATTCTAAACCTTTTTTCTCATCCAGAAATAATTATGACTTGTTTGAAATTTAAAGAAAAATCTTCATGTATTTAAGTTAATCAACAGCCACATGTACATGACTTCAGTTTGCCTGAGAAGACATGGGAAAATGACTAACTTATGTCAAGTGAAAGAAATGGCATATATCAACCTCTTCTGTTGCTTCATATCAAAGCCAGGGTCCAATCAGAGCACTTTCCTTCCCTAGCCTGTTTTTTTATCCTCTTTCCAGGTCCTTACATGTAGCCATTAAAAGATGCCAACAGGAAGAACCAGCTTACTGAAGTAGAACAGTGCTGAAAATAATCCAGGCAAGATATTAGTAAGTTTTAAATAGAGATTTTGGGACACTCTTGAGATTTGACCTCAAGAACTCAGAACTGAACTGTATATGAAATTATTGTTTCAAAGGAGATTACTGTATCGTATTTCTTGACATATCATATAGAGACCAACAAATCCAACTTAGAGCATGTGGCTGGGTCTGTATCTGCTTCGTAACTGGTTTGTCCAACACCTTTACCTCCCCCCACCAAACAAGGAGATCCATCAATAAAATTTACTTCTCAAGCCTGGAGTCAAGCTACTTCTGAAAGGAAGGAAGACAGAAAACAACTGGAATGCAGCTGAAATTAAACGTTAAAGCTATCTTTTATACCGTGCCTCTCACTGCCCTATGGGGGAGGAGACTGCATTTCTCCAGGGGCAGTTTGAGAGAATCTCAAAGGAACAGGTACCAACATCATCCTCATGAATACTATAGCAAACCTAATTCTGATTTTTAATTTTGGTTAGTCTTCGAAGAGACTGACATCCAACTTTGGCTTCCTGGGGGAGCAAGTTCCACAGGTTGATTCATCACTCTATTAAACCTAATTTTTATTTATTCTTAAATCAAAGCTTTTAAAATCAAGCCTGGAAGCTTAAGTTAACATAAAGCAGAACGGTCAGAAATCTTGGAAGTCTGTGCTAGAGGGAAAATTTTAGATCTGACAGAGGGGTGTTTAGGCCTATAAAATCTTCATGGACTGACACAGCCTGGAACCACTGCAAGTTTGGTGCAAGTGATTCCTCCGCTGGTACAGGAAAATACCAACGTTCCCGATGACCGCTCACCTGATTGAACTCCTCGTCAGCATAGATATCAATCAAGTCCACTCCTTCTGACATGGCTCCGGAAGGAAGATCTCGAGCCCGGAAAATGGACAAGGTAAGAAAGATGCCACTGCAGTATCCAGAAAGAAACAGAGTTAGAGGCATAAGGGTCCCAGGGTGGGATGAGGGCATTGGTTGCCAACCTCCCGTCTCCAGAGACGCAGCATCCCGGCAGCCCGAGCTCTGCCCCACCCGCTCCGCCCCGCCCCCGGCCTCGCGCCGCCCCTCGCTCTCCCAGGCCACCGGGGCTCGCGGGGCTCGCTGCCCATCACCCTCGGGCCCGACCGGAGCTGCGCCGCAGCTGCCTGGGGCGCGATGAGGAAGTGCAGGCCTCTGCTCCTAGGGGCCCTCGGATGGCGCTGCGAAGAACGATCGCGGCGAAGCCCGCAGCTACAGCCCGCCGCACCTGCCGAGGCCCCAAGCGGCCCCGGCTGGAGTCCCTGCGGGTCTCGGATCTCCAACCACCTCCGCTCCCCACCCAGGCCTAGTCCTCGCCCCCAGCTAGGCCCGCCGCGCTCCCTCCCCACAGACCCGGCCCGACGCCCTCGGCCCCCTCCCTCAAAGGCCCGCGCCTCCCGCCGCCCGCCAACTCCGGGTACCCCAAACTCAACCGACCCCCTCCCCGCCTCAGCGCCGTCCCCGAGCCCTCTTCCGGCCCAGCCGGCCCCCGGCCGCGCGCCCCCGTTACCGGGAATATGGCGGCGGCGGCGGCGAGTCCGGACTAGGCCCGAAGCGCGCGAACCGCTCTCTGCCCCAGGTCCCCCGCCGCCGGCGTCACACGCACAGTCACTTCCGCCATACGCGAGGACGCATCTTCCGGCTCAGGTCCTCAGAGCTGCTGTCTGCGGGACTGGTGCCCGGAAGTTCCCGGAAGTGGCCGGGCCTCTGGCTTCTGATGCGGGTCGGGTAAAATGGCGGTGGCTGCTGTGTTCCCGGCCCTTCCGCGGGTGAGGAGAGTGGGGGTTATAGGGTCCTAAGCAGGCCGCGGTGAGAACTGTATCTCGTCTTCCTCTGAAGTGGAGGCCGAGAGAAGCGTCCAACTGCCTGATAGCCCAGGGCAAGGGCAGACCCAAGGAGAGGTCGATCTTGCAACGTAGGGAGATTCAGGTTACATCCACCCTTGCCTGTGTGTCTGTCTCGTAATATCGTTGAACCGTCAGTCTTCGTGGGAGACCCAATTCAGATTTCACCTATTTCCCAGGTGGAGCTGGCCCGACAGCCTCTGGGCGCCCCTTCTCTCTTTTTTTAAGTCTCTCTGTTCTTTTTAAGTCTTTAGTATCTGTCATGGTTTCACATAGTTTCATAAGATCGTTTTTCTTTTTGAATATAGACTGTTAACACTGTAAACTTCTCTCTTAGAACTGCTTTTGCTCAGTCTCATAGCTTTGTGATGTGTTTTTGTCTGAAGATATTTTCTAATTCCCTTTTGATTTCTCTTTTTACCCAGTGGTGGTTCAAGAGTGAGAGTGTGTTGTTTAATTTTCACTTATTTGTGAATTTTCCAGTTTTCCTTCTGCTGTCGATTTCTAGTTTCATTCTGTTGTGTTCAGAAAAGATGCTTTGTATGATTTCAATCTTTTTTGTTAAGACTTGTTTCGAAACCTAACATGCTGTCTATCCTGGAGAATGTCCTCAGTGTGCTTGAGAAGAATGTGTATTCTGCTGCTGTTTAGTGGAATGTTCTGTATATGTATGTTTGGCCCTTTTGGCTTACAGCGTTGTTCATGTCCTCTACTTCCTTATTGATCTTCTGTCTGGATGTTCGATTTATTATTGAAAATGGCTTTTGAAATCTCCAAATATTATTGTGTTACTATTTCTCCCTTCAGTTCTGTCAATATTTGCTTCATATATTTGGATGCTCTGATATTGGTTGCATGTGTAATTGTTGTATCCTCGTCGTGAATTGACCCTTTTATCATTATATTACGTCCTTTTAAAATCTCTTTTGACAGTTTTGACTTAAAGTTTATTTTGTCTGATATAAGTAGGGCCATCTCTGCTCTCTTTTGGTTACCTTTTGCATGGAATATATTTCAGACTTTCACTTTCAGCCTACATGTTCCTTCCCTTACATCTAAAATGAGTTTTTGTAAGGCATATAGTTGGATCTTGTGGGTTTTTTAAAATCTGTTCAGCCACTGTATGTGTTTTGATTGGTGAGTTTAATCCACTTACATTTAAAATAATTACTGACAGGGAAGGACTTACTATTGCCATTTTGTTCATTGTTTTCTCTCTGTCTTGTAGCTTTTGTGTCCCTTTTTACTCTTTTGCTGTCATCCCTTGTGTTTCATTGATTTTCTTCTATAGAGACATGCTTCAATTCCTTTCTCATTTTCTATTGTGTATAGGTGTTTTCTTTGTGGTTATTGTGGGGCTTACATAAAACATTTTATCATCTATTTTAAACTGATAATAATTTCAGTCTCATACAAAAGCTGCTCTTTTACTCCTCCCACCTTATGTTATTGATGTCACACTACATATTTTTGTTGTGTATCCATTAGCGTATTTTATAGTTTTTTGTCTTTGTCTTTTAACTTCTAAGCCAGAATTAAACCTGATTTACCCACCATCATTACAGTGTTACAGTAGCCTGTGTTTGTCCTATATATACATTTACCAGTGAGCTTTATGCTTTCAAATGCTTTTGTGTTACTGTCTAGTGTCCTTTGTCTCCTTTGGGTTTCTTCAATTTGGATGTCCATTTCTTTCCCCAAATTGGGGAAGTTTTTGACCATTATTCCTTCAGATAAGCTTTCTGCCCCTTTCTCTCTTTTTTCTCCTTCTGGGATTCCCATAATATTTATATTGGTCTGCTTGATGATGTCCTATAAGTCCCTTAAGCATACTTCACTCTTTTTCATTCTTTTTCTTCCTCTGATCGGGTAGTTTCAAATAAACTGTCTTTGAGTTCACTGATTCTTCTGCTTGATCAAGTATGCTATTTAACCCCTGTAGTGAATTTTTCAATTTGGTCATTCTTCATCTCCAAAATTTTGTTTTTGTTTTTTTTTAAATATTTCTCTTCATTGATATTCTCATTTTGTTCTTGCATTGTTTTCCTCAGTTCATTGAATATCTTGATGACATTTATTTTAAGTTATTTGTCAGGTAATTCGTATACCTCTGTTTCCAGGGCTGGTTTCTGGAAGTTTGTTTTATTTCTTTGATTAGGCCTTGTTCTGCCATTTCTTCATGCACCTTGCAACTTTGTGCTTAGATCCATGCATTTGAAAAAACAACCACCTCTCCTAATCTTTTTGGACTGACTTTGTACAAGGAAAGACCTTTGCCAATCGGTCCAGGTAGAGAATCTGGGGGCCTATCAAACCTTTTGTGTAGAAATGTCTTCTCTAGACTTGTGCACGTAGATTCCCAACTAGAGGGATTTGCTGGCTTCTTTTTCCACGAGCTCATAATCTCTTGCTCCCTCTGGTGTCTCTTTATGGTACTACAGGTTCTCTGGAGCTGCCGCAAGCCTCCCAGCTCTCCTCAGCAGCCCCCAGGCTTCAGAGTATCCCAGGTCCCATGAGCGCTGCAGGTTGGCCAAGACGGAAACCAGTCCCTTGTGCAGCTCCTTGAAAAGCAGGAGTTTTGGATGCATGCTCCTCCTTTCTTTCCATTGGCCTCTGTCGGCTGTACCACAGGTCCTCAGAAGCAGCAGCAAGCTGACCAGCTCTCTTTGGTTTTCAGAGGACCCCAAATATCTAGAGTATGCTGGGTCCTGTCAGTGCTCTGAGACAGGCAAGACAGAAGCCATTCTTGCAGGCAGCTCCCCGAAAAGCTGGAACGTAGGACACACGTTCTACCTCTTCCTCCCCAGGTAGAAGTCAGGAATTGGGGGTTTTCTTCTGCTTGTTTTGTGCTAAGCCACAGGTAGGGACGATGGCGAGTGAGTGTATGCTAGTCAAAACCCTCACCTATTTCTCAGCAGCCCCCAACCTGGCATCTTTTCCGTCACACTTAGATTCAGACAAGACAGAAACTAGTCAATCGGGCATCCCCCTGAAAGGCTGCATGTTGGGTGTATGTTTCAGTCTTTTCTTTCCCTCCCAGGGAGAAGCCAGGAGCTGAGAATTTTCTCCAGTTGCACTGGGCTGAGCCAGGGCATAGGGGAGGGACTGTGTTGAATGAGTACCATGAATTTTTCTTCCAGCTGCAGTGCAGCTGGCTTTGTGCTCACCTGAGGTTCAGGAGCCTCTTAGCTGGTTTCTGGATTTCTCATAAAGGGAATTGGTCGGTGTATTGTTGGGTAGTTTGTGTCTCCGTGGGAGAAGGAGAGTGTGGGACTTCCTGTTCCACCATCTTGCTGACATCACCACCTTCTCATTGCGTCTTTTTTTATACATTTTTGTTTTTATAAATTTATTTTTTTATTTTATTTATTTATTTGGCTGTGTTGGGTCTTTGTTTCTGTGCGAGGGCTTTCTCTAGTTGCGGCAAGTGGGGGCCGCTCTTCATCGCGGTGTGTGGGCCTCACTATCGCAGCCTCTCTTATTGCGGAGCACAAGCCCCAGACGCGCAGGCTCAGTACTTGTGGCTCACGGGCCCAGTTGCTCCGCGGCATGTGGGATCTTCCCAGACCAGTGCTCGAACCCATGTCCCCTGCATTGGCAGGCAGATTCTCAACCACTGCGCCACCAGGGAAGCCCTCGTTGCATCTTGATAGTTTTTGCCCTTCTCTAGATTGGGAAACTTTGGGGAATTAGGGGCCATACCATCACCGTATGCTCAGATTTTAACACAGGCAGGTGATTAGAATGCAAACCATATTGTAAGAATTTTAAGGGAATGCAAAGGAAAGAGAAAATATTTCTGCTGGAGAGGTTCTGGAAAGACACTGGTTAAGAACATGTTTGCAGTCACGGGTGGTTCCAGTCTTCACAGTAGTTACTGTTTGGGTGAACTTGGTAAGTCATTCAGCCTCTCCGAGCCTCAGCTTCCTAAGCTGTAAAGCGGGGACAGTATCAGCATAACTTCTTTTTTTTTTGATTGCGGTATAGTTGATTTACAGTATTTTATAAGTTTCAGGGGTACAACGTAGTAGTTCACAATTTTTAAAGATTAAACTCCATTTATAGTTATTATAAAATCAGCATAACTTCTTAAGGACTGAAGGAGATCAAATGCATTTTGCACCTAGTAAGTGTTGAGTGAATGACAAGGATGGTCGTCCTTGTTAAAAAGATGTTTGTGGGGACTTTCCTGGTGGTCCGGTGGTTAAGATTCTGCACTTCCACTGCAGGGGGCGCAGGTTCGATCCCTGGTCGGGGAACTAAGATCCCGCAGGTCGAGGCCAAAAAAAAAAAAAAACCTGTGATATTTGTGACTTATTTGTTTCAGGTGCTTGCTCTGTCAAGACGCCACCTAGTGTCTCCTTCACTCAGAGTGACATCATTCAGACGCTGCTACAGAGGTGACAGCCCAACAGATTCCCAGAAGGACATGATTGAAATCCCTTTGCCTCCATGGCAGGAGCGAACTGATGAATCCATAGAAACCAAAAGGGCCCGGCTGCTCTATGAGAGCAGGAAGAGGGGGATGCTGGAAAACTGCATCCTTCTCAGGTAAGGGGATAGGAGTCGGGATAGCACTTCTCTTGGACCGGAGGCAGGCTTTTCAACTTCTTTTTCTTTCTTGTTTCTAGCCTCTTCGCTAAGGCACATCTGCACCACATGACAGAGAAACAACTGAACCTCTACGATCGCCTGATTAATGAACCCAGTAATGACTGGGATATTTACTACTGGGCTACAGGTACTAGGCATGATAAGCAACATAAGGTGAAAAATAGGATGACTTGGGCTGATTTGAGTCTGGAATGGTATCCTGGGCATTTTTTTTTTTCTTTTATCATGTAGTAGACACTCAACCCAAACACTCTTCAGATTTTTCCAAAGCGTGCAAAATTTGTTTTATGAGGTAAGGTTCTTTGCAAGCAAAAGAAACCTATTCTATCTAACTTAAGCAAAAAAGGGAATTTAGTGGAATTGTATGGGAAGCTCCATACAAAACTTATCAAAGGGAAGGTTGAAGAGAACCAGGCCCGGAATGGAGTGGAATGAGACAGCTCCGGCTGCATAGCACGAGGTCTTCAGGAGTCTCACTCTGACACCACCTTTGTGAGGAATGAATTCTCATTGTGTATAGTTAGGATTAGCTTTGGCTGTGAGTAAAAATACCCCAAACAATAATGGCTTAAAGAAGACAGAACTATGTTTCTCTTTCTCATAACAGAAGTTCAGAGGTAGATCTCCAGAATGCACAGAGGGGTTTCAGAGTCACGAAGGCCAGATTCCTCCTGACTTGCTTTTCCTTCACCCTCCGCCTGTGTAGGGCTGCCTCATGCCCCAGCATGGCTGCTGAGGCTCTATCTGTCATGTCCATATTTCAGCCAGGGAAAAAGAGTAGGAGAGTGCACCCCATTTTTTATGGATCCTTCTCAAGAAATTATACACCATAATTCCACTTATTTTCCACCTGCCACACTTTAGTCATATGGCTACACCTCGCCATAAGGAAGAAATAATGTAGCCTATTCCACATGCCCAGCTAAATTGGGAATCCTATTATCAAGGAAAAATGGGAGAATAGATATTAGGAGACATCTCATCCATTTCTGTCACTCTGCATCTCCTGTTTTTGTGTTTCCACTCACTATGTGTACCTTAAAATAGAAGCTATTCTATAGGTTCCAAGTGTGAAGTGTGACAGTACAGGGTCTAGAGGCTTATATAACCATTAGAAAGCCCACAGAGTGGGCTTTATAGAAAGCCCTGGCCCTTTATAGAAAATATTTGTCCCTGACTTAGCATAGTGCATTTGATATTCATCCATGTTGTTGTATCAGTAGTTCATTCTTTTTTTTTGGCTGCGTTGGGTCTTCATTCCTGCGCTCAGGGTTTCTCTAGTTGTGGCGGGCGGGGGCTACTCTTTGTTGCGGTGCATGGGCTTCTTACTGCAGTGGCTTCTTCTGTCGTGGAGCACGGGCTCCAGGCATGCGTGCTTTAGTAGTTGTGGCTCGCGGGCTCAGTAATTGCGGCATGTAGGCTCTGGAGCGCAGGCTCAGTAGTTGTGGCGCACGGGCTTAGTTGCTCTGCGGCATGTGGGATCTTCCTGGACCAGGGATCGAACTTGTGTTCCCTGCATTGGCGGGCGGATTCTTAACCACTGCACCACCAGGGAAGTCCCAATAGTTCATTCTTTTGTATTGAGTGGAATTGCAACGTGTGGATGTACCACAGTTCGTTTATCTGCTGACCAGTTGAAGGACATTAGGATATGTCCAGTTTTGGGCAACTATGAATAAAGCCTAAACTGTAAATCTTTGCATACAGGTTTTTGTGAATGTAGGTTTTAGTTTTTCTTGGGTAAATGCCCAGGAAAAGGGTTTCGGGGTCATATGGTAAATGTATGTTTAACATTATAGCAAACTTTATTGATGGACATTAATATTTGAATTTCGTATAATTTTCATGTGTCATGAAATATTCTTTTGAGTCTTTTCCCTCAACCGGTTAAAAATCATTCTTAGGGCTTCCCTGGTGGCGCAGTGGTTGAGAGTCCGCCTGCCGATGCGGGGGACACGGGTTCGTGCCCCGGTCCGGGAGGATCCCACATGCCGCGGAGTGGCTGGGCCCGTGGGCCATGACCGCTGAGCCTGCGCGTCCGGAGCCTGTGTTCCGCAGCGGGAGAGGCCACGACAGTGAGAGGCCCGTGTACCGCAAAAAAAAAAAAAAAAAAAAAATCATTCTAAGCTCACAGGCCATACAGAAATGGGCAGTATGCCATTGTTTGTCAACTCCTATGCCAAGTAAAAGAGGCCAGACTCAAAGACTCTACACTGTATGATTTCCATTTATATCGTATTCTGGAGAAGGCAAAACTACATAGCAGAAAACAGACCAGTGATTGCCCAGGACGGAGTGAGAGGGGAGAAGGAGATGTTCCACATCTTTACCAACACTTGGTATTGTCAGGGTTTAATTTGTTTTTGTTTTTAGCCATTCTAAGAGGCATGTAGTGATGTGTCACTATAGTTATAGTTGGCACAACCCTAATGACTAAGGATATTGGGGGTCTTCTCTTTTCTTTTAATATTTATTTGTTTATTCGGCTCTACCGGGTCTTAGTTGCTGCATGCCGGATCTTCGATGCGGCACGTGGAATCTTTTAGTTGTGGCATGTGGGATCTAGTTCCCTGACCAGGGATCAAACCTGGGCCCCTTGCACTGGGAGCGTGGAGTCTTACCCACTGGACCAACAGGGAAGTCCCGAGGGTCTTTTCAAGTCATTTGCCATTCATACCTCTTTGGTGTTGTGTCCCTAAATCTTCCTCCTGCCTTTTTTTTTAATTGGGTTTTTTGTTTTCTGTTTCACCACCAGCATTTGATGCTATAAATTTCCAAGCACTGCTTTAGCCTTATGATACAAATTTGGGTGTGTTGTGTTTTCATTTTCATTCAACTCAAAATAGTTTCTAATTTCCCTTGTGACTTCCTCTTTGACCTGTGAGTTATTTAAAAGTATGTTTAATTTTCAAATATTTCCAGATTTTCCAGGTATTTTTCTGTTATTGATTCTGTTGTTGCCACAGAATGTATGCTATATAATTTCAGTTCTTTTAAATTTCTTAAAATTTGTTTTATGGCCTGAAATGTGTATATCTTTTTTTTTTTAATATATTTATTTATCTTTGGCTGTGTTGGGTCCTCGTTGCTACGCACAGGCTTTCTCTAATTGTGGCGAGTGGGGGCTACTCTTCAATGTGGTGTGCGGGCTTCTCATTGCCGTGGCTTCTCTTGTTGCGGAGCACAGGGTCTAGGCGTGTGGGCTTCAGTAGTTGTGGCACGTGGGCTCCAGTAGTTGTGGCTCATGGGCTCTAGAACTCAGGCTCAGTAGTTGTGATGCACGGGCTTAGTTGCTTCATGGCATGTGGGATCTTCCCGGACCAGGGCTCGAACCCGTGTCCCCTGCATTGGCAGGCGGATTCTCAGCCACTGCGCCACCTGGGAAGCCTGAAATGTGTATATCTTAATAAATGTTCCATGTGCATTTATTTGAACACAACATGTTGTTCTGCACTTGTTGATGAAGTTTTCTGTAAATGTCAACAAGGTCAAGTTGGCTGATACCGTTCTTCATGTCTTGTGTATTCTGGTTGATTTTGTCTGTACTCTCTATCAATTAATAAGGAGTGTTGAAATCCCCAACTATAATTGTGGATTTGTCTATTACTCCTTTCAGTTCTCACAGTTTTTGCTTCATATATTTTATAGCTCTGTGATTATGTGAAGACATATTTAGGATTGTTCGATTTTCTTGATGAATTGAGTCCTTTATCATTATATAATGTCTGTCTTTATTGCTGGTAGTTCCAAAGTGTCTGATAGTAGACACTCCAGCTTTCTTTTGATTAGTGTTTGCATGGTATATATTTGTCCATTTATATTAGTTTTCTATTGTTACGACAAACTTTAGTGACTTTAAGCAACAACCATTTATTAGCGCACAGTCCTGTAGGTCAGAAGCTGTGCCGAGACCTCACAACCTGAAATCAACGTCATCTCTTCTACATTCCTGCCCGGAAGCTCATTCAGGTTTCAGGGAGCATTCATTCCCTGAGGCGTAGGACTGAGATCCTGGTTGTCTTGCTTGCTATTAATGTCTTTCAACTTCTAGAAGCTGCTCTCAGGTTCTTGCCACATGGCCCCTCTGTCTCAGCATTGGAGATCCTCCCTCACGTGGAATCCCTCTCATGCTTCAGATCTCTCTGACGTCCCCTTCTGCCACCAGCTGGGGAAGATTCTGCTTTTAAAGAGCTCACGTGATTAGGTCAGAACCACCTGGATAATTTTCCTGTCCTGACTGTGCCATATAACATAACCCAGTCATGGGTGTGTAGACCATCATATTCACAGTCCTGGGGATTATACAGGGCTTGTACACAGGGGAGTGGGAGATACTGAGGGCCAGCCTAGAAGGCTGCTTACCACACCATTCTCTTAATTTATCTTTGTCTTTAAGTTGAGCTTCTTATAGATAGCATATATAATCATTCTTTTTTATCCAATCTTATAGTCTTTATCTTTTCATTGGTGTGTTTTGGCCATTTACACATAATTAATTACCAGTGTGGTTGAACTAAAATCTACCATCTTTTTTTTTGTTTCCTATTTCTGCTGTCTGTTCTTTGTTCTCTTCCCCCTCTGTTACCATGGATTTTTTTGGGGGGGGGGGTATTTAAAATTTCATTTTATCTCTGCTATTGTTTTTTTTTTCTCTTCTTTTTTTTTTTTTTGGCCGCACTGTGTGGCATGTGGGGGGATCAAACCTGTGCCCCCTGCATTGGGAGCGTGGAATCTTAACCACTGGACCGCCAGGGAAGCCCCTCCGCTATTGGTTTATCATTTATATCTCTCTATAATTTTTTTTAGTGATTGCCCTAGGATTTACAGTATAAATCTTTAATTAATCATAGTCTACCTTCAAGAATAGTATACTAAAAAAAAAAAGGAATAGTATACTGCGTCATGTGTAATGTAAGAACTTTCAGTAGTACACTGCAATTTCTCTCTTCCATGTTTTGTGCTTTTGTTGTCACACTTTTTACTTGTACTTACGTTGTACGTCTACACTACATTTCTGTTGTTTTACTTTAGACAGTTATCTTTAGAGCAATTTAAAATAAGGGAGAAAATACATTGTATTTTGTATTTTATAAATATGTAAATTATAACACATTATATATAAATATGTATGTAACCTATAACACATATTATGTATAAGGTACATTATATTTACCTTCATTTTAATCATCTCTGGAGATCTTCATTTCTTTATGTAGATCCGTGTTTCTCTGGTATCATATTCCTTCTGCTTGAAGAACTTCATTTAATATTTCTTGTAGTGTAGGTTGGCTATTATGAATTCTCTCAGCTTTTGTTTGTCGTTTTCAGAAGGTATTTTCAGTGGATATAGAATTACAGGTTCGCAATTATTTCTTTTATTTAAAAAAATTATTTATTTATTTTATTTAGTTGGCTGTGCTGGGTCTCACTTGTGGCAGGTGGGCTCCTTAGTTGCGGCTCACCGGCTCATTTGTTGCAGCATGCGAACTCTTAGTTGTGGCATGCATGTGGGATCTAGTTCCCTGACCAGGGATTGAACCCAAGCCCCCTGCATTGGGAGCTCGGAGTCTTAACCACTGTACCAGCAGGGAAGTCCCCACAATTATTTCTTTCAGCACTTTACATGGGCACTCTTCTTTTGTGAGGCTGTTAGTACGCAGGATCGAGTCAGTCTGGTTAGGAATTGAGCCGGATTTGGATCTGTGTTTCCTACCTCATGTTATTGTTGGAAATTTTTCATCCATTATCTCTTCATATGTTTCTTCTGCCTCATTTTCTTCCTCTTTCCCTTCTGGGATTCCAGTTACACTTGGTTTAGACTGATATTGTTCCACAGCTTTTGGATTCTGTGTTTTGTGTCTTTTACTCTTATTTTTCTTTTCATGTGTTAGTTTGAGTAATTTGTACTGGATAATATTTATTGACCTTTCTTCCACTTCGCTAATTCTTTCCTTGACCATTAAATATTATGATGAGTCCATTCTGCTTGTGGGCTACTATATTTCTATTTTTATTTTTAACATTTCCATTTGACTTTCACAGTTTCCACCTCTGCTGGAGCTCCTTATCAGTTCATGCATTTTTCCTACTTTTTCCACTAGCACCTTTAACATAATAGTCATAGTTACTTTATTTAAATCCCCTGTCTAATAGTTCTAACATCCACGTCATTCCTGAGTCCGTTTCTGTTGATTGCTTTGTCCTTTCACAGTGTGTTGTTTTTCACTTTTCTTTTGTGTGTATGTTAGACACATTTGATTAAATGTTAGACATCATGAGTGAGACAGTAAAAACTGAGGGAAATGGTCTTTATGCTTAGAAATGGGCATGATCCTTCCGCGGAGCAGTCGGAGTGGGAATCGAGTCAGTCTAGTTAGGAGTTAAGCTTACTTTGGATTTTGTGATTGCTTTGGTTCCCTTCAGTTCACCACCAGCCTCTATTGTTACCATGTGCATCCTCCTGTATTTCTGTGCTTCAAGGAGATCTCTCTCCATGCTGCTCTTGCCCTCTCCCAGCTGTAGATACCTATTGATTTCCACTTGGTGCTTGTTGCTTTGGGGAAGGGAGGGTATTCTCTGTTATCCTGGTCCATTGGTCCCTGTGGCCATGGGTCTTGGGGGTGAGCTTTCTCAGTGATCCTGCTGGTCCCATCAGGGTAGAGGATTTTTTTTCTTTTACCCTTCCACCAGCCCAAATGTGTCCTCACATGTGCCCTGTAGGAGACAGGATTCGCTGATCCACTCCCAGCCTCTTGAGGCTTTTGTTCTTCGGAAAAGGAAGGGCCAGGCTGGGCATTGTGCTTTTGTGGGTGGGCGGGCAGTATTGGCCGCTCCCCTCCTCCTGGCCTGTATCACTGAGGGAGGCTTTCTCCAGCTTCCTGCTCTGGACACAGTCTTTGTCATGCGCATACTTAGTGGGGGATTGTTGAGAAGAACCTGCACATTGGGGCAAATTCTCCTTGTGTCTGTGGCTCCCAGAGATTTTTGTACCTCTCATGCTAGCCTACCTGGCTTTCAGCAGCTGATGAACAATTTTAGCTAAATTCTTCTTACCTGTTTGTATGTGCCCAGTGCCTCGTCTTCCTGTGCCCTCTCTCAAGTGAGCATGTGTTCATATCCATTTTCTCCTTTGAGGGGTCTCTCTTTGCTTAGATTTTATTCTCTTGGGTGCCCTGTGACCTCAGCTCTCTGATGACTTCAGAAAGTTGTGATAGTTCTACTTGATCTGACTTTTTCTTGTTGGGATGAGTATAATGTACTTTCCAACTTTCAGCATCCTGGGGAGCGCCTAAACCTCCTTGATCTTATTCTGGTCGTCACACACAAAAAAACAGATGCCAGGCTCTGTGCCAAGTGAGGGGAAATCAAGCTTTGTTTGGGGGAATTCCCTCTCCTAGCATTGTACTTAGTCTTGCTAGGAGGGTAATTCCAAAGCATATTACCTAAGGTTTCCCAGTGGGAGGCTTTGCTTGTAATTTGAACCTTAAGTGAGCATCTCACGGTTGGAAAGAAAGATCCAGAGGTGAGCAGCATCCTGCCAGACTCTCTTCCGCTGGCCTGAGGCTGGCGTCCTCATCTGTCTGCTCTCTGTGCCTTTGTTGCCTCTCCATGCAAATCTGGTTCTCCAGGTTCATGTTAATTTGGGGAGCCTCTATTAGCTTTCCAGTAAATTCTTTCATACTTAAGTTTACTAGAGTTATCAGTCGTTGTCACTTACATCCAATGATTTTTGCCTCAGGAAATATATAGGCTAGAAGGGAAAACACAGTACTCAGAAAACAACTGAAGTACCAAATGCAGAGCAAAACAGTACGGCCAAGGTTGGACAGGCCAGGGGTCAGCAGAATTGCTCATGGAAGACCAGATAGTAAATGTCATCATCTTGCAGTCATATGGTCTCTGTGGCAACTACTCAGCTCTGCCATCGTAGCACAGAAGCAGCCATGGACAGTACGTAAACAAGTGAGAGCAGCTGTCCCAGTAAAGCTCTTTACAAATACTGGCTGCTGTAGGTTGCCACCCCACGGTACAGGCTGCCATGTATATTCAGAGGAAGAATGGAGCTGCTCTGTGTATCCACTGTGCTTTTTGGCCAAGGCCAGAGTTTCAAGTTTCAAGATCCTTATACCTGGCAACTGACTGACCAACGTAATTCTTTTTGCCCATCCTTCTCTTGCAGAGGCAAAGCCAGCCCCAGAAATATTTGAAAACGAAGTCATGGCCCTGCTGAGAGACTTTGCTAAGAACAAAAACAGAGAGCAGCGACTGCGGGCCCCAGATCTCGAATACCTCTTCGAAAAGCCACATTGAGCTGAGGGCCACTGCCTGCCTGGCCTCGGTCTGCGGATGCTTACTGCTTATGACGGGTATTGGCCTTGATGTCCTGCTTCTCCTTAGACACTCAGCCCACCCAGACCATTGGTCCTGCCTCCAATGATGGACCCGCCTCTCTCCTGAGGACATGTAAATGTTCAGTGTATCTCATTCTAAGACCTTGTGGTTCCATTCTAAGCCTCAGAGCGGTTTGTCTAAGTTACCGGTGTTCGGGCCCAACTTTTCTCTGGCTCCACAGGAGGGCACTGTAGGGAAGCGATTGGGCCAGCTCGTTGCTTCAGCCAGAAGTGAACTCAGTGCAGAGGGGCGGCCAGCTCTCTGGGCTTTGTTCCAGTGAAATTCCCCCTTCCAACCTGGGATGGTTCTTTCTGCCAAGGGACACTGATCCAAGCCCCCTGAGCGGAATCCTTCAAAGGCCCAGCAGGCAGATGAGGGCAGTGGGCAGGAATGGTGTGGGCACGCATCCTCACCCGATTTTCTCTAAAATGCTCACTTTGTAAATTGAGCGATAATTGAATATTAAAGAGTATTTTAAAAAGGAAAATCACAACTCCCCAGCCCTCACACAATTATTTTAATTTTGTCTCTTCTCACGTAATCCACAGGCATACGTTTATAGAGCTTTACAAGGTCACAGTCGTAGGTTTTAGCTTCATGCAGCACTATAGCAAACATTTTCTATATTTCTACAGTCTCCACGATCGTTTTAGTTGACAAACTAATAACGCATAAGAAATAATATGTTAGGATGAATTAGCTGAAAGTGTTTAGCTCTAGGACTAGAAGATTTCGACATTGCCAGGAGGGTAGTCTCACTGGAGGAATTTTCCCCTAGGAGCTGTAATCCAATCAGAACGGCCATCACCCAGACTGGGCCAGGACCATCAAAGGTGCGATCGGAGGAAGGCAGGCCTGAATCGCTAGGCAGGCGGTTGGTGAGCACAGGGCTGCGCGCAGGCAGGAAGCACACGTTTCCAGCACTCTTGAGCTTCGCGGTCCCCACGGAGCGTCCTCGTGGTCCTGCCTGCCCCTCAGTGTCCCTGGCTGAGGAGAGAACCAGCCTTTATTTACTTACACGATCTCAGTAGAGCTTCACAGCTCTCCTGCAGACAAGTGGTGTCACACCTATTTTGTAGATGAGAAAGTGGGCTCAGAGAGAGTGATTTGTCCAAGATTAAGTCACTACTCAGTCAGAAAGCCAGAATCTTGCTCAGTTCAGTCTGTCTCCAAAGCTCATGAACTTTCTGCCAGAACGTGCTACCTTACTGGTGGAAACTGTAGAAATCTACGCTTTGGGAAGTTATAGCAGAGAAACTTGACGGTTCTGAGCCATGACCTGTGTCACATAGGGCAGGGGTCCCCAACCCCCCGGCCATGGACTGGTATGGGTCCACGGCCTGTTAGGGACCGGACCGCACAGCAGCAGGTGAGTGGCGGGCGAGTGAGCAAAGCTTCACCTGCCGCTGTGCATCGCTTGCACTACCGCCTGAACCATGCCCCACCCCCACCCCCCCACCGTCTGTGGAAAAATTGTCTTCCCTGAAACTGGTCCCTGGTGCCATGAAGGTTGGGGACCGCTGACACGGGGAACAGGAAGCTGCCAGGTGCCTCCCAAAGTAAGCACTTAGCCACCCACGATAGCTCTCGTAAAGTGAGGGTAGGAACTGGTTACAAGGCAGATCCTGACTCTGCTGCTTACTGTCTGGATAAATGAATTGGCTTGAGCCTCGATTTCCTCATCTATAAAGTGGGGATGATGATGCTCCCTGTCTAACTTTCTGTGAAGATCAGATGTGAAGAGATAAAGCACACGGAGCTCTTCCGTGGTCCCCAGCACGCGGTAAGCGCTCGGTAGATATTAGGTGGCAGCGTTAGGTCATGGCCTCAGCCTGAGATCTAGGAGCCGTGTCCTAACACAAATGGCCTGCCGTGTCAGCGAGGTCTCCAGATCTTCATGCAAGGCAGAGTCCTGCAGGTAGAAAACCAGACCTGTTAGGAACCATGGGATGTCTTACCAGCCAGTAAAGACTGGAGAGAAAACAGACCCTCTGGTGTCAAGAACTTCGATGGAAAAATCTGTAGCACTGTCACCTAAGCAAGGAATGGGAGTGAGAAATGGCGGGCAGAAGCAGACATCGATCGCCCTGGGAGCTCAGCACAGGCTCTGGCCAATCTCTCGGGCCTCACTTGATGTACTGTGTGGAGAATGTTAAACAGAGTTTATGCAGAGAGATGTCTGGACTGTCAGAAGTGCACATGCGTTGGGCAGCGACTTACGCATCTATCCTGGACTCTTGTGCAACAGATCCCAGCAGCCAAGTATGCAGCCTGGGCTTTATCCCCCTGGGGTTTGATCTCTCCTCACCCTGATTTTGTCTTTTTTAACATAACGTTCAGCTGCTGCCACTTTGACCTGGGAATGGCATGCTTCTAAAGGAGATGTTTTCTTCCCAGGCTGCTGTCTTGTGTCATCTCTGAAAGTGAAGGATCTTGCTTAACTTCAGCTGCTCAGTGTCAGACCAGGGGTGCTATGTAAACAGTTTTTCCCTTTATTAGGCATTAAGTAAAACTAGGCCAGCCACAGGACATTTTTTAAAAATTAATAAACATATTGCAAGGGCCAGCAGCCCCGCAAGATCTGTGATGAACAAAGCTGGACTTATTCCTCTCCCTGTGACACATCACTGCTCACTGACCTCATTCAGAGCCTCTGTGGGGCACCCAGGCGTCTGGCCCTGCCCTGTCCCATCTGAAGTGGTCTCACGAGACCTGTCGCACAAGCTCCCACATCAGACGTCAAACTGGGGCAGTAAAAGCTGTCCTCTCCCCATCATTTCCTCTCTTAATCATTTTAAGTCTTCAGAATCCATAAGCCAAATCCCTTTTGCCCGACCCTGAGCCTTAGATGGGGCATATCTGTCGGGGTCATCGCAGAGGCACCTCTGACTGGTGTTGGCCGTCGTCTGGAGGTCTCTTCAGCTCGGTGAGGGTGGCACTGACCCAAACCTTGTTCATATTTTTAAACATCCCCAGGGAAAGGTTCCACTGGGGGAGTAGAGAGTCTTACTTTTATCTTTCCATCCATCTGCTATCGTGGCTAGACAGGAAGTTTCCATGATGGGGAAGTTCACGCAGCCTTAAATGGCAAGCAGGGCTGGGAGACCTGCGCTGACAGCATCTCATTGGTACAGCCCGTCGTATCTGAGGATGGAGGACTTGCCATCCTGCAGCTGACAAGCTGAGGGTGCTGACCAGCTCCCAGTTAAGCCACCTTGTTCGGGTTCCCAGTGAACCCTCTGGCACTGAGGACCGGCGTTAGGCTCTTCCCTAGTCAGGTGACCTGAGGCAAGGAGTGGAGCGCTCCTTTGCCTTTAAGGAACAAACGTCTGTCAGCAGTCAGACATTTCAGGGCAGATGGTGGAAAAGTTGAAGCTATCCAAGATACCACCAGGCGTCCAAGGAGAAGACGTGCAGAGGAGAAATCTACCTCCTCGTAACCTGAGAGGTAGTCTTTTGCTAGGTCCCAGGTCTCGCCTGAATCCAGATATTCCCGCCAAGGAGGAGAACGTTCTCTTTAAAAGGACAATTTGAACACATTTTACGTAACTACACATCACAGCATGTAGAGTTAAAAAGCAAATTATGATGTTAAGATGTACATTTTGTTTCGCAGTGGATTTCAGTTAGTATCTGGTGAAATGTTCACATTTGGTGATGCCCTGGGACACGTGTTGGAGAAATAGAGTAGAGCAGTTCAGGGCAGCTGCTTGGGGGTCAGGCCTAAGGTAGAGTCCTGGCTCTCCCATTGGTCAGTTGGGTTGGTCACCTTGTTTAACCCCTCCACGCTTCTGTGTCTCTCATCTGTAGAAAGGAAAGTCAAAGAACCACCTCACGTGTGGGTGTAAGGACTAAATAAGTCACCTGTGTGAAGTGCTCAGCACGGCATCTGGCACCTGAGCGACACTCGTAATCACGGCTAGTGGTGGTGTTGGCCGAAGGCACGCCCAGCACCGCTAAGAGCATTCCTCGAATGACGTCACTCAGGCCTCACAACAGGGATATGAGACAGGCACAACTATCATTCCCTCGGCCAGGTGAGGAAAGTGAGGCCCGGTGAGATGAAGCTGCTTGCCGGAAGCCGCAGGCGGGAAGCGTGGGAGCTGGAATTGGAAGCCAGGCAGTGGGCCTCCAGGGCCTGTGCACCGAGGCCCCGTCTGCTACCTCGAAACACGGAACTGTCGTCATTACTCCTCTGCTCCTGACTCGTCACCTGCATCTTGCCTTGGTCCATGGAGGACTGCTGTGCAGAGTCCTTCATGGAGACCCCCTCTCGGTTCCTTATAGGCTCCCCCCTCCCCCTCGGGTCCTGACCCTTGTAGAGATGATATCACAGCCTCAGCAGTTCCAGCCTGAACACCTGAGCCCTCCAAGCAGGACAGGTGCAACTCCAAGTGATGGTCTGGAGTTCAGAGAGACTGCCTTTGGATTTTCGGGGGGCCAGGGGCAGAGCTCGATCTCTGCCCTGCTTCAAGGCTTTCATCCTTACCTTGAGCAGCAGAGATGAGGATGGAAGCTTTCTGGGTCTTGCTGTCACTATCCGTCTTTTCCTTCCAAGCCACAGGCTGTCTCAGACCTGCATGTGGCTGGTCGGGAAGACTATGCGGACCCCATTCCAGGGCCCCCAGCTGAGTTGTCCAACCTCTATTGCGCCCACTGGCTCCAGCACTTTTGCTGACAAGCCACTGCTGGTTGCTCCTAAGAGCACAGGCTCTCCCCTGCTCCCCTGTCTCTCTTTGCTCCCACCCCTAAGCAGAGTCATGCACAGTGAGAAGGTTTTAGTAGAGTTATACTAGATGCCGTGTCTCCTGCGCAAATAGAAACAGCAGTGGGCTTGGTCCAAACAGGAAGAGTGACGCTCAGAAATCTGATTAGAAAGTGACGCTATAACGGTCTTCACTAGATGCTGGGGTCAGAGAAGGTTTTGTTTTTTTTTGGCCACGCTATAAAGCGTGCGGGATCTTAGTTCCCTGACCAGGGATCGAACCCATGTCCCCTGCAGTGGAAGCACGGACTTTTAACCACCGGACTGCCAGGGAAGTCCCTATAATTTCACTCTTTATTTCACTGATTCACAAGCAGAGGTGGTCAGCCCTAGCACCATGTGCTAGGCCTAGTGCCAGGCCCAGGAGACAGAGGTGAACGATATACAGCCCGTGCTCTGGAGGACCTTTGAAGGAGGGGTAAGCGAACAGAAGAGAAGGGATGATCGGTCCGTGTGTCTCAGGCACTGACTCAACCGGGCACGGGCCGTGGGACATCCAGCCTCATGTGACAGGCACACCTCCACACCAGGCCGTGGAGCTGAGACACCTACTTTTAATATCCTAGAAATAGCTTCCCTTGTTCTGAATTCACTCTCACCGATCAATTTTATGAGGGTCTGGCGGACCCTTAGCCCTTGTAGCCGCTCCCTTTGCTGTGATTTTGCAGGGCCCTCCCCTCTGACCCTGGGGTCAGCCAGGGTCTTGCTCGGCCAACGGGATGTCGGTTATCATGAAGTCAGCGGGGCCTCGAGAAGCGCTGGCACAGCTGGGCGCTGGAGCTCCTGTGCCTCTTCTGCCACCACCTGAAAGCCTGCCCAGCTTAGCTTTCTGGAGGATGAGTCTCGTGTCCAAGTCATCCCTTGCCCCTTAGCCAAAGTCAGCTGGTAGGTAAGTGAGACGAGTCAAGACCAGAAGAATTACCCAGCCAAGCCCAGTGCAAACTGCAAACCCGAAGACCCTCAAGCTAAATAAATTCTGCTTATTTTAAGCCACCAAGTTTGGGGGTGATTTGTTATGCAGCATTATAGCTGCATACAGTCACCAACAGTATTATAGCTGTTGGTAACTGATAACAGATGGTAATTGGGCTTCCAGTGTAGATTTGCTTATAGAGAAAAAAAAAAAATCACCAACCGACCAGCATGAGTGAGTATCCTGTCCCCTGGGCAGGTGAACTTTTCACTATAATACTTTTTAAAAGGAGGCTGCTTAGTATATCAGACTCTTGTGAACTTAGTATCAGTCTCATACAAACACATGTAATTCCTCCTCGACTATTTGAACAGCCAACATGTACCGAGTGCTTTTTCTAGACCACACATTGGGCTAACACAATACCTGCATTGACTCACTCAGTTCCTATGACAGCCCTATGAAGTAAGTTGTACTGTTATCTTCATTTTGCCAATGAAGAAACAGGCCCAGAGGAATTGAGTTACTCGCCCGTGGTGACATTGGCTTAGCACTTGGGCAGAAGTGATCAAAGTGATGTAGGACCCTTGAAAAGCAGGAGTTCTGTGTTCTGCACTAGCAAAACACTGGGTAAACGAATGCCTGCTCTGACGGGGGAGGTACCCTATGTGTTTTCCAAGCTGGCAGCCCACAAGGAAGAGGCCGGAAAGCAGAAAACCAGTCATCCCTGTTGGCTACTACTGGCTGCATTTGGTGAGGATATAGAAGGACGAGATGAGCTCAGCAAAGAATTACCTGGTGTTCAAGTAGGAATGAAAGGAAATAGAATCCAGAAGTCTTGGGCCTTGCAGGGTTAAAAATCTATACGCTAAACAGAAAAAGATGAGATATAAGCAATGCTTTGGGCAACAAAGGCCCAGTAAGACTTTTGCCTTAGACGAAGTGTCTCAGCACAGGATCAGATTAAAGGCCTGCCTCCTATTTATCGTTCTACATGTGCCTCAAGATAGACACCGAGGAGGGGAACCAGCAAAACAAGTTAGGCTCAAGAATTAGGTCTAGGGAAAGACTGGGTGAGCGTGACCACTGGCACATGAAGCCTTTTCCTTTCCTGCTCTTCACAAGTCAGCTTCTCCGAGGGGTTGACTACACTCATCACCACTTCCTTGTCTCCTTTCCTTATCGCATCTTCACCTCTCTAGCTTTCCACCTCATTATTTGAATGAAAGCATCTCTCACTAAGGTCACCAGGACCTCCATATTACTAAATCCAGCGGACATTATTCAAAGCTTTACTTTTCCCTCTGACCAACGATAGAAACCTCCCCGTCCCTTGGTTTTCATGATTCAGCATTTCCTTCCGTTTCCTTCTGCCTTTTCAGCCACACCTCTACCTCTTTGGAGGCATCTCACCCCCACCTCACCCCCACCCCCCGTCATTAAATTTGAAGTTCCTCATGATGCTGTCCTAGGAGCCCTCCTTTTTTCTCTCTGTACACCCTCCACTGATCTCACCCACACCAGGGTATGGACACTTTTTTTTTTTTTTTTTTGGGTGCCACACACCTTGCAGGATCTTAGTTCCCCGACCAGGGATTGACCCCGGGCCCATGGCAGTGAAAAAAAAAAAATGAACACCCTTAACATTACCTTTAAGGTTCCTGCCTGGGATGCCCACATATTTTTTTTCTTCTTTTTTTATCTCTTCCCTTCTTTTTTTCTTACGTTACGCGGGCCTGCCACTGCCGTGCCCCCCTCCCATCGCGGAGCACAGGCTCCGGACGCTCAGGCTGAGCGGCCATGGCTTATGGACCCAGCCGCTCCGCGGCATGTGGGATCCTCCCGGACCGGGGCACGAACCCGCGTCCCCTGCATCGGCAGGCGGACTCCCAACCACTGCGCCACCAGGGAAGCTCAAGGGATGCCCACATCTTAAACGTCATCTTGGTCCCACTCTCAGTTTCTGTGCTCCAGCTCCTCCTAGGCTCCTTCGGCCTCTGATCCTCTCCACGACATCTCCCACCACAGGACCTTTGCACGGTTCCCTCTGCCCAGAGTGCTCTTTCCTCCCTTTCCTTCTTACTCCTATCCTCTTTCAGATCTCTGCTCAGGTGCCACTTCCTCAGAGAAGACCTCCCTAACATCTCAATTTTAAATCCATCACTCTCTGATCAATGCCTGTCTCCCCATCAGACTTCAAGTTCCATGAGGACAGGACTAGATCTATTTTTGTTCACCTGGGATCCGTAGTACCTGGCACATCACTTGGCATGTAGAAGGCATTCCCAATTATTTAAGAAATGAGTAAAAAAAAAAAGAAAAAATTGATGTGTCAATCTGATTGCAGAGCTCAAAGCAAACCTTCCCAACAGCAAGAGCTGTGGGTCTGCAGGGCTCAGAGGCCTCTTGGGTCTCCTGCTGTCCTGAGATTTTTTTTCCCCTTCCCTAGTTCCAGTGGTTCAGTGTGCTTGAAGGATTGGTCCCCTTCTTTCCAGGTGGCTGGATGCCCTCGGACTGGGGAGAAGGGTTTTAAAGAATAAGATCTGTCTTTCTCACTGTGGAAAGTGGAGAGAGTTCTTGGTTCTCTGCCCAGGTGTCTGGAGGACCTGAGATGCTAAAAGAAGCGAACTCTCAAAGCCAAGCATGCTTCAGGAAATAGATGCACCAGAGGGCCCTGGAGCCAGGGCTGCTGGGGTCCATCCTCTACTGTGGCCTCCCAAGCCAGGCTTTCCCTGGGTCGTCTCACAACAAGCCTCCTTTCAGAGGAGATCACATTATCCCATTTCTACACGAGGAAACTGAAACTCAGAGAGGCTTGCCGTCAGCCACACGGCTGGCAAGCAGCAAAACAGGATGTAAATCAGGGTTGCCCCAGAACTTGTGTACTTGCCAGCACCGCACTTGTCCCAGACTTAACCTGTCCACTCATTGCCATCGTGAGCTCTGCCGTATCCATGCACCATCTATACTAATATTCACTTGCTATCTTTCTTAAGTTGAGCCCCTTTTTATTTAAACAAATTAATTTTATTTCATCTTTCTTAACTCTTTTTTTTTTTTCTTTTGGCCACGCCACGCAGCTTGTGGGATCTTAGTTCCCCGACTAGCGATTGAACCTGGGCCCTGGCTGTGAAATCGCCAAGTCCTAATCACTGGACCACCAGGGAATTCCCTAGACAAATTAATTTTAAAAGGAAACCTTACATCATCACTGTAAATGGAAAAAGTCATATCAGTAGTGTCACTTGCCAAAATTAAAAAGGTAACTATAAAAATAAGTACGTAAAATGTTATTGAATTTTTCTAAATTATAAAAAATTTCAAACATACAGCAATGTCGAACGAGTTTTACGGTAAGCACCCATATATCCAGCACTTAGATAACCATTAACTTTTCACTCTACTTGATTCGCTGTATATCTTTCCATCTTTCCATCCCTCTTTCCACCCACTCATCCATCTACTTTTGGATGCATTTCAAAGAAAATTACAGACATCAGAACACTTGCCCTAAATACTTCAGAATGCGTATCATTAACTCGACTTTGATATTTTGTATTTAAAGTTTTTTTCTCTTTTGCTGTAAAATGTACATACAGTGAAATGCACAAATCTTAACTCTACGTTTGCTGAGTTTTGACAAATGCTTGCATCAACCTCCTGTCAAGATACAGAAATTCCCATCACCCCAGAAAGTTCCCTCATGCTCCATCTATGCATATATTGTAAAATGAGTACCACGGTAAGGTTAATTAATACATCCATCATCTTACGGTTACCTTTTGTGTGTACATGGCGAGAACTTTTAAGATCTACTTTCTTAGCCACTTTCAAGTGCACAAAACAGTACTGTTAACTGTAGTCATCATGCTGTACATTAGATCCCCAGAAGCTATTCATCTTTTTAAAATTTTTTTTTAAATTTTTAAAAATTTTTTGTTTTATTTTTATTTATTTATTTTTTTGTGTGGTACACGGGCCTCTCACTGCTGTGGCCTCTCCCATTGCGGAACACAGGCTCCAGACGCGCAGGCTCAGCGGCCACGGCTCACGGGCCCAGCCGCTCCGCGGCATGTGGGATCCTCCCGGACCGGGGCACGAACCCGTGTCCCCTGCATCGGCAGGCAGACTTTCAACCACTGCACCACCAGGGAAGCCCATAATTTTTTAAAACTTTGTTTTATTTATTTTTTGGCTGCATTGGGTCTTTGTTGATGTGCGTGGGCTTCCTCTAGTTGCAGCAAGCGGGGGCTACTCTTCGTTGCGTTGCCCAGGCTTCTCATTGCGGTGGCTTCTCTTGTGGCGGAGCACGGGCTCTAGGCACACGGGCTTCAGTAGTTGTGGCACTCGGGCTCAGTAGCTGTGGCTCGCGGGCTCTAGAGTGCAGGCTCAGTAGTTGTGGCGCACGGGCTTAGTTGCTCTGCAGCATTGTGGGATCTTCCCGGACCAGGGCTCAAACCTGTGTCCTCTGCATTGGCAGGCGGATTCCCAACCACTGCGCCACCAGGGAAGCCCTGTTACTCATCTTATAACAGGAAGTTTGTGCCCTTGGACCATCTTCACTCACTTCCTCCCCACCCCCAGCCCCCACGCCCTGCCTCTGGCAACCACCAATTTACTCTCTCTTTCTATGAGTTTTTCTTTTCTTTTCTTTTTTCTTTCTTTTTTTTTTTTTTTGGCTGCGCTGTGTGGCATGTGGGATCCTAGTTCCCTGACCAGGGATTGAACCCGGGCCCTTGGCAGTGAAAACTTGGAGTCCTAACCACTGGACCGCCAGGGAATGCTCGAGTTTGTTTTTCTTAGATTGCATATAAGTGAGACCATACAGTATTTGCCTTTCTCTGTCCACCTTATTTTGCTTAGCATCATGCCCTCAATGTCCATGCATGTTCTTGCAAATGGCATGACTTCCTTCTTTTTTATGGCTGAATAATATTCCTCTATATATACACACTTAGGAACACTTGTACATCCTATTGGCTCTGTTTCCCTGGAGAACCCTGACTAATACACAGAATCACATCTGAACTTATTTCCCAAAAGTCCTCAGATCTTCAGTTCTTTGCTTATGCTGCAGTAGCAAACAAAATCCCAGACCTCCGGGGCTTGAAGCTCTCTCTATCACATCCCCGTCTGCTGAGGGAAAGCCCGCTCTCTGGGGCAGCTGACCTCCAGGAGGTGACTCAGTGATCCAGGCTGCCTCCATCCGTTGGTTCTTCCATCCTGACATTCCTGTCTCCACCCACAGAGAGTAGAAAACTCACAGCCACTGATAACTGCCTCAGACTGAGAGCGGCATTCCTCAATTCCTCTTGCAGCACATTGGCCAGAACTGGCCACATGGTCCTTATCTAACTGCAAGGGAGGCTGGGAAATGTAACATAACCATAAGCACTTATTGAGTGCCTTCTCTATGCCAGGCTATGTGCTAAGCCCTTAAATATTATCTTTCTGGAGTCCTCAGCCTGTGTGAGTTCTACCATGACCTCATCATATAGGTAAGGAAACAGGCTTAGTAGAGTTGACTCCCAGAGCACAGATCCCAGAAAAACAGGGCTGGAGAGTCAAACCCAGATCTCTGTGTATCCAGAAGCCACCCTCTTGACCCCTGTCCTCGGTTTCTTGCTGTTCACTGATGAGAATATCTCTATCCCACTGGAAAACTGAGATTGTGTTCTTATTTTCTGCTCCATCTCATTCCATCTTCCCCAGGAGTCATGAATTTTTAAACCTTGTGCGAGATCAACCAGTTCACCCAGAGGAGACAGTAAAAGAACAGAACAGGCAGAAACAGAACAGCCAACAAATATGCTCGGCAGAGTTCTTCCAGGAAACATCTACGGATGGGAGTGGAAATGAACTACAGGAAGTTATGCTAGCTTGGTGGGAGGTGGGGGGAGAGAGCGCTCAAACCAGCAAGGAAATCATTTCCTTTTAGGAAAGACAGAGACAGAGAGGGATTGGACTTAGGCTGTTAGACTCGGGCTATTTCAGTTCCTGGTGGCAACAGATCAGTGAGCAGAGCCTCCAGGGCACGTTTTAAAGGTGGGGGTTTTAGGACCCCAGTCCCGGGCACCTCTCCTGCCTCATTAAGGCAGCAGCCGTCCTAGAGGCCCGAGTCACAGTGCAGAGATGCTGCAAATGGGCAAAATCGATAGTGAAAACTGAAGTCATCCTGGCCCAGCTGCTGGCCTGCTCCCTGGACCCAACGTTTACACCCCTAATAATCACAGCCCCCATCACTCACCGGTCCCACTGTGCGTGTGTCACACTGAGCCCCTATCTTACAGTTCTCATTTCATTCTCACAACAGCCCAGGGAGCAGGTGGCATCCTGCTGTCACAGGGAGGAAAGCAAGGCCTGGGACACTGTCCTAGATGGAGCCAGGATCCAAACGCAGGTCGGTGAGGCCCCAAAGCCAGGGCTCCTATCCTAACACCACGCCGTTCAGACCCAGGAGCCTCCGGATCCACTTCTCCCAAACCAGTCACCTCAGCCTCAGAACCGCTGAGCCCTTCAGCGGGGCAGCGCCACCACCCAGGGCTGAACCAAGAGGTGGCTGTGCGAATCCAGGCCACCCTGCTACCCCCATGCCACGGACAAGAGGGGCCCGTGGGCTTGGCGTTGCTCCAACCAGCCCTTCCTGTCATGACCCCCTTGACGCCACGTTCCAGTTTCAAGTTGCTCCGTCCTGGATCACAGAGTGGGGGCACCTGGCCTGGATGGGGATTGTCAGGTGGGCTTAGAAGAATCTGGGTTCAGAAACAGTGTTCCTGTAGGCAGAATGTAGGGTTCGATGAGCTCTGTTCCTCAAACTCTGTGCCCTCCATAGACACACCTCAGGGTCTGGGCTGGAGACACTGCCAGTGCTGGCCCAGCCGGCCCCAGAGGGTGAGGCTGAGTGTGGCCTAGGGTGAGGCAGACTCCCCTCCACACTCTCCTGTAACAAGGGGAGGGACCTGGAAAGAGGGTGGGCTGGGGTCCTGCCGTCTCACAGATGAGGGGGGTGAGGGAGACACAGAGCCAGTCATCATTTTAATGTCTGTTTGAAGAAAGAGTTCCAAGACCTTGAGGTCAAATAAACAACACATCTCAAACTAAAAACAAGCAAGCCAAACCTCCAGTTCTGGCCTAGTTCCCTCTTTCACAGGCAGCAGGACCAGAGAGTGTGGTTAATTAAGGAAAGTCACACAGCACTATTTGTGCCAGAGGCAGACCTCAAACTCAAGTTCCAGAAGCGGCTCAGAAAGGAGCAGAGATGTGACCTCGGCTCACCCAAGACATTGGCATCCCTGCCTCTTCCTCTTTCACCTAAATGGACTCAGACCAGGCCTTTCCTGGGGGCAACACCTGATTCCATTCTCCTCCCCGAGCAACCCCCTTGCCTCGGGGCCCACCTGAAGCCAGGGAACATTACCCTTTGTGCCTTCCCCAGCCTCCAGCACACAGACTTCAGAAGTATGAGTGTAGTAAGTTCTAGCAATTCCACTTCTGGTTGTGCATCCCTCAAAAATTGAAAGCAGGGACTCAACAAAATACTTATACACCCATGTTAGCAGTATTACTCACAATAACCAAAAGATAGACACAACTCAAGTGTCCATCTACAGATGAGAGGATAAACAGCGTGTGGCATATACATATGAGGGACTATTAGTCAGTTTTAAAACAGAAGGAAATTCCAACACCTGCTACAGTATGGATGAAGCTTAAGGACATTATGCTAAGTGAAATAAACCCGACACAAAAGGACAAATATTGTACGATTCCTCTTATATGAGGTGCCTAGAGCAGTTAAATTCATAGAGATAGAACGTCACCTGTGGGTTGCCAAGGGCTGGGGGGAGGGGGGAATGGGGAGTTAGAGAAACTGAGGCCCAGAGGTGAGAGGTCCAAAAGTCACACAGCGATGGGGTCAGCACTGGGTCCAGCACCAGGTGAGCAGCCCCTAGGCTCCTGCTTCTTGTGAGCTCCGGGCCCTTGGTCTCCCGAACACTCCTTGCCCAGGCCGGGCCCCTCTGTTCTGGAAAACCTGGTGGCCGGTGGTCGGGCGATCTAGTAGCTGCGCCTTCTCCTCGCTTCCCTCCAGGAGCCCCCCAGCTTTATGAGGGCAGCACCAGTCTATCACCTGCAGTTCTGAGTGATGGCCGCTGGGTGTCGCCACACAGCAAAAAAACCACAGGCCACCAGGAGGATCACCGCCGCCTCCCAGAATTCCTCCCCGTCTTTCGTGGGCTCCGACCCAGGGGTCCCCAGCAGCGCAAGAGCTCCCGTCACAACGTTATGGGACAGTTTCAACCCTTTCACAGCCCCATTTGCCCCTCATCAACTGCGAAAAGGAAAGCCTGGCCACAGCCTCCCTCGAAGCTGCCTCCCGCAGCTGAGCTAGCCCCTCCCCTTCACCCACTGCTCCAGCCGCAAGGGACCAAGTAATCTCACCTTTGTTCTCGCCGGACCTTCCACGTGGAGTGCCCTCCCTCATCTCCGCCTGGTGCAGGCCTACTGCCTGCTAGACACGGTGCAAAGTGTATTTCAAATCCACCCGCAGCCCTGCAACATAGGGGTTGGAGGTGAATCCCGGAAGCCGGGAGTTGCACAGCCAGCGAGTGGCAGAAGCGAGTTCTGATCTCAGTACTCTCAGGGTCCTGAATTGAGCTCTCGCTGGCTGCATCACATTGGCACTGACTGAGACCCCTGTAGACTGTGGGCTCCCTGAGGGCAGGGCCATGTGGAATTCCCGTTGTTAACCCTTGAGCCGAATCCTTTGCCAAGACCTTTCCCTAATTCTTAGAGGGCGCTTACCACCTCAGTGTGCCACCTACAGCCCCACTGGTAGGTACCATTATCACCCCCACTTTCCAGAAGGGGGAACCGAGGCGCATGTAACACGCACCAAGTCTTTTACTTATTAAGTGTCAGAGGCGGGGCCGTGCCATTTGGCTTCAGAGTCTGAGTCCTTGCTTGTAACCCTTCCCTGCGATGCAGACACTTCAAGGAGGGCCTCTCTCTCCCTCCGCCTTGGGTGAGCCCCACCCATTCTTCCCTATCTTGTGTTTCTTGAGTGGAGCTCATGGGAACCTCCGTCATTACACTTGGAGCTCTTGCCTGGAGGGCCGGGCTGTGTCTCTTCAATTCTGTCCCTGCAGCTTCTGACCCCCGAACAGATTCGTTCCTCTGGAGGGTGGGTGCCTGCCACACCTCTGCTGGGTCCTGGTCACCTCTGAGTCCAGGGCCTCTCTGTGGGGCTCAGGGGCAGACACAAGCTCCCTCACGAGCAGGCCGGTCACCTCCAGGTGAGTGTGGCAAGGGCGTCTCCTGGGCGAGGACAGCTCCCTTTCCCTCGGCCTCCCCTTCATTCACACCTCATTCTCCCCGAAGAGCAGGGGCGCACTGGCTCCTGAGAGCTGACGGTGAAACTTCCAGGAAATCTGCCAGCTGATCGTTGAACGCAGCCGCTGTTAACACTTCAATGATATAAACTTACATATTACTAAATTATATTTAAAAAGAAGCTAATAAATACTTCAAAGTCATCACCTCCTCATTGCATTCCCATATTTTCCTGTCATTTATGCTCTTGGGGTTACGTCCAACTACTGAATCCCTATGGTGGAAGTACTGTAATCGTGGTGGGCTGCTGACCTTGTATACCCAATTCCCTTTTCAGTAACATCGCGTTGGTAGTTTGAAAGCAGCCGTGAAAGCAGGGTGTGTTTACACCATAGAAATGGACAAATGCTGCAAATCAGGACACTCGCCCCCCCCCCAACACACCCACAACCGCTCAGTCCCCAGAGATCCAGCTGTTAGACATTCACAAGCCTTAGAGCCGATGTGCGGCGAATGAGTCCTCACAGAAGGAGCATGGCCTGTGGATCCGGCTCACGCCAGTTTAATCCAGACTCTTCTTCCGCCAGCTGTGAGGCCTGGGCCCCACCTTTCCCATCGCAAAATAAAGCTAAGAAGAGCTTTTAAAAACCGAGCATCAACCACCTGCCAGGTGCCGAATCCACTCTTTCATCAAATCTTCCAACAGCCCCAGGAGACAGGTCCAGTGACCACCCTCGATGAAGATGAGGAAATGGGGGCGACAGATCAGGTTTGAACCACGCTCCTCACTGCTGTGGTTTATTGGACCTAGAATAAGAGTAGCCAGTTCGCAGGGTGGTTTGGGGGATTATGTGAGGTAATGTGTGTCAAAGAGCTCGGTACAGATTTGGCTCTAGCAGAACAGAGTCAACATTAATTTACCCAGAGGCTTAAGAGTGGGATCTGGACCCACCCACATTTGAATCTCAACTTTGCTATTTTCTGATGGTGAGATCTCCGGCCAGCCAAGTCACTTTGCTTGTCCAACCCTTCTTTTCCCTGTGTGAAAAGAGGGATAATAATAGCTACCTGGAAGAGCTATTCAGAAGACTGGAGATAAAGGATGTAGAGTGTCTGATGAAGTGGGTACTCAATAAACTGGAGGATTGTTCAGGATTATCTTTTATTTCATGTCACTCAGACGGCAATTCTGCCCGGCTGTGGTGAGGGACACCACCATCGGGGCTGGAGCCATGGAGGCAGTACCTTGCCTGGGCAGCTCCTGGCCTCCCCTCCTGGCCAGGTCAGCCCCTCAGTGGGCCCTGGCTTCAGAAGGGCTTCCAAATCGTGGGGACACTGTTGCTAGGCACCTGTTGCTAGGCAACACACTGTTTCTTCTGGCCTGGCCACTTGCCCGAGGGCTCAGGCTTCTGTGGAGCAGCGCCTGCCTCCTGCAGCCTCTTGCCCTACCTCAGAGTCCCTGCGGAGGGCAGGTAAGGGTGGGGCCAGCTGGGTGGTTGGGCCCCACGAGAGCTGAGCCAACTTCTAGTGGGAGGTGGGCAAGGCTGAGGGACCCTAGGGAGAGACAAGGAGACTGGGGCTGGGAGTGAGCTTCCCAGCTGGGGTGGCCAAGAGTTCTCAGGGTGGGCGATTGTCGGGCTATTCCGTTCCCAGAAGAGGGCACGTGGGGGCAAAGATGAGGGGCTGAGGGGTCGGATACCCTGGGTCTGAATCCCGGTTCTACTACCTATGATGAGCTCATCCTTCACCACTTGGGACCTCAGTTTCCCAGCTGTAAAATGGGGGAGGGGGTTGGTGATAAGGTGTGAGGAAGGTGAGATGAGACACAGGGTACACAAGTGTTGATGAGTACTAGTCCTTTCTTCAGTTTGGGGTGTGGGTGTCGGTGGAAAGGCACAGACCTGGGGGAAGGGCCGCTGTGTGGGCTTCCATCACCTCCTCTGTGGTCTCCGCAGCCTGGGCCTGGGGCAGGCTCGGGGCCCTTGGGCTGCCAGACCTCTGGGACTCCTTGTGCTTCCTTTCTAGGTCCCCCAGGGGCCCTGCCCCACAGCATCATGATGGGGAAACTCCCCCTGGGGGTTGTATCCCCTTATGTGAAGATGAGTTCGGGGGGCTGCACAGACCCCCTGAAATTCTACGCCACCAGCTACTGCATAGCCTACGGTGAGGGCACCTTTGTGTAGGAGGCACGCCCAGGGCACGGGGCAGGAGTGGGGACGCCCTCCTAGACCCCTGGTGCGGGCGGATGCTGGTCCTGCCTGGGGAGCCCTGGTCACTGCTCTGCCGCTCTGCTGACCCTGAGTCCTGTCTGCCTGCTTCCCCTCTGGCAGGCCGGGAGGATTTCAAGCCCCGCATGGGCATTCACCACGGCACAGGCTACAGATCAAATTACCGGCCCGTGGTCTCATGTCAACCCAATCTCAGTGCCCTGGACAACCCGGCCGTGGGGTACAGTCGGTCCAACCCCTGCTCACCCCCTGCCCACCCGGGCCTTAGCCCTCAGGGCCATCGGACCTCATCAGACCAACTCCAGGCTCCGCGCTTGGGGTCCGGGATCCTGGGGGACTCAGGGCCTGGTCCTCAGCCTGGGCCCCAAAGGCAAGCAGACTCCCGAGGCTGCTGTGGGAGGTCTGAGGGAGGTGGAAGCCTCCAGGGGACAAGGGGAGGTGGCCCTGGTGGTAATAGCTCCCCCGCTCCTGCCCCGCCCTCAGGGAACAAGTCTGCAACAATTTCCAGACCGTGACCAGTCAGAGCTCCCGTCCCCTGGAGGTGCCTGATGGCAAATACCCACTGCCCTGGAACATGCACCAGACCCACCCTGGCTCCTCTCGGGAGAAGGCCTGGGAAGCCACCCCCACCAGGGAGGTCAGTGCTGGGCCAGGACCAGGACGGAGGGGGACCCTAGCCTGGGGTGGAGGAAGGGCTAGAGAGTGGACAGGGTGGGGATCCCTCCAGAGGGTGGGGCTGCACTGCCAAGTGTTGGTCAAGGCTGAGATGACTGGGCCTGGGGGAGCCAGGGGGCTGGGGTCCCCTCACCTTTATCACCTTTGACCTCGCCCCCATCCCCCCATCCCCTCCCCCTCCATATCCATCCCCATTCCTGTCACCATCATCATCTCTACCATCCCCACCTCCAGTCCTGTTCCCTCCGCACCCCAAGCCCATCCACTTCCCCATGATCTCCCCCATCTCATCCACATGTCCATGCCCACATCACCATCCCCACTGTGGCTGTCACTTTCACTTTTGTCATTATCATCCCCCTCGTCATCTTCATCTCTATCACTGTGTGACCGTCATCCTTATCACCACCACCGCCAGAATGGATACTGCCATTCAGGCAACCAATACGTTCTAAACACCTCTTCGATTTCTGAAGGTGATAAGTGCTGGGGAAAAATATACCAGGGAAGAGGCAAGGACTGAAGCAGAAGTGAAGGAACTGGACCTGCAAGTCAGGAGGGTCAGAAAAGAGCTTACTATGGAGACATTAGACAAAAACTTGAGGGACGTCAGTATTCCTCCAGATGCAGCAAAGTAAGGGAAGAGCATTCCAGGCAATGCAGACAGCAAGTGCAAAGGCCCTGAGGTGGGAGCACCTGATGGGAGGAGGGACAGCAAGGAGGCAGGTGGCTGGAGCGGAGTGAGGAGCTTAGGTCCTTGTGGGCCGCCGTCAGGACGTGGGATCCTACCCGGAGTGCAATGGGAATACTGCAGGGCTTTGAGCAGAGGAGGGATATGGCCCAGCTTCATCGTAAAGGGACCCCCCAGGCTGCTGTGCAGATACTCTGTAGGGGTCAAGGGCAGAATCAGAGTCAAGACGTGATTGCCATCCCCTCACCTGGAGCGTAATTGGCTGCTCCGTCCTCCCAGGTCAGGAAGGTGCATTTTGACACCCAGGACTGTGGGCCCCAGGCCATCAAGGGGCTGGAGCCCAAGGAAGTGCCCTTGCTCCACCGACAGCAGAACAAGGGCTCGCTGGAGTGGGAGGATGCCCGACACGTGAGTGGGTGGCCCCGATGAGGGCCTTGGGCTGGGCAGAGGGGCCGGACACACCTCCTCCGGCTTCCTCGAGACAGGTTCTGTGCTGACTCACCCGAGCAGCCAGCTCAGTGTGGGCTCAGGGCACACACACTCAGAGACACTGGGGCGAGGCAAGGATTTGAGATTTGGTATTTCCAAGGCAGCAGCAAAGTGGTCCTCACAGGCTTCCTTACATGTATCTTGGGATTTAATACCTGAGTTCCCTTCTCTCCCGATCCCATCCTGGGCCCCAGTGTACTGTGAGCACCCATTTCCTTCCACCTGCCTCTCTCCTCTCTTTGGGCCCCTCCTGCTCTGGGTCGCAGGGGCTCTGGGTCCCGTTGTTCATTACTGGAGTCCAGCGCGGGATATGACTTAGTTTTCATTGTCACGGAGGAACTGTGCTCTCCTGGTGGAATTTCTGGCGCTGTGATGCCTGATGAGAGAGAGATGTGTGTGGGAGCATGCAGGTCTACTCAAAGCACAGAGAACCGGAGAGCCAGCACTGCCCCCACTGCCTCTGGGCCCTGGTCTACCTTGCGTCCCCCATCGCTCCACTCTTTGTGCTCCAGGGCCCCCGCTTCATGACTTCCGAGTATGATCCCAAGTATCTCAAGGAGCCTTCAAACCAGCCAGGTAGGCAGGAGTGAGTCTAAGCTCAGGCCTCCCACTACACCTCCCTATTCCCGACCCTTGGGAGAGACCCCCGGGGGCCCCAGAGCTGGTACAGGGCTGAGGAGGCACCAGCGGAAGACAGAAGGACGTATCGGCAGCTTGGGGAAACCACCTTCCCTGGGCTGACCTCTGTGCTTTAGGTCTGCTGATCTCCAAAGGACGACTCCCTTCCTTAGGAGGGCTGTTTGAGGTTTGCCCTTCCTTTTGCTCTCCTCTCTTGCTCTCTGCCCTGGACTCTGGAGTCCCCCTGTTTCCCATGATCCTGGCTGCTCTGGCCTCCAGCTCCCCCCACACCTACTGGGACACCGAGCCACTGGTGGTCACGTTGGTGGGGCCTGCTTGTCCCAGGCCAGCACAGAGGGGCTGTCTTTTGCAGATCTCTTGCAGAAGAAATCAGCTGGGGCCAAGGAGGAGACTGGCTTAACCGAAGCTTCCAACAAGAGCCCCATCATCTTCCAGCCGCCCTCCCAGGTCCTCCCTGGGGACCCGGTAAGTCAGGCTGGGCCCCACTAGAATTTCAAGGTGATTGAAGCTTTCCAGTCTGGGGGTTTCTAGCTTTAAAAATGTATATATATGAGCTGCAGAAGCCTTTGCCGAAACACAAGATGAAAGAGCTTGGGCGAAAACCACTACTTTGGTCCAACTCCCCCATTTTCTGGATGAGAAGACTGAGGTCCAAAGAGGAAAAGCAGCATAGCCAAGGTCACTGAGAGTTCAGACAAGAACCCTGGACTGCTGGTTCCCGTTCAGCATCATGCCCTCCCCTCCCTTCTTCCCAAACTCTCCCCTTTCCTTTGTACGTCCAATTATACCCATTTGTGCTGAGCCCTTCTCTGTGCTCAGGACAAAGGAGCAGTTGAGCAGCCTAATGCTCCTCTGTGGCCTCTTTCCAGGTCCTCCTCCCCAGCCGGAGTGTCACCAAGTCAGACTTTCTCCCCATGACCCATCCTCACGTAAGCTGAGCCAGGGCTGGAGGGGAATGTCTGTGCCACAGCCTGAGGTCCTCCTGTGGGGCAGTTGGGATGGTGCCGGAAGCCATGCCAGGGGCTGCTTTGCTGCCTTAGGGGGATGAGTTCCTGCCGGTGCTGGCCAGAGGCTCCGAGAGGGAGACCGGCTTCAGCCGGGTGAAGGAGAGGACTCTGAACCCCAGAGTGAGTGGCCTCGGGGGGCTCCCCTGTGTGTTCTGAGAAGGGAACACTCAGAGAGGAGGAGACAGGGAGGTTTCTTGGACCCGGTGGCATTCGATCCGGGCAGTGCAATATGGGAAGAATCAGGATATTTGGAGATGCAGAGGAAGTACCCCTGGGTGGAGGGAGGAAGGACCTCTGGGTGGAGGGGGAAAGGCCCAGGGGCTGGAAAGTGAGGGGTGTGTTCAAAGCCGTGACTTCAGTGGGGCTGGAGGGGGACGCATCCTGGGGCTGGGGCGGTTGAGGCTGCATGGGCCTCTGCCTGCCTTCCCTCCATCCTGCTGCCTCACCCTGGCCACCTGGCCACCCTTCTTGTGATTCTGTCCCTTGCAGGTGCCCCCTTCCGGCCCAGAACCCAGCAGCATGAACCACTGGCAATTCCAGCCCCCGCAGAGGATGCAACAGACAAATGTTGCCCTGCTTGGCCAGGAGACCGTGTGGAAAAAGGTAAGGCCTGGGGTACCCAGCCCCTACCCCAAATCCCCACCCCCTCCTGACCTGAGAAGTCCCCTCTCTATCCCTCTGGTGCAGGAGCCCACAGGGTTCAGCCTTAACAACCCCAGCTATGTCCGGAGCCCCTATGACCCTGACCTGGATAATCGCTACCTGACCACCTACAACCAAGGGTGAGCCCCTCTTCCCTACCCACATCTGGGTCTGTGAAGCTGACCCATTTTACAGACAGGGAGACTGAGACTGCGAAAAGTAATGAGCTCACAGTAATGAGTGAAGAAGGCCAACACTTGATTAATGTGGGTTCCCCCAGAAGCAGACCCCGAGCCAAGGAGTTGGGTGTGAACCCTTTATTAAGGGTGTCAGGGATGGGGGTAATGGGGTGGGGAAGGGATGGCCGCCAAGAACAGTGTGTTATTAAACCAGGTATCCCATGGGGAGACGCTAGAAAACAGTGCAAAACACACAACTCAGAATCATCCCAGCCAAGGAACGAGAGAGCTGGGGTATTCATACCCCACACCCATTGATCCTTGGTTAAGGGCTGTCCCCAGGGGTGATATTAAAGCCCAGGTACCTCCTTGCTCCAGTAACCCAAGGGCAGCTTTCCCAGAGATGCAGTGCAGGCCCCTGGTGGGCAGGGGAGGAATGAGGGAGTACAATGGGGTCTATGTGGAGCAACAGGGCATCTGCTAAGAGACCACAACCAGTCCATGGCAGGTGGGCTCCATGCACTCTCAGAAGGTAAGCTCTGTGCTGTGTGAGCCCTGGGCAAGGAGTGAGTGTCCTGGGCATCAGGGAAGGCTTCCAGGAGGAAGTGGCCCTAGAGTCATGGGGGAGGCTCCCCAGGCCAGGACTGGGTGCGGAGGGCATCCCAGGGGTGGGATAATGGAGGTGTAATTCTTAGGCAAAAGCGTCCCCTCCTGGCCTCTGTCATCTGTGTGTCAGCCTGTGTCATCCGCGTCCACACTGCTCCCCCAGCTCCTCCATCACCCAGGAGGATTGGAGCGAAATGCTCCCTCTTTTGAATGGGGACGCTGAGGCTCAGAGGGTGGAAGTGGTGCCTGAACCTCACAGCAGATCCGCGATGCACGTGGCAGCTCCAGTTCCCGGGGAGGGCAAGGGGGAGGGGCGGGGCCTCACTCTGGGAGTTGGGGGACAGCTGTGCTCCTGCCCCTCCCCAGGCTCCCGCAGACCCTCAGGCCCAGCCATCTCTCCTTCCCCCCGCCTGCCTGTCTGGTTTTCTGAGCGCTCAGCAGGTGTCAGGCACACCACTCCTTCCTCATGGGCCCAGAGCCCCAGGGGTTGTAGTCACTGATTTTCTCATGTATCTCTCCGCACCCACTTTGTAAACTCAAGGGCTGGGCCCACATCTTGCTCATTTTGGCACCTTCAGAACCCGGCCCAGTGCTCAGTGAAAATTGGCAAAATAGAAGAAAAAGTCAAACGCCTAGAGAGAAATGGAGGCGACGGGGTCCCCAACCCCCATCCTCTCCCATCCCCCGAGACGTTCACAGGCCAGGGAGGGGGGCATGGCATCTCTTAAAAGTCTTTTACACTCCAGAGTGCTGTCTCAGCCTCAGGGGCGGCTCCGAGGAGGGGCGCCCAGCTCAGGGGCAGCGTGAGGGCAGGCTTCCAGGGTAAGAGGTGAGTGAGTGGACAGGGCCTTCGGGAGGCTGGAGGACCTGCAGCAGTCTGTGCTCCACTGGAGCCAAGATTCCTGCTGGAGAAGCGCAGAGAGGCTGCGGAGGACAGAGACCAGCTTCCCGCCAGCTACTCTTCTGTGTCGTAGGTACTTCGAGAACATCCCCAAGGGTCTAGACAGTGAAGGCTGGACTCGAGGTGGCTTCCAGCCCCAGAAGCCCGGAGGCTATGCCCTCAACCAGCCGGTCACCCGCCTGCAGGCCACCTCCAACCCCACAGAGAGCCTGCGGCGCCTGAATCCCCATGTGGGCAGGTAGCACGCCCCCCTCCTGCTCTGTCCTTTGCTGCATCTAGGCCTTTCCCCGGCCTCTCCTCCCTCCTTCGTCTGTCTTCCATCTGAGAGGCCCATTTCCTCTCTCTGGTTTGTTCATTGCCTCTCCTGCCCAGCGGGGCTGCTGCCCTCCTCTGCCCAGCGACCCCTCCCTCTGCACGGCGGCCCCCCACCCCGCCCCAGTCCCCGGGGCGCTCGTGTTTCCTCGCATTTGGCCAGCTCCCACCTGCTCCCTGCCAGCTGTGGGGTGGGGTGTGTGGGGACAAAGCGGAATGACTGTGGCTCTGCCTCTCTCTGACTCCTTTCTGCTCAATCCAATTCCTCAGAAATCCCGTTTGTACCAATAATGGCCCAGAGCTGGCCGGCAAAGACTCTCTGTGGCTTGGCCATCCCGGCTGAGCCCTGGCGCCGTGTGGAGGTGGGGGGGAAAGAGAAGGTCCGGGCTCGCTGCCCCACCCCTCCCTCCCCTGCATCCCCTCCTTCCTGCAGGACCCTGGTCTCGGCTGACCCCTTCTACCGAGCCACACCTCCCGGCAGCCACAGCAGCGGCTTCGCGGTGCCCCTCTGAGCCTGAGGCCTGGGTAAGGGGCCGGGGGACCTCCACCCACAGCTGCTCCCCGGGCAGGGGTGGCCATCGTGGACCAGCCCCCCATCCTAAGCCCTGGGTCAGGCCAATCCTGCCCGGGGACCCCAGCCCCAGAGCGGGGGGTGGGAGATCAGGGGCATCTCGAGGTGGGGAGAGTGCACAGACCACCGGAGCCCCTCAGGCCTCATCTCTGTCTGCACAGGTTTGCCGACCCCAGGGGACAGGAGCTGGCTACTGTCCCTATTCCCACATTCCCTGAGGGGCTCCCCGGCTACTTTGCTAATGAAATAAAGAGCAGTGCAGCAGAGCAGTGTCAGCGCGGTCAGAGGGGGCTGGGAAAGGAGGGGTGAGGGTGGGGAGTGGGTGCAGGGCTGGAGGGGCCAGGTCTGGAGTCAGGGAGGCCTGGTGGGACTCACTCTCATGCTCTGGACAAGGCACCTTGCTCTTGAGACTCAGTTTCCTCTCCCATGTAGGGGTCTCCGAGGACCTGTGCTAAGCGGTCCATCAAGTGTGGAAGGGAGGAAGTCCCAGGGAGGGACAGGCGGGCCAGAGAGGGGGAGGCGGAGGCGGGCGGGAGGTAGGTCTACAGCATGGGGCAGGGGATCAAAGCAGGACAGCCGGGGGCCCAGCTGGGTTTAAAGGAGGGGGGGGAAGACTCCCCTGGCCGTCTGGTGGTTAGGTCTCTGCACTGCCCATCTTCCAACGCAGGGGGGCGCGGTTTGATCCCTGGTTGGGGAACTAGGATCCCACATACCACGCGGCACAGCCAAGAAGTTAAATACATACATACATACATATACACCCACACATGCATACATATACACACACACACACGCATACATATACACACACGCATACATACACACACACACACAAATGCATACATATACACCCACACACGCATACACACCCACACACATACATGCACACACGCACACACGCGTACACACACACACATACATACACGCACACATATACACACACATACACACACATACACACACATACACACACATACATATACACACACGCATATATACACATACACACATACACATACATTCATACACTCATATACACGTAAATAAAGGAGAGGTGAGGACAGCCGGGCAGGAAGAGTCGCAGAGATCTCTCTCCAGAGATGGATGGAGGAGGGTCTGCAGTGGATGGAGTCCCCGGACACCGACACTGGGAGGGGTGGCAGCTGGTCCCAAAGGCTGGTGCCCCAGTGCCTTTGTGAGAATTAGAACAAGGCTACCTCTAGGCAGACGCCCCCATGTGAGCACAGGACCTAAAGAGTTAAAGTCTTAACGGGAAGAGAAAAGCCTCTCTTTCTCCAGGTGTTGCAGCCTGAGACAGGGGCCCTCAGCCTGCAAGGCGGAATCTGGGCTGCCTCTCAGAGCCTTCCGTCACCTCTGCCAGGTGCTTTTGTGCAGTACACAACCGTACAACTGTACGCCGTGGCCCTGCTAGCACCAGCCCCTTATTTTATAAATGAAGAACCTGGACCCAGAGAGGAGGGTGCATGAGCTGCTTAAAGTCGCACAGGACAGAGAGGCAGCAGCCGCCCCTGGCCGGGGATGTCCCCTGCACCTTGCAGCCCAGCCCCGCATGCAGGAGGGCAGACTCAGTCGTCCAGCAGCTGGTCCCCACCCTCCACCTCTACCCCTGCCCCTTAGTGGGAGTCTGTGGAACAGCTCTGCTGGCCCTGGGGCCTGGCTGTGCCCAGCAGTCTTGAGCAGCGGGTCTGGGGGCTGTCCAGGGCCTGGCTGGGGCTCCATGTGGGATGTGGGTGCCTCCAGCATTGGAGGAGGGGCGGAGGGGACACAGAGTATCTCGACTACGAACCCAGCCAGACTCAGGACCCACCGACAGCCCCACAGACTGCGGGTGCAGCCCGCTGGTCCATGGCCCCAACATCAAGGGTAAGTGACCAAACCAGGGACTTGCCAGAAGGGCTGGGCCACAGTAGTGGTCTGGCCATAGTGAAGTTGGGGGAGAGGGAGGGGGTCCACCAGCGGCTCCTGCCCACAGGCTCACACACACAAAAGCACACTCAAACACAAGACGCACACAGACCTCTGAAGACACGCACACACAAACACATACAGACGCATAAACGCCAACAGGCAACTACACGTAGATTCACTAACACAATCACACATAGAAACATATGGAAACACAAAACAGACCCATACACAAACAACCTTCACATAAACACCCAAGATGCTTGTGCATGCAGACCCACGAACACACACAGGCAGACCTACAGACACTTCATAGACCCAGACATGCAGACACACAAAGACAGATGTATAGAGACCTCCAGGACGGACGTGAGCGTGCACACACAAACGCGCCGCGGCCCACTCCGTTTCACCTCTCCATGTCCTTCCCCACCAGTGTCTTGCTGCAGCTCGTGTTTCCTGCTCACCCTACCTCTACCGGCTCAACGAGGGATATGGTGTCAGGGACACTGGTGCCAGATGACACCATCTCTCCCCCGCCCTCCCCCATCGTCCTGCACCCAATTTCCAGGCCAGGTGACCTGGGGCCACCCCGGGATGTTTCCTGAGCTGGAGCTGTGGACCCCACCCCTGAGCTCCCCTTAGCCCCTGCCTTCTCCCCCTGCAGCTTCTCTCCCAGGCAGACCATCCTGGCCTCCCTGTCTGGGTCCTGGGCTCCAGCCCAAGGGGTCGTTTGAAGACGGGGTGACCCAGGGCGTGGGGTGGCAGGAAGGGGGTCCAGGAGGGACCCAGATCAAACCTAGGTGGTTCTAGAGCCCCTGCCTGGTGCAGGACACAGATTTCCTTATCTCTAGGAGAGGAGGCTGACACAGGTAGAGCGACTCGCCACCGGTCACACAGCCAGTAAGGAAGTCTCCTGGTGGGGCCGTGAGTGGACTCCAAGTCATTCCGGGCTTCCTGACTTTTGCTCTTCCCACCGAGTCACTCAGGGCAGGACCCCTCGGTGAGGGAACTCAACTCAAATGGGCAGAGTGGCCAGTAGTGGGCACCGAAGGAGGCAAGGCTAGGGGCAAGGACCCCGTGGAGGGGCCAGCCCAAGGCTCTGCCACGGGGGTGGGAGCAAGTGAGGCTGAGAGGCGGGCATCCCCGTGGAGGAGGCAGGTTGGGCAGGTTCCAGGGGTGTCGCTGACCTTATTACGGGGCCCTTCTCTGTCCCCCTCCTCCGTTATGAGGCTCCGAAAGGGCACAGACGTGTCTGTCTTGCTCACACTGGACTTCTAAAGCCCAGGGTGGTGGCTGGTACCTTTGCAGGTGCTCAGTGAATATTAAATAATGGAATGAATGAACGAACACATGAACGCATGAACTCTGCCTGCCAGTGGGGGCACCAGACGTGGGTTCTAGGTGCCACCTGCGCTGTGCCGGGATGTCAGTCACCCAGGCTCCCTGCATCAGTGCAGCCCAGCAGCTGAGACCCCTCGCCCGGATGCTGTGGCTGTGGCCCCGGGACCCCTGTGCTTTGCCCTCCAGGCCGTCCCTTCTCCCCCTGCGCGTGCGCTGTTGCTCTCCCCTCTGGCCCAGCCTCCGACCAAGCCCAACCACGCTTCCCCACAGTGGCCTGAGGGCCCTGCATTCCAACCCTGACCCCCGGCAGGTCCCACGACCACGGCCGGATCAGTGCCAAGCAGTCCTCTGTGCGTCACCAGGGCAGGAGCGGTGGGCACGTCTCACCCTGTGGCCACTTGTGTTACTGAAACCCTGTGGGAGGGACTGGCCTTTGCCACATCCCTCTCCTTTGTGCTGTCAGGTGGAGAGCGGGACATGTGGCTTCATTTTCAGGGGTCCGTCCGCTCACGCCTGAGATTTGAGCTTCCAGTCTGGCCCCGACCAGCATCAGTCTGGCCCCCTTTCCTCGCCTGGGCCCAGGCTGTCTGCAGCGGGTAGCTGTCCAGGCCTGAGCTCCGGAGTCAGACTGCTTGAATCCAAATCCCGGCTCCCCACACCCTGCGGCTGCCTCCTGCCTCCAGCTGACCCTCTGAGCTACAGCTAGGAGCCGTGCCCGCCCTGTGGGCTACAAGAGCTGCTGCAGTGATGCTGGAGCAGAGGAAACCCGAGTCCCAGATAGGAGTGGGGACTTGAAGTTGTCACAGGGTCTGGTCTTTGTCCCCTCCTGCTTGGCCGTGGACAGGCCCCTGGGGACCCTTCTCTGGGAGCAGGCCTCCACTTCTCTGGGAGAGTTTGGGTGGGCGATCCACCTGTACAGCCTTACCGCCTAACCTGGAAGCCCCGTGAGGGGGCCCTGTCTCTCTCTCCTTTTTTTTTTTTAATATTTATTTATTTGGCTGCGCCGCCTCTTTAGTTGCGGCATGTGGGATCCAGTTCCCTGACCAGGGATTGAACCTGGGCCCCCTGCGTTGGGAGCGCAGAGTCCTAACCGCTGGACCACCAGGGAAGTCCCGCGGGGGCCCTGTCTCTGAGGCCAATTCTTCCAGGCCCTCCTGGAAGCTGCTCCACTCAGCTGTAACCAGCGAGTCTCTCCTTTCAGCGGGTGCCTATTGAATCTGTTCCCAAAAGCTTCCTGACTGCCCTGCCCCCCGATATTTTAGAAACAGCTCTGAGGTGTACAGTGATGATGATTACCCTTTATTAAGCCCTCACAGCCTGCCGGGGGCTGGGAACATTCCGTGGGCATCCATCGTTTCAGCAGGAACGCAGGAGGGCCTCCCTCTGGGGGAAGTCTGGGGACACAGATGGGTGCTGCGCTGACGGCATTGGGGTGGGGTGCGGAGCCCAGAGGGCTGATGGGATGGCAGGATGGGGACAGATGCTGGGTGCCCACTTGTGACGCACGCCGACGTGTGTGAGGCTGAGGCCCGTCGTGGCGCTGTGACAGCTAATGCTGACGGGCACCATCTGGCCTGAGTCACGTGGCGACCTGAAGCTCCACCAGCTCATGGGCTTGACAACTGGTCCGCTGGGAAAAGGCATCTGTTCATGGGAACGGGAGGCCTGGGGGGTGGAGGGAGGCCCTGAGTGGGGAGGCTGCAGGACAGTGGGTCTGTTACCCACAGACAGATGGAGGGCCTGAAAGTCGGAACCCCATCCCCAATTTCCTCTCTGACCATCTGGAGGGCCACCCATTCCCACGGAAATGTTCCCTGAACAGCAAATATTTTAGAAGACAGACCCAGGAAATCCCTACCTGGGACCTCTATTCAAGGTCAGAGGAGGGCCTGCTGGGGTCTTCCAGGCGCCCTGACACTCCTTGCTTCTCAAGATGCTGCTACAGACAGGGTTTGCCAAGAAAGTTCTTTGAGTCATAAAACTTCACCCCTGGAAGGACCTTTGTAAAAACCAGGTCAGCCTGAGCCAGAGAGAGGCGGCCGGTTCCCAAAGGCTCACGGCTTAGTGAGAGCACGCTTGGGTCTCTGTTAGGAACACAGGGCCTTTCCCATCACATCACTGCACTGGGGGTCTCAAGTGTGCAGCTGGTGAAAAGCATGGGGCTTTATTTTCATTTGCTGAAGAAGAAGGGTGTGTGTGTGTGTGTGTGTGTGTCTGTGTGTGTGTCAGAGGTCCCCAGTTAAAGAGACAGGCCAGAAAGGTATCTAAGAAAGGCATCCTAAGAGAGAGATTGGGCGAGCTCCTGAAAAAGCTGTGCTCAGGAAAGACTTTGGGAGGCTCTGGGCCCAGTGACGTGTGGCCCCTCTGGTCCCCTCGAGTCCCTGCGGTAGGACAGTCTTGCTGCAGGGGCACGAGATGCTGGTCCTCCCGCAGCCGCCGTCCCCACCTGTCCTCAGAGGGGATTCCACACAGTCCCTTCTGCTCTGCTCTCATTTTCAATTCAAAACCCGGGGTGGGTGCTTCTGCTGGGTGGCTCCCAGGTCACACGCCTGCTTCCAACCTGCAAAGGAAGCTGGGAATTCCCAGAGTTTTCAGCTTCCATAATAGGACGTGTGGGTTCCGCCTTGTAAAGCAGTTGGGGTTCTCCAACCTAGGAGAATGCTGGGAGGTCCGAAGAGTTCAAATGTCCTTCACATGTGGGTTACCGTCAAGAAGAAGGAAATAAGAATTTGCGGAGCGCCTCCTGTGAGCCGGATGCCTTACACACCTGGCCGGGATGCTGCTGGCCCTTAAGGACTTTTCGTGAGACATGGGAAAACAGACCCTTCCTCTCTTGCCCTAATGGTATACCAATCTATGAGGTTCCGGATGCAAACGGAGCCCCTTGGACCTGGTTCCCAAGTGCGGGGCACCCCCTGTTCACCTCTGTGCACGGCAGGTGTGGATTTCACAGGCATATACTCAGGAGCTCAGAAACGTACCTTGGTCTCTCTGTAACTGGCATCCATCTCTTTGCTTCCAGTTCAACTTAGTCCTCTTTGAATTGAAACTGTCGACTGAAAAAAAATGCACAGCGTGAGAGTTGTGAGTTAAGTTTTATTTGGGGCTAAATGAGGACTACAGCCCAAGAGGCAGCATTTCGGATAGCTCTGAGCAACTGCTCTGAAGAGGTCGGGGGGGAGTCAGTATATATGTGATTTTGGTGAAGGGGGAGTACATGCATATTTTTTGCAGAATGTTGCTGCGAGTCTTGTGAAGGTTGCTGCTTGTCCCGAGGAGCAGACGTCACCATGAAGGATTTTAGTGCTTTTCTAGATACAAGGAGATGCAAGAAGTGGGCTCATAAAATCTTCTGAAAATATCTAACTATCTGAACACCTGTTCTGCCAGTTTCTCCCAGAGCACAGAGCGCCTCATTCCTGATCTCCACCCCGAACTCTTTCAGGGGGTGTTGAAAGTCAGCAGCTGCAGTGACTCATGATTTCATCCTTGTGGAGGTAGATGGCAAGTGCCAATTGGTAGCTGACAAAACTGTCCATTCAGGACTCAAATCCAATCAGGTCAGGATCCGCCCCCTCCCTTTCATCTCCTTCTCCAGGAGGATGTATACACGGAGCTCGCTGCTGGGGGAGAAGCACCCATCCATGTTGACTCCCCCTGAGATGTGGGAACTCAGTGGGCTTTGGTCATCCACACCTGTCCTCCCCGTACCTGATAGGGACAGAGTAAAGGGACAAAGTAGGTAATTAAATAGTTAATCCTACTAGGGGATTGTAAATAAAGAAAAGAGTATGGGAGACCCCTGTAAGTTAATGGTCACTCGAGAAAGCAGGTTTGCTTAACCACAAAACCAAGCAGGCTTGCTTAGCAACAAAACCATGCAACAGAAGCATGAGACACTCCCCCAAACACTAAAACAGTTATGGCATGAGACCCACTTCCTGCCCGGTGAGCTCAGTAAGTTAATGATTCCTAGGACATGCTCCTCTGGGTGCATTAAAAACAAAAGTAAAAATATATATATATAAGGAAACCTGAAATGCCATTTTTAGCATATGTTACCACCTTTTTGCTCATTTCCATTGTGCCATGACATTCCTGGCTTGACCATGTAGGGATAAGAAAACTCCCCCACCTGACATGGAAGAGGAGCTGATGATGGAAGTGTGACGTCTACTCAAGAGTGAGGAAGAAGGTGGTCTTTTCCCCCTCGCCACTTTTCCTTTGATTATAAAACTGTAGCCCACTAAGTCCTTGGGGCGAGGCATCGTCTCGCCTGCCCACTTGTGAGCCTCACAAGCGTCCTATTTTAGTAAATCACTTCTTAGCTATCACTTTGCCTCTCGCTGAGTTCTTTCTGCACTGAGACGTAAAGAACCGGAGCTCCTCAGAGCCCCCCAAAACTCCACTTAGCGGTTTCGTACCAGCCCAGAAGCAACTGTGACACTCTGATCTCTGGTTGCCAGGGTCACGCAATCAATCCTTCAGCTGCCTTACCTGGACCACACACGCATCTCCTCCAGGTCCGTCGGCTTGCTCTCAGACACACCAGGTCCGCACTGGAGGTGCATAAACTTCTGGATACTCCCCCTCATGATACAGGGGTGTATAGAGGATTCTGGGGAGGGGCCAGTTCTCCTCCATTTCTACTGAGGCTTCTCCATACCGTGGAGGGGGGCAGGGCATTGTGGGAGGACTGTTGCCTCCTCAGGACATACCTGGTAAAGGAAGTGTAGGTCCCCTCTGCCCCGGTGTCCCCCAAATGTACTTGGGACCTTTTCATGGCACCCTCAAACTCAGCCCAGAGCAGGTGGCCAGGGACCCCTTTGAGGGCCAGCATCCAGATTTAGGAGTACTGCTCTGCCCCTGCTCTCCCACCTGCCTGTTGAAACTTTATCTCCTTTCGGGTGGAATCTTGGCTTCTGTGACGGCACATGCTTCCCCACTCCAGGGCTTACAGCATCAGTTCCCTGCTCTCCAAGTTCAAAGCCAAGTTTTTTGACTTCCAAAAAATATTCCTCTCTTAAAACGGGCTCTGTGTTCCAAAGCCTCTTTTGCAACTCAAAGCCGAGGAATTGACTCTCTGTTCCGAGTTTCCTTTGGAGAGCGGAATAGGAGAAGCTAATTTAGCGTCTGAATGGAGGGGAAGGGATATAAGGAAACTGCCTCCCGAGGAGCAGCAGTTAATATCTCAAAATAATAATACCCAGCTCCCGTGTAATCTCACTGACACGATAATCCTTCGAGGAGAGGGTGATCGCAAACCATTCCAGGGCTGGGACTAGGGTGAGGTGAGTGAGGCATTTCCCTGGGCACAAAGTGTAAGGAAGTGACCCCCAGCTGAGGAATGTAGATCAATAGTAGTTCAATGCAGGCATCGGTGGGGTTTTTTGTTTGTTTGTTTGTTTTTACTTTTTTTGTTTTGGCCGCACTGTGCAGCCTGTGGGATCTTAGTTCTCTGACCAGGGATGGAACCTGTGCCCCCTGCAGTGGAAACGAGGAGTCTTAACCACTGGACCGCCAGGGAAATCCTGAATGCAATAATTAAAAAAATCAAAATTAATGCAAAAAACTCATGATGAACAAAATATCAAAATTTAGAATAAATACAGGATTCGTACTACTGACCTTTCCTCTTGCTGCAGGCTCCAAATGGATCCCAGCACTGGGACCAATCCTGCCTATACTGCATTCACCTGTTATTTCTCTTGATCACTACGGAGCTTTTTGGTACCTCCTTAAATTTTGTGTCCGGGGCAAGTGCCTCACTCACCTCACCCTAGCCGCCCTCCGCACCCCCCACCCCCGCTTCCCCCCTCACCCCAGCCCCGCTCCACCACTATTTGGGACTTTTTCCAGATTTGAGAATTGAGGTTCTGAGAGAGTGAGTAGCTCAAGTGGGACAGATGGCCCCAGGGAACCTGTGGGAGAGAGACTTCCCATTCATTCATTCAACACATATTCCTTGAGTAGGTACAGTGCAGCAAGCACAGGGCTGAGTATCACGGAACATCAGTGAACAAGGTCCCTGCTGTTGCCGAAATCTTGGCTTCTCTGTGTACCGATGCCAAACAGAAATACGGAAACAGATTTTGGAGGAAGAGAGAGATGGCTTTATTTTTCTGCCAGGCAGAAGGGAAGACACAGCAGGCTAGCCCCTCAAGAACTGTGCCCCCCCTCCTCAGGGAATCAGAGATTTTATATGTAGGGCTTGCAGTCTGGGGTATATGATAAAGATCAAAGTAGTGAAGGTCTTGCATTCCTCTTCCTCCTGCATTATTTCAAAACAGTCACATCTGGCGTCAGGCAGCCTGGTAATTGGGTCCGTCTGTCTCTGGGTTATCGTCTGCGACCTTCTCTGTGACATGCAAATACAACAAGGGGTGATTTGCTACAAGGGAGTGCAGGATGTAATTCACGTAGTGTTAAAGAGTGATAGGTTCGCTTTGTGAAGTACAAATCTAGTTACAAGACACTACAGATTAGTAACAGTTAAAATAAAACTAGGATTGACTCACTCTTTCAGGCCAGGTTATGTTTCTTCTCTAGCCTGTTCACTGTTCCCTTTATTTTCCTTGTTCTCATGGAGATTATATCTTGGTACAGAGGAAACAGACTTCAACTAATTCATGGTTAATTATTTATTTAATTATAATTGGAATAAGTGATTTGAAGAAGAAATGTGGGAATTCAAGAATCTGTAACACAGGGGCTTGACTCCCATGTGCTCTGGGGGACCTGGAAGGATTCTCCGAGAGAGAGGAAGGTTGTGAGCCAAGTAGAATGGGAAAAAGAGGGACTAGCATGTGCAAAGGTCCTGGGGTAGAAAGAAGCTGGTGCATTTGAGAAACTGAGAGAAAGTGCGTTAGACCAGGCCAATTCTGTAACAAACAGCCCTTAAGTCTAAGTGGTTAAACATATTAAAAATTTATTTCTCATTTGCTTCACAGTCTAATGTGGGTCAGATAGCTCATCTCCAAGTGGTGACTCAGGGATCCAGTTCCTTTCCACCTTTAACACTGCAGAAAATAAAAGAGAGTGGAGGATTGTGTGGGATGTGGCATGTGTCACTTCTGCTCACATCCATTGGCCCAGTGCTCATTCCAGGGCCCCACCCCATCAGCCTGAGAGCTCAGGAAGAAGTGGTGGGTGGGGGGACAGATGCTGGTGACCCTTAGCAGCCCCTGCCACAGGGAGGGGGAGGAGGCCAGGCAAGTCCTTGGTGGTCACGATTGGGACCTGTGTCTGTAGTCTTGGAGCAAGACTGGACTTGCACTCGGCCACAGATCTACGAAGGTATTAACATATGGGCAGCTGCCAGCCGTGACCACCATGGCCTCTTCCAGAAGGAAGGAGCCATCACGCTCAGAAGCCATTCTGGAACGTGGAACCTACCAGAACCATTAAGATGGTCAGGTTCCCATGCACAGCGTGGAGACGTGGCCCAGACCATCGAGTCAGTCTCACTCCCTTGGCCTTGTTGCTCCAGCTCCGGTGTCCTTGGAAGAGATGAGGGGGGTTGGCGGGGGGTGGGGGGGACTGAATGGAAAATGACACTCTCAGCTTTCAACAGACCAAGCAGGTCAGTCTCAGAGCTCTGGTTTCAGGGGACAGTGATCCCCAAGGTACGTCTAGGCTCCAGTTTCTAGGGAGTCTGGGGAGCAGATGCGCAGAGGCTGGGTTAGCCTTGTGAGTCTGGCTGTCTAATGAAGGGCTCTGGGCCAACGGGGGGCCAGAGACTGCCTGGGATTTGCTAATAGGAAACCCCTGAGCCCAGATCACAGCCCCTAGGGGACCTCTTTGCTCTGTCCTCCCCAGCCTGTTTTGGGGTTCCTAGGCTTGCCTTGTGGGTTCTAGGACACCCCCAGTTGGGCAAACGCTGAACCCCAGGGCCTGGGATCAAGATCTCCAAGTAGGGCCGTCCTGGAAATCTTTGTGCTGTTTGCAGGATGCGGGCAAGCATTTCGGCATCCTAGGTGGTTTCTCTGATTTTCCCTAGCTGAGAGGCGAGGAGACATAGTAGGAAGAGGCCTGGCTCTTCAATAAGATGGACTGGGTTGGAATCCTGCCTTAGCCCCTGACCAGCTGTGTGACCTTGATAAAGTTACTTAACTTCTCTGAATCTGTTTCCTCACCTGTAGAGCAGGGGGATTTAGTACCTGCCTGGCAAAGCTGTGGAGAAAGGTAAAGTAGATAACCAGTAGGTGCTCAGTAAATGATAAACATCATCACCTCTTGGAAGAGAACCAAGATGGGAGGGGTGGGAGCCGCACAAACCCCGAGACACAGACAGACAGACACACACGCACACACACACGCGCGCACACATCGTTCTTGCAGCTGCAGCCAAAGGGATCCTGTTAAAATGTGTGTCAAATCACGTCACTCCTTTGCTCAGTCCCCCAGTGATCTCTCACCCAAAGCCAAAGCCTTCACAGAGGCCACAGGCCTTCCGTGGTCCGCCCCCTCCCTGCTCTCTCTGGCCTTGTCTGCTGCCAAGCTCCCCTTCCTCCCGGGCTTTCTAGGGCTCCAGAACGCCCAGGCACACCTCTGCCCTGGGGTCTCGGGGTCGCCACCCCCTCTGCCTGGAATGCATCTTCCCCAGATGTCCGCCTGCTTGGTTTGTTCCCTCTTCTTCCCGTCTTTGCTCAGATGCCATCCTGTTGGTGAGGCCTCCCTGGCTGCTCTGTTTTAAACGGGGTCCTCATGCCTCCTCGTCTCCTCCTTGCTTTATCTCCTCCATAGCCTGATCATCGCCTGACACACCGAAATGCATTTTCTTGATTATCTCCACTCACAGGAATGCAAGTTGCACAAAGGCAGGTTGTTTGTCTATGATGTTCACATTCATAGCCATCCCCAGTGCCTGGGCATACAAGTAGGGGCTTAACGTTTGTTGAATGAATACCTGAATGATGGTGAGGACTCAAGTTCTGGCTGGTGCAGGTAAGGGGAGTGGGCCATGGCACGAAGGATAGTGTCCCTTTCCTTTTTGGCCAGATGAGGGAGTTGGACTAGACCCTCAGGAGATCACGAACCATGGGAATTGTGCGCATCACTGAGCGAGTTCCAGCCTCCATGCACTTTTCTGGGATTAGGGTCACCGGCTTCTTACAGACATTTAACAGAGCCTGTGATCTCCCAGAGGAGCTAAGCACCCTCCCAGCTCTGACATTTCCTTGTTGGCTCTGATACTTGCAAATCCTTGCTTTCTAAGAACCTACGAGGCCAGCATTCCATGATCTTAGTCAAGTCTCAGCTGCCACAGTGGCTCCAAAGATCAGTAGGGGGCATGGGCGGGGGTGGGGAACCAGAGGGGCCTTGGCAGGGTCAGTGGGTCAGGCGGCTGGGGTGCCTGTGGGGGCACGGGAGGGGCGACAAAGGAGACTTCTACATTACACGTGCTGTTTTCTTCCTTTTATTTAAAAGAAAATAGATTTAAAGCAAGTATGACGAAAGGTGAGCAATTGTCAGCACTGGCTTCTGGGCACAGGGGTGTTTATCACAGAGAGCTTTGTACTTTTTCTATATTTCAAAAATTTATTTTAAAAATACAGATTTGGAGGTGGGCAGGACAGTTATAGCTCATGATTAGGAACGGAGAGGCCGTTTTGGGGGGCCGAGGGGCCTGTTCTTTGGACATTTTTTCCAGTGCATGTGGGCAGAGGGGCTGGCCAGGATCTGGGCCCATTCCTGGAGCTGTCAGAGCCCCTCCCTGCTCCCGGGTTTCAGTTTCCTGCCTTCCTGGGGAGTGGGGAAAGGCTGAGAGGCCCCGTGCTGGGGGTGAAGCTAATTCATTAGTGACGCCTTGTCAAGGACTGGGCGCCCGCGGTGACAGCGTGATTCACCGACACGATTGCCCCGCTGCCAGCCTGCGTGGGCCCGGAACGGCAGTACACGTTACCTTTACTCACTGAGCAGGGCCTGGTGGGAGGCGAAGGTACAGCATCTACCCGGAGCAAGAAAAAGACTTGGAGAAAGAAGAGAGCTGGTACCCTGTACCCTTGAACCCAGGAAACGTCGTCAAGCCTGGTGCTGGCGTTGCAGGGGCTCATGCAGCTCCTGCCCGCGCTGGCAGAGCCCAAGAGGGCTGCCTGGTGCTGGAGCGCCAGCTCCGAGCACGTGGTGAGGGGGGCTGGCTGGGCTTCCTCCTCCACAGCAAATGTTCCCTTGGGGAAACTGCTGGGGGGAAGGTGGGCAGGAGGGTGGGGGGGAGGTGCTCGTCCTTATCCCGGCTGCCTGGCTGGGTTTTCCTCAGCTTTCTGGTGTCTGAGGTGACACCTTTTCCCAGTTCTCCCGAATGAGTAGAGGGGAGGAGGTTGGACCGGGGCTTAGGTGGGGTCTGGAAGGAGCTTGAAGTCCCTCTGGCTGGGTCTCAGGATTCTCCTACATCCCAGATCTGGTGTCTGGGCCCCACTTATTCTCTGCCCGGGGGCTTCTACCTCAGCTTGCACCTCATCAGTCTTCGTTCCAGGACAGGGGTCCAAGGCTAGTTCCTGGCTCGGAGCAGTACCCGTCTCTGTGTTCACCCCATGACACCCCTTGCCTGATTACAACTACTACGGCTCTGCTCTTTCGTTTATTTATCCAACACATAGATAGCGAGTATCTGAGAAAAAGCTGCCAGGAGCATAAAAAGGTACACACTGAATAATTCCATTTATATGAAATTCAAGAGCAGGCAAAACTGATCCGTGATGGTAGAGGTCAAGGTTAGGGTTGCCTCTGGGACTGACTGGAAGAGGCAGGTGTGAGGGAACTCTGAGTGACGGAAATATTACACGGGTGTTTACATTAGTCAAAACTCACCAGACTGAAAAAACAAAAACAAAACAAACACACAAACAAACAAAAACTCACCAGACTGTATACTTACGATCTATGCATTTCACTCGATGTAAAGTTTGCCTCCATCTTTTAAAATGTTGATAATTTTCATGGAACGGCTACTCTGGGCCGGACCCTGTGCGAGCAGGGAAGGAGACAAGCTTACCTGCCCCAGGCAGCTTCCATCTCAGGGGTTGTAGTTTTCATCCTCTCCTTGCACTGGCCCCTGCTGTCTGCCCTTGGGCTGGCCTCCTTCCCAGACTGTAGTGGAGATGGGAGTGGGGGTGGGTCAGAGGGCAAGATGCTGTCTAGAGGTCTGTCCCTGCAGCCAATTACATGGTCACACCCACCAAGGTGGGAAGGCAGGATGGAGGAGGCCTGGAGCCTGCAGACTTGACTTCCTGGCTGTACACTCTACTCACTGTGTGATCTTCAGCAAGTTGCCTGCCTAATCCCTCTGGGGCCACTTTCCTCATCTTTCTTATGGGATTAATAATGCCTTTGTCATAAGAGTTAGACTGAGGCTCTGCTGTGAGAATATTCGTGGACAGAGGCGGAGTCATTGTTTCCATTTATTGCAGTGGTACTTGGTTAGGAGCAAAAGTTGGAGAGTCAGACTGCCTGGTTTCATATCCCAGCCACCAGCCAGCAGGGTGACCTTGGGCAAGTCACCCACCTCACATCAAACCTCTCAGAGCCTCAGTTTCTCCATCTTTAAAATTGGGGCAACGAGGGTACCTACCTCATAGACTGTGGCAAGGACTCAGCGCAATGCTTTTAGCATAGTGCTGGGCACATGGCAGGCTGGCAATAAACCAGAGGGAGTGTTTCTGCTGGCAGCTCTGGCAGGAGGGATCGGAGCAGGAGGGGAGAAGTCATGGGCCAAAAGCTGTTGGTGGGAGCGTGTGCAAGAGGAACAGTTCCAGAACGAGCGTGGTCATCACTGGTGGTGCTCAAAGGCGCTCGAGTGCGCCAGTCCTCCGTCCACCGCAGCCACGCACCGAACTTGAGCATAGCTGGAGGGACTCGGCAGGAGAGGGGGGTGTGAGTGCACGAACCAGGAACCTGCTGTGCACTGCGGGTGCACTGGGCGGGGAGGGGGGCGGAGCCAAGCTTGGGTCCCCGCAGATCCTCAGCTGTGACCCAGTTTGAAAAAGCCCAGAAAGGAACAATGGTCTGAGTTACTATCTTAAAGTGACCCCAGCGGGAAGACTGGGCGCACGCCGCTGTACATGAACGGCCGGCAATGACCGCGCCCCTCAGTCCCTCCTCAAGAGCCACTTGTCCAGAGTCCTGGGTCGCGCGCCGGCGTTTCCTCGGTCCTTGGTTCCTTCTTCTTGGACTTGCAGCTCTGGACGCACACAACCGCACACCAAACGGCTCGCTGTGGCTGGAAGCGTAGACAGCGTCTGTCGTCGGGTCTGTGCTGGCACGGTGCCAGGCTTGCGAACGGCGGATCTTGGGTTCCCTCGGCGAGCGCTGGCTCCTGGGCTGGTCGGGTGGGAACGCGGGGCGCGAGCCCCGGCGCCGGGACCCCGCTCTGGTGGCACCTTGGCCCCGCCCCTCCCTCCCTCCGCCTGATTGGCAGCCGCACGCGCGTCGGGGGTTGCCAGGGCAACGGGTCTCAGAGTTGCGAGTCAGTGCTAACCTGAGCCAGTCGGCCTCCGGCGGAGGGAGCAGGGGAGGCCGGAGGGCGGACGGCGGAGCGCGGCCCGTGGCGCGCGGCGGCTGGGCCCCAGGAGGGCGCCTCCTCCCGGCCAGGCACGGCCCCCCTCCCCGCGCAGGGGCAGGCCGGGGCGGGGGGCCCCGGAGCCGGCGCGGCCTTGGCCCCGTCGAGGAGACCGGGGGTTCGCGAGGGCGGAGCGATGCCGGGCGGCGGCGGCGGCCCCTGCCGGGGCCCGTGACCATGGGCATAGTCGAGTCCATGCCGGACGAGCTGCCATCGGACGCGGAGGAGCAACTGCGCAATGGCGAGGAGCAGTTGGAGCTGAGCGGGAGGCGGCTGCGGCGGCTGCCCAGCGCCGTGTGCGCTCTGAGCCGCCTGCAGAAGCTGTACGTGAGCGGCACGGGGCTGCGCGAGCTGCCCGAGGAGATCGAGGAGCTGCGCGAGCTGCGCATCCTGGCTCTCGACTTTAACAAACTCGAACGCCTGCCCGACGGTCTGTGTCGCCTGCCGCGCCTCACGCGCCTCTACCTGGGCAGCAACCGGCTGCCGGCACTGCCCAACGACTTCGCGCAGCTGCAGAGCCTGCGCTGCCTCTGGATCGAGGGCAACTTCCTGCGGCGTTTCCCGCGGCCGCTTCTGCGCTTGGTGGCGCTGCAGTCGCTGCAGATGGGCGACAACCGGTTGCGTGCGCTGCCCGCGGAGCTGCCGCGCATGACGGGCCTGCGCGGCCTCTGGCTCTACGGCAACCGTTTCGAGGAGTTCCCGCCCGCATTGCTGCGCATGGGCCGCCTGCACATCCTCGACCTAGACCGCAACCGCCTGGGCGGCTTCCCCGACCTGCACCCGCTACGCGCCCTGCGCGTCTTCTCCTACGACCACAACCCGGTCACTGGGCCCCCCCGCGTCGCCGACACGGTCTTCCTTGTGGGCGAGGGCGCCGTCGAGCGCATGGCCGAGCGCGACGAACCCACGCCCCGGCCGCCGCCCAGGCGCCCAGCGCGGGTCTTTGAGGATGAGGAGGAAGAAGACCTGCTCATAGGCGGCGGGAGCTCCCGGGCTCTGGGGCCCCCCGTGGACAGCCTCTGCGCCCTGGAAGCAGCTCCAGGACTGGGCACCTGAGCCTGTGCTCTAGGTGTTTGGGCCTCGGCCACTCTGGGAGGAGGGCCTCTGGGAAGGTTTGTGGGAACGGTGGGTCCCTACTTGAGGCAGGGAAGGGGTCTCTTTGGGCAAGCTGCCGGGGACAGGCAGGCCTGGGGGTCATCTTCAGACATTCCAGGGTAGTGAAAAGACTGCCTACTGGCTGGTCTCTGGGCGGTCTTCAGGCCAAGAAGTCCCGGTTCCGTCCAGTTCTTATAGCTCCTTCTGGTCCCTGATAGAGTCACTGACAACACAGTGGTAAAGGCACCAGCTTCTTCCTGGAACCAGGGTCACACTGACCATGGAATCATCCCCTTGGCAGAGTCTGGAGGCTCAGGGCACCCAGCAACCTCCCTCCTCCTGGAGTCTGGGTCTTCTAGGTCCACCCTTTCTGGCGCAGGAGCCGCTACCTCTGGTGTGGACCACATGCCTGCTTGAGGAAGCACTGCCCCCAGAAGAAGGCCTGGCCCAGGGGCAGGGGTTGGATTTGGGGCTGGTGCCCAGGACAGACAGGTGTGGGAAACCGGGATTGGGGCCCTAACCATAGCTGCCCTTGTTCCTCCACCGGGGATCATGGTACATACCTCCCTCCCCAGGTCCCCTAAATTTTGTGTGGGGAAGGGGGGACTCAGAAGGCAAGGTCTCTGCCCTTGCCTTTTACTCTGTTCTGTTCTTCCAGCCTGTGCCTGGAATCTTGCTGGGAAAGAGAACATTCCCTCCCTTCCCCACAGCCTGAGCCTTCCAGCTGTCAAGTTTGAAAAGAAGCCACTGTGCCTCTAGGGCCTCCTGCACTGGAGAGAGAGGCTCTCTACTCTGGGCGGCTGCTCCAGTGTAGCCACTGCCTGTACTCTCCATTCCCTTAAATGGGCACCATCGGGGTGGCTGGCATGGCGTGGGGCATGGGACGAGCACTGTGTGCCTCCACTCCGTCACCAGGACAGCCTCCGGGGGTGAGGAGTGAGGCCTCGCTCTGCAATTCCCAGGGCCAGATCTTTCCCATCCAAGCAATAATGGGAGGAGGGCCCAGGGCCAGGGCCGCTCAGGGACACTGTCGGGGGCAGGGCCCCCTCCATGGTAGCGTTTTCTTTAGGAAGAAAAAAAAAAACTGGCTGTAAACATAAATTATATTTCTCGGAGAAAGAATGTGCGTTTCCCACATGCCTGTTTATTTATAAGCCCTGGGAGCACTGGGTCCCGTTGCTGTGGGGACCGTGGGCTCCCTCTGGCACTGCCCTCTGTCCATGTGCTCCAGCTCTGTGTCACAGTGGCCCTGGCCAACTGTTGTATCCTGTCTGGGGAACAAGAGCTTGTCTTCAGTCACAAATGGCTTTGGCTGCGCTCTCATCTGGCTGTATCTTACTCTCTGCCACCTGGCCACCGCCCCTCACCCCCAGTCCCCCTTCCTTGGTCTTCTCCAGCTTAATCCTCAAATTCCTGACTCTTAATATGTTTCTGAATCTCAAGCTTGGCTGACCTTTCTCTATTCTTTCACTGGCACTGACCCCCATCCTCCCTGTCTGAGTCTATTCTTCCCTCCTTCCATCTCCCTGGCTCCATTTTCCTCTCTCTGTCTCTCCCTCTTAGTCTTTTTTTTTTTTTTTTAACTCAGTCATTACTTTCTCCCCTCACTGTTCAGAAAAAAAAGAAAGTATAAATATTTAAAGAAAGAGAGAAACTTGTAATACCTCAAGCCTAGAGGCCCATCTCCCTTGAGAAGATGCTGCCAGGCCACCATCACCATGGCAACAGGGATGATGTCATTCAAGGCCCAAAGGTCAGGCCTGGCCCAGCAGCTCTGCTGGCCACTGGGCTGGACCTGGGGGTTAGGAGGAGGCTGGGGATAGATCTGACGGAGGCAGCTTGGGAGAGCGAAGGCCTCCAATGGACAGAAAGTGCTCTTAGGGTGGGAAAGATTGGACGCTGCCTCCTTCTCAAGGAGGAAGAGGAGTGCGGGGGTTGGCTGCAGACCTTGTCCCTCCCAGGGCTCCTCAGGTGCCCATGCTCCCCCTGTTGAGGTTCCATCAGGGCCAGTGGTCCCTCCTGGGGTCTTGGAACTTGCAGGAAGGAACTTGAGTTCTCAGTCACTCAGGTGGGGTAGGAGTGTCAGCCATCCAGACTGTCCTCTTGCCCCGTGATTCCTATGATGGCATATTCCCCTGGGCCTAGAATCAGAAGGCATGGATTTCAGTCCTGGGACTTCCCTGGTGGTACAGTGGTTAGGATTCTTCCTGCCAGTGCAGGGGACATGGGTTCGATTCCTGGTCCCACATGCCGCGGAGTAACTAAGCCCGTGCGCCACAAGAGCCACAACTACTGAGCCTGCGTGCCACAACTACTGAAGCCCGCGCACCTAGATCCCGTGCTGTGCAATAAGAGAAACCACTGCAATGAGAAGCCCTTGCTTTCCACAACTAGAGAAAGTCTGTGCGCAGAAACGAAGACCCAACACAGCCAAAAATAAATAAATAAAAATTAATTAAAAAAAAAAGAAGAAAGCATGGATTTCAGTCCTAGTTCTACTATTGACCGAGAGATCTTAAGCAAGTCATGCCCCTCCCTGCCCCCCAGGCCTCAGTTTCTCCATCTGCACACAAGGAGCTGCATTTATTTAGAGCTGATGCTGCAGCTCGGCACTCCATGCGACCTGGTGCTTTTCCGCCTTCCCTTTATGCAAATCTTAGAGGTGGGGGGGGTGCAGGGGAGCCACAGTTATCCTGAAATCACTGCCAGCCCAGATTCCCTTCCTCTCTCTGGTCTGTTTCCCTGTGCCTCTTCCCCCGTTGCACTCCCCCGAGGACTCTAGGTCCGGGCAAAGGCCCTGTGATAAGTCCCCCTGGGCCCTCCGGAGGCACACAGGGCTGTGCCTTTCTGCATCGTCAAGGACGGCACCCTTAGCCACAGCCGCTCACCAGCCAAGCAGGGCTGCTGAGGCTGAGTTTCTCCGCAGGGAAAGAGGAGGGAAGTGTCTTACGGGCCGGGAACCAGCTCTGCTGCCTGCTTGCTCTTCACATCAGGAGCCGCTTTCTCTCGGGAAGTTAGAGGGTTGGGTTAAAGTGGGCGCTGATGCCTGGTTCGAGAGCGCTCTTGAGGGTCTCTGTCTCTATGTAGAAATGGGGGAGACTAGGATAGGAAAGGAGCTGTTGCCAGGGAAGCTGGGCATCACAGCTCTCCTTGGTGATGAAGAGAGCAGGGCCTGTTGGGGAGTTCTCACTTGGCCTGGGGGCAGCAGGGAGAAAGGGAGATGACTTTCGTAGGGGCACTTGTTAACAGTGGCCGCATCGACAGTTCCGCACGTTGTTGGGGGGACAGTCAGGGGTGGGTGGGCCATGGGGGAGCAGGACAGAGGCCAGGGGAGGTGGCAGATCAGACCAGGAAGGCAGGCTGCGAGGACTGTGATGAGACCAGAGCAGAGGCAGCGATGGGGCAGGGGACAGGCCTGGGGAGCTAAGTGACTTGCCCATAAATGGGTGTTAGGCCTCCTAACCCAATGCTCAGTCCGCGCCACGGGAGATCCTCTCTGGACCTCCATGGCTGGTGGTCAGGTCTGGGTGTGGAATAAGTGGGCATCGTAGCCTGTCTTCCTCCCGGGGCCTCCCAACAGCCAGACCTGCTGGCCGGCGGAGCAGCAGACATTGGATCCTTTCCTGGCGTCATTACCGCCATCCCCCTCTTCCCACCCACACTCAGGGGCTTCGGAAAGCAGGAGGACAAGGTGCTCGGGACCTGGGGGCCCTGCCCAGAAGCCCTTCCCTCGCATCCAATGCCACCACATCGGCTTGCTCAGCCGTCGCCCCAGAGCTTCCTTAAGTCACCTGGGCACTCCCGTTCTGAGGATGGACGTTTATTAGCACACCCGAGTGTGCTGCACAGAACATGTATTCAGACAGGGGTCCCTGCCCAGGGGGGCTCACAATCTAAAGGTGACACCACACATACACACGGGACACAGACACAGAGAGCGGGGCAAGGGACACAGATGGTTGGGGAGACGCGGGCTGGGGCATATGGGGCGTGTTCAAGCGTTGTCCTTCTTGTTGTCTTTGTCGGGGAGGGAGAGGAGAGCAGGACGCGGCCTGAGAGGGCCTTCCAGAAAGCAGCGGAATCCGGGAGGGACTTGCAGGAGAAAGAACACCAGAGGCCCCTGGCCCCAGGCACAGGGAGGGATGGGGAGTCTCTGCAGGCATGGATGAAGAGAGACCCCACGAAGTGAAGGCAGGAGGAGATTAAAAAAGGCCAGGAGGAGGCCTGGAGCCCGTGGCATGGGGCTACCGCCTCTGCCAGGCCGAGCTGTCCTGCTTTCAAACCTAGATTTTCCAGAGCGAGGCTGAACAGAAGTCCTGGCAAGGAGTGATCGTGAGGCTACCTCCCAGACCCTAGGGCTCCCTCCAATCTCTGAGCCAGAGATCAGAACCTTTTAACGGGACAGTTAAACCAGGCTGCCGGAAGTTCATGGGGCAGAAGGGGAGAGGGCGGGCAGCTTCGGGTGGGGGTACTTAGTGCGGGAGGCACCGTGGCCCCTTCACTCGGAGTGGGCAGGGGACACACGACAACAGAGGGCACTCATTTCTGGTGTGCCTGCAACAGATGTAGCACCTTCCTTCTGAAGCACCCCGAGAGCTGCCAGGCCTCGGCTTCTCCTGGGCTATGTGTGGGAGGGAAGGGGAAAGGGCTGGGATGATTATTGCTCTTCTGTGGACGGAGTGAACTGACACCAGGAGGAAGGAACTAGCTTGCCCGGGGCCACTGTGTCTGGAGAAGGAAGACACTGGGGTCCAGCTTCCCAGGTCCTCAGGTTAGGACCGGCCTTGGGCGTTTTCGAGTTGGAGGGACTTTTGCAATCCTAAAGGATGAAACCCGAAAAGGATGGAGAGAAGCCACGGGTCCAGCCAACAGACCCAGAGCTTCGCAGGGAACAGAAGGAGGAGGACGTGTTGGCCTGAAACCACAGTGGCCCAGCCAGAGTTCAGGTGGTGGTGGGGAAGGTGGAGGGTCTCCCTTTGATTTGTCTGACCTGCCTTGGAGGGTGGTTCCCCTGGGAACTGAGGAAGGGGATGTCGGGCTGGGTGAGCTAGAGGGGCCCCCCTCAGGCCCCGAGGAGACTCCACTCCCCATAAGCCTTGCTTTAGGCCTGATCCAGGGGGTACGGCTGCTCCTCTGATTTCTGGGTAGCTGGTGGGCTCATACGCTCAACCTGAGGAGGGGCTGGAAGGGTCTTATCACCCGTGAAGCCAAATCTCAAAGGTGACAGGTGAGGGGAGATGCAGCCCCAGGCTCCCCATCCCCTCACCCCACTGCTTCTACCCCTGGAAGGAGAGGGAGAGCTAGGACCCACGGAGGAAACAGCCAAGGCCCTACGTTTTCACGATCCTTTATTAATCAGAACAGGCCTTGCCACAAAAAGCAGGGCCCATTCCCACAAAAATATGATTTTGCAAAGAGGAAATCTTGCTGGCTTAGAGGGTGCGTGTGGTGGAAAAATTTTGTATGATTCTTTTTTTCCTTTTTTTTTCTTCAGTTTTCCTTCATTTCTCTTCGCTGCACATTTTTTTTGTGATAGTGGGTTTTTGTTGTTGTTGTTGTTTTTATAAAACGCTTGCACTCAAGGACTCAAACACAGTACAAACAGCGACCACCAATCCCCACCCTTGGGACCCCAGAGGGGCTGGGGACTCTGGGGCTTCCCCTGGCTTTTTTTGTGGCTGTTTTCCTTGTCCCTTCCCTGGCGTCTGGCGCCGGTGGGCAGGTGCGGGGCCCTGGAGTAGGTGGAATTTGTACAGCAGTTATGTGGGGAGATGGTCACAAGAAAGGATACCTGAATAAGATAACGACTAAGTCTAGGGCGCCCACAAAGATGGCAGATGACCGCTCAGGAAGGGACCGGGGACACAGTGGAGAAGGGATCGGGGACACAGTGGAGAAGGGATAGATGGGCCCAGGCAGGCCTCAGCTATCCCTGGAGGCTCTGTGGGGGGAGGGGAAGGCGGGCCTTGCCTTCAGGCTACGGTAATAATACTTTACTCACGGGTAGCACCTTCAGAATCCTGCCTCCACCCCCAGGTCAGGTGACAGCGGCCTTACAACCTCCCCTATGAGGTAGGTGAAGTATTATTACCATCATTTTACAGATGGGGAAACTGAGGCCCCGGAAGTGTGGGTGATTTGTCCAAGGTCCTAGGATGGTGACAGGGCACGAGGGCCCTCCCCCCACCCTCAAGTTCCCCCTTTCCTTATTCTTCTATAGCCTTAGACCGCCCCCGCCCTCACCCCATACCACCCGCTGCTTCCCTTGCTAGCCCACCCTGCCCTTGGCCCACCACTTGCCACCCCTCCCCCGCGTCCCAGAGCTCAGGGTGCCCGTCGCGGTTGGAGAACCCCAGGCCCGGTTCATCGACGTGCCTGGGTGGGGTCAGATTTGGAACAGGCACGGCCTGGAGACGCTCTCTGTGTGTGATTGGCTAAGAGCTTCGGGACCGGGCTCGGAAAACGGGGATGCAGTTGCCCCGCCCACTCAATGCAAGTTGGTTCAATCCCCGAGCGCTCTGTAGCAGACACCGGGGCCTGGGACTAGGCTCGCTCTCCCACCGGCCTCCGGCGCGGAGGGGCACAGGATTCCAGCGAGGGATGGAGGATGGCAGATCCCCTCCGCTTCTCAAAGCTTCCAACAACACCCTTTCTTCGCTTCCACTGTCTCCGGGGTCGCTGCCCTCCCGTCCCCGCTGGGGGCTGGTTCCCCAGCCTGTCCGATAAGGACCGTGCCGTTGGGGCAGACCCCCATTTTAAGCAAAGCTACAATATGGAAAAATTGGGATTTACAAGGAATGTGGGTGACTATTTGCTTTACGTTAGCACTCTTCACTCTACGAAATGATTCACCTACTTCGTATGATATTCCTCTAGATCCGTGGGGTTAGGGAGTAGGGGCGGGGTGGGGGGAGTGAGATTCTAGGTAAGAAACTTTTGATACGGGCAGAACTGTGAGCGTCTACTGCACAGAGCAGAACGCTCATCTCAAAGGGAAATCTACCTAAGGAAGATGGTTCCCGACTGCCTATGCTTTTGCCGTGCTAAGTGGGGGACCCTTTCCAGAGTCTCCTTCCTGGGGTGTCAGACCCATCTGGGGTTGAACTGTGCTCCCAGACCTCGTCCACAGACTGTAGTGTCAGGGCGCCACCTCGCGGTGTGTGCCAGGAATGTCAGGCCCAGGCTCGCGGACCCCTGGATTTGAGGCTGTCACCGGCTGTCTTGCATCAATACCGGGACCGGCGTGGGGGTGAGTGGGCTTAAGCAGGGATCATCCCGAAATCTGCTGCCTCCAAGGGGATGCCAGTTCTCGTCTCTGCAGGAGCTGAGGCAGAGGAACCACAGCTTCTTTGTGTGGGGGCAACCCCAGAACTCACAGAAGCCTGGAATGTTCCCTGCTTCCTCTGCCGGAACTGAGAGGGGCAGAAGGAGCTGCTCTGAGGGACCAGGATCGGTGGGGAAGGTGAAAGGAAAGCCCTGGGGAAGGTCAGGTGATGGCAGATCAGAGACCACGACGGAATGAAAGGGAAGGTCTATGGGCACAGGGGATGGAGGGGTGGAGGCGCGTGGCTGGGGAGGTCTGCACAGAGACGAGGAAAGGGAAGGAAGCTGGAAGGCGTGGCAAACGTTGCCAGCGCGGCTGGGATACGACATCTGGGAAGGCTGAGGGTGCCTTTGGATGAGGGTGTCAGGGAAGAGAGCTAGTGGGGGCTTGGGACCCCTGAGACAGAAGGGAGCAGGGGAGTCCTGGTGGAATGTGATACACACAGGGGGTGCCTAATGTTCAAGAGACGAAATTGCTGGGGAAGGAGCTAGTGGAGTTTTGGGGAGGTGGGGTCGGGGAGGAGGAGGCAGCCCAGCTCTCAGCCCAGCTCCTGTCTGCCCCCTCTTCCCCACCCCTCCTTCCTCCATCCCTGCCTCTCCTCCCCCCGCCCCCCCAGCTCTGCGCATTGACTTCTCAGCCTCCAGCCCTACCTCACTTCACGAAACCCTCTCTGCATCGTCTTCAGCACTGCGGACCCCAGGGAAACAGGGAGCGAGTTCCCCCACCCGCACACACGCACTCACGCACGCACACGTACACACACACGGTGGACACAACACAAGTACACAGGGCTGCGGCTCCAGGACCCCGGAGCGGGCTATATACGATCCTCGGTAATCAGGGCCCAGCCGGCACCTGAAACTGCCCTGGAACACGCCTCTCTTGGTCGGGCCGGGGCCAAACGCCTCGACCTCCCCTCTCCTGGGCCCACGTTGCGGCCTGGGGAGGGGGTGGCCTTTCTCCACTCCAGGCACTGCCTTAAAGAAAACGGGGGACCGTGCCCACCTGGCGGGCCTCTGGAGGGATCTGCTCGTCTGCCCGTCTGGCTCTCGTGCTCCGCCCCCCCACTTCTTTAGTATCGGCAAGTCAGGAAGGAAAGGGGCAAAGCAGGAAAATGGCCCCCAGAGCCCCTCCACCAGAGCTGGACCGGTGGGGAATGGGGCTGGTTCTCCCGAGAAATGGGGCTGGATTCCTGGGACCCCTCCCTGTCCCAGCCCTCAGGATCCTTCCCTCACCCATGGCAGGGGGGCCAGGCCAGGCATTGTGCATAAAGTGGTGAGGGCATGATGGGGACCCAGGCCCTTGGCCCCCTGGGCCTCCCGTGGCCCCATTCAGGCCTTCAGCTGGTGCCACTGAGCCACAGGCTGCCGGGGACGCGCAATCATGTCCTTCCAGTGTTTCACCTCCCCGGGCCCACTCTTCCAGGACAGGTAGATCTGGGGAGAAAGGGAAGAGGACGACATTAGTGGCACTCTCTGGGGCGTCACCCCTGTGTCATTGTGGAAACGGAGTGTCAATGGTGGTGACACTCCGTTTCCACAATGGCCTGTGATCATGGGGACCAAGGGGCTTCTGCCTGCAGTGACAACCTACCCCACAGAGGCCCCCCTCTTTTCCTTGTTGTGCCTCCCCTCGGGAGCCTGGGCATGCCTGGCCCTTCCGAATTGGACTCCCAGACTCTTCTGTGGTTTGGGATTGATGGGGATGGAGGCAGTTCTCTCCCACATCCTTCCCTCCCCCACCTGTTGGGCACGGCCTATCTCTCCTTACTGACAATCACTCCCACCTCCTGGGCACTTACTACACACCAGACACTGAGCTAGGGACTTTATATACATAGATCATCAAATCCTTACCTGTGAGGCAGGTATGTTATTATCCCCATTTTACAGATGGAGAAACTAAGGTACAGAGAGACTGACCCATAGTCACAGGATTTATGAGTGGTGCAGAGGGATTTGAATCTAGGTCTTTTGGGCTCTATCCTATCGGCCCAAGCCCACCTGCCTCTGTGTTAGGGGCCTCACAGCCTCGGAGGGCTGTGTGCGTGATCCCCGGGCTGACACCAGCCTTGTGACTGACGATTAGCTAACAGCATAGGGCTCTCTAAGCCACCCAGACCAAAGTGAGAACAAACCCACCTCCACCTTGGTTCAGACAACAGAAGGTAGCACTGTTTCAAAGGGAGCTATAAGTGGTGTCCAGAGAATACCCAACTCCAAAAGGCTAAGCTTCAGAAGAGCTTAGAAATAGGATGGTTACTTGGCCTGAGCTCGTCAAGGAAGGGCTCAGCGGGTCCTGCTAAGAACACATAGTCCCGCTGGGGTGGAGGTGATGCTGTCCTGGAGTCCTGTCCCACTTGTGACCACAGGTCGGCAAGTCATACTCCCTGGGCCTTCCTAGATGGCAGGCAGGGCCAGCTCTCCTCTTTGGGGCCAGCTGCTTCTCTTCCACCCCCAGCAGCTAGGTTCTCCATTCCTATCTGTCTGAGAGGTGTCTCCACCTCGGCCCCCTTCCCTGTGGGCGCCCAGGTCACCCCTTCCCACTTCCCTCATACAGGGCTGTGCCCTGGGTGATCCACGGTCTCCCCTCACTTGCTCCTGGCATCTACCCCTCCCCTCCTCCTGCCCTGATCACTGGCTTCCTGCACTGTTCCTGGTCAAACTTCCAAGCCTAAATGGACACACATGCCCTTACTAAGAACTCTTCAAAAACAACTTTCATTATGATAGTAGCTAACATATACATCCCAAGTTCTGTGCTAAGCCTCTCGCCTGTGTTATCTAATCCTCCCAGCACACTGTGAGGTTAGGATCGTCTTGCTCTCATTTCAAGAGGAGGAAATGAGACTCAAAGGTTATGGCTGTTAAGAGGTGGACCTGGCACCTGGATCCAGGTAGTATGACTATCAGGAGCGTACTCTCAACACTAAGCCATAAACAAACACAGGAATAGACATGGATGCGTTTATGTCACAGAATCGTATTCTGCAGAAACTCAAGGCCAGGCATGGATCTGGGGTTAAAATAGGAGGAGGAGAGGTCACTTTCCACAAGGAGAATGTCCACGTATCTCAGGCAATTCTTACGCCACCCTGTGAGGAGCTGTAGGGTTGGCATTAGTAGCTCCATTTACAAATGAGAACGCTGGAGCTCACAGAGGCAAGTGACTGGCCCAAGGTCACTTGGGCAACTGACCTTGGGGAACCAAGATGAGGTGGGAACCAAAGCCAGGTCTTTGGAGCCTGACTACAGCTCTCAATACTTGCCCACGCAGCTCACCCTCTACAGCCAGGACGCTGGGTGACGTTGCTCCGACGTCCTTACCCTGTCAGAGGGTCCTGTCCAGAAAACCCTCTTCTGGGGATCCAGGGCACTTTTTCCTACCACCTCCTTCTTTCCCTGCTCTTCCAGTGGTCTGTTCTGAATGGACCCACAGTAGGACACTTAGGGAGAATCTCGTCCAATCCTCTCATTTTGAGATGAAACAGAGGCCCTGACAGGGGTAGGGACTGACGCTCTCTCTCCTGCTGTCCAGCCCTGTGCTCGTCCACTACCCCGGCTGCTTCTCTGGAGAACAGACCCTTGCTGGGGGCCCCCCTACCTTGCCGATGACGTCGTTGCGGCTGAGCTTGTCCTTGTCCATGACGGTGATGACGATGGTTGTCTCCCTCAGCTTCTCCGTAGGGATGTCGAAGGCAAAGGACTCGTTGAAGATGGGGTTCAGGTTCCTCTTCATCGTCACCGTCTTCTTCTTCTCCACCCGCTTGTCCTTGTACATTAGCCACACCTTCACGTAAGGGTCTGGGGGACAGGTGGGGGAAGGGTCAGAGGAGCAGCGGGGGGAAGCTGGGGCTGCGTGATTTCCCCAGAGGGTGAGGAACGCCCTAAGGAAGGAGGAGGGGGGATCGGGGGGGTCAGCAGATGGAGGGGCCGCAAGGGGCCTCGGCCATCACCTAGCGCCCTTCCGTGAACGCGAAGGAGAAGACTGAGAGGCCAGGTCTCACCCGAGGTCACGGACAAGTGGTGTCGGAGCTGGGACTAGAACCCAGGCCTCCCCACCGTCATGTTCGCTTTCCTCCTGATTCTGGGAAGGACAGTATCCAAGATGGCGCTGACCCTGAGGGTGCTCCGGAGACAGCGCCAGGGCTCTAGGGCAACGGAGCTGGGACTGGAGGTGGGGCACAGGGGACAAGGGTGAGGGCCACAGCCAGGACCCTGATGTCCACATGCAGTGAGACTCCCGTGCGCCAGAAGCTCCCCGGCCCGTCTGCCCTCTGCTGCGAGAACCGCCAGCACCTGACGTGCCCCCGATGTCCATGGCTTTGAGGTTCCGGGCTTTGATGATGTTCACGATGATGGAGTTGGCAGAGGGGTTGTAGCAGAGAGACAGGAGCAGCTCCCCTCGGCTCCCCTGGGAGGGACAAGTGGAGGGGTGAGGCTGGGCCACTCCTCTCAGCTCCCCTGGGAGGGAGAACAAGAGGGCTGTGGGGACAAGGGGAGCCCGCCCCCCCCGCCCCCCTCCCCGCCCCAGGACCCCTCCACTTGGACCTGGGTGCTTACCCGCCCCCTCTGTCTGTCACGGATGCACACCTGGTCTCCCCTCATCTGGCAGGTCTGGGCCCTGCTCCCCAGGTTCTTTATCACAGCCCAGCCTCCCCTGAGATTGTGGGTGGGAACTGCTCTGTCAGGCCTGCCCACCTGCCCTGCCCCACCCATAACCTTCCCAATTCCCTGAGCTTGTGAGGGGACTAGGACCGGGCCAGGATCTGCCAGCCTCCCAGCCAGGACCCGCAGGTGGGGCCTTACACTCCCATCGCTGCATGGCTTCAGATCCTTCCAGAAGGTCTGCATCTGGGTCAGGTCCACCTTGTTGAGGGGGATGGACACCTCCCCGATGGGGTCATTGCGGCTGAAGCGGTCGTAGTCCAGGACCTGGAGGTAGAGGATCCTCTGCACCACCTTCTCGTAGGGGAAACCTGGGAGACAGACAGCACAGGGGAAGAGCAGGACAGAGTGGCCACACGGGGCCGGGGCAGGGCAACGCTCCTGGGCAGGAAGGCCCCGGGAGGAAGGGGAGGGCTGGCCCTGTGTCTTCCTGCTGCCACCCCACCTTGGTGCAGCCGGCAACACCCACGTTCAGACCCTCCTGAAATGTTAGCAAGGACTGCCGTGGTCTCATCTGTCTCCCTTGACAGTTCTGCGAGGTGGACGGTATCTTGTCCATTTTACGGAGGAGGAGACTGAGGCTCCGATGGCTTAACTTACCTGCCCAAAGTCCCACAGCTAATCAAGAGCAGACTGGGACAATTCATTCACTGGTTCATCACGGGTCCATCTCGGCGACTGGGCAGTGGCCACCTTGCTCTCTGGGTAGCCCTGCCACTGCCAATCATCCTGAGACAAGCCTAGGCAAGTGGCCCTGCCTGAGATGGCCACAGCTGGCAGAAAGCAAGCCCCAGGAGGACTCAGGGCAGAGGGAAATGGCAAAGGCAAAGAAAAAGCAGTAGACGCCTGTCCTAGGACTCTGTGCTTCCTCTTCCTCCTCCTGCCGATGCACCAGCCAGTCCTCCTGTCCTTCCTCATCAGACCGGCAGCTGCCCCGGTCTCCACGGCCACCTCCCCATCCAAGCCGCCGGCACCTCTTGCCTAGACAGTTAAGCAAGAGTTTCCAAACAGCCCTCCCCGCTTGTGTACTTTCTCTTACAGCCCCTTTGCGACACGGCAGCCAGAGTGATCTTTTAAAAATAGAAATCACATTATGATGCTCTCCTGCCGAAAGCCTTTCAGAGGCTCCCAGTGCACTTAGAATAAAAGCCGTGCGCCTTGCCCTGGCTTCAGGGCCTTCCACAACTTGGCCCGCTGTCCTCTCCTTGCTCATCTTGTGACCGCTCTTCACTCAATGACGGAGCTCCAGCCACCCTGGCTTTTCCTGCCCCAGCCCCACCATGCCCTGTCCTGGCCTATCCTCTTCCACCAGGTCTCAGCTTTCTTTCCTGACGTGCCAGATGGGGTCAGATCCGCTGTTTTATACACTAGCACTTTCCTTTCGCAGCACTTATCTCAGGCTGTACTAGAGATTTATGTTTCCATGAGTCTGACTCTCCCACTGGGCCAGCATTTCCAGGAAGGCATCTCTGTCCTCAGCCACCGGATCCCAGCATCTAACACTGTTTCTGGAACACAGTAGGCACTCGATTAAATATTTGTTAAGTGAATCAATAATTGAACAAATGAATAAATGCCCACGAAAGGGCATGGAGTGTGCTGGGCTGGAGCAGGAGATGAGGCCAGAGCGGAGAGCCAGGGGAAGGAGCTTGGATGGGACGGTAGGTACAGGGGAGCCAGGGAAGGTCTGAAGCTGGAGTCACAGCCTCGGGAGGCTTAGTCAGAGGAGAGGCCGGCCTGGGGCGGGCAGTGGGTGCAGGCCAGCCTGGAGGCCTGAGGTGCTGAGATCCTGAACCAGGGTGTGCGCAGGAAGAAGAGAGGATACTTACTACCTTAGCTCAACTGGTGGAGAAGATGAAGGGGGAGGAAGGGTTCTGGAGGATTCTCGCACCTTTTGCCAAAGACGCTAGAAGCACAGAGTTACCTCTCACCGGGGCAGGTGCACTGGAAGAGGAAATCCTATGTTCCTTCAGCCCCCAGACTCTGAATTCCTTCAGGGCCTCTTCCTTATATTGAGGGGGGCTATGGGCCGTGTCTTGCTCACCTTGGAGTACCCCAGGGACCTGTCCAGGTGACTTTTTTTCTTTTTTTTTTTTGCCACGCTGCATGGCTTGTGGGATCTTAGTTCCCTGACCAGGGATTGAACCCAGGTCCTTGGCAGTAAAAGCACGGAGTCGTAACCACTGGACTGCCAGGGAATTCCCCAGGTGACCTTTGGCATCCATTCAGGTAAAATGCATGAGGACAAGTGTTCTGGAAAGGTTGAAGGCTTCAAGAGGTCCCTGCGCCTGAGTCAGCTCTCTTCAACACCAGAGGAGGCAGTCTCCTATCTGGCAAACTCCTATTCATCCATCAGAACCCATCATGAATGGCCTCTCTTCTGGGAAACGTTTTTCAGCGCCACCAAGGGGAGTTTATATTGGGTTCTCGCAGCATCTGTCATGCAATGTATGGCTTAATTATCTACACATCTGTGTCCTCCAAGGAAGGCCTTGAGGGTCACAATGGTGTCTCATTCTTTTCTGTACCCCAAGTACCCAGGACAGTGCCCAGCCCATACTAGATGCTGGGTAAATGTTTGCAGAAGGGATCAGTGGATTGGGGCTCTGCCCATAAATTTCACCCCACCCGCTGGCTACATACACCTGCAGACAGACAGCCAAGCCTCGCACTGGTCGTGCCATCTCTAAACCTGTTCCCATGCAGAACTGAGGAGGGAAGAAACGAGCAAGCACTCACTAGCTACCCTCAATGATTTATTTAGTGGGTGAGCGGGCTGTCACTGTACCAGCTGAAGGGGTGTGATATCAAGTGGCTGGTACACCAGGTGGGGAAGTTCCTGATTCCCTGGGGCACACACTGTAGGTTCTGAAGAGCCAGGGCACCAGGCAGTCGGCAGTTGGTGTTGTAGGGATTTATTCTCACTGGTTGAACACAGCTGTCAAGAAAGGGTAATGGTTTCTCTAAGTGGGGTCCAGGCACCCAAAGGGCCTGGGACAGAAATCACTCCCTGATCACGCACCCAGTTTCCTGGTTACCTTGACTCCTCAGAGACAAGAGATAAAGGTGGGCCTGCAGGAGAGAGGAAGGATATTTGCCTCTAGGACCCTGGGGCATGGTTCAGAGCTCTTGTTCCTGTGCATCTGGGGGGGCCTGTCCCGAATAGGGGGAGGGGTCAGAGAAGGGGAGCCGATGGAGTGTGTTTAACAAACCGGTATAAAGTGTTTTCTGGGTGTTGTAAGTGCTTTTACAATGCACTGAGTTGTTTAACCCTCACTAGTATCTTTATTTTACAGATGGGGAAACCATGGCCCAGAGAGGTTCAGGAACTTGCCTCTGGTCACACAGCTAGTAAGTGGCAGAGCTGAGATTCAAACTCAGGCAGCCTGGGCCATGGTAAGAGCCTGGGCTCTTACCCACTACACTACGGTCACTGCAGGTGCCCCACCTCTGGACCCTGCGGCTGCCTTCCTTCCTCCCTGCACGCCTGAGGATGGGTCCTTCCTGCACGCCTGAGGATGGGTCCTTCCACGCCTGAGGATGGGTCCTGTGTCCGGGCAGGGGCCCAGCTTTCCTCCTCGGCCTCTGGCTGTGATGCTGGTTCCACTCAGCCCTGTAACCTCATCCCAGCTGGACACGGTACGCAGCATGTTAACCGGGCCGAGTTACTCGCCCGTGTGTGTCGGGACGCGCGTGTGCGCGCACCGGTACGTGTGCATTTGTGCATGTGGTCACGTGGAGGGGGGAGGGTTGGGCGGGGGGTGGAGGAGGGGAAGAGGGGGACTCTGGGGGCAGGGGCAGCGCAGCCTCACCTTCAAAGAGGAAGGTCTCGTTCCAGTGGGGATTCAGGTTCTTCCGCTTCACCTTGGTCTCCAGCTTGTGCTTCTTGTCTGGCAGCAGGTAGATCTTGACAAAGGGGTCGCTGGTGCCGCTGAAGTCCTTGGCCGGCAGCTCCTGGGCCTTCATGATCTTCACGGTGAGCGTGGACTCCTGGAAGTTGTAGCCGACACTGAACTGGATCCGGCCCAGGTTCTCTCGGCTGCAGCCCTCGTGGACCTCGTCCTCCTCAGAGCCTGGGGAGAGCTGGGGGCGGGGGAGAGGCAGGCAGCGCTGGGGAGGATTCTGCTTCCCTGAAGCGCCCTCTGCAGCCCAGCAGGGTTGGGAGGCCTCGCCGTGCCCAAGGCCAGTCCAGCCGCCTCCTCCCCCTGGTCACCACGCGGGGCTGGTGGTGGTACCTCCCACATTCAGATCTGGGTGAGGATGCTGAGGTGGGGGGCAGGCGCCCTGACCAGGGTCACACAGGGAGGGAGGGGCAGAGCCGGGACAGCCCCTGAACCCCAGAGCAGCGTGCACCCCACTTCCCAGCCTCTCAGAGCCCCGGGTCTGCTTCGCCTCCCCTGGTGCACCCTGGGACCCGCCCCCACCCAGCCCCCTCCTCCATCTTTCCACTCTTCCAACAGCCCTGCGGGGTCCCCTGCGAAATACACCGACACAAAAACCTGGGCTACAAAACAGACGAGGGAGATTGTTCTCATCTCAAAAGAGTTTACCACGATATTTCTTTAGAAAGCGACTCTGGGGTTCTGAGGATGATGTGATTTACAAAATGAGAGAGGCGAGTTTTCAGAAGCAACGTCTGTTTGTGTAAGGCAGGGACACTAAAAGTACAGATTCCCAGGCCCCATCCCTGGGGAGCCTCATTTGATGGGGCTGGGGTGGCCCTGGGCGGCAGAATTGTGTAACAGGAGCCTCAGATGACAGTACTGCAAACCAAGGCTGAGGACCACTGGAAGGGAGGCTACACCTGCATTCAGCCCTCATCCCCCAGGGGTGGCACTGGAGCCGACCCAGCAACCGACAGACATGTGGGGGGTGGCATGGTGTCCCATTCCCAGGAGGATGTTGAAAAAATAGGAGGTAATTGGGGGGAGGGTCTCCCAGCCAAGTGTTTCCAGCTGTGGTTGCTCGCTGGGGACACCTGGTTAGGTTTTAGAATCTTGCCCATCCCCCAGCCACCTGGTGGTTAATAGATAACTAATAAGGACCTACCGTATAGCACAGGGAACTCTACTCAGTACTCTGTAATGACCTATATGGGAAAAGAAGCTAAAAGAGAGTGGAGATATGTATACGTACAACTGATTCACTTTGCTGTACACCTGAAACTAACACAACACTGTAACTCAACTATACTCCAATAAAAAAACAAAAAACGCTCCTGAGGTGATTGGGTAAGAGCCAGGGTAGGACTCAGGGTACCATATTTATGACAAAACTGCTGGTACCGGTTTGCTTTCTCTCCTTCCCCTGCAGGAGGCTTCTCTGTGCCCTCCCCCTTCATCCTGGAGAGGTGACCCCAGGCTCTGAAATACTAACTAATACAGACGATAAGAATGTGTATAGTGTGCACCAACCGCGGCGGAAGACTCTTACATCACCTCTTCTTACTGAATCCTGACAACAGCCGGGAGAGGCAGCTATCACCACTCTCTAGCTGAGGAGACTGGCTCAGAGGGGTTAAGTCACACGTCCAAGATTGCACAGCAGTATGGACTCTCTCTGACTTGAAAGTCCACTCTTTCCACCAAAACAGGCCCACATCCCAAGGCATCCTGAGACTTCCTCCTGCAAGCCAGTGAGGACTCAACTGCCCTAGGCGAGGAGGATGCAAATCACACTAACGGTAGTAACTACCCTGCTCCTTGTACTGTATGCTTTGCCCTCCTCTACTCCCTACAACATCCTGATGAGGCAGGCACTACCATGCTCCAACTTGGTTGGGGGCACAGAGAGATTACTGCCTCAAGTCGCCTGTGACTAAGAGATGAGCCCGGAGTTCGAACCCAAGTCAGCGCCCAGCCACCACGAGTGCCCTTCCAGCTGCCTTCACTCTCACACTCAGATCTGAGGCTTCACTAGCCACACCCCGGGTCCTGCCTGGAGGTGGAAGGGGGGCTGAGCTGCCTCCCTTGCTGTTCTCACAGTGGAAGCGGGTCCCTCAAGCCCTGCCCCTTGGCGGGATCCAGGCAGCCCTGCAAGCTCCACCCAGGCCCGCTGAGAATCTGGCTTCCCGACCCAGATCCAGTTTTCCCCTGGCGCTCCTTCCTTCTCCTCCTACCGGCCCCACTCCCTTTTAACCTCACTTTTTGCATCTGTAGAATGGGACCATGAGACACACCTATGTTACGGGGTTCCAGGGAAGGTTAAGGGGGGGTTTACATCACTTTCGTGGTCCTGCTCTGTGGCCTGGCGCCTGCCACTGCTGGCCATGGACTGAGAGCCTGGGCATGCAGTCCCTGCCACGACCACTGGCCCCTCCACATTCCTTCTAAAGTTGGGGTGGAGACCCTGGTGACTGGAGCCCAGGTGGGATCTTGGTTCCCAAACAAGGTAGTCTTGGATGAGAGGCCCAAGCTGGGCCAGTGGACTTCACCTCAGAAGTGGGCAGTGGCTCTGTGCCCACCCCCAGCCTTCCCAAACCACAGCCCTGAGCCTTAATTAACCAGCTGGGGCGGGGCCTCGATCTGTTTCCATGGCAACCAGGCTAGCCACCCCCACCAAGGGCTGGAGGAGGTGCTGCCTGAGCCCCAACTCTGGCAGAAGTAAGCAGGGCAGGAGTAACTCAGATGGGGATGCGGCCCAGACTCCTCTCTGACCCTGTCCCCTTGGTCCCTTTGTCTGTAAGGCTGCGGGTGCCCGACTCCTGTTTCTCCACGCCTGGGGCAGGGAGTTCAGCCGATGGTTTACTTCTGCCCTGTTCATCTTCATCATCACTATTAATGCCAGTGACCCAGCTTTGGCCTAGGGCTAGGCAATTAGACCCTGCCTGCCCACCTCTGAGCATCTGCTGAGCACGTGAGAGGGCGCTGGGGCCTGCACTTCCTCCTTCTGCCTGAGGCTCTTCCCCCCCCCCCACCCCCGCCCCCAACCGGGGGCAGCAAGGGGTAGGCAAGCTGGCTGGGAAAGGGCCGTCCCTTCTGGGAACCTGGCTACCGGGAAGCTGTAGCCAATTAAGAGGCTGCACAGAGAGGCAGGATGGACTGTGGCGATGGCCCGTCCAGAGGAGAGGATGGCTGGGCTGATCTACATGGATGGGGGAAGACAGAGAGGAGGCGGTGCAGGACCAGGCACTCAGGGCCCAGGGGGCAGGGAGAGGGGAGAGGTGGGGAGGCCCAAGGGAGACCAGATCCGGAACGTGGAAAATCTGATGCTCTAATCTGCATCGAGAGAAACGCAGATTTGGGGGCCCGTAGCAGGCTTGCTGACTGGGAATCTGCATTTTAACAGATCCCCCAGTGATTCGTGTGCCTATCACAATTTGAGAGGCGCTGGGCTAGAAAAGAAGAGTGTGGATGGATGGTTAGAGCCGGCCGAGCCCTGAATGGCAGGAGGGTGGGGCCTGGGGGCTCCGGGGGCCCCGGGGAGGCTGGGGGCTGCGGTGTCAGAGCAGTGGGCAAGGGGCCTCTGAACTGAATGACGTCAGGTCTGGCGAGGGCCTGAGATACCACCAAGCCCCCTTCCCTCCCTCTTTGGGAGGAAGGGGGGAGACAGGGAGGAGGGAAGGGGGAAGAGGAAGCGTGGCCCAGGTCCCAGTAGGAACCTAGCAGGCACCGGGTTCCCACCCTCACGTCCTCGCCCAGCCTTCCTGGAAACTCTGGGCTGCCAAGCCTGTGACTGACTCCCGCCTGAAATCTCCAGCTGCCAGATCACAGTGTGCTCTATCCCCCTGGGGCCTTGGTCCCTCCAGGAGCTCTTTGGAAAGTACAGATGAGGCAAACGGCTGTGACTCACTGCTGCCACCAGGGGGCGCCATGTGAAGCCACAACCTCTCCCGTGGTGAAAACACCCCAGATCCAGAAGACAGGGATCCCGGGAGGCTGGGGTGTGGACAGGAGAACCCCAGCACAGCTGTTCCCTCATAGGAACTAGGACCAGAGGGGTTCTGCTCTCCTGTTCTCTTTGGGCCTCAGCTGGCCCCCCAGCCATGGGGATTGGGGATGGTCCCTGGGATGGGGATATGAGACCCGCTCCACTGGGAGCGCCACCCGAGACCGCTACTCAGTGGGATGCCACCCCAAGAGAGGGGACACCTTCCGCCTCCAAGCCCTCGCTCCACTAGCCTCTCCTTCTAGGATCACACAGCAGGTTTCTTGGGCCCCAGCTCAATCCAGAGACTGGAGGAGGGTGGGAATTCTTAGTCTCTCTTGACAGAGGACCATGCTGGTTCCCCTGCGTGACTCCCACGCTGTCACCGATCTCCACGCCTGCCCCTCCCCCGGCCCCGGGCCTCCTGCCCGTCTCACCATGAGCATCTCACTGGTGAGGGAGTTGACGAGATCCGAGACGGAGGAGTGAGGCTCAGTCCGACGGTCAGACTCATCGTGGGGCGTCTGGCCCGGCACTGGGGCTGTGTTCACTGCCTTCCCTCCGGTAGGCAACCTGGGGGTGGGAGGAATCCGGATGAGCATGGACCTAGAGGCGGGCTGGGCTGGGCGCCACAGGTCTGGGTGGCAGCAGAGCCTCCTGAGACCCAAGTCGCTGCCACCTCCTGCGGGCCAGCAGGAGCTACGCTTTTGTCCATGGGGGCAGGGCCGTCCCCCTCGCCTCTGCCCCAGCGCGATCCGGCTTTGACTTCCCCGGCAGGTGCCTTTTCGGCCAGTGTTCCCACTCCTGCTGTTTCCCAGAAAATCCCCTACCCTTCAGCCCCTGCTTGCATGGTGGTCTCTGAGCATCCTCCCTCCCCAGAGGCTCCATCCATCCCTGCTTGCCCCAGCCTGGGAGGTTCCCAAGACGGCGTGTCCTCTCTCCGTGTCATTACCCTAGGCAAACACGCCCAGAGCACCTGTCTCCTGGAGGCCCCACCTGTTTGCTCAGGCTCAGCGGGAACACAGATGCCCTTTAGACACGAGACTGACCAGGTAAGCTCAGGACCACTGTCCGCACAGCTCTGTCCGATAGAACTTTCTATGTCCACCCATGGTTATTGAGCATTTGAAATGTGGCCAGTATGACTGAGAACTGAATTTTCACGATTGTTTGACTTAAACTAATTTAGATTTAAATAGTCACCTATTGGACAGGGCAAATCTACACCCCCTTGCCCAAACCCGACCCTTCTCCCACTCCGAGGGCTACACGTTTGATAAGGCTCTCGCCCAGGGTCAGAGAAAGACAGGGTCCCACCGAAAAACCCCAGATCTGACGGCTCCACTCCAGGTCTTGTGTGCACCCCGGCTCCACACTGCCCCCGGCAAGCTGGGCTCTCTGGTCCAGAGGCTGGGTGGTGAGCCCAGTCTCCGTCTAGCTGGGGTTCAGGAAGGGGGCATTAAAAGCCTGCCCAGGGACCAGGCTGGAACACCCCATGAGGAGGAGAGATGGCGGCAGGCAGCGAGGAAGACAGGGTGATGGGAGCACAGGGCTCGAGATGGGCTACAATAGAACAGCTTCGAGAGTACCAGAGCCACAGACTCAGACACACACACAGGCTGGACACAAGCCGTGGCCCTCGGAATGGACCAGCCGCCAGCACACCGTTGACTACGACAGGCAGACAGACATGCACAGGATATGCCAGGCCCTGGAGGAGAGACACCAGGACCCAACAGCAGGGTGTGCACACGCTCACACACACACACACACACACACACACGAGTGCACACAAGCCTGACAGACACCCAGGGCAACACGGAGAGAATGGCAGGGGCAACCAGGCAGGTCAACCAGAGCAGCAAGATGACAGACATACAGCGATGTGCACACTTAGATCCTGAGAGGACACACATTCAGGGAGGCCCCGGCATGCCAAGGTGCGCATGTGAATTGGGAAACGCTGAAACAAAAAAGCAGGGAGCGGTTTCGGGGACAGACGCTCTGAGAATCAGAGGCACGGCGCACCTGCTGTGAGGGCCTGGCCTTGCCTGGACGACACGGAAACGCCCCACCCCACCCGGGAGGCGCGGGGCACCCTCCCAGAGGTGCGGCCAGAGCAGAGCACACGCACATATACACACACGGACACGTGCTCACACAGACAGGCACAGGGAGGAGGAGACTGAAATAGCTGGAGAGGTAAAGTCAGGTTAAAAATAGAGTGGGAGAGGAGGAGAGAGCCGAGATTGACTGCTGAAGGTATGAGAAAGTCGGAGTTATTTTGGCCACACCACAGCGTCAGCACAGCTGCAAAGCAGCCTGGGGAGAGATGGTCAGCGCCACTGAAGCTATTGGAGGTCACAGGACAGAAAGGGACAGAGAGACAGGAGCACAGAGGCAGAGGGAGAGGCGGAGGGCCCGTCACTGGCCCAGGGACATCCCTGCGAGGAGCAGATGGGAGGAAGGAGACCGGGAGGGAGGGGGAGAAAGAGAGGCCGAGAAAGGTTAGTCGGAGGCGAGTGAAGAGGCTGCGGGGCGACGAGGGGACAAGGAGGAGAGTAGAGGCAGAGAGGAGGCGGGGGACACACACCGGGACAGAAGAAACATGGTGGCTTCGGAGCGAGGGCAGCGTGGGGGTGGCCAGGTCCCGCCCGGCCCCGCCCCCGACTCCGGTGGGGGTGGGGCCACGGGGGAAACCATTCGGATCCCAAGGAGCAAGGGTGAGCAGGTGGCTGAGAGCATGAGGTGCGCATGGGTGCAGGACAGCATGGGCGAGGTGGAGCGGGCACAGCAGGGCGTGGGAGCCAGGGGCGGCCTTGGCCTCCTTCCCTCCCTCCTGGGCCCAGCAGCATTCCGAAGTTATTGGGGCCCCGGCGCTGAGGCCCAGGGGCTTGGGGGATCCTGGATGCGGGGCTTCAGGGCCACCAAGGACCCTGGGAGTGGGGGGCAGCGACTTGCTAGATGCACCCCACCTTGCTTGGGACCTGGAGTGGCCACTCCTCCTCCCAGGGCCCTCCTGTCTCCCAGGAGCCTGCTGCTAACAGACCTCGGGGGCAGAATGTCCTCCCCAACACAACAGCCAAGGGCCACCCACCCATTACCCCGGTGACATCCGGCCAAGGGGTCAGCTGGGTGGAGAAGGGGGCACTGGGGCCGAAGGGCAGACCCTGGGTCTGGAGGCAGAAGCTGAGGAGGAAGGGACAGCTGGCCCAAGCCCACCATTCCAAGATTCATGCAGCCAGGAACCCAGAGGGGTGGAGCCCTAAAGCGCCTTGTGGGTGGTGCTAACGCCAAGCTTGGGGATGGGAGAGTGCCGGGCAGGAAGCACCCTTGCAGTGGCCGATCACCTGGGAAACCCCCCAAGAGCCTCGAGAAATGAGCTTCCAGGATGGGGTGGGCGTGACCAGGTGGGAATGGCCTGTGTCCACTGGGAAAGTCGGGCTGGGTTGGGGCGTGGGCCCAGGGCCTCCAGCTCCACACCCACCTTTCCCAGGGAGGCAGGGGACAACTGATGTAATGATCAGAAGGGGTGAGTGTGTTATATGGAGTGAGACCGAAGTGGCGAGGAGGTAAAAACAGGCTGTGGGTGAAAATGGAACCAGTTCAGTAACACATGGGTGACATGAAATCTCGTTTCCAGCCTGCATCTGCTCCCTCACGCTTCTCACCCTTCTCGACAAGGGGGTCCTTAGCAAGTTTTCAGAGGGCTGCAGCCCTGCTCCTGCAGCCTCTGGCCCATGGCCCCTGGCCCTCTCCCCATGGCCCTCTGGCCCGCCTGCAGCCCAGCTCTGAGCTCTGAGCTCAGGAAGCCAGGACCCCGGTGGCTCCAGGGGGTTGGAGGTGGCAGACTCCGTTCCTCCCGCACCCCAGGACTTGGGCTCAGGGTGTGACACCATCTGTACCACCGAGTGAAAGAGCTGGTCCCACTCTCCCCTCCCACTCTCTGGGGACTTCTGGCTTTGTCCACCATAGACATGCAACTGGGAACTCGGGATGGGAAGAAAATAAGAGAGTTGGTTTCCAGAAGCCACCAGACGGACAGGCAAGTCAGCTAACTTGGCCTGTCCTCCCCTAACACACAGGCCCCTGGCAGCAGCCCGGGACAGTCCCTTCCTGCACCTTCAGGCCTCTTAATAAGCAGGCGTCAGGGTCTCCGCCTGGCTGACAGGCTCTGACAAGCGCCCCAGTCCGAGGGTCTGCTCCCTCATTAGAGTCTTAGCATGTCCGAGCTCGAAGGGTCACCCTGTCCAATCCTTCATTGGACAGGTGAGGAAACAGAGGCCCAGAGAAGGGCTGTGACTTGCCCAAAGTTGCAGAACGAGGCTCTGGTAGCAGAGCAATGAGGAGGCAACCTGGCTGCCAGGCCACACTCTCCTGTGGGCCTTTTCTGATGAAAAGCACACCTGGCCAAGGTGATGAGGCCTCCTCCCACGATCACAGGTGTGTGGCTGGCCCAGCCCAAGGCCAGGTGGGAGAAAGCAGCCAGGCCAGGTGCAGGATCACCCCACCTTAGTGATGCTGCCTGAACCCTGGGACCTCTGATCTTTCCCCGTCCCCTTCTCCGTGAGAGCGCTTCTAACGGGGGCATCCGAAGATGCCTCCCTGCATTCCTGGTGGCCGGGGCCACGGACGGTTGGATGCCAAGGCCTTGGCTCAGCCTGTGCTGTGGTCACACAGGCTACTCCTGAGGGCCAGCAGCGGGGTTCCCGGTGACAGAGAGCCTGACCAGCACCTGCCGGCTGCTCTCACCCCCCCACCCCCATCCCATTTCCTCCTCCTGGTACCTCGGGCTCAGGGGCTGCCTTTCTGGTCACCAGGCCTCTCCCAGGCCCCAGACCCTTCCCACCAGGGGCTCCTCTTCCATCAGCCGAGAGCAGCCGTATCACATCTCTGCAGGTGTGTGTGTGTGTGTGTGTGTGTGTGTGTGTGTGTGTGTGTGTGTGACCATCACCCCAGCGGGACCTCCAGGCAAGAGGGAGGTTGAGGTGGCGGGGATGAGGGAGAACAGGCTGGCGCCCCTTCCCTAACATCCCCGCCGCCCACCAACCACCGGAGAAACTGGGATTTCTGGGTCGGGGTGGGGCAGAGATGAAAGATGAGGGTGCAGCAGAGGGGAGCCAAGCGGGAAGATGGGGCAGAAAGGCTGGCTTGCTCCGGGCGAGGGCAGGCATGCCCGGGGAGCAGGCTTGATCCAGAATGGCCCCAGGACAGCCACACGGGCCTCAGACCCGAGGGACACCACCAGGGTGGCCTGTGTGAGGGCACCGGCTGGGGAGGGGGCTGTCCTGCTCCAGCATCCGCTGAAGGCGCCGCCGCCTCGTCCAGCAACCAGCGGTCGAGGCTGGTGGCCTCTCCACGCCTCCTTCTCTGCTGCCGCCGCCGCAGGCCCTCGCCTGTGCTCGTACCTCTTGTCCCCCTGAGCGTTCTGGTTCTGCTGGGTTCCTGGGTTTTGCAGGTCAGGGATATTGGCAAAGTCATCCTGTTCCGAAAGCCCTAAGACCAAGGATAGCACCACCATCCGGCCTTCCCTGCCAGGGGTGGGCAGCCCACCAGCCAGGGTGAAAGGAGGAGGCCCCAGGGGCGGAGGCGGGGAGGGGAAGGAGAGAGAGACAGAGACAGAGACAGAGACAAAGAGAGAGAAGAAACAAGTGTAAGAAACTGGCCCTGCAGAAGAGAAACCAAACTTCAGCACTGTCAACAGTTGCAGAGCAGAGCAGGAGGCGGCAGGGGTGAGGGGAGGTGTCCACGGCCTGAGACCCAGCTAGCCGCGGGGAAGGGGCTGGGCAGAGGCCTGCGAGGTGGCCCGCGACCGGGACATCCCCAGGAAACACACGGGGAAGGCTGCGGGGAGTGGGGCCCAGGCCCTGGGACATGGTCCCTTTCCAAGGTTGGTTCACCTCTGGCGGAACAAAGGCCAGGGGCTACTCGCTCAGACCATCTGGGCCCCTGGGAGAAGAGGGAGGGCTGTGCTGCCATCTTGCTTGGGGACCGCGCGGGTAGGTTTGGGCTCCCAGGCAGGAGGTTCTCAGAAGGTTTGGAAATCCAATGGGCACTGCACCCAGTTAATCCCCTCATAAAGACATCTCTGGGTCCTTTGGTCAGCCAGGTGTGCTTGATGCCAGGAGGGGCGTCTCAGGAGCTCCCTCCCCCAGGTCCCTGGACACATGGCCCGTGGGAGGAGAATGCGAGTCTCTTTCGGCGTATGGCGTGCTGGCCGTCGCGGGTCTTCTCCTGCGTCCCCCTTCCTGGAGATCCGGGGAGTAACCACCAAGGCTTTTGGGGCCAGTTCAGGGGCCTCTCCTTAGAGAAGCAGTCCAGAAGTCATCAAAAGGCAAAGGCGGGGGCTTCCCTGGTGGCGCAGTGGTTGAGAGTCCGCCTGCCGATGCAGGGGACACGGGTTCGTGCCCAGGTCCGGGAAGATCCCACATGCCGCGGAGCGGCTGGGCCCGTGAGCCATGGCCGCTGAGCCTGCGCGTCCGGAGCCTGTGCTCCGCAATGGGAGAGGCCACAACAGTGAGAGGCCCGCGTACCGCAAAAAAAAAAGGCAAAGGCGGAGAGAGAGAAAGTGCAGAAAGCTGGCAAGGTCTGGAGACGTCCCGGGAGGACTCGAGGTAGCCTGTGTCTGCGGTGAGGACAGTCTGGAGGAGGCTGGAGGGATCCTGCTCTGAGGGAGGCTCAGTCCAGGTGGACGTGGAGTCGCCATGTAGGCAGCAGTGTGCGGCCAGAGGTCAAGGTGAGACGTCTCTAGTGTGAGGCTCTGTCGGAGAACCGCTGGGCAACTGCAGGGCTGCCTGCACTTTCCGGGGGTGAAAAGTGACCCTCTGCCTCTCAAAACCATCTGAGTTGGTGGGTGTTTTCTGGGTGCTTTGCTGACCTCCTCCAGTGTTGAGCTCTCATCTGAACAAGGGGAGAGGGGATTCTTGGATGGGGCAGACATGAAAGCATGTCTCAGGAAGGGCCAAGGGAGAGATGGTAAGCCTGATGGAAGGTTCTGGAAGGTGGGAGATCCTGGGTTAGGAAGTCTACAACTTCAACCACCATCCAAGAGGGCGAGGTTCAGAGAGGAACCGCTGGCTACGGCTGTTTTCCAGAGAAGTTGTCAAAAAGGGAACTCTACCTTGAGAAGTGACAAGCGAGGGGAGGGGCGGAGGTCCGGGGGTCTTGGAAAATGGGAGATGGCCGTGGGGGCCGAGGAGGGGCCGAAGCTAGGTGGACGCTGCCCCGTCTTTGCATCTTTCTCCTGGGCACGGTTGCTCCAGGCTGACACTTGCAGCCGCATCTAACTTTTGGGAAACAACTCCCCCCTTCCCTCAGGACGAATCCTCATTTTCTTTGTTCCCTGCCCACCGGTACTGTTTCAGATTTGGTAAAATTCCATCTGGCTCCTTGGGAGCCGGTTGTGCTGGGGGAAGGCAAACCCGACAGAAGCAGCAGGTTTTCCCCTGGTTAATTCATTTTCCGGATATTCCTTGTGCTCTTCTTAAAAACAAAACGGCTCCTCTGCATAAGTCCCCGATCTGTCGTTCTCCGTGGTATCACGGGGCGCAGGGGCGAGAATGAAGGGCGAGAGGTGGAGATTTGGGGGAGAAGCTAGTGGGGTTGGGAGGAGCCAATCCACGAAGCAGGAGGAATGCCTTCTCCCCGCAAAGGGGGGTGGGACCCCGGGGGCGCCTGGTCAGCCTTCTCACCCCGACTCTACCCGGGCCACCAGCATTTGGGGCAAGAGAAGGGCGTCAGAAGCACGCCAGCGAAGCTGTACGGCAGGGGTCGGGGGCCGGCAAACTGCAGCTGGTGGCCTGTTTTTATACAGCCCACAGGCTAAGAATGGTTTGTACATTTTTAAAGGATTGTTTAAAAAAAAAATGTGATCGAGACCACACGTGTCCCTCAGAGCCTAAATTGTGTATAATCGGGTCCTTTACAGAAAAAGTTTGCTGGCCCCTGCTGTGAGGGACGACAAGTGGAAGAGGCGGGGGGATGAGGAGAGCTCTGGGGGTGGCCGGCAGGTGAGGGGCACGAAAGCTGCGGTGGGCAGAAGCAGCGCAGACAAAGGTGCTGAGTGATGCTCATCAAATCTTCGCCAGCTAGAGAGGCGGGGAAGAGTGGGCACCCTGGGGGCTTTCTGCCGCTGGTTTTCTTCCCAGAGCCCGGGCGTAGCCCGTGCCCCCCTGTGATGGCTGCTGGAATGCAAGGCAGGGGGTGGCTGTGCAGAGAGCAGCCTGCGGTCAGGAGGGGCAGATGGCTGTGCAGAGAGCAGCCTGCAGTCGGGAGGGGCAGAGGGCTGCCGGCTTCTGGCTGGTTCTCGGCGCTGTTCAATTCCCACCACTCTCCTAATCCACTGGTGCCACGGCGTCCGTCCCAGGAGACACCGCCTCCTGGAGGCCAGGAGGCTCTGCTGGGCATCTTGTCTCACGCAGGCATCCAGCTGGATTCCCAAGGGTCCTTGGGTGGGGGGAAGCCCCAACAGGTGCGCCTCCTGGTCTTGCCAACTAGAGTCACAGGCAGCGTGTCCTGCCTGGCCAGGGCCACGGGCCACTTGCATGGGTATGGGAAGCTGGCGTGGTGGGGTGTCTTCCATGGGGGTGCTCCTTCCAGGGGCAGCACTCCCGACCGCCCTTTCGGGCTGGGGTCTCAGCCAGAGAGGCAGGATGCTCTGAGGACTTGTTCGCCTTCAGAATCCCCACATCGTGCCAATGAGCTGGGCCTTCACCTTGGCCTTCCCCTTCCTCCTCCCTTTCTCCTCTCCCAGGCTTAGTGTGCTGGTCTCCTGCTCCATGAAAAGTGCTCCCAGGAAAGACCTGGGTGATGAGAATAATCCCCAGAGCCTGGAAGGAAGGTCACGTTAGGCCAGAGGAAGGAGGTGACGTCAGGGACTGAAGCCCAGGCCTGCCCTGGGCTCTGAGAGTGAGTATAGATGCTCAGAGGGACACGAGGCAGAGGGCACCCCGGGCAGGGCTCTACCAGTGAGGGCGGGGCCAGGGGGGCACACGGTGGGGGGCTGGGGGGACACACACAGCAGAGGGGAACGGCTAAGGCCGGACACCGATGGTGTCTCGTTACTTCTCTGACCTGTACGCGCGAAAGAGGGCTCTGATTCAGAAACATTTTCTAAAGCTTCGGGGGAACATCGGAGGTTTGTCCTCAGGGAATGGGTCGTGGCGGGAGCCAGGGAGAGAGCTGGAGGGCAGGTGGCTACAGAAGGTCAGAGAGGCAGAGGACAGGGGAAGTGGGAGGGGGGAGGAAGTGGGAGGGGGGAGGAAGTGGGAGGGGGGAGGAAGTGGGAGGGGGGAGGAAGTGGGAGGGGGAGGAAGTGGGAGGGGGAGGAAGTGGGAGGGGGAGGAAGTGGGAGGGGGAGGAAGTGGGAGGGGGGAGGAAGTGGGAGGGAGGGAGGAAGTGGGAGGGAGGGAGGAAGTGGCAGCAGGAAGGTGAGCAGAGTTGGGTTACAGGGAGAAGGAAACTGGAGGGGAGGAGGCGAGGCCTGACCCGTGGAGTGAGGGAGGCCAGGTTTGGGAGGGGAGGAGAGAGGTCACAGGAGAGCAGGGAGGGGAGGGAGGCCAGGAGAGCCTGGGACTGGCTGGGAAGGGGAGAGACAGATGCAGGGACCCCAGCAACATCCCCTAGCGTCTCCACTGACTTTCAGGGAGGACCTTCTCCAAGGCCTGGGGGCACCGAGCGGGGCTGGAGTCCTCAGAGGGGTGGCTCAGATACGAGTCCTTCCACGGGGGGTTTTAGGCACGAGCCGCAAGCCACAGGAGGCTGGGGAGGGGGCGGCGGAGTCTGCTGGGCCCCCTGCCTCGTAGATGGAGGGCTAAGATCATTCTGGGCCAGCCACTCCCAAGGAGACAGGGAGGAAAGAGGCTGGGTCGGGGAGGGGGGCGGGCCGGGCCACGCAAGGGGGGGACTTACAGGAAGGATTTCATGTCCAAGCCTCGGTTTCGAATCTGCCCCACCACGTGGTCCCAGCTGCCTGGGTTGGAGCGGCTGCGGCCGCCGGCCGGCCGGTACTTGGAGCCGGCCGAGGAGCCCTGCCGAGCCTGGCCCCGGCCGTAGGCCCGAGAGTTGGGGCCCGGCACGGAGGCCGCGTGGGCCTGCAGCTGGCCCAGGCTCTGGCTGGTGGTGGGCTGGCTGGTCTGCCGGCCCCGCTGGTGCTGGCTCAGCGGCTGCTGCAGGCTCTGCTGCCGCATCAGAGTGCAGGGTCGCTGGCATTTCGGCTCTCCCGTGGAGCTGGGGATAGACTCAAGGGTAGTGGTCGTGGACAGGGTGGAGTCCTCGAAACTTGGGGCGGGTGGAGGAGAGGAGAGAAAGGAGAAGCAGGTGAAGGGATCACAGTGGAGGAGAAAGAAGCCTAGGGCCAGGACGAGGAGGCCCCAGTAAGGGGCGCGCTCTGCCGGCCCTCGCCGGGCCTCCATCGGAGTTGTCGCCACTGCCGTCGTCGCTGCCACCCCTCAGCCAGGCGGCCGCTGAGCCCCGCGCCCACTCTGAGGCCCCCAGGCCGGCCCCGCCCAGCAGCCCCCCCGCCCTGGCCCTGGCTCAGCTAGTGCCCGATACCTCCTGTCTGATGGTCTGGGTGGGGCCGCGGGAGCTGCGGAGGCTGCGTGGTGAAGGCAGGTCCCAGGGCCCTGCGGCTGCCTGTCATGTTGGCCTGGGACGGGGTGGAGGGAGCGGGGCCACCCCCTCCCGTCGTCTCACTGGGGGACCCCGGGAAAGTCTGCCTCTGCATTCTAAGTACTACTGGCGTTTGGAGACGCGAGGAAATCCAGGCCAGCGCAGCGCTGGCCTAGTAATGCGTGGTGAGTCAGCGGAAGCCAAGGATTCTCGTGCTTTGTCCTCGGACGCTGGGGCGCGTCCTCGGGCTCCCGGACCTCTGCCCTGTGGCTGGCGCTGACTCAGATTCAGGCTCTGGCGCAGATCTTTGCCCTCCTTCTGGGGTTCCTTGTTTCTGAGGCTTAGGGTCAATTCCCGGGATCTTGGGAATGACGCCCAGTCAGAGGACGGGACGCAGGAAACCACTTGGCTGGCCACTTTACCACAGTTCTGACGAAGAACAGGGTAATTATCCTGTCCTCTGTGCACCTGTAAGATGGTACCTGCCTCATGGGCCACCAGCATCTCTGAAACACGCTGGGAACAGGGCAAGGACAGACAGGAGACAGGACACGGCTCATCAGAGGTGGTCTGGGGTCAGAGAGACCCAGCGTTCAAAGCCCATCTCTGCCGCTTCTTAACTGTGGGACTTTGGAAAAGGGAGTCCACCTCTCAGTTTCCTCTTCTGTAAAACGGGGTAAAAATTCCTGAGTTGCCTCCGTCACGCGGTTGCCATGGGGACCAATGAGGTCAGGCCCAGGGAAGCATGCTCCCTCGACAGTGGAAGCTGCAGATGTCTTGGGAGGTGGAGACAGGAGTCAGAGACCCCTGGCCTCCCCAGGCAACCTGTCTGCTTTGTCTCCTGGCCAGAGATTTCAGCGCATGCAGGGCCACAGCCTCAGAGGGCCCAACCTCCACTTCTTCTGTTCCTTCCCTCCATCTTCCATTCCAGTTGTCTAGGGCAGGGGTTGGCAAGCTATGGCCTGTGGGCCAAATCTGGCCTGCCACTTGTTTTTGTAAATAAAGTTTTACTGGAATACAGCCATTGTCATTAATTTACATCCTGTCTGTGGCCGCTTTGGGGCTACAAGGCTGGGGTTGAGTAGTCATAAAAGAGGGTATGTGACTCGCAAAGCCTCTTCCCTATCAGGCCTCTTATAGAGATAGCTTGCCACCTCCTGGACTAGAGCCACAGGGTAGCCGTGGTACCCCCGAGCTGCCCGAGGGAGGCCTCAGGGCCCTTGGAGCCACTTTCACCACTGCAACCAGACCTCAGCCTGGCTCACCCCCTGAGCCTATCCTGGGAATCAAAAGGACAACAGTTAGGCTGCCCCTGTGCGCTGAGAGAGAGAAAGAGACAAGAAGAGTGAGAGCAAAAGAGGGAGAGAAAGTCAGAGAATAGTAAAGAGAAAAAGAAAGAAAGAAAGAAAGAGAGAGAGAGAGAGAAAGAAAGAAAGAAAGGAAGGAAGGAAGGAAGGAAGAAAGAAGGAAAGAAAGAAAGAAGGAAAGAAAAGAAAAGAAGGAAAGACGGAAGGAAGGAAGAAAGAGAGAAAAGCAAAACAGGGCTTTAGCTGGGGTCTTGGAAGGAGCGGCAGCCTTGCCTGGCTCAGGTCTGGAATCAGGGCGACCACCAGAGGCAGGTGCAGGCCTGGCTGGCCAGGGAGGCCCACAGCTCCCGGGGGGCAGGCCGAGGAAGCGGGTGGACGGCACCCGGGCAGCCGCCTCCTCCTCTGTGTTTGACCTCATTTTGGTTTTCTGTCACAGCCCAAATTAGTCCAACTTACAACCTCTCAGTCACAGGAAAGTAAAATCGGTTCCTCCAGGCCTGGAGCCAGTGGATGGCTCAGAGGCCTCAACCAGCCTGGAGTCTGTGGCCAAAGCAACCTGGCGTGGGTGGGGCGCTGGGCCTGGCTCTCTGAGGGGGTGTCCTGGCGTGGGTGGGGCACTGGGCCTGGCTCTCTGAGGGGGTGTCCTGGCGTGGGTGGGGCACTGGGCCTGGCTCTCTGAGGGGGTGTGGGGCTTCCCTCTGGGGTTCTCCGGAGGCTCAGTGTCGGGGAGAAATCCGCTCGTGCTCCCTCAGGCCAACGAGCAAATGGGGTCTCAGCGTGGTGGCCCTCCGTGGTCCCAATGGCGGGAACCACAGGCTTTCTAAGAGAACCAGCCCAGCCGCTAAGAAGGGGTCAGGGCTGTTGGCCTTCTAAGTGAGAGGCTGCTCCATTAGCTGGGAACGAGGCAGTTCTAAAAGCTGAAAATGGAACCTATATCCCAATGGGTGAGAACGGTCGTAGTTCAAAGGATTTAGAGCCCGGAAGGCTCAGCTATGGGGAAATAGAAGGTTCTAAGAGCCAAGATGAGAATAAGGCTGCCCCATGGTGGGAGGGGAGAACATACTGTCTGCTGAGAACAGGAGCTAGCCCTATGTCTGCTGCTCCCAGGGAGGGACTGACTGGCCGGCTCAGACAGTTATTAAAAAGGAAACAGCTCTTCTGTCTGATGTCCAGACCACCTTCGTCAGAAAAGAGAAGTTAGCTAGGGCTCAACAACCCAACCTCCAAGAACACACAATCCCAACAGCTGAGAGTGGGACCGCGCACTGACCAAGACTGGGACAGCCGATGGGGATGGCCGAGATGAGGATGAGCCAGTGGGGACGTCCCGGCTGCTCAGGGCTGGCCTGTGGAACAGATGGTGTCACAGTGCAAGCAAGACTGGGACAAGCCAATGGAGTCGCCTGAGAGTCAGAATGAAATGGCTTAACCCCTGGGTCTAGAGCCACCTGCTGGCTGCAAGAGGGAAAGCCCGGTGGCAGATGAGTGGCAGGAAACAGGCTGAGAGCGGGCCAGCTCCCCAGGGATGGATGGTCCAATGGCTAACAGCTGCAGCCTGATGCCCATGGAGGCTGAGATGGAGCGGCCAATCAAAGAGGATGGGATGACCCAAGGACTGAAATGAAGCTGCCCCGGGGGCAGAAAATGGAATGACCTGGTCACCGGCAAAGAAAGAAACTGATGGGGCAGCAGCCGGAGGCTGAGATGCACAGTGCATGGCTGAGTTAGTCGTGCCCGATGGCAAGGATGATGGGGGTCTCATGAAGGGATGGGATGAGCCAGGGGCCGAGGACGGCGCCTCTGGGGGCAGCAGCGGGCATGCCAGGGGTCCTGCTGTCCACACTGGCGGGGGCAGGCCTGAGCTCACGGCTCCGGCGGCCGTGGGGCCATCACTCACTTGGACAAGTTGAGCTTCCCGGCGGCCAGGTGGCTCTGCACCGTCCGCCAGCGGCCTCTCCCCGCCTTGCCGCCGCTGCCCGGCTCGCTGGGGGCAGCGCCGCCGCTTCTCAAGGCGTCCTCTCCGGGTGGCGGCGCCGGCGCTGGCTTCTCCCCCAGCCGGCCTTCCCGCTCCACTGCCAGCCCCGCAGCGGCGGCCACTTTGGCGCCAGCCAGGAGGGTGCCACTGGAGGCACCAGGAGGCAGCCGGTCCAGAGGGGCACCGGGGGTGGCGGTGGGGGGACAGAGGGCAGGCCACACGTGGGGGTGGGGATGGGGTGGTAAGAGGGGGAAAAACAACGACAGATAAAAGGAAGAAAGAGACAGTGAGAGAGGAGGAGGAGAGAGACAGACGGACAAGAGACGACAGAGAGAGAGAGAGAGGGAGAGAGAGAGAGAGAGACATCAGCACTGCAGATGGGTCACCAGCGGAGCCTGCAGAGAGGAGAGAGGGGACCGGGCGGGCTGGGTCGGAGAACAACGCACCACGACAGTGGAGGGGGGCCCCTCCCCACCGCCTGGGGCTGGGGCGGCGGGGGTGGGGGGAGGACAGCCACCTCCAAGTCTATCCCACAGGACAACGAAGGGTTAACGACGGAGGAAGAGCGGGCTGTCCAGGCCAGGAGGCCCCAAGGCAGGGAGAGAGAGAAAGCCGTGTTAGTCAGAGTTCATCAGCACCACCACCATCACCGCCACCACCGCCACGACCACCGACCACCGACCACCGCCAGAGCAGCCAGGGCAGCGGCACACAGCAGGGAGGAGGAAGCAGCCACACCGAGAGGGAGGGACCAAAAACGGGCAACCCCATCCTGACTGCACAGAGGGGGCCGGGGCCGCGGGGACCAGCTGGGGGCTAGCCCTGGGGGCGGGGACGGGGAGGGGCAGGCAGGCCGGGGGGTCAGGAGGGGTTGCTCGTCTCCATGGTCAGCCTGCCCATGGGGTGCACGGGTGGGGAGGGGGCAGGAGCAGGAGAAGTGAGGGGCCGGGGGGGACGGGGGGAAGGAGGGCGTGCGCGGATACTCGGATACTCGGTACATATGATCAAACCAGGTAAAGTCACTCACTTGAGGGACAGTCGTGGGTCGCCATAAGGGGCGTAGGGTGAAATGTTTAGAATAAACTCCTTGGGAGGGTAGGAGCTCCATTTCTGCTGCACTGTGCTCTCATTGTTATTCCAAAAGTCTCTGTCTAGATCACTGGAGGGGCAGAGAGAGAGGGGAGAAAACAGGGAGATACAAGAAGAAACAAGAACTGCAAGTCCTGTGCGGCGGGCAGAGGGGGAGGGTGGGGCGGGCCGGGGTCGGCTCCTGTGAGGGGAAGAGAGGCGGGTGGCACACGCACAGGCGCACGCGCACACACACACCCGCACACGCTCCAGGGCGGGAGAAGCCGCGTGCAAGGAGGCGAGCCGCAGGCGGGCAGACTGGAGCCTCGCACCCGGGAAGCTGGTGGGAGAGAGAAAGATGGTGAGAGAGGAGGGGAGGGGGAGGGGAAGGGGAGGGAAGGGGGAGGGGGGGCCGGGGACACGGCCTGGGCTGGGATGGCGATGGCGTGGGCAGTGGGCGGAGGACAGGGTGCTGGCTTCTGGCTGGAGATTGCTGAAAGGTAGATCAAACCCTGCTGCCCACGTGCTGGGCCTCAGTCTCCCTGCCTGTCGAACTCTAAGGCTGGCTGTAACCGCTGAGCCATCCGCTCTCCCATGCCGGGGTTGAGGCCCCAGTTCTGGAAGACCGGGAGTTCTCCCCCCTTCCAGCTACCTAACGGAGCCACTCTTGGGACAGGCCCAGCTCTCTGCCAGTCTCTCCTCCTCCCACTGGCCTGAGGTCCCCATGGCCTCCTCTGTTCTCTCCCGGCCTCGGGAAAGCCTGGGATGCAGGCTTCACAGGAGACCGGCCAGATCTCAGCTGAACGGAAGGCATTCTCTGCTCATTGCAAAAGTGGTGGCTGGGTCACCCCAGCAAAGGGAAGCGTCTCCAGGCCTCTGACATGGTGGTTGTCTGCAGGTCACCCTGCAGTGGGGCCCTTCACGTGGAGGCCTGGGCCTGTGCGGAGGAAGCCTGCCCTTCTATGGGGGGACAGATGGGCAGACTCAGCCTCCAGCCCTTGGCATGTACCTGGCCTGCCCCTGTCCTTTTCCAAACTGGAGCTCCTGGGTCTGGAAGGGAACGTGTACCCCAGTCTCCCCACCCGCTCCTGTGCTGTGACATGTCCTACCGAAGAAGCAGATATGCTAGAAGCACAGAGAAGGCAGGGACCTCCCCTGGAGGAGGGCAACAGAAGCCTCAGCAGAAGGCATGGCCTGGAAACCCCAGGAGGACCAGGGGCTTCACCAGCTCGTCAGGCTCCTGGGACCCCAAAGAGCAGAACTGGGAGCACAGGGAAAGGAGGGCAACTCCCAGGCCAAAGGAACATTCCGGAAAGGAGCCATGCCTGAGCCCTCAGGAATGTGTCTACGGGAAGGGGCTCGGGGAGGAGAGTCAGGGGTGGGCCTGGCATGTGCTGAGGCCACGCCACTGCTCCAGGCCGAGGTGAGAGCCCCGCTGCAGGGAGGGCACTGTCGGGAGGCACACCCCCTGAGGATGGAGGAAACGTGTTCTTGGGGGACCTGCTTCTCCCCCACACCACCCCCAGAGTTTGACCTCAACCTTGGTTCTTAACCTTGGTTCTCAACCTTAGCCTCGGGAACAAAGGAGAGAAAGAGGGAGAGAAGCTGAGCTGTCCCCACAGGCCAGGAGGAGACAGTGGCCCTGGGCTGAGGGTGGGCAGGGCCTCCTTGGGCCTCCCTGGTGTGGTCAGTCTCTGCCAGTCCAGAGAACACCTTGGAAACATCTCACAGGAGACTCTGTGCACAGGGTCCAAGGCCAAAGCCCTGAGCCAGCTCACAGGGGCAGTGGGTGCCGGAGGTGGGAGAGGCAGAACAGTCCACTGGGATGGAACCCGACCGGCGGGGGGGGGGAGTCTCCCTCCACAGAAGAGCCTATTCCCTATTCCCACCAGAGACATCCTTTGGCCCCCTCCCCTAGTGTAACAGAGAGATGGAGCAGTTGGAAGGCCTCGCTCCCCCTGCCCCCTCCAGATCTCCAAAATCGAGGGCCATCCAACCCTAGGTCCTGGAGAGAAGGATCCACCCAGGGTCATCACTGCCAGGCTGGTCTCCCACCCTGTGCTCCAAGGAGCTCCAGGGCCCTTTGGGTTGTGCACTGTGGTACCAGAAAAGAGGATCTTTAAAGAAGTTTATGAAACACTGATTCCTGTACTGCAGGACTTCTCAGAGCCTTTAATGTGCCAGTGAATAGCAGTGTTTCCCAAACTTAGTTGGTCATGGAACCCTTGATGCATGGGATCACTATTAATCTTTTATGGGGCACAAGCGCTCTGAGGAACACAGTTTGAGAAACAGTATTAAAGAATGCAGCTTCCCAGAATCCTTGATAACACGATCCTTTGGGAGGAGGTCCTCAGCCCAGGGGGAGATTGTGCAGCAGGTAAACCCTGCTTCCTGCCACTCAACTGGCTTTGGGCCCAGGAAAGAGGCAAAGGCCTAGGAACCTGGGGGCATGTAGACAAGAAAGGTGGCTTCCTCCCCCTGGGGCAGAGGGTCTGAGAGCTCAGCCGGGTGGGAGGGGGCAGGGACTGCAGGGCCACAGAGAGGCAGGGGACGACCCACTGTTGCCCTCACTTTGCCTTAGAGAGCCCGCAGAGCCTGCTCCCCGCCCCACTGCCCCCTCTCCGCTTCTCTTGTGGGCCCTTTTTAGGTCCATCTAGTACACACACAGCCTTGCCCAGGAAGCTGATGGTCAGCTGGCAGAGACAAGCTCTCTGGCCCAGACCGTGGCTGCAAACTCGGTTAGAGGCCTGGCCTGGAGGTGGCAGGTGCCGGGCTGGCCCCGTGCTCCCGCCATGTGGTCCCTCCCCTCTTCAGAAAGCCTGGGGCCTGGGCTCTGCCAGCTCTCGGCTTTGAAGACTGGAGAGCATGCAACCAAACCCAGCTTCAAAGGCTCCCCGCGGCCTCCTCCCAAGCCCAGCCTCGGCCTGGCCCACCCCTTCACTTACCCGCCCCCCAGCAGACACACACCCACAGCTTCTGCGAAGGCCCCAAACAGGGTCAGAGCAAGAGATGCAAAAAGAGGAGGGGGGCCGACGAGGGGCAGGGAAGAAGCCCTCAGGAGAAGGGGAGAGGAAGGAGGGAAGTAGGAAGACAGGAAGATAGACCAGGGGAAGGGCAGGAGGGAAGGCGTGGGCAGGCGCGGCTGGGGCCTTGAGTTGAAGGAGGCAGGGTGGGGCAGGAAGGGCTGGGGGAGGCCCCGCTTCCAGGTGGAGCCATTGGCTGGCAGGCTAAGATGGAGGGGCGTCCCGCAGCCTCCCCGTGAAGGCCTAGGCCAAGAAGCAGAGAGGAAAGGGCCAGGCACTGGCCAAAGGGTACAGAGCCCTCTAGGGAGAGCCCCACCCCTACTGCCCTGTTCCCAGAGCCCCCAACCAGGTGAGAACCTTCTCCCAGCGTCTCCCAGTGACCCTCAGCAGGGGTCTGCAGAGGGTCTGCAGTGCACGGCAGACCTGCCGACTTGAAGACGGATCTCAGAGCCAAATGCGGAAACTGGGGTGAGCCAGAGGCAGCAAGATGTGCAGTGGGGACCGGGCGTGACGGGGGAGGGGAGAGTCTCTCCCCATCGCTCTGCTTTCCCTGAGCAGACCAACACTGGGTCCTGCTGGGGTCCCCAGGGTTTTTGTCCGTCCTTCTTCCAGGTTACCCTCAGAACATTGGTGGGGTCTGAGGAAAGAGTCTGAGCCGCCACCACCCACCCCCAGAGAGGGGCTCCCCAGCCCCAGGGCTGGGGGAGGAGCTTGGAGGTGCAGGGGAGTTAGGCAGGGCTTGGGGACAGCGTGTGTGTGACGTGAGGGTTGGAAGGAGGAAGCAGCGCCTGGGGTCGAGGGAAGAGGCGGACAGTGCTGGGAGGGAGACCAGCCAGAACACGGGGCTGGGGGCCCTGGAACACTGAGGGTCTGGGAGGCACAGGCAGGAAAGGCGGAGCCCCGGGCCACCCTGAGGTGCTGGGAGTGGGTGTATGGGACTGGGCTGGGGAGAGAGCAAGGCACCAGGTTGTGAGGGGGAAACTGAATGTGTGTGTGGCCAGATCTGGGGGGGTGGTCCTCCCACTTGGGCTGCCTGCGTGCCCCACCCCAAACTCGAAGCCTGGCACCTACTTGATGGCCTTCTTCTCACTGCGCCCACGCCCTGAGTCTGGCGTGCCCACCGTCTCCAAGGAGTTCTTGTAGCGTTTGCCCTGTGGAGACAGCACCAGGGTCACTCCTGGGAGACAGGGCTGGACTCTCCCTGCCTCCCCAGAACGGGGCCCTGGGGGGAGGGGAGTACACTGGAGCCCAGCCTCGGCAACAAGGTCTGGGGCCAACGTGTGAGGGTGTCACCACCTTGGGGTGCCAGCCCTACCAATCCCTGATCCCTGGTGGGCAACTCCTGGGCCCCATCGGGCTCTAGGACTTGGCCCGCCCCCTTGACCTGCACCCCATCCCTGACCCCTAGGGATGAGGTCCCTCCCATCTGCCTGTCTCCTGGGGCTCTGGCTCGGCTCCCAGAAGCATATCTCCCTCTGCCGTGGACAGACGGCTCTCAGGCGCCTGGCCACGTCCCACTGGCCACGTCACTGCCCCCAGATGGTGGGGTGGCATCCTGCAGGGCAAGGTTGGCAGTGGCCAGTGACGTGAGTGGCAGGGGCAGGGAGAGGGCCCGTGCCCAGTCCTGCCGGGGCCATGTCCGTCACTGTCTGGGGGCTCCCTGGGGGTCCCTCCTGCCCCGGGCCTGTGAGGCAGGGCAGGGCCTGAGCACCCTCCTTCACAGGAAGGCAGCCTTGGGAAGCGAGGCTGCCCACTGACGCTGGGGCCGGGGGCAGCCTGGCTCTTCCTCAGCCAGCACGGGTGGAGGGAGGGGCAGGGCAGGATGACGGGGTGGGCATGCCAGGTCCCCTGGCTAGAGGAAGGGCTGCAGCGGTGACAGGGCCTGCTGCCAGGAAGGTGAGCACCGTTCACCTCTTTGGTTTGGGTTTCTAAATTTAGCTCACACAGAGCCCGGCACCATTAACATTCCTGGCTGCCACCAAATGTCCTCACGCACACCCAGGGGCCACGGGCCTGGGCGGGGGAGGGGGGCTGTGCAGGGGCCGGAGCTGTCTCCCACTGGGCACCGGCCTGCCCCTGCCCAGCCGAGTGGGGTCGGGGACACACGCACACGCACACGCACACGCACACGCACACGCAGGCACACATTCCTCCAACATCCCGTCATGTGAGCCAAGACCACAGCCACATCAGTCAATTACTGCATCCTCCCTGAAGCAAAATAAAAGCCACACGGCCGCGTTCCCCGACGCTCCCGCCAGCTGCAGCCCCTTCCGGGGACTGGAGCCGCCTGCTTTGGGAGAACGACAGCGGAGCTCCCAGGAAGGGGGTGGAGGTGGGGGGAGGGCCCTCACGCCACCTCCAGTATGCCTATGCCTCAGGGGTGCCAGGGTCCTGTCCCAGCAGTGCCCCACATTCTTCATGTCACCCTGCTCACGTCCCGTGCCCTCTCCAGCCCCCCTTTCCCCTCCTGTCTGAAATGGTGTGATGTCACTGGATCAGCCCTGGGTCCCTCACCCTTCAAGCTTCTCATCACAGATATTATGATTATCATTATTACTCTGTTTACCTACTTCAGCTCCCACCCCAGGGAACATAGTCCCCAGTGGCAGGGACTGTATGGGCTCTGGTACTTGGTGTGGAACCTGGTACCCGGCAGTTCCCCAAATCCATTAACTGGAAGCCCCACCCACCCAGGGGTCCAAGCCTCAGGCCGTTGCCTCTGAGCCAGAACTTTAAGAGTTAAAAAACAGAGCTGCTGGATCCCCTGGGTCCACAAAAGCTGCCCTCTCTCAGCTCAACTCCGGTCCCTCCCATCATTACCCAGAAGTTCAAATCCCAAACAATTCCTAGTTCCAACTGGGCAGATCAGGAGCCTGGAGCCCCTCCCTGGTGGCCAAGGGCCCTTCTTGGGCAGGACCCTCAGGCAGGAGCCCCGCCCCCCGTTCTCCAGCAGTTGCGGCAGCGTGGGGCAGGCAGCACCCTGCCGAGAGCCCCCCCGTCCCACCCCTCACCCCTTCTCCCCTTTCTTCCTAGTCTTCAGGGAACTTGCTCTGGTCCGCACCCTCTTCGAAGGCTGGTCCGTTGCCCCTTCCCCAAGGCCCGGCACCTGGTTCACCCAAGGCACTCTGGGAGCTTCTGCCTGTCCCTCTTCCTTCCACAGCTCAGAGAGGCTTCCCCTCCAGCTGCAAGGACCCTTTTGCAGAGGAGCTGGGGCACATGGGGGACAGAAACCAGGGCAGGACTTGCCTTGGGGGTCAGGGGAAGTTAATGGGGCGACGATAGGAACCCCAGGTGGGTACAGGAGACATAAAACAGCTCCAAAGGAGCCCAATCCCCCAAGCCTGCTTATCAGGGAGGGGGTTGGCCAGGCTGATCCGGAAAAAGCCAGTTGGAGATTAAGGAAGTTATTAATGTTTGGAAATGGGATCTGGGCTGTCAGGTATCACGTCACTGCTGCTGAGGGGACAGGCAGGCAAGGAGAGCCCAGCAACTGTGCAGGGGGAGCATTGTAAAGCCCCTTCCATGGAGCATGGAGACAGCCTGGACAAAAAGCTCCCTGGCTTCTGAGACCAGGGGTTGGAAGGGGGTGGCAGGATTGGGGGGTCCTAGGCGAAGGAACGTTCTATCAGCAGCTCAGAGGGACAAGTCAAGAGGGACACACTGCGGTCCGGACCCCTGAGACCCCTGAGGAAGCTCTGGCTGGAGGCTGGGAGGAGGGGCTGGGCCAGGGAAGGTTCCACAGCTCTCAGCTTCCCGAGGCACTTACTGCACTGACAGGCCCCCACCTGCTACAAAAGCTGTCATCTCTGAACTCCTGTCTCCAGGTGAGTGGGGGTAGGGCTCTTAACGAACACAGAGAAACACACACACACACACACACACACACACTGTACCAATGCCCTCAAAGTCGACACCCTTAGCACAAAAGACCCCCGCTCAAGGTCACCAGCAGCGCCTGTTCATACAACCCTCCCCTGCCTTCAAATACAGACAGACAGACAGACAGCCGGACGGGCCCTGCAGCGAGGCGCACAGGGCTGCAGTGCGTGCGAGCCACTCCCCAGCCTCGGAGGACGTTCGCACACCCGAGCACGTGGCCAAGCCCCTCCTCCACCTCCCCTGAAATTCTGAGACAGACAGAGAGACAGGAAATCCAGGAACAATGCAGGGCAGCCAGTCTGGCACCTGCATGCAAGGAGTGGGCCCGAGTCACACACACACTCGCACACACTCACACGTGGGGCAGGGCTGGCCTTCTCCCTGGCTCCTCTCCAGGGAAAGGAGCTTCCTGAAGCTGAACATCCCGGGATGAAGAATGACTCCCATCTCCCGGGTTCGCCTTTCCTGAAGGAAGCACGCTGGGTTATGGGCCTCTTGGGCCCTCCCCAGGAGCATCTGCCCCTTCTCTTCGTTAGGACTAAGGCATTGAGCCCCCGCCCACACAGCACCCGTGGCCACAGCCCTTCCCCCCACCGTGCCCCCCGCCCCTCTGTGGCGGGCAGGGAGAGAATGGGGCTCCCAGATGCGGCACCCTGCCCTCCCTCCCACCGTGGGGCATGGAAGGTGCCTGCCAGGGACCCTTCTTCACCTAAGCCTGGAAAGGCCCCACACCTGGGACACCTCTGGGCCCACCTTCGGGGGTCCTCCCTGCAGTCCCCAAAGTCCCCATCGCACTTCTGAGCTGGGGCAGCAGGACGGGGCATGAGTAGGGTTCTCGAGGCTCAGCCCCACTCTGGGAGCGGCCGGGGCGCAGGGAGGGCGGCTCAGCCTGGCTCCTCCTCCTCCCGGCGCCCTCCGGTGATGAATGTCCCTCCTGATGGTCTCGTTACTTACTGATGGCCTAATCCTGCTCGTTAATTTCCCAGCCCTCGTTAAAAATGAAAAGAAGCCGTTTGTGCTTGTACAAACCCCCAGAACCAGGATGGATGTGCGGGCGCCCAGGGGGGCGGGGGGGGGGCGGGCCGGGTCAGGCGGAGCCTCCTCATTGGACAGGAGGCCCAGCTCGGCCACGCCCAGCCCTGTGCTGGGGGCCGTGGGCGGAGGGCACGGGGCGCTCAGAGCTGTGTGGGAGGGGGCCTCGATTCTCAGTCTGCGCGTGCGTGCGTGTGGTGTGAGTTTCCACGGAAGTGTGCCTATGTGGGCAAGTGGGTCATCTGCACGCGCCCTTGAGAGCGTTCACGAGCCTGTAATTGAGTGGGGGTGGGGGCAGGGCCAGGCCCCGTCCCCGGGGCCCTTGGGAGCCTCACCAGTTTGCGTTGACACCAGTGGCAGAGGCCGCAGAGGACGACAGTGACGCTAAGGCTGACGGTGATGATGGCCGAGACCAGCAGGACATCGCGGGTGGGCGCCCCTGGAGAGGACACACACAGGTCAGACCCTCACTGGCCAGGGCCAGCTACCCTCCCTCAGCCCAGAGCCCCCCGGAACAACCACCCTAGCCACGCTGGGAGCTCTGTGCCCCAAGTTCTCCTCCCAGCTCTGCCTTGCTGGCTGACCCTGGGAAGTCTCTTCCTCTCTCTGCATCTCACTTTCCTCATCTGTAAAATGGGAGTCTCCGGGCAGGTCTCTCCCAGTCCCTCACGGCACGAGCCCTGCATGGGGTCCGCACCATCCCCCAAACTTCGCACCCTCGAAGGGAGAGGCCAAGTGTGCCCTTGGCCTGGCCAGGCCTCACCCACCGGGCTTTCAAATGCCTCTAAAAGAGCCACCGCTTCTGTGTGGCATGATTCCACCCCCGCCCGCCGCCCCCCCATACCCGGAGCCACAGCTCCAGCGGAATTTGCCCAAAGCGTTAGTTCCCGTAGTCCCTCTGACGACATCTGCCCCACAGGCACTGACAGACCCTCTTAAGTGTTGCCCAAGACTCAACAGCTACATGTATAGTCAAAGAGGGAATCTCTGGAACGCTCTGACCCATCCTCATCCCCTTTGGCTCAGCTTTTTCTGGGCTGCAAGTCTACCCAGCTGGCCTCTGCACACCCTGTCCTCCCATGCCCTAGCCCCTGAGCTCGCCTCCAGTCCTCCCACCCCATCGGCTCAGCCCCCGCTTTGTTGGCTGGCAATGTCCTTAATGTTCCCCAGGGGCTGCCCCACAGCTTCCATTCTAACAGCTAGGGGTCCTGTGCTTTCAGAGTGGAAACCTTGATGGACTTGCCCTGGGAGCAAAACCCCGGGTTTCTGTGTAAATCCCACCACTTGCTAGCTGTGTGGCTTTAGTCACCTAACAGCTCAGTTCCTCCCCCCGCCCCTGGAAATGCGGATTAAACCTCCTCCCTCCCTCCTCACAGGTGGCTCGTAAACACGAGCCCAGAGCAAAGGTAAGGAAGGCAAAACTTGACCAGAAATCGTCCTGTGGGGGAGTGAGTCGACAGAGACCGGCATAGATCACTCGTGCTCTGTAAATGTGTGTACGGCGGGGACGCGTCTAAAAGTCAAGGGGATGCTGTTTATTTACAGAGGAGCCTGCTTAGGCTTTCGGTTTCAGCGATGGTGGTAATTAAGAGTTGACAAGATCTGTCTGGTCCCGGTTCCTTTGGTTTTAGCTTCTGGCGTCCGGTGTCTCATGCTTTGCTGCGGGGCCTCATGAAGGAGGGCCAGGCGGTCATCCCCTGTTCTCAGGGCCCTCGGGCCGCCTCCCACCACCACTCCAGTGCCCTGGGCAGCCAGTCTGCTGCCCGCTCTCCCCAGAATCCTGATTGGGCCCCACCCCTCCCTCCCCAACCTCCGGAGCCGCCGAGCTGTGGGAAAAAGCCACCCTTGCTGGGCGCCTCCTGTCCACCTGCCAGGCCAACTAAGCTTCCTCCCATCCCAGGTCCACAGCCTTGGTCCCCAGGAAGCCACTGCACCAGTTCACTGTCAACCTCAGGGCCCACAGCACCAGGGAGCTCTGATCCGGACAGCCCACAGACACCGAGGAACTGGTCCTGCCTTTCCCTCCCTCGGGTGGAGGAGCGCAGCTCTGCAAGGCTGAAGGGGCCACATTTGTCACAGTTCTCAGGCCAAATGGGAGGCCTCCATCTTTAACCTCCAGGCTTCTGGGGATGGGGGGTGCATAATACCACAGGGCACACCACCAGGGCCCCCAGACCCAGGCCTGTGGTAAAGAGGTGTGCGAACACACCTTCTGAGAATGAGGCCGGGCTTTTTCTAACTCTCTTCATGGAAGCTGCCCCTGCCCCACGGGGAGGGTCTGGGGGGCGGGGCGCTATCGATCCCTGGTCCGGGAAGATCCCACATGCCACGGAGCACCTAAACCCGTGCGCCACAACTACTGAGCCTGCGCTCTAGAGCCCGAGAGCCACAACTACTGAAGCCCGCATGCCTAGAGCCTGTGCTCCGCAACAAGAGAAGCCACCGCAGTGAGAAGCCCGCGCACCGCAACGAAGAGTAGCCCCCCACCCCTGACCCCCCACTCGCCGCAGCTAGAGGAAGCCCCCACGCAGCAACAGAGACTCAACGCAGCCAAAAATAAATAAATAAAATATACATAAATTTATAAAAAACAAACAAACCCTACATTAAAAGAAACAAAGTGAAGATAATAATGGCAGTCACCCCGTGGTAGTACTCAGTAGATACGGATTATTATTAAGGTTGTTGGGTTAGTTCCCACTCAGGTGTACAGAGAGCTCTGGAAACACAGATGAAGTGGTTGCTGGACTAGGGAGCTATCTGGGAAGGCTTTCCTGAGGAGGCGGTATTTGGTGTGGTCTGGGAGAGGGATGTGAGGTGAGGGTAGGACAATCTGGGCAGAGGGAACGGCGAGAGCAAAGGCATGAGAGGGGAAGAAGGGTCAGGCGTGTTGCTTGAGGAGCTGGACTAGGTTATGGGGAGTGAAGTGGCGAACCAGGCTGGGAATGAGAGTAGGGCCCGATGGCGAGGGGCTTTGTCTTCCAGGCCGAGGGGCTTCCTGTGTTAGTAGGCCGTAGGAGCCATGGAAGGTTTTTGAGCAGGGGAGGGGCAGGATCAGAGGGCGAGTCAGCGAGCTCACGAGCTGGGAGCTGTGGCAGGAGGCCAGAGTCCAGGTGATTCCTCTGCCCCCGTGCCCTTTCTGCATGAACCCTCCCCCACGTATCTCTGGCCATGGGGCAATTCTCCAAGGGATTACCTCCCTGGAGCCTCTTCCTCTCTTTGCCAAACAAGGTCCTTATCAAAAACTGCTCTTCAAGCCCTGCTCTAGGCTGGAGAGCCCCTGAGGACAGAGGCTGTCAATCCCAAAAGCCAGTGGTCCCCAGAGACCCAGGGAATGCCCATCTTAAGCAATGAGTATTCTGTGGGCATGGAGAATTAGCACTGGGCTAATTGGAGTCTAGGAGAATGAGGCTGAGGCCTTATTCTGGCCACTAACCAGCTGTGTGGCCACGAGCAAGGCGACCTCTTGGAATCGGTGCCTTCATGTGTGGAGAGCTGATCCTTCCTCACTCTGATGAGAAGCAGGGGTTCTAGGTGTTCCACATGCAGCAACAAATTCGTCTTCACAACAATAACCGAGGTGAGCATTAAGACTGTCCCCATCTTACAGATGGGGAAACTGAGGTACGGAGGGGCCAAGTACTTTGCCCAAGGTCATTCAGCTAGTAGGCGGTGGAGCCAGGGTTCGAACCCAGGCAGTCTGACTCACAGTCTACATTCTTTGTCTTGACATCACACCCACTACAGAGGCGAGTGGCCAGTGGTTTTCCAGGTGTGTCCTTTGGAACACCTAGGGTTCCCAGGAATTTCTCAGGGGCCACAGAGATGGATGCTGAGTAGATGGGGCTGTGTCCCCTCAAGCCCTGTTCAACGAAAGCAGCATGGTTTCCCTGTTTCACATCTTGGGCTTCCACAGAAAGTTCCATTTGAGGAAAGGGATGTGTTACTAAGGAAAGTTGAACCCTCCTGGATCAGTGACCCTAGGAACCCCTGCAGCATGAACGGATGCTGTCATCTTCCAGGCAGCTGACCCCTCCCCCAAAGATTCCCAAAGATTCCCTGCCCCCCACCCCAAGCAACCCTTGGACAGCCCTTGAATCCACGGTAAAACAAATCCTTGCCAGTGCAAATTGCATCGATGCTGTGAACAAAAGTGACCCGATGTCCTCGGCCTGCACGTGACATTGCCATCAAGGGGGGCAAGCCTGTTCTTGCCTGCCAGCCAGGGCGAAACCATTCCCAGAACACGGAGTCACTATGTCTCGGGCTGCAAGGGACCTTGGAAGTCAGGCCTCATCAATGAACGCACGCCCTGGGCAGCCCTGTCAGGGGCAGGAAGCTGCTTCTGCAGGATGCAGACCCTCCACAAATGGGCGTTGGTAGCTAGGGCTGCTGTGTCTTGAGCTGAGCTCAATCTGGCTCCCTGGAACTTCCCCCCAAGGTCCTAAGCTTGTCCTCTGGAGCTGCCGGGAACGAACCAGCTCCCACTGCCACATGACAGGCCTCCAAATCCCTGCTGACAGCTCTCATGTCCCCTTCCAGTCTTCTCCAGGCAAAGCTGCCCCAGCCCTTCTAACCCTTCCTCCGATGACATACATGGTTTCAAGTCCCCTTAGCGTCAGCATATTAACATTTGGGGAAAGAAAATATTGCAGCCCTAGTCAGCCTTTTGACAGAGCTGAGTTCCACGACCTATCCGTGGGCAGAGGAGACATCTGGGTCCCAGGGATGAGACACAGACAAGGGCAGACAGATGACATCGGGAGACTTGGGAGGCTGGGTGAGCCAGGAACAAGGAGAGCTAGGCCTCTGGGGTCCAGTCCCAAGAGTGCCAGGATGTGAGATGTAAACTCAGGCATGTCCCTGACCTTCTGCCCAGGCCTTTGGTGGCCATGTCAACCAATTAGAGCCCAGGATTAATGACAATCCAGTAGAGTCCTGTAGGCTTTGCCAGGTGCTGTGGGCATAGCCCATGGTTCTGACCATGCCACCCCACCGGGAGCTCTCAGGGTAAATAAAACCTGTGTGCTTGAGGAGGTGGACCCATTTTGCAGGTGGACAAGATGCCCACACACAGCCTTCCCTTCTAGAACATCAACTCCATGAGGGCATGGCTCAATCTCGTGTTCACCGTTGTCTTCTCAGCACCAAGGACAGAGCCAGGCATATAGTAGGTGTCCAATAAATGCTTGTTGAATGAATGAGGAGGAATCCCAAGCCTCTAGGAATGATAGTAATAGAGGCTACCATTTATTAAGTGCCTACTGTGTACCAGACTATGAAGGTAGGGGCTGTACCTGCTTTGTTCATTCTGATAACCTCTGTGACAGGCAAACCCACAGGAGGTGCTCAGTAAATATTTGTTGACTGTCCAGTGCTTGCATACGTTATCTCACTTGTCACCCAAACAAGACGGGATAGAAAAGATGGGACGGGCTGCAGTGACAGAGTTTGAGAGCCTCTCTCCTTTAAACACACACACACACACACACACACACACACACACACACACACACACACACACACACACACACACACACACACACACACACACACACCCCAGGATCCCTTCTGGTCTTCCCCCATGCCCATCTTTGACTGACAAGTCCTGATTTTTCTAGACCCAGATGAAAAGCACCTCCTCCAGGAAGCCCTCCATAATCTCCCCAGTGGGAATTAATTTCACAGAGCTCCCATCACACTGTGCCTGCACCCTTCTTTTAAGGTGCAGTGACTAAGTGCCAGGGCTCTGGAGCCAGACTGTCAGGCAATTCGGATTCTTATTCTTCCAAGCTGTGTGACCTCATCTCTGTGTGCCTTGGTTTCCCCATCTGTAAACAGGGATAGTACAGGCCCCGTAGCCCTACTGTGAGGTTGAAAGGAATTAGCACAAAGAATGCACTTAGCACAGTGCCTGACACGGAATAAGTAGGCAGTAAATGCTAGCTATTATCGTAGCATTACCACGTCGAACCCTGCATTAGAGACATCTGAGGCAGGGAGTTGGCCCTCAATGTGTTGTGTGAAATACTGAATACACATTCAGTTTTCCCCACAGGATAGTGGAAGCCAGGGGTCACGTCTTATTCGATCTCGTGCACCCCTGATCCCTGCCCCAGGACCTGGCCCAGGGCTTAACCAAGAGCAAGTATCAGTGAACACCTATGGCAAGGAATGGGGAGGGCTGAGGCATGGGGCTGGGGGGTGAGGGTGGGCAACAGCTGGAAGCCAGGCTGGGCTTCAGGTGTGAACTGCAGAAATGACCCCGTCCCTTGCCAGGGCTCTGCTCCCACTCCCAACTCCTTCTCATCTCCTCAGCAAGCCATGATTTATAGATGAACAGAATCAAACAGGGCCGCTGGCTGCTGAGGAGCTGCCAGAGAGGGAACGGACTTCTGAGGGCAAGCTCACCAGCTGCCCAGGGTGGAGCAGGAGGGGAGGGGGAGCAGGTGCGCACCTACAGGCCAGAGCCGTGGACACCCATGGCTCACACACACGAGCCACGGAGACTCACCCTCGGCACAGACGCCTATGCCCGCCTCCCGCATATAAACACGCGCGTGCGTGCACACACACACAAGCCATGCTGACTCACCCCTTGAATGGACACCCATGCTCACACTCACACACAAACACGCACACACACCCACGGTCACGGTCACGGTCACGGTCACGAACAGATGCCTGGACCACTCTGCTGTCCACGAGGTCTAAATGTTCATGCACTTCCTCTGGCCTGGAATTCTCCCCCCATGCATATCTGTCCTCTGGAGCAGAGCAGTGGGACAGGCAGTAGACTTGCAAATGACTTGGGTTCAAGTCCCACCTCTGCTCCCAGCCAGTGACCCAGGGCGAGTCCCATTCTGGGCCTCAGTGTTTTACCTTCAAACGATGATAAGAACCCCTGCCCTGCCCTGCTGGGGTGTTGTCAGGATCAAATAATAGCTAACGTTCATTGAGCACGTGCCTTTTGTGGTAGACACCGTGCCAGGAAGTCTATAGGCACCATCTCATGCGCTCTCTGCAACCTTTAAAATTATTATTCCCATTTCGCAGAGGAAAAAACAGGTGTGGGGAATTAAGGCAACTTGAACTTGTCCTTGACCCTGCTATGGCTGTCCCCCTCTGAGGTGAAGCACGTGACAGCACTCTGTAACATGCTACACTGCGTGACCCAGCCACACCCCACTTCCCTCCTTCCTTCAAGAAGGCCAACCTCTTTCACACTTGAGACTTCACGTAAGCTCTCCCCTCTGCCTGGAATGCCCTCCCTTCTATTCTCTTCTTTCTATTCTCAAGATCCCTAGACAAAGATGGTCTTCATTCCCTCACACATTCCTTTCTGTTGCCCCCGTAACTATGACAATTCATCACTGTGGGTTAATAATTAGCATTTTGTATGTCTTTCCCCCACTGGGAACACTTGGAGGGCTGAGACCCCCCAGATCACTCATCTCTGTAGCCCAAGGTCTGGTACACTGGAGAGGCTGGATAAATATGTGCTAAACAAATGCATGAAATTATTCAAGGTCCACGTGAGCCTTCCTCCTCCAGGAAGCCCTCCCTGATGACAAGCGTTCACAGCAGTCTCCAAACTTGAATGAACTGCCTTCTGTCCAGCCTCCTTTTCTTGGGAGTAGGCCTGTCCTCCAAGCAGGGCTAAGAGGTTCTCCTCATTGCTCGGTGTCTCCGACAGCCCATAGTCCAGGACACGATATAGAGGAGCCATCGGACATGCTGGAGATCTGAGCACATAGGCTCTTTTCCCCAGAATTCACTTGCTCTGACACTCTCAGATGGTGACACACACACTCCCCACATCTAGCCAGTCCAAAGTTGTCCCATCACCCCCACACCCTCCTAACGTCCTGGAGTCATCCTCAGATCCCAGGCCCTTGCTTTCCTCACCAAGTGCCTTTAGCCATAGTAACTAAGGTATGCTCAGAACTGAATCATGTTCACAGTCCTTAGCACCCTCTGAAGGTAAATCCTCTTATCCTCATTTTCCAAAGAAGGAAACTGAGGCTCAGAAGGGGTCAGCACTTGCCCACACAGCAGAAGAGAGACAAAGCCTGGATTGAGCCTGGAGTCTGGAAGACCTCAACTCTGTGCCCCACGGGCACTAAGCCTTAAAACAAGTTGCTCCGAGTATAGACGGAAGGGAAGAAAGAAATGGAGTGAACACAAAACAAAGAGCAGCCGGGGAAAGGGCTTCCACTTCCCCACGAACTCCCGCAAGCACTTCAACGACCCCTCTTACCCACACACCTTTGCCACGGCTCCTTCCCACCTCCACTGCCCCAGCCCTTGGCTTCAGTAAAGCAGCCTCATTGGACAGATGCTCAGATGTTCTCAAAGTCTCAGAACAGGTTGGGGGTTGGGTGCCTGGGGCCGGGCAGGAGCAGGAAGAAGGGGCAGGTGGGGTACCTGAGGACTTTCCCAGGGCCGTGTCTCTGGTACGGACTAGGGTGCAACCACTATTCCAGAGATAAAGCAGTGTTGCTGCGGATCACATCCCCATCCTGGTCCTGCCTCCTCCCACTTGATTCCGCACGACAGTGCATCATGCCCCAGCGCCTCCCCCCACCATCCTCCGGTGGCTGCGGGATGACGTTCGAGGTGGAAAACAGCGAAAGCTGGAGTCACAGGTTTCCACAGGAAGCACCCCTCCACGTGCACGGAGAGCAGATGGAAATGGGGGAAGGTGGGAGGGCAAGGGCAGAGCCTACCAGCCCCAGGGCTATTTGAGCACCGGAAGGGAACATTTCTGGTGCCTATCCCACCTCCCTTCCTCTTCTCAACCTGACACACACAAGAAAGCCAGAAAAAGGCAGCGTGTGGGAGAAAGCAACAGAAAACCAATGAGCTAAACTCTGAACCCCAGACAGCTAGGCAAAGCTCCAGGCCTCGAAAGCAATGTCGGCCTCACCTGGGGCGGGAACAAGGCTGGCAAAAGAGGAGGCCTGCGGGGAACTGTTTCGGAAAGTTACAAGTAGCTGAAAATAGGGGCTTAGGGAGAGCAAGCCTCCTCAACCTTGACTGTAACAAAAACAGATAATGTGTGAGTGAGCTAGGGAGAGGGTGCTGGCAGGGGCCGCAGAGGCCGCCTGGATGCAGACGGTTTAGAATTCAGAGGAGATGCCAAGTGAGTAAACAGCGAATGAAGGATTATCCGGATGGGCCAGGAGCCGTTCCAGCAAGACATTGGCCGGGGACATGTCAGGATCCACAAGCACTCCGACTTCTCACCAGGGAGCGGGGCCTGGTGAGCTGCGAGGGTCTCACCCACACCTTCTCCACCTCTGCTGTCTCTTCCAGCAGAGAGTGTGGCCTTGGTAATAATGGCTCAGGCTTGTTCAGTGCACAACAGTTTACAAAGTACTCCAGCGTCTACCGAGGGTTTTGAATCCATGGTCATATTTAATGGAGGTGGTGGGGGTATCTTCTGCCCGGTGAGCCCCTCCTCTCACCACAGCCACCCCCCCAAAAACAACTCCCACAATTCCTGGCTTAGGAAAGCCTGGTGCATCTGCCTTCAGTCTTCAGCCTCAAAAGAGGGGGTGCGGGGTAATAGGCCATCTGTAGACCCCAGAGAGCTGCAGAGTATGGAAGTCATCAGGGTCAAAGCCATTCAGGACAGACAGGGCCAGGTGCCAGCTCTGAGCAGGGAGCCCAGACTGAAGGGTGTCCAGCCAGAAGTTAGCCCGGAACATGCCACCCACCCTGATCCCAAAGTTGATGAGCTGCCTGGGCAGCCATGAAAATGATCATGTCCATCAGGGCAGCAGGACCCCAGGAAAAGGAGGAGCTCAGTCGGAGGGTCTCTCCACCAGGACTGTGGAGCGGCGGCAGGATTAGGGACGTGTGATGATTAAGCGCAGGCCTTGACCACTAGTTACTCTTATGAATAATGCATTGTTGTGCTTTGGCCTAAATCAGCATCTTACTGTTATTAATAATACACGGCTGCAAAGAAGCCGGGGTTGGAATGGTGTGCGGCATTTTATCTGAGGATCTCAGAGCACTTAAGAGTCCCTCATGCTGATGACTCAACACTACCTCCCCAAGTCACAGGCTTCCTTACAGGACGGGGCACCTGTCCTGCCCTGACACCCTCCCATCTGAAGCTTGGAGCCATGAAAGCCACAGGGTCTAGGAATCTTCTATCCTGGGATTCAGATTCTTGAGCTTTTGGTGGTGGCGGGGGGTCCACTTAATCTTCACCAGCTCAAGGGCTCTCGGGGACGCAACATAATGTGAAGCTGCTCTCAGAGATGGTCAGGAAGGAGGGATATAACCAGTGGGAATCCAGGTGTGGGAGAGGTGGCTGGAGAGAGACCACTGTGGATCTGAACCCAGTTCTGCCACCCACTGTCACTGGCTGTGTGACCTTAGTCCACTAACTCAACTGCCTGGCCCCAAGTCTCCTCGTTGGAATATAAGGTATCCGAGACTCCCTCTTGGAGGTGCCATTCTTCCATATTCTGGGGGTATCGTTTGCACCGCAAATATTTGGATGGATCCACAGAGCCCGCTGCTCTGAACTCTGTCCGCGGTGCTGAAACAACGATCGGCCCACGGCCTCTGTCCTTGGTTCTGAAACAGAAACTCAGTCCCGAGACTGCCCCCTCCTCCAGGCCACCCCGTGCATTGCCCCGGGCGAGCGGAATTCAGGAAACCAGAAGCTTTTTCAGGACTGCAGCGTAGCGGTCCTACCTTACTCTGCTAATCACTCCGTGATAAGTCCGAAGTTGAAGCCACAGCAGTGAGCAGCCCGACCTCAAGAACCCCCTTTCTTGGATGAGGTCCGCAGATACCAAGAACTCCAGTCAGCAGCCCTACTCCAGACAAAAAGAATTCCCCCTCTAATGTAAATGCCGCAACCCATTCCCTCAGGGGACCCCGCCGCACTGCCTCCTGGCGGCTGGCGCGGGTACTGCGCTCAGATCAGGAACACAGAAGGTCCCCAGCGGTGGCGCTGGGCGTGTGGGGAAGGAGCGGCAGACCGCCGGGCCCTCGCCGCCCCCTCAACCCTCCCGGGGCAATCTGGAGCTCTGAGCTTGCAGTGCTGCCCAACACCCAAAAGCTCCAGGCTGTCTGACTGTTTTCCAGCCACCCTGGGGTACCATGCTGCCCCATTCACAGCAAAGACTCAACCCACATTGCTGGACCCTACCAGGTGGAACTTCCTGTTCCCTCCTCCAAGGTGGGTGGGGTAGACCTGTTTAAACAAACACAACCTTTTCTCCCGCTGCTGGGCCAGTCCTAACGAGATGAACACACAGACCCGTAACACCCCTCCACCAGGGCAGAGGCTCTCTACCTCACACCCACCCACATAAGAAACTTGCCCACGGCTCTTGCCTAGGAAGAAGTGTGCGTTGGGGGAGAAGCCCACAGCTGCAGCCCACTCCTCTCCTCGCACCCCACGGGTAGGGGCACTTTGAGAAGATCTGCTTGGTTAGCCTCAACGGGTGTAGAAATTCCCCTCTTCCAAAAACAAACAGCAAAACAAAACCACCTGAAGACAACACCCCAAATCAGCTTCTCTGGATCCAGGCATGGAGTAAAGATAATATCCTTTAATTACAGTAGATATTGCTAATATCAAATGCTGAGCACGTACTGTAGGCCAAGCACTGTGCTAAGAGCTCTGCGAACATTATCACATTTAGCCTTACCAACCTCCCTCTCCCAGGAAAGCATCAGGATCCGCATCCTACAGATCAGGAAAGTGGAGCTCAGAGAGGTGAGGTGACCACTCAGGGTGGTGCAAGTATTGAGACTGGCATGGGAAACCACATCCGTCTGCCCTTAATCTTGCAGCTCAGCTGGGTCTACCTCACCATCCTTCCATGTTCTTCGGGAAACCTCAGTGCCACTTACGTGTTTCCAGGGCTACCCCACCACTCCACGATCCTCACGTCTCAGCTGAGAGCCACACGGAGGAAGACAGTAGCACCTCACACTCCCACAGCACTTTGCAGCCTGCACATTGCTTTCATAGCCACCGTCCAAATCAGCCCTCATGGCGCGGAGGCCCTCCTTTGATTTTACAGGAGAGAAAAAACTAAGGCTCAAAGGAATAAGTTTTGTCCCAAGTCACACGATGAGCAGTGGAGCCACAAGTCAGATGAAGATGGTGGGACTCCCAGCCCAGAGCTCTCTCTTGCCACTTCTTCAAGGCTGAGGTCCTGCAGGCAAGCCGGAAGTGGGTCTTAAGGGCTTTCGTCTCCGGTCAGGCTTCCTGAGGCCCTGACCTGAGCCGCTTCCCTTCTCCTGCTCCCTAGGGGAGCATCAGTTGGCTCAGCTCTAACTTGGAGTCTCCAAGTCTCATTCTAAATGAAATTTTTTTCCAGGCAATTACTTCCTGCTAATTAGGAGGCAAGATTGACAGTCCCTGGGCCCTGGGCTGACCCCTTTACTCAACTCACAGGGGTGGGGGGTTCTTGAGGTGCTGGGTAGCAGCAGCATCCACAGGAACTGCCTGCATCGGCCCCATCATTGGAAGGAGGCCAGGAAACTTCTGAGCGCAGGGGGACTGGTGGTGGAGTCAGAGGCTCCAAGGAACGGGAAGAAGGGAGCTGGGGATGCTGAGGGGGGAGGGACTCTGCAGTGGAAGAGAGCCAGGGGACAAGAAGCTGGAAGGAGCCTGGACGTGCCATGCAGAGTAAGAGAGAGACCTAGGCTCAGGAGAAGCAGGGGGAGCCGGGAGGATCCAGAGAAACGGGGACACATCATAGGGAGGCAAAAGGAGGCATCTCAGGAAGCAGGGAGACAGAAGAGGAGGGAGAGATCTCCCTTCTGCAGAGGGAGGAAAGAAGGCACCCCGGAAAATGGTCAAGATTACAGAAGTGGAAGAGGTAGAGGCGGGGAGATACTGGGAGACTCCAGAAAGGGGAAGGAGACAGGAAGGAGGAATTGCTAAAGGAAATCCCTGGGGAGAAGGGGAGGGGGGGGGGAGGACAGCTGGAGTGGCAGCTCCCAGGGCCCCAAGAAGGGCTCTCTCTACATCATTGTCCTTGAGCCTCCCCCAATGTCAGTGCCCAGCCCGTCGGGCCTGCACGCCCTCCTACGCAGCCACAGGTGTGGGCGGGCATGATGGCAGGCCACCAGCCGGCTCAGGCCCCAGATGCTCCACTCGCCCAAGGCAGCCAGCCGACTTCCCTTCCTGCCAACCTGCCACCCCCTCCAGCAGGCTAAGCCAGGACCCTCCTGGGTGTCACAAAACAGCATGGCCAAGGGGCTCTGGGGCCGTGTGGTCTAGCCCCTCCGCTTTACAGAGGCAGGATCAAGGTCCAGAGAGGAAAGACTGCTTGTCCAAGGTCACAGAGCAAGTGAGTGCTAAGGCCAGGTGAAAAGGGAGCAGGGGCTAAGCTGCAGTGGTGGGTCCTGTTCCCTCCTCGGCAAAGCCAATAACGGGAGACAACACAGGTCTTGGTCGCCAGCAAGTCAGCCCCTGATCAGTCTAAGCTCTGTGGAGTGTGGGGTGGCAGGCAGAAGGGAGTGAGGGTTGCCAGGGGCTGGAAGGGAAGCAAAGGAAGTCACCATTTATAGAGCACTGGGTGGGAGGGTTCTGCAAGGGTTACAACTGCAGCTAACATTATTGCACTTATTAGGTACAGTGTTCCCACCACTTAAGACATTACATGCAGATCTCATTTAATCCCCAGGGTAACCCTATAGAGTATGTATTACTATTATTCTATTACAGGGAAGAAACTGAGACTCAGGGTTGAGTAATTGGCAAAGTCCGCAGACTAACCAGTGGCCTGGTTCTAACTCAGGTGGCTGGCCACTACTTTGAGGACCTCTCTACCCCAGCGCTATCTGAAGATGCTCAGATCCCAGAGTTCCCAAGATCCCAGCCCAGCCCTGGCGGAATCTAGGCCCCAAATGCCAATGGGGTTACAGTTCTGTGTTGTGGAGGCTTCTTGTGGCCCAAAGGAGGTCTCAGACTTGAACAAGCCCTGTCTTAAGGTGCTGGAGTCTGGGTTCTAGTCCTGGCTCTGCCACTAACATACGGTGTGACCTTGGGCATGTCATTTGCCCTCTCTGGCCTGGCGCTCCCACCTATATCATCAAAGGGTAGGACCAGATAACAAGAGCTAGTATGCACTGTGCTAACTCTGTGACAGGCACCGTTCCAGGCAATGTATGGACATTAACTCAGTGAACCTCCCAGCAGCCCTCTGAAGCAGGAGCTATTACTGTCTCCACTTTACAGACGGGGAAATGAGGCAACGAAAGGTTAAGTAACTTGCCCGAGGCCACAAAGCTAATCAATACGTGGCCGATCTGGGATTCGCACCCCATTGCTTTTGACACAGAGCCCCTGCTCTGCCTGCTACTCTGCACTGTTTCCCTAAGGACTCTCTCAGCCCCTGCTTGGTGCCCCAGAGAGATCTGCCTATGTCCCTCTGCACAGGCACACATGCCATCATATTTCCACATGGGAAGCACACACACTGTCACGTGTCTGCATGACACGCCACGCGTTTGCTCACGCTTCCACGCCCGCTCCTGTGCTTCCACCCAGTTTCTGTCTGGAATAGCCACACACGGCCATCCATGTCCACAAGAACAGGCCAGCTCCGGCAGGCCCACATGCACGCATACACACGGACGGCCCCCTTTTCTGGGCTGACTCGCGGAAGCCGTGTGCCAGGCTGCAGCATATGGCCACGCGGTAGCGATGTGGGCCGCCACGCCCCTTCTCCTCTGCCCCCCTCCGGTGCCTGGGTGGCTCGCACGTCACATCCCGCACCTGCCGGCACCCCCATCCACGGTGCCTTCCTCACACGGCTCCCCAACAGAAGCGGGCACCTTCTCCAGGAAGGAAGCAGGCACACGCCCAGCCTGGCTCCCACAGCCCAAAGATGCCAGCCAACCTGGGGGCGGAGAGGGAGAAAGAGGCATCGATCGGAGGCTCTGGGGGCCCGAGGTTCACGGTTCCTGTCTGAGACTAAGCCCTCCCTTAGGTCTGAGCGCCAGAGCTGAGCTCTCAAGACCCTAGAGATGCCAGCTCCCCTCTGCATCGCCAGACACGGAGCCAGACGGGGGACCCGGGGGCAGTGGCTCTGCCCATCGCTCCCGAGCAGGACTGTGGTGCCGAGAGGGCTTCTCTGCCCATGTTACCGCTGCGCCCCTGCAACCCCATCCCTGGTCCCTGCTCTCTCCTCCCTCTGCCCAGGCATCTCAGAGTTCTGGGTATTTTTAGGCCCCAGCTGACAGGCTGTGAAATCGCTCCCTTCACACCTCCCTAACCAGGCGGGGGCTGGAGAGGGAGGAATGGGGTTCTGTGTGCGGGGGGTACACACCCAGCCGATTCATCAGGCTCCTCCAGGGCTGGCAGGTGCCAAGCAGGGAGTAAGGGGTGCCTCCCCTTGAGTGAGAGGATCCTTCCATGGGGCCTGGAGAGAGGGAGAGGAGACAGGATGGGAAGGAGGCTCCGCCCCACTCCAGGGACCTGAGAACAAAGCTTTAGGGGACACGGAGTGCTAAAGCAGGCGCTGGGGCCAGTACCGATTCCCAGCCCTCCCTTCCGAGGGATGGGCCGAGAGACAGGCTGGCTCAGATCCTAGTGGGATAAGGGAGGCACTGGACAGTGTCGCCCAGTGGTTAAGACCTAGGTTTGGGAGTGAGGCTGACTTGCAATCTCATCCCTGCTCTGCTGAGTGACGTGGTGAGACACTCCACCTCTCTGGGCCTCAGTTTCCTTATCTGTCCAACAGTGGTAATGAGCTCTCCCTGAGGGACTGCCGTGAAGATTAAATGGAAGATGTAGGTGAAGAACAAGACGGTCTGTGGACCCACCAGGCACTGCTAAGAGAGTCTCCTTCGCTGCTTTCCCTTAGCGGCAAATCCTCCTAACTGTCTCTTCTCTGGGCTGCCTCCTTGCCATGATCCCTGAGAGCCCACAGTTCAGCCTGGCCCTTTGGCGCCTGCTGGACCCTCTCCCGCAGGGGAATATATCCCCAGCTAAGGTGGTTAGAAAACGTAGACCATCCCCACCCCGCCGCGTCCTGCCGCGGGGCACACATACACACCACGTGCACACACGGACCCAAACGCCAACATGCTCGCACGCTGCCAGTGCCTGGGTGTGAGAGCGTTTGCTCTGGGGTGGCCCCCTAGGAAGTGGGAAGATGTACCCAGGCCCTGCTGTGAATGGGCCCCTGTGCCAGGGGCCGTGGGCACGGGGAGCGGGGTGGCCTGCCTAGTTGCTGTGGAGACGGGTTGCCTCCGGCGGGGCTCTGGAGCTCAGGCCTGGCAGCTGGAACCTGAGCTGTGCGGCTCCTCCAGGGCTGGACCCTGATGCCCACGGTGGGGGCGGCGGGTGCAGAGCGGTTCTCTGGAACCGTAACCGCGTTCGCTGGGCCTTGGGCCTGTCCACCTCTGGGAGGCTTTCTCTGATACCCCAGCCCCCTAGGTAAGCCCCCGGTGGGGAGGGGAAATCCGTGCCCACCTGCGCCAGGCTGTCCCCTTGACTGCCCATTACACACCACAAGCTTTCGAAGGCCAGGGTCCCAGACCACCTGGTATGATTGCTTGGGACACAGTCCTGTGCAGGTGAGGGACTGAGGAGGGTCTGGGCAGAGGTGGGAACAGATATGTTAATGGCTGGGCCTCCAGCTCCAGATATGGGCCTGTCTCCAGGCTTCCACCCTCCACACTGCCACCGAGTTAAAGTTCTTTATAGAGATATGCTTGAAAGCCATCCACGGCCCACCATTGCCCTAATTTAAAAAAATAAATAAATAAAGCCCAGCCTTCCTATTTCAGAATGCCAGGACCTTCATAATCTGGCCCAGCCCACCTTTCCCAACCCTCAACTCCTGCTATTGCCCCCCAAAGGACTCCCTTCCAGCCCCCCACGCTCAGACACTCACTGCTGCCTCGACTGGCCAAGACCCGTCACACCTCCGGGCCATTGCATGTGCTGTCCCCATCACGCAGAATGCCTCCTCCCTGCCTGCTCACATGGCAAGCTCTTATTCTTCCTGCAACACCCAAAGCCCCGGACCCAACGCTCACGCTCCTGGGTCTGGTGGTGTGGCTGGAATCCCAAATCAACTTCTACCCGCAAATGCCCCCGTCCCAGGGTGGTCTGAGGATGGAAGAGCTAACGTACGTCGTGGCACCTATGGAACGCGCCACACACCTTTGCTGTCTTGATGGTAACTGACAGACTCTGCCTCGGTGAAGCCCTCCCCAGGCCTCCTCCACCAGGGCTGAGGCAGGCCTATCCTCCTCGGAGCTTCCGGAACCCTCGTCCCACACATCGATCGCTCGGTGCAGGGCGATGTTGATAACAGCTGCCGTTGACTGAGTGTTTACTACGTGCAGGGCTTTCTGCTAAAGATGTTTTCTGCCTTATCTCATCCTCCAATCCCATGGGAGGTAAGAACCATCCTCATACCCATTTAACAGAGGAGGAAACGGAGGCCAGGGTGGTGAGTAACTTGCTTCAGGGACACAGCCGCAAATGTCTCTGCCAGAGGCTCTTTGACCCCGGAGACCTAGCTGAAGCAAGCCGTCCCCTGCTTCGCGGAGGTAAAGTGCGCAGCACGTACTGCGTGCTCCACAAATGAGGACTTGTTATTATTGTCCTATCGTTATTATCAGGGGAGGGAACAGGGTATGCTGGGTGACCTAAGAGGGGCTTCCTTAGGCTGAACCCCCTATAAAGCAGGGGACTCCCGTTTTCCTGGAGAAAGAAAGTGAGGGCTCAGAGGGACCCTTGGGCTGCCAGGGACTGGGGTTGGGATGGCAAGGATTTGTACAGGGAGCCCCGATACCTGGACCCGGTGGACCTGAGGAACCTGAGGGAGGCTGGAGTGAGTGAGTGCGCGAGGGGTTCACGGCAGGCCCAGGTTGGGCAGAGCAGGAGAGGGCCTGCCGCGCTACTGGTTGATCTGGACACCACTCTCTGGCTCCACTGACACCACCCCGTGGTAACAAGACGGATCCAATTTGTACCCAGGGCCCCGCCGGGAGCATCTGCCACGGCAGGGTTTGAAGTAATTTAATTGGACACATTAGCCACACAGCTCTGTCCTCTGCTCCCCTCGTGGAGGGACTCAAGCAGCCACCCCTCGGGGCCTCCCACACCCACCGCCCCACCTGGCTGGAAGCAGGGTGCTCGCTTCGCCAGCTAGCACTGTGAGACGGACCTGCTAGGACGGACCCCCTGGCACCCCACCTCTCTCATTTTGGGGGCTTCCTGAGGGACCTAGAACCACAGGGCTGGGGTTTGGGGGTTCTCTAGGCCCAAAGTTCTCCCCTTTCTCTGATGCAACCAGCAACTCCCAGCTGGGGCTCAGACCTCTCCCGCCTGCCTCCTCCGATGGGCAGAAAGAGTCACCCCTTTTCTCCCCGAGCCAGCTGGAGAACTCCAACTTCCTGCACTCCAGGAAGGGCATCGAAGAAGCAGGGCCACTACCAAGATTGGGGTTGGGTGGGCAGTTCTCTTAGGGCTCTGGGAAGGGGTGCACACACACACACGCGCACACACACACACACACACACACACACACTGAATCAGACACATGCATGCCCAGTTACACACACACACACACACACACACACACACACACACACACACGGACAGACCCACATGCTATTGTGGACATGCCTGTATCTGTACAGGCCAAAGCTCCACCCCCCCCACCACCCCCATCCATGCCCATGCACGCCACACAGCCAGGTGAGGCCCTGCTCCCAGCAGATGGAGCCCTCAGAGGTGGCCAAGCTGGCAGGTGGGAGGGTGTGGCAGGGGGCAGGCAGGGCCCCTGGAGGGCACAGGCCCCGCCTGGCTGGGTACAGGGCCAGGGGAGCTGCCGTCCCCCAACGCTTTCCGTCACAGCTCCCTGGGCACCTCGACGCACCTCGCTACAAGTCCACTCATTAGCTGCTGTTTACAGCGGGTACAGAGCTCAGGCGAGCACAGCGAGTACGGCCGTCCAGCTGCTACCCGCGCGCGCACAGGTACACACGCAGCGCAGCGCTTCTGGGCACCGGCCCCGCCCTCCCGCTCCCCGGGTGCTGCAGCCCCACACACTCAACCCCTCGGACATGTCAACTCCCCAGATGTCCCAGCTCACCATAGTAGTCGGCCCCCAGCCCAGCCTCACAGGCGACACACCTCTTCCAAGGGGCTCCTCCAACCAGAAGCTGCAGAGCCCCCCAGGGCAGGCCCGACATGCCAGCCCACGTTCTGACCAACCGGGCCCAGAGTCCCAGGCACAGGCTCTGGGCGCCGTCCAGCCCCTTCCACAGGTCCCATGCTGCCTGCCAACTCCATTCCAACCCCTGGGGAATTCTGCTGGGTGAGACTGAAGTCCTGCCCTCCAGACACAAGTTGGACAGGGCCCAGCAAGCCTGCCCCTGCTGCCCGGAAGGTCAGGGACATCCACGTCCGTGGAACTGGCAAGGTCCACCTGGCAGCACTGGCTGGGGTCCCCTGGCAAGGCAGGTGGGCTCCCGGGCTGGCCTGGCGCAGGCTGGCTCTGGCACCTGGCCAGACCAGTGACAGCCTCTACAGAGAGCACTGACCTTACTGGCGGCATGTTCCACCTGCCCGGCACGGCCCAGGGGACAGGGCGCCGGCTCCACGCAGGGCACCTACCTGAGATGCCTCCGTGCCTCCGAGAAGCCTGTCCAGCCAAGAGTCCTCCGCTCAGGATCCTGCCTCCCGCACGCCCCCCCCCGACCCCGAGCCCCCCCCCCACACACCACGAGGCCCCCCTTACCACTCCTCTCCCTGCTGATCCCAGCCTCACTCCCCTGCGGGAAGCAGTTACTGAGAACGGTCCATCAGATTCAATAAAGATTCAAAGCCCCTGAGAGAATGGGGGTGGGTGGGCGGGGAGTGCGGGTGGGGAACGGAGGAGTGGGAAGGGGGGGCCCACACACTCCTCCTCTGCCTGCCCCTCAGGCAGGGCTGGAGGGGGTAAGAAGGGGACAGTCCTCCACTGTCACTCGATGTTACCTGCAGTGCCCCCTGGGCCTGAGCTTGGGGTCAGCCAGGGGCAGGGCCCAGCTGTCCGGGGCCTGTCTTTGTTCGCCTGACACCCACCTGTTCCTCTGCCTTCCAGCTGTCCCTCACCTGTCACCTGCTGGCCTGTGGGTTCCCACCCCAGTCCAGCCTGCTCTAGCCCCTCTTCCCCAACCAGGAGGCGCTTTGAGGCTCTCTCCCTCTCCACCATCCCCCAGTCCTGAGCACCCAGCCTATCAGTCAAACTGTCCCCACAAGGCCACTGGACAGCATGATCGGAGGCCAAGGGGCAGGGGGAAGTCCTGTCTCCCTGGAAACGCTACAGCTTGGGGGCACTGGCTACCCTGACCCAAACCCGGCAGAAGTCATATGCCCAGCCCTGCGTTTGGACCTATTCTGTCCCAAGTCCCCCTCACAGCCATGGCCCGCTGGGAGGTCACTTGATCTTCAGTCCCAGCCTGTGAGCCAAGCCCAGGAGGCAGGCCAGGGAGGTCTGGGCCCGTGCAGGTGGGGGAGCTGGGGGTGGGGGCAGGGTTTGTCAGTGAAATGGTCAGTCAGGCCTCCTTGGACAGTCCCACACCCCAGCCCCTCTCCCTAAACTTGACGGCCCTCACAGCGTACACCGCTGATCTGCCCTTTCAGCCCCGATTCCTGCGCCACACGCCACGCAACAGCCTCTGTCCCTAACCTGTGCCCAGTGGGTGGAGGGTTGGCCTGGACAATCGTGTGGATCCTCCTGCATTGAGAGAGAAGACCCTATGTGCCAAGGCCCCCTGGCCCATGCAGAGGGTCCCCCACACTCCCTAGGAACGACCTGCCTGGAAGAGTTGCTGTAGGGGGCAGAGCCCACTAACAGGTGGGACAGACAGAGAAGACGTCAAGCACTGCTATCCCCAAGGACAAGTTCATAGAGGGCTGGGGGCAGGGCTGGCAGTCCTCAGGACCTGAACCCTCTCCCAGAGCCGCTGCACCAGCCCAGACTTTGCCTCTCTGGCCTTGCTCACCCGCAAGGTCACCTCTCCCTCCCTCTCTCCCTGCTGCCGTCCTGCCTGCCCACTGCAACACTGACCCCTGCGGGCCTACCGAGGTCCTGCCCTGCCGGGGGACAGGGACACAGGGAGGCCTGGCCAGGCCAGCTTTGGGATGGACAGAGGATGGAGGCTGAGGGCGGGGAGAGGGCCGCATGTCTATTGGAGGGGACAGAGGGGAGATTGCAGGCATGGCTGGGGGGAGGCGAGGCAGAGTTTGGAGCAGAAGCGAGGGCGGTGGGGGGGGGGCTGGTCTTCGTTCTTCACTGGGCTGTGGCTTTTCCCCACAGTCCCTTGCTTCAGCCACAAAAGATCAGGAAGAGAATTGCCTGGAGGCTAGGGGCCCACAAGGGGAGGGAACTGCTCCTGTCCCCTGTCAGGATAAGGGTCTTAGCAGCAGACTGAGCCCTGTGGGGACTTGCAGAGCGCATGGGCTGAAGGAGGGGGTACACAGGGACCTTCTGGAACCATCCTGGGACAAGAAGACAGGAGATTAAGATTTTTTTTAAAGGACTGGGCCACAGGTGTTCCAGGCAGTGGGATGAGGGGATGAGGATGTAAATGGTACTGGCCTTTGGGGGACCAGATGGATGGGCCTGAATCACACGGGAATTAATTTGCATATCTTACTCCCACCTGGTGCCTGCCTTGGGGGACATATACCCTGCCTAGGGGAGCAGGGTCTGGGGAGCCTGGGGTGAGCTGGGGTGGAGGGGTGGTGGTGGGAAGTCTGGCTTGAAGCTGTAGGGATTATAGGAGGTGGGCAGGGATGCCAGAGGGCACAGAGGCCAGATTGAGGCCCCCCAACCCCCCGGCCCCTCAGAGATCCCCAGTGGACTAGGATTAAAAGCAAATTCTGCCCTCTCCAGCCTATGTCTGACCCCATCCAGCCACTGTCCACATCAGAGAGAAGTAAACGTAAGGCTGGTCTGTTTCCCGGTCAGAATTGCCCCTGCCACAGGACTAGTGGGTCCTGCAGCCAGAGTGGGCAAGACAGGTCTCCAGCCCAGACAGCAAGGCCCATTCAAGGGGGAGAGGGAAAAGTCTGGGGGCCGCCAGCACACCAGGGGCAGCACTGGGTTCCAGGCCCTTTGCCCAGAAGATGCCAAGCACATCAAGTTGGCCTCCATGGAGAGGGCAGAGGTGCTTGGAGGAGTGGTGATGTCATGGTGCCCAGGCGTGGGAGGAAAACGGAGGGAGGGAGAGGGGACGAGGGCAGGGCCCCAGGTCACTGGCCTAACAACAGGAAAGGGGAGGCTGCCAGCCTGGCAGGGCAGGGGAGGGGAGTGTCCTCACTGCATCCCCCCTTCCATCTTCATACCCTGGAGCTGGTCTCTGAACTAATTCTGAGAGGGTGATCCAAGCAAGAGAACACCTCTGTCTTTGGTCCAAGTGCTGGAAGCTGGCAGTGTCTTGGGGAAAGATGCCAGGGTAGGTGACCTGGGTCCAGAGAGATGAAGGGAGGGGTCTCCAAAGGCAATGTCCCTTCTGCCATTACCTAGAGGACATTCATAGATGGGCATGAGGTTCCAGAGAGGGAGACTGAGTCTCTTTCACCCATATACGCAAGCGCTGAATGAGTGCAATGCCTGGCACCCAGGAGGTCCTCCTCAGGGGGCTCGGGCTGCCATGGCTTGATGAGGGTAAGAATGGATGCAGGGACAGGCTGAGGCTGCCCCTAGAGGGAAAGAGCAGATGTGGGGCTGGGGCAAGAGTGGACAAAGCCGGCGCCCACTGGACTGCCTTCGAAAGCCTTGGGGCCCTAGGCCCCTTCTGGGGAGGGCCTTAGAGCTCTCCCTTCCCCCAGGACGCCCAGCCAACCCCCAGAGGTTAGCAGGAGTAAGCCTAGAGGCTCTTCGTCTGGGAGCAAGTCCTCAGGCTGAGGTGTCGTGCTTTCAGCATCAGACAGAAACCCAGAAGCGGAGACCCTGCTACCAGAACTGGCAGACTGCGGGTGCTGGGTCAGGGGTGGGGCACCCCAGGTGGGAGCTGAGCCTGCGACTGGGCAGGAGCTGCAGGGGACCTGCCTACAGGTGGGCGCTGTGTGAGGAGGCGTCCGGAGCCAAGGAGGAAATGGCAGAGCAATTTCCCGGGGAAGGTGGAAGGATTCCTTGGCCTGGCTTCCAGGATACCAGGCAGACGTGGGCTCCCAGGCCACTCCCCGGCTTGGGCTCAGGAGAAATGCAAGGGAGCACGGCCCCTCCCCCTGCCAACCCTGACAGGACGGGAGTGAGTTTGGGGTTCTTTGCTTCCCCCCTCCCCAAGCCCAGGAGAACATTCCCCTGGTACCCCTATTCTCATCAATCCGTGCTCTCTTTCCCTTCAGGTACCCCTACCTCCCTCCTCAACGCTCCTGTGGCTCACCACCCTCTAGAAGCCCCCCTCCCCTGCTGCTGCACCAGATGCCCACTTGCCCCCTGGCACCCTCTCAATTCACAGTTGGCACCGCCGATGTCACTCTGCTTCCCGGTGCCCACAACCTTGGCTAAAAGCTGCCCGGGATCCTTGTTCTGGGGTCCCCTAGCACTGGCACCCGGGAGGCACTGGGGCTGGGGACCCGGGGGTGCCTCTGAGGGCACTGCGGGGGCAGCGGCTCCTCGCTCCGCCACACACGTTGTCCTTGGGCTGCTGGGGGTGGGGGGGGAGGTCCTTGTGGGGACACTGCAAAGCCGGCGCCCGGCATCAAGCTCGGCAGTGCCCGAACTGCGGGGGGCCGGGGTCCGAGCTGCTGCCGCTCAAGCCCGCGCCCCCGGTGTGGGATGACCCTGGGCGGGGGGAGTCCGTGCGGCTCCGGCGGACAGTAGCCCCGGGCTGGGGCTCCGAGACGGCTCCCGGCGCTGCCGCCGTCCTGCCCGCCGGTTCGGGTCGCCCCAGCCCGCGCGGGGCCGCGCTTACCTGGGCTGGCCGCCTCCGGGTCCCGGTACATGGTCCCCTCGTCGCCGGCTCCCTCCGGGCTCTTCAGAGCCGCCCGTGGCCGCGCGCTGCTCCGCCGCCGCTGCAGGACATGGGGCCGGGCGACCCCCGGGGGCGGGTCCGAGGGCGGGGGCCGCGCGGGCTGCACCGAGCCGCCGAGCCGGGTAGCGGGGGCCGCCCGCCAGCCCTCCCGCCCGCCCGCCGAGCACGCTGCAGCCGCCGCCGAGCCGCGCCGAGCCTCCTCCCTCCTGCCTGCGCGCCGCGTGTGCGCGCCGGAGCGTGTGTGAGTGTGTACGAGGCCGTGTGTATGTGTGTGTGAGCTCGTGTGTGAGCGCGCCCTGGGCACCGCCGGCGCCGCCCGCCCGCTGTCGAGCGCCTCAGCCACCGCCTGCTGCCCGCTGCTGGCCGCGCGCCGCACTGCAGCCCGCGCCCGCCGCCGCCCCGAGGGCACCACCGCCGCCCCACGCCCCGCCCGCAGCCCCCGCAGGGAGGGCACGGAGCCCGCCGGCTGGGCTCTTTGGGCCTGCGGGTCCCGCCGCACTGATCGACCCACCCCGCCTGTGCGCCCCTGATGGCAGCGGCTTCGAACCCCGCAGGGCGGCGGAGCCGGCCACCTCCTCCGAGGTGCCCTTTGACTCCGTTCCAAAAGGCGTGGAAATCCACTCCGGGTTTTCCGCTCGGTGGCGGCTGCAGGGCGTCAGCCCCGGACTCGACAGCGCGGCGTCCCGGGAAGGGGAGCTGGCGTGTGTAAAAACCAGGAGTGGAATTTTGCCAGCGCTGAGCCTGGGTCCACCACTCTGGCCATCCCCAGAGCTTGCGCACAGCTGGAGTCTAGGAGCTCCACCCTCTATGAGGGACTAGGCCTAGTGACCCTCCCCACTTAACCCAGCCGCACAATAGAAGAAAACAGACCTTTTAGCCTCTGCCCCTGCTTCTCGCGCTCCACTCCTCCAGTGCCCCCCTCCTTTTCCTTGACCTCAGAACTTCAGGGGGTAAGAAAGAAAGGCCTCCTTCCCCTTCCAACCCTGGGGCTCACTTGGCCCTCTCTGTCCCTCTGTCAGCTCAGCACAGTCCAAATCAGGTGAACCCTAATTCTCCTTCCTCTACAGAATTGGAACTGTTTGATTCTGGGGGAGGGAGGAGAAGGGGCCCGTATCCCAGGGCTTTTAAAAGCCTGGAACTGAACCATTGGTGGTTTCAGGTACACCCCCTCCTCACACACACACACACACACACAGGTACACAAATAAACCTCCTACACAACGAGATACGGACGCTGAAGGCTCACACAATACAGGGCATGCCCCTACCCTGAACTGAAGGGAATAAGCAGGGGGGCAAAAGCCCTGGGCCTGCCACAGCATCCTCCCCTCCCCTCCACTGAGAATGCAGTTCACAGGTGAACCAGGCTTTCCAGAGTCAAGGGTTCTTACTGTCACCTCGAGAAGCAGACTCTGTACTGCTCAGCTCACACCCAGCCACACCTCCACCTTCCCACAGCCTCCACAGGGGCAAGCCTCCATCTCAAGTCTCCCTCAACACACTGACATACACAAACCATCGCCTTGAACTCACATGGAGCCTCTTACACACACACACACGCACACACACACACATTCACCTCCACCCACAGCTTTTCTGGTTGAGAAACAGACAAGGAAATTCCCCCAAGCAAACCTCCATGTAGACTGTTCCGGTGGAGGACAGATTTCCTTGGATTGAATGTTCTAATTAAATAGGGAAGGGAAAAAGTCAACTGTGGGTTCTAGCCCATAATTCCTCAGTGGCCAGAAATCTCAGCTCCTCATCCCCTGGTCAAGGGCCATTATGTTTCACACGCCCTGCAGCCAGTCTCATCCACGAGTAGCCAAGAGTTCAGGCACTATCCACACACCCCTTTTTGGCAAACCCCAGAGAGCCAGGCCAACAGGCTGGGACTCCAGGGTCCCCAGGCTCGCCTTGCTCTTGCTTGTACCCCCAGCTGCCTCTCTCCCTGCCCTAGTGAAGAGCAGCTAGTTCATCCCTCCCCCCCCACCAAGTTCTGTACTTGGAGCACAGAACTTATCCCTGATCGATTTTGAATGCCATTTACTGTCATTACTTTACCCTTAACAGGGACACGCCCAATTCCCATGTTTCGCCTGTCAGGGAAGTTCTTCTAGATGTCTAACCTTGAACCATTCTCTTGAATTTGAAGGCTCTTCTCTCCTGCTGGAGCATCATTGACAGCCAAGCCAGCTGTGAGTTCCTGTCTTCTGAGCACTCACAAAGGGCTGGGCACAAGCAGGAAATGAAGCCTGGGGGAGTGAACAGGTCCCTCTGAGAAAGGAGATCAGAGCGTGTGAATCACCCCTGTTCTGCCCGGTCCCTCCCAGAGGAGGGCCTGGGGATTTGCCCTCTCCCCTTCCCATCCCACTCTCATTCTCTGACGCTGCTGGCCCCTGTGTCCTGGGTTCCATGTCGTGGCAGGAAATGTTGGCAGCACCTGGTTCTCCAAGGACTGTCACGGTGCTTGCTGTGGACCCCTCAGGCCTGCTTCTGATCTGGTGCTGTCTTCAGGGTCCAGGTGTCCTGGGTCCGCTTTGGGAGGGGTGCGAAGCAGGGAGGGACGTTCTGTCCCACAGAAGCAGATGCCAGGCCTGCACTCTCCTAAACAGGGCCCCTGAGGCCACCTGGCTCTGTTGCTAGGTCACGGCAGCAGGCAGGGCTCCTGGGTTCCCCTCTGGCCTCCATCTGCCATGGTCTCCAGTGCTGCTATCTCCCCACAGCTCCTGTCCCCCCTACCCCGCTTCCTTGGACATGGGCTGAATTATTAATAAAATGCTGAGGAAGCTGATTGTGCAGCTCACGTGACAGAACAAACACACCTCTCTCCTCGCCACCATCCATGTAGCAAGAGACTCAGGCTCAGCATCCTCTTGATGTAGGAGGGGCAGGCTCAGAGATGGGCCAGTAGGCAGCCGTGCAGGGCAGCAGCAGAGCCTGCGGATGGGCCAGACCAGGAGCAACCTGTCCTGCCACCCTGCCCCCAACCCCGCAGCTACCCCCGCCCCAGGCTTCCCCTTCCTCATCGACAGAGGACAAGAGTCTGGACAAGGTAAAAGCACATTAACCGACGTTATCTCCCCAGAAAGGACGCGACGGCAAACCCCTAGAAGGCAGCTGCAGCCCTCTCTCTGCCCACCTCCTCACAGTGGAGACCCAGTAACCCGCGCATCTCAGAGGTCTACCCGGGGGCCCACACTTCTGCTGGGTCCTGCTTTGGAGGCCTGATACTAAAGAGGCAGGGTCTGGCCCACAGCATCCAGGGAAGAGTCCTAGACTTAAATTCTGGTCCTGCCTCTGCCACTACCCAGCTGTTTGGCCTCGGCCAGTTACTTGACACCTTTGGGCCTCACTTTTCTCATCCATAAAATGGGGCTAATAGTTGCACCATGTAGGTCTGTGAGAATACACTGGGGAGATGGCAAGGCAAGGGCTAGGTGTTTTTCTTAGTTCCCTGGGGGGTGCCCCAGGGACCAAAGACCCTGCTCCAAACTGACCTCTCATAGCCCTGGGTCCCCATTCCACATCCTCGGGTCATGTCGTAGGGCCTGAAACATTCTCTTGCCAGAAACCCCTTCCCCACTCCCAGCCCCATCCACATCCTTTCTCCCCGTAACCTCCTCCCCTTCCAGATTCTGGCTCTGAGTCTCTCTCTCTCTCCATGGTCACCCTGACACCCTTGAGGGCTGGGCTCAGCAGCTCAAACCCCCATCACCCCAAAAGATGGAAGCTATTGCCTTTTCTCCTTGCCAGTTCCTGCTGGTCACAGCCCCGCCCTCAGTCAGAATCTTGGCCTTAGGCCTCTGTTTTGAGACACCCCTACCTTAGTTTCAGGCAACTCTGGGCCCCTGAGACAGACAGAGATATGGGGGCTAGTGAGATGCCCTTATCAGGGTGCATTGTGGAATCACCTTGGCTTGCCGATGACAAGCTGAGTGACCTGAGGTAAGTGATTCCATCCTTCCAAGCCTCAGTTTACCAGTCTGTACAACAAGGATGTTGATTTTTAGTCTTAATTTAGCCTTGGACTCCTCTGGGAATCTAGTGAACCCCAGGGACCTCTGTTCCCTAGAAAAACACATATTCAAATACAGACACAACATTCTGTCCATAATTGGGTGAGAGAGAGTCCTACAGGTTCCAGATAAAAATCCCAGACCCAGAACTTCCCTGGCAGTCCAGTGGTTAAGACTCTGTGCTCCCACTGCAGGGGGCACGGATTGGGTCCCATGTCTGGGAACTAAGATCCCACGTGCAGCGCAGCTTGGCAAATAAAACCCCAAACAAACAAACAAAAACCCTGACCCAGAGATTTACAAGGTCTCTTCCAGCTCTGAGAGTCTGAGCCCAGTTCTCTGCCCTACTCACCCTCCCCACGGTGATTCCTGGGTCATGGTGGGGCAGGGCTGGTGGTCTATCCCCACCATTTCTCCCTCCTGCCTCAGCGGCCCCTCCCCCAGCACTCGCTGTGGCTGGAGCCAGCTTGCCGGCAGCTCAGACTAATATTTCAGTACCTCCTGGAGCCTACCGAACAGGCTTCACCTGCCTTTCAAGGTATTTAAAGGTTTTTTGACCAAATGCTTTTTGATCCTCCGCTGATGGGAACCAAGGAGAGGCGCTTTCACCAACGGCCCCCCTCCCCACCATAGATTAGTGACTAAGAGCTCTTTTGATATTGCAGAAACCTTCTGTGGTTTGTTCAAAGTCCTGGCCCTTGGGGCCACCTCCCCCAGAGACCCAAGCCTGTCAGCTCCAGCCGCCACCGCCCACCCCCAGCAGTGGCCTAGTTAATGGGGGCTACCCAGCGTTAGACGGCTCTGCCTGCAGCGGTGGGACCCCAGACCCGAGCCCCGCTGGTAGAGGGGCCAGTTCAGTCAACCCCCGCCCCTCCCAGGGAGCCCCCACCCGGTCCAGATAAGGCTGGGGTCGGAGTAAGTATCCCCCAGACTCCGGCGGAACACGCCTCTTCTCCCCTCCCTACTGAGGCTGCATAGACGGGCACGCGGCCCAAGGGATCGATTAACCTGTTTCCAGGGTCCAGTAAGAGATCCCTTAGCCTGAAGCTGAGAAGGGGAAAATGAGGCTTTGAAAAGTCTCAGGTACGGGTCTCGGTGCGTGAGGGGACAAGAGCCGGCACCCACCGACTCAAGACCTTCGCCCGCTCTGCAAGCCCCCAGCACAGCCGGCGCCACTCGCCCCTCCGCGCTCCGGTTCCTGCAGGGCTGCGCAGAAGGCGCGCTGGGGGTGGGCCCCGGCTGCGGAATCCGTGAGGGGCGGGGGACGAGGCATCAGGATCAGGGCCATCAGCCCCCGCGACGGGCGCCCCCAGCGCGGCTGTCCTTCTCGTCAACTTGGACGGACCCACCCGGAGCGCCCGGAGCTGAGTCTCGGGCCGGGCGGGGGCCGAGGCGGGGATGCGCGTGCGCGGAGGGGGCGCCGCGGAGCCCGCGTGAGCTGGTGGATTACCGCGTACGGGAGAGGAGGCGTCCGCCGTCCGCGTCCGCCCCGAAGGAGGAGGCGCCGGAGACGCGGGTGCGCCGAGCTGGGGACACGATACGCCCGCCCGGGGTCTGAGGCCCCCAACCCCGCGCCCCATCTGGAGTTGAAGACTGCAGTGGGTGTGGGGTCCCCTTTCTCAGCAGGTGAAAGGGTTATCCGCGCCCAGAGAGCTGTGACTGCCCCAGTTCCACGATGCCTGGCTCTGCGCTTGGGAGGGTAACAGAAGGGGCCTCAGCGCTCCGGGAGCTGGGAGAGTTAACGTTGCCAGGCTCCCTTCCTCGCTAAAGGCTCCGGGGGCTGCTGGGCTCCTTGGCCCGGCCAGACCGAGCGCCAGAATCCAGTCCCGGCCCTGTAATAATCATTATAGCAGCAGCCACCGTTTATTGAGCTCTGAGGGCCTGCCAGGCCCAAGTGCCAAGTGCATAACATGCAGTATCCCACTTAATAGCCCGATGAAGAAGTCCTGTTGTGATCCCCTCGGGAAGGCCAAGAGGCTGAGGAACAGAGGGGGTGTGGCGCACGTCTGAGGTCACACAGCCAGGAAGGGTGAGGGAGGGGACATTCCCCCCTCCCCCACCTCCCTGGCTCCGACCAGTTCTAGAGCCCAAGTACTCCAATCGCTGGCTTCACCGCCTTTCACCTTGGAGCCTTCCGGAGGCTGGGCAGGCACCAGGGTCCCTCCAGCCCCGCTCTTGAGAGGTGAGGGGGGAGCAGAGGTGGGGCAGCCCTGGAAAAGAGAGAGAAGATGGGGGAACCACCCCCATCTCTCTGGCGGCTCCGTTTCCTCCTGGCTCCCTTCTCTTCCTGCTGCTGTCCTCCCACAACTGTGAGAGTCCTCCAAGGCTCTGTTCTCAGCCCCATTTTCTTTCTCACTCCACACTCTCTCCTGCATGAGCTCATCCACTCCCAGGGCCTCGGCTTTTGCTTCAGCCCGACTCCCAGCCCTGTCTCTGGGGCCCTGACCTCCCTCCCAAGCTGGCATCTGCCTTCCTAATGAAGGATCTCCACCCATTACCTCCTCGGGAAGCAGCCCCTCCCTGGGATCACACCATGCCTGTTAAGGCCCCATCACTCTCCCAAACTCCAGATCACTTCCCCAGAGCCTCACCTGCCCTGCCCTCACATCTAATGGGCTTCCAGATCCTTCAGACCCTTTCTCTGTGGAGCCTCTCACACCCTCATTGCAAACTTGGTGGCTGCCTGCCTAAGTCAGACACTCATCCCCTCACCCCCCGCCTCAGCAGTGGCTCCTGATCCGTTGACTGCCTCCTCCATTCCAGTCCAGGGTCCTCCTCACTGATTTTCTGGTCATCTGATCATGCTGACCTCTGACCCCGAGGACTTCAATGGCTCCCCACTGCCTGCAGAGTCAGGTACGAGCAACTTTGCCTGACACAGAGTAGCCCCCGTCTGAGGACCTTGCCGTCCTTGTCTTGCCCAGTGCCCTGCCTTCAGCTAAAAACTGTTCCTGAGTTTCTGCCCTGTGTTTCCACCCTTCAAGGCCCATCTCAAATTCCACTTCCTCCAGGGAGCCGTCCCTGATTCTTCCAGGTGATTCTCCTCCTCTGTAGGCCCACGGTACTTCTTCATCTCTACTCCGCTGGAATTGTCTACTTTATTAGTGTTTGTACACCTCTCCAGCCCTGCTGTCTACCCACCTTCCCCACCCATGGAACAGATGCGGCAAGGAGAGCCCATTCCTATCCATCTTCGTCTTCCTTCTTTCATTTTTTAATTGATCCCTTCAGCCGACATTATGCTACTGTATGCTGGGTTCTGCATATTCACAACCCCCACCTGGACTCATCCCCTGGGTAACTGGCATTCAGTGGGACAAGTACACTAATGGAGAGATGCTTCGGGCAAGCATGCCCTGGGCAAGAATGTCTCCAGGCTCCCGAATGCCAGGCCCTGGCCTAGACACTATGGGAGAAAGCAAGCTTGAATAAGACCAAGCCCGCCCTCCAGGACTGTTGATCTATAGAAAGACGATGACATGTGCACAGATGCAGGTTTGAACAAAGTGCTCTGAGACCACAGAAAACAGAGCAATGACTTTGGCCCTGGGGAAATCCAGAAGCTTCTCAAATGCCCAGTCCTTGCACCAAGTGGGGGGCCTCTTAAATCTTTGCTGAATTAAATTGGATCGGAGAAGAAAGGAAATAATAGAGGCTGAAGAAGAAAAGGAAGGCTATGGGGGGGAGGGCGATGACGGAGCATTTTCGCAACATCTGCACGGAGTGGCCCTGCGACCCGTCCCAGTGGGATGTCTTGCGGACAAATGAGATCACAGATATGCCCCACTCTGAACTCTCGGGAAGAAATGAGTTATATATATGTCGATATTATTAGTCTATCCCCATCAGAGCAGTAAGTCCTTCTCTCCAGGAAGCCTCAGTTTCCCTCTGGGAAAACCAGACGTACCCTACAACAACTCGCTTCTCCCTCTGGGCCTCAGTTTCCCCATCTGCAACATGAGGATGTGAGATGAGGTGGTTTTGAATATCTGGCTCCTCCAAGGAGATGCTCTGTCGGACAGCTGTGTCTGACCAGGAGATGCCCTCTGGCCTCTGCTATCCTCCACACGCTGGGCTGAGAGCTCAAGGGTCCCTGTGATGTCACAAAGGCCACTGCCTGTCCTATTTGTCTGTCTGCTCAAACAAGGCCAGGCAGAAAGTGAGGCAAGTGTGGACTTTCTGGCCGGACGTTCTCCTGTAAATTTAGGGGCACAGGCTTCAGGCCTGTGTTCTGAAAAAGCCCCCTTTGTGGGGCCCTCCCTGTCATCCCAGGTCCAAGGTCTGGATTCCTCTGGGGAAACCCCATCCGTCTCCAAATCCCCATGGGCTGCCCCCTTGATGGCCAGAAGTGTTGGGGTACAAGATGCCCCAGTGAAACGGCATGGAGGCTGGAGCTGGGGGAGAGAGAAGCTTGTTCTGTGAACCTCCTTTGCCCTGCGAAGTGTGATCCCTGCCCATTCCCTGTGCTTGGCCAGCTCGTCACCCCATCCAGCCCTGTGGATCAGACACCTCGGCTGTGTTCCTATCACCCCGAATTGGTGGCAAGGCCTGGTCTTTCCCTGCTCCTGGCTACCTCTCCAGTCCTCCTTGGCCTCCCCCCCGTCCCTCCTCCACTGCCAGCGGGTCCTCTCGCCTCTCACCAGCTTCCTCCCTGGGTCCCCTCCTCTGCCTCCAGCTGGTTCCCCTCCCACCCACCATCTATGGGCATCAAAGCCCATATGTGACCATGAAGCTCAAATCCCTTCCATGAATTCCCATTGCTCTTGGAGAAAAGCTCACTCCCTGCCTGACAGGCAGGGCCCTTCCTGACCTAACAAGAGATAAAGTGCTCTTTGAGAGGGTTCTGAGTAACGGATAGTGTCTCGGGGGGTGTGTCTGTGTGTGTGTGTGTGTGTGTGTGTGTGTGTGTGTGTGTGGATGGGTATAGGGGAGGGTACATTTCAGAGAAAGCAAACAAGTGCAAAGGTGGGAGATGTGATGGAGCCCAGTGGGGGAAAAGTCCGAAACCCTCCTGGGGTGGGTGTCCAGGGGGTATCAGACACTCCTACTATGTGCCAACCCTCACCTCATGCTAGTGGACAGCAGTGACCAAACAGAGAGCCCCCTGGGGAGCTGGCATCTAGCAGGGGGAGACGGGCAATCAGCAATCAGCAGAGCAAGTGAATGTCATGGGATGCTATAAGGTGACGTGTGCTGTGGGAAAATGAAGGGTCTGGAGAACTAAGGGTGATCTGGAACGCTGGGGACGGATTGCAACCTTGAGACAGGGTGGTCGGGGCGGGCCTTGTTGACAAGGTTGCATCAGAGCAAAGGCTGGTGAGAGGTGAGGGTTGTGGCTGTCTGGGTAACAGTGTACCGGGGATCGGGTACAGCTAGTGCAAAGGCCCTGAGGTGGAACTGTGCCTGGAGGCTTTGCTAGGAGGCTTGTGGGGCTGGAGCAAAGTGAGTGAGGGAGAGAGGGATAGCAGAGGGCTCAGGAGAGGAACGGGGAGTGGGGAGGGAGGACCATTGTGAGAACTTTGGGAGATGGGAGCTTCTGCAGTGTTAGGTGAGGAGGGACGTGAGCTGACTTACACTGTAAAAGGATCGCTCTGGCTGTGTGTCAAGGGAGGAGCGGCAGGGAGACGAGAAATAATCCAGGCGAGAAATGAGGCAGCTCAGACCAGGGTAGATTCTGTGGGGGTAGCAGGGAGGGAAGTGGTTGGATTCTGGATCTATTTTGAAGGCAGAAGCAACCGGATTTCCTGATGGATTGGATGTGGGTTGTGACAAAAAGGGAACAGGCAACATCACTTCCAAGGTTTTGGCCTGAGCGATGGAAGGAAGCTTGCCATCCACTGGAATGAGAAATCTGTGTTAGAGCAACACTGCTTCTCAGCCTTTTTAAAAATTATCACCCACCCCCAAGGAGCCTTTTTAGACTTTTTTCGTCTATCACCCCCTCCCTATGAAATTTTAATTCCACAGCTGTGGGGTATATACGTTTATGTACTTTGGCCCTTTGGAGAGTCACAAACCATTGCAATAGCTAAGTGTGAGGAGAGGAGATGGTGAGAAATAGTTCCCCATTGCAATAGCTAAAAGTTTTTGCCCCCCACCCCCCCAAAAGCAATTTTCGCCCTCTTAGGGGAGATGGCGCCCCCAGGCAGAATGTGTGTGTTAAAGCAAGTTGCATGAGTGAGAATGGCACTGGCACCTGATGGGTTCAAGCTGTCTCTGCCGGTGGGGGGCGGGGGGTTGTCCAAGAGACAGTTGGGCATTTGAGGTCCAGGCTGGAGGAATGGGTTTGGGAGTCATCGGCATAGAGGTGGTTGGTGTAAAGCAGTGAGTTGGGTAGGATGGCCCAGGGGAGTGAGTACTGAGAGAGACCAGGACTGGAGGCTGGGCTTGGGGTACCAAGGTCTGGGAGAAGAGAAAGAACCAGCAGAGGAGACCAAGGAAGAACGGTCCAGAGAAGCTGGAAGAAAACAGGGGAGCACAACAGCAGGGGGAGTGGTGCCCAACCGTCCGGTGCTGCGAGGAGCGCCAGTGCACACACTGAACTGACCCCTGGATTTTGCCATGGGGAGGCCACTGGCGATCTGGACAGGAGCACTTCCGATGCAGTGGGGTGCGGGAAGGCCAGATTGAGGTGGCTCTGAGAGAAACAGGAAGAGAGACATGGATGATAGTGGATACGGACAACTCTGAGGGGTTCCCCTGCAGAGGGGAGCAGGGGAATGGTGGTAGCTGGCGGCGGGGGAGTGGTATCAAGACAGGTTTGTTTCAGATGGGGTAAGCTGGGTCAAAGTGAGAGAGTGGCATGGACATATATACACTACCAAACGTAAAATAGATAGCTGGTGGGAAGCAGCCGCATGGCACAGGAGATCAGCTCGGTGCTTTGTGACCACCTAGAGGGGTGGGATAGGGAGGGTGGGAGGGAGGGAGACGCAAGAGGGAGGAGATATGGGAACATATGTATATGTATAGCTGATTCACTTTGTTATAAAGCAGAAACTAACACACCATTGTAAAGCAATTATACTCCAATAAAGATGTTAAAAAAATAAATAAATGACAAAAAAAAAAAAGATGGGAGGAAGAACAGCGAGTTTGTCCACCGACCGACCGGAAAGATCTGGTGGGGAGGGCAAAACTGGTGATGCGGGAGCGAGGGAGAGCAGCGAGCTCGAAGGCCGGGGAGACTTGCTGGAGTGACGTCCTTGAGCGGAGCAGAGGCTGGGCTCCGAGCGGCAGTGGCGGCGGGAGCGTGGGTAGTCGTGTCTCCCAGGACGAGGGAGGCCGGGCGAGTGGGTACAGATGCTGGTGGGGGCGGATGTGCCCCTGTGGATCTGGAAGCACTTCTGAGAGGCTGGATTGTCTTCGGGGAGTGGGAAACAAGGTCACAGCTGAGAGTGAGGGTGGGGGAGGCAGGGGTGGGTGTGAGGAGAGGAGATCGTGAGAAATATTCCCCCTCGAGCAGGGGGTGGTAGTTGTGAAGGGATCTTCGGCAGAGAGCCTTCCTGCCGCCCGCCCAGGTCAGCTGCCAACCTCCCGGCTCCTCGGGCTCCCCAGCTCCACTGAATTTTAGGAGTTTACTGCCCTGTTTCCGCCAGGAGAGGGTCTCTTCCTAAGCATTCCCGTTTCCAGCAGGGGCTGTGCAATCAGGCAGCCAGCGTTTGAATTCTCTTCCATGACTCACTTGCTGTGTAAACTTGGACAAGTGTTTTCTTGTCCCCGTGCCTCAGTTTTCTCATCTGTGAATTAGGGGCAATAGTAAGAGTTGTTGATTGGCACAAAGGAGGGCTCAGTGGATGAAGAGTGAAGGCGTGACTGATGGGAGGGGAGTTTGCTCTGGCCCCCTGCCTGCCAAGGAGTGGGGAGAAGAGGGCAGCTGTCAGGTCTGTGTCCCCCTGCTGACAGAGGACTCCACCCCCCATCCTGTGGCCAGCTCCCACCATGTGAGCTGGGGGCCCTGACGCAGCTCTCAGGTGGGCGGCGGCCAACTGGGGACGGACCCCCCCCCCCCCCGCCGTCAGCGCAGCCCATGACAGTCCCTAACTCAGCCCTCAGCCAGGGCCACACTGGCCATTTCCTGGCGCCTCTTCCTCTGGCCTGGCACCACCCCCAGGACTTCCTGCCCAGCCTGGCCCTTCCTGTTTTTCCTCCCTGGCCCCTGGAGGCCATTTCCTCCAAGGGGTCAGGACAGAACGTTGCTTTCTCTCTCCAGAGCCCAGAGTTTTCTAGACTTGCAGACTTCCAGATGTGGGCCTTTGGGACCCCTAGAAAATAGCCCACTGGCTAGCCCCTCCTCTGAGGCTGTGATGCAGGGCATTCTGCTAAGGGCATGGGTGTGTGTGTGTGTGTGTGTGTGTGTGTGTGTGTGTGTGTATGTGTGTGTGTATGGAGGGAGGGGATAGGAGGATTCATGGGGGTAACACCCTAGGGAAAGACCTTGGGATGGGAGCTGGCATCCCTAGGCGGGGGCTCACAGCCCTGGCATGGGGACCTGCTCCGCCATGCCCAGCTGGGGCCTCTTGCTCCTGGAATTTCACTCATCCTCCCAACCCCCTGTAATCCGGAGGTAGACACCCTCACGGGGGCCTGCACGGAGCGAGTGCTAATCTCCAGAGTGGACTCTGTAGTCTGTTATGAGATCCCCAATGTTCCTTACGTTCCCCAATGCCTGGTGGGAAGGGAGCTGCTGAGTGCCAGGTGCTGGTAAGGCTGACGTGGGAGTGGGAGCCTATGAGGTGCTCAGCAAGGCCCTGGCCCTGCCCCTCACCCCTGTAATGAACCAGGCGGCATCCACCATCAGCTTGGCTCTCAGGCCGGGCTGATGCCTGGCTGTCCTGATCACTCACGTGTCCTGCAAGCAGGCAGCCTAATAGAGCCCAGGCTCCCAGGAGCCTCGCAGATGGGCTACTGCCTCATTCCCATCCCTCGTGTCCAGCCCTGCCCCTCGGCGCCCCCTCCAGGTACCCCAGAGGGTAAGGGTCAGTGCCCTTAGGCAAGGCCATGGCACAAGGTGCAGGAACAGTTCCTGGACCTGGAGGACTTCAGTCATCACTTGGCAATGCCCACCCTGTACCGTGGGGAGAAACCAAACAGAAAGAGCATGGGACTTGCCTAAGGACGCACTGCCGTTCTTTCTAGGACGCTGGCTGCTTCCCTCTACAGCAGCCAGATTCCTCCACTTTCCTTCCGGGGACTTGGGAGTTGAAGGCGTCAGCCAGAAGTAGCATGGCGCACAGTGATGATAAGCGTTCCCTTTTCCCGAGGGCCTGCTGTGGGTCAGGTATCGTTCTGGGTGCTGGGAACACAGTGGCGAATGAGGCCAGGTCTACCCTTGTGTGGCTCGTGTCATTGCATTAAATCCTTAGAGCACCCTATGTGGTCAGTACTGCTATCCCCAGTTTACAGATGGAGAAACTGAGGCTCAGAGAGACTAGGGATTGAAGGGAGGTCCCACAGCCAGTGAGTGGCAGAGCAGGCGTTCGAGCCCAGGTCTGTCACACTCCACCCACAGCCTGGCCTCTTAACCACTGATATACCAGGAGAGGCTGGACTAGAAGTCAGAAGACATGCATTGGCCACTCATTGGGGTCTGGGCTTTGGGACAGTTTTCCCCTCCCTGGGCCTCAGCTCCCTCATCCATAGGTGATCCAGAAGGTTCCTTCCAGCATTTCTGTAATTCTGGAATGTCAAAAGGTCTGGAAGTTTGGCTTCTCGGAAGATCTAAGCACGAATTCCTTATCTCCCTCCTATTGCAACCCAGTTGGTGGGACAGGAACCCAGCCCACCTATGGACAAACCTTTTCAGCATAGGGGAGGCATTGAAGCCATGGTCAGGCTTGGATCCTGACCCTGCAGCAGCTTGGCCTGGCTTTGTCACAGTCCTCAAGGTGACCCTGCTTTCCTTCCCCGCCGCTGGTCCCAGCCCTGGGACAGGACTCAGAAGCCCCAAGTTCTAGTCCTGTATCTGCCTCCTTTAACTTGCTGTGTTGCCTTGGAGAAGCCCTGGCCTCTCTCTGGGCCTCAGGTTTCCCATTTATTGGATGAGACCATTTCTGATGTCCCCCCTGACCCTGCCAGTCTGATTCCATAAGCTTGTTAAGCCCTTCATGGGGGCCCAGGCTTTCCGGGAATTGAGCCAGGCTCGGTGTGTCTGCTGGTCGTGGACTCCACTCCCTCCCCACGCTCTCCCTATAAACCAGGAAGGGAAGAAGGACCGGCGTCAAGCTGGTCCTAGGGCTCCCCTCTCCCCGCTCTGTCCTCCTTGCCCTGACACCTAGGCTCCGAGTCCCCAGCCCACCGTGAGGGATGCCTTTTCCACCCCTCCCGCAGTCAGGCAGGGGGCGGGCAGCCAGAAGATCAGGACAGGTAGGGTTGAGTGGTAGCGAGGGCTCAGCAGAGAGGCATTTCTCATCGTGGGCACGCCTGCCAGGTGGTGGGAGGACCATTTCTTTCGTTTCTTTCTTTTTTTTTTTTTTTGCGGTACGTGGACCTCTCACTGTCGTGGCCTCTCCCGTTGCGGAGCACAGGCTCCAGATGCGCTCAGCGGGCACTCACGGGCCCAGCCGCTCCGCGGCATGTGGGATCTTCCCAGACTGGGGCACGAACCCGTGTCCCCTGCATCGGCAGGCAGACTCTCAACCACTGCGCCACCAGGGAAGCCCCGTTTCTTTTTTTAATCCCCATCCAAAGGGGCTGGGAGGGAGGAGGGCCCAGAAAGAGAGACTCCTGAGACAGGGGTCCACAGCCTGGCCTCAGACTGGTGGGCACGATCTCCCCGCATCCCACCGCTGTGGACCCAGGCCCCAACTCAGGCTGCACCTGCTGGCCAGGCAGGGAAAGGACTGAGCCTGCTGTCTTCTCCTTTGGGCCTCTCAAAATATTAACTATGTGGGCCTGAGGGCCTGCCTCCGCACCCCCCCCCCACGCCCCGCCATTTAACAGATGAGGCAACTGAGGCTCAGAGCGGAAAAGTGACTGGCAGATCAGGGGGCATGTGGCAAATGGTCAGCCTCTTGGGAGTCCTCCGTCTGTTCAGGCAGGGATAGGAATTTGGGAAACTCATCCAATGGGAGAGAATGATCTCCCTTTCTTTATTAGAGGAGTGGGAAAGAGCCAGATAATCGGGGGGCTAGCCCGACTACTGAGAGTTTCCAGAATAAACCATGCCTCCTTTACACTCCAGACTCTGTCTGGGATGTTCCCTCTTCCTGGAACCCTTCCCTCCACCTGGCTAACTCCTACTGATCCTTTGAGTCATAGTTTAGATGTTGCCTCCTCCAGGGAGCCTTCCCTGGTTTTCCTAGGATCGAGTAGCCCTGATATGTGCTCCCGCTTCTCCCTGGGCTCTTCTCCACTAGAGCTCTAATCACCTGCTATGTAGTTGTGTTTCTCCTCAGCGGACTAAGCGTCAGGCTGTGCCTTATTAGCCTCTAATATCCATATCCCATTACCCAGCATGGAGCAGGCTCCACAGTTTGCCCCAAGAGCTCTCTGTTGAATAACTGAATGACTGAATGAACATCTGTAGAGATCAACCATGTCCCAGGCCTGTGCAAGGTGTCCAGGTGTTGATAAGACCCAACCCCAGCCCCATGGCATGGAGCACCCACCTGCACAGTGGTCCAGGACACTGTCCAGAGTGAGCCTGGACAGGGCATGCTGGCGGCTCAGAAAAGGGAAGGGCAGCATTGGAGAAGGGATCCTAGGAGGCTCTGCCTGGAAGAGATGCAAGGGTCCCGGAATGACAAATAGTTTGGGTCGGGGGTTATGGCTGAGAGTGGGGAGCTGGCTTAGGGACCCAAGAGTAGGTGGCTTTGTCCCAAGCTTGGGACCGCACCCAGGAGTGGCCCGGTGAAAAGGCTGCTGGACAGAGAAGCCGGGTCACATTATGGAAAGCCATTTCCAGACCAGAAAGGGCAAGCCTTGTGCTCAAGGTAACACAGCTGGGCAGTGGCCCCCAGCCAGGGTTCTGCACCATCTACCACCCTGCCCCCCGACCTCCTGGCTCTGGGCAAACAAGCCGCCCCAGGTCCCGGGGATGCAGCACCAGAGGGAGGTGACAACAAAAGCTTATCAAACAGCATGTAGGAGGCAGCCGCAGATTTCAGCAGCTAAGTAAGCTGTGTCTAATGTTCACTTAGCAGAGCGCGAGCCTCTGAAATGTCAGTGCTCGCGGTCTGACCCTACAGCAGCCAAGACTGTTGAAGCTGGGGAAATGGAGTCACTCAGCGTTCCTAGAGCTCCGGGCCCGGGCTGCAGTGGAGGTAGCAGAGTTTTCAGACGCCAGACCGTCCTGGCAGCCTTAGCTGGCTGCTCCCCGGGGAGTGAAGAAGCATCTTTCTCGGTCCTGGGGAAGCCCTTCAGGAGCACGGAGTCAGAGCTGCCGTTTACAGATGGGCAGATGGAGGAGGCTGGTGGGAACACACCGCGGAGTGACTTCAGAGACTGGTTTCACCCAGGAGCCTCTGCTGCTGCTGAGTGCCCTGGGGCCCCTCCCGCAAGGGGCGGAGGAGAGAGGTCCTGGGCTCTTCCAGCCCCCACCCCCCAGGACCATAGAAATGAGGCCGTGCATGGACCACATCGGGGTCAACCTCACCTCTGAGCCCACACACAGGGTCTTGGGGTCTGCCTCTGGCCCGTCTTCCTGGGCAATCTCAGGCAAATCCCTAGCCTTCCTGGGCCTCAGTTTCCACATCTGTCAAGGGACTGGAAAACACTCCCCAAGATTTCGTTTTTCTACAGTATCTTTCAAATGATGAGCAAGGCGGCCACCCCACATCCTCCCTTACCCTGCTCTGCTTTTCCTGTTCCCCAAAGCCTGGGGCCTTGTTTCGTTCACTACAATATTCCCAGCGCTGCAGCTATACCTGTCACATAGTAGGTGCTCAAAAAATTTAACTTCCCAGCAGGCATGTCCCTTCCTGATTACCTGCCCCCTCCCAGCCCCCAGGTTCTGTTTAATCCCCTCCTGGGTGGGGCTGCTTTGCAGACCACTGTGCACAGGTTGATATGCAAATCTGGAGGCCTCCCCTGTTTCTATTCCACCCTCTCCTTTCCATAGTGGGTGCGTGGGTGCCAGCCATGGCTTCTTTTAGATCCCCCCGGCAAGGCTAGGACGGGTGCCAGGGCCCGGGTGGTACAGCCAGTGCTCTGTGGAGTTGTTTACAGTCTGCCCATGACTCACCCACAACAGCCCATAGAGGCTCTGCCCGGGCTGGGCCCAGGCTTGGCGAAGTGAGGCAGACGTGGTCCGAAAAGCCCGCTGGGATCCTGGAACCAGGGAGCAGTGCGCAAAAGGACTCCTGGAATAGCCGCGGCCAGGAGAGTTGGCACGGGGACTAGAGGGGCCAAGGAGGGGCCAGGCTGGACCAGGACTGAGAACCTGTTCTGACTCAAGCCCGCCGATTCTCCAATGCCAGTCCTTTATCAGGGCCTCGCTCTGGGTGCCCTGGGCTGGGAATGGGGGCCTGGAGATGAATCACCCAGGTCTTGGCCTTCGGGAACTTGCAGGGTGATCTAGAAGGTAGTAGGCATTACTGGCTGTAACGGAGGTAGCGTGCGGGGGTGACGTGGAGATGCCAATGAGGTTGTCATTCATTTGGTGGGCTGAGGCCACACCGAGGAAGGGCTTTCCTGGCAAAAGGACCAGCACTTGCAAAGACACAGAGACGGAGCTCAAATGACAGAGAGCGGTTAGAAGCTGGCCCTGTCCTCCTGTACTGTGACCTTGAGCCACTCCCTTCCCTCTTGGGTTGTTTCATCTGTCAAAGTGGAGGAGGTGTTGCTTGGGTAGGCACTTAGGGGTTGTCCTAAGAGTGTTCCATGGGCCTCTCCTGCTCTGGCGGGGACTCTGTGGGAGCAAGAGGGGGTTGAGTCGCTGATAGAGCAGGGATCTGGGCGACAGTGTGGTCCTGGTGGCTGGGCAGACAGGACAAACAGGGCTGTGTGTTTAGACAAGGAGGGGAGCTGGGAGTAGGACACTGCCAGCCAATTAGACTGTCTCTCTAGGCCCAGTGTTTGCTGATGGAATAAGGGAGACGGGTGTGTCAACAGTGGGGAATGAAGCGGCCCTGAACTACACACACACATGGGCTGTCACTGGACAGGGTACCACCCAGGGCGGCGGCTGGTGGGAGCCCGGGAAGCCTGATACACCCACGGAGCCCTTTAGGCCCGTTAGTGGAGGTGCTCAGAGAATGGGGCGCAGGCTGGGTCTCCAGCCCTCTTCTCTGGCTCAGCCCGAGAAAGGGGCCGGGGAGCGGGGAGCGAGGCCATCACCCTCTGGGAGGCGAGAGAGCCCTGAGTCTCCTTCTCACTCCGCTGGGGAAGTCCCACCACCTGGGTCTAGTATTGACTCTGCCTCCAATATGATGGGTGACTCCGGTCAGTCCCTCCCTTCTCTCAACTTCAGTTTTATTCTCCGAAAAGGAGAGGCAGGGAGAGAAGTACATATTCAATTTTCCGACGGGAGCCTATCTTTGCTTCGGTCAGAGCAGTTCTGCTTTAAGCAGTTTGCTGAGGATTCCCTCCTATACCGAACAGTTGCCGTGCGTCCCCTCAAGTGCCAGGCGGGTATGAAGTCTAATGGGACAGCCTCACTGAGTTCCCACTTGAGAAGGGGAGCCCCTGCTCCCGGAGCCTGCGCTGGACCACGTGTGGCTCTATGGCTCGGTGAGGGGGCTCCAGGGTCACACAAGTCGTGGTTCACACCCCAGAGCTGCCACGTGCTAGCTGTGTGAACTTCTGGGGCCCTTTGCGCCTCAGGCCCCTCACCTGTGGATGAGAGCACCCCACCTGTGAGAGCACCCGGTGTAAAGCCTTCAAAGGGTTCAGGGTGGGCGCTCCACAAGCCTCAGTTGCTGTTGTTACTCCTGAGGGTCCTGATGGCTCCTCCCAATTCTGGGAAGGGGCCGCTGTGGAGAACAAGTCGTGGGATCCAGGCAGGAGGGCACTGAGGGGGTTGAGGACCCCAAAGTTGGGGAGCAGCCTGGGGTTGGGCGGAGCTAACAGGTGCCTCTGCCCTCCTCTGTCTCCACTGCACCCCATCCACACCCCAAAGGAGTCAGCAGTTCAGTATCCTCTACTGGACCCCAACACACACAGGAGCCCCAGGAAAAACATGTCAGGAAAGCTCCTTCACACAGTGGGTCCAGTTGGCTGGAGAAGCCGGGAGGGAGCTGGACAGCCATTCCATCGTGCAGATGGAGACCCTGAGGTTCACGTGTCAGGGAAACGAGTCATTGAATGTCCATCAGGGGCCACAGACAGACCCCAGCCTCCTGAGCCCCCAGCCTGGACCCCTGGCCCATTTGTGGGGAACAGAGTGAGGCTCAGAGGCCCCAGCACCAGGCCAGGAGAACCTGCGCTCCACCCTGCCTTTCCAGGGCACAGGCACCTGGCACGCCCTCTGCGGAGCCTACTCCCCAGGGGGACGGATGGTGCTGGGCCTGCTGAGAACGGGCTGTCTCGGAGCCCAGCTGTTGCACACGTGTGAGGGGTAGAGGAAGGGTGGAAGGGGGGTTAGGGAGGCAGGGACCCTTGGCAGCCGGGGAGAGGTAAGGAGCGGCTTAGAGTTACTGCAGCCGGAGGACACGGAGCGTGCTTGCTCATCCCAGCAGCCGCCGGCGAAGGGCTGATGACCGCGACTGCCGCAGCTACGCCAGGCCCACCTCGCGTGCCCTCCCATCACCCTGACCCCGAGGCAGCCTCTGTGGCCTTCACACGCCTCATTAGAGCCTCCTGGGCGGGCCTGCCGGCCCTCTGCGCAGACATCACCCTCCCCCCATTTCTCTAGCCTTGCAGGGGGGACACTGGAGCCTGCCTTGGACACTGGTAGGTGGGCACAGGATCCCTGTCCAGGAAGCTGGTATAAAGTCCCCCCAAACACTTGGAACCGGGGCAAGGACAGGGTGTGGCAGGGCCAGTCCTCGCCTGTCTGCTCACCTTAACCAGGCATATGAAAACTGGGGGCCACGTAGATCTGGGTCAGGGACACGGCGGTCTGCAGTGAGGGCAGCTCCTCCTTTCCCACTGGGCTTCATGCCTTCCCATCTGCTTCCCCCCAGAGCAAGAAGAGAGAACCGACATGTCACGTAGCTCAGGGCTGAGTACCAGGGTGACAGTAATAACAAATAACAACTGAGACTCAGGGCTTACTGTGCTCTAGCAGGCCCTGCTCTGAGTGCTGGACATGTTTTAAGTCACTTTGTCTTCACAACAGCCCTAGGAGGTGTGTTACCACCATCCCCATTTTATAGATGAGATGACTTAGGCCCAGAGGGGCTAAGTAACTGACCCAAGGTCACACAGCTGGTGAGCAGTACAACTGGGCCTCAGTCCAAGGATTCTCTCTTTCAACTCCCATGTCCTGCTTGTCACTGCACCTGCCCCAGGGCCTCTCTTCCTGAGTTGGTGCCCCACTGGTGGCCTGATCGCCTCCTCTAGGAATCATCTTCTAGAAAGACACTTCTCATCGTGCCTGTCCCCCAGTCAGAAACCTCCCCTGGTGCCCCAATGCTTCTCTCCTGGCTTTCGAACTCCATCCTTCTTGACTAGCCTCCCAGCCTCCCTCCATTCCCCATGTTCATCCTCCTCACTGTCGAGACCAAGCTCACACCCCACACTTCGCGTCCACTTTCTGAACGGTCCCACCTCTAGATACTTTCGAGTGGGCTGTGCCCTCTTCCCGGAGTGCTCATTCCTGTAGGTTCTACCCGGCTCCAATGCCCCTGGCCTGTGCATCTGAGCTGACCCAGGACGTACAAGCCCCTCCAGAGGCATGACGGGAAGAGACAGTAATGGGGAGGCAGAAAAGAGATCAGGGGCTTTGGGGGCAGGTAAGTCACCATCTCTCTGAGCCTCAGTTTCTGCAAAATGGGAATATTCATCCCAGCTTTTCATGAGGTTTAATCACGATGTAGGTGAAAGTCCCGACACAGTAGGTCTATAACCACCTGTTGAGATAAGTGTACGGCAGTCCCTCCTCCATTTGTGGAGTCCAGCGAAGACCCTCTGGTGTTGGCGATGCTGGAAAAGCCATCACCTGAGGCCTTTGTCCCTAGGGAGCCACCTACCCTCAGTCCCTCTCTGCTCTGGTCCCACCACTAACAGACTGGGAAGGGGCTTCTCCGTACACAAGGCAGCCCCCAGTGACCAGTCCTGGTGGAGGGCCCACCCCCGATCTCTGAGAGCCCAGCACCAACCATCCCCCGCTCTGGGAGTGGGTGGGCGGCACCCTCCCTCCTCCACATTGCTGCCGCCTCAGAGTCAGAATCCAGGGAGACGGTCTCCTGGCAGCACAGCTTCTGCTGCTCGTCCTGCCTGGGTGTCTGTGATGCTGTCACGCCCGGGGGCCACAGGTGCTTGGGCATCAGGGCTGACTAGACCCTGGGAGTGGGCCAGGGGTCTGGGCAGGGGGGCTGGGGACAGGGCCAGCCCCAGGTGTGCACTTGCCAGGGGGCAGCTGACAGCGTGGCACAGCCCGCAGGGAGCGTGGGCAGGTGAGACAGCGGTCCTGGCTGCCCGGGGCCTGTTCCATGACGAGCGAAAGCACCTGGCACAGGGACACGGCAGGTGCTCGGTGAGGGAGAGGAGCCTTCCCTGATGGGATTCTGAACACTTCGGGCGCCAGCAGGGCCAGAATCCCCAGGGGAGGGTGTGAGCTTTTGATAATGGCTGTTGGGAAGATGTGGCATGTTCATTGTTTCTGCACGTGAGGGGCAGTAGCGGTGACCTCAACCCCAGGACCCTCTCGTACCTATCCCATCCACCCACTCGTACCTATCCCATCCACCCACTCCCCCCTCAGCACGCCCGCTCTGTACCAGCCTCAGCCAGATGTGGGCGGAATGTAATGAGGGCCGACCTGTCCTCTAGGGCTTTACACCAACTTTGGGGCCATGGCTGAGCAGGTGCCAACGTAGCTCCTTGGTCCCAACATTTTCCTGCCTTTGGGGTGGACTTGAGGTCACAGGCCTGGCCCACCCAACTCCTGGGGGTCCCACCTCACTGCCCAGACCCCTGGGCCCAGCTTCTGAGGTTCCCACCCCTGGAAACATGGAGCCAAAAGCACACCTAAGGCTCAGTCTCAGCAAGGAGAGTCTAATTTTTAAAGCGGATATCTAAAAAAAGACTACCAAAAAATTTTAAAAAATAATTTACCTTTGTATTTTGAATAGGTAATACATTCCCATGATTCAAAATTCAAAAGGACATACAGCTGATTTACTTCTTTGTACAGCAGAAACTAACACAACGTTGTAAAGCAACTACACCCTGATTAAAAAAAAATTCAAAAGGGACGTACAGCGGAAGGTCATTCCTCGACTCCGGCCCGGCCACCCAGGTCCCCTCTCCAGAAAGGAGCACTGTTGCCAGCTCCCGTGTGTTCTTCCAGAGATATTCTATTCCATGTATCAACCATCACCTTCATACCTGTTCTCATGTGCTCTGCTTTTAAAATGCATACACATCCTGCTCTGTACCTGGCTAACTTCCCTTAAAGCTATCTCTTGGTTATTGTCGTATGTCAGTTGGAAAACCGTTCCCCACTCTTGCTTTATGACTGCACATTACCTCATTGTATGGAGGGGCCACAAATTATTTCACTGATCTCCTACGGATGCACGTTTAGCTTGTTTCCAGTGTTGGGTAATTACATTAAATATTGTAATAAATAACCGTGTACGTACGCCACCTCAAATGTGTGCTAGTGAACCTACAGAGAAATTCCGAGTGGAACAGCTGAGTGGGACGTGGCTACGAGCAGCCATAAAGGAAAGGAGGGAGTGAAAGTCGCCCTCACCGGGGCTGCGTCAGGCTACCCTCCAGCCAGCCGTGTCTGCATTTGCCTGTTCTCCCATAGTTTTGCCAGCACAGTGTTTTATCAAACTCTGTGAGCTTTGCCAATCAGATATTTGAATAACGGTACGTCACTGTGGTTAGAAATTTTAAAACAGCGATTATGGGACTTCTCTGGTGGCGCAGTGGTTGAGAAACCGCCTGCCAGTGCAGGGGACACAGGTTCGAGCCCCGGTCTGGGAAGATCCCACGTGCTGAGGAGCAACTAAGCCTGTGTGCCACAACTACTGAGCCTGTGCCCTAGAGCCCACGAGCCACAACTACTGAGCCCCTGTGCCGCAACTACTGAAGCCCATGCGCCTAGAGCCTGTGTTCCACAGCAAGAGAAGCCACCGCGATAAGCCCGTGCACCGCAACGAAGAGCAGCCCCCACTCACCGCAACTAGAGGAAGCCCGCGCGCAGCAACGAAGACCCAGCGCGGCCAAAAATAAATTAATTAATTTATATAAATAAATAAATAAATAGAACAGCAAATATATCGGTGGCTGTTTACTGAGCAGGAAGGCACCGTGCCAAGCACGTGTTGCATGTGATGTTATGTTCATTTCTCACAAAGCACCGTTGGAAGCAGATAGCAGTTGTCCCATTTTATACAGGAGAAAACGGAAGCCCAGAGAGGTTAGGTATTTCCCTAAGGTCCCACAGCCTTGAAGAGGCAGAGGAGAGATTTGAACTCACATTGTCTGCCTGGAGCCCATGCTCCTTCCTCATTTCTGGCTGCCATCCAGTGCTGGGCTGCTGAAGATTCCCCAGGGTGAGGGCCACCCCCGCTCCTTGCCCTCCCCAGCCCCACTTGGGCTCTGGGCCCACCCGTGGATGTTCCTCCCCAGGAGTAGGTGATGGACAAGACCTGGTTCCCCACAGCCCTGGCTGGGGTGGGGCCTCCCTGAGAAGGACTCCCAGAGCCCCAGCGCTGCCCTCGAGGGCAGAGGCTCAGCAGGAGGTGGGCTCCGCTGGTCCTCAGCTCCAGGCAGGTCAGCATCCCCGGAGGGCAGAGCCAGTACCAGCTCCCGTGGCACCCACGGGGGTATGTTTCGCAGCAGCAACTTCTGCGGGCGGCTCCCCCAGGCCTCTGTCTTTCCAGAACCCTCCCCTCCTCCCCTCCCCAGGCAACCCACAGCCTCAGCGGCCTGTGCTCATTTGGCCCTGGGTCCCTCAGGCCTGGCTCCTCTGCTCCCTGAGTCCACGCCCTCTCTCTGGTACAACCGACAACCAGCTGGTGAATGTTTCTTGATCCTCCCCAGCAGGCCCAGAGGTGGGGGAGGGAAGGCACTGAGCCAGGGGTCAGGAGTCCACCTCACTGTGTGGCCGCCTCCCGGCCTCACCTCACCCACACCTCCTACAAGCAAGCGTCAAGTGCCTCCCTCACCTGCCCCCTCTTCCAGGCTGGCCTCAGTCCCAAGAAGGCTGAGGAGACTCCAGCTGCCCAGGAGGGGCGGTTCCCCTTATACCACCCAACAGGCGGCTCTGGGGAGACTGTGAGGCCTTCACTACTAAGGTCTTTTTCTCCTGCTCCCCCCTTTCAAGCCCCAAAGGCCCAAGAACAGCTCTGAACTCTGGGCCGACCCGTCCAGCACGGTGGGGCAGTGTCAATAGCATTAGAGGCTCTGATGGTCCAGTGGCTGAGTGTGATGTGACGTGACATGATGGACGGTGGAGAAGGGCTCCCTGGGGCAAGGGTGTGCATGTGTGTGTGCATGTGCGTATGTGCGTGAGGGCTGGGGAGAGAGAGACAAAGAGAAAGAGGGAGAGAGAAAGAGAGGGAGAATGAGTAAGTTTGCAAACGAAGATTGAGCCCTGAGAAGTGTTCTGCCTGGAAGCCTTCCGAGGAGGCTGTGGACAGCCTCCCAGGGGACTCAGAGTGACGGGTGTGTCATTCAGGCAAGGATGAGCTGTATCAAGCACCCACGGGGTGTCAAGCTCTGCACTGGTTGCGGCTGGGGCGGGTGGGAGCTGAAAGAGCAAAGAGAGAAGAAGGTCGCTTCAGCCCTTGGGGGTTCCAGACACACGGAGGAGTGGGCAGGGGGCCGACTTAGAAAGATCTCTGACCATCGCCCTTGGGTCACTGCCGAGTCCGAGGCTCAGAGAGGCTAGGTGAAGTTCTCGAGGTCACTCAGCAAGCCCGGCGCAGATCGGGTCCTGAACATAGGACTCCTGGCCCGGTGCTCACTGCAGAGCACTGCGTACCGCACAGCTGAGTGTGACACACGCACAGACTCTCGGTGCCTGGTGCAGGGTGAGGAGGACATCTTTTCAGGTCTTCTGGGCTAAGTGGCCAGGACTGGTGGGGCCGAGCAAAGCGTAGGAACCTGCTCCCTGCATGTCGGAGATGATGGAGACCCGGGTCTGAGTCCCAGCCCCACAATTCCGTGCGTGTGTGATCTCGCCAAGGGACTTTCTTCTCTGAACCTCAGTTTCCTCTCCTGGGACAGCAGGATGATAATCACAGGATATTAGCGAGTCTAAAGGAAAGGCCCTGGCCTGCAGCAAGGCTCAACGATGGTGCCCGGAAAGGTCAGTAAAGTCTCATGGAAGGGAACTGGCCCTGGACAGAATCTGAGGGAAGCCAGAGAAGCAGAAAGGAGGGCTGGTTGGGGTCCAGTTGCTCTTGTCTGGCCCCTAGGACCTCTCAGCTGTGGAGCCAGTAGAACTGGTGGTGGAAATCCCAGGCAGACAGCCAGGGTCCAGCAGGATGCGCCCCACCCCAGTAGCCAGAGCAGCCCTGCCCGGGCCCTGCTGAGGCCCCTCCCCTCCCCATACCCCAGGGCCCTCCTTGGGGAGGTGTCCTCAGCAGTGGGGAATCCCAGAGCTACCCGGTTCTGGGCACTGCCCAGGACATCTGCTGTGCCCGTGCTGCCCAGGCTGCTGGCTGGCATACAGACAGGCCGGCAGGCCGGCCAGCGGGCACTCGGGAGTGTAAATTCCACATTTGCATCGTGGATATTCCTGGCCCCAAGGGCTGACCTTTACAGCCGCTGCCTCGGTCCTCCTTCCCCTTCCAGGCCTCTGGGCTCAGCCTGGCTGGCTGTCCCTTGGATGCTGGAGTCTTATAGAACAGCGGGAGGGTCAGGGGGCAAGGGGGCCAGGGGCTGCTGGGCAGGGGGCCTGAGAGGTGGGCCTTGCCTCTTCACCCAAGCAGGGGGAGCCCCCTGTCCCCCGACTCAGCATCAGTTACCCAGTTACTCAACCCAGTCACCACCTGACTCACGGGCAGCTTGAGCCCCCAGATTAGCAGCGTCACTGAGACATCATTCGCCCCCAACTGGCATCTCCCCGAGGATTACCCCGTCTGTGCTGATTGACAGCAGTGCTGAGCACACTGTCAGCTTTTCTGGGCTCAGCAGTCAGGCCTGCCCTTCTGAGGGGCAGAAACCCTTCCCGGGCCCACCCCTACCCCTCCTGGCCCCAGAAGACTGTTGTCACGGGTGGCTCGGTCACCCAGCCGTCTGGGAAAATTCCCCAAGAAGCATGTAAATTAAAATCCATCTAAGGCCCTCCAGGAAGGTTCCTCTGCCCCGGCTCCTAGGAACATGGAGATGGGGATGCTGAGTCCTACCCCTGGGGGCTCGCGACCAAGAGACCCCATTTATTCATTTTTATTGTCCATCCCACTTACCTCTCTAGGACCAGGTGCTGGGGAGCTTTGATGAGTGTTATGGGTTGAACTGTGTCCCTGCAGAGGATACTTTGAAGTCCTTAACCCCCAGGACTTCAGAATATGACCTTATTTGGAAATAGGGTCATTGCACATGTAATCAAGTTAAGAGGAGGTAACACTGATGTAGGGTGGCCCTTAATTCAATATGACTGTTGGTGTCTTTATAAGAAGAGGGAAGATGGCCATGTGAAGACAGACACATGTGACAACAGAGGCAGGGATTGGAGAGATGCATCTGCATGCATAGGGACACCAGTATTGCTGGTAACACTGGAAGCTAGGAAAAGGCAAGAGGGGATTCCCCCCAACAGATTTCAAGGGCACCAGGGCCCTGCTGACACCTTGACTCCAGACTTCCGGCCTCCAGAACTGTGAGACAATACATTATTGTGGTTGTAAGGCACCCAGTTTGTGGTACTTTGTTACAGCAGCTCTGGGAAATGAATAAAAGTGTGACAGGGTCCTAAGCTACTGGAACTTACAGTATAGCAAGGGGAGTCGGGACTCATTAACAAACAGGTGTAGAATCAGACAGCATGCTCAACTAACAGTCGCTGACCTTTATGGAGTGTTAGCTACCTGCCTGGCATTGTTAAAAGACTTTTTAGATAACAATTTAAATCTCTGCACCAAAACTATGAAGTAGGTACTCTTAGGATGCCCATTTTACGGATGAAGAAACTGAGGGACAGAAAGTTTGGATAGCTTGCCTGAGGTCACACGGTTGGCATATTACAGAGAGAGGATTTGAACCCAGGCAGTCTGGCTCTGGATCCCGTGCACTTAACCCCCGCTCTCCATCTCCATGTAGGAAACAGGAGGAAAATCAAGAATATGGACTTTGGGGGTGGCGTTTAGAAAGACAAGCAAGGATCCTCTTAAATACAGATGGGACCATATCAGCTTCCTCTCGCTCAGACCTTCAATGGCTCCCCGTTCTCAAAGTCCGGGCTCTGCTATTAGCCCCTCATCCTCCCTTCCAGCTGCAGGCAGCCGAGCCATGTGGAGGCTAAGAGCACAGACTCAGGAGGGAGGCAGAGCTGAGCTTGAATCTCTGTTCTGCCGCTGACTAGCTGTGTGACGTCTGAGCCTCAGCCCCTTCACCTGTGAAATGGGAGCGCAAAGAGGACCCCATGGTGGTTGGCGGGTTTCACCCCCTCGCAGCAGCTACTGCATAAGTTGTCCCCACCCCCACCATGTGCCTCTATCTGCCCCTCACTGGGAGTTGCAGCAAAACGGACCCTGACAGGCTGGCGGTCCCGCATGCCTTTGTTCATACCGCCCCCTCTGCCTGGGATGCCTTTCATGCCCTCCTTTGCTTCCTCCAACTTGAAGCATCCTCTGCCCTGCCCTCTGCCCCCATTTGGGGTGGGGTGGCCCCCATTAGGGCCTCCCAGGGACGTCTCCCAAGGAACCTGGAGACCCAGCCACAAGAGAAGTACAGCACGTTAGCTCACTCTATCCCTGGGGCAGGGGTGTAACCTCGGTCTTGCCTCAGTTTACCCATCCTGACAGTGCTGTGGCGCCTGGCATCCTTGCTCTGCCCCTAGCCCCACTGTCTTCTCTCACATGTCTATCTGCCTACCAGCTGGCCCCCCATCACCGCCTCCCTCACTGGCTGCCCTGCTACCCCCTGCCTGCCAAGTGTCAACCTCAGCAGGGGGTGGAGGGGGGGGCCCTCTCTCCAGCTGACAGGCAGATTATATGGCTGTCTTACCCAGAAAACAGTGGGTGACAAGGGTAATTAACTGCCTGTCGGCTAGCCACCCCGAGCAGCCAGCCCTGCCTCTTGGGGATGGGGACAGTAGGGAAGGCCTCCTTCATCTCCCACTAGGGTCCATGTCTCTCCCCCTCCAGAACGATTCTGGGTGCCAGAGCCTTGGGGTCACCAGCTCCTGAGTCCTCTAATGGGGGCTTGTCAGTGAAGTCATATCATGTTGGCCGGGGGGACAGTGGAAAGAGCTCTGCCTGTGCACTTTGAGGGCCTGGGTTTCAGTACTCCCTTGCTTTGCTGTGTGACCTTTGGCAACTCACTTCCCCCTGTAAATCCTGGTGCCCTAATATACACATGGGGAAGGATGAGCTTCAAGCCCCCTCCATCATGTGACTTGTGGCAAACGCTGCTGACTGCCCACGTAATACCCATCCCCCCCGCCTTGCTAACCACACTCCAGTTTTTTTCGGGGTTGCCTTGTCCCCTATCCTCATGGATGGATCAGGGATTATCTGAGCTAATCATGTTCCCCGATTTCCCAGCTTCCCCTGAGTCTATGGCTGACCAATGAGGCATAAACAGAAGTTGATTGTGGGAATTTCAGGAGAGTATTTGTTTTTTTTTTTTAATAAGAGGCAGACTGGGCTGGTAGGGTTCCTTTTGATTCCAACCTCCCTTTTTCTTTTTCTGATATAAATAAATTTATTTATTTATTTATTTATGGCTGCATTGGGTCTTCGTTGCTGCGTGCAGGCTTTCTCTAGTTGTGGCAAGCAGGGGCTACTCTTAGTCGCAGTGCGCAGGATTCTCATCCCGGTGGCTTCTCTTGTGGAGCACGGGCTCTAGGCACGCGGACTTCAGTAGTTGTGGTTCACGGGCTCTAAAGCACAGGCTCAGTAGTTGTGGCGCACAGGCTTACTTGCTCTGCAGCGTGTGGGATCTTCCCGGACCAGGGCTCAAACCAGTGTCGCCTGCATTGGCAGGTGGTTTCTTAACTACTGCCACCAGGGATGTCCCAACCTCCCTTTTTCTTGCAAGGAACCTAGACATGATGCCTGGAGGTATGGCAGCCACTGTGGCACCATGAGTTTGAAAACCAACATCTAAGGATGGTAGAAGACATCATGAGGCCAGCCCTGGGCAGCTTACGTCTAGATTCCTTGTTATGTGAGAAGAGGAAGCCCTGAAATGTTTAAGCCACAGTTTTCAGGTTTTCTTTGACTTGTGCCCAAATGTGTTTCTCACAGATGCAGACTTAAATCTGTCTGTGGACGTCTCCACTGCTGTAGGCCACTGTAGGATATTTGGACCCTGTGCCTGGTGGCACTATTACATGCCTGTTGACTGACTGAGTGAATAGTAAGGATCAAGGTTATATAAGTTTATGATAATAATAATAATAATTGTCATATCATCATCATCATTACAATCCCACATACTGAGGACTTGCTATACCCTCTATATGAAGCATTATCTCATTTAATCCTTACAGCAACACTATGAAGTAGAACTGTAACTGTTCCCATTTTATAGATGAGGAAAACTGAGGTCAGAATGGGTCACACAGCTGGCAGGTGGTGAGGCTGGAGTTTGCCCTGGGTCTGTGAGCTCCAGTGCATGCTTTCTGTTCTCCTCACCTCACACCTTCAGGTTGAGGGAACCAGCTTGATCATTTTGTCTTTTGGCCAAAGAACAGTACGGGGAGAGAGGGTGGTCTTGCTAGACAGGGTGGCCTGGAGTTTCCCTGAATCTCAGCTGTCATGTGCAGTTGTGCTGAGCTTGGGGGGCTGAAGGCTGGAAGTCAGGGGAGCCTGAAAGAGGGGACCTGGGAGGGAGGGAGTCAGAGAGCTCACAGTGGACCAGGCAATGAGGAGTCTGTCCCCAGGGCCTCTGGCCTCAGCGACCCAGATCATGAGGGGACCACGAGGTGCCGCCCACCTGGCCCCAGGCCCCTCTGGGAGGAAACCACTTGTTCTCAGAGATATCACCACAGAGGAAGAGGCTATGGAGGAAACCGGGCCCTGCACCTCTCCTAGCACTTTAGGGTTGCGCTTCCTTGCTCAGCCAACTTGGCCAAGGCGCTGTTCTGGGAGGGAACCCTGAGCCAGGCAGCAGGTTCCTGCCCTCTAAGGGCTTATCCTCTAGGTAAGAGGAGCGGGGCCAGGGGAACGTGAGAGCCACTGCCAGAGAAGAGAGAGGAGAAGGAGTATTCCCGGGAGTGGGACCCGCATGGCAGAGGCCTGCTGGCTGGGCAGCGAGGGGCTTTCAGAACAGTAGCATGAGGGGCAGAGGAGAGAGAGGAGCCTGGGGGATAAGCAAGGGCCGGCCCTGGGCCTTGAAAAGCCACACTGTGCCACAAGGAGGTGTGGGGTGTGGAAGGGTGAGGGACAAGCCGGAAGGAGCAGGCATTGGGCTAGAATTTGAAGCATCCCTCAGGTCTCTATTGGCTTAGAGGTTCTGTGTCTCTGAGGCCATAGTTTAAAAAACCATGCAGAATGGGTACCAGCCGCATGGAAACATTCTTGAGAATGAACCCGCAGGAATGGGAGACCTAGGGAAGGTCTGCAATTTCCCTCAGTCCCACCCTCAGACTAGGGGTCGAGAGTCATTTTCTGGTTCTTCTTCATGTACTAACTCTGGGTTCCAGCAGTTCTTGTGAATTAATGCAATATCTACAACGATGCCCGTGGTGGCCAAGGAACATTTATCTTGTAATGTTTAAACAATTTCTATTACTCCTAAATCTATACATATAAATTTAGATGTAATGTGCATGGAGTGTGATACCATTTCTTTCCATTACCAGCTAGATGGGCATTGAACACTAGAATTGCTAAGAACATTATTTTTTCAAAAATGTTTCATAACATTTAATTAAGATTTCAAGAGATTAATAAAAATTCAGATTTGATTTATATGTTTTCTTAATTAGAATTTGTATTCTGCCTTTTGATTTCAATAAATACCTTTTTTGAAAAATATTGTTAAAATTTTACATTTACTATAATTTATCATTTTCGTGAGAACATATTTTATTTCTTTAGTCTTTTCAGATCACTCCTTTTAGTAGAAAGCAAGTTAGTATTTTTGGTGAAATGAAGGCATGAACATTTTTGTGGAATAAACCTATAATAATTTATGAATTATGTATGTCTTTATTTTATCACTTGTTCGAACAGAGCTGTTCTAGCAACAGAATACCCAAACATGCCAGCTTTCAAACATATATGAAACTTAGCTTTAACTTTTTTTTTTTTTTTTTTTTTTGCGGTACGCGGGTCTCTCACTGTTGTGGCCTCTCCCGTTGCAGAGCACAGGCTCCAGACGCGCAGGCTCAGCGGCCATGGCTCATGGGCCCAGCCGCTCTGCGGCATGTGGGATCTTCCCGGACCGGGGCACGAACCCGTATCCCCTGCATCGGCAGGCGGACTCTCAACCACTGCGCCACCAGGGAAGCCCTGAAACTTAGCTTTATACATAGTCTTCAATTTTGCCACTATGGAGGTATATTTGTCAAGGTGAGAGAAGGGAACATATTTTATTCGATAGCTTGTTTGCTTGATTTTTAAACATTCAGGCATATGGCATGTGTATCTCCATCTATGCTCTTGCAAATATTAGCGACAGATCTGGGTTGTTTTGTCGATATGTAATTCACATACCATCAAGTCCAACCTTTTCAAGTGTACAATTCAGTAGTTTTTAGTATATTCATAAAGCTGTTCATCTACAACCACCATCTTATTCTAGAACATCACCCCCCAAAGAAACCCTGCCCCCTTAGCAGTCACTTCCTATCCTCGCCTGACCCCGAGCCCCTGGAAATCACTCATCTACTTTCTGTTTCTATAAATTTGCCTATTCTGGGTTTTTCATATAAACGGAATCACGTGTGTGGGCTTTGTGTCTGGATCTTTCACTTGGTATAATGTCTTCAAGGATCATTCCTGTTGTACCGTGTGCCGGAATTTCACCCTTTTTAAAGGTTGAATAACATTCCATCACATGGATACACCATGCTGATATCCATTTATCGGCTGATAGGCACTTGGATTGTTTGCTCTTTTTTGTCTCTTATGAATAATGCAGCTGTGAACATTCGTGTACAATTTTTTTGTGGACATATGTTTTCAGTTCTCTTGGGTATGTACCTGTGAGTGGAATTGCAGGGTCCTATGGTAATCCATATTTAACTCTTCGAGGAATTGCCAAACCGTTTTCCGAAGAGCCTGCGTCATGTTTTTTCATTCCCACCAGCAGTGCACAGGGGTTCCGATTTCTTCGCATCCTCAGCAGCATTTGTTATTGTCTGACTTTTTGACTCTAGCCATCCTAGAGGGTGTGAAGTGGATCTCATTGTGGTTTCACTTTGCATTTCCGTGACGACGAATGGTGTCGAAAATCTTCCGTGTGCTTGTTAGCCATTTGCCGATCTTCTTTGGAGAAATGCTTCTTCAATTCCTTTGCCTGCTTTTGAACTGGGTGATTCAGGTCTGGTTTTAATAGTTGTAAAGATACAGCAACAATTATTGCCGACCCAACACAGAAGTCTGTGCTTCCTTCCTCACCAGCCTGTGCACGTCGGGGTGCACAGACTGCCTTTTTTTTTTTTTTCTTTTTTTTCTTTTTTGTGGCTGCCCACATAGCTTGCAGGATCTTAGTTCCCCGACCAGGGATTGAACCCGGGCTCTCAGCAGTGAAAACGTGGAGTCCTAACCACTGGACCACCAGGGAACTCCCCAGACTGCCTTTTAGTCTTTGCAGAGTCAGTTCCTACTGCCTAGAATTCCTTCCCTTCTTACCTTCTCAGCAAAGCCTTCTTTTTTTTTTTTTCGGTACGCGGGCCTCTAACTGTTGTGGCCTCTCCCGTTGCGGAGCACAGGCTCCGGACGCGCAGGCTCAGTGGCCGTGGCTCACGGGCCCAGCCACTCCACGGCATGTGGGATCTTCCCGGACCGGGGCACGAACCCGTGTCCCCTGCATCGGCAGGCGGACTCCCAACCACTGCGCCACCAGAGAAGCCCAGCAAAGCCTTCTTGGTAATCCTCTGCTTCACAGAGTGATAACTGACCACACTGTAGTGGACCAGCGTGGCCTGTAGCCCATGGCTAAGAGCTCAGGCTCTGGAGCCAGCCTGCCTGGTTCATACCTGGACCCCCAACTCTCAGCTGTGCAAACCTGGGCAGCTAACTTCTCAGTGTCCTCCTCTGGGAGATGAGATTGCAATGCCTTCCTTATGGCCCTGTCGGAAGGACTTGCCGAGAACATACACGGAAATGCTGCTGCATGTTGTGTGTGATCAGGACTTGGTGGATGTCCCCCTGGGCAGAGCACTGCCAACGACAAGAGGGTCACCACTACCAGGGCAGGACTTGCCGTCTACGGATGATATGAACCGGAGGAAGCCGTTGGGGTATCTGGCTGAAAATCTCCTGCCTGTGATCCCCCCCTGCAGGGTCCTGGGGCAGCAGCCCCAGCTTCCTGAGCCCTCGAGTCTGGAGCGAAGGCTGTGGGTCCCCCCACCTCTTCTGGCCCCAACCGTCCATCCACTCCTCCCCTCTGTGTCACCCACACCTCCTCCCTCCTTCCCGAGTGGCGTGTGAATGCTCAGGGGATGGGAGGGGCAGCTGGAAATCAACACAACGTCCCTATTCACCCTTGTTCCTTCTATATCCCAGCACCCAAATTCAGCCAGCAGAGCCTGGGCACTGGGGACCCGGCTCCTCCCCACCAAGCCCCCCACCCTCGGCAGAGGCAGGAAAATGAGCCCCAGGACAGGGTTTCTTACCCAGCACCTGCTCTCACCGCCCTGGGGGTGGGTCAGGGACGTTGCTAAGAGGCTGGCTGGGGGCACTGGGCTCCTAGAGGGATCCTTCCTGCCACAGCTGCCAGCTGGGCCCCCAAGTCATGACAGAGCAGAGTGCCACTTGCCCACCCCCTGCCCTTCTTAATGATGGGGATGCCTGGGAGGGAGGGTCGGAGACAGCGGCTGGAGTGTTAGGGACACAGGTTTGGAGATTAGACAGCCCTGGGTTCTCAGCTTCTACTCTCCACCTGACCACTGTGTGACATTGGGCAAGTCAGCAAACCTCTCTGGGCGTGTTTCCTCATCTGAGAAATGGGGACAATCATAGGATCTCCCAAGTAATGTAGTTGTGAAATTGAAATGAGATGATGCAAATAAAGCATGTAGCACCAAGTGGGTGCCCAACAGCCTGTTTCAAAGCCCACCCCCTCCAGGAAGCCTTCTCAGCTGGCTCCACCCCAGGTCCCCCCATGTTCCCCAGGGGCAGAGTGTGTCTGCTGCAGACCACGATCCCCTCCCAGGCTCCAAGACAAGTTCCACAACGGGAGGGCTTACTTGTCGCTTCTGTGAGCCGTGAAGGTTGCAGGACAGAGTTTCTGTGAACTACAAGTCACTGCTCTTTGGAAGAAATAGGCAAGGGGGAGCCAGCAGGTGGGACTATAAAAGTGAGTTGGGGTAGAAGGTTGGAGCTGGAGGGAGAGAGTCAGCCGAGGAAGGTGTGCCTGGCCCACTCTGTACCCCAGGGAGGTGACAGTGGCTTCACCCCGGAGCCGGGAGGCTGGGATGTCCTGGTCGGGGTGGCGGCCTCCAGGGTCGGTCAAGGCTGGGATCGACACCCCGTTTCTGGGTCTCTGGGCCTCAGTTCCTCATCTGCAGAATGGGACAGTAAACGCCAGCCTCCTAGAGGTGGGGAGAGGATGAAGTGGGGCAGGCGACTAGGCACCCACCCTGTGCCCCACATGGCTGGGCCCCCCAGCGGGGTGGGAAATCTGGATGGAACCTGAATCTCCTGTTTCACCTGAGGCAGGTGTGGCCCCTCTGGGCAGCTTCCCTGAGTACAGCTCTTTCTCTCTCACACACACACACGCATGCACGCACACACACACGCACACACAAACACTGCTTCTTGGCCACGCTGGAGCTCCTGAGCACCCTTCCTCAGGGGCACAGAGGGAGGCGTTGGGGCAGCCACCCCCCTACTGCCCTGGCTCCTGGTCTCCCCACATCGCCAGCGCCGGCTGTTATCCCAGCTCATGCGGTACTTATTGTCTCACTGATTCATTATCCTGTGTCAGCGGTGAGGAAACGGGGGCACAGAGGGGTTAAGGAATGTTCTGGAAGGACAGAACTTAGGTTCAGACCCAGGCAGTCTGGCCTCAGAGTCTGTGCTAGAAACTACTACACTCCTCCACCTCCCTGGATGGATGAGACCTTCTCCTCTGCTGGGATGGAATAATTAGACGGCTTTACAAAGTGAGAGGTGTCCTTTCAAGGTGTGTGCTAAGGTAGCACCTCAGGAGTTAAATTCTTCACCGGCAGTTCCCTTCACTGAGGAGTCTCATTGAGTTTGAGCTTCTCTCTTGCAATATATAATAGCAATAATCATAATAATAAACTAGCAGCTAATATTCTTCCAGCCCGTTTTATACACTGTGCGCCCATCCTAAAACTTGACAAGTGTGTTAACTCATTCAATCCTCATGACGGCCCAAAGAGGAAGGTATTGTGAATTTCCTCATTGTCTAGATGAGGAAACTGAGGCTCAGAGAGGATGAATCACTGGGCGAATCCCAGAGCTGCTGGTGGAGCCGGGATCAAACCCAGGTATTCCTTCATCCCAGCCCCTCTTAATCTCAGCCTCCTGCCTTCTCCTGCCATAGCTGGTGCAAAGAACCTCTCCCTTTCCCCCTGTCCGCCCCCGTGTTGGGACGCTGCATCCCGGCCACCAGGAGGGACCTTCCCCCAGCAGCCAGGATAACGAGGAATGGCCCAGGCAGTCCCCACCCACACCCCCGCGTGGGGAGGCAGGGTAGGCCTGGCCCTAGTGACAGCCCCAGGTCGTCCTGGCAGAGCCCCTGCTGGCCCACCCCGGCCTCCCGCTGCAGGCGTGGCCTGGCTGAAAGCTCTGGGAGCCTCACAAGCCACTACCGAGCGCAAACATAAGTCTCAGAGACAGAACAGCCTGAGCCGCGTGGCGAGGAGGAAAACATGATCTTCCCAGCTGCTTCCCTTTCTCAACAGGGCTCCTGCCTGGATCCAGTAAGCGGCATGACCATAAGAGCAGCGCCCAGGCCCTTAACAACTGCTGCCTCACTCACGTAAGGAGGCTATTCCCGTAAAGGGCTCCATTAACTCCTTAGCCGAGGGCTGTATTCTCCATCTCAGCTGAGGGGGAGAGGCCGCTGGGCCAGTCATCTCAGACGGAGCTGAATGCTAGAGGGGCTTCATTAAGTGGCAACTTACTATCATCATTATTCATCATTATCATTTCATCATGACAGAGATAAGACCACACAACCGTGTCTAGTGGGAAAGGGGTTAAAAGGACCCACCCAAGCATGCCCAGGGGGCTATAAGTAAAGTTTCTCTCATGTATTTACTCCTCCAACCGCGAGTGGCTCACGCCTCTGGTGCCTCTCTGAGCGTGTGACTCTCAGGCCAGAGGACGGGGTCCCTGAGTCACAGCATCCAGAAGAACAGGTAGTCTGGCTTTTTCTCGGGCTGTTGTAACTTATCTGCAATAAAAGCAGAGCGTTTCCAAGCGTCTTATTGGAACTACAGGGAAGGGAGACTCTGGAAAGGGTCCAGTGGATGAGGGTTGATACCTGGAATGGAATTGTACCGTGCCTGTTGTTACTGCTTAACAGCTATAAAAACCCCTGGGGTTTTCCTTTTTCGTTTTGTTTTGTTTACGGATTGATTGCAGTGGTAGAACAATTGGGTATAAGGGTTCTCAAGGTCCACTTCTGACCTGTGCGTTGTTTAGAATTACGTTCTGCCGAATGAGACAGAAAAGCTCAAAGAAACAGAGCGTCAAACAATTTAGAAGTCTCTTTTCTCCCAAGTAAACAACATTTGGACATATCTAGTCTAGGACTGATGTGGCGGCTTCACGAACATCAGAACCCAGACCACTTCCTTCTGGTTGCTTGTTGGGTCATCCTTAACACATGGTGTCTACCTCGTGATCCAAGGTGGCTGCTTCAGCTCCAGCAATCATATGAATATTCCAGCCAGTGGAAAGAAGAAAAGAGGCAGAAAGGGTGCAAACCTCTGTCTTTAAATAACATTTCTTACACCCCAGTGGTAGAGCTTATTCACGTGACCATAGCTAGCTATAAGGGAGGCTGGGAAATGTCTTTATCTCAAATGGTTATATGCGTAGCTAAAAATCAGGAGGACTATGGCAAAGAAGACAGGAGCACAGATTGGGGGGAGTAGTTAGCGGTCTCTAGCACACCATAACGTTCTTCCATTCCACTGGGGAAGGATGGCCATGTACTTTCCGGCACTGTGTTCCAGGCAGCCTGGGCTTGCCCTCAGCTTGTTCTCATGTGTTATTCTTGACTCCCCATCACAAAACCAGAGCTACTCTGAGAGCAAGATGCAGCTCCCAGAACATAGCCCTCACCCTAGCATCCAAGGCCCTTGGGCATTGGGTTTCCTCACCCGCCACAACCCCCTGCAGCCTTCGCCCAGCGACTCTGAGCCCCCAGCGGCTCCATTTTTTGCTTAACCAGATTGTTGCTTGAATTCCTCCTCCCAGGCCTCCTCTGCCAGGGCGACTCCTATTCAACCCCGAAGACTCACCACGGAAATGTTGCCTTGTCATTGCAGCCTCACTGGGCCCCTCTGGGGAGAATCAGAATCCCTCTCTCCTGCCCTCCCTTGGGCTTCCGGAGCCTTCCGTCATCCTCTATTTATAGCCTGTTCAAGTCAGGTGCCCCTGGACATGTTGCCGGGACGGAGGGAGGGGCCCCAGGCTGGGAGAGCAGGTTCTGTGACCTGCCTGGGGAAGGGCTGGGTGTTTCCAGGATGGCTCTTCTGGCCTGACAGCCCCCCTCATTCATCTGTCTATGGGGGAGACGGAGCTCCCACACCTGGAGCAGCCCCATCATGGTGCATGTGGGTGGTCGCGTGTCTCCCCAGCTTTGCCGCTTGTCCTGGGGGCTAGGCTGTGCTCATCTTCATCCCCCGGGGCCAGAGCCCAGCCCTGGGCCTGACACTGCCTCCACCACTGCTGCCCTGAGTAACGGGATGGGCATAGATGTCTCCATGCTGGGGAGGGGGCTGACTCAGGCCTGCTCTGGGGGAGGGTCCTGGCTGGGATGCCCTGACTGGGTGAGAGGGCAGGAGCTGGCTGTAACCTTGGGGAGGCTAGGAGGCTCTCTCCCCAGACACTCGGCTTCCTTCCTGCTTTTCCTGGCTGATACAGGCCACCCGCCCTGGGTGGTAGAGAAGCAACCACGCTTCAGAAAGCCAAACAGGGAGAGAAGGGCCCCGCAGCCCCACACTCTGCCACTGTCACCTCCCCTCACCCAGCCTAGCCCCTCCTGTCAGCTCTGCACCAGCTGACACTGGGTCCGTTGCTCAACACCCCTCCCCAGATGACCGACTTCTCAGCCCATCTCCGAAGGCCTCTCCCCACCCCAGTTCCCCAGTCAGCAGCGTCCTCGTTACTCCCATACGCTGACGAACCTGAATTCTAAGCCAGAGTGACCTGGGGCTCCTGAGCCCGACGCATTCTCCCTCCGCTCCCACCTCCCACTTGCACATCCACTTTCCGTTAAAGATGTCGACACCAGTGCCAAGGATATCCGCCAGCTGCCAGCTGAGTGCCTCCCCTGCCCTTTCACCAGCCTCCATGCCCGCCCCTGACTGCCCGGACCGAGGGACATTTTGGGGAAGGCTCAGCCCTTTTGTCACCACCAGGGCTCACAGGCCCAGCCGACAAGGACCTTCCTACCTGCCCTGGGACACCTGAAGGGCTGAGTCCAGTGCACGTGCCCAGAGCCTCCCCTGAACCAGGACTGGGCTCCGGCATTTAGAGCCAGACGAACCTGGCTGTATGGCCTCAAGCAAGTTACTAACCCTCTGAGCCTCTGACACTTGTAGCTGACCCCAATCTGGCGCATGGGGCTCCCAAGGGACCCAAGGAAGGAACCAATGGGCCCTGTGGGTTTGAGACCCCTCTCTTTTCTCCCTCAGCCTTGGAAGGAGCCTGCTCCGTAGGGGTTGGGTTGGGAGACGGAGGACCAGTGTGCCTTCTGACCTTGCCCCAGGAGCTGGCAGCCCAGCCCCCCCAGCTCAGAGCGCACCCATTGGGCAGGGTGGGTGAGGGGGGAGACCACACGAGCTGAAGAAGAAGGGGCTGGTGCCAAGCAGGAGGAGTGGTCTGGGGCGCCTCCTAGTGGACACCAAGGGAATGTCTACCTGGGCAGAGAACACTCACCGGGCTTCTAGTCCAGTGGGGTAATGAACGGCTCTCAGCTTGGAGTCGGGGTCCAGTACTGACCCATCACTGCCAGCTCTGGCAAAGGTCACCTCTCCTCAGGGAACCTCAACTTCTTCATCCCTCAAACGGAGCTGACGATAACGATATGACTCCTGGGACCACAGCGAGGCTTCAGCCGGGTGGCCCGGCCACTCCTCCTTGCACACAGCGATGTTTCTCAAGGTCCAGAGAGAGAGGAGCTTGACCGAGAGCCACAGCAAGCCGGTGGCCAAGCCGGGGTGAGGAGCTGGGGGCTCAGACTCCTGGTCCAGTGCTCTCTCCACTCCTGGGTGCTGTTCAATGTGACCTTGGACTCTCCAGGCCTGTTAATTCCTCCGTGTGGCTCTGGGCGTTTTCAGATGTTTTAGTGCTATTAGCATGGCTGTCCCAGGAACAAGCTTACGACCGTGTCCAATTAACCTTCCTGCCAACCATTATGGGATGTGATATCTTTTCCAGCGCTGGGAGGGATATCTCTGTTCCCATCTCCTTCCCAAAAGACGGAAGCCTCACGTGAGCCCGGAGGCAGCTGTCATGTCCCTCCAGCTGGTGCCGTGAGACCCCTGCTCAGCCAGGCCCCGGGGTGAGCCCTTGCTTCTGCTGCAGGAGAGAAACTGCATGTGTCTGTTGTGGGGTCAGAGGAGAGAGGCCTCCGCAGGGGGAGAAGGGAGATGTGGAAGGGGAGCCCCAGCCCCAGCCCCGGAGGACCAGTTTATTTGGTCTCTCATGAAAAGGGCCCTTCCTGAAACACACGCTCCTGAGCTCCTCTACGGTGGGGCTCGGGGTGACCCTGGGGCCACGGAGGGAACCGGAGGGGACCTGAGCCCAGCCTGACGCTGTGCTTGCACGGCAGGCTCCCTTTTTTTACTTGGGCTGTGTGCTTATCTGGGGTCGGCTGGAGACTCCCCACAGCCCACCCCCAGCTCCCTCATGCCGGCTCCATAATTCTGGGCCCCCAGAATCCCCTTTCATCCTGGGAAGGCCCTGGGTCCTCACTGAGAATCTGAAGGGGTTACGTTCATACACCTGTACGCGCTGTGGCACACCCAGCTTTTAAGAAACACCCACAGGTGGGGCTTCCCTGGTGGCGCAGTGGTTGAGAATCCGCCTGCCAATGCAGGGGACACGGGTTCGAGCCCTGGCCCGGGAAGGTCCCACATGCCGCGGAGCAACTAAGCCCGTGCGCCACAACTACTGAAGCCCACGCGCCTAGAGCCCGTGCTCCACAACGAGAGAAGCCACCGCAGTGAGAAGCCCGTGCACCGCAACGAAGAGTAGCCCCGGCTCGCGGCAACTAGAAAGCCCCCGTGCAGCAATGAAGACCCAACACAGCCAAAAATAAATTTATTAAAAAAAAAAAAAAAAAAACACCCACAGGTACACAGATGCACAGACAGGCAAAGACAGAGACTGCATGATCACATGACCCTGAAAAGACACACACACACACACACACACACACACACACACACACACAGCGTCCAAAGGATAGGGTCAGCCCCTTGGGAAGTGAACTGAGCTAGGGGTGTTAGTGGATGGTTGGGGCGCCGTGGCAGTTCCAAGCAAACAGAGCTGCGCCCCCTCCCAGGCAGAGCACCTTGCAGAGGGAGGCCGCCACGAGCGTGTGGAGCAGTGAGGACTCACTTAGGCCTGAGGCTGGTAAACGGATCCACGCTGGGCGTCTGACGGCTCCAGGAGGCCAGGTTGGAGCCAGCCCTGGAAGCTCTCCCCCACCGGGTCCCAGCTGAACGGACTTTCACCTTCTCCCTGCTCAGCCCCTCACAGACCTCTTCCCCCCTCATCTTTCACTGTTCTCCCAGCTCCCCCCTCCCCAATCCCCTTCCCTCAGGTCCTTCCCCTCCTGGCTTTTGTCTAGCTGGCCCTTTACCCCGGTCCTTGACAGACGCCAGCTTACCCTCCAAGGCCCAGCGCCGTGCCTCCTTCTCAGAAACTTTCCTGCCACCCCCTCCCTGAAGCAGGATTAATCCCTGCCTCCTGGTGCCCCAGGGCCCTTGCACAAACCTCTGCCATAGCTCCAAAAGCTTCCTGGTGTGATGCGCCATGAACACACCTGACTCCTTGACTCTGCTGAGAGGGCTGCACTTTTTTTGTATTTTGTACTAAGGGCAGCAGGAGGCCGTGCGACGGTTTTAACGGAGCTGTGTAGGATCGGATTTGTGATTTGGAAAGGTCACGGGGCAGCTCCCTGGCAGAAGGAGGCCGGGAGAGAAGGCCAAGGGGACTTCTCCTCATCATGGTGGGTGGCCGAGGCGGGGGCGGTGGGCAGATTCGGGGGACATTCAGGGTATAGCTTCCCTGCCACCAGGGGTCCCAAAGCCTGGCTGTGCACCCGATCCCTGGGGGAGAGTTTTAAAAATAGATTGCTAAGCTCTACCTCAGCTCTACCCAAATAGGGTCTCAGGAGTCAGGGACAGAATCAGTAATTTTTTTTTTTAATTGTGGTATAAAGCAAGCTACATAAATTTACCATCTTGGCCGTTTCTCAGGGTACCATTCGTTGTGTTAAGTAAATTCACGTTGTAGTGAAACAGATCTCCAGAACTTTTTTTATCTTACAGATCTGAAACTCAACATGCATTAAACAGCTCACACACACCACCACCACCCCGCCAGCCCCTGGTGACCACCATTCCTCTTTCTGTTTCTTTGAATTTGACTACGTTAGACGCCTCGTATAAGTAGAATCATGCAGTATTTGTCTTTTCGTGTCTCAGACTCTGTATTTTTTCGAATCCCCAAGTAGCTCTGATCCAGGTGGCGTGCAGCCCAGAGTTTGGAAACCCCTGCCCACGTTAACCAAGCTGAAAGGGGCCCTCTCCCTGTCTCTTTGCTCTTAGGAGCAAATTCAGATGCTCGTGACCTCTGACCTTCACGGGGTGTTCCCCTTGACCTCTGGGGAGAATTGTCTCTCAGACAGGGCCCTGTGGTCTACTAAAGTCAGACCAGATAGTAACTCAGTGACCCACATTATTATTAATTTTCATGACCTATGTTTATATAATGTTTTGGATCCTGGCTCCTCGAGTCTGGTCCCAAACCAGCAGTGACGGCATGCTTGGGGGCCGGTGAGAAATACAGGGTCTCAGGCCCAGCTTTAGGGTGTACAGAGTGGGTCGGCTGGGGGCTGGGGGAGGGAGGGGTAGTCGAGAGTCTGGGGAGGTGGCCCAGGCTGAAGTGGGCTTGGTTTGTCTCTCCCACCCCACGGCCACAGTCTTGAACTTGAATAAGTTCCCCACACCAGGCTTAGCCCCTCAGTCACCTGCCTCACGGTCAGCTCTCCAGGGCCTCGGCTACAAATTCCCGGGGCTTGGCCTCCGTGTGGGACATAATCTGTCTCCTTTGCAGCCCAGCTGTGGAATGATGCCCTGGGCCTCTTCCTTCCCCGGGCTGGCCTGACACTGACTCTTCCAGCAGGCCACCAGCTCTTGCGACCTCCCAGCAATCCCATCTGGTCTTCACAATGACCCTGAGAGGTCATGGTCGTAATAATGGCTTACTGAACACTTATTAAGCCCCAGACACTGGGAAAAGGGCTCAGGCCTCCCAGGACTCCATGAGGTTGCCACAGGGATTATCTCTACTTGGCAGACAAGGGAACCGAGGCTCAGAAAGGTGAAGTGACTTGTGCAAATTCCCATCACTCAGAACTGCTAGAGGTGGGGTTTGAATTCCCATCAGTGTGTCACGTCTGAGTTCTTAACAGGGATGTCTCTGTTCTTTCTGTCTTTTTACAGAAGGGGACTCTGAAATTCACTTCTGTAACTTGCCCAAGGTCATGTGGCTGGTAAGTGCCGGATCTGGGACTTGAACTCAGGACCGTGTACGCCCACACCCTGAATTCTTCACTGATGGGCCTGCTTTCTTCACCCCAGTAGCATCTCCGAGTGCTGGTATGTCCACCCCATTTCCAGCCGCATCAGACCCTTCCGCTTGGGTTGTCATGTCAATGATAACTGGCACTGGCGGACCAGGGTCCCTGGAGTCACAGCTGCAGCCCAGAATGCACGGGAGCTCAGCACTGCGAGGAGAAATGGAAAGTGACACTTCCTGGCCTCACGGCTCTGTGCCTGGGCGGGGGAGCAGATCGCGCACCTGGGCACAGGAGGTGGCAGAGCACAGCAGCTGTCAGAGAATCAGGAGGCGGAGGGAATGGAAACTGACAGCTCACCCCCCCCCCGGGCACCGCTGGGCACTCACCACAGCTGGGATGGAAGCTGGCGGGGCCGGGGCTGCAGAGCTCCTGCGATGGCCCCTGGCTACCCAGGCAGGAAGGGACAGGGGCTTTCAGCAGGCTCCCCATAAAAATGGCAGCAGGGCTAGGGGCTACAAGCATGGATTCGAACAGCAGGTGACCCCTCACAACTAGCTCTGCAACTGCAGGCAAGTTGCTTATCCTCTCAGTGCCTCATGTATCAAACGTGGGCGGTAATAGTGCCTGTGGCACCGCTAACAGCCTTAGGAGTATCAGCATATATAATATGCCTAGCAACCAGTGAACATCATGATCCAGGCCGACCAGGTAGAAGAGAGGCACTTTACACCTGGGTGCTGTGCGGGACAGATGAATTACAAATAGCAGAAGCAAGCAGTACCTGGCATACAGCAAGCTTTTTATCAGTAATAGGTATTATTATTAGGAGCAGGGCAGGCTACATAATTCGCAGAACCCAGTGCAAATGAACATGCGGGGCCTCTGTTAAAAAATGATTAAGAATTTCAGGATGGGTCTTCCCTGGTGGCGCAGTGGTTGAGAGTCCGCCTGCCGATGCAGGGGACATGAGTTCGTGCCCCGGTCCGGGAAGATCCCACATGCCGCGGAGCGGCTGGGCCCGTGAGCCATGGCCGCTGGGCCTGCGCGTCCGGAGCCTGTGCTCCGCAGCGGGAGAGGCCACGACAGTGAGAGGCCCGCGTACCGCAAAAAGAAAAGAAAAAAAAAAAAAAAGAATTTCAAGATGGTGACAGCAGACCATTAAACCAAGCTTGGGGCCCTGAGCCACTGCACAGGTTAGACACCCGTGAAGCTGGCCCTGATCAGGAGATAGGACACCCAGGTCCTTACAGTGGCTCAGCGGTCTTTCTTCGGGAAGGTCGTCCATCTGCTCAATGCTGGAGCTGGATGGGGGCTTCCCTGACTCTGCCTTCCATGGTCTTCGGATTATTCCAGGAGACCCCCTTGTGACCGGGAGCTCCTGACGGCCCCCCCTCATTTAGCCCAGGCCCAGATTCATTTGTCCTGCATGAGAGGAGGGCCTTGGGGCTGCCCTGGACTTTGAACCCTTCCTGACAGCCCCAGAGTCTTTGAGTGTTAGGGCCCTCTGAGATCATCCCTGTGCCCACCCCAAGACAGGCAGGCACCTGCCCAAGGACACACAGGGCCCAGTGGCAGGATGAGGACACGGCCTCTGACTGTCAGCCTGGGAGTTCTTTCTTGGGGAATCAGCTCAGATACAACGGGGGGTCCCAGGGCTGTGGTGGGAAAAGGGGGTGCCAGGGAAGGACATTCTTCCGTGGGGGAGGGGGCAGTTTCAGGATGGGGGAGTTTCTGTTCTCTTGGCTTCTCTGCAATGGCACAAACTCCTTTTGTAATACCAGGAAAAAAATAAAACATAAGTGAACTTGCAGATAAAGAAAAGCACAGCGTTCTCATAGGAACCAAGAAGACAAGCCCTTGATGCAAAGTATATTCAGAGGGAAGAAAATTAAAAAAAGAAAATAGAGAGACGGTTAGATTAGAGCAACTGATCTTCTTGTAACAGATCCTCAACGCTCACCCCCTCTGGTGTGAGGGGCTAAGATCTTGGCCAGTCTCTGAGATTCCAGATGGGGGCCCGTGGGGTGTGTGTGTGTGTGTGTGTGTGTGTGTGTGTGTGTGTGTGTGTGTGTGTGACTGTGAGTATATAGTGTGCTGTGTGTGTGAGTGACTGAGTGTGTGAGGTGAGGGACAGTCGGTCCCTCCAGAAGCCAGGCGTGAGGTGCAGGGGAGCTGAGGGAGGCAGATGGTCCCGGAAAGCACACAGGCTCTGGAGCCAGGCCTGGTAGAGCCAGAATCCAGACCCATCAATGACTCTGCCACTTCATTTCTCTGAGCTGCAGTTTCCTCATTTATAAAATGGGGAAAATGGCGTCCGCTTCACAGGCTGGCAGCTGTGGGGATGAAAGAAAACGAGGTGGCACAAAGAGTTAGCGCATAGTAGGTGTTCAACCACCATGAACAGCCCCCCCTCCCAACAGTGACCCCCCCTCTTACACTGACCTTGTGCTGGACAGTTTCAGAAGCTGATCCTCACCGTCATCTGTGATCTGACCCCAGGAGGGATCAAGGGGTACGGGTGGCATCCTGGAGGCCAGGGCATGGCAGCCCAAGCGGGTCGCCATCTAGCCTGGGCTCAGCGGGGCGGACCCTTCTCCCAAGTTAGCCAAGGCCAGCGGAACCCTTGGAGGGACCCTAGAGGAGCCATTGTGCGGAGCGTGGAGACCCCTAGTGGCCTCATGGGGGATTGCAGTCTCCTTGTGAAACCCACCAGGAATGTGGCAGCTCTGTCCAGGAGCTATCCTCTGTGGCAATATTTCTTGAGTCCCTATTAAGTGTCAAGGCTTGTGCTAGGTGCTGTGGAAGCAAAGAGGAGAGAAGCTCACCACCCCAGAGAAGCCCACCACCAGGAGAGCTGCAGAGGCTGCCTCCCCGCCTTGCACTCCCACATTCATCCACAAAGAAGAGAACGCGGGGGTCAGTCGGAGACCTGGGGCAAGACACCCCCTCTCCCACAAAGCACCTGGAATGAGCAATATTTTTAAATTATTATGATTATTAAACGTATAAAAGGGCAAATGCATTGGGTTAGGGGTTATGCTCCCTTGCTTTTCTCAGAGCACGCTGGAAACTTCTAGATACTTTCATAAAACAAGTGCTTACGCATGTGACATCCATCTGATCCCTGAGGAACAGATACTAGTAGCCTGTGGATGAGAAAACCGGCACTCAGGGAGGTTTAGGTAATTAAGCAAGAGTTGGGATTTGAACCCAGGTCTCCCTGGCTCCAGAGCCCATGCCCTTATGCAAGAGGTAATATGTCTGCCAAGTGAGGAAGCCTGTGACTTGTCAAGAAAATTGACTCACCTCTCTGGGTATCAGAGCCCTTCTCGGACAGGCCAGATGTTTCACTTTGTTTGTTCTGTTGTTGTTTTTCAAGCTCCCGTGGGCACCTGTTCCGAGTCCCGGCTGTACATGGGATTCACTGGATTTCCTTGGTCTCGGTGCTTCCAGGGCGTTGGGATTATAAAGCTTCCCAGGTGATTCTAAGGTGCAAGGAGGACTGGGGAGAGCCTTGCTGGCCACGACACAGAGACTAAACTTTATTCTGCTCGGTATTAAGCCTGTGCGTCTCCCTCCAGCTCCCTGTGCCCAGTTCTACTCAATTGCCTTTTATTATTTATTTATTAGAGAAAATTCCTCCTTCTAAAGTGTACAGTTCACTGGGTTTGAGTATGTTCACAAGGTTGTGCAAGCATTCCACATCAGATTGCAGGAAGTTTTCATCACTCGAAAGAGAAACCCTGTACCTATCAGCCATCCCTCCCCATCCGCTCTCCGTGGCAATCACTAATCTACCTTCTGTCTCTACAGATTTGCCTCTTCTGGACATTTGATGTAAATGGAATCATACAGTACGTGGCTTTATGTATTCAGCTTCTTTCATTTACCTTTATAGCTTCAAGGTTCATCCTCGTTGTAATGTGTACCAGTTCCTTTTTATTGCTGAATAACACTCTATCGTATGGCTAGATCACATTTTAAAAATCCATTCATCAGTTAAGAGATGGTTTTAGGCTCTGATGTTCTCTTGGCCAGGACAGGTGACTTGATTTACCCAGGTGGAGGGGCCAAGAGAGGAAAAAGGGAGCCAGGACACTGCCTCTCATGCCTGCATGAAGGAACACCCAGAGGGGCAGAGACGTGAAAATCAACCCTCAGAAGCTCCAAAGGGGGCACAGTGGGACAAAACCTGAGCAGCCGTGAGAGGTGGGTCATACCTGGTCCCCCACTTCCTTCCACAAAGATAACCAAGGACCCAGGCAAAGCTGTATCCACAAAGCTGCATCATTGCCACATAGCTGAACAGTGAAAAACAGAAATCACCTGGGTGTCCAACAATAGGGAACTTGTTCAGTAAGCGGTGCTACTTCTATCCAAGGGGATACCATGCAGTCAAAAATGATGCAGTTATCAACTCACTTTTATTATAGTGCCAAACCCTCCTTGTGCATTTCACATGTGCTGACCCACTCAGTCCTCAGGGCAACCCCATAAGGTAGGTGCTCTTAGGATCCCTGTTTTAAATGAGGAGATGGAAGTAGAGAACAGTTAGGTAACTTGCCCAATGCTGTGGAGCTAGAAAGCGGTAGGGCTAAGATTTGAACCAGGGTCCACTTGCTTAATATCTCAGCTCTACCACCTCTCCGAGGGTAGAAAAAAATATTTACCAACAAGAGAAACTGTTTACAAAATATTGGTTCAGTGAATAAATCAGATTATGGAATAGGATGCAGGATACGAAGCAAGACTTGAAGGAAATATACCAGACTGTGGATAGGAGTGATCTCTGCACAGCTGGAGCAAATATAATTTTTGCTTTCTGCTTTGTGTTTGTATTTTCCCAGTTGCACACAAGGAGCATGTTTTCGTTTTTAGGAAGAAAAGTATTTTATTTGATTCACTTAAAAAAATAAACAACTTTCATATATTCCTGGTGGGAATTCAATATGGCGCATTCCCTACGAAAGGCAACTTTGTAGCATTTATCAAAGTTGCAAATGCATTTGCCCTTTGACTCAGCAATCCTGAATCTGCAAATTATCCTATAGGTAGAGCTGTTCATGGATGACGTATGAGGCTACTCCCTACACCATTGCTTATTATATAGCAAAAGATTGGAAACAAATTAAACATGCACTGTATAGGGGATTGGTTAAGTAATCTTTGAAAGGAATACTATACAGCTGTAAAAAAGAATGAGGATGCTTTCTATACTGCTAGGGAAAGGGCACTGGGATATTTTTTACTGAAAAGGGCAACATTCAGAACAGTGTATTCATAACTTCTGTGTGAAAGGAAGGAAGGGAGAAAATATATTTTGTGTCCACTTGTACTTTATCATAATGATGCTGAAAGGCAAGGTGACAACGAGAATATTTACAGCTAGTACACAACAGATTACAGCTGGCCTTATAACCACTGCAGAAGGGGAACCCAAGAAACTAAAGAAGTAGCTGCCCTTAGAGACGGGAAAGTGGGGTGCACAGGACAGGGGTGGGGACAAGCCTGACTTCTCAGACTCTGCCCTTTTATACTGTTTTAATTTTTGAACCGTGGAACTGTATTACCTGGTCAAAAAATAATAATTTCAAAAACACCACACACAAAATAGTGGCTTTCAGTCCCTGTTACCCCCACCCCTGGGACATGAGGAAGGGGAGAGGGCTCGTTGGATTGCATGAGCAATGTCTATCAGGACATCCCCTGTTGTACTGGCCCAGGCACGTAGAGGACGGCATACGTAAGGGTCAGGGGTGTTGCTCCTGTCCTCAAAGACCTCCACAGGCTTCCTGGTGGGAGCAAAGGCCTTGGGGCTTTCTCGGCTGCCTCAGCCTGGCACAGTGCCTGGCACACAGTAGGCTCTTAGTAAGCATACGTCTAATTAATTGCTCCGCCGCTGGCCGGATTATTTCACCCTTTGGGTGTAGGTAAGCCTCTTACCTACACAGATCTGCCCCCGTGGCTTAAGCCATGGAGTTGCTGGTACGCGGGGCCATATTACTTTAATCAGATAATCAGATTACTCTTTCCCCTTGCATCCGGCAGAGACCAGGGCATTACTGAACGGGAAATGAAAGCATAAAGCGTCCATCCCATTGGGCAGATGTTTATCAAGTACCTGCCATGCACGGGCCCCAGGCCTAGGATCTGCAATACAACATGCCCTTGGACTTCCTCTCCCAGGGCAGCCGTTCTCTGTGCACCCCCTTGCAGCTAATGTCTATGCAGCACTCACACACAGCATCTCTCTTGGTCCTCCCCCTAGCCCTGCATGAGAAGCGCTTTCATTATTCAGTGCCTGCAGGTGCAAGTGACACAAACCAGACTCGAACTCACTTAAGCAAGAAGAGATTCTTTTTTTAAAATAAATTTATTTATTTTATTTTTGGCTGTGTTGGGTCTTCGTTGCTGCGCATGGGCTTTCTGTAGTTGCAGTGAGCGGGGGCTACTCTTCGTTGCGGTGTGAGGGCTTCTCATTGCAGTGGCTTCTCTTGTTGCGGAGCACAGGCTCTAGGCGCACGGGCTTCAGTAGTTGTGGCTCGCAGGCTCTAGAGAGCAGGCTCAGTAGTTGTAGCGCACAGGCTTAGTTGCTCCGTGGCATGTGGGCTCTTCCTGGACCAGGGCTCGAACCCGTGTCCCCTGCATTGGCAGGTGGATTCTTAACTACTGCACCACCAGGGAAGCCCAAGAGGAGATTCTTATTGGCTTGTACAACTGAAGGTTGTACAAGGTTTCAGGTATGGTGAGATCAAGGCTCTGGCTGTTTCTGTTTTCTTCTTCTGTATCCCCTTTGTCCTGAGGCCGGCTTCCCTCATAGCAGCGAGATGTCATTGGTAGCAGGGGGCGGTATGTTTCCCTGTTCATGTTCATCAGAAGAGAGCTCTCTCTCAAGAATAAGGAAGATTCTTTCCCCAAAGCCTTGAGTAAACCTAACCTCACATCTCATTAGCACACATTGGCTTAGACTTTCCCACCCCATAATCCCGTGGTTCTCAACCCTGGGGCTGCACATCACAATTACACAGGGAGTTTTTGAAAAAATATCTGGTGCCCAAGCCCTTCTACCCTGGTCCTATCCAACCAGAAATTTTGTAGGTGGGGCCCAGGCATCAGCATTTTACGAAAGCTCCCCAGGTGTTTCTTTTCTTTCTTTTTTAAAAAAATATTTATTGGGCTTCCCTGGTGGCGCAGTGGTTAAGAGTCCGCCTGCCGATGCAAGGGACACAGGTTCATGCCCCGGTCCGGGAAGATCCCACATGCCGCGGAGCGGCTGGGCCCATGAGCCATGGCCGCTGAGCCTGCGCGTCCGGAGGCTATGCTCCGCAACGGGAGAGGCCACAACAGTGAGAGGCCCGCGTACCACAAAAAAAACAAAAACAAAACAAAACAAAAAAAATATTTATTTAGGCTGTGCCAGGTCTTCGTTGCGGCATGGAGGATCTTTAGTTGAGGCCTGCAGACTGTCAGTTGCGGCATGCATGTGAGATCTAGTTCCCCGACCAGGGATCGAACCCGGGCCCCCTGCATGGGGAGCACAGAGTCTTACCCACTGGATCAGCAGGGAAGTCCCTTCCTAGGTGTTTCTAATGCACAATGAGGGCCTCAGGATTAGGCTTGGGGAATTGTCTCCCAAGGAAGTCATCTGTCCAGTGACAGAGAGCCTGGCCTGACTGAATCAGAAAACTTCACACCTGTGGCCCATTGCTGGCCCCCGCCGCCTGTCATACCAGCGATTAATAATTTTAATAAATCCTATAATTTTCTTGTGAATAGCGTAATTATATTGCTTAGCAATTTGTGTGTGTACTAAAAGCATTAATTTGTTCAATGTAAACATCTAAAGTGTGCCACGATTATCGTAAGCCCTGTTAGCATGTCTTGGTTTTTTAATAAGCTGGGAGCTTCCAGAACTGGATGTAGCCCAGGCCTCTACGCTTCTGGGAGATTCCCAGCCTGATGTCGGCCCCAGGCTGAGTCACACAGCCCCAAACCCTTCCCTTTTTTGCGAGTTTAAAATTTTGATCCCAATTCTTCATTGCTCTGTAGTGGTTTTGGCAATACCCCTTCACAGGGGCCTTGTGGTGGGTGAGGTGCCCTCCCCGCTCTTGACCGTGAGCTCGATCACGTGACTTGCTTTGACTGGTGGGGGATGGGGTGAACCGAGGCTTGAAACGTGCTTTCCTGGCCGAGCTTGCTCCCTACCCTTGCACATCTGTCAGAGCCCCTGGAAAACCACATCCCAGATGCGTGGCCCCTTCAGTCTGGGCTGTGGATGAGACATGCATCTGAGCTGAGCTGGACCTGCTGCCTGGAGCAGAGCCACATAGCCAAGCCCAACCCTGCTGCAGACCCATGAGTGTGAGAAGTCACGATTGTCCTTTTAAGCCACTGAGTCTGGGCGTGTCTTGTTATACATCACGATTGCCGCATTCATCGCCTGATACAGCTTCTCAGACTGTGCAGTGGACAGACATATCAGCCCCAAGCCCTTTTGGCCCCAGAGGACATTAGGGACCAAGCATGGTGACAAGGAGAGTCTGAACAGAAAGCATTTCTCTTCTGCGTCCCAGTGATAGCATCCAATGCTTATGAAGGTTGTGGCCAAGGCTTAGTCTAAGTGTAGTGATTACAAGCATAGGTTAATTTGGAGCCAGTTTGCCTGGGTTTAAAGCCCAGCTCCACCACTTACATGCTGTGTGACCTTGAACAGGTCACTTAGCTTCTCTGGGCCTCAGGTACCTCATCTGTCAAATGAGGATGTTAATAAGAATACCTACCTCTGCTGTGAAGATTAAACAAATTAATTTGTGTAAGATGCGTAAAGCAGCGCCTGACACATAGTAAACAGTAAACAGTGTGAGCTCCTATCACTAAGCGCTCTCCGTGCGTGCGTTTAATTCCCTCCACAAAACAACCAGAGGATCTTATCACTGTTTTGTGGATAAAGGAACTGAGGTTAAGAGAGGTCAAATAACTTGTCCAAGGTTATATAACATGTGAGTCACTGAGCCAAGGTATGAAAACAATTCCATCTGATTCCAAAACATTTTTTTATCTCTGTATCCCCACACTTAGTGCGAACTTGGTGCCTGTCAGGAAACGATGCACGTTGATGAATGAATGAACAGCCATGGCTGGTGGGCAGCAGGCTGGACTGTGACCGGAGCTCCTTATCCAGTGCTCTCTTTACTTCTCCCAGTTTTTAACTGGGCTGGGCCTCGTTGATGAGTGGGAACCTCCCTCCAGGATGGAGGTGGGGGATGGGATGCCATGGAAGCTGCCCCAAGTTGGGAGGCCAGGTTCCACATTCCAGTCCTGGCTCTGCCCAGTCCAGCTGTGTGTCCCAAGGCCAGAGGCTTTGCAGACTCTCTGAGACTCGGTTTACTCTCCGCTTAAAGCAGGATCCTGCGGGAAGGAGAGCCAGGGAGCAGCAGGGCAGCCAACGCCAAGGCCTCCGCTCTGTCCTCTGCTGCCTGCAGAAAGGCTCTGTCCTCCGAGGGAAACCCGAGCCCTGCTGGGCTGGCACGTTGTGGGGTCCAGACGGCTGTGTCCCCTTTACCCGCAGCCCAGAGTGAAGGCCTGCGCCTCCAAAAAGCAAGGACAGGCATGGGCCCTTCTCAGGGTAGCAACGTGCCCTGGGCTGGACCCATAGGCTGAGCCCAGAGGGCTCAAGGGCCAGATACACCGAGGTGTGTCCTAATGGAAAAGGGCAGGCCGAGTCCTGTGTCCTGGTGTAGGGGAGAGAAAGGACCCGGAGGCAGAGCCCGGGGCTCATGTCCCAGCTCTGGTCTCTTAGCCACATGGAGCCTCAGTCTCCTCGGAATGGGAATCATAATTCCTGCATCTCAGGGTTGTGCCGAAGCTACAAAGGGAGTTCCTGGAGGGAGAAGGCCCTCTGTAAACTGTAAGGGCATCTGCTCCAGGAGGCTGCTTTCTGGATCTCAGTTTCTATGTCTTAAATGAGAGCAGGGAGCTCAAAGGAGGCTTCTAGCTGGGAAGACCCTCGGCCCAGCCCTCTAAGATATGGCGACCATAAGTCAGCATCCCTTATGAGATATTAGGCGGCTTCCGGTGTGATGCATTGCAAAGGAGACCATCACCAACCACCCTCCAGGCGTCCTCATCCAAAACGTCTCATAACTGGAGTCCAACAATTTTCCTGACAGTACAGGAGACAAAGGGATGAACTTAACAAGGCAAGAGGGAAACAGGGAAACAAATCCTGAAGGTGGAGCATTTGGCAAGACAACCGGTCTAGTCCTCACAAATCATTGTCATAAGAAAAGGACCTGCCAAACCCAAAGAGACCTAAGTGCAGCCAACCAGAGGGTCCTGGTAGCACCCTAGTTTACACAAATCAGCTTAAAGGACGTTTGGAGGACAATGCGGGAATTTGAATATGTGCTGTGCCCTAGACAAGATAAAAATGTATTGGTGGAGAGGTCGAGATTGTTAATTTAAAAAAAAAGCAGATTACAATGCAGCGAGGACATTTTGAGCTTGTCTTAATAAAAATATAGGGACTGCCCTGGTGGGGCAGTGGTTAAGAATCCGCCTGCCAATGCAGGGGACACGGGTTCGAGCCCTGGTCCGGGAAGATCCCACATGCCACGGAGCTACTAAGCTAAGCCCGTGTGCCATAAACAACTGAGCCTGCGCTCTAGAGCCTGCGAGCCACAACTACTGAAGCCTGCGCACCTGTAGCCCGTGCTCCGCAACAAGAGAAGCCACCGCAATGAAGAGTAGCCCCTGCTCGCCGAAACTAGAGAAAGCCACACACAGCAACGAAGAACCAATGCAGCCAAAAATAAATAAATAAAATTTAAAAATATATATGTATATATGTTCATAAAAAGAGATCTGGGAAGACAGACAAGAAGGTGTTTACAGCGATCCTTCCCAGATGGTAGGAATGGAGTGGTTTGTTTTATTTTTGCTTATCTGCATGTTCCAACTTTCTACAATGCACATATACAGCTTTGATGATAATCAGAGGTTATTTTCTTTTATTTATTTATTTGCCGAGTCGTGCAGCATGTGGGATCTTAGTTCCCCAACCAGGGATCAAACCCAAGCCCCCTGCACTGGAAGCATGAAGTCTTAACCACTGGACCACCAGGGAAGTCCCTCAAAGGTTATTTTAAATTAGAGAAGTTCTCTACACAGTCCCCTCTGGCCTCAGCCTCCTCTCCGAGCTCCTGCCCCGTCTGGGACCTGCTATCCACATCAATCAGGCACTGGTGTCTCCCTCCCTCCCTCCCATCGTGTTTCCCCCATGGAGGAGTGTCCGTTGAATTACAGTAACATTCCAGCCTCTCCCATGAAGCTCACTCCCTCTTTCTCCCCTGCAGAGAAGTGACTTATCTGATGGTCAAGTTTCAGAGGAGCTCTTGGGCACACCCAGCCCAGCCCCTTCTCTTTTGGAGCCTTTACTGCATCCCCACTTGGGCCAGGGACTGGGTAGTTTTGGCGGGTGAATGTCAAATTCAAGGGTGGGATTGTAGGAAGCCCCCTTGGTCACCGATCTGAAGTCTCAGCCAGAGGGAAATATTTTGATCTCTGTCTGGGTGGCTGCTGTGTGTTTCTCTCAGTGGGTTCCAGGCTTGGATGGGAAAGAGGAGAGTTCTTTGCTGAATTCTCTAAAACCCGCATCTTGCTCTCCGTCCCCCAGTGGCCACTGCGCCCCTTCTCAACTCCAGGCCTCAGAGGAAACCCATCTTCTACCAGTGGAACTTCAGGACTGAGTTTCTATCGAAGAGGAGAATAAGGCATCCCTGGGTGTGAAACCGTGCACCTCAGATTGGGACCAGAACCCACGTGTCGGGCCCCTAACCCAGCCTAAACCCAGATTGGGACTCGAACCCAAGCAGCCAGGACTCGAACCTGGCCCAAACCCATGGTCTTCCAACTGAGATCACAGGCCTGCTTTCAGGACTTAATGAAGCTCAGGTTCTTGATGGCAGGAAGAATTCAGTGAGAGAAAGTGATAGGGAAGAAGTGGATTTATTTAGAGAGAAACACACTCCACAGACAGAGTGGGCCATCTCAGAAGGTGGGAGTGGCCCCAGGGTATGGGGTGGTCAGTTTTTAATAGGGCTGGGTAATTTCCTAGGCTAATGAGTGGGAGGAGTATTCCAGCTATTTGGGGAAGGGGCGGGGATTTCCGGGGATTGGGCCACCGCCCACTTTTTTTTTTCTTTTTTTTTTTGGCGCTACGCGGGCCTCTCACTGTTGTGGCCTCTGCCGTTGTGGAGCACAGGCTCCGGACACGCAGGCTCAGCGGCCACGGCTCACGGGCCCAGCCGCTCCGCGGCATGTGGGATCTTCCCGGACCGGGGCATGAACCCGCGTCCCCTGCATCGGCAGGCGGACTCTCAACCACTGCGCCACCAGGGAAGCCCCACCGCCCACTTTTTGATCCTTACTGTCTGCCTTGGAACTGTCATGGCGCCTGTGGGTATGTCATTCAGCTTGCTGACATGCTACAATGAGTGTAGACTGAAGTTCAAGGTCTAGTCGACTTGTCCGCCATCTTGGACCCATTTGGTTCTAATCCGTTTATGTCCTGTCCTCAGGCTATGTCACTTTTTCAAAGCTTGTGCCCTCCCCCCTTCCCTCCTGTTTCCAATCAGAGTTTTGATGGGTTTGGGTCCCGGCTGCGTGGGTTTGAGTCCCAATGTGAGTTGCACGGTTTCAGGTGGATGGAGCTGAGAGTGGTGGTGAGGCTCCGGCATCCAGACGGAGGAAGCAGCCTGGGCCCAGGTACCAAGGCTGGATGGCAAGGTGGGAGGGAGGAGTGAGCAGAGAGGAGGCCGTGCCCTGTGCCCAGGCTCAGCGGGCACCCTGCGGGCCAGGCTGAGGGAGTCGAATGTGGGGCCACAGACCGGTTTTAGGTCCAGATGTGGCACAGTCACCTTCAGATATTGGGACCATCCATTGGGGCCACTTTGTGAGCACAGACCAAGGAGGAAGTGGCCTAGGAGTGACGGGACCAGCAGTGGGATAGTTAACCCAGAACATTTACAGGGAAGGAAAAAAAAAAAAAAGAACATTTACAGGGAGAGGAAAAAGAGCTGTTTAAAAGAATAAATGACGGCAGCAGCCTCCACATTCAAGTGAGCTGAGAACTTCATTCCAGAAACAAATCACTCCTGGTTGGCAAGAGCTCAGGCGTGGGCTCTTAATTATGCAAAGGTGGGCCCTTGAGCAGTGGCTGGCAACCCCAGCAGACCCAAGGCCCCTTTGGATGACAAATATTTTGTAACTACCCCCGTTACCAAGCTGAAATGAAATTCCTAAGTAAACACACGTGCCCTCATAAGTGCTTTTTAAAAAAAAATCAGTGTAAAATCCTAACTATAATATGAAGGAGAAATTAAAGGAAAGTAATTTATAGTAAAATCATTTCAGGGACTTCCCTGGTGGCGCGGTGATTAAGAATCCACCTGCCAATGCAGGGGACACGGGTTCAAGCCCTGGTCCGGGAAGATCCCACATGCCATGGAGCAGCTAAGCCTGTGCGCCACAACTACTGAGCCTGCGCTCTAGAGCCTGCGAGCCACAGCTACTGAGCCTGCGTGCCACAACTACTGAAGTCCACGTGCCTAGAGCCCGTGCTCCGCAACAAGAGAAGCCACCGCAATGAGAAACCTGCACACTGCAACGAAGAGTAACCCCCGCTTGCTGCAACTAGAGGAAGCCCACGCACAGCAACAAAGACCCAATGCAGCCAAAAGTAATTAAATAAAATAAAAAATAAATTTATTAAAAAAACCCAGCATTTCAGGGTGAAAACGCACAAGCCGACTGCAGAGGAGATGGGATGACGTGGCCCTGACACTTGATCCTAGTGGGACCACTGGGAATACGACAGCCACAGAGGCAGACGGACCCAGGTGGTCCTGATGGTGACTCAGACACCACGAGCCATGCTGTGACTGGTGATGGGAAATGGGCAACAAGTCTTGGCAAAATTCCGAACAAAACAAAGGACAGTCTTTTCCTTCCGTGTACGTAATAGTCGTGTTACTGGAAAATTCTGTGTGTATTAGAAGCATGCAGAATTACTTTGTGTTTAATAACTGGTTACACACACATTGTGACAAAGAAAAATGCCCTTACAGATTTCCCTGACCCCTCCTAACAGGGCTGTCGGGGTCTCACTGAGCATCATTGTCTTAGAGCCTGTTCTACAACGACAGCAACAGAAGCCAAAATGTAGATGCCCTGAAAACTCAACTTTGCGTCTTCTGGTGGCTGAGAAGGGGGCAGAAGCCTATGGAAGTGGGAGGAGGGTATGGAAAACAGGATGGTGAACAAGCCCCAAGAAATGGCATCAGATCTGGGCCAGAGGAGGCAGCGGACTGGTGAGACACTTCCTGAGATGGGCATGGACAAGAGATGCTAAACGTGGTGAGGTCCGTGGCTCAGCTGTAAACTGTTCTGATGCTGCACTGTAATCCCCCTCCTCTGTCCCCAGACCTTCCATAAAATCAGTTATAAATAGTAATACTCAGTGGGGGATAAATAAAAATGATGGCTCATGCCCTGTAACTTCCAGACACTGGAGGCTTTGCCCACATCAACTCATGTACCCTTCAGCCAGCCCAAAGAGGAGGGGCCACACTTGCCCCTATTTTACAATGAAAAACTCAAAGCCCAGGGCTTCCCTGGTGGCGCAGTGGTTGAGAGTCCGCCTGCTGATGCAGGGGACACGGGTTCGTGCCCCGGTCCGGGAAGATTCCACATGCCGCGGAGCGGCTGCGCCTGTGAGCCATGGCCGCTGAGCCTGCGCGTTCGGTGCCTGTGCTCCGCAACAGGAGAGGCCACAGCACTGAGAGGCCCGCGTACCACAAAAAAAAAAAAAAAAAAAAAAAAAAACCTCAAAGCCCAGAGGGACAGAGAACCTTGTCCAAGGTCAGGCAGCTGTCTGTCAATAGCAGAGCTGGGCCTTGAACCTGGACAGTCTTGCCCTTGTGGTCCCGCTTGATCACGCCATCAGCAAGGGCCAGGCCTGTGCTTGGGAGAAGCACCATGGAGAGAAATCGCTGCAGGGGGGGCCTGAGAGAAGGTTGCAGAAATCTGGACTAGGAGAAACCAGGAGAGTGACCGTGAGCATCTACTGGGGATTCTCAGAGACGCAGAGAAGGATGCCAGACTTCCCCAGTACAAAGAAGAGGGACTCGAGCCGCTCCAGCTGGATCTTTTGGGGAAGGGTGACTCGAGGGAGGTGGAAGACTTGAAACATTCCATCTCCTCCCACATTTTGGTTACCCCCAAATGGTCCTACTGGCTGATATCCGGGGCCATCTGATCGCTTTTGTTTTCTGAACTCCTACATTTCAGTGTCACCTATTCCCACCCCATTTACCAACAGTTGTATTTTTGTGAATTCACTAAGAAAATATAGCACAAAGATGACTGCGAATACTGAAAAGCTTTCAGTAAACTTGAATGTCGTTAATCACAATGGGATCCACATACATTGAAAAACATTACATACGCAGAAGACGATTGCTTTCCAGCTACAACGCTTGAGGATCTACAGACGATGCTGGGTTAAGGGCACAGGTGGGAACCAGAGGCGTAGTAGGGGCAGGCGATGCATCCGTCACGCAGTTCTCCCGGGCCCCAGATCACCCCATGGTCGGGGGGCGCGTAGGGTCACCACAACAGCATTGATCCATATCATTGGCTCCCTGCTGGTACTATACGTCCTGAGGAAGGGCTTTGACTGGGTGGTCCTAATGCCACACTTTTTGAGATTCCTGGACCCAATTCCAATGTGTGTGGGGGGCTTCCCTGCACCAACAAGCAATTCTGCCGCACCATCAGAGCGTCTGAGAATTCAGCTCAGTCTTGACACCATCTACCCAGATAGCATCAGTTTCCACAGGTTAAGGGCTCAGTCCCACAGGACTACCGGTCACAAGCCCAGGTGGTTACCTGTGCTTCTGGCCGACCAGCTATAAATCGAAAGTTCCTCCTTGGGTTCAGTTAATTTGCTAGAGCGGCTCACAGAACTCAGGAAGCCCGTTTACTCACCAGATTACAGCTTTATCACCAAGGATATTAAAGGACGCGAGTCAACAGCCAGATGAAGAGGATGAGGCCCCAAACAAAGGAGCTTCTGTCCTCGGGGAGTCTGGGGCCGGGCCTGGCGGCACGTGGAAGCATCCTGGTTCCCCAACCTGGAAGCTCTTCCAAACCCCATCCCTTTTGTTTTTTTAATGGAGACGTTATTACTTAGGCATGATCGATTCACTCATTGCCATTGTGACTGATTCAACCTCCAGCCCTTCTCCCCAACCTGGGAATCAGCCCCACCTCTCCCTCTGTTCATGGTGGTTCCCCTGACAACCAGCTGCCATTAGGCACTTTGCAGAAGTCACCTCATTAACATAAACCCAGTTGTGGTGGAAAGGGGTTGGTTATGAAAAAACAAAACACCCATTTCACCGTTATGTATGTGGAGAGGTTTCAGGCACTGAGGACCAGAGACCAAATATTATTATGATGATTTTTAATCTATTTATTTATTTATTTTTGGCTGCGTTGGGTCTTCGTTGCTGCACGCGGGCTTTCTCCGGTTGTGGTGCCCAGGCTTGTCATTGCGGCGACTTCTCTTTTTGCGGAGCACAGGCTCTAGGTGCGTGGGCTTCAGGAGTTGCGGCACGTGGGCTCAGTAGTTGTGGCTCGTGGGCTCTAGAGTGGAGGCTCAGTAGTTGTGGCATACGGGCTTAGTTGCTCTGAGGCACGTGGGATCTTCCCGGATCAGGGCTCGAACCCGTGTCCCCTGCATTGGCAGGCGGATTCTTAACCACTGCACCACCAGGGAAGTCCCAAATATTATTTTAAAAGATGCTCCCATTGGTCTTACTGCAAAGGAAATTCCAAGGGTTTTGGGAGCTGCGAGCCAGGAACCATGGACAAAAGCCAAATATATGAGAAATATATGTTTGGCCATCTGAATAACCAAATATATATATATATATATTTTTTTTTTTTTTTTTTGCTCAGCGACCATGCCTCACGGGCCCAGCCGCTCTGCGGCATGTGGGATCTTCCCGGACTGGGGCCCAGACCCGTGTCCCCTGCATCGGCAGGTGGACTCTCAACCACTGCGCCACCAGGGAAGCCCTATATATTTCTTATGTATCTGTCACAGCATCAAATACTCATTATAGTGTGACTCCATGGGGTGGAGCTTAGATCAACCCCCACCAGGGGGTTAACTGACCTTCTGTCTAGTCCGTATAGAGGTGCCTTCAGACCAGGGGCCAGCCCAGGGCAATCAGCTCTGACCAATGGAGTCACTGCAGGGAGTGGGAAGTGGAACAAGTTGGGTCACATTAGCTGGAAAGTTGGCTAAAACTGAAAGGAGAGACCCTACCAAATGTTGGCAAGGATGTGGAGCAACTGGAACTCTCATACATGGTTGGTAGGTGTGTAAATCAGTAAAACCACTTTGTGAAACTGGAAGAATTGACCAAACCTAACGTACATATATCCTATGACCCAGCAAATCTACCCCTTGGAATATACTCAACAGAAATGGGTGCAAGCATATGCTCACTAAGACGTATAAACAAATGCTCATAGCGGCAAATATCTGTCAACTATAGAGTGGGTAAATGTTAGATTGAACCTTATGAAATGGTCTTTTATATTGTAGATTAAGAGGCTGAAGATTTGCAATTTCATATGATTAATCCTAATAGATTGTTGTATAGCCATGCAATGGAATACTACACAGCAATGAAAAAGAATGAGCTACTACTGTATGCAATGATATGAATGAATCTCAGAGATATAACAAAGAGTGAAAGAAGCTAATAACAAAAATAAACACACTCTGTAATTCCATTTATTGGAAGTTCTACAACAGGTAACATTATCCATGGTGATATACGTCAGAATGGTAGTTTCCTTCTTGGAATACTGACTGGGGGGGAGCCTCAAGGACTCTTCTGGGATGCTGGAATGTTCTAAATTTTGATATTTATGATGGTTACCCAGTTGTTTAATAAATTAGTCAAGCTGCACACACTGAAGAATTGTATGTAACTTATGCCTCAATAAGAATAAAAAAGAAAAAAAACCTACTTAGAAATGGCCAATAAGCACATGAAAAGATGCCCAAAATCACAAATCAAAATCACAGTGAGAGGGACTTCCCTGGAGGTGCAGTGGTTAAGAATCCGCCCGCTAATGCAGGGAACACGGTTCGAGCCCTGGTCGGGGAAGATCCCACATGCTGGGAAGATCCCACATGCCGCAGAGCAACTAAGCCCATGCACCACAAGTACTGAGCCTGCTCTCTAGAGCCCATGAGCCACAACTACTGAGCCCGCGTGCTACAACTACTGAAGCCAGCGCGCCTAGAGTCTGTGCTCCGAAACAAGAGAAGCCACGGCAATGAGAAGCCCGCGCACCTCAACAAAGAGTAGCCCCCGCTCGCCGCAACTAGAGAAAGCCCACGGGCAGCAAAGAAGACCCAACGCAGCCACAAATAAATAAAGAAGGAAATTTTAAAAATCACAGTGAGACACCACTTCACATCCATTAGGATGGCTATGATAAAAAATAAACAAACAGGGAATTCCCTGGCGTGCCAGTGGTTAGGACTCCATGCTCTCACTGCCAAGGGCCCAGGTTCAATCCCTGGGTGGGGAACTAAGATCCCACATGCCATGCCATGTGGCCAAAAAATAAACAAAAACAAACAGAAAATAAGTGTTGGCGTGGATGTGGAGAAATTGGAACACTTGGGCATTACTGGTGGGAATGTAAAATGTGTAGCTGCTCTGGTAAACAGTATGGTGGTTCCTCAAAATATTAAACGTAAAATTACCATATGATCCAGCAATTCCACTTCTGGGTGTTAAAAACAAGAGAACAGGTCCAAAATAAAGTTGCTTAAACCCCATGTCACCAAACTGAGACTGAATTAGTTCTGGCTTTCCCAGAAATGGAATCTTAAACCAGTCAATCAGGAATCGCTGACCAGTATTAGTTAGGTCCTCTTCCTGATAGACCCCTAGCAACCCCTTAAGGAAAGTAGTTTTGCAATAACCAACCTGCTTTTTTGCCTAGTGTAATTTGCTTGTTCCCATTCCCTTCTGCCTATAAAAGTCTTTCCCTCTGTTCAGCTCCTCAGAGCTCCTTTCTATCTGCTAGATTGGATGCTGCCTGATACGAATCAATTTTTGTTCAAATTATTAAAATTTTTAATCTGCCTCAGTTTATCTTTTGACATAGGTATATACCCAACAGAATTGAAAGCAGGGGCTTGGTCAGATATTAGTACATCCATGTTCACAGCACTATTATTGTTATAATTACCAAAAGGTAGAAATAACCCAGACGCCCATTGATGGATGAAATGTAGTCTATACACACAATGGTATATTATTTGGCCTTAGAAAGGATGGAGATTCTGTCGCATCCTATAACATGGATGAGGCTTGAAGACATTATGACCAAGTGAAAAAAGCCAGACGCAGAAGGAAAAATATCGTGTGATGCCACTTATAGGAGGTACCTAGTGTAGTCAAATTCATCCAGACAGAAAGTAGAACAGTGGTTATAAGGGGCTGAGGAGAGAGAGAAATGGCGAGTTCTTGTTTAATGACACAGAGTTTCTGGATGGGGTGATGAAGAAGTTCCGGAAACGGTTGCACAGCACTGTGAATGTACTTAATGCCACTGAAGCATACACTTAAAAATGGTTAATTTTAGATCATGTGTATTTCACCGTACACACACACACACACACACACACACACACACACAATTTTTTTAAACTGCTAAGAAAACGGTGTCTGAGAGCAAAGGCCAGTCCTGAGGTTTCCTGAGTTCATCCTGCCCACTGCAGTCCATCAGGTTCTGTCCCCTCTGATATCTGTCCTCCCAAGAAGACCCATCACAAACCTGCCTCCAGTACCTGCAGTACAAATGCTGGCTTACCCTTCTTGACGTGGCTTCGAAAGGCAAGGAAAACAACAGGGTCCTACTGTATAGCACAGGGAACTATATTCAATATCCTGTGATAAACCATAATGGCAAAGAATATGAAAAAGAGTGTATATATATGAATAATTGAATCACTTTGCTGTACAGTAGAAACTAACACAACATTGTAAATCAATCATACTTCAATAAAACAAATTTTTTTTTTAAAAGGCAGGGAAGGGAATTCCCTGGATGTCCAATGGTTAGGACTCTGAGCTTCCAATGCCGGGGGCCCGGGGTTCAATCCCTGGTCGGGGAACTAAGATCCCACAAGCCACTCCTTGTGGCCAAAAAAATAAAAAAGTTAAGAAAAAAAGGCAGGGAAGTCTCTGAAAGGTGCTGCATCCCCTTAGAGCCCATTGGGAACCCATTTTCTTTCATGAAATTACCACCTTCTGACTCACAGCTCAGGATGAGGATGGATGACATCGGTTTGTCCAATCAGGGGATCAGCCTTGAGTTCCTGCTAACTGTGCTCATGTCCAGCCTAGACTGTCGCTGAGACCCCAGGGCAAAGGCTCCGGGAAAGCACCTTGGTTGAGCACCTCATGGGGTGCCCAGCGCCATACACGGCATCCTCACCACCCCCAGGCCGGGCAATGTTATTAGACTCATCTTCCTGAATAGGAAACTGAGCCTCATTGAGGGTTTTACAGCCAGGAAAACAGGGGTGGGGGTTGTTTAGCTGGCTCCACTTGGCTCCAAACCCTGCTTGCGGACTCTCCAGCTTGGGACTGCCCTGGGGAGAAGCAGGCTCCCTGAGCTCGGGGCCAGCTCAGTCCTTCCTCCGGGGTGAGAGGAGGTGGGAGGGGGAGGGCAAGGTCCATCCTGTGAAGCTCGTCCACATAGATTTCCCTCCACACCTTGCAAGTCTGTTTGGTAGAGGAGGCTTCAAGCTAGAGGAACTTCTGGTGTTTTCTACAGAATATATGTCTCCTCCCCCCTTTGCCTGTCTCCTCACCCACTGCGAGGGTCACCCTGACCCTTCCCAGAAGGGAAGCCTTTGAAGAGGATGGAGAGAGAGAGAGAGAGAGAGAGAGTGTGTGTGTGTGTGTGTGTCTGTAGGGGGAGAGCTTGAAAGGAGGAAGAGCGGATGACTCAGAACAGGGCTGGGAGGGGTGGGGAGGGCGGGAGTAGAGGTGGGGCACTCCTAAGTTGTACTGAGTGGAAAGAGGCCTGGAACAGGAATCAAAGTCTTGAGGTTTAGTCCTAACTCAGCCTCCACCATGCTGTGCAACCTGGGGCAGGTCCCTTCCCTCTCTGTGCTTCTGTTTCCTTATCTGTACAAGGACAGGGTGAGAGTTCATAATTGCTAAGGGTTCATCCACTAGTTACACAAATATTCATTGAGCCCCTGCCCCAGCCACCAGCCAAGGTCCGGGAACACAGAATACAGACCCGTGCCCTGCCCTCCTGAAGCCGAGTCTAATGGGGAAGACAAACATGGCGTGACGAGGAAATATAAGCAACTGCGTGCTCCGGGGGAGAAGTGTGAGGGTGCTACAGCCGGCAGATCCAGCCCAGACACAAGGATTGGGCTCAAAGAACAACCTCTTTCTGCCTGGCCTTGACCCTGGATCCCCAAGAGGCTCCCCGGGTACGCCAGATTCCAGCAGGGGCACAAGGATCCCAGACGGGGGGCTCCCACCCCTGTTTTCCTAATGAGCCTGGGGGTAACGAGAACTGTCCTCCTCTGAAACAGGAACTCTTCAGAGTCAACCAGAAAAGGCTGAGAGGAGCTGAGAGCAGAAGGGCCTACAGCAGAGTGGTTTGCAAAGGGAAGCAGCTGAGACTGCGGGGTTTCCCGAGGCTCTTCCAGGAGACAAAGTTGGAACTATCGTGCCCTTAGCAGCCAAGAAGCGACTTCTGTTGCACAGTGGTTCTCAACCTCAGCTGCCTGCTGGAATCGCCAGGGGAGCTTTGAAAACTCCTGATGCCTGAGTCCAACCCCCAGGGATTCTGCTGTAATTGGCCCGCGGTGCAGTCTGGGCAGATAATTCTAAGGTTTTTTTTTTTTTCTTTGCGGTACGCGGGCCTCTCACTGTTGTGGCCTCTCCCTTTGCGGAGCACAGGCTCCGGACGCGCAGGCTCAGCGGCCATGGCTCAGGGGCCCAGCCGCTCCGCGGCGTGTGGGATCTTCCCGGACCGGGGCACGAACCCGTGTCCCCTGCATTGGCAGGTGGACTCTCAACCACTGCGCCACCAGGGAAGCCCTTCTAAGGTTTTAAGTTGAGAACCAGTGTCCTGGCAGGAGGCTGGGGTCTGCTCAGAGGCTGAAGACCGTGCGTCAAGGAGGTCAAAGAGGTCAGAGGGTGGCCAGCTCTGTCCAGGGGACCAACAGGCCGTGTGTCCTAGAGAGCATGAGGACGCAGGTCCCCAGACAGGCCTGCTTAGTAGTGAAGCAAGGATTAACCCTCACCCCACTCCTGCAGCCCCATTGCCACATAAAATATAGGATGCCCAGTTAAATTTGAATTTCAGATGAATGACAGTAATTATTTAGTATAAGTATGTCCCATATAATACTTGGGACATACTTATACTAAAAAATTATTTGTTGTTCATCTGAAATTCTAACTGAATTGGGCATCCTGTTTTTTAATTTGCTAAATCTGTCATCCCTACCCTACCCCACTACTGAGCTAGGAGTCAAGAGCCCCGGTCTCAGGTCCCAGCTCTGATTCTAACATATTGGGGAGCCTTGGGAAACCCACTGCCTCTCTTGGAGTCTTGGTCATCTCCAGACTCATATATCACACCTCTCCTGCCTCAGGGGCCAGGCTGACTGTTTCCAAGGCAGAAAGTATGAGTCACAGGTCCCTGCAAAGGCATCAATCTGTCTGTGAAGGAATACAGGGCCTTTCTCGCTAAGAGATCAACATTTCACTCCTGAGGGTTTGGTTTGATTCACATGAATGGTTTTCAAGAGTCTTCTTGCCCTGGGGATGCTGGTGAAATGAGACTGAAACTGAGGGCAGAATCTGGGCCTTGGTGGTCTCCAGGGTACGTGTTTCTGTGTTTCCTCCTGTCTCCTTTCTTCCTCGTCCTTCCTCTTCTCCTCACTTCCTCTGACATCATCACTGTACCCAGACGTCTCCCCCTCCCTAACAAACAGATGTTCATTCATTCAATAGGGAGGAGGCAGCTGCGGTGGGCCTACGATGTGCCAGGCTCTGGGGCTGTGTGCTAAGGACATGGGGGTGACCCAGTCCCTACCCACATGGAGCTTCTAGTCTGAGGATGGGGTCTTGGGGAGGAGATGGGGGGCAAACTCAACCACCTCAATGAATATGTCACGGCAAACCTTGACAAGTGGCCTGGAGGAAAAGAAAAGAGTGCTTGGATAGCACATCAGTAACTGGGAACCTGACCTTCTTTCCCTGAGGAAGCATCCTGGGAACTGACAGCTAAAGAGTGGGGGAGGGGAGAGCCTTCCCAGCAGAGGGAGCAGCACACGTAAAGGGCACCTCTGAGGAACGTCACGGCTGGCTTGCCTGATGTGGCTGGAGGGCGGAGAGAAGAGCCGAGAGTGGCCCAGGATGGGGGTGGACACGTTGGCAGGGCCAGACATGCTGGGTGGTGGAGATCACAAGAAGAATTTGAGTCTTTTGTCCATCCTACGACCCAGCAATTCCACTCCTAAGCATCTACCTGTATCGGTTTCCTAGTGCAGCTGTCTTAAATTGCCACAGACTTGGTAGCTTAAAACAAATCTATATCTTAGTGTTCTGAAGGTCAGAGGTCCAGAATGGGTCTCACCGGGCTAAGATCAAGGTGTCGGCCGGGTTGTATTCCTTCCGGAGGCTCTCTGGTTCTCTCACCTAGCTTCCCTCTCCCAGTTATAAGGACGCTTGTGGTTACGCTGAGCCCACCCAGATAAGCCAGGATAATCTCCCATCTCAAGGTCAACTGATTAGCAACCTTAATTCCACCTGCAATCTGAATTCCCCTTTTTCATGTACTCGAACATATTTACAGGTTCTGGGGATTAGGACGTGGACATCACTGGGGGACCATTATTCTGCCCACCACCCAACCTAAGAGAAATAAGTGCAATGTCCACCAAAAGACTTGTACAAGAATGTTCATAGCAGCCTTATTCATTAAAGCCCCAAGCTGGAAAAAGCCATATATCCGTCAACAGCAGAATAGACAGACAAATCATGGTATATTTATCTAATGAAATATCACACAACAATAAAAAGAATGAACTGTTGATACACATAATAACCTGGATGAATCTCACAGACGTAATGTTGTGCAAAAGAAGCCAGAAACAGAAGAGTATGTCCTCTAGGATTCCATTTGTAGGAAGTTCAGGAATAGACAAACCTATGGCATAGAAGTCAAATAGTGTTTACTTCTGGGGGGTGGCTATTGACCATTAAGGACACAAAGAACAGGAGGTATTCTGTATCTTTGTCTGGGTCTGGTCACAGGTAGAAATTCATTATCTGTACACTTTACTGTATACCCACCAAAAATTGGGGTCTGTATTTTAAGAGCGATAAGAAACCAGAGCAGGGTTTTAAGCAGTGACATGATATAATCTGAAGTTCATTTATAGAAGGTCACTCTACCTGTTTGGTGCAAAATCGATGAGAAGTAAGAGCAGTTAGGAGACTATGGCAGTGGCCCTGAAGAGACAAGTGTGTCCTGGACTTGGGTGGTACTGGTAGAAATGGACAGAAGTGGGTAGTTGCAAAGATATTTAGGAGGAAAAATCAACTGGACATGATTTAGGACATAGTTGGGTAGATGGATGGGTGGATGGATGGATGGATGGAAAGATAGGTGGATGGATGGGTGGGTTGATGGATATGTGGATGAGTAGATGGGCGGGTAGGTGGATGGAGGAGTGAGTGGATGGGTAGGTAAGTGGGCAATGGACAGACTGGGTAGAAGAATGGGTGAGTGGGTGAATGGGTGGGTGGATGGATGGGTGGGTGAAGATGCAGGTGGGAGAATGAGTTGTTGGGTGAATGGGTGGATGGATGGATGGACACCCTCAAGAGTACCCTCTACTCTTGTTATTATTGTCCAGAAAGTGCAGATGAATCCCACTAGTCCGTAAGCAGGCAATCTTTCCCGTGAGACATCTGTGTTTACATTCCATAGCTCCCTAGTGCCCCAAGGAGAAAAACTAGTTACTACAATGCTCATTAGGGAGCAGACACACACAAATAGGCTGGTTTAATGAGATGCAAGGATCCCCCAATCCTCTGGGCATTACAGTGAAAGTGCTGGTGATACCCAAGTGAATGGAGGATGAAGTGGGAATGGAAAAACCCCTTGGAAGCCATCAGTCCTCTTTCCCCTCCCTCTCATCACCACCACCTAGACTACCATCTCTCTCACCTCCTCCAGCATCTCCACCATTATCACTCCATCACCACAGAGATTTGTCGAGACCCTGACGGCAAACTATGCTTACTCGGGTAAAAGGTATGGGCTGTAGGCGCCCCTCTGGTGGGAGGGGACAGCTTACTTCTCGTGCAGGACCTCAGCACATCCCAGTGGGGGCTGATCTTTTCCTTCCTGGCTGGTCCAGCCCCTACTTCCAGGCTATTTGCCCCCACGACACATACCTGTACCTCACAGCAGCAGCAACAAGGAGGCAGGAAAGAATCTGTATTCAGAGGGAAGGAGGATTGAAATCCTGCCATGAGATAGCCAGGACGATCCCGAGCTGGGTCCAGGTGTCCCAAACCCCAATTCTTATGCATTGTCTAGACCTCTGCAACTGGCTAACTTCTCTCCCTGTGGGAGTCTGACAGCTCAGCCTCCAGAGCTTTTCTCTCGCCTCTCCAGGCAGGCTGAGTGTGTGCTATGTGCGTAAACAACATTCCCCTTGGTTGTCAGATGCAAACATTTACCTGGTGGTGGGACTGAGTGATTCCTTCCCATCCACCCCATCATGGGTACCAGGATTCTGGGTGAGAGCCAGCACTGTACAACACTCAGAGATGGGGGACCGAGCAACTGGGAGCGGGCAATGATCTCACACTGACTACTGGGAAAGTCACGTTCACTATTTCACTCAGGGGCCTCCCTGGATTTTTGCATTTGGGAACAAGCCAGGCTAAAGTCGCCATGCACAGAACTATGATTTCATCCATTATCCGATACCCTGCATCCAAGCCAAAATGTAGTCATTGGATCTCCCGTGGCCATAAGCAGATACTATATACTTCAAAACACTGCATGCTTTGAATTCCCCCAGCCTTAAGCCAGTATGCCACATTGGCTTTCCCTCCCTCGGGCTGTGAGGAAAGGCAGTCCGTCGCTGGGACCACGGGGCAATGCAGTCAGGGGGTTGGTACCCAGCTCAGGAATTCTGCAGTTGTCTTTCTGCAGGCAGCTCTAACCTGATGCAATCACTAGCCAAACCATCCCATCCTGCAGCTGCTGGGGCCGAGAGTCTGGGGCAGGGCACAGCTGTACCAGCTGTCGGAGGCAGATTACTCTACGAAGCCGGGCCTTGACTCATGTTCCGGTACAGGGGAAATGAGCAAAAGTTAGACACCGACTTCGGGGCTGCCAAAAGTCACCTTGGTTTTGCCTTGCAAGACGTTCAGCTTGCAGAGCGTGGGGCAGACGGAGGAAGGGGCTGGGGAGGAGGCGAGGGGAGCAGATCTGTCTCCAGTCTACTCTGCCTGTCACACGCCCCCCATTACTCTAATAACAACGCTCAGCATTTAATCAGCCCCTTTGTGGAAGCAGACGGTGTCACACTCATTAATTAGTTAATCCACACAGCACCCCTGGGAGGAGGAGACATGTTATTATCCCCACTGGGACCTAGAGAGATACTGAGGCCAGAGCGGGAATTTGGCACCGAGCTGAGGGAACACAGCCTGGCAGCTGGACCGGGACCAATCGGTAGCTTGTGGCCCATTCTGGAACCCCCACTCTTGTCTTCCTCCCCTGCTCCACTCTGCTCACAACGCTCGTAGCTGTCTCCAAAGACACCTGGTCAAACTCTGTCAGAATGGGGCTGAGGGCATTCAGAGGGGAGGACAAACGAGATATTGGCGTAGAGGGCGAGCAGCCTGGTGGCTGGACCAGGTAAGGCCCCCAGTGGATGTGTGCTCTGAACCAGACATCTGTTATGGTATGTTTCCTCCAAAGGGTCTGGGAACTAGGGGTGGAGGCGGTGATGTGAGTTTCACCATTGTCAAAATGCCTGTCGTCTGCCTCCTGTTCAGGCAGTTCTGAGTTTTGATTGTCTGGTGGTCTTAGAACTGAAGGGAGGAACATTTCCACCAGGAGGCACAATAACGGTTCCACTGAATTGGACACTGGGACTGCCACCTGGCCACTGGGGGATCGGCATCTCACACACACACACACACACACACACACACACACACACACACACACACACACACACACACACACACACGAGGGATATGGGTGGCGCGCAGGGTCCCCGTGCAGTACCTCCTACACCGTCACGCCCAGTGGTAAAGGCAGACGGAATTCTGCTGTGGTGCTTTACAGCCAGGATCACCGACGGCTCAGGCCCTCAAGGATGGAGACTCGGAACGGTCCACCAGGAAAATGAGAGGCAGGCAGGAGGCAAGTGAACCAAGGAATAAAGAATCAGAGGAAGAAAGTCATAAACACCTTTTAGGAGTTTGCAACCGGTTGCAAAAATAAAGACTGTGGCCGCTACCTTGTTGGTTACTGGAGTCGGTTATTTCCTTGTTGGTTACTGGAGTTGCTGAAGATTAAATAACTCACCCTCCCCCTTTTCTTTTTAAACAGCAGTGATCACCATTGAAAAGCATTTTTCATACATTGCCTTTTCCTTTCCATCCATATTTATAATAGCAGTGCTTCTCCAACTGTAGTGTGCATACAAACCACCGGGGATCTTTTCAATCTGCTGAGATGTGGGGGCCTGAGATTCTGCATTTCTCACAAGCTCCTCGATGGTGCTAATGCCACCCTTTGAGCAGCGAGAATTCAAAGGACATGTTTGTGGTAGTTAAATGCACCCTTCAATTCAGTTGTTAGATGCCCAGATGGGATCACCATAAACCTTGAGGAAAAAGAGACATGGACATCACCTTGAAGAGCTTGAACTTTGATCTTGATCATGACAGCAAGTCTGGAGGTGGCCGACCAGGGAATATTGGAACACAATATCGTTTGGTGAAGATGACTTTGGATGAATGGGAGGAAGACGTGTGTGTGTATGTGTGTGTGTGTGTGTGTGTGTGTGTACATGTGTGAATCTGTGTGCACTGGGCAGCTAAGGGGGTAGAATGTAGCTGCTATGATTGACCATGGCTCAAGCTGGACCAACAAGATTCTTTCTTTTGGGAATCTAGAACTTTGAACCAAGGGACATTACATTTGGCAGTTTTGATTCTGATTAATTACAGTGATCTAGACAGAAGGCTCCCAAACTGCTATGTTACAGTCAGTCCTTAAAGCCTCCCTGATACCCGGCCCTTCCTGAGGCTGGGAGGGCCCAACTCTTTCTTGAATCCCCTGAGGTATCCCACCCAGTATTTGCTCTCCCCACCCCCATTTTTCTTTTTTTTTAAAATAAGCCGGAGTTTGCCTTCAAAATAACCACGGGTAATACAGAACTCCTTCCAGAAGTAGGTCCCACCTGCTTCAGCAGAGGGGAAGGCTGCCCTGGACTCAGAGTCTCACCTTAAACCCAAAAGTCCGGATAGTTTTCAGGCGGCTACTGCACCACAGGCCCTGCACACGTAGCTCTTTACACTCCCACTTGAACTAAACTGCTGTGTATCACCCTGTTTTCTTGGGATGACCACAGGGCCCAGAGAACATTTTAGAGGCACTCCCCCTGCTGAAACATGCGACTCCCCTTTTTGCCTCTGAATTCTACTCCACCTTTGAGACCCAGCTGGGTCATCTCAGCCTCCAGACCCAACTCCCTCCCCCACGGCTTGCTTAAGTGCCCCTCAGAGCGCTCCACCCGCCCTCTCTGCTGAGCTCCTACACCACAAGCACCCTGTACACCATCACACCTGTAGGTGTGATGGTCTAGTACCCCCTGGACTGAACTGAAGGGCAGGGCCTGGGCTCTGCTTGCCTTTGTGCTCACTCACTCCCCGAGCTCAGCACAAGGCACTGGACAGCGCTGCTCCGGCTCAAGGCTGGCTCTCAGGGAAGGTGTGTTAAGTGAATGAATGGATGCGTGCGAAGCAGAATAGGAAGGGCAATTTTCTTTATTTTCCAGGAATTCAAAGTTGACCAAGCGCCCTTTTGGATGCCAGGCACGAGGCTGGGCCCTGCAGGGGTAGAGGGTGAGGGGAGGACACAGATGATCATGATGTGCTCTGACCACCCCGCCCCCCAAGGAGCGCTCAGCACCCCGAGGAGGTGGAACCCATCTCTCTCTTTCCTCCCCGCAAATGCACCAGTTCTCCAGTGATCCTACATGCTTTTTTGCCTCTCTCCCACGCTAAACCCGGTCACGCGGGGCCTGAAGGAGGGGGACCCAGGCGGCTCCCTTCCCCGCATGCAGCGCGGCCGGTCCTGCCCCTCCCGGCCGCCCACAAAGCTGCAGCGGCGGCTGGAGTCCTGCGCCCACCGCCCCCACGCGTGGAGCCCCGCGGAAGACTCCGCTCACTCCTGCCTCGGCGCCGCTCCCCTCCCTGGCACCAGGGGGCGCTGCCGCCCCGCGGTCGTCGCCATGGTCACCGCTGGCGGCGGAGTGGGGTTTACGTAAAGGACGCAGCGTCCCCCGGGGGGCGGAGGCGGCCTTCGCGCCGGCGCCGGCGCCCTGCGGAAGCGGCGTTAGTGAATTGGGGCCTTGGGGCGCCCAGGATGGAGGTGGCGGTCGCGGTGGCGGCGGCGGGCCGAGCCCTGCGGCTGGCTGGAGGTAAGGGGGGCCGCGGGCGCGGCGGGCCGGGCCCCGGACTCGGGCGCGGTGTGAGCGGTGCGGCAGCTGGGCAGTGTCCAGGGCGCGCGGTGTGGCAGGTGTGAGATCCGTGGAGCCCCTGGCGCCAGTGTGGGAATGGTGACACCCGTGGCACGGGCGTGGGCAGCGTGGGTCTGGCACAAGCAGCGTGGTTTTCCCGGCACGGGTGTCAGAAGACTCACCCCCACCTTGTGCGGTGGTGGCTGCCCAGGTGTGAGGCGGGCGCAGCCCTCAGTGCAGACTGATGACGGGCACAACACTTGGACTGGTTCTGGAGTGGCGGTGGGCAGCCTGTGGGCGCATGGTGGTGCCCCTGGCAGGGGTGTGAGGAAGTGCTCTCATTACTAAGGTGTCGGATGGTTCTGGCCTTGACATGGTCTGGAGTGATGGTACCCGGGGCTTGAAGAATTTGTGTCCTCAGCATGGCAGGAGTTCCTAGCGTGACTGTAAGAAATGGCCTTGGCACAGCGTGGTGCCGGGGCAGCCTGGCCCTGCGAGGGGAGAATCCATAGCCCTCAGACCCTGGTGGATGGGAAGGGTAAATGCCCATCCTCCCACTGTGGTGATGATGAGGGGCATTGCCTCGGGCACTGCGGGCCCACCTTTAATATCTGTTGGGTACACTGGACTGAGGAAGGCAGACAGCTGAGAGAAGGTTGGTGTCCTTTATAATGGACGTGAAAGAGCGATGCCTGGAGATGCTTCAACCCTGAGGACGCTGTTGGTGACCCAGATGGAGACCTGTCCTAGCATTGTCCTGGGCTCATGAATTCATCCAGCTTTGGGGAGGAGAGGAGAGGTGGACAGTTCTCAGCTCTTCTCACTCTCCCTGAACATGCGTCCCGAGGAATGTGCAGGGCTGAGAGGTGGGCCACGTTGGTGGGCGGGGGGAGGTGTGTTGCTGCATCCATCCGTAGTTCCCGGGCCCTGCCTTTTCCTTCGCTCCTGGGTGTCTGGGAGTTGCCTCTCTTCTATGACGCTTGGAAGCCTTTGGGTCCAGAGGCTCATTTGGGTGATGTTTGAAAGACGAGTCTGCAGCCACCAGGAGTGTGCTAGGATTGCGTCTGCCCTCACCAGTCCTTTGAGAAGCAATGGGCGAGGGTCACAGTCAGCGTCACCTGTGTTCTACTTCACAGAAGGGCAATTTACGACCCCCAGAGAAGTCTTAGGATGTGGGGGACTTTGTTAGGTCTTTGTGGCTCTCTTGGGGATAGAATAATAAATGAGGCCGGGCCTGGAGAAGACCTTTAGGAGTCCAGAAAGACCAAGTTGAGGGTATGGGAGACTAGGGTGGGGGTGGCAGCTCACTTGCCAAAGTGGGTGCTTGGAGATGCTGCTGAGGTTCCTCAAAGCTAGAGGTTGTCCAGTGCGTACGGAGCCAGAAAACTTGAATTCCAGCCTTGCCTGTGTGACCTTGAGCAGGTGACTTTATCTCTCAGAGACACATCAGAAGGTGGTCGCAGAGGATGAAAGATGGTGCCCATGGAAACCCTTTGTGAAAGGCTGTCCAAAGGTCAGGGATTATCATCAGGTAAAGAGACCAAGGCAGGAGGCAGAGGAAATGGAGGCATGGAATGTGATTGGGGAGGAAAGCAGCCGGAAGGTCGAGGGCCTGTCATAGGGAATTAGAGGCCCTGAGCGTAAGGGCTCCTGGTGGGGAAAGTGGGATCTGTTGACACTGTGAGTCAGCTGCCGAGCAGGAACCAGGCCCCAGGGCTCCCGAGGACTGTCCGAGCATGGCTGCAGCAACTGTAGCATCCTGCAGGAGTGGCCAGAGCAAGAGGGAGCGCTTCGCCGGGGCTTGCAGACGTGCCCGTGGCCGCGCAGGGCTGGGAGGTGTCCTTGGCTGACAGATCTGGGGTACCTGGGTGGGAGCGAGACTTGGAAGTGTGCACTTTCTCTTGAGAATTTCCTTTAGCTCTGGGTTCAGAGGATGGGGGTGGGGAGAAGCTGCATCAGAGTTTTGGGGGCTGTGGCCTGGAGAGAGCCCAGTGGGTCAGAGTCACCAGAGGGATGCAGGGCTGGGTGGTCCTGTGAGCGAGGTTGAGGCTGGTTGGCAGGAGGCTGGGGCCCATGGGGGACGCCCTCGGATACACGGGGCAAGGAGAAGGGGTGATGGGCACCCTCATAGGGGGTCTCTGAGGGCAGACAGGTGTAGCAGGAATTCCCCAGGACACGGGCCCACTTCTGCCTGAAGGGCCTTCCCAGGTGGAGAAGCTGAGGGTGGCTGCCAGTTGCTTTACTTTCTGCCACTGGGGCCTAGTTCCTGATAATGGGCTGCAGAGCCTGGATTACATACCCCACGGCTAGAAGGCTTTGCACTGGAAGGCCCGATTCCGTGAACCCAGGCCCGGTTTCTCCAGCATTCCATGTGAGTGTCTGCCTTAGACAGCAACCCATTTCACGAGCTTGGTCCCGAGGCAGAAAGTTTTTGTCCTGTGTCCATGCTGCAGTGTCAAGCCACAAAGGGAGAAAGAGGACACGGCCCCCCAGGCCCCTGCCCAGGGGTTGCCGCCTGGACACTGCCTGGCGCTGCAAGCGCCTCCTCGGCTACTCGTTCCCGGGTCATCCGTGGGGCTTCCGAGGCCTGTCCCACGTGCTCCTGGGCCCCTTTGGCTGCCTCCCCAGGAGTTGCCAGCACTTGAGCTCCTGCTTGGAAAGCTCTCCTAGTGCAAGTCCATTAAGAGGAAGCCTCCGGCCTCCCTGATGTGAATATCCCGCATTCACATCCCCTCAGCTCACCCACCACACCTCCGCCTGTTTGTTCTGACTTGTGGCTCAGCCTCCTGGTTTGGGGACCCAGGAGCCACCCCTTTGCAGCCACCCCTTGCCATCTGCTTGGGATGCTGGGACCCTGCACAGCAGAGCTGGGTGGCAGGCAGGGCAGCTCGGAGACGTTGACAGGAGGAATTGGCCTCTGTTTCCCAAAAGTAGAGCAGGGCTTTCTTCCGAGTCCTCAGGGTTTGAGGCCACAGGGAGCCCAGCCAGGTCACCACCACCCCTCGTCGTGCTGCACAGCTGCTGACTTTGAGCAGATGCCAGCGGGGGCAGGGGGCTGGTAACACAGGAGTGGCCATCGAGGGCAAGTGGCTGTCTGGAGCTGAGATTGTTTTCAACTCTGGTCCTCAGTCCTATTCCTATTTCTTTGTCCGTGTTTCTCCAAAAGTTGCTTAACTCAGCTCCTGGCAACCTTTCCTTCCTCAGCCACCTCACACATCATGGTGCCCAGCAGCTCAGCTTCAGGGGTGCCAGGGAATCGGGCATCTTTGGACAGAGGCTTCCTGGGCCACAGCTGAAGGCCCGGACCCTCCCCGCAGTCCCTCTCTCCGGGACCAGAAAGGGATCCCCCCTTAGGGTTTAATCGCCTGTTGGCCCACGTTCCATCTGAGTTCAGTTTCTCCCTGGAATAGCTTTACATTACACTCTAGTGGACCGGGTGAGTGGCGCTGGGGAAATATCAACGAGCGTGCGGTCAGAGGACGATAAATCTTTTAGAGCCGTGGAGCCCAGGACATTGTGGGATGTGGTTACATCTCAGTGGGTAGGGCTAAAGACTGTTAATCTTGATTTTCCTTTTTCCTTTCTGCTACTGACTTTGGCTGGACTGGATCTCCCTGGGTGGACAGGACACTGGGTGTGTAGGCGAGGAGGATCCAGGAAAGCCCCTTCCCTGTGGGGTCCTCCTGGCTGCTGAGGGGTTCCAGGGAGGTGATGTGGAGGGGAGTGGTTTGGCCACAGGTGAGGGCGGTGGGCAGGAGTGCCCAAGTCCTCTGCAGGATCACGGTGGAGACGGGCAGGGGTGGGGCTGTCGTCACTGCACGGCTGCCGGGCGATTGCACATGTGCAAAGCCGCGTGTGCCCGTAAGCAAGCGTTTCTGTGGGAAGTGAGGGCTGAGGGGGTGTGGAGCGCCTGGTGGCGGGGGAGCTTGTGGGCTCCTGTGTCTGGCTGGCCTGGTGTCAGTGGGTGTGTGCAGTGGGGTGTTGCTGGGCCCCACGAAGCAGGAGAGAACTGTGGGAGTCAGGGGGAGGTCTCCTTCCAGCTCCAGGAGGGTGAGTTTAACGTCTCCATGTGATTCTTACGAGAGCAACCTTTCTGCTTTCTCAGTATTCCTTAGAAGGACGCCCAGGCTGGGGGTGTGGCTCTGTGACGCCCATATGTACTCACACACGCCTGCTTCCACCTCCTCCCCAAGCCCACTGGGAAGTCAGCCGGAGACAGTCCGCCTGGGTGTCAGAAGAGAGCACTGTAGCCCAGAGGCCTTACGACTTGGGACTCTGAAGTCAGACTCGAGTTTGAATCCTGCTATCTCTTTACACCTCAGTTTCCCCATCTGTAAGATGGGGACAGTAAAACCTCCCCCAGGGGTGGTTGTAAGAATCCCATGCCTGACGAGTGGAGAGATCATGATGGAGGCAAGCATGTTCGGTTTATGTTTTTGCTCCTGCAGGCAGGATCTTTTCCACAGAAAAGCAGTTACATCATCATCTGCATACATTAGCAGCAGGGGAGATATCATAGGTCATGTCCCTTTTCTCGATAAAGAGAAATTAGCTCCACCCTACCCTTGGCATGGATGGAATCTGGCCTATCTGTTAATAGAATCACATCCAAGATAATGTGTTGGCCCCTGGGGAATGGTTCCACTCCGACTGAGTCAATAGTTATTTCTTGAGCACCCACCGAGGGTTGGGGTCAGTGAGGGCCATGAAGATGAAGTGGACACACTAGTGCCTCTACGGTATAGATTTGGGCATTCACAATCTATTGAGAAGATATGAGATGGACACAGAGGTCTACGCTGTAACGTCAAGAGGCGGGTGCTACCGGCGGTCAAAGGAGATCAGGGGAGACTTAAGTGGTGGTGACCTTTAACCTGGGCCAGCCAGGTGATTGTAGAGGAAACGGCAGCAACAGGGGATATGGCTGGGAAAGCGAGGGGCTGACCGTTTGTGGTCTGGCTTGACTATGGGCGCCGGAAACGGAAGTGAGGAAAGGTTGAAATCGTGAGCTGGGGCCAGCTGGGTCCCCAAGAGCCACGACAGCGAGGCTGAAGGTTTGGCCCGTGAACGTGGGCAGTCACTGAAGTGTTCTGAGCGAGAGCCTGGCAGCCGGTGCCGGCGGGACCCGGGGGCAGGAGTGGGGAGGCAGCTGGTGTCTCGGGCGGGTGCCGGGTTTGGAGGGCTTGAACTGGGGCAGGGGCTGCCCTGGGGAGGGCGGGGAGAGGCCACCCTTACTGATTTGCGGAGGGGAGGCGGGCCCAAGGTCTGTCGCTGTGGTCAGTAGAGGCGGGGCCTGGACAGGGCCTCTTCCCTGCCTCTGATGCAGCTCTCCCACACTTGACTTTCAGCTGCTTTGACTCCGGTGGGTTCCAGGCCCAGAGTGGGAGTGAGAGGCTGTTGGGATCCCCTGAAGGAGGCTGTTCTCGTCCCTGAGGACCCACTGAGGGGGCTCCAGTATTCTTAGCACTTATTTCCAGGCGTTTGGTCATTTTCTCACCAAATTACCCCTTGAAATTTCTCCTGCCTGAGTTCAGCCCAGGAGGTTACTATTCTAGGAAGTTTCATCAAAATTCCTCTGGGCATTTGAGAGCTCTCTGAGCCTGGGGGGTGGCGGGGGGGAGGGGAGAGAGGGTGGGGAGGGGGAGGGGTGGGGGAGGGGAGAGGGTGGGGAGGGGAGAGGGGTGGGGAGGGGAGAGAGGGTGGGGAGGGGGAGGGTGGGGGAGGGGAGAGGGTGGGGAGGGGATCGGAGAGACCGGGGCTTATCTTCACCTGTGTTTTGGGAGCTGCTCCTGGGAACCAGTTCCTCCACCTGGAGATGCTCCTGGCCACAGAGCCTGCAGGCCGGGGCCAGAGAGGGTGGGCTGTGCCGTGTAACGTGAGGCAGGATGCCGCCTCTAATTGATCTTGTCCTCGCGTCTCCTGGAGCCATTTAATTAATTTATGATTGATGTTCCTGGACTTACTTGAGGTTAATTTATTATTGATGTCTCTTCATTATAGACAGTCTACCCTGCACCTCCCAACACATGGCTGCCCCTGCTGGGCAGGCCTCACGGTGGGGTGAGCTTGGGTGGGGCTGCTCCTCTGGCCCCCACCCCCACCCCCACCCCAGGGACAGCACCCTGTACTTGGCTTTTGCCAAACCCTCTCAGGTTTGGGGGTCGGGAGGCCTCAGGGCATCTGTCTCCAGGAGCCTTTGCCCAGCCACAAAATAACAGTAATGATAGCAGTCGTTTCCATTTTGTGAATTCGGGGAACTCAGCCTGGCACAACATACACTATAGACGAGATCCCATTTACTCCTTGTAATAGGTATCCCTCTACTCCCCCCATCCTTCTACCCCTGTCTTACAGGAGGCTCAGACAGGGTGAGTTACCTGCCCAAGGACACACAGCAAGTAGGTGGGAAGCCAGAGTTTGAAACCAGGACCCCTCCCTCTGCTCTGTGAGCCCTGCCTCTCCTTCAGGCCCACACAGCCCCCCCCTCCCGTGACGCCTTTCTTCCCTCCCCACTGCACCCCGGGACTGTCCTACCTGACGTGATCAGGGGGCAGAGCGCCAGCGCCCCTCTGAGCGTGTGTTGTTAAATGTTCGTGGCTTGTTCCCCTCGCTAATCCATGTCCTCATTGAAGGCTAACAGTGATGGCAAATAGCACTTACTGAGCGCACACGCCAGGCGCCATGCTAAGCACTTTACATGCGTTCGCTCATTTAATCCCCGTGACCACGCGAGAGGCAGGTGGTATTAACCCATTTCATAGGTGAGGTTTAGAGATGTGCTCTAGGCACTCAGCTAGTAGAGGGCAGGGCCTGCTGGACTCCAGCGGCCTTGAGATGCAGGGTGCTGTCTCGTTCGTCCTGTAGTTCTCACCTCTCTCCATCTGCTCCGGCCTGTGTATCAGATATCTGTATGTTTATCCAACGCCTCAAACCTTTTGCCTGTCTGGCCTGATGTGTCGGGCGCCATCCTTTGCCATGCGGACCAGGAGTATCTACTCCTGGGATCCCAGGATGGGTGATTTTAGGGAGACAGCAAGGCAAGTGGAGGGTGCTGGGCCTGGATTCTGCCCCTGGCTCTGCTGGGCAACTTCAGATGAGTCACTCAGCCTTTCTGAGCCTCGGTCGCCCTGTTTGTATAAGAGCAACAATGATACTCTCTTCTCCTTCATGGGCTGTCCCCATGCTCAGAGGTGATGCTGGATGGGAAAGACACTGTACTGATCAAGGGTTAGAATTGCTTGTGTGTGAGATGCAGAGCTTCAGGAGCTGGCGTGAAGGCCAGGAGCGCTTAAGCCGGGGCATAGTCCCAGGCCGGGGCATCTGCACCCACCCTCTGAGTTGCCCGGATGGGCTAGTGAATTCCATGGTTTGCCAGCTGCAAGGCCTTGCTCAAGGACCCTGTTGGGCCAAGAGCTGGGCAGGAGGTCCCTAGAGTGGGGGCCAGACCGCAGTCTGGTGTCCCGGTTGGCTGACCAGTGCCTGGGCCCTTGGAGGCCGCCCCACCTGTGCTGGGGCCTTGGGTTGTGTGGAAGTGCGTGGGGCCCACCTGGGGTTCTGGGCCTCACCACCCCTCTGGTCTCCCACACGCCTGGGCAGCCTGACCAGGCCGCTTCAGGCAGGGTTTGGTGAGGAAGGAGGATAGTTCACCACGCAGCCGCCGGGACCTCTCCTCACCCCTCAAAATATGCGGAAAGCCTGGTGAAGAGGTGAGCCTGCGTCTGTTCCGGAAAGCGGTGAGACTGTCAGCCTCTCGATGGCAGGCTTCCCAGGGCGTTGGCTAGAAACCCTCTGCTTTCTCATCAGCTTTACTCCGAGCACGTTTCAGCGCCGAGCTGGGCATGGGGAGCGCAGCGTGTGCTTTCAGGGCTCCCCCGGGCCCCGGAGAGGAGGGCAGAGGCCCCAGACTGTGGGTAGGGGCGAGGCCTGCCTGGCATGACTGTTGGAAATCTGTGGCCGGGCTGCAGTGAGGTGACAGCTGGTTTCACTTCCCAAGTTTCCACCCTCTGCAGGCGGGGATTACATCAGGCTCCACTTCATCCACGCTCCTGCACTGCCCTGGGACAGCTGCCCTGCTGCAGCTTCAGGCCGGCTGCAGGACCTCCCGGCAGCCCTGGGCCCAGCAGCCGAGGACACTGTCCTGGCCTTTGCAGTCTCGCTGGATGCACTACCTCCCAGTTGGCACTGCCCACCTGGCCCACTCGGGACTGCCGAGTCTCCAAGACGATGCTGCCCTTTCATTCCTCCCATCACCCACCTCTGATTCATTTTCTTTCTCTTTAAATTCAGTGTAACATAGGCCTGCAAACATGGACTTTAGCATAAAGCTCTATTCAAGTCCACTACTACTTGGGCAAGTCACTTAACCTCTCAGAGCCTCGGTTTCCTCCTCATCTCTAAAATGGGGGATCTAGCGGGATGTGGCACGCCGGGCAGCCGTCGGGATCAAATGAGACGCTACCTCTTTGGAAGTTCCACCCAATGCCAAGAGCACTGTCAGTGTTACCTGCTGTCCACTCTTCTGTCCCGCAGGCAGTGCTAAACTGAGAGGACCCTCCCCTTCCTGAGGCTGCGCCCTGCAGCCAGGCAACCCTTGCACCACCCCTAGCACTTCTCAGAGCTGGCAGCGTCTCTCCGTCCCTCTGGCACTGACCCTGTTCCCGCCCCAGCACTCTCTGAGGCTGCCCGTCCTTCTCTGGTCCCTCTCCTAGTTTGGTTTCCTTCCCTTTGGCGCCTCTTCCATCCAGCTGCCTTTTTTTTTTGGTCCACCTTTTCCTCCCTTGAGGCCTTTGGGGGAAGCCAGGTCTTTCCTTAGACACTCTCTGGCCCCCCTGTGCCAAGTGGCAGCCCCCCAGCCCCTCCCGCTCCCCTCAGCTGTGGGTGAGCTTGTGCGTCCCGAGCATGGCAGTCATGACTTGGCCTCACAGCCAAGAACACCGGCAGCCTTGACAAGTCCAGAGTCCCGTCCGGTCCGTTCCAGCCCTGGGAGCCGGTCAGTTGGGGCAGTGACTGGAGAAGGAGGCCAGCCTGCAGGGCCGCAAAGCCCCACCTGGGGCTGGAGGTTCCCGTGACAGCAAACCCTCCCTGTCCTCCTCGGTTCCAGAGACGTGTGGAAGGAGAAGGCCAGAGTCAACCCCAGTGTCCCGGAGCCAGAAAAACCAGCCGCATCTGGAGTCTCTTTCCTCCTGGGAAGCCAAGGAATTTTTCTCAAGAGGTGGTTTCAGCCTCATACCTTTGAGAGAACTTGGTCTTCCGCCGACACCGTCCCTGGGACTGGGGCCAGATTGCGGAGCAGGGAATAGTCCCTGCCACTTGTAAACTCCCGTCCACCCGTTCTCAGGGACACTTGTCCAGCAGCTACTGCACGCTTAACTCTGTGCCTGGAGCTGGGAATAAGAAAAGTTACCACCGCTTCCTCAGAGAGTTCCCAGGTCAAGGACTGACACATAAACAGACAAATGGAACAACAGCAACAATAGCAAAGCGAGTCCTCTCTGCCAGGCACCTTCCTAAGTGCTCTATGTGCCGTAACTCAGTTAATGCGAAGGATAGCGACCGCTCTCGTGCGGTGGGCGCTCACCGTGCTCTGTGCTGGGGCACTGCCCTGGGAGGGAGGCACGTGTGTTTGACAGCTGAGGGACAGGTTGAGGATCTCAGCTTCCCTGGAGAACTGAAGGGACCTGCTAGAGGCCGTGTACCTGCAGCTGGCCGGCTGGGCCTCGGACCCCCGTTTGTATGGCCCCTGCTCTCAGGGTGTTCCTTCTTGCTCCCCCATCTCGCATCAGGTTCGGGGACCCCGTGAACCACAGGAAGGACAGACAGGTTCCTACAAGAGGAAGACCCCCTATGGCCACCCTGTTGCTGAAAAGACAAGCCTGCCCACTCCTTCGCCATTGCCCGTGTGTGGGCCCGTCTGTGGCTCAGACCCTGCACCTCGCCGCCCTGGCAGGCCCCGGCAGGCAGCGCAGGAGGCTTCCTCTCACCCCCATGCCCCCTGCCAGCGGTGCTGAGCTGCTGGAGATTGTTCTCCTTGCTGCACTCTACCGTGCAGTTTAATAAACGGCTAACAGAGGGCCCCCGTGCTCTGGGGCCGCCTTCTCCATTTCTTGGGCCCTTCAGAGAGCCTGACCCCCACCCCCACCCCAGGTGAACCCCATTCAGCAGGCTTCCGGTGGCGGTAACTAAGCCGGGCGCCCAGCCCACCACCTGCTCAGTACTTTAACCTTAATGGTGTAACGAGCGCCCATCATAAAGCAGCTGCAGCAGTGCATCCTGGGACGTATAAATTATAGGAGCCCTCTGGAGTTGTACTTGGAAATGGCGCAAGTGGAAGGTTGAAAGGGGCCGGCCTCGCTGGGCTGAGCACGGCTATTCTCTGCTGCCTTTCAAAAGGCCCACGGAGCTGAGTCTGGCTGAGAAGAAAGAATGTCCTCAGACCAAGCTGAACTCCTGGTTGCTCCGCCCCGGTTCCCACTTCCTGGCCCCGGCTGTGTCCGCAGAGCCTGCGGGCTTAGGAGGCGGAACCCCTACCCCGGCCTGGGCCGCAGAGCGAGTGGGCCGGGAGGGAAGAACACAGGCGTAGACGCAGCAGACAGGGAGGCCCCCCCACCCCCCGGCCCGCCGTTTCCCGGGGAGCGGTTGGTCCGACTTCCCCCCCCGCCCCCCCACCCCCGCCGTCTCCGAGGTCTCATCTGTAAAGTGCAGAGTCGGAGGCAACCTCTCACAGTGGTTGTGGGGCTTGAACAGGAATCCGCAGGGGGTGTCGTGATTTGGGGTGAGGGGCTCTGGAGCTGGACCGTACCGCTTCTAGTTGCAGCTTCTGCGGGCAGCACTTGTGAGACCTTAACCAAGTCAGTTAACCTCGCAGCTGCAGAATCTCAGCTGGAAAATCAGGGGAATAATTGACCTGCGTCTGAGGAGTGTTAGGATGGGGTTAAGGTCTCAGCAAAGTGCTGCTTTAGGGACTCCCCCGGCGGTCCAGTGGTTAGGACTCTGAGCCTCCACTTCAGGGGGCATGGGTTCGATCCCTGGTCAGGGAACTAAGATCCTGCAAGCCTCGAGGCGCTGCCAAAAAAAATTAAAAAGTGCTGTTTTAATGGGCACACAGATCCCGAGCTTGCCAATGCAGCTTCCCGTGGAGGCTGGATGGGACCCCAGATCTGCTCCTCAGGACGTGGCTTGCGGAGCACACCTTGAGCAGCCAGGGCACAGCGTTCGACCCCTAGGAAGTGCTTGCTACGTGCCACCTGTGATCGCCCCTCCAGGCACAGTGCCCGTCGCCGGCACCCACCCGGGGCACCCACACAGGCTTAGCTGAGCGCTCCTGAGTGTGGCCCATGAGCCAGCCGCAGCCCCTGGAAACAGGTTAGGAAAGCAGAATCTCAGGGCGCCCCTCTCTCCCTGCACTGAATCCGCATCTCTGGAGTGGGGCCCAGGACTCTGCAGTTTAACCAGCTCCGAGGTGCTGCCTCTGCTTGCTCAGCTAGGAGGAGCATTGGTGGGCTTCATCCTCGAGAGCAGGGCTTCTCTGAGTGCAGGGAGGTTCAGAATCTCCTGGGGTTGGCCGTGACGGGGCTTGCTCAACCACAGGCTCCTGGGCCCTACCTTGGACCAACAGCTTCAGAATGTCTGGTAGGGCCTGGAAACCTGCATTTCCCATCTCCTCCCTGCCGGTTCAAGTTTGAGAGTCACTGGAAATCACTGACTGTCTGAGAGCTGTGGAGAAGGGCAGGACCCCCATCCCTACCCCTCTCCCCACGATCTGCACAAGGCCCCGCCTCTGCTGGGGGAGAATGAACCCTAGAGAGAGCCAGGAGCCCCGGGCTCCAGCACCACCCCATGGGGGCCTGGAGCCACTCATCCTGGGGCCCAGCTGTGGGGCTTTTCTCACAGGGAGAAGAGGGAAACAGCCTAAGGGCCACCAGTAGGGAACTGGTTGAATAAACTCATATACTCCATGTGCATGGACTGCTCCACAATAATGAGGGAAGGCAGGGCTGGAAAAATGTTAAATGAGGAGAAATGTTCACCTTCTCTAGCTCAGTGAAAAGCGGTAGGTACGGAATGATCCCATATTTGAACAGGGAAAAAAAAACTAGACAGATGTTAATAGTTAATAATTTTCCTAGAGGGATCATGGATGATTTCTATTTTCTTTCCCTTTCTCTTTCTCTTTTTTTGGTTTCTGTTTTCTGTGGAGAACATGTACTTTGTGATAAGAAGGAAAAAGTAGGCATAGATAAGCATGTCTGGTCCAGGGTCCTCAGGACACAGGTGCCAGTGGCAGCCCCAGACTCCCAGGACAGTGTTTCTCTTGCTCGACTTACCCCCGCTGGGGTATCCTTCACCTTGGTCCCTCCTTTCCAGGCTGTGCCCAGTGTTCCACAGTCCTTCCTGCTGTTTCTCCCACTTTCTCACTTCCTCTCTGCTTTGAGTCTTCCCTGGTGATGGCGGGGCACGTCCTCCTCTTTACACAAGAGGAACGAGTGGGGAGGGGAGAGCCGAGGGATGGGAGGCCCCCCCCGGCTTGCAAGCCTCTGGGGCAGAGTTCAGTTTTCATCAGGGCATCGCCTAGGAGCCTAAGCCTAAGTTCCAGAATCTAGGCACATAGAATGTGCTTGAGAAGTAATGGTTGAAGGAATGACGCTTGGAATGCAGCCAACAAGAGGACACGGACCCATAGCTGTGTGACCTTGGGCACATCAGCGCACCTCTCTGGGCTTAAGAGTCTTCATCGCTAAGAGTCAGGGAGTCTTGAACTCTGATTTCCCCGGGCCCTTCCAGCTCTCCTCTCTGGTGGGTCACATACCTTCCCACTCCTGCTCCTTTGCCTGATTTTCTAAGCAATTTGTGTTGTCCAGGAAGACCCCACCTGTCCGTTCCAGCTGCCCAGTAAGAGTGTGTGCAAAAGCAGCTGCTCAGGGCAGGGCCCTCAAGGCAAGAGACAAAGGGAGGAGCAGGAAGAAGGGAGACCCATGGTGCTGAGAAAGCCACCAATAGTAGAGGGCTTGAGGGCATCTGAGCGTTCCTGGATCTGATATAGTGGCCTCCCGTGTGTCATTTTTCATCTTCTCCTGACCGAAGCTGCCTTTATCCCAGTGCCTCTTGCCTGGCTTTGCAGCTGAGACCCAGTTTCCATCAGGCCCCAGCAACCCCGAGTGTGGCCCTTTGAGCTGCTGTTTTCCAATGAGTGGCTCAGTGGAGAGAAGGGGTGGGAGAAATCCATTCAAGCCATTTGTTTTAAAGACATTTCAGTAAACTCATGGGATTTGTGGTTACATCTTTTCAATGTTCTTTCAAAGAAATGGGTGGGTTTCTGGGTCTCTCCAACCACCAACTCCCCTGCCTGGCAGCAACCTAGAGGCAGGAGTTGGGAGCTAACGGCGGTGCTCAGCACAGAGCGCTTCCAGGGCAGAGGAGAGGGAGACAGGCTCTGTGCTGGCTGGGGCCCAGCCCCTGCACAAGGTGCATTGGCCCCCGGGGTTTCTGGGAGGCTTCTGTGTGCGGGGGGGCAGGGGGAGGTGGCGGAAAGAATGAGCCTGGTCTCGCTCCTCTTTCTGCCTGGTGGTGAACTCCTGCTCAGCTGTGAGCACCCTCCTGGAAGCCTTCTCTGTCTGCCTTGGGCTAAGCAGCTGACCTTGCTGTGGGGTCCCTGGCATCAGAGCCTTGTACTCACTGACCTGTGTGTGGATTTCCTCCTCATTCTGCACTGTGAGTGCCTCAAGGTTGGGGCTTGTCATCTTCATGTTCATAGCCCCAGAGGCTCCTTCTTTTTTTTTTTTTTTTTTTTTTAATTTTATTTTTGGCTGCATTGGGTCTTCGTTGCTGCGCACGGGCTTTCTCTAGTTGCAGTGAGCGGGGGCTACTTTTCATTGTGGTGGCTTCTCTTGTTGTGGAGCACGGGCTCTAGGCGCATGGGCTTCAGTAGTTGTGGCACATGGGCTCAGTAGTTGTGGCTCACGGGCTCAGTAGTTGTGGCTCACGGGCTCTGGAGCGCAGGCTCAGTAATTGTGGTGCACGGGCTTAGTTGCTCCGCGGCGTGTGGGATCTTCCTGGACCAGGGCTCGAATCCACGTCCCCTGCGTTGGCAGGCAGATTCTTAACCACTGCACCACCAGGGAAGTCCCCAGAGGCTCCTCCTTAAGATCCTGTTGAGCGCATCTGAAGCCTCGGCTGGGCGGGTCTGCTTCCCCACCCTGGTCTCGGAGCCCACCTGAGGCAGTGGGTGGGGCGGACTCAGAACATCACCCTCCCCTTACCTATGCCCAGAAGGTGGTCCTACCTGGGCAGGTGTCAGGCTGGAAGGGATGGGAGTAATGGAGTAGGTGGCATTCAACAGTGAGGCACCGGCCCGGCAGGACCTTGCCCACCAGGCCCCCTGCACACTCAGGCAGCCGGAAGCAGTGAGGTGACCGCTAATGCCAGTCGCCAACCGGTCTGGCGGGTTTGTGGGGACCTGGCTGGGTTTCTTGAGGGATGGGGTGTCCTGCTGGGAGCAGGCTTTGTGCCTGTCCTCTCTGTCTTTACCCTTTCAGGCTGCTCCTCTCCTGGCCTTGCTCTCCTCTCGGCCCCGCCTCCCTCCTCTTGGGCAGAGCCTTGACCCTGCCCTTTCTGGGTTCAGGGCAGCCTTTAGTGGAGGTGCCCAGGCAGGAGACTAGCCAGGGCCCCACAGGAACGAGGTGGGCCCGTGAAGGCCTAGAGGCACTGAGACCCTGGGAGGCAGGATGCCCAGTGGCTGGGGAGACGACAGGCACGGGGCCGGAGCTGGCGGTGGCCTTGGCGACCGTGCTCCCACCCCCTTCCCCACTGCTGCGTCAAGCATAAGGGACCAGAGCCCCGAAGAGGCCACAGGGCAAGGCCTAGGGCCTGAGCCCTCACTTGTAGGGCTCCTCTGAGCCCTGACTCCTCCCTGCCCCGCAGCCAGGCTCCCCTCTCAGGGAGCAGGAAATGGGGGCGTTCTCTCGCCCTCTGCTGGGAGGGGCTGGGCACCCCGCCCCGGAGGTGTCAGCGGCACTGTCACCCAGTGGTGAGTGCGGGTGCCGGGATTTCCCTGGCTGACTCACTCACCCCGGCCTGGCTGTGCGTCTGCCCAGGCAGGAGCTGTTTGTGAAGGTGTCTGGGTAGCGAGAGCGGCTCACACAAAGGGAGTCCCGGGACCCGGGGGGGTGGGGGCCGGGGGGAGGGGGGCAGTTCCCTCCACGGAGCCCTCAGGCCTCCCTCCTACCCCACGGCACGCCCCCCGCCCCTCCCCACCTAACCCCACACCTCCATCGTGCATAGTGGCCCCACTTCCCAACACAGGAGGAGCCGTGAGGGATGGAGGGTCCTGAGCCCAGAGAGCGGGCCTGGCCGCTCCCTGCCTCCCTGAAAGAGTCCCCCAAGGGTGATGAAACGCCTTCCCGCCAAAGAACAGAGAAGCCATTGATTCCCTTGATCCCCAGGCGTTTCACAGACAGGGCGGCCCGCTGGGGGGACTGAGAGGCAGGAAGTGGGGCCAGCACAGTGACCCAGCCCAGGGGCCAAGGACCCTTGGAGAAAGGGTGAAAATTGTCGGCTCCCCTCCAGAAGAATTCACACAGGCCTGTGCGCAATTTCCGGGCCCACAGATGCCCCGGAGCACAGCCTCGGCCCCCCGGGCTGCCAGCGGCCTGTGCCGCCCTCCAGAGAGCAGGCCGCGGGACGAAGGTGTCGCAGTTACGGCGTGTGGGGGCCTGGGGAGGACCGAGCAGACAGAATGTGGAGCGCGCGGCTGGAGAGCGGGCCTGTGGGGGCGGCAGCAGCAGGGCCGCGTGGGGCAAGCCGGGCTGGGGGTGGGATGGGATGCACCGTTCTGGGTGATTGCCCCAGAGCGCCTGCCTTCCACTTGCCGAAGCGAGGGGGAGTCGCCCCCTGACCTCTCCAGGCTGGAATGGCAAGGGCCGGCAGCCCCCCACCGCCCTGGGGGCCAGGCTGCCAGGGCTGAGGTCCCTGGGCGACATCCAGGACCCTGGCACAGTTCAGTCTAGGTGGGCAGCCTTCTCAGCCCCCTACCCACCCTCCTGGTCTGGTGAGAGATGCAGCGGTTTTTGTTGGCTGGGTGCCGGCGGGGAGCTCCAGTGTCTCTGATGAGCGGGCTGCCTAGCCCCCTGGCCTGCATGTCCAGCCTTGTTGGCCACACTAGTCCCTCTGTGAGCAGGCTGAGGGCAGGGTGGCCCGGGGAACGAATGGGGTTCGCGGGCCCAGCCTCCAGAGCAGTGGGGCTGCAGACACAGCCACGAGGGCAGGGCTCTCCCTCCCCGCTCTCAGCTCAGCCCCCTGCTGCTGTCGGGCATGGAGGCTGCTTCCAGGCAGGGCACGGGGGAGGCCTGGCCTGAACTGGGTTGGTCCCTCGAGACAGGGCCAGCACACCTCAGCCCTCCAAGGGCAACCCTGCACAGGAGGCTGCGGAGGCCCCGGGAGCTGGGTTGCAGGCCAGGGGTCATGTTCTGCCCCCGACCTGCTGCTGACCTTGGTGTGGCCTGGGGCAGGTCTCTGCATCCTTAGCCCTCACTCTCCTCCCTGAAATGAGCATGTGTGACTCAGTGGCCCAGAAGGTTCCTTCCCACCCAGATGTTCTCCTGTTGTTCACTGAGCCCCCAGCTTAGAGACTGAGGGAGGGCCTGAGGACCTTCTCCTGATGTGCCTAGGTGGCCAGGTGCGCCCGCACCGTGGAGCAGGGCAAAGGTCCTCTCTTGGACTCTCCATGTCTCCTCCCTCCTCCCTGGGGTGATGGGCTAAAGTGAGATAATGGCCACAAGCTTCCAGTACAAGACCTCTGACGGGTCGTTGGGCTCTCGCTAAACAGTAGTTGGTATTGTCACCCTTATTATCATTACGTTTGAGATGTTATTATTGTGGTGGAGTTGGCTCCCCAGAGCCTGCAAGGGGCTCCCTGGAAGGGATGGTGTGGCCCATGCCCTGGGCTGGCATCCAGGCCCCCAGTCTGCTTGAGAAGCAGGAGGGCAGACGGGGGCAGCTGGAGGGTCTGGGCGGGCGGGAGGGGTCCTGTCCCCAGTTCAGGCGTGGCTGAGCCACCGACTCCCATCTGCAGAGGGGCGGCCCGCCCTCCGCGACTTGGCTGGGAGACCTCAGAGCTGAGGAGTGCGTGTTCTCCAAACATCTTGTTCACAGCAGATGGCAGCCACAACTCCCTCTCTCCCTGCAGTTCCGGCTGCACTTCCCTTCCCTGCGCTCACCCTCCTGTTAACTCTGCTTTCTGCTTTTGGAGGTGGAGAGGCAGCCTGCAGCCCCCGAAGCCGCCTCTGACTGTGGTGAAGCTTGGTGCTCAGAGCGTGGACAGTGTCCAAGGGAGGGGAAACCTCGAGCCCCCATCTGCCTCGTCAGGGAAGCCGTCTTGCCCAGGTTCCCACACTCCGTCTTAAGTCTCTTTGGCCAAACAGGCCAGCAGCGTGATCTCAGAAGAACAAGGGCCTGGGCCTGGTTTGACTTTTCTTGAGCAGCTGCTAGGCACCAGGCACTGTCTGGGTGCCACGGACACAGGCAGAAGATGCAGCCCCGCCCTCTAGGAGCTCCCAGCCTGGTGGGGAACCAGGGTACCTGGGGCGGGAATGGAGGGGCGCTGATCAGGTCTGCCTCGGGGTTGGCAGGCTTCCATGGGCTTCACTGAGGAGGTGGTGTTTAGGCTAAGCCCTGACGGGCTGAGGAGTTCCCAGGAGAATAGGATTAGAAAAGGCATCCTGTGCAGCGAGAAGGGCCTGTGCAAAGGCACGGAGGCATGAAGAGCTCAGACCCTGCAGAGCGCTCGACTGTGGCGAGTGGTAGAGCAGATAAAGGCCGAGCTACTTCATCAGCGTGAGCCGTTCAACCCCAGGGTGGGGTCTGCAAGGAGGGGCAGACAGTGCCCCTCTGGCTGCTTGTGGGGCAGGGCCAGCCTGAAGCAGGAGCCCTGCATGGGGGCCAGTGGGGCCCTAAGCAGCTGGAGGGAGTTCTGGGATCTGACTTATGGCTGCCCTGAGTTTGGGACCAGCAGGAGCATCCCCTGCTGGTGGAGCATCCCCTACTGGTGAAGCAGCACCTGCTGGTTGAGCCGTAGGTTAGAAGTCTCCCCCAGGGGCTGAGGCCAGGAGGCGATGAACGAGCATGCCCTCGGAGGGTGTGGTGCAGACTTCCACGGTGCTGCCCCTCGTTCTGTGACCTGTCCCAGCTTCACCCCACATCCATGTGGCACTGGACAGAGCCCCCATGAATCGAGACCCTAGTCTATGCCAAACTGCACTAAGTGCTCCCACGCGGGCCTCCTCCCCTTTAACCCTCACGAGAGCGGTGCACGTGGGCATCACCCCAAGGTCCTGAGACTTGTTCAGAGTCACCCAGCCAGGATGTGGCCAAGCTCCAGGCCCAGGTCAGCCTGACCCTCCCCTTGCACGCCTCCTGCGGGGTTACGTACGTACCCTGTCCCCTAGAGAAGTCTCGGTGTGCAGGGTTGGGTGGGGGTGACCCACAGTATTTGCTTTTCCCAGCCCTGCTTTTGCTGCGCCGCCAGCACCTGGCTGACTGTTTGCCCAAGGGTTCGTCCTCCAGGAAGATGGGTGGGGCTGGATGGGGGTGGCAGGCAAGTGGTCCGCTGCTTCTGGGCTTCCACCCTTTTTGCATAACTGAGAAGGGCTGCACTGCCCATAAGCGCCACACCCTGCAGTCCGCGATGCTGCCCCAGCAGTGCCTGGCCTCGCCCACGCAGAGCATGTGACTTTGCAGTGCTGGGCCTGGCATGCCTGGCGTGCCAGGGCAGCAGTCGCAGCGGCAGCTGGACAGTCAGCAAGGAGCAAGAGAGGTCCCCAGAGCCCTTGTGTCAGGCAGGGCACCAGTGTGGAGGCGAGGGGTGGCATCAATGGGACTTTTGTGTGGCCAGGGTCAGAGGAGCACATGGCCCAAGCCAGGAGCGTTCCACCAGACCCTTCTGCCCCTTCCTTTCCTGGGGCTGCTGCGCCTGTCCACGGCCCCTGCCCTTCCTCCCAGCGAGGAGAGCCTGCCTGGATTCAACCAATCCCTGGCCTGCCCTCACCCCCTTTCAGAAGAATCAGCCCCAGGAACTTCCCTGGCCCTGGGCCCTCCCCTCCGCCTGCCCTCCTGAGAGTGGCTTTCACTGACCCCGAATGTGCTGGTGGCTCCCTGAGGCCAGGGGCCTGGTCCTCGGGGCCAAGGGAAACAGATCAGGTAAACAGAGGCTGGGAGGGCCTGGTGTCCCAGGGGAGAGGGAGCCCTTTCTTCCCCGGAGCTGGGACCCCAGGGAGACGCCTGCATTAGCTGGGCAGGGAGCCGCCACCTCCCTCCCTGCAGTCTTGCCTGTGGCTCCGGTCCTGGGAGAATGAGGAATCTCGCCTCACTGCAGGGTGCCCACCTTGCTTTGCACTGTGGCCTTTAGCAAGCCCACTGCTGTGGCCTGTGGTCACTCCACCACTTGGTAGCTGTCAGACAGGCGGTGAGGAAGAGCAGGCTGTCGCCAAGAGGCTGTACTGCACCCAGCATGGGCAAAGAGCTCCGTACGCAGAGGGGAGCCAGGAGAGCGTCCTCGCTCAGGCTTGGGGACAGCCTTCGCAGGTGGGCGCAGCTGCAAGTCACCCATGCTGGCCCTTGGGGGGCCGGCTGTGTGCTGGGGCTGGGGAGGCAGCCTGGTCCCTCCACCACCACCTCTTACCTGGGGAGCAAGGCTGACATGGAAGAGGGGAGTCTCCTTCTAAGTCACAGTGGCCGCCAGGCCCTGCCCAGCCCTCTCTCCTGCTGCTGGTCAGGGATGGGTGCCCGCTTGGGGACAGACACAGAGTCTGCAAGCTCGGGAGGCATGTTAAACAGCCCCATCATCAGGCCTTTCATCCAGAAGGAGGTTCCTTAACGTACCTGTGCTCGAGCCCCTCTTACAGGAAGCGGGGCTCCGAGAGGTTGCACCTGGCCCACAGTTCGTAGCAGCCGAGCCCATACCAAGCCTGGATTCTCTGACAGCGAGCCCCATGCGTCCCCCCCTCTGCCCCCGACTGAAACCAAAGTGCTAATAAATGAGCACATCGATACATAATTCATCCCACCTGGGATCCCTCTGGCCTTTTTTCTCTGAGGAACTCTGAGCCCTTCCCAGACGTGATCTCATGTGTCCTCCCAAGGCCCAGAAGAGTTGAGAGGAGGCCAGGCGCTGAGGGTGGTGGAAGGGCCGCACAGAGCGGGCCACGGGGCCTAGAAACCAGCCTGCCCGCTGTCCAGGCCCCCTTTAGCCCCCTGCCTCTGGTAGGGGAGATGCTGGGGCGGGGACGTGTCTCCCGGTGGGCCTGTGCTCTGCCTCTGGTCTCCCGATTGTGCAGGTGTGAGCCAGGAGGAGAAGGGACGCTGGGAGAATCCTGATGGGGCCCCACGGGGGGATGTGGGGGGGGGATGTCGAAGCCCAGGGCTCTGTCTTAAGGGGAAGTAATCTCGTTGTGAGGCTTTTTATAGTGCTTTCCTTCTAAGAAGCCTCCGCTCTGTCTTGTTTGTTCTCCTCACATTCCTAGGAAGTTGGCAGAGAGCAGATGAGGGTCACGGGGAGGAGGCAGAATGAGGATCTGCAGGGCAGGCCCTTCACCAAGTCGTCTCCTGTCCCCCAGCGGCCCAGGAGGCAGCCACTGTTCCCGTCTCCATTGTCTGGAGAGGAGCGAGGCTTAGAGGCCTTAGAGGGTCACAGGCAAGTCACTGACGGCCTAGGTTTGGGCCTTGGTTCGGATTGATTTAGAACACTGTGCCTAGAGTGGTCCTTCCTGGCCCCTCTCCCTCCCAGGGCAGCCGTTCAGTGGCATCGGTATTTCAGCATCTTCCCTGGGATTGTGTCCCCCAGGCAGAGGCCGAGGGCCTTGGCACTTGAGCGTTCAGGGGAATTAAAAAGCGAGTCCTGGGGAAACGGGAGATCGCTGAGGCTCTAAGAGGGGAGTCATTCCCCAGGCGCTCCCTTTCCTCCTCGCTGACAGCGGGCCCCAGGATCCCGGGGAGCCCCCCTGGCCACCCGGCCTGCAGGCACATGGGTCCCTCAGGGACCCTGCCTCTGGGAGGGGACTCGAGTGCCCACTGCGTCCCGAGAGCACGGCCCGCAGTGCCCTCCCCGCTGATGTGCGCCCGCCCCCCAGTGGCAGGTGGGCACTACAAGCCACCCCCCCACGGACAGGCCAGCTCATCAGTGCGGTGGAGCCCCTCAGTGGGGTGTGGGGCTGGGGTGGTGGTTGACCAGCAGACAGAGACACCCTCTTCCCGAGCCTGTTTCCCCTCCTGTAGGGGGTTCCCATCAACTCTGAGGTCTCCTCTGCCTGAGTTACGCCCCCCCCCACCCCGCGTGGCCGTATCCGTGGTCAGAGCCAGTGGCCAGAAGAGTAAGGAGTTGAACATTGAAGGAGAAATGCCTCCAACCTCAAGCTCATTGTGGCGAGCCCTCAGGTGTGGGAGCAGAGCCCAGGGACCACCCCTGAATGGGTGCCTGCTGGACCGACACCCTGGCCTGTGGCACGCCCGAGGGCAGGACTGGGCCGAGCTGAAGCTCTGGGGAGTGCGTTCCCCCAGGAGCAGGGGAAGCAGGGCGTGGTCCATCCTTCCCGGACTGCAGGAAGCGCTCCAGAGCCCACCGGCCCGGTGTCTCAGGGCTCCGAGGGCTGCTGCAGTGCCGGCCCCTCCGCCTGTCCAGCTGCACGGCAGTCAGGCTGGGGCATCCTCGGCAGCGCCCGTCCCGTCGGTCACCACTGTCTGCTAAAGCTCATTCTGAGCCCTGCTCCTCTCCCCACACCCGTCGTGCCCGCCTTGGCCCGGAGTTTCCCACTGCTCCCAGGATGAAGCCTGGCTCACGAGACCCCAGGAGCGTCTCCAGCTTGGCCCTCCCGTCTGGCCAGTCTGGTCTTTAATCCGCGTCCTCCAGGCTCTGCACACGGGCCTCTTCCATGTGTTCCCCCGCTACTCTCTCTCTGTGGCCGCCTTACTCCGTCTTATCCTTCAGGTCTCAGCTCCGGCTCCCAGCTCTTAAGACAGCTGCCCCTCACCTCCCTGCTCAGGCTCTGACACGACCCCTCTTCTGAGCACAGGTCGTAGAATTTTTCACCGTTGTGTGTGAAGATTAGCTTGAAACCTCTTTCCTTCTAGCCTGTCAGCTCCGGGAGGGCTGGACCCACCTGGGCCTTTATTTACTGCCGTGGCCCCTGGCATGTAGCGGGCACTCCGTGCGGTGGAGGGTGGAGGGTGGCTGCATGCGTGAACTTAATTTTTACTAGGCTTCACCTGTGTTCACACCCCCAGGCCCCACCTGGGGAGCTGTTCCCAGCCTCTTCTCGCCTCACATCCTGGCGCCACCCTGAGCCCGGGAGTCTGAAACCAAACTCTGGCCACATGTGAGGGCTAGGGTCCTCACCGCTGCCGGGCCCGGGGCCGCCTCATATCCTGTGCTCCTGGGTCAGCCCAGCCTGGGGTTTGGGGCCCGGGTCCGCCTGGGGTCTCTGGAGGAGGGAAGGGCTCACTCAGACGCCTGCCACCGATTAGAAGAAGGACAGTCACAGTCGAGTGCATCCAGGGAGGCTTCTGGGGAGATGGCAAGTTTGGAAGCAGGTGGGGTTGCCGAGGAGCCGTGGACTGAGGAGGGGGCCGGGGGCCCGGGGTCAAGGGGCCTTGGAGCCTTCGGGCTTGAGGATGGAGGCTGTGGTGGGTGGTTACGGGCCTCGCCTCCTGTCTCCTCTGTGGGTCGGCCAGGCCTTCGCTTTCTGGGGACCCAGTGTCCCGGGCGCTTGCCGCCAAGGTGGTAGAAAGGTTGTGGGAGACTCGGGGCTGGGAAGCCGCAGCCGTCCCCTCAGCCCTGGCGGGGACCCCGCTCAAGGTGGGGATGGGCTGTCGGGCTGCAGGGACGTTCTGGTCGGGCTGCTCCATCTGACGCTGGCAGGGAGGGGCACCCAGGAGGCCCCTGAGCCCACGATTCTAGGTCACCTCCTGCACCATCCAGCGGCAGGAGTGGTATTTATAGCAGCCAGCAGCCGCCGAGGGTGGGGCAGTCAGCAGGAGCCGTGACGCAGGCCGCCCCCCTCCGGTCCCCTAGCTCTCGCCGACTCCCTCACCCCCGCTCCGCCCCACTCCAGAGCCTTCCTGGGCAAGCGGCAAAGGGCTGGGCCTGCCGAGGGAACAGGCATTGCCTCACTCCCCGCCGAGCCCCAGAGGAGACAAGGTGCCACCTTCTGCCTGGCAGGAGCCTCGGCCTCAGCCCATCTGGCCAGGACGCTGTCTGTCTCCTGAACCCCAGGCGGGCATCCCGTTAGCACTCAGTGCACGGCCCTGCTGGTCTCTCTCGACGGCGCCGTCAGCTCTTGTTGAAAGGTTCGTCCCCTGGAGTCACCAGCAGCTTTGCCGACCTCCCCAGGGCCGGCAGGTGCAGTGAAAGGCCTGTCTCATCCCTACTGGTAGTGGGCAGTTAATGGGGCCATGGGCACCTGCCCCAGGTTGACTGGGAGAGGCCCCGCCAAATGCCCATTAGCTCCCTGCCGTGACCTTGTTAAGTGGTTATGGAGTGCCACGCAGGGCTGGAAGGACGGGCAGCAGTCCAGCCCTCGGTCACCAGGGCTGTGCCGGGCAAGTGGCCGCGGCTCCACCTCCTGCCACACCCAGGGAGGAGGCCAGGAAGCAGAGGCCACAGAAGTGACAGTGTGACGAGGCTGGGGCCCCAGGCCCTGAGGGTGAGTCCTCTGGGAAGGAAAGTGACACCCAGCTCCGGAGCCGGAGGTCGGGCCCTGCTCTCTCCGAGCCTTCACCTGCCCAGATACAGGGCAGGACCGAAGGGCGTGAGGAGGCAGAAGGCTGACCTTTGTCAGGTGCCTGATGGGGTGGCCCCCACTGTGGAGGCCAGTGCTCCCCCCATTTCCAGTCTATGTGGCCCCGAGCCTCTGGGCGCATCCCCCAGGCCAGGAGAGAAGCAGGGGGAGGCCAAGGTTTCCTCCTTGGGGGCCTCCAGTGTAGCGGAGAAGGTGAGGCGGGAGCACCCGGAGCCTGCGGGAAGGTGGGCTGCCACTTCGCTGGTTAGCCACAGGCTGACCAACCAGGGCTGGGGCTTAAGGCCAGCTGGACAGGCCCTGAGCTTCACCGGGGAGGAGCCCCTGGAGTGAGCGGGCGTCTGGAGAGCAGGAAGCACTGGGCAGGGTCCGCTCCGTTGATGAGCAGGAGATGGACATGGGAGCAGGAAGCAGGCTTGCCCAGTGGCAGGGCCGGAGGGGGCTGTTGGTGGAGAGCTCTGTAGCTAATGCTTGGGAGTTGTAATCTTATTTAAAGGGCAGTCGGGAGCCCTAATGCACTTTTGAGGAGGGGGTTGATTTAACTAAAACTGTAAACGTGTGTGCGCCTAGCTAATGCTACCAAGCCCCCGCTCTGTGCCGGACCCGGCTTTCAGCACTTCACAGCTTTGAACTCACTTTGTCCTCTTCCACGAGGGAGGCGCTGTCATCACCATCCTGTTTTACCGAGGAGGAGGAAGCAGTGGTGGATTCGTCTTGGGAAGTGACTCCGTGCCGTACCGTACTTTGAAGGTCACGGCTCAGTGCACGTCTGAGTGGACAAAAGCCGGGTCCAGCCCTGTCCTCCATCCAGTGGCCTTCGAGCCCGCACCGCTTCCCGGAGGCCTGTGGTCACGTGCTTGGGTCTGGCTTTGTCGTGCCTGGGGAGGTGCGAGGGGATGAGGGGCCTGTAGGAGTCTCTGAGCACCTGGCTCAGTGTTTCCTTTGGCCCTGTGTGGCTCAGGCCAGGCAGACACGTGTGATGGTCGAATTAGCTTGGGCTCCTGGGTGGAGCCGTCCTGCACCAAAATAGCAAGTAGAACTCTAGAAGTCAAGGCCAGAGTGGACCTGACAGGTCATCCTGTCCAGGGCCTCTCAAACGTTTTTAAGCACTGAGACCGTTTAGCTCAAACACAGTGTTACCAGCAGCCCCAATACGGAAAAGCCGCTCTGGCCACGTAGCCTGCAAACCCTCGCCTGCTGTGACCGTCTCCCCTCCTCTGGGGGTGTCTGAGGTTTCCAGAAACCCACTTGGGAGAGCACTGCCATCCGCTCACTGGGCACAGGAGGGGAGGGCCACAGAGGGGCAGGGCCTGGGCTGAGGCCCGAGGGCCGTTGGAAGCAGCACCTACCACCTCCAGCGATGCTCTGTGGCGGGACAGGACGCCGGCCCTCCAGTCACACGCGGGAACTCTGCAGACCTCCTCCCCCGGGAAAGAGCTTGTGTTACGCAGTCACTCGATCCCTGCCTGCTTCTGCGATGCCCAGGGAATGGTTGAAGTGAAACTCAATAGCCTGAGTGCGGGCCTGTGCCCTAGATGGCCATGCCGCCCAGGCAGGTGGCCCCTCCGCCGATCCTCCGTGGCCCGTGCAGCCTCCCGGAGTCTGGAGAGCATTTCCCCCAGTGCAGGCAGAGGAGGCAGGCGCGATAGGACCGTGATGGCACAGGGTATGCTGGGCGTGGGGGTGGGTTCCCAGAGGGGAGGTGTCAGGCTAGGTGTGCCCACTTAACATCCTCATTAGCAGCCTCGCTAGGGGGTCCCTCCTGAAGTGGAGGGTGCTAATTCCTCTCAGAGGTGTTGCCGCACCTGGAACGGGGAGTCTCTTCTCGGAAGCTCTTGGGAAGCCGGCCAGAGCATTGCAGATGAACTGCCTTCTGGGGGCCCCCCAGGCACTGGCTCGCAGGAGAGCAGAGGCCCTGGGGGAGGTGAGGGGCGAGAGGGCCTGGCGGGGACTGCCGGTAGGATGCAGAACTGGGCATCCAGCCCTCAGGGCATCCGGCCACTGAGCCACTGAGCTGGGAACACAGACAGACAGGGGCATTCCGCAGGAGCACAGGTGTGGCCTTGGGCCGGAGCTCCCCAGTCCCAGCTGAGCCGTGGGATGGTGATTCCCATCTCAGTGGCTCTTCGTGGATTAAGGAGGCAGAGCCAGCGAAGCCTCAGCCTGGCAGGTGGGGCTCCTAGGAGAAGCTGCCATCCCTGCCTGAGAAGGTAGGTCAGGGCATTGTGTAGGCTGGCACGGGTGAGGGCAGGCATGGGTCAGCCTGGTGCCAGGGGTTGGGAGCAGGGCCTTTCCGTGTGGGAGGCTTGACTTCCCTCACGGAGATCAGCGGCCCTGCCACAACTCGGGCAGTGAGGACGAGGTCTGAGCGCTCTCAGGAGAGGTGATGGATAAATAATACTGATATCAACTAATACTTCCCGAGAGCTGAGCGCTTCATATGCCTTATTTCACTTACTCCTTACGACTCCCTGTGAGGCGGGGACCTCCATTGTCCTCTTTTGCAGATGAGGAAACGGAGGCTCCGAGAAATGAAGGTCACAGGCAACTAGAAGTGACAGAACCAAGATTCAGACTCGGGGCTGTCCCACTCCAGGGCCGGAGGGAAGGCAGCGGCAGGCTCCTTCGATGAGCCGTCACCCTCCAGGTGCACGCATTTGAGAGGGTGGGTTCCAGGGGAGGCGGGGTAAAGACATTTAGCACGTGAGGGACCCTGAGAAGACCACAGGGGCAGCACAGAAAGGACTCCGCCTGGACAGAAACAAACCTGGGCTGGGTGCCTGCATCCGTCCACAGACAGACGGGAGGAACTGGCCAGGGGCTGGGAAACCCAGGTGCCGCGAGTGCCCAGCAGGAGGCCAGCAGAGCCTGCCTCTTCCCCGGGCACCAGAATGAGTGTGGGACAAAGGCCATTCCTAGTTTCAGGAAAATAAACAGTCTCCAAGGAAGAATTCAGAAATGAAACCTGGCCTGGCCAGAGGGGAACCTCTTCCACGATGGGAAACAGGTCCATTCCGGCCCAGAACTAAGTAAGCCCCGGTGTAACCGCACCCCCCGCCCCCAAGGAGAGCACGGGGAGGGCTGCGGAGTAGCCACGGGAGGGTCCTGCTGCCTCCCGGGCCCTCCGTCCTCGTCCCGCAGCAGCCAGCCACTCTCCCAGAACAGCTAGTTGATTCCCGGGGAGCTGGCTGGTGTCAGTGACAGGGCCCGTGGCAGATGGTAAATTCTGTTTGTTGTAGATGAGTGGAAAATAATTAGCGTGAGAACGAGAAGCTGGAGCCTCTGTGATGAAGGGAGCCCTGAGGAGGGCTCGGGAGGGGCTGAGAGCACAGCCTGGAGCCTCGCGGCCTGGCCCTCGCCGGCTGAGTGACCTTGGGCACGTTTCTTAGCTTCTCTGGGCCTGTTTCCTCATCTGTAAAGTGGGTTAACAATAGCACTCACCTCGTAGGGCTGCTGCAAGGACGCCACTGAAGTAGGTAATATCTGTGAGTGGCTTGCTCCTACGGTACCTGGCGTGTAGTAGATGACATAAGAATTTTTTTTGAATAACTGGTGATAGAATAATGGTTGGAGCTATTTCCGGGTCCAGCCCAGCATGACCGTAGCCGTGGCCCCCAGTAGCTGGGGCCCCTCCTTTTCATCCTCTTCCCTGAACTCTGTGCCCAGCTCCCAGATTGCTCTTTCGTGGGGAGGGGCTGTGGCCAGCAAGCACGTGGATGTGGAGAGAACTCAGCAGGGAGGCCTGGCTTCGAAGCCTGACTTGGCCTCCCACTCCCTGGGTTATTTAACCTTGGAGCCTCGGTTTCCCTATCTGTGACATGAGAACAGCTATACCCACCCATGGGCTCGTGGTGAGGGGCACAGGAGGTGCTTCCCCTGGTCCTTCCAGCCTGCCCTGGTGGGGAGGGCCAGGAAGGGGCTTGCGAGTCTGAGACTCTGCGGGGGGAGGGGAGCAGAGGCGGCAGCATCCCCCCCCCGCCCCCACCGTTTCAGTCCCAGGGCCTGGGCGTGTGAGGACCCACCTCTTGCCGAAATCCGGCCTCAGCCCCGGGCTGGCTCGCCTCTACCTTCTGCTTCGGCACAGCTGACGTGTGAAAAGCAGCAGCTTTCCGGCCCCTAACTTGGGTTGCACACACCCAGGCCCAGGCTGGCTGTGCATGTGGCCCCCGGCCCACGCGCGCTCCTTCTCTGTCGCCTCCTTCGCTGCCCTCCCCCTCCCTCCTCCGTGCCTCCCAGAGCCCAGCTTCTGTGTGGGACCCCACACCTGGGAGGGAGAGGGACTCGAAGGGCCGAAGGAACATGTGGGAATAAGGAATCGCACTGAGGGGCAGAGAGTTTTCCTTTTAAGTAACTCAAGGAGGCTACTTTGAAATCCCAGCCCTGCCTCGTCTTTGTCATGGGATCTTCGGGCAAGCCATTGCCCCTCTGTGACCTCGGTTTCTCCATCTGTAAAGCTGGGGCGGTACCCCTACTGTCTGACGAGGCTGGAATAAGAGGACACATAAAGTTTCTAGCTCTGGGCCCACCACCCACGCACCTCCAGGCAGCCCGTGGGCCCACCCCCGACCCCCGGGCTCAGTTTTCCTTATCTGCAGAGTGGGGCCAATGCCCACGGTCTCCCCGTGGTGGTGTGACCAGGAGCCTGGAGCCACAGGAGGACCCGGAGAGCTCTTTGTGGTCCCCGAGGCCATGGCCCCCACTCCGTGGGGGACACGGGACGCCTGCTCCTGGGTTCAGAAACAGGCCTTTAGCTGAACTCTGCTCCTCAGAAGCAGCAGTTAAAACATGGGCTCTGGAACTAGGCTGTGTGACCTGGAGCAAGTCACTTCATCTCATCTGTAAAACGGGGTAATAGCAGTGCCTACCTCACAGTTACTATGAGGATTAAGTGAGTTATGTTTGCAAAGGGCTTAGACAAGACCCAAGACATGGTAGGCAACTGACAAATGCTGGAGGGAGCAGAACACCTGGGTCCCCAACTTCAGGTGGGCTGAGCTCTCCTCCATCGCCCTGGAACTCTGCAGCCTCGTGAAATGATTCTAGTTAATACGTGCGGATCCCCTCTCTCTGCAGGTGCTCCCTCATGTAAGCCTCACAAGCCAGCAGAGAGATGAACTAGCTCTCTTAACTAGCCACACAGCTGAGAAGTGGAGGTGCTGGGATTTGACCATCCCTGGAGCCCGTGCTCTGGACACGGCTAAAGAGTGCAGGAGCCGTCTGCCAGCCCACGTAGGCCAGAGGGCAGCCCCTGGTGAGCCCGCCCCAGCTGGGACAGAACCTCTGGGGGCCACCACTTGCCCTGCAGGCTGCCCGGGGTCCAGTCTCCCTGCAGTCAGATGCGCCCCTCAAGACTAGACAAGCTCCAGCGCCCGACACAGCCCCAGAGGGCTTAGCAGGCAGCAGGTACCTGCCCCTTTCACTGTTTCTGGAGCATCTTCTCATTTCAAAGCCCTGTCACGTGGGGCATCCCATTCATTATGGGAATGGGAGTCCTGGGCCCGCCCCTCAGGGCCCCAAGGATTGCAACACCTTACTAAAAGCTAGAAGAGTCCTTACCCAATTTCCCTTTTAACTTTGGCCACCAGGAAGCGTGGGGTCTAATGATAGTTCTACATGTAGCTCCTGTGAGGGCCTTTATGCCTTACACACGTACAACAATTTCCCCAACCTTCTATTTTCATCTACTTACTTTTTGTTCTGAGGTTTGTTTCTACATTTATATTCCACCTTTTCATTGTTTGTGGTTCCTGTATAGGCACATGCAGCCTTAGCTGTGGATGTAAATAAATATTAACAAATACAAAAATACAAGCCTCCCCTTAGTCCAGGCTCATTATTCTTCAGAAGAGGTAACTGAGGTCTGGAGGGGTGGTGACTTTCTGGCCTGGGGGTGCTGCCCTTGGTCTGGGACTGGCAGCTCTGGCCCAGTCACCAGGCCTCAGCAGGTAGGGCTAAACGGGGTCTAGGGAAGGTGGGCTTGAGGCTGAGATGTCCTCTTCTTCACCAGCTGAGCTGCAGAGTGATGGGGACCCCACCCGCCGAGAAGGTGGAGAGCTAGCCACTGATGACTCTGCGTGAATCCGTACAAATGATTGATGCCTTCTTTCGGGTTGATCTCCAGCGAGGGAGCTCGTGTGGATTTTGCCGGCTTCCAAGAGAGTTATGTATCAAGAGTGCAAAAGAGAGGATCTCAGCCCAGGCTCCCTGGGGTGACACTGCTAATGGGAGTGCCTCTCGGGGAGTTCGAGAAGGGCGTGCTGTGAGGAAGGGGAAGGGATGGGCCACCTTGGGGACCCTGACTGTGTGTTCAGCACCAGGTGGGAAAGCTGGGAGCCTCTGGGGCCTCTCTGAGCCTTGGTTTACTCACCCGTAAAAGGGGGCCCCAGGACTGTTTCCAAGGCCCCTTCTAACCCTGACGTTCCTGCAGTGGGTGTGGGCTTTGGACGGCAGAAGGAAGGACCCGTGTCCCTTGCCTGCTCAGCCTGTTGCTCCTCTGAAGGTGTGGGGCAGAGTCTCTGAGCCTCAGCCTCCTCGTTCTTCAGTAGAAATATTTAGCGGAAGAGCCAGATGCACTGAGCACCTAGTCTGTGACGGGTGCTGGCCTAAGTGTATGACTCACTTAACCCTTGTGACAATTCTGAGGCAGCTACTGTTCTTAGCCCCACTTTAGAAATAAGGAACCATGGCACAGAGAGGTTAAGTAACTTGTCCAAGGTCACACAGCCAGTAAGTGCAGAGCCAGGACTCAGACACAGCCTGTTTTTAGAGCATGTGGAGTGAGAGCGAGGCTGTCACCCTGCATCACTGCTGTGAGGATGGCAGGTGATTAGTCCAGGACATGGGAGGTGCTCAGCTGATGTCAGATGTATCCCGGTGGCCTGGACCTGGCTGTCATCCCTTCCTTCAGGCTCAACTTCTAGCCCATTTTCGGCCCGGATGCCTGAAACCACCTCTGCCAGGTGGGAAATCTCATGGGCTGACCTAGAGGCTGCTGGTGACACTGGACGGGCCTCCTACAGCATCATCCTGTCCTCTGTGGTTCACACTGACTCTGGTGTCCTGGCCCACCTGCAGGCAAACGAGGTGAACTCCCACGTCCCACCCGCCCCGAGCTGGTACTCTCTGTCCCGGGGGCAGCCTGTGCCCTCCTCCCTTCCCTGGGAGCTCTCAGCACCCCACCAGCTGGGACCCACCGCCAAGGGGCATTCTCCCTGAAACCTGCTCCCTGGACCAAGCCCAAGGGGACCTTAGGATCAGGGGTGAGGCCCAGCCCAGGGCACTTGAAATAGCAGCGCCCCTGCTCAAGGCCCCTGTCAGGGCTCGTATGTGCTCAGTCTGGCCCTTGCTGGTCAGCTGGAGCCAATCATGGGCATCCGCAGCACCTGCCCAAACCCCAGCACCTGTCGCAGATCACCGTGCCACGAAGTCCCCAGAAGCCCCTCAGGAGCCCTGTTGATGTGATGCCCCCCACCCACCCACTGTGAATGGAGCCCTGGGCTCCGCCGGGACCTATGCAGACCTCTGTGACCTCGTCCCAGCCAGCTTTCGCTGCAGCCTTCCATGGGGGTGCCGTTGTCCCCGTTTTGCAGCTGAAGAAACCAAAGCCCTAGCACAGTTAAGACAGCCAGAGGAGAGGATGGTCAGGGAGAGCGCTGGGGAGCGACATTTCCCCAAAACTGAAGGATTTGAGCGAAGACGGAAGGAGCCATGCCCCCAGCGCTTACGACAGCTGCTTCAGGGGGATGGAGCGGTGGTTTAGAGGGGCCAGGGCTGCCCAGGGGGAGAGGGGGTGTGAAGGAGAGCAATGCAGCAAGGCCCCCGCCCTCCGGGAGTCTCGGGTGAGCTGGGACAGGGACGGGCAGCAAGGAATCAGCAGGTGGCCAGGGCTACGCTGGGATGAGGGATCCCATAGGGTGCAGCCTGTTCTGCATGAGAGGAGTGCGGGGTGCTGCCAGGGAGGGTTTCAAGGGGGGCCGACTTTTGGTCGGCCCGAGAAAGATGAGTAGGATTTTGCCCGGCCGAGGAACTGGGGTAAAGAAAGCACAGATTCCAGTGAGGTGTTTTTAGGGAGCAGCAAGTTTGGGGGGTCTGGAAAGGAGGGTGAGGCAGTGTGAGAAGGGGCTGGAGTGCCTCCCCAGCCAGAAGGCGGCCCTGTGCCTGTCTATGCCTGGGATCCTTAGGGCTTGGGGAGTATCTTCCTGCTCCAGGATTCAGAGAGGGCAAGGCACCTGCCCAAGGTTGCACAGCCTGCCTGCCAGTTACTGAGGCCATTAGCTGCTGCCTGAGAGGCTTGGACTTTATCCTGCAGACCACTGGAGCCATGGAAGGTTTTTAAAGTAGGGATCAGCGTGTGCATCTTAGAAAACAGTTTTGCATTTTTAGAGAGAGGAACTCTGAGAATGGTTAATACTTAACTCGGGGGCCTGAACCTCCATCAAGGAAATTGGGCTTTGTGGGTGGAGGAAGAAGGGGGCCTCGGAGTGCCACTCAAGTCCTTCCATCCACGTGTGGGGTTGTCCTGGTGCCTCCCCTCACACCTGCCTCTGTTGGGGGGGTGCCCAGCCAGGGGCATGGGAGGCGCCCAGCAGTGCCCCTGTTCTCCCCCGCCCACCGGCGGGGGCGCCACACCTCCCCTGGAAGTGCCCCTGGTCTGGGTAAGGAAGGGAGGCTGGGCGCTGCCCCCACGGAGGTTTCTGAAGGGCACGGACCCTGTGCCCTAGGGGAGGAGAGCCAGAGGTGGTGCTTTGTGGCAGCCCCGGACCAGGAAGTAGCCTCTGCCCTCCCCCATCCTGAGACATTTCCTCCGGATGAACTCACATCCCCAGCAGGGGAACAGGCCCCCATTGTGAAGGGCCGGGGTCTCGAGAGAAAGGGTGTCTTTCAGGCCCTTAAAAATAGCAGCCCTGGGATGTATGAATCTGCATGGAGTCGAGTGGCCCATCCTCCCCCAGCAGCAGCACAGGCGCTGTCACCCCCCAGCCCACACCGTGACCTGGTGGTGACCAGCTGGAGAATCCACTAGCCCAGGCCGCTGGTCCACCGGCTTCACGCACTCTCCCTCTGCTTCGCCCGCCTGAGCTAAGACCGTCGCTGGCTTTGTCCAGCACTGCTGGGCCCTCTCGTATGGTCCGCACTAGACCCTTAGCAGGTGGGGATAATCGACACTTTACAGATGAGGAAACTGAGGCACAACTAGTAAGTCATACCTTTAGCGGGTGATGGAGCCCAGGTCGGAAGCCAGGCAGCGCTGGGCCTAGGATTCTGCCCAGCTGGGGGCTGGGCCCGGGTGCAGGCTGGAGGGCGCGGGGTGTGGTCCCCAGGCCTGTAATGGGGCACCCGGTGGGGTCAGCCCGCAGCAGCCCTGCCACGTGACCTAGGGGGGACTGGCACTGACCACAGCTGGCGGCTGGGCACTCCCTGAGCCGGGGGACAGAGGCTGCCACTGGCCGTATCACTCCAGGGTCTTGACAGATCTTCGGCCACTTCTGCAGGGGAGCCAGGCTCACCCCACCCCTCCCGCCTGAGAGCAGGTAGGGCGGGGCCGCGTGCGCCCGAGGTTGTTAAGTGAATGATACGTGTGAGTTGAGGGAGTTCTAGCCATTCTAGACTCCAAGAGGTGAAGGGCGGGGGTGAGAGCAGGCGATTGGGAAGGGTTCACCCTGCATCCCTGAGCACGAGATGTTCTAGGCTCCTGGCAGGGCAGCCCTCACCCGCCAGCCCCTCTGGGACAGCCCTCCCCCTCCTCTGCCGGGGTCTGGCCTGATTAGAGCGGTGCTGCAGCACCTGCTGGGACCTCTCAGTCACTTCATTTGTGTGAGGGGCCCCTGAGCCCAACCCCACGCTCCAGCTCACCCTCCGTGGGCCACCTGGAATCAGGGAAGGGCTGTAGAGAGCTGGCGGCTGAAATACCAGCTGTTGGCAGCTCTGCCCTTCCCAGCCCTGCTGCCACCCATGGAGTCCCAGCCCCTCCCATCCCGTCCGTCCTTTCAAACCGGAGCCGTTGCGGTCAGCCGCTTGTCACAGACACAGGACTGGAGCCCCAGCCTCCTGCAGTCCCAGACCCCCACCCCCCGGACACCCCACCACGCAGCTCCGTGCTCTCCATCCTTCTCCTGCTTCCCAGAATCCGTGCTCCGACTCCTCCTTGGAGAGAGTGAGATGATGTCACTTCCTGAGGGTGGGGGGAGGAGTAGGCACGACCCCAGCAGGCTAGCCCGCCAGCCTGCCCGCCAGGCCGCCACCTCTCTGGGAGCAGCCGGGCAGCGGCTGGATGAAGCGGCTGCACCAGGGAGAGGGCGACCGAGACGGGCTGGGCTGGACGTGCTGGCCGGCCACCTGGCTGCACACCCCGTCGCCCACCCTGAGGGCCGCGCCCACCGGCCGGGGAGACTTGGCCACTTCCCGAGTGATGCCGGTCTCCGCAGACACTCTTTTTCCCTGGAGCCGTCACCGGGGAGAGGAGGACTTGCCGCCCACCTCTGGACCAGGTGCCATGTAAGCCTCTGCCAGCCTGGGGGCAGCTGCCCACCAGCACCCAGCCTCCCGCAGCAGGGGTTCCTCCGCACAGCTGAGCGCAGGGCTGCCCCGGAGCCCCTCACCCGTGTCTCCCGGGCCCCCCCCCCCCCGTGGGGAGCCAACCAGCCGGCGCCCCTGCCCTGGTTCCTAGGGCTCTAGGGAGGTGGGGAGGCCCGGATTCCTGGGCCCTCCTCCCTGAGCTTGCCTGTGGCTAACTTGAATTCAGCTACTTCAGAGAGTTGAGATCTGGGCGGTAAAGGCTGCATGGCCCAGGGTGGGTGTGGGAGCGGTGGTCGCCAGGAGGATGGGATACCCGCAGGGCTTGCCCACTGCCCTTCCGGCAGAGGGGCTGGGCACCCCAGCTACACTCCTGACCCCCTGTCTCAACCATGTCCTTCCCTGCCAAGAGGCTTAGCTGTGATTGGGAATTCTGTCTGACGGGTGCAAAATCAAGTCATGGAGCGTGCTCCCAGCATTCCAGCAAAGCACGAAACGGAAGACATCATTCCGCAGATATTTACCGAACACCTACTATGTGCTGGGCGCTCCCATCCTCCACGTGTGCCAGCCACGTGCATGCCCTCGCCCCCACCTTCCCCAAGGCCTTCAGCCTTCCACCTGCCCGGCTCGGCGCCTGCCGGGAGACAGGCTCCGGCTTGGCCTGGGAAGCCCTCACCCAACCCCAGGGACAGAAGGAACTGGGCGGCAGGTGGTGGGTGAGGGGGCTCCCTGATCCCATGGAAAGGGAGGCAGGGGTGAGCCCAGGTCTTTAGGGAGCTGAGCAGTTCCTGTTGGGGTGACCCCAGGCAGAGCTGATCCCAAGGGGTCTGTGCTAGTCTTGCGGGGAGGAGAGTCGTCACGGGTAAGACTGAAGCCAGTGTCTGGCTGCTACAGTTTTAGATATCGGCTCCAGGGGGTGGATACTGTGGGAGGTGGATCCTGCCCAGGGATGGGCCTGAAAGCCCTGGGGCTGTAGGGCCTGGGAGAGATGCCTCTGCTGCTGGGCACACCTGACCAGGAGCGTGGTGGCCCTGGGTGCCGCAGCAGCCCGGGCAGCCTCAGGGTCCTCTGCTCTGTTTCAGGAGGTGAGCGCCAGGCCCGCTGAGCCTCTGCAGAGCTGCCAGCCATGCCCGGGATCGTGGTGTTCCGGCGGCGCTGGTCTGTGGGCAGCGATGACCTCGTCCTGCCAGCCATCTTCCTCTTCCTCCTCCACACCACCTGGTGAGTCTCGGGGCCACGCCACGGGCCTGGAAGGAGGCCTGCTGGCCATCTGTCCCAACCCTGTTGTGTTCCCAGCTCCCCGGAGTTGGTGCTGAAACGGCTACGCCTTTAGGGCAATACCCCCGTGGAGCCCAGAGACCCCGCCTGGCCACCGCCGGACCTGACCCCAGCACTGGGCGGAGCCGCTGTGCTGTCTGCCCACGGCTGGTGGCTGGGCTCCCTGCTCTCGCTCCCCTGTCCCTGGATGCCCGTGTCCTCAGAGGGACTTGCTGCCAGGTAGACAGGGGTCCTGCTCCCGGAGCAGTGAAGCCCTCCACCCCGCGTCCAGGCTGCGTGCGGCTGCCCGCCGGAGGCCGTGGGAGGTGCGTGGGCCGCCCGGCCCCTCTCACGTGCACGTTCCCCCAGGTTTGTGATCCTGTCCGTGGTGCTCTTCGGCCTGGTCTACAACCCGAACGAGGCCTGCTCCCTGAACCTGGTGGACCACGGCCGCGGTTACCTGGGCATTTTGCTGAGCTGCATGATCGCTGAGATGGCCATCATCTGGCTGAGCATGCGCGGCGGCATCCTCTACACGGAGCCCCGCGAATCCATGCAGTACGTGCTCTACGTGCGCCTGGGTAAGGGCCCCCTGCCGTGGGTGAGGGGGCCGCTCCGGCCCACCCCCCCCCCCCTCCTGGGCCCAGCGTTCTTTCGGCCACACGCGATGGGCTGGGCCCTGTGGCAGCACCAGGGCCAGCAGCGAACAGGCAGAGTTACTGGGCCCGGTTCTGGACCGGGCGTGGGCAGGCTGCGGCCTGAGGGCCAAGCGCAGCCCGCCGTCTGTTTTTTAAATAAAGTTTTATTGGAACCCAGCCACACTCATTCATTTAGTACTTATTGCCTCTGGCTGCTTTTGCATGACCACAGCAGAGCCGAGAAGTTGTGACGGATGTTATGACCCACAACATCTAAAAATATTATTTACTCTGTGGCCCTTTACAGAAGAAGGTTGCCGACCGCTGCTCCGTCTAGGCTGTGCATATCCTTCAGCTGCTTTGTGACCCTTCCCCGAACAGCCCCCCACCCTCCCGGGGAAGCCCCTCAGGGGCCTGGACCAGCTCCCGGAGGACCCGCCTGTCTCCTCTTCCTTGGGCTCGGGACCCAGCCGCCTCTCCCAGTCACTCCTGGTGGATACTCTTGTGCTCCTGTGGCCTCTGCTAAGTCCTCTTCCCGTGTTAACTCAGGGAGGAGCCATTGTTGGCCTCATTTTGCAGATGAGGAATCTGGGGCCCAGGGAGGTTACTTTGCTTGCTTAAGGTCACATGCCTAGTAAGCATATGAGTGTCAGAGCTGAGATTTGAACCCAAGTTGTCTGGCTCTAAAGCCTGGGCTCTCGGCTGCCACACTGGGATGGCTGTAGAGCTGGGGCTTCCAATGCTGCCCCCTGGGGGGCCGTCAATTCTCCCACCTGCCCCCCTAACCCCATCTCAGCCCTGGGCCCACTGCTCTGGTCTGGGCAGGGCACCTTGGGCAGCTGGCTGCTGGGGCCCTTTCCCTCTCCTGCCTCAAGTGCCAGAGGCCTCCTCCTGGGAATAGCAGTTTCCATGAAATGAACACCCCGTCACCCAGTTCTCACAGCCCTGTACCATGGACCTTGTCACCCCCATTTTACAGACGAGGAAACGGAGGCTCAGAGAGATTAGGTAGCTTGCCTAAGATGCGTCTGATCCCAGAGTTCATGGGTATAGTTCTCATTCCTGAACGAACAGAGAAACGCCTCTTCGTCATGCACCTTTGCGGTCACCTTCTCAGGGGGACGTCGGGGCCTGAGGGCACATGAGTAGAACCGGTGGTGGGACAGCCACACCCCCGGGCCCTCTGCGCCACGAGGCCTGTGTGGCAGGGGCGGCGGGCAGTCTACTGTGCTGGCCAGGCATCCTGTGACAGGGGGAGCCGGGCCCAGGTTCCAGGGCCTCCCGTCCTTCAGCTGGGGCCCTCCTCTCCTTGCAGCCATCCTGGTGATCGAGTTCATCTACGCCATCGTGGGCATCGTCTGGCTCACCCAGTACTACACCTCCTGCAATGACCTCACTGCCAAAAACGTCACGCTCGGTACGTTGGTCGGCCCGGGGGTGGAGGGGCCGGGGCCAGCCCTGACCCTAACCCTAACCCTAACCCTGGCATGGAGGGCACAGGACCAGGTTAGACAGGGCAGCCCCGGGATGGAGGGGCCGGGGCCAGCCCTAACCCTAACCCTAACCCTCACCCTGGCATGGAGGGCACAGGACCAGGTTAGACAGGGCAGCCCCGGGATGGAGGGGCCGGGGCCAGCCCTAACCCTAACCCTAACCCTCACCCTGGCATGGAGGGCACAGGGCCAGGTTAGACAGGGCAGCCCCGGGATGGAGGGGCCGGGGCCAGCCCTAACCCTAACCCTAACCCTAACCCTAACCCTGGCATGGAGGGCACAGGGCCAGGTTAGACAGGGCAGCCCCGGGATGGAGGGGCCGGGGCCAGCCCTAACCCTAACCCTAACCCTAACCCTAACCCTGGCATGGAGGGCACAGGGCCAGGTTAGACAGGGCAGCCCCGGGATGGAGGGGCCGGGGCCAGCCCTAACCCTAACCCTAACCCTGGCATGGAGGGCACAGGGCCAGGTTAGACAGGGCAGCCCCGGGATGGAGGGGCCGGGGCCAGCCCTAACCCTAACCCTAACCCTAACCCTGGCATGGAGGGCACAGGGCCAGGTTAGACAGGGCAGCCCTGGGGTGGAGGGGCCGGGGCCAGCCCTAACCCTAACCCTAACCCTGGCATGGAGGGCACAGGGCCAGGTTAGACAGGGCAGCCCTGGGGTGGAGGGAACAGGTCAGGTTAGAGAATAGGAAGCTCAGGCGCTGTGAGAGGGAAACAGTCTCCATGAGGACGCCAGGCAGTCTGCCATACCCCCTTGGGGAGCCCTGGGTTTCGGGGGCAGCAGCGGGCACAGCACTGCCCAGGGCTCCGGAAACCCACACAGCTGTCTGCTCGTGCCAAGGATGGGCCTTGGGGTCACGGCTCAGCCCGGGGGGACGGCTGTGTGGCCAGAGGCTAGGGCCAGGGCCTTTGGAGCCTTGCTCTTGGGCCCCAGAAGCAGTTGGGGGTAGGGAGGCTGCAGCGCCCCTTCTTCAGAGCCAGAGCGGTGTCCCCAGCACCATGACCCTTGGCTTCCCACGGCCGCCTCCACAGGGATGGTTGTCTGCAACTGGGTGGTCATCCTGAGCGTCTGTATCACCGTCCTCTGCGTCTTCGACCCCACGGGCCGCACCTTTGTCAAGCTGAGGGCCACCAAGAGGAGGCAGCGCAACCTGCGGACCTACAACCTGCGGTCAGTGGGCCGGGCGGGCGGGCGGGTGTCCCCCGCGGGGTTTGCTGACGGTGGACAGAGGCCGGCCCCACGCCTCTCTCCCGACGTCTAAACCTGTGTGAGCCCTGGGCGCCGGCCAAAGGCTTACCTCAGGTTCCTGGTCTGTAAAGTGGGAACCGCAGTAATTCCTGCCTCGTGCTCCGCTGTGAGGTTTAACGGAGTGATTAACACCGTGCTCATGGGAGGTTCGTGCTCAGTAAATGGTAGCCACTGTCATCATCTTCAGCACTAACAACACGAGAGTAATGGTAGGAAGCGCTCGGACGGCGAGCCAAGCATTGCATGTATTAACTTACAGTAGCTCGCCGAGGTAGCTGTTAGCATCATCCCCATAACATAGAGGAAGAAACAGAGGCACAGAGAGCTTATGTGAGTTGTCTGAGGTGACACAGCTGGTAAATGGTGAGGCTGGGGTCAAGCCTAGGCAGCCTGGCTTTAGAGCCCTTGCTCTTAAGCACTCGGTGAGGCTGCCTCTAGGATTAAGGGGGCTGGAGGAGGTTAACCAAGGAAGGCTTCCTGGAGGGGAGATGTTCTGCACAGTGTTTTGGAGAAGCGGGGGAGGCCGTGCCATGGCAGAGAAAATGCGGGAGGACGTCCAGGCACATTCACAGGGTTCCTGTTTATTGAAAGAAAAAGAGAGGGGGTGCTTCCAGGGTGGGTCACAGTGACTCCTATATATTGAGCTTCTGTTCTGCATCAGGCCCTGCACTGAGCCCCTTCCGCCATCCGTCTGTGTAATCCTTTTGCCAACCCTGGTGCGGTTGTGACACCCATTCTACAGATGAGGGGTCCAAGTCCCAGAGCGGGCAGGTCACTTGCCCCAGGTCAGGCTGGTGGGGAGTGGAACTGGCACTCCATCCCCAGCCCAGGGCAGCAGGGTCAGGAGCCCTCAGCCAGGGGAGTGTGCTGCCCAGGCCCCCACCCCACCCTCGCGCACCTCTGTGTCCCAGCTCCCCTGGGCCCTCCGCGTCAGCTCGGCACTGTAGCCAGAGCCTTACCCGTGCCTGGGCTGGCCACCTCCCAGCCCCAAATGCCAGGTTTTGGAGCCAAGGCCCCGGAGCCTGTCGTTCCTCCGGGTGCAGCTGGCCATGACCACCAGTACCATTCTGCTCATTCCAATCACATGCCCCCACCTGGCCTGGTTTCTGGGCTCCTGGGGCCCTGGGGAAAAAACTCTCCCCTCCCCAACTCTGGGTAATTGCCTTTGGGGCCCAGGGCAGCCAACGCCTTTGCACTTGGGAGTTGTCGGTGGCTGTCATCTGAATTAGAACGTTTTCCAGCGGTGCAGGGCCCTGTGCGGGTAGTGAGGGTCCTCGAGCTCACAGGTCCCCACCTGTTGTGGTTTGTCCAGCTCTCGAGCGGGCTTGGGAGGGCAGCCCAGGCCACAGCTGGGTGGCTGTGACCACCTCTCAGGCTCTTCCCCACTCGCCCTCCCTCTGCTCTGAAACCAACAGACAGTTTTTCTAACAGGGCCGTTTTCAAGCCTGCTGACCCTTCATCCGCTTCCAGGTTTGGGGCTGTGCACAAGCCCTACTGCCTCACACCAACGGATTATTTTAGTCTCTGGGAGTCAGGGAGCTGTTTAAGTCCTTTGCTCTTTCTCCTTCCAGTGAAATCTGCTGGGGTTTGGGGTGGGTTCTTCCCACCACTACTTCCTGGAAGCCTGACCTTGGATCTTTGCGGAAGGAGTGTCTGCCCTCCCTTCGCTTTAGTGAGCCCCAGGGTGGGGGATGCTGGATCCATGAACTTTCTGTCCAGACTTTATTTATTTATTTTTGGCTGCGTTGGGTCTTCGTTGCTGCGCGCGGGCTTTCTGTATTTGCAGTGAGTGGGGGCTACTCTTCATTGCGGTGCACAGGCTTCTCATTGCGGTGGCTTCTCGTTGCAGAGCACGGGCTCTAGGTGCGCAGGCTTCAATAGTTGTGGCATGCGGGCTCAGTGGTTGTGGTTCACGGGTCCTAGAGCACAGACTCAGTAGTTGTGGTTCACGGGTCCTAGAGCACGGGCTCAGTAGTTGTGGCGCACGGGCTTAGTTGCTCCACAGCATGTGGGATCTTCCCGGACCAGGGTTCGAACCCGTGTGCCCTGCATTGGCAGGCGGATTCTTAACCACTGTGCCACCAGAGAAGCCCACTTTCTGTGCAGATTGAGTGTGTCTCTCCCTGTCTTGGTCTATGTAGCCTAACTGATGCTTTATGCCAAATGTGTCATTGGCTCCATCTGCCCCCTGGTGGGCATAAAGGGTACTGCAGTAGAGTATACAGCACTTACCATCTGCCGGAGGGAAGGGAGGAAATTCTCTTCGAATGTTTAAAAGCCAATTTGGTTAGAAAGGGTTAAAGAACGTGATGCTCTGGGAACTCAGCTTGGCCAGCATGCTGTCCTTTCATCAAGTCCCCAGTAGGGGGGACGTTGGCTTAGGATATGAGGCTGCCCAAGTCCCTTAGGGCTGGCAGGTCCCAGAAATAGCAAATCCCTTGCACCGTTTCCTAACCCCCTCCTGTAGCCCTGGAAGGCTCTGTGGCTCTCCCTGTCCTTGTGGCCCATGGCCTGTGGAACCAGGGTTGGGAGCAGGAAGCGGCCCTTAGTTGCAAAGAGGAGCCGAGAGGCAGGGGAGGGGGGACCCGGTCTGTCACTCCTGATGGATGCTAAGTGCCTTGCAGGCACCCAGGGCCACCCGTGTCTGCCCGTCCTGACCACCCAGCGCCAGGCTCTGAAGGAGCTGAGGGCAGGGCACATGTCACGACAGCAAGCCAGCCCCTCGTGCTCAGTCTGGAAATTTACTTTTTTTTTTTTTTTTTCTGGTACGTGGGCCTCTCACCATTGCAGCCCCTCCCGTTGCGGAGCACAGGCTCCGGACGCGCAGGCCCAGCAGCCATGGCTCACGGGCCCAGCCGCTCCGCGGCATGTGGGATCTTCCCGGACTGGGGCACGAACCTGCGTCCCCTGCACCGGCGGGCAGACTCCCAACCACTGTGCCACCAGGGAAGCCCTGGAAATTTACATTTTTATATTGGATCTGTTATCTTCATGCTCAAAACACACCGACTTCTGGGCACCCAGCATTGGAAGGGTCTCCGTGGATAATCGGCCAATTGCTCTCCCTTTGGGTGCAGACTCCTGGGTACCCTGACTCCCCATCAGAGCAGCCAGACCCATTGGGGCTGGGGTTGAGGGTGGAACAGACAGGGGCCAGCCATGCAGATGAAAGGCAGGGGCCCTCTCCCCTCTAATGCAACAGTTCCAAGGAGTTGAAGAATGCGGAGCCTCATTCAGCCCCTTAAACTTCCTCAAGTACAGACAATGTGAGAAATCCTTTCTGAGAGGGGAAACAGGTCTCTCCGGCAGGTCTGCTCCAGGCCAGGAAACAAGTCGGCAGAGAGGCCAGCACCCTGCCACCATCTCCCAGGGCTCTTGATTTGAGCTTTTGGAGTGGACCGCAGGGCAGCCCCCAGTTCGGGCTGCCAGCTCTGAAGCCCCCAGAGTGTGCTGTTGTCAGTCTGCCAGAAGTTGGGAGCGTAGGCCCTGGCCTCGGCCAACAGTGCACCATCTCAGGCCATCAGGAGCCCCCCAGGGAGAGCCCTGCTGGCTGATAGCCAGGTCACTGGCGGGCCAGCCTTGGCCGGACCCAGGCCTATTCTCCCCTAGACCCTCCTACTGGGGAGCCCTTTGCTGGGGTCCTGGGAACAGGCTGTCCTGTTTCTGTAATGCGGGCCCAGCTCTTCTGGCCGGGCCCCCTGACCTCACACATACCAACTCTCCCCCACTGCAGGCACCGCTTAGAAGAGGGTCAGGCCACCAGCTGGTCGCGCCGGCTCAAAGTGTTCCTCTGCTGTACTCGGACGAAGGACTCCCAGTCAGTAAGTACTGGGAAGTCGCCGTCCTGGGGCTCACATCCTGCTGTCGGCGACTCAGGAGGCTTCCCTCCGCAGCCCTGCCGGGTGGGGCAGGAGTGAGCTGACAGCCTGCTCCTAAGAGGACCTGTTACTATTCACTGAAGGACTCCCTCCAGCATGTGAGACAGCCAACCCCTTGCTTTGTCAAGGAGACAGAAACATGTGAAGACCTTTTATCCACCCCCTTGGAACTCAAGAGTTTAGTTTAGGAGAAGAGATACTCAAATATCAGGGCAACCCGAAGACAGAAAAGCAGCATCTCAGCAGCTGCAGGTCCCTCTGGAAGATCCGTCCCTCGACGCGCACTGTTAGCCTTCCGCACCCGCCAGGGCGCTGTGGGTCAGTGGTGGGTGGCCCCCGGGTTGGGGAGGGGAGGCAGGGCCCTTAGGGGTCATCTAGTCCCACCCTTCGTTTTGCAGATCAGGCCGCTGAGGCCCAGAGAGGTGGAGTGACTTACTCAGCATTGCACAGCTAGTTAGTGGCAGAGCAAGTGAGGTCAGGAGACCACTCCTCCCCAAGCCAGACAGCAGGTGCCCTGCATGGCAGCCCCCGGAAGCCTTGAGTGGCTCCTACCCACTAGCAGCCCCTGGTGAGCCGTGGAGTGAGTAATCAAGCGTAAGAAAGTCCCTCCCACCCCCAGAGGTTCCCTGGTGGGTGGGAAGCACCCCCCCCCAACCCCGGGGCTCTCGGGGGAGTCTGAGGGGTCTCAGCTCAGGGCGTGCAGAGGACACACCCACCCCTCCTGGCAGACAGCTTCAGGGCTGGCGTTGGAGCCTGGGGAAAAAGCAGAACGTCTTTTCTCAAAAAGGCCGGGGCTCCCCGGAACCTAGGTCCCATCAAACACTGACGGCCTGGGGGTCAGGTCAGGTCAGGTCCAGCCCAGAGAACGTTTTGATCACCTCATGCTGTGTTGCTTAAAAATTTGAATTGGTGGCCAACATGTAAAAATCAGGAGAGTGTAGGGAAAGTTCAGTCTTTCTAGATTTGCCCGAGGTGGGCCTCTCACAGCAGTAGCAGGCTCTGTTTGGCCCCGTTAGGCTTTTGCGTTTGCAGCCCTTGATTCTTCCTCTCTTGCATGTGCCACACACTCAAGGGTGAAACCCAGTGAGAGGAAACCAGTTGCCATGAGTTTCTTCCCATCGCAGCCTCTCCTGACCAGTCAGGGAAGGGGTCCCAGACTCAGCTTGTCGTGGGGCAGGGCAGACGGCACTCTGCCGCAAGGGCTGCGTCTGTCTGCCTTGCCTCCCGCTCCCAGGCCCCAAGCATGGCTGTCCTGAGAACACAGCTGGCAGGACAGCCAGGGGGGCCAGTGGCCCCAGGTCACATGCCCCTTCTGCAGGCACGTGGTGGGGGTCCCTGAGCCTACAACTGTGGACAGGTCGGGGAGGGGGCCTGAGACCCAGCGCTCCGTACAGCCCTTAGCAGGGCATTCAAGGTCACAGCTGGTGGGAGGTGGGAAGAAACTCAGTGTGGGGAAAGCAGCCAGGAGCTTAGTTTTGGCTCCTCTGCTAGAGAGAAAGGCTGAAGGAGAAACAGGCCAGGCCCAGGCCTTGATTCCTAGTCCTGGGGAAAGAACAGGAAACGGCTCCCGGGGGCATCTGTGCGGGGTAGACGGTGCCCGGTGAGCGCCGAAGGAGAAGGGTCAGCCGTGTCTGGGACAGCCTCTGCCCGGTCTACAGGGGCCCGGAGCCCAGGACAGGGCCCTCAGGGTCACGGCTGCAGAGGGCCGCATGTGGGGGGCTGGGGGGAACTTGCACAGGGGACCCCGAGCAGACACCCAGCCCCGGACATTCACGCCCCGTGTCTCGTCCTCTCTCCTGCTCCCCTGCCGCCGCCTCCTGCCTCCCTGGACCTCGTAGGACGCCTACTCGGAAATCGCCTACCTCTTTGCCGAGTTTTTCCGAGACCTGGACATCGTGCCCTCCGACATCATCGCTGGCCTGGTGTTGCTCCGGCAGCGGCAGCGGGCCAAGCGCAACGCCGTGCTGGACGAGGTGAGCACGCGGCCATGCTCAGGCCACCTCCCCGCACCGCCCTCCTCCCGGGCCCTCCCTGCCACCCCTGCTGCCCCCCGGGTTCCGCCCACCCTCTTGGCCCAGGAGGCCACCCTTTGACGTTCCCTCCCCTCCCTTCCCCAGCTCACCCTTCACCACTCATGGCTCTTGCTTGAGTGGCTTCCCTCTGCGGGGCCGCAAGGCTGCCTCCAGGGCCCCAGGGGACGTCTAGTCACAGGGGCCCAATGAAGCATCCAGCCCCACGTTCCAGCCTCTGCGCCTGCCTCTCCGCCCTACCCCAGCCAACACCCCAGTCCTAGCTGGGGTCTCCCGGCATCCCATGCAAAATACGTTTTCTCCCGGCCTGGGCTAGCGACGTCCCAGGGGATTGATGCTTTGGGTGGAAGGGGAGCAACTGGAGATATGAGGAGACCTCAGATCTTGGAAAACTGGCCAGGTCACGGAAGAGCTAGAAACCACATGCCCCTTTGGGCTCTCAGGCCCTGGGGAGGCAGGCAGGGTGCAGAGCTGGGGGCCTAGACCCCTTTCTCAGCCGTGCAGCTGGGCCCGGGGCAGTCACCCTAACGCGCCTGTCTTCCAGGCCAACAATGACATCCTGGCCTTCCTGTCTGGGATGCCGGTGACCAGAAACACCAAGTACCTCGACCTCAAGAACTCGGTGAGTCCGAGCCACCCGCCTCCACCCCGTGCCGGCTCCTCTCCCTCTGCCGGGACGACCCGAGCAGACCACCTGCCCTGGCAGCATTGGGCACACCTGCTCTGCGCGGGTCCCCCCTCAGCCCTCCAGGCGGCCCCCCTTCTCAGTTCACGCCCCCTTCCTCCTGAGTCCCCCCCCCAGCGGCCCCACCCCCACCCCTGCGTCACGCTGGTTCTGCATAAAAGGCCCCTGAATCGGCCTCTCGGTGCTCAGAATGCTTGGTCCTGGCCTCCTGAGATGATAAAGCGCTTCAGGAGGGTGAGCTGTTACTATTATTGCCATGGTTGTTACGGTTACAAAAGGCAGCAGGACACAGCACTTTGCTTTCCAAGCTTTTTTGAGTAGCAGAACCTCTTAAGCGCCTTTAGGAGAAATCCGGTGTGTGTGTCCCAGTAAAGGAGCGCCTCGCCCAGGGCTGAAGCTGCAGCCGGAGGGCCGGCCCTGCCCCAGAAGCAAACCGATCTAGTGTAGCCGTGACCCCTCTGAGTCTGTTCCTGCAGCAGCATAGACGGTGCTGGGCCTGCCTTTCACCCAGAGCCCCGGTGGGGAGGGGATGAGCCATCCTGAGCCCTGTTCCCTGCACGGCGCCAGTGGTGCCAGTCGGGACAGCGTTAGAAAGGATTCATCCTTCACAATCTGAATCCCCTGGAAAAGCCTGTTCTCCATTTGCCCCCGCTCCCCAAAATGGGCATTTGTATCCTTTCTTAAAATAGCCTGTCCTCCCTGGTGGCGCAGTGGCTGAGAGTCCGCCTGCCGATGCAGGGGGACGCGGGTTCGTGCCCCGGTCCGGGAGGATCCCACGTGCCGCGGAGCGGCTGGGCCCGTGAGCCATGGCCGCTGAGCCTGCGCGTCGGAGCCTGTGCTCCGCAGCGGGAGAGGCCACAGCAGTGAGAGGCCCGCGTACCGCAAAAAAAAAAAAAAAGAGCCTGTCCGTAGCATGTGCCCAGAGCAGCCTCCCGGGGCTGCCCAGGCCCGCTCTCACCACGCCCTCTCTCGCCTGTGGGGGGCAGGGGAGGGGCAGCTGAGCCTCCAGGTGCTTTCCTGGAGAGCAGACACCTCGGGGCCCTGATGAAGGTGCTGTTTATCTCACTTCACAAGATGACTAATCACCCTTTTCACCTTTTACAAGGTGACTAATTCCCTCTAAGTGCAGGAGTCCCCAGTGCCTGGGGCACCCGGGACACCGGAAGCCGCTTTGCTGGGATACCTGGGCCTCCTTACCTTCCTGCAGCCGGTCAGGCTGATAACCGCCACCGGCCTCAGACACCAGCTTTCAAACGGGCGCCTTTCTCAGAGATCCCAATCTGCCCAGACGCCCTGACGGTGGGCCACTGGTCTGGTCCCCAGTCCATGTCTCCAGGGCCCGCCCTGCTGCTCTGTGGCCTGGGCAGCCCCCTCTGGAGGGTCCGGACCTCTCAGGGTTAAATCACCCTTCCCGGGGGCCTGATTGCCGAGGTGGGCGATTGTCGCGGTAACCTCCCCCTCTCTTCCCTTTTCGGGAAAACGGGCGAGGAAATCGATCCAGTGCTCTGAGTGCTTTTCTGTCCCCAAATCATTAATTTCTGAGATTGGTGCAATGGGACAGGTCTTAGGAGGATTCGTGCCCTGGTTGCATGGAGATAATTAGGGAAATGCAATTATCTGGAGGAGCTGGTCCTCCAAGGTGGGGGTGGGGGTGGTCTGCAGCCCATTGGGAGGGCAGCTCCTGCCTCCATCATCCATCGAGGGGAGCCCATGGGCCCTGAGGCTACAGGCAGGAAGGGCAGGAGGTGACCGCCCTCTGCCTCTTCTCTTCCAGCAAGAGATGCTCCGCTACAAAGAGGTCTGCTACTACATGCTCTTTGCCCTGGCTGCCTACGGGTGGCCCATGTACCTGATGCGGAAGCCGGCCTGTGGCCTCTGCCAGCTGGCCCGGTCCTGCTCGTGAGTATACCGGCCCGTCCCCCTAGCTAGCGGCATGTGCAGAGGGGCTGTGGTCACGATGCCGGGCCTGCCCATGGGGGGCTCTCCCTAAACGGACTGTACCTGCTACCCCGCCCGCCGCGGCCCGCGTTGCTTCTGTTCCTCACCATCTCTGGGCCTCAGCCTTTCTAGTTCGGTGTTATCCCTGGTTGGGGAAGGGCGTGGGCTTTGGAATCACACGGTATCAGGTTTGAATCCACGCTTTGTCACTGGCAGCCTTGGGCGAGTCAGTCTACCCCTGCAAGCCTCAGTTTCCTTATCTGTAAAATGGGGATGTTTGAGAGGACGAAATGAGACGTTGCCCAGCATCTGGCTGTGCAGCTTACCCCTGTCCCATCTCTCTCCCTGCCCCCTTGACTACTCCCCTCTGCCCGCATCTTCCCTTCTCCCGGCTCCCTTCCTGTGCTCTGCCTTTCTGGAAGAAAGGCCTTTCCCGGTTGAGCCCCAATCCATAGAAGCCTCTGGAAGGGCAGCCAGAAGGCCCTTTGTGAAAGGCTCCAGCCCTCTTCACAGTTGGAGTTGGCAAGGCCTCAGCCGGGTGCCGCCCTTAGCCCACCGCCGGGGGCCGGGGTGGGCTCTGCTTTCCTAAGTGGGCCAGAGGAGGGCTCGGCTCCACGAGGGCCCCTCCCCTTCTTTGGTGTCTCCATGCTCTGCCCGGGCCGGGCAGAAGGAGGACAGCTCCCTGGGCTCCCTGTTCCGGAAAGGCTGGACGCTGGGCGGGCAGCTTCTGTTCCACGACACCACCGCCCTTGGGGCACAAGTAGCCACGCCCTCCTTCAGCGTCCTTTTCGCAGAAAGCTGGACGGCTCTCAGGCCTGTCCTCACCATCCCCCAGCGACTGGCACAGCTGACCAGGGCATCCCCACGCCCCTCCCCGTCTTTGCCAGCCCGCACACTGCTTCTCCCCCAGCATCCTTGGGCGCCCCTGCAGCGGCTGAGAGGCTTCTCCCAATGAGCACTGGGCCAGGAGTCCTGAGACCTGGGCTCCGACAGCCCTGCTCCATTTCTCACTGGCAGAGTGGGGACGTCATTTGTACAGGCAGTGTTCGTCCTGCCCACCTGTGGGGTATTTCAGGAGCCGGGGAGTCACTGGCAGCCTGGGCACTGGAGGGGCTCTGCAGACAGGAGCGAGGCTGCACTTGCAGCAGCTGCTCAATACTGCGGGGAGAGGAAGCAGAAGGACCTCAGACCCCGTGAGGGCTCCGTGAGAGCCCGGTGCCCTGGGGGGCGGAGAAGAGGCAGGCCTGGAGTCCCGGCCTACAGCCAAGGGTGTCAGGATGGAGGCCAGAGGGCCGGGCTCCCTTTTCTGAGTCCCAGCCTGTCCACAGCAGCCCAGAGACCCAGCACTGGCTGGAGGAAGGAGGGCAGCCCACCTGCCTCAGGCCCAGGCCCTTCACCTGGAGTGGTCCTGCCGTCCCACACAGAGCATGGCAGGCCATGCCTGTCTACGGCCCCGCCACCCTGGGGACACCCCACTCGGCTCCAGCCCTGCCCTGGACGTGTGGTCAGTCTCCATGGGCCAAGCGGGTCCTCAGGCTCCCGGGACCTTTGAGCCCCTCAGCGCCCCAGCCTCCTCTAGGCGGGAGTGCTGGCCTCGACGGCGCCGCAGGCCCCTCCCTTCCGGGCTGCTGGCCCCGCTGCTCTCATCGGTTCCCCTGGCTCTCAGGTCACTGACTCAGGGGCAGCCTTCTCCCTGGAGAGAGGTTGGGTCCCTATTGTACGCCAGGTGCTTCCTGCATCTTGGGCCTCTGATCCCACCCCAGCCTTGTAGAGTAGCTATCAGCACCTGCCCACCAGGCCCTCGCGGTCAGGAAGGGCCACCAGAGCAAGGATTCACGCCCGGGTCTCTGTCTCCGAAGACGGCGTACACTTCGGCAGCCACCTGCTCGGTGCTAGAGGGCGGGGCTGAGGTTGGAGAGGGGCCACAGCTGCCTGGAGACGGGAGCCTGGCCCACAGGCCCAGCCCTGTCCCCACTTGGCCCAGCAGTGGCGGGCGAGGGGCGTGGGGGTCTCCCAGAGTCAATGGAGATGGTCGCCCACCCCAAGCCCGGTTGCTTCCGAGACTTGGCTCGACCCTGGGTTTTCTCAGTGAGGCCTCTTCCCATTGAGGGGTGTGTATCAGTCCCTCAGGCGCTGCTCGAGTGAAGACAAACCTCTGTGCATCACCAAGATCTAGGATTCTTAGTATCAATAAAATCTCAGCCGTCAAGCCAAGAAAGCAGGTGGACACAGGTCACATGCTCTCGGGGCTCCAGGGCCCCATCCGTTGGTTGCCGGCCCCCTCTGGTGGCCCGAGGAGCCGCTGCACTCGAGCTGGGTGCCCAGCTCAGCCGCTCAGCCGTTCACTTTGGGGAATCCTGCTATGCCCCTGGTGCTGGGGACGTAACTGTGAACCAGGCAGAGCCAACCCTGCCCCGTGGAGCCCACCGCCTGGTGGCAAGGCACAGACAAGGAAATGCAGCCCATTGGAGCACGTCAGCGCTTTGGAGAAAAATGAGGCTGTCTGTGCTGTCAGGCTAGGCAGGGGCAAGCTATGTCAGATGAGGTGGCCCAGGCGGCGGACCTCCCATAGCATAACATTTGAGCAGAGGCCTGAAGGACTGAGGGATCTGGCCACACACAAACCACGAGAAGAATGTTCCAGGCAGAGGGAACCACGGTGCAAAGAGGCTGAGGCAGGAATATGGCCAACGCCTCCGAGGGGAGTCGGAGGCAACAGGCCAGAGGACCAGGGCCGGATGGGGCAGGGCCCTCGGCCCTTGCAAGGACTCTGGCCTTTATACTGGACAGGAAGGGCAGCATTGGAGGGTGTTGAGAGCAGTGACGTGGCTTGACGTATATCTTAAAGGGTCACTCTGGCAGCCATGTTGAGAACGTAAGGGGCGAGTATAAATGAGGGAGACCAGTCAGGAGGCCCCTGTGACACTCCAAGGCAGGGATAAGGTGGCTTGGAGCAGGGTAGGGGGTGGCGGCGAGGGCAAGCGTTCTGAGTCCAGATCTGAATTTGAAGGCAGAGCCAGCGGACGTGCTGACGGACTGGTGTGGGATGTGAGGTGGGGTGAGGACCCGATGGCGATGGTGCCGAGCGTGGGGCTGAGCTGCGGAACACAGGGGGCGGGGCCTCGGGGACTGGGGCCTGGAAAGGTTGCAATCCTGTGGGACATCTGGGAGGAGGTGTTGCACAGGCAGTTGAATGTGAGCAGGTCTCTGGGGCTTAGTGGCGCGTAGGTGGTATTTAAAGCCCAAGACTGGATGAGGCCCCAGGAGCGAGTGTTGCTGGAGAGAAGAGGAGCTCCAGGGCTGACCTCTGGGTCCTCAGTGAGAGGACGGGTGCAAGGAGGCTGCCCCGAGGGAGAAGCAGCCCAGGAGAGAGGGTGCCTCCAGCCGAACGGGGAGAGCGTTTCAAGGGGGAGGGCGAGTCCCACTGGGTCTTGTGCTGCCGAGAAGCCGAGTAAGATGAGGGCTGGGCCCGGCCCGGGCCGGTGGAGCTTTGCAGGGGAGGCCTTGGAGAGGGCGTACGGCTGCAAGAACCAGTTCCAGAGAGGATGGGGGAGACCGCTGCTCCGTCGGGGTCCCTGGCTCTGAGCCCTCTGCCACCCGCCCAGGTGCTGCTTGTGTCCCACACGGCCCCGGTTTGCCCCTGGAGTGACCATCGAGGAAGACAACTGCTGCGGCTGCAACGCCATCGCCATCCGGCGCCACTTCCTGGACGAGAACATGACCGCGGTGGACATCGTCTACACCTCCTGCCATGATGCGGTGAGGGACTGGGGCGGGCTTGCCAGGCTGGTGCAGTGTCCCGCCAGCCTCGGTCCTCCACAGGCCACAGGAGGCAGGCAGCGCTGCGGCCTGGAGAGTGTACGCCGTCCCCCTCAGCCGCAGGAGCCCTGGGCTTGGCTGGCACGGCTGGCCGAAGCCTCCAGGCCTCCCCTCGCTGGGCAGACCAGAGATGGGCCGCCCCCTTCTCCCCACGTCCTGGCCTGCATCCACTCCGGGGCTAGGAAGTGGACCCCAACCCCGCACCCGGCACTGGGGCTTCCTGGCCCCAGCCTTTGGGGGAAGGAATTGAGAGGGAAGAAGCCGGAGGCACTGGGGAGGGAGCAGCCCCTCAGGACTGAGCAGGCAGGACGGCAGCACTCAGGGCACCCGGGTCAGTGGAAGTAGGAAGGCCGGGTAGGCTGTGTGCCGGGTTGGGAGGGACCTACTGTGGCCCTTGCAGGCGTCAGGGGCCCAGTGGCCAGTGGAGCCAGATTCCCGGGCCCTGAAGGAGACCGGCTTCAGTCACTTGCCCAAATCTGCCTCCACCCTGGGGGCCGTTCAGGCTCATGCGCCGCCCTTCTCCTAGGTCTATGAAACCCCCTTCTACGTGGCGGTGGACCACGACAAGAAGAAGGTGGTGATCAGCATCCGGGGAACCCTGTCCCCCAAGGTACGCTGCCCAGTGACCCAGCCCACCCTGTGGACCCCCTCACAGCCCCCGAGGGTGCCCGCCTCCTTTTTCCCGTTCTCAGTCCCACCCCTCACCGTCCTCTCTCCCCACAAGGACGCCCTGACAGACCTGACCGGTGACGCCGAGCGCCTCCCTGTGGAGGGGCACCATGGCACCTGGCTGGGACACAAGGTACCCCTCCCCGTGGGCTCCCCCGGCGGCCCCTGGCCTTCTCCTCTCCGCTGCCAGCACGCAGGCCTGTCCTGTTGGGGTGGGGGCTCCTCCGGGGTCACTGGGCTCACCAGGAGAGACTGGTCAGAGAGGTGCGGATTCGTCTGGAAAGTCCACTGCCCCCCACTTGCCAGGACCCCCACAGCCCTGCCCGGCGCAGATCCTGTCCCACAAGAGCTCAAGGAGGCAACTGGGAAGAGATCTCCCTGGTTCCTATTAGGCACACCATCCCCGTGAGCCTCAGTTTTCTCATCTGTGAAATGGAAATGATGTGATTTACGTGTCCACCAGCGCCCCCAGCCAGCTTGTCGTGAGGACCAAAGGGGGAGATGGGAGGGACAGGGTTAGTGAGCTTCACATCCCTGTGGTTTTGCTGGTCCCTGACAGGCCTCCCTCCCTCCCTGTGACGCCCACCTCTGTTCCTCCTCACCCAGGGAATGGTCCTCTCCGCTGAGTACATCAAAAAGAAGCTGGAGCAGGAGATGGTCCTGTCCCAGGCCTTCGGGCGAGACCTGGTGAGGCGTTTTCCATGCCATGAGCCCTTGCCACACCCAGCGCGCCCTCCCCCAGGGCAACAGACTGGGGACAGGACAGGTGAATGATGGAGCCTTCCCTGCAGGCCAGGCTCCTACACTCTCCTTCCATCCCTGGCTCCCAGCCCCCTCCTCACTTGCTCAGTCCCTCCCACCCCCTCTGGCCCTTTCTTCTTTTGTACCAGCTCCTCTTGAACACCCCTGCTCAGCCCCACGCAGTTGTGAGCACCCGCTCGGTGCCAGGCACTGGAGGCTAAAGATGGCTCAGTTCTGGGGCTTCCAAAATGTTGAGCAGAATGAACATAGAACATAATTGCAGAACAGATAGAAGGGGTGCTGCTCTGGTTGAGGGCGATCTGGGCCTGCCCACTGCCCATTCCTCCCTGTGCAGGCAGGCAGCTCCTGAGGTGCTCCTAACTGCCCTTCCCAAAGCCAAGCAGTCCCTGGCCTCAGGAGACCCCAGTCTAGTGGTTGGGGCACAGGGATGGGAGCAGGTGACCAAAGGATTATAATAGAGTGTAATCATTATAGTTAAAGGTCTATCCCAGGTGCAGATGCAGTATCTAGGAGGGAGCAAGCCTCTCCTGGAAAATCAGGAAGGGCTTCTCCAAGGAGGTAACCTCTGTGCAAGGTTTTGAAGGATGAATAGGAGTTTGTTATATAGTCTCCCCAAGAAGTTGGTCTGTGGGGGCCTAGCTTGGCCCTTCCTCTGCCCCAGCAGCCACACAGCACAGACATGATCCCAGGACTCTGGGAAGCCCCCTCTGCCTCCCTGGTGTCACCTTGGCAGGCAGCGGGGCAGGACTCTCAGGGCTTTTCTCGGTCCCCAGGGCCGCGGAACCAAACACTACGGCCTGATAGTGGTGGGCCACTCCCTGGGCGCAGGCACCGCTGCCATCCTCTCCTTCCTCCTGCGACCCCAGTACCCGACCCTCAAGTGCTTTGCCTACTCCCCGCCAGGGGGCCTGCTGAGGTGAGCAGTCTGGGGCCTCAGACTTGGCTGGGGGCAACTGGTGGACAGCGCTGGGAGCTGGCTTGGTCAGGGGGCTAGACTGGGCAGTCTGGGTTCCAATCATAAGGGAACCCGGGAACGGCCTGGAGAGTGGAGGCGGGGGTTCTGGCAAAAGCCAGGTGGACCCTGGGATCTAGCCCCAGCAAAGCCTTGCCGACGGGATAGGCGGGCAGGGAGCAGGCAGCCCCGCTCCCCAGAGGGTCTTGGAGTGCTGGAGCTGAGCCCGCTCGGGAACACCGCGCCCCTCCCCTGCCCTGGCACCCCCTCGGCTTCCCTTGCAGCGAGGACGCCATGGAGTATTCCAAGGAGTTTGTGACAGCTGTGGTCCTGGGCAAAGACCTTGTCCCCAGGCAAGTCGCTCCCTCGCTCCACCTGCCTGGCCTGGGCTGTTCTGCCACTCGGGGCCTCACCCAGGTGCCCCGTCTCTCTCACTCAAATTCCCACCTCCTCGAGGGACCCCCAGAATCCCCCCAACTCAGGTGTCCAGGGTGAGAGGGCAAGGTCGGCCCACCCTGCCTGGCCTCCCCTTCCTGGCTGGGCCCTGCCGAGCTGCAGGCTCCTCACCCGCCCCGTGACCCTGATGGCCTGGTCTCCTTGTTCCCGGGAGCCCTGCTGCCCCTCACCCCGCTCGTCTCCCCGTCCTGGGCCAGCTCAGGCTGACGGCCCGACGGCTTCCTTCTCCAGGATCGGCCTCTCCCAGCTGGAAGGCTTCCGCAGACAGCTCCTGGACGTCCTGCAGCGAAGCACGAAGCCCAAAGTGAGCTCACTCCCCTCCCTGCCGCCGGGGCGCCCTGGGCTCTGGGCTCCCCGTTGGTCTTCTGCCCCACCTGCCCCTCGGCCCCCTCGCCACGTGAGGCCAGGCTGGAGTACGGTTGATGTCCTGGGGACCTCAAGCCATCAGGCCCTCAGCACCTCCGAGCTCACGCCATCCGCCCCCTACCTGTCCTTGTGCAGATGGGAGAACGGAGGCCCGGGGTGGGCAAGGGACTTGCTTTTGCTCACACAGCAAGTCGTAACGCAGTCAGGACTGGAACCGAGGGCTCCTAAGTCCTGACTCCTGCGGCACAGAGCTGCCTGCAGTCGGGACAGAGCAGTCCCGAGGTCAGTGCTCCGAGTGTGACGGGAAGGCCTCCTCCAAAGCCCACCGCGATCCCCAGGCTCAGGGAGGCTGGAGGTCGCCGGGGGAGGGGCTCTGGGGGCAGTTGGTTCCGGTTTTCCCTGCGGCTGAGAGGAGAGGACCAGCCCTCCCTAACCCCTCCTCAGGCCTGCAGAGGACACTGGGGGCTCTTCCTGTAACGTGGCCTTCAGCGTTCCAGGCTGGGGGTGGGCACGCTGCAACCAGGCGCCCTGAGGCGGGCAGGGGGTGGCCGGCCAGGCCCAGCAGGGCCTCTGTGCCCCCAGGCCCGCCCCCACCCCATTCACCCTCTCGGCCCAGTTGGGACTGTTCCCAGCCTCGGTGCCCGTGACCGTCTGGCAGGCAGGGCACCAGGTGCCGGGGTGAGCGGGCAACGAAGGCACAGGAGGAGCCTAAGGACATGGGACTGCTCCACTCAGACCCAGTCCTGGGTGCCTGGGTGCTTGTCAGGCCCAGGAGGCAAGTGGCGGGGAGCCGCCCCCATGTGGCCGGGCCCGGTGGGTGCAGCTGGACTGAGCTTCAGGGTCTGTTCTGCCTCTGACTTATGAGACGACCTAGAGCAAGGGGCCTGTTTCCCCTCTGCTAGATGAGCGGCTGACTGGTGTTGCAGCCCTGAAGTTCAGCCCTTCCACGTCATCTGTCCTCGGCACCTTTTTGGCCATCGTGGCCGCTGGACACCTCAGCCCCCGCCTCTCCACTGGGCGCTGCCCTTCCCTCTGCCCCGCGGCCATCCCAGCTCCCCACCGTCACCTGTGAGCTCTCCTGAGCACCCCCTGCCCACCCGGGCAGCGCCACTCAGCTCCATCCCCCTCTTCTCCCTGTCCCCACAGTGGCGAATCATTGTAGGGGCCACAAAATGCATCCCCAAGTCGGAGCTGCCCGAGGAGCTGGAGGTGACCACCCTGGCCAGCACGCGGCTCTGGACACACCCCAGTGACCTGACCATCGCCCTGTCCGCCAGCACCCCTCTCTACCCCCCCGGCCGTATCATCCACGTGGTCCACAACCACCCAGCGGAACAGTGCTGGTAGGTGCTGCCCACGCCCTGGTCAGCTGGGACGTGGCGGCATCCAGGGCAGGGGAGTGGAGGGTGGGGCCGGCCTTCATTCTGTCACCCTTGGGGCGTAGGTGCAGAGGCTGGTGACGGTGGCCCAGGGCGCCCACAGCAGGGTTGCCCCAGCCTCGGGCCCTGGAAGTGCAACGACAGGCCAGTCCAGAGCAGGACTCCAGGCTCCTCTCTTGACGGTCCCGGTCTTCGTCCCCAGTGTCACCCTTCCCTAGTGTCCCCCAGGACAGCTGTCCCCACTCGCATCCGTTTAAAAGCGGACGCCCTGGAGGGTCACCCTAAAGCCCTGGCCAAGCTCACGCCTCAGTTGTCACTTGGCATCGCGGCTGGGATGAGCTGGTAGACAGCTGGCAGGGGCAGGAGAGAGACCAGGAGAGGGCGGGTACAGCGACCTCTCCCACCTCACCCCCCCCCACCCCTTCCCACACTCTCAGAGGGTTGGGCTGCCTCCTCGACAAACAAACGGCTTGCGCCGGGACCCTCCCTGGGGTGGAGCAGGTGTGGCCCAGGCCACAGGCAGGTGACAGCTCAAGGTCAGGCTTTCCAGCTCCACGTGGCATAAACGTTCCTGGCTGCGGAGGGCTGGTGGCGAGGGCTGAGGTGAGGCAGAAGCAAGGAGCCCGGGGACACAGCCCTGCTGGTCCAGCCGGGCAGGGCGTCTCCAAGGCCCCCCCACCCCCACCAAGCCAGGGCAGAGAGCAGGGCCAGGGGCCTGCGGGCCAAGGCCAGGCTGCCCCCCACCCGCCAGCTTCCCTCTGGCCCCTGTGCCCCTCAGCTGCTGCGAGCAAGAGGAGCCCACGTACTTTGCCATCTGGGGCGACAACAAGGCCTTCAACGAGGTGATCATCTCGCCGGCCATGCTGCACGAGCACCTCCCCTACGTGGTCATGGAGGGGCTCAACAAGGTGAGCCCCACGGCGCCTGGCTGGCTGGGTCTCTGTCCCCGTGTTACTCACAAGGGTGCGACGCTCCCTGGACACTCAGTGGGCCAGGGAGCCCACTCGTTTCCTGGGCTCCACACCCGCCTCTGTCCACACCACCGTGTGGTCCCATGGTGGGTAGGGGCTAGGAGACACCCAGGAACCTGTCCCTGAGGCAGGCTGAGCTCAAACCCTGAAGGCCACCTGGCACTTGGCGGACGCGTGGCCAAGCAGGGGCAGCCTTGGCCATTGCCCGGCCATGGAAGGGCCGACCACAGGGTAGGAAAAGTCCAACCTGTCCCATCTGTGCGGTGGGTGAGGCACGATCACAGGGCCTGGCCTCGACCTTCCCGGAGGAGCCGGGCCCCGTGTGGGGAGGAGAGCAGGCCCGGCTGACCCCATGAAGCTCTGCTGGGCCTGAGAGGCCTGGCCTGCTGCCCTGCCTCCACACGTGATTGTCACCCCTCCGCCGCCACCAGCTTCCCCGTCCCGTTCCCAGGTGCTGGAGAACTACAACAAGGGGAAGACGGCCCTGCTCTCTGCTGCGAAGGTCATGGTGAGCCCCACGGAGGTGGACCTGACTCCGGAGCTCATCTTCCAGCAGCAGCCGCTGCCCACGGGACCACCTGTGCCCGCCGGGCTGGCCCTGGAGCTGCCCGCCGCAGACCACCGAAACAGCAGTGTCAGGTGAGCGCCGTCGCCCCGCAGCCCCGCCCCAGAGGGTGTGTGCGGTGGCCACGCGCGTGCTTTCAGCGCGCGAATGCCTGTGCACGTGTGCATTCTGTGTACGCGCCGGGCCCTCGTGTGTTCACGCCACTCTGCACACGTGCACGGGAGGGATTGAACTTGCCTCCACTGCTCGGGGTCTCTCCTGCTCTGCCCCCACTGTCCCCCAGCCCGCCACCACTGAAGCCCATGTGGGCTAGTAGCCATCTAGGGACCACAAACACACAGATTCACTCCTAGCTGTTTAGACCCAAACAGATGGACATCCAGGCACTTACGCGCACGCACGTATTAAAGCTGACACGTGTATATACGTGTGTTCACAAATAGTAGCTCTAAGTGCACAGAGCCCCATACAGACAGACTCACGTATAGAACACACACCAAGACAGAGGCCAAGACGCTTGGACACAAGGACACGCTTGTGTGGGCAGCCATGTGTGTAAATGGTGGATGCACCTGTACCCAGACCCAGCCTCTCAAATACATGGGCCGACTGACGTACAGACGCCTAACATGCAGGCTGCACGCAGAAACACAGGCGTGTACACGCTTCCAGACGCAAACATACCCCACATTCACACGCACTCCTTTGGGGGTTGGGCTCTGAGGCCGTGGCTCCTGGGGTGGGTGGGGATCCTCCTGCCTCTCTGGGACCCTTCCCGCCCAGGTCCTGGGTCCAGGTTACAGATCTGGCCTAGAGGCCGCTAAAGAAGGCGGTGGCTGCTTCTTGGCCCTTGGTGGGGACACCTGGACTTCTCTCCCTATCTCACAAGCATTTCCCATAGCGGCTGCATGACCAGATGGGGGAGCCAGTGTCCGTTCGCAGCTGCAGTGACTGCTGCGTCCCCCACCCTGGCCCTTCACTCACTCCCTGCAGGCCGGTGTGCGGAGACAAGGGGCTCCAGGGCCCCATCCAGCAGAGGGCTACACCCCATGGGAGAGGTGGGAGGAACCCCCGGGTGAGGAGGGAAGTGATAGGAGCTCAGGAAGGGGCCCAGGGGTGTGCTGGCCCGGGGGTGGGGTTGAACCCAGCGGGGGCGGCTCTGGGCCATGCTCTCTCCCTCCCTACCTTCCCTCCTTCCCTCTCTACCCTTCCACCTCTGCCTCCAGTGACCTGGGGCAGCCAATCTCTCTGGGCCTCAGTCTCCAGGTGGGTACAGCGACGTCGGTGCAGTGATGGGCACCAGTGCAGGCCCCCGGCCCCCTCTCCCCAGCTCAGCTCTGCATCGACTCTCTTGTCTTCTATCTTGGGGTCTGGTTTTTAAAAAGGAGGGCTCCCTGTCCCCAGACTGTTCAACCACTTTCCCCTCCTCCCCCTCCCCAAGCTCCCTCCCACTGGGGAACTAGGGGTGGGCCCCCACCCCGCTGAGTCTCACCCCTCCCTACCCCCTCAGGAGCAAGTCCCAGTCTGAGATGAGCCTGGAGGGCTTCTCGGAGGGGCAGCTGCTGTCCCCTGTGGCCGCGGCAACCCGCCAGGACCCAGTGGAGCTGCTGCTGCTGTCCACCCAGGAGCGGCTGGCGGCCGAGCTGCAGGCGCGGCGGGCGCCGCTGGCCACCATGGAGAGCCTCTCGGACACGGAGTCGCTGTACAGCTTCGACTCGCGCCGCTCCTCCGGCTTCCGCAGCATCCGCGGCTCGCCCAGCCTCCACGCCGTGCTGGAGCGCGACGAGGGCCACCTCTTCTACATCGACCCCGCCATCCCCGAGGAGAACCCATCCCTGAGCTCGCGCACCGAGCTGCTGGCGGCCGACAGCCTGTCCAAGCACTCGCAGGACACGCAGCCCCTGGAGGCCACCCTGGGCAGCGGGGGCATCACCCCCGAGCGGCCCCCCAGCGCAGCCGCCCACGACGAGCTGGAAGAAGGGGGTGGCGGCGGGGCAGCCCCCCGCAGCGGGGAGCTGGCGCTGCACGACGGGCGCCTGGGGGACTCGCCCAGCCCTCAGGTGCTGGAGTTCGCCGAGTTCATCGACAGCCTCTTCAACCTGGACAGCAAGAGCAGCTCTTTCCAGGACCTCTACTGCATGGTGGTGCCCGAGAGCCCCACCAGCGACTACGCCGAGGGCCCAAAGTCCCCCAGCCAGCAAGAGATCCTGCTCCGCGCCCAGTTCGAGCCCAACCTGGTGCCCAAGCCCCCAAGGCTCTTCGCTGGCTCGGCCGACCCTTCCTCGGGCATCTCGTTGTCGCCCTCCTTCCCACTCAGCTCCTCGGGCGAGCTCATGGACCTGACGCCCACGGGCCTCAGCAGCCAGGAGTGTCTGGCAGTGGACAAGATCCGGACTTCCACCCCCACCGGCCACGGGGCCAGCCCCGCCAAGCAGGATGACCTGGTCATCTCGGCACGCTAGCACCCCAGGAGTTGCTGCCCGCTGAGGCCCGGGCCAGAGCAGGCGGCTCCTCAGGCTTCTGGTGGCTGCCCCCCAGGCCGGGCAGCTTTGAGGAGAGGCCCCCACGGGGCCAGTGTAGCCTCAGGCATTGGGCATTGCTGCTGAGCTGGGGGTCCGCATCCCTACCTCAGCTTTGGAACCCCCAGAGCCAAGGCAGCTGGGATCTGGGCCCTCCAGATAGGGAATGACGGGGAGGGGCGTGGAGCAGGGAGAAGCCTGGGGCAGCCTGCCAGGTGGACAGGGCAACACTCCGCCCTCTCAGCCTGAGTGCCCCCCACAGGGCCATCCTGGTACCTCCCATTCCGGGACAGGCCATGAGTACGCTGACTCCCCGTCACTGCCCTCTGGCTGCTCTCCCAGGATGGAAATGGAGAGCGGCCCCCTCCCCACGTATTCTCATCTGTGGTCCAGGCTGGCATCTGCCCTGGCCACCCCCAGATCTGGTGCCTGCTGGCCAGCCCCCTGGGGTGACCCCCCCACCAAGGTGGCCCGCAGTGCTGTGTATGTTTACAGAAGCTGCTGGGCTGGGCTCAGGATGTGTCCTGGGCTTGCAGGCCCCCGACCCCCGCTGCAATCACGTGTTTAGTAGCCCTCTTCTGGGCAGGCAGGCACCAGCCTCCACAGGGCCCAAGGCAGCCATGGGGCCTGGAGGGGCCTCCAGGAGGGTGTGGTCAGGGCCGTCCCTTCTCTGCCTGATATCCCTCATGCTGATCCCTCTGTCGATGGGTCCTGGGTGCCCAGGCGCGCCCCGTTACTTCCTGGCCTGCCTTCTACCCCCGGGGATCCTGGCCACTCAAAGGGTGGAGGGCACAGGTGTGACCACCCCTGCCTGCAGAGTCAGTGCCCTGGAGGGAAGGAGGGCCCCACCAAACCCCCTTTTAATCACCTCCCCCCAGGCCTAGGCACGCCAGGCCCTGGGCTCTGCAGCCAAACACGCCTCCACTCTGCACAGCTGCCCCTCCCCGCTGGCCTGGGCTCTCTGCTGGGAGCGGGCCTCTCTTCCCTCCCACCCACAATGTCCTGTTGGCACTAAGTAGAGCCTGGCGTGGGGTATTGTGGGAGCCGGCTAGAGACCCAGGAGGGCCAGGGGCCCTGGGGCCATCCCAGTTTAGCCTGAGGCCTCCACAGCCCACACTTGGGAGGGTTCCTTCCCTGCTGGCTTGGAGAAGCAGCGGGGAAGTGGAGCCCCTGCCTGTCGGCAGAGGCAGAGCGGGGAGGGGGCGCATGCCAGCGCGGGGCGTGTGTGTGCATGTGCATGAGTGTGTGCCGAGGAAGGGGCTGCTGGGGCACCCTCCCCGCCCCGCCCGCTCTGCCTGCCTGCTGCCCCTCCCAGCCTGCCAAGAAAACAGGCAGCAAACATGACGGGCACCGCGCGGCGGGGGCCGTGGGACGAGCTCGGCTTCGGACACGGCCCGTCCCCCTCGTCTCGCCGGCTGCTCTGACCCCTGGTTTGGAAACCTGGTGTGTGCCGAGGCGTTGACCGCCCGCTTGTGCCTTCATTTCCTTGGAGGCAAGGTCCCACGACTCTGGGCCCGCCCATGGCCTCCCTGGGTTGGCTAGGCTCCCCTGACCAAGACCCCCGTCTCGTGATCACTGGTACCTGGGACCCCTGCCCACCCTGACACATGGGGACAGAGACCTGGGAGCTGGGCCTCCCTCACCCTCTGCGACTCCCAAACTTCATCAGCCCCATCAGGCTTCTGCCCCTGCTGGGCCCACCCACTTTTCCCGCAGAATCAAGACGGAATCAGTGTCTCTTAAAGTTTAAAAAAAAAAGACAAATCATAAATCAGAGTAAAGTTCCAACAAGCACCCCAGCCCGTAGCAGGGAGACTTGGGGTCTGGCCTTTTTTTTTTTTTTTTTTTTTTTTTTTTTTTTGCGGTACGCGGGCCTCTCACTGCTGTGGTCCCTCCCGTTGCGGAGCACAGGCTCCGGACGCGCAGGCTCAGCGGCCATGGCTCACGGGCCCAGCCGCTCCGTGGCATGTGGGATCTTCCCGGACCGGGGCACGAACCCGTGTCCCCTGCACCGGCAGGTGGACTCTCAACCACTGCGCCACCAGAGAAGCCCAGGGGTCTGGCCTTTTAACTCCTCCTCCACCAGGGTGGGCCTGGGATCTCTGAGGGGGCGTGGTGCCCACCCATGCCCAGGGCTGAGCCATCAGGGACAGACCCCCCACCCCCAGGGCTGCAGCCGCACAGGGTTACAGGCTTGGGGCTGGGGCAGGCTCGGACTCAGCCCTGGATGCTCCAGGGTCGGCCCACATCTCACCCGCCCCCTCCCCGCCTCTCCCCTGCAGGGTGGGCCTGCTGCGTCTCTCTCCCTTCCTCTGCACACCACACTTGGGGGGTCTGAGCCACCCCCCTCAGCCCAGCTCGGCTCAGACCGACCCCCACTCTGTCCCCCAGACCTGCAGCACAAGGTTTCCCGGCCGTACGCTGGCCTATCCTCCCAGGGGCCCGGGCGACCTCCATATGCAATCGGTAGTGAGCCCCTGGGCCCCGCAGACACTCATGCACTGTACGTGCCATTCTCCCATGACTTTTTTTGTACTTAATGTATGAAAGATGCAAACTAATATTGCTGTAAAAAGGAGAGACAAATTAATATAGCTTATTCTATAAATATATCTGTATATAAAAGTTTTCTGTATATTGTATAGAGCTGTGTATAAACTGGATGGAGAAGCACACTGGCCGCCTTGAGTGACCTCTCTTCCCCGCAGGTGGGGTGGAGGCTGGGTCTGAGTGGCAGAGTGGCGGGAGGGGACCTCTGAGGTTGGCTGTCACCGCTGTCGATGCCCTGGTCCAGGACCACACTCTGAGTCACAGTGAGAGACCAGAAGACCCTCAGAGCCCCATTTGAATGGGGGGCAGCTCCTTGTTGAGCCCTACCTGCATGAGGTACGTGCCAGGGGCTCCATCTGGCCTCATTAGGGCCTTGAAAGGCGGGGCTTCTTAGCCCCTTCTCCCTGAGGGGTCTGGGGCTCCGAGAGGGTAAGTAAACTGCCCAAGACCACAGAGGTAGTGATGGGGTACCAGGCAGGTCTGACAGTGCCCACCCCTTCCCCCCAGTGCTGAGAGCCAGGGTGGGGTGAGGGCACTAAAACTCCCTGGCTGGGTCGCAGTGGAATGCAGAGCCCACTGGAAGTCTTTGCTGAGGGCTTCTCTAGGAGGGTGCGAAAGACCTGGCCAGGCCCAGGGCACCCCAGGGACACCCTCCCAGCCTGGCCCCGGGACAGGGAGGCCTGGGGAGTGGCTGCAAGGCCACGGTGGGCAGGCAGCTGGGCCTCCAGCCAGCCCCATGCCCAGGCCTGCCCCCTCCTCGCAGCAGATGGCGTTGTTCCTCTAGCCAGTCCCGACGGGACCTGCAGCGTGCAGCCCAGGCACTGACCCAGCCAAGTTGTGACCGGACCTTGACCTTCCCCTCCCCACACTGCCCACCCTCCCAGCCCTGAGTCCAGAGTGGGGAGTTGGAGGGGATGATAGAACAGTTCTGTCTTCACCTAGGCCTCTTTGAATGGAAGAAACGGAGGCTACATAAGGGTGGAAACTTGCTCAAGGTCACTCAAGCCTGGGGACAGAGCTAGGACAAGAATCCAGGCCTCCAGGCCAGGACTCCGGCCTCCACCCTCGCCTCATGGTTTTCAGAGGTTCTTCACACCCTGTAGTCTCATTTGGTGTGCATATCATCCTATCTAATTAGTGGAGCAGAAGAAGCTGAGGACCAGAGAGGTTCTGTGACTTGCCTAAGGTCACACAGCCAGAGCGAGGAATGGGAAGGGCCCCTCGTGAGGAGCAATTCCAGGAAGGGCTGGAGCAGCGCTCTGCCTCCCAGACCCTCGGATGTCCCCTTCCGTCTCCACTGGGAGGGAGGTGGGAGAGAGGCTGCCCTGCAGGGTCCCCAGCCTCACTGACTCCCTGGGTTCACACCCACCACCCTTTGGGCCCTCCTCTCTTCCTCTGCAAAATGGGCGGATGCCAGGGCTGCGTGGGCCCACGGGAGGCCTGGAGTGCTGCGCTAGGGAGGGTTCTGTCCACAGAACCCTACCCTCTCCTGGGCTGGCCTCCAGCCCGTTACTCATTAACCCTCAAGTCCCTGCCCCCCTTTCCCCAGGGCTGCCTGCTGAGCTGCCAGCTCCTCCTGGCCCTACTGGCACTCAAAGGCCAGCACTGGGCACTGGAAACTGACCTGGAATCAGAGAAAACACCATTTATCAATCACTTCCCTGGTACTTTACTTACACCGTGAGGTAGCAATAATGGGCTGATTTAGAGATGAGGTCTCCAAGGACCAGAGGACAGGGCTTGGAGAATGGCTGCGACAGCCACGTCTGCCGGGCCAGGACTGAAGTCTCGGTCCCCCACTCATGTGGCCTGGTGGGGAGGGGGTACCAATGGGGACCCCTCTCCAAGGATGAGCCCCTCAAGGTCCTGATTGTGCAAGGCTCCCTGGGGCTCCCTCGCCAGTCTCCACCTCCTTCATTATGGATGTGGGGGTGGCAGCCTCGACTCTTAGCTGAGCCCTGGAGTCTGGGACCTTTCAGCCATCGTTCTCCCCCAGCCCAGAGATGAAGATCCCTGGGGACCGTTGCTCCTTTGCTCAGTGGCCCAGTGGAGTCGGGAGACGGCAGGGCTAGAACCTCCGAGCAAGGCCAGCTGCCACGGGATTAACAGGAAGCTGCATCCCACCCCGCACAACTTCAAGGCTGACCCAGAGACATAGTAATGCAGCCTGCGAAGTTGGGTGTCGGGACCAAAATATGCATAGCCCACCCACCCATGGCAAGGGCGACACAGAGCTCATTGGGATGGCCCTCTGATGGTGGACTTTTTGGTACCCTGTGGGATGTGGCAGAAAGACCTGCTCGTGGGGGAGGGTTATAAAGAAGCCGGTTTTCCAGCCAGTCCTGGGCAACTGCTAAAATAAATTCATTTTTAAATATCACACAGCGTAGGCGGTGTCTACTGTGTCCACAGGCAGGCCTGACCCGGGTGTGGGAGGGGGCAGAGCAGAGAATAACAATTGTCTTAAGGGAGGCTGCAGAGGGGGAAAAACCTCTGGGGTGTATCAGCTGGAAAAGAATAGGCGTCTCAGTGTGGCCCTCTCCCCCCGCTTGGCCCGGCCCCTGCGGGGCAGCACTGATCAGCGCACACAGCTGGGGCCTCCAGCAAAATCCCATTCTATATATCTAAGAGCAACAGCTCGGAGAGCGGCCCCTGGGGCACAAAACCTCATTGTGAGGCGCCCGCCGGCCTGGGCGTCCCCTCCCCCAGCCCCAGAACTGTCGTGGCATTGACCCTCCTCGGCGGGCCACCGCAAGCCTGCTGACTGGGCCACATCTGGGGCTCAGGCCCTGGCTGTCCCTCCCCTGTGGCTGGCCGCTGGGGAGGGGGAGGGTGGCCTGGGAGGAAGCCACTTTGCAGGCTCTCACCCCCACCCCTACCAGGCAGCCCAACTCGTACCCCACTCTCCTCTGGGGGGCCACTGGTGGGCAGAGTTGAGAGCTCTGGGCTGGCTAGGCTGGCATCTTGATCTGCCAGTGAGTCCTCCCACCCCCCCAAGGGGCTCAGTTTCAGTTTTGTCTTCTGTCAGACAGTTCTGGGGTGGGATGGGTTTTTCTAGCTCTAACCTGCTGTGTCTGAGGACCCGGGGAGGCTGCGAGCTGAGCCACTCTGTAGTGAGATGATTCGCTGGGTCCGGGATTCCAGAATTCTCTGCTTCCAAGGTTTCAGAGGTCTAGGATTCTGCAGTGTGAAGCTGCCGCCATCCATTCATTCATCACATATTTATTGAGCACCTACTGTGTGCCAGGTAGTGTTCTTGGTGCTGAAGCTAGAGCAATCACCAAGCCAGAAAAATCCCTTACCCTCACAGAGCTTCCATTCTCGAGCGAGGAGAAGGATAATAACAAAGAGTAGATACAACTCTTTTATGTGGGGAGAAAGAAAGGCCTAGGTAGGGGGAATTGCTTTCAATGGGATGGTCAGTGAGGCGATGAGTGAACTGACTACTACAAAGGAACCAGGTGTGTGCGATCAACCCTGCAGACAGACGGAACAGCATGTCCCAAGGCCCTGCGGCAGGGAAGTCCCTGGTGGTCCAGTGATTAGGACTCCACGCTTCTACTGCAGGGGGCACGGGTTCGATCCCTAGTCAGGGAAATAAGATCCTGCATGCTGTGTGGACAAAAAAAAAAAAAATCAAGGCCCCGTGGCAGGTGTGGGTCTTGCACATGTGAGTGATGGCAAGGAGGCCTTTTGGTGGCTGTGACTTAGCAACGGAGAGAAAAATAGGAGCTGAGGTCAGCGGCCCAGGCAGGGGCAGGTCATACAAGGCTTTGGAAACCAGGGCGGGAGCTTAGATATTGGTTTTTAAATGTTTATTGAAGTATCGTTGGTTTACAATGTTGTGTTAGTTTCTGCTGTACAGCAAAGTGAATCAGTTATACATATATAATGCCATTTGCAGCAACATGGATGGACCTAGATATTGTTTTGAGTGCAAAGGGAAACCACAGGCTTTGGCAAAGAAGTGAAATGATCTGATTTACATTTTAAAGAGAGTAATTTGGGAGGATGATAGAGGAGACTGGGTGGGGAGAGAGGCTGTGCAGTTGGGCAGAAGAGAGATGAGGGGGCACTCACAGGGGTGGAGGCAGAGGGACAAGGCTGGTGGATTCACTCAGGACCCTCTTGGATGATTGAGGGGGGAGTTTCCCAAGTCAGCCAGGATCTGGCACTGGTGCTGCCTTTGCTGCTAATGACTTGGAAACCCTTCGACCTGCACTGTTCAGTACCGCAGCCACACGCAGCTATTTAAATTGGAACTCATTAAAATCAACTAAAATTGGGAAGTCAGTTTCTCAGGCTCAGCAGCCACATTTCAAGTACTCAGTAGCCACATGTGGCCGGCGGCGACCATGCTGGACAACGCAGAGAGCATTTCCATCGTCACGGAAGGTTACCCAGGACAGACTTCCTCAGACGGTACTGAACTTCACTGAGCCTCAGTTTCCTCATCTGTAAAAGGCACATAATAGTTTCTCCTTTGTAGGGTACCTGAGAGGACAGCGTGAGATAACCCCTGTGGAGCAGCTCACTGTGGGCCTGGCACATAACAAATATTCGAGAAATGCAGGTTATTATTATTATTGCCGAGAGGGGGGGTGGATAAAGGAGAGGAAACGGGGGATGCCTCTGAGGTTTGGTTCTGAAAATCTAAGATTCGGAAGCCCGCTATCTTCCCCTGCCCAAGGGGCTGCCGAGGACTGCGGGGGCCCTGCCCTCCCGGCATAGAGGCTGGGCCGCCCCTCGACCCCCAAGCTGGTTAGGACCCCGCGCCGAGCGCCCCCTGGAGGAGCCCCGCGCGTCCTGCCAGCCGCGGGGCTGCGGCGCGGGAATGGGGCGGGCCGGCAGGGGGCGCTGCGCGCGGTGGGCGGGCGGGGCGCGTGGGGCGGGCAGGGGCCGGGCCAGTGCCGCGCGCGGGGCGAGCGCTGCGGCGGTCCGGGCGGGACCGCAGCCGGAGCCGAGCCGGGACTGTCGCGCGGGCCGCGCCGGCGATGCCGCGCCCCCGGGCCGGGCTGTAGCGGGGCCGGGGTGGAGTGTACGCGGGGCAGGCCGGACATGGAGGTGGTGGACGAGACGGAGGCGCTGCAGCGCTTCTTCGAAGGTGAGGGACCGCGGGCCGGCGGGGGCGGCGACCCTCTCGCGCTGGGAACCCGCAGCCGATCTCCCCGGGGACTGGGACCCCCGACTGTGCTTTCATCAAGCTGGGACCCCCCCCACCCCCGGCCCAGAACACCTCCTCTGGGCTGGGGCCCTCCTCTGTCTCCTGGAGGTTACTACCCACCTCCGCTGAAGTTGGGCTCCCCACTCCCCGTCCCCCGACACACAACTTCCTTGGAGCTGTATCCCCTTCCCTGCTCGGTCCTCCTTCCTGCCTTCCAGGACCTGCAGTCCCCACTAAATTCTGACACCTCCCACCCCCAGCGCACTTCCCGACGTCGGGACCCTCTACTGTGCTTCCCTGGGACCCCATCCAGGCCGGGGGCCCCCAGCATGCCTCCCAGAGACTGGGACCCCCGCCTAGAGACTCAGGCACCCTATGTGCCTTTCAGGTTGGCACCCTACTCCCAGCCTGACTCCTGCCCCCAGCGCCTCCCCACCAGTGCTTCCCTGAGACAGGGACCCCCTTCAAGACTGTCACCCACCTTCCACAAGGCTGCTCCCCCCCCACGGCTGAACTTCCCCTTGAAGCGGCTATCTCTCCCCTACTTAGGGCTGGGAACCCCTCCCCAGCATTCCTCTGTGGGCTGGATTTCCCCACCTCCCACCCTGGAATACTCGCGTTGGTTCTGGAACCTTCTTGAAGTTGGCATCCCCCCCGTTAGCCACCTCCGCACTCCGAGACCCTCCCAAAGCTGTGAACTGCATCCTGCCAGCTCTGTGTGGCTCCTCGGGGCTGTTTCGCTCACACCTGTCCCTGGAGCTATGCCTCCTCTGGCTGTGCCCCCATCCCAGGAGTGACCTCATCCCCTCACCTTGACCCTGATAGGACCCTCCCCAGGGCTGGGATCTACACACACCCTACACGATTTTCTTCTCCCCTCTCCCCTCTCCTGGCCAGTGGTTTTGGGGGTCTGCTCCTACATCTCACCCACTCCCCTTTCCTGAGTAATCTCTGCCCCTTGAGGCTGTCCCCCTCTTGGGTTCTGGGTTCAGGAGGGATGAGACAGAGTGTGGGAGGGGGTGCAGAGGTGCAGGCTGACATCTCCCAGCTTCTCAGACCCTCACTGGAACATCCAGCCAGACCAGGGATGAGACAGAGTGTGGGAGGGGGTGCAGAGGTGCAGGCTGACTCTCCCAGCTTCTCAGACCCTCTGGGTGCTCTTGTGTCCCTCTCCACCAACCTCAGGAGCCCAGCCTCTGCCCCTACCCTCCCCCTAGTCCCTAAGTCCATCTCCAGCACCTCAGTGCCTTCAGAACCCAAAACTCAATGATCCAGAACCTTCCATTAGTGTGAACCTGCCCATGGCGAGGCTCGGTGGCCCACGGGGCACACTGTGCTGCAGCTGTTGGGCCACAGGGCAGGGAATTAGGGTCCAAGTTTCAAGCCCAGCGCCCAGCGCCCAGAGCCCTTTGGCGTCCCATGAGGGAGCAAGGAAGGCCTTTCTTTGACTTAGTTTCTCCCTGTCTGTGACTGCAGGGGGTGTGTGTGTGTGGGCGGGGGGAGCCTTTGTGCACTCTGCTTGCCGAACAGCCCAGGTAAGGGCATCCCCAAGCTTCCGGCCTCCCCACTCCAGGATTCTGGACACCCCCAGAATCCAAGAAATCAGGTTTGGACTAGATGAAGTGGTTGATCCTCAGGTAGTTGGGCCATTTGAGGGTCCTAGGCGTTTCCCCGTCAGTCCCAGGGGCTCTTGTTCTCCCCAGATCCTTTTCCTCCTTTAAGAGCCTTGAGGGGCCTTATGGGGGCTGGGGGCTCTGGGGAGGTAGGAAGGGGACACTAGTCCTTGCCTGGGGGCCACTATTTTGGGGGTGCCCGGAGCCCGCCGGACATCCCAGATGACTCACGGACCAGGCCCCCTTGCTTCCTGCAGAAGTCCCTGTGCCCCCTTCCCCCAGGACCCTGGGCCTGGGCAGAGGGGTGGGCCTGGCTGGCCCAGGCTCCCTGTCTCCTGAGCCAAACTTTCCCTCCTGGCCGTGGGCGGGGGGTGGGGGTGGGGGTGGGGGTGGGGCCTGACGCCACGGCTCAGCCATGCGGCCGGCCTGGCTGGCCTGGCGGGGAGGCTGCGCTGCTCCCTCCAGAGAGATAAGAGCAGACTCAAGAATGTCTGTGGAGGGAGCCAGGGGCTGGAGAAGTGCTCCCAGAGCCTGAGATGGGGGGAAGGTGGGGCAGGCGCTGAGGGCTGGGGTCTCCGGGGCCACTTGGTGGGGAAGGCCTGGCCAGGAATCCGGTGGGCAGCGGCATGTGGGGGACGTAGTGGGGTTGTTAGGGCGCCCCTGGGCGGGGGCGCTGCTGAGTGTGCTCACGAGTGGAAGTGTGGAAGTGCAGGGTGCTTTTGTGCACGTGGATGTATTTCCCAGGAGGAGGGTGCTTCGCACTTGGGGCTGGGGACACCTGAGCGCTCATCCTGGCTCCCGCTTGGCCTTGGTCACTCCCCAGGACAGTGGGTATGGCGGGCAGGGTCTGTGCTTTCAGCTCGGGACTTGGAAGTGGGAAAGGGCTTGGCTGAAGGGGGCAGGGCGTGCCCAGGCCCCTCGTGTGACGTGGCCCACTCTCCAGACACACCAGGCATATGCCCTGGGTCCTGCCTGGTCCTGTGCGGTGGGCCTGGCTGTACCCTGCCTCAGGCTGGTGGGCTGGAAGCTAAGGCGCTTTGGGCCTCAGGTGGGAGGCTGGGACAGGGCGGCCCCCTCGAGGCTGGTACAGCCGGGCCCCCGTGACTGCCCTGCTAATCCCCTAGAGGGAGGCTGCGGCCGCCCAGATCGGCGGGCACAGGGCCTGCAGAGAGGGGACCCTCCGGGCAGGATGCACTGGCTCCCAGCAGGTAACCGGGGCACAGTGGCAGGTGTTCCCCTCATCACCTTGACCGGCTGGGGCCTCGGACTCTCAGAGCCCGTCAGGGACAGGGCAAGGCAGCATCAGAGGATCCCTATAGGACTTGAGAGGTTCTGGTGCAGACTTGGCCCTGAGAGCTGCATGACCCTGTGCAGAGCTCTTGCCCTCGCTGGGCCCCTTTTCCTCACCTGCAAGACAGGAGTGGGTGGCAGAGCAGGTCCTGATGATGCCCGCAGCTGAGCCTTGTCCTCCAGCCCTGGGGAAGAGGGACGCTTTAGAAGGGGGAGGGTGCTGGCCCCTGGTTCCGGGGGCACACGGGGCACGAGTGAGCAGCGATCAGCACTCGGTAAGCCAGTGGATGTGGAGGAAGCCACTGAGGGGAGCTGGGCTGGAAGGGCCACCGAGAGGTTGGGGGACCTCCCTTGGCCTCTAGAGCCCCGCCAGGGCTGGAGGTGGGAGCCGGGTTTTCACTCCTTCCATACCTGATGGGTGCCTTGGCCTGGTGACTCTATTTCTCTGGCCTCATGTCCCCTCCTTGGGTAGGCAGGTGCGCTGGGCCAGAGCAGGGACTTCCAATGTGATTCTTTTCAGCCACCGAGCAAAGACAAACTCCTGGCCTCCGAATAGGACATATACACTGGACACAGGGCGGATGGGCTCCTCACAGACCCCAGACTCCAGATCCTGGTTTGAAAGCCACCCTTCCCCAGCTCTGGGATGTGGGACGGGAGCGGTGGCGTTGGCCCCCTTTCCCAGGGCCTAAGACTGCGGCTCTGAGAGAAGGGAGTTAGCCAGCGTGAGCCAGGGCTGACACCCAGGCCTCAGAACACCCCTCTGCCTCCAGGGCTTTGGGGGAGGGAGGGTGGCCTTCCTATGGGGACCAGCATCTCTGCCTCCAGAGGGCAGGAGGAGGCCCCAGGAGGAGACCACCTGACCGCTTGTGGGAGAGGACGCCCACCCTGGAATCTGGGGCTGAGGCGCGGTGTGTGATGGGATGGCACTGTGCCTTGTGTCCGCCTGTCTGTCTGCAGTGCGACCATGGAGTAGGTGGATGGGGAGACCGCCAGACCCCTGACTCTCAAGGAGATGAGATGGAGTGCCTCTTGGGTCCACCCAGAGCCTCCCCAGAGGACTCCTGTCCCAGCCCCACCTCCCAAGGTCCTGACTCCAGCTGGAGGGGAAGTGGTAGCCAGGGGTCTGACTCATCGCCCTGTCCCCAACACACAGCGCAGGGCCACACGGGGTGGGAGGGGGGCAGGAAATGTTCCCAAGGAATGGAAGCAACAATGACTGTGTGAACAGAGGCGGGGTGGGGGGCGCACCCCAGGAAGCTGACTCTCTGTGAGGGCCTGGCTCGGTACAGGGGAGCGGAGCCACCGGAGCCGGCCGCTTCCGACGTGCTGGCCTCAGGGCCTCTCCTGAGTCTGGGGGCCTGGGCAGAGTACCCCTGGGGGTCTTAGGCAGAGCCAAGCAGGGTGTCTGGGGGAAAGACAGGCTGCTCTGGGCAGAGCGGCCTCCTCCTGGGGGCCTGGCCCCCGCTCCCCGACTCCCAAGGGCCTACAGGACTTGGGGCCCTGGCAGCAGAGGCTGCTGGGTAACAGCCCGGCAGGGCTGCTGATTGGCTGCTGCCCTTGGACTTTGCCCACTCGATAAGGACGGGGAGAAGAAATCATTAACTAAATTATTAACCAGGGATGGCCCCGCCCCACCCAGGCTGCCTGCCCTTTTTTCCCACCTTCTTCCTCCTCACGGCCCCCTCCTCTGGGCCTCATTTTTCCTCACAGCCTGAGTGTGTGTATGGGGGGCCTCCCCTCTCACCTCCGTCTCCAGCCCCTGCTACCACCGTGTTGGGCAGCCCCTCGGGTCTGTGTTGGTCATGTGCACTCCCTGGGGTGGGCTGAAGGTCGGTCCCTAGCTTTGCCGCTTACCCACGGTCCTTCTCCTGGGCCTATCACTGCACCTCTTTGTGCCTCCATTTTCCCATCTGTAGAATGGGAATACAGTTGCAGTAGGAGTACCTGCCTCTCAGGGTTTCCATGGGGGTTAGGTAGAAGGGGCTTGAGCAGGGCCTCATGCAGTGCCTGGCACGGTTCCACTCCATGAATGTCAGTTCTCCCCTGGGAGGCTTACAACAGGTATTATGCTCCCCACTTGGAGGATTTATTGGTCCATGGGTAGGTCAGTGCCCCCAAGCTTGGGCTGGGGCCTGTGGCTGGCGCTGTGTGCCTTGGGAAAACCCCTCACCCTCTCTGGGCTACTTATTCCAGGGATGAGCACACTCGGTACTCCGGAGCTCTGCTCCGTGACAGGTCTGGCCCTGCCTGGTCCTGCTGCCTGCTCCAGCTGGGCCTGCCCTGCCCTCTACCCCAGAGATTCGGAACTCGGCCCTTGGGCAGGTGGCGGGGCGGGGGGTGGGGGGGTGTAAGGGGGGTGGGGAAGGGTCTTGACTGCCCTTCGTCTTTGCCTGCCACACCCAGGCCAGAGGTTTTCGCATGTGGTGTCTCCCGGGAGTCCTGGGCCTCCGTGGAAGTGTGGGTGGTGCCCCCTCACTTCCGAGAGGGGGCTGCTGAGGCAGGAGGGGAAGGCGATGGGTCAGGCTCACTCAGGGCGGCCACGGCAGAGCTGGGCTGGGACCCCGGGTCTCCTGACCCGTCACAGTTGGGTGCTAGCTTGGAGTGGGGCGGGAGGGAGCCTCTCCTCCTTGCGTGCTGAGGGTCCTGACCCACCAGTGATGGCTGTGCTGGGTGACTGCCATCCAGCCCCTTGACCTCTCTGGGCCTCAGAGCCCTCACTCAGATGATCTAGGTTGTGTGACATAAGCAGTGAGACCCCCCCCAAGGCCTGGAGTGGGAGGGAAGGAAGTTGGGTCCTGAGCCCCCACTGGCCTGGACTATGCACAGGGGGCTTCAGGGCTTCCTGGCCTCCCCCTGACTCCAGGCTGCATCAGTGCGAAAGTTTTCCCTCCATCTGACCTAGATCCCTCCAGCCCCGCAATGCACAACCGCAGCCTCTGTCTCTCTGAAGGGTTTGGGACCCTCCCTCACTCCCCTCTTCATCATCCCAGTCCCCTGTGCTATCTTCTTCCCCCATGGTTCTCCCTCCTGGGGTCTGTGGCCTTGGCGGGGGCTGGGGGGTGGGGGGCAGTCCCCATCCCCTGCTTTGCTGACTTGGAGGGGGCTGCCTTTGGTGGTGGAGTTTGGGGTCTGTGACACCGAGTTCGCTCAGCTGGACTGGCTCCACCTAGAGCTGATGGGGAGGTGTGTTGGCCTGGGCCTGCCATTGGGTCAGCGAGCATTGGTAGGCACAAATGTAGAAGTCTGTGAGGTGTGCTGAGATGTGAACATGCCTCAGGGCCTTTGCAGCAAGTGCCTCCCCACTGCCTGGAATGCGCTTCCCAGATGTCCATGTGGCTCACCTCCTTCGTATCTTTGCTCAGTAAAGCCCTCCCTGCTACCCTGTTTAGAATTGCAACTCTTCCCCACCCTCCTAGCACCCCAGCCCCTCTCCCTGCTTTATTGTCTCCGTAGCATTTGTCACCTTCTGAAATGCTGTGGATTTTGCCCACCTGGCTTGTCATCTGACTCTGCTTCCAGGATGTCAGCTCCATGGAGGTAGTAGGTTTTGTCTGTTTACTGCTTTATCTCCAGAGCCTAGAATTGTGCCTGATACGCAGTAGATGCTCAGTAAATAATTGTGTGAGTGAATGAATGAGCACACTTGGAGCATGCCGGTATGTGCACATGCCTGGGAGTGTGCCCTTGTGTGTGCACATGCCTGTGGGGCATGCTGGTGTATGAACACAGGTGGGCATGGGTAACCCTGGTAGAGACCTGCTCCCACCCCAAGCTGCAGGGTCTCTACTCTGCCTCTGTGGGGAGGGGCCTTCCCCAGCCTGCCTGGCCTAGTCCCTGTGGGAGAGGGCTGGGGGCCCCCAGAGCAAAGTGGAGATCCCTAGGGACCCATGTGGGTTCCCTAAGAAGAGGCCACAGCTGCTGGGCCAGGTCTGTTGGACCTGGCTTTGGAGCATCTTCGGGCTGTGAGTTCAGCCTTGTGTGGACCTGAGGACAGGGTGGCAGCCGTGTGGGGACTAGGGGAGGACATAGCTATAGCCCAGGGGTGGCTGAAGATTTCAGGTCCCCTGGAGGATCTGGGTCTCTGCAGGCAGGAGGCAGGGCTCTGCCGCATTTTTGGCAAGAAGTTGAGAGGGAACAAAGACAACTGTGGATCAGATTAAGAACCTGATGGCAATGACTCCAGAGCTACATCCTTGTCACTCAGCCCCAAGATGATTGGGGATTTGATGCAGAGACGCAAAGCGTAGCTTGCAGAATCAAGCATTTGGCCTGAAGGCATTTTGAGTGAGAAGGCTCTGGTCACAATTTGAAGCCTGAAGTAGTTGTCATATTAATCAATTAATAAAGATAGGAAGTCCAAACCAAGGGAGGTGAGAGCCCTCTGTGCCCTGTCCCAGTGTGAACTAGTTTGGTGCACGTTGATCAGCTCAGTCAATATGGGGAAATGAGCCGCAGCACTGGGGGCCCTCTGTGACTGGGGTGATCGAGGAGGGACTGCCAGCGTAGGCAGGCAGGCACAGAAGGCTTCCCCACTGGAGAGGGGATGGCTAGAGCCCAGTCCTGGAGGCTGGGCTGCGCCATGCGTGTGCCACAATACCATCATGGCACAGGTTGTGCTTGGGCAGGAGAGGAGATGGGAGCCCAAGAGGGATGGAAACAGCAATGGGAGGAATGGCCTCCTAGAGGTGAGGAGCTTTCCCACCCTCTCACTGGAGACTCACGACCACCCCGTGACGCAGGGACCTCCTTCACTTGAGAGGGAAGGGAACTGAGGCACAGGGAGGTCAGGTCACTTGCCGAGGGTGACGCAGCAATGAAGGGGGACCCGCGTTAGCAACCAGGCCTCTTTGACCCCAGGGGTCCCTTAGGGCATTATGGGGATGCCAAGGTGGGCAATCCCCTGACCACTGCTACCCTGGCCCAGCCGTTGCCTGGAGGCAGGATGCCCCTCAGATTCAGATGCCTGGAGTGGACACTCAACAGCAGGGGGGCAGACCTGTGTCCTGTTAGCCCCAGGTTCAGATCAGCTAGGCCTGGCCGGCATCCTTAGGCCATGGCCTGCCCTGCCCACAGCCACGTGGCCGACGGGATTTCCGCCATGTTTGGGGCATGAATTGACAAGTGCCTCATTGACGGTTGAGGGGGAGGGTGTGGGCAGGGCACAAGCCTCCCACTGTGCCGGGTCCCCACCCTCCCCCGTTCCCCGGGACAATGGCCGAGACTCAGCCAGTGGCCACAGCTGGTGGGGGGGGCATGAGCACGAGGGGGCAGGAAGGGAAGGGTCCAGGGTGGAGGACCACCTGGGCCCCCATCCGCCCTCATCCCGCACCTGGCTTGTGTCGCCTCGGTTCCTCTTCTGCCTAGCTGGGTGGCCTTAAAGAGAGGAGGAGACAGGAGGGGAGGGGCTTCCTTCCCACAGCCCCGATCCCGCCTGCCTGGGAAGGAGCAGTGTCTGGCTCCTGTTAAAAGCAGGTAATAAAGGGCCTAATTAATGAGGAGCAGCTGGGGTGCATAGCTCAGCAGGGCAGGGGCGGTACCTGGAGGCGCCCTGTCTAGCCCTGAACCCTGACCACAGCATGGCCGGGCGGAGGTGCCCAGACTCGGGCAGGCCTGGTCCCAGGGCCCCGCTTGCCACTTTGCTCATTCATCCCATGAACGTTCGTCGCGCGCCTGTGGGATGCTTAGATGCTTACACCGCTGAGAGACAAAACGGGGCAGGACTCGCGGCCCAGCTGCCACACCGCTAAGCTGTGGGAAGGCGTTTATCCTTTCTGAGCCACAGCTTCCTCATCTGTGAAAGAGGGGACAAGAAAACCACCTACCCCGTAGGGTTGCTATGGGAATTAAATACAAGCCATGTAGAGTGTGTGTGGCATGGCTGGGCAGAGTGACCGCTCGGTGAGTGTGTGCTACGGGCAGTGGGTGGGCAGAGGACTGATTCTTCCCCCGAGGTGTATGCTGGGCAGGAGAGCAAAGAGCCTGATGAGAAAGTAGAAGGGAGGCCGCTCAGGAGAATGGGGGAGTCAGACATGGTCTCTCGGAGGAACTTACATTTAAGCCAAAGCCTATAGAGTCACGAGGAATGGGAACAGCATGAGGGAACAGCATGTGCAAAGGCCCTGATGTGCAAGGGGGTGTTTGTCCCAGGATGGAATGAGGCAGGGGCTGGACTGTGGAGAGTTGCAGGGAGGGGCACTGGGGCAGGAGCGGCCACGGGGGCAGGCGGGGGTCGACCGGGCCAGGCCTTGGACGGACGAGGGCCCTGGTTATCCCGAGCAATGGGAAGTTGAAGGGTCTGGGGAGAGGGAGGGCGGGGATGCTGGTTTGTGGCCTGGTGGTGCCGCCTTCAGGCTGTGGGACCTTGGCAGCCTCCCCAGCTCCCAGGGAGGTCTTGAGGATCAGCATGAGATTCTCAGCTTCCTTCCTGACTGTACCTGCCGCTCAGGGGTGTTCCAGGATGTTCCAGGGTTCTTTGGGGAGCAGTGGGGGAGGGGGCCGTGCCTTTCTCCTGGGTTCCTGGAGGCTCTGTCCCAGCCTCAGGAGTCAAGGAGCCACTCCACCCTGTCCTGCTGGAACGTTGGGTTAGAGATCTCCAGCCTGGTCATGGGATAGGCGGGGGGCATCTCCTGGGTGGCTGGACCCTTTGGGACAGGCGGCGAGGACTCCCAGAGAAAGAGGAGGTGTGGGGTCAGTGGTCCTCAGGAGGCCCACCAACCCCCCAAACCTCATACTTCTCTCCCACCCAGGCCCACCCTGCCCCAGTGGCTCCCCCCTCCCTCCTCCATCCTCCCGTCCGCCCGGCCCCTGGCACCGAGGGTCTCTCCTCCCCCCAACCACATCTGGTTCTCGTTAGGGTCTCCCAAGATGCCTCTGTCGGAGGCACCCCCCACCCCGGGGGAGGGGGGCAGGAGGATTAGGGGTGATTAGGAGTTGCTCCTGGCCGGGGGAGGGGGAGGAGGGGGCCTGGCCTGTTATAAATAGCTGCACCAGGACTCTGTCACCCCATCATTCACTGTGGATTCCAAGTTCAGTCTCAAAACCCTGCGGCTTCAGCAGCCAAGGTGGGAGTGACGCGCCAGTTCCCCCTCCCTCCCCACCTCCTGTGCCCTCAGGACCACCCGCTCCCCGTCATCCAGTGGGGCAGCCCAGCATGGCTGGGAAGCCTCAACGACCACCAACTACACTTTCCCTCTTGGAGTCGGGCCCCTGCACTTGAGATTGGCTTCTCCTTGCTGGGTTGCCTTGGGCAAGAGGCTTGACTTCTCTGAACAAAGGGGATGATGCTAATAACAGACACCAAGTCTGCAGGGGCGATTGGGAGGTGAACCTGTCAAGCACTTAGGATGGTGCTGGGGCCTGGCAGGCACTCAGTCAGTGTGAGCCACTGTCATCGTCACCGTGATAGGCTGGGAGAATTATGTCGCAGTGCACAGGAAGAGCCTGCAGGATGCCTTACATGTAATAAACTCCCGTGATTATTAACGTGCTTGACTCTGAAAGTGTCTGGCACACAGCAGGCGCTCAGTAAATGGGACCTTTGGTTAACAGGAAGGACGGGGTGGGGGTCCCGGAACCTCGGCATGCAGCCTGGTCATTCCCAGCTCGAGAAGCTCCCCTTGCCCTGGGCGGCCATTGGCGGTGCTTGGTGGGTGTCCCTTGTTCCTGGCCGGGTGAGTCCAGCGTGGGGGCCAGCAGGAGGGCCTGTCCCAGGCAGCGCGTGACTCCTAGGAGGGCTTAGCCACTCATTAATCACCTAAGCGGGGCTCAGCATTCTTGAAATGCCGGCCAGGGCCAGGGAGGGGCCTGGGCTGGGGGTTCCTGGGGACCCCAGGGCTCTGGGGAGTGGGGACAGCCACTGTTTGCTGAGCACCCACTGTGTTCCGGGCACTTCATATACCTTGACCTGTTTCATCCTCAGAAGAATGCTGTAAAGTGTTAGCTGTTCATGTCCCCATTTTACTGAGGCAACTGAGGCTCAGAGAGGGTATGTGACCTGCCCAAGGTCACACAGCAGGGAGTAGGTGAGCTAGGATTTATTACTGGACCTGAGCTCTGTTCCCAGGGTTCACCAGGGAAGGGGGCATGAGGCGCAGACCCCAGACTCAAGGCCTAGGGGCCTGTGGGAGGGGTGCCTCCTGCCTCAGTGGGGCCGGCCAGCCCAGGTCAGCAGTGTGGGTGGGGCCGTCCTCCATTATCGGAGTTGACGCATCTCCCACGTCAGCCCCCTTATCACCCAGCACTCCAGCTCCCCCTGCAAGGTGACCCCGGGAGGGGAAAGGCCAGCGCCTCCCCCTCTCCTTCACTGCTGATGCCCAAGAGCACTGAGCTGCCTTTTCTGTGAATCCCTCCCGTTGGTGGGGCTGGGGCTAGCGGGGAGGGCCCAGGAGAGGTCAGGCAGAGGAGCAGCGCTCAGGCCACCATCGTTCCCCGCCGAACCTCTCTGGGGCTGTTTCCTCCTCTGGGCTCAGCCCTCGATGTGGGGGTGATGGGCACACGCAGTGAGGGTGGGCTGGGCACTCCTGACTCCGACCCCTGCTCCCTCGCCACCTGCAGCTGGGGCCCGGGGTTCAGGAGTCTCCCCCAGCCCCATGGGCCCCCCAGGATGTGTGGTCCAGCCCCGCCAGGCCTCCTGGTCCCGGCTGCCCGCAGCTGGGCCATCTGGAACCGCCTCCCGGAGGACAGGGCAGGACAGAGTCTGTGAGTCTGGGTCTGAGTCAGTGAGGGGGCTGGTATCCGCTGGGCACCTGGCTAAATAAAGCGCCTCGTTTGCTCCTCACAGCACCCTGCAATACGGGGACACGGCTTCCCCATTTTACAGAAAAGACGAAGGGACTTGCTCATGTCACGAAGCTGGAAAGGAGAATGGAGGGGCAGGAAGCGGCCGGTCTGTCCAGACCTGCACTCTGGGCCCCGCCCCTCCTTGCAGAGTCCAGCTGGCCTTGTGGACTGAGGGCAGCACCATCAATACCTCCTGGAGGGCTGGCAGGTGGGGGGTGATGAGGGGCTCCCCCTCCATGTGGATGCACAGATGGGGAGGGCCCAGCCTGCGGAGAGTTGGCGGGCTGGGCCGATCTCTCATGTCCACCCCTCCCCCACAGGCCACGACATCAACGGCGCCCTGGAGCCCTCCAACATAGACACCAGCATCCTGGAGGAGTACATCAGCAAGGAGGACGCCTCTGACCTGTGAGTGGCCCCCGCGGCACCCCAGCCCCTTTGGCCTCCACCTGGGAGGGGTGACGTGGCCCCGCCTCTGAGAGCTGCTCCTTTCCCAACCACTGAGCCCACTGCAGCGTCCAAGCCGCCCTGCAGGTGGGAGCCCCGGGAGGGGCGGGGGTGCCGGGCTGGCGCTGAGCTTCTACCCTTCTCCGCAGCTGCTTCCCTGACATCTCTGCTCCAGCCAGTGTGGCCTCCTACCCCCACGGGCAGCCAGCGATCCCCGGCTCCAGCGGGGTCCACCACCTGAGCCCCCCCGGGGGCGGACCCTCCCCGGGTCGCCATGGCCCCCTCCCACCCCCGAACTACAGCGCCCCGCTCAACTGCAACAACAACAATGGCATGGGTGCTGCTCCCAAGCCCTTCCTGGGGGGCTCTGGGCCCCCCATCAAGGCAGAGCCCAAGGCTCCCTATGCCCCCGGGTGAGTGAGGGCAGTGGGGGTGGGGTAAGATGCAGAGACCCAGGCCCAGGCGGCCCGTGGGACCAGTGGCTGGGGGCCTGGGAGGTGCCGGCCAAGGCTGGGCAGTGGGCATCGGGCTGCCCTGTGGGTAGGTAAGGTGGCTGGGGGACCAGGGCCAGGCTGAGGAGGTGCTCACGGCTTTGTGCTGAGGCAGTGGACAGCCACGGAGGGTTCTGAGCAGGGGAGTGATGAGGGCTGACCTAAGTGCTAGAAAGATCTCCATCCCCGAGAGCTGTGTGGAGAGTGGCGGGGAGGGAGTGGGACTGGAGGCAGGACTGTTTACGTTCAGGGGAGCACCTCTACACGCACGCAGGCACCCAGGGCACCCAAACCCCTCCCTGCACCAGGCCTACCCAGTCGCTCGTGCATTTATAGCTGCTGTTCCCCGCGGCCTCAGGGAGTTGGCCGTTGGTGCAGGTGTTGGGACCCTACCCAAACCGGCCCCCGACGTGCTCCCTGGCTCCTCTCCAAGGAGTCCACGTCAGCGCCTGACCCAAGGGCTCAGCCTGGGCCCGGCTGTGACCCAGGGTTCCAGGTGGCCACCAGCCCAGCCAGACTGCAGGGCAGTCCACAGGCACATGCTCGTGGGGAGAGGCGGGGAGCGTGGGTCTGCTCGGCTCTGCAGAGGGGCTCGGAGAAAGTTCTGGGTTCCCGGGCTCAGGCAGGGGGCAGGTGACCCCATCTCTGGGTGGAAGGATGACAGGGCGCTGGGAGCACAACGCCGGCCAGGCAGCCTGGCTCCGTCTCCAGCTCCACCACTTCCGGCCTTCTGGGTGCTAACCCATAACCTCGGCACCCCGGCCGTGAAGGGAGCCCCGAATGCTTCCGCCCCTGCGTGACTGTGCCAGTCAGGGGAGGAAACCCAGGGGAAGTACTGGGGGGACAGCGGCTGTGTCTTGACTTACAGGGGGAGGGCCGTGGAGGGGAGCTGGGGTGCCAGCCAGGGGTGAGCCATTGCTGCAGGGCAGCTGCCGCTCGAGGCGCAGAGGCTGTCCCTAAGCCGCAGGCCCCGAAGGGCAGGGAGGGAAGGGAACTGACACATCATAAGCACCTGCCGGGTGCCCGCTGCTGTTCTCCATGCCTCTGCGAGAGCCCCTCGACTGTCCCCAGTTACCAGCTCCTGGGGGACCCCAAAACCAGCCAGCCTGCGAGTAAAGCCCCACCCCGCTCACGGCAGGATTCGGATGGCAGACTGGGGCCATTTCCTAGAGAGAGAAAGTGCTTGTCCAGAACCACTCAGACACGCTGTGGCCCCCGGGCCGCTCCAGGGCCACTGCCCCCACCCACGCCAGGCCCTGTTCTAGGTGGTAAACAGGGCAGGCACATCGCTCCTATAGTGGCTCCTGAGGTCTAGTGGGGGAGGGGGTGACTAATCAATAAATCAGCAAACCGAGGACTCGTGCACCGTGAGGAGTTACGGGGAAGAACGCGAGGTTCTGTGGATGTGGCACATTTGATAGGGGCCGGAGGGTGAGAAAGACCTTTACTCAAGGCCGCTGTCAGGGCAGCGCAGGGAGTGGGGGCAGATGGTGGACCCGGAGCTGGAGAGGCCCCGGTCGGCCCGCTGGGCGCAGCAAGGACCGAGTCCCCATCACCTTTTCCTGTCATCTTCACACGGCCTGCAGGGTTTGGGTGAGGGGTGGCTTGTCCAGGGGAGCTGGGGGACCCTGCAAGCAGCCCAGGGCTGTGTCCACAAGAGCTGGGCCGCCTCAGAAGCTGCCTGGGCATGACGGTGGGCAGCCTTTCCAGATGTGGGGACCAGGGTGGCCAAAGAGTCAGCTCCCTCAGAGAGTGGCCGCAGCCGCCCCCCCGGGCGGACTCAGGGCTCACGCAGGACGTGTTGACCTCTCAGAGTTGAGTTTGTTCTTTTGCCCGAACCACTGATAAAACAAAACCTGCAAGAAAAAAATAAGTGCAGGCCTGGCGAGCTGGCTCCCTGCCCAGCCTACACCTGCCTGTGGCAGGGCAGCCCCCCCGGTGACCCACTGAAGTTTCCCAGGCCCGGCCCCTAGAGTCTCCAGGAAGTGGGACTTCTGTGGGTGCAGGAAGGAAAGAGCTGGCCTGGCCCTTCGGGCTGCAGAGGGAGTCCTTGAATCCCTGTGCCATCGTCAGGGACACAGGTGACACGCTCCCAAGTGCCCTGTAGGTCTGAGGGGATGCTGGGCCGGAGCCCAAGGCCTCCACCCACAACTGGGCCCTGCCAGGCACCCCAAGGTAGCTGGTACAGAGAAATGCCCATAACGGGGGCTGCGAAGAAACCTCGAAGCCTCCAGCCCCTGGGTCTCCGGGACCCTGCCCCGCAGAAGAGCTGCCCGGCTGGAAGGCAGGGGCTCGGCTGCCCCCCCAACCACCCTTTCCTCTTGCTTCCCAGCACGCTGCCAGACTCCCCCCCAGACTCTGGCTCCGAGGCCTACTCCCCCCAGCAGGTGAATGGTGAGTCCAGCGGGCACCGCCCTCCCCCTCTGGGGTTTGGGCAAGTGGCTGGGGCGGCCTTATCGGGAGGGAGGGGGCCAGCGGCCGCCCAGCAGGCCCAGATTATCGCTGGTCAAATACTCCCCGGCGCTGGCTGTTGTTCCCCATGGGCGGGTGGGGAGCCTGGCCCTGCCTCTGAGCAAGTGTCCCTGCCGGGGATGCCACCCGCCTGCCCGCCTGCGCCATCATGGACGCGCCCTTCGGCGGTAAGTGGACGGCTGGGGGCGGCTGGGTGCAGCCTGGACACAGGCCTGGCTGCCGCCGGGCCCACCTCCCCTTGGGAGGTGCTCAGGGGTGCAGTGGCCCCCAGGTGGCCAAGAGCAGAGGGATCACGGGCAGCCGTCTCCCCACAGCCCAGAGAGGGGTCAAGAGTTCTGTTTATCTTACCAAAAACATCTCTGGAATGCCTCCTGGGGAACAAAGGGAGCTGGGGCCTCCCCCCTCAGGCTGGGGGGCTGGCCCCTGGGGCCCGCCGGAGGGAGGAGGGCCCCCCGCAGGACAGCGCTGGGGGTCCCGGAGACTCCTTCCCGAGGCTCAGAGGAGGAGCAGGCCTGAGAGGGGCTGGGGGAGAACCTGGGGATGAGGGACCTCCCCAGGGAGCCGGGCCAGGCCCGGCGGCCCAGGGGAAGGAGCTGGCTCGGATGGGGTGAAAGGCTGCCCACCCCCTGGGCAGGGTCTGGCTTCCCCGCCGGGGCCTGTAGTGGCCAGCCTCTAGACTGCCCAGCCTCCTCCCACGTGGGGTCGGCGGGAGGGCAGCCCCCAGGCTGGGTTCAGGAGGGGGCGGGAATCAGGAGACCCCGCCCCGGGGAGAGCTGGTGCCGGGAAACCTAATGGCCACCCCGCATCTCTCCCACAGACCCCCATCTCCTGCGCACCCTAACCCCTGAGAGCCTGTGCCACGTGGGGGTGCCCTCCCGCCCGGAGCACCCCCCACCGCCGCCCCCGCCGCCCCCGCCTCACTACCCCGTCCTGCAGCGGGATCTGTACATGAAGGCTGAGCCTCCGATGCCCCCCTACGCTGCCATGGGGCAGGGGCTGGTGCCCACCGATCTCCACCATACCCAGCAGTCCCAGATGCTGCACCAGCTGCTGCAGCAACACGGAGGAGCCGGAGCCGAGTAAGAGTTGGGCAGCCTCCCCCAGGGTGGGGGGCGTGGGCGGCGTGGGCGGGGAGATGGGCTGGTGGGGGCGGGGGGGGGATACTCAGGGCAGCAGCAGGTAGGATAGAGATGGAGGTAGGGGCGGGGATGAATGAACCCAGGAAGGACCAAGGCTCTGACCCCAGAGATGGGGGTCAGTGTCATGTATATGTATGTGCGAGCAGTGCATCGGGCACTTACGGCCAAGGTCAAGTGCTCACAAGTACCTTATTTGACGGGCATGGCCACCCCCGTTGCCCAGATAGGTAAACTGAGGCTTGGGGGGTGGGATGCTTGCCCTACGGAGGTAGGAGGGAGCTGAGCCAGTACTTGAACCTGGGACTGTGCTCTTACCCAGACACCAGTGACTTTCCAGTCACCATGGAGTCCTCGGGTTTCTGAGGAGGTTCTAGGCGGAGACCCAAGCTTCCTGCTCTGACTCCAACCCGTAGAATTGTCTTTTTTATCTGTTTTGCACATTGAGATTTCGTGAAAGATTTCATTCAAGGAAAGATTCCACTGGCAAAGCTTTTTGTAAACCAGAAGGGGAAGGGGTGCTGTGTAGCCCCCAAATCGTCAGCCCCCGTCCCAGGAAACTCTCTTTCCCAGCCTTTGTGGCCCAGGCCCTCTGTGGCCTGTTTCTAACCATGGAGGCTGCTCTCCAAAGAGCTGTCGCTATAAAGAGTGACACTGAGAATGACACCACAGGGAAGGGACAGACTCGTTCATTCCACGAACGATTCTGAGCGCTTTGTGTGCCGGGCCAGTTGCTGGGCGTGATGGGAACACACAGACAAGTCAGGTGTGGGTCTTGCCCTCCTGGATTCCACAGTCTTGGGGGTAGGGTGGAGGGACAGAAAGAGAATGATAACACAGACTGATGGGGGAGCACTTCGGAGGTAAAGGCGTGGGCTTCGTGCAGGAGGTATCCCCTGGGCTGGGCGTATCCTGCTGAAACAGGGTGAAGAGGGGAGCGGGGGTACTGCCCAGTGGGAGGGGGCTCGGGGAGGGCCAGCCCCCCATGGTGCACACCTGTGTCCCCCCCAGGCTCCCCACACACCCCTCCAAGAAGAGGAAGCACTCCGAATCACCCCCCAACACCCTCAATGCCCAGATGCTGAATGGAATGATCAAACAGGAGCCCGGGACCGTGACATCCCTGCCACCGCACCCAGCTCGAGCCCCATCCCCACCCTGGCCTCCCCAGGGCCCGCTCTCACCCGGCCCTGGCTCCTTGCCCCTCAGCATCGCCCGGGTCCAGACGCCGCCTTGGCACCCCCCAGGTGCACCCTCACCAGGTACATGGCTGGCCTGCTCAAGCTTTCAAGGTGGGGGGGTGGGGGGGGGCCGGGGCCCAGAGCCCGTGGCCCATGGCCGTTCTCTCTCTCCAGGTCTCCTTCAGGACAATGATAGCCTCAGTGGCTCCTACCTGGACCCCAACTACCAGTCCATCAAGTGGCAACCACATCAGCAGAACAAGTGGGCGACACTGTACGATGCAAACTACAAAGAGCTGTGAGTGACCTGTGCTCCCCCTAACCCCTCCTGGCCACGCCGTCCTAGAGCAGGGCTGGGGAGCACACCGGCCACGAGATGGTCCCGTTTCACAGAAGAGCAGACAGGCTCAGGGAAGAGCTAGGACTGGCGCTCAGGGTTCCTGACTCCGGAGCCAGCCCGAGGCCTCCTGAAGAAGCTGGTGTCCGCCAGGGAGGGGCCGGTGGGTGGAGGGGTGTTTTCTGGCCCCCCCTTCCCCTCCCCCACTCCTCCTTCTGCATTCCAGGAAGGTAGCCGGAAGCAGAGCGTCAGCAAGGCCCTTCCAGCAGCCCCCTCCCTGGAGGGGAGGGATGAGTGGGTGGGGGAGGACTGGGTCAGAGGCTGGCCGGGCATTCCTCGCTCTCCTTCAGCACCCACCCATGTGGATTCAGCTTCCTGGGACCTGGCCAGGAGCACTCCGGGACCAGTCCCCTCACTCCCACGGAAGGCCAGTGAGGGATGAGAGCATGGCTCACCATCAGCTCATTTGGACATTGCCAGGCCTGGGCAGGGTGTCTGGGACTTGGCCCTCTCGCAGCTAGACCAGCCTCCTGGAGTTGGGTGTCCCAGGCTATGCCGGGTTGTTAGCCACAAGCCCTCAGGGCTGGGGCAGGGGGCGTCCAGCTGAGGTAGTGGTGAAAGGGTCCCTTGAGGCCCTGTCTGGGTGGCGGGGGCAGGTCTTTGGCTGTCCAGCCCTATGGCCTGGTGAGGAGCTCCCATTCCTACTACTATGCTTCTTGGGCCAGCCCTGCCACCCCAGGTCCCAAGGCCAGGAAGTTGGCAGCTGAGGCCCCCAGTGTGGCCCAGGCACTTCCTGGGTGTTCCCCTGGGTCAGGCAGGTGGGTGGAGCCCAGGGAGGGAGAAGTAGTGAGCTCTGGGCCTTCCCGTGGATGTTAGCCAGGCCCAAAGGCCTCTCCCCACAAGTTTGGAAACATTGTCCCTGCCCGGCTTCCTCCAGGCGGGCCCTGGGCATCCGGGGCACTGCTTGTGCCTGGGGACCTGGGTGAGGGCGGGCCAACAATCACCCCCTTTCAGTCCACCTGGAGGTCCCCCAAAGGGTCCAGACTTGGAACACCTTGCCAGCAACAGATGTGTAAACTGAGACTGAGGCCAGGCTGCCCAGAGTGCCCCCTCCCCAACCGGGCAGATGGTGGAGTCAGAATGAGGACGTTTGGGGGCTTGAGCAAGCTGGTGGGCAGGGGCTGGGCCAGCGCAGAGCCGGCGCCTGGTTCCACCGTTTCCATGGCAACCAGCTGTCAGGCGCAGTGAGGCTCCACAGACGCATCCCCTCTCACCCCGGCTCCCGTGAGGGAGGGGGCTTCGGGCGGCGTTTTGGGAAGAAGCCAAGTGTGGTGAGGGGCCGTCAGGCCCCCTCCTCGGGAGTTCCCTCCCGTCCAAGTGTCTTGCTCCACCTGCCCCCGTCACCAGGGTGGGGTGGTCCCGGGCACGTAGTGGGAAGAGTATGGGCTGCGGCACTGGCAGACCTGAGCTCCGATCCTCCTGGGGACTCAGCTTCCATCTCTGAGAAGCGGGGGCGCCACGTGGGAAGTTGCGTTGGAACGCAGGCCTGTGGGTGGGACGGGCAGGGCAAGCCCGGTGTGCGGGGCCTCGGGTGACTGCCCCCACCTGTCCCCAGGCCCATGCTCACCTACCGCGTGGACGCCGACAAGGGTTTCAACTTTTCGGTGGGCGACGACGCCTTCGTCTGCCAGAAGAAGAACCACTTCCAGGTGACGGTGTACATCGGCCTGCTGGGCGAGCCCAAGTACGTCAAGACGCCCGAGGGCCTCAAGCCCCTCGACTGCTTCCACCTGAAGCTGCACGGCGTGAAGGCAGGTCTGGGGCTCGGCCGGGAGGGCAGGGCAGCAGGGCAGGCAGGCTGGGGGGAGTCGAAAGAGCCCAAGGCCAGGTGAGTGTGTCCTGAGGAAACCCCTCGTGGCTAAGTCCAGGCCCGGCTTTCCGCCTGTCCTCCCGTGCCTGCCCCTTAAGCGTCAGGCCCCTCAGCCCTTTTCTCAGGTACGCTTCCCGTTTCCTTCTCTACCCCGTGATCCCAAGCCTGCGCCCCCCAGCCAAGACCCCTCTTCTGACCCCGCTGTCAGCCGTCTCAGTGCCACACCCCCAAATGAACTCCCTGGGAACTCGCCCCTCTCCCGGGCCCCCGCTCTGGGAACGGGGCTCCAGGGCCCTGGTTACCTGAGCCATGAATCCGGGGCCCACTTGCCCACCCCTCACCATGCACCAGGCCCTCCTGTCGCCCAGAACTCCCCTCTGCCTGGTCCCCCCCTCCTCCCCCCACCTCCACCTCCTTGTCTGACCTGTCCTCAGCAGCTTCCTCTGGCTCCTGCCTGAGATCTTTCCCATTCTGCCTTCCAAGGCCTCCGGGACCCCATCTCCCTCACCCCAGCAAAGCCCTGACTGCTAGGCTGGGCCTGCAGAGGGCTTTGGGACCCCAGCCTCACCCGTTCCCGCCATTCGCTGTGCCCAGTCGCAGCCCCGCCTCCCCCAGGCGGCTCCCTTTCTCGGGGACGCCCGCTGAACACCACTCTATCCCTCCTCTGCCGGCTCGCCGCTGTTCCTTGACCTTCACCGTTCACACTGCTGCGTCCTCGGGGACACCTGCCCCGAGGCCCATCTTGACTTGAGGTCCCTCCCCTGCGATCCCCCGGCACCGCCACAGTGGTGGTTGATTTTGAGCCCGTGAGCTCCCAGGGGGGTCGGCCGGGTGCGACTCCTTCAGTGTCATGATCGAGCAGCGCAGCCAGCGCTCGTGGAGGGGTTGAGGGGAAGTGGGTGTGGGACGGGGTCTGGGAAATGTTGGGTGGCGAGTGAGCGGGTGGCTGTGGAGGCCGGTTTGGGGTGTGTGCTCAGGGCTGGGATAGGTGTGCGGACGGGAGTGGGGGCCGGTGAGGGTGAGTGTGTGTGTGCACGCTCATGCGTGTGCACATAGGTGGGGGAGTGGCGTGGGTGTGGGGCTGTGGGATGTGTGGCGTGTAGGAGAAGGCACCAGCGTTTGTGGGCTGAGGGGAGGGCAGGGCCTCGTTTTCCTCACGAGCCCCAGCTGGGCCAGGCCTGGGCCGAGAGGCCGAAGGAGGGCGGAACCAGGTGGGGAAGCTGGGCCCTGAGGTGCCTTTGGCCTCTGCCCCTCCCCCAGCTGGAGGCCCTCAACCAGTCCATCAACATCGAGCAGTCGCAGTCGGACCGAAGCAAGCGGCCCTTCAACCCTGTCACGTGAGTGCCTGGCCCGTGGCGGGTGGTCCCCAGGAGGGCTCACCCTGGCAGGAGCTGAGGGGAGTGCGGGAGTGCACCCACAGTGTGCACCTCCTACACACTCCTGACCCCAGTGCCCCACTGCGGCCTGGCTCTCCGCAGCCCCCTTCCCTGCGCCCTGAGTACCCTGCCCCTCCTCTGCAGGGTCAGCCTGCCCCCCGAGCAGGTCACGAAGGTGACTGTGGGGAGGCTGCACTTCAGCGAGACCACCGCCAACAACATGCGCAAGAAGGGCAAGCCCAACCCTGACCAGAGGTGAGCAGGCTGTGCCCCTGCCCTGGAGCCGCTCCATTTCTGAGGACGAGGGGCGGGAGGGTGCCACCCCACATAGCATGCCGGGCACAGAGTCCCACAGACTCACCCATTTCACAAAAAAGGGACCTGGGATTCAGAGCCCTTCCTTAATGACTTACAGATGGGAGAGCAGAAGCCTGGTTCCTAGCTGGTGGGCCCTGGGGAATTTCCGCCCCCTAGTGGAGACTCGGGTTCCTCCTCTGTAAGACGGGGTGTTCATGCCCTCTTCCTGGCTGGTGGGAGCCTGGGCGAGATGACCGAGTGGGCACTGTACATCTGACCCAGGAAGGCTGGCGGGGGGTGGGGAGGCAGTGGGGCAGACCCCTGGGTGCCTCTAAGACCCCTGTGTGTCCCAGGTACTTCATGCTGGTGGTGGCCCTCCAGGCCCACGCACAGAACCAGAACTACACGCTGGCCGCCCAGATCTCAGAACGCATCATCGTGCGGGTGAGGGCCACCTCCCCGCGGAGGGCTGAGAGTCCTCCCCAGACTTGGGGACTCCCCAAGACCCAGGAGAGATACAGGGGTCCTCAGGAGTCAGGAGCTGGAATGCTGACCCTGCTGGGCACTCGCTGTGTGGCCTTGGGCAAGGCTCCCACCCTGTCCGGGTCACAATAAAGTGTGGAGGTGGCCAGGACCTGGACCTGGTTGCCACAATGGGAGGGACAGTTTAAGCCGCCCCTCATGGTGGGGTGAGGAGGTCTGGCTGGAGCTGGAGAGGTGGCTGCGGGGTTTCCCCCTTTCCCAGGGCGCTGCAGGTTCCCCATCCCCCAGGGCTGATCCAACCCCAACTCCTGCTAGGCCTCCAATCCGGGCCAGTTTGAGAGTGACAGCGACGTGCTGTGGCAGCGGGCGCAGGTGCCCGACACCGTCTTCCACCATGGCCGTGTGGGCATCAACACAGACCGGCCCGATGAGGCGCTGGTGGTGCACGGCAACGTCAAGGTCATGGGCTCGCTCATGCACCCCTCGGATCTGCGGGCCAAGGAGCACTTGCAGGAGGTGGGGGCGGGGCTGTGGGCGGGGACAACTGAGCGGGAGGAACTGGTGCCCGGGGTTGCCCGCGGGGGGCGGGTTTGCTTTGTGGGCGGGGCTCTGCAGGGGCGGGGCTGCAAAGGAAGGAGTTGGGGGAGGCTGGCCCTGGATCTCTGGATCCCGCGACCCTAGTAGCAGGGTCTCCCCTCCACACTGCTGCCTCCGGACGGGCCCAGGACGGGAGGCTTTCAGTTCGGCCCTGGCTCCCGCGCAGGTGGACACCACCGAGCAGCTGAAGAGGATTTCGCGCATGCGACTGGTCCACTACAGATACAAGCCAGAGTTTGCCGCCACTGCTGGCATCGAGGCCGCGGCGCCAGAAACGGGTAAGGATTCACGTGCGCAGGCTGGGATCTGGTAACCCCGACCCTGTCCCTGTCCTCTGGAAACCCTACTCCCGGGAACCCCTTCCCATGACTCCTGGAAACCTGCCCCCGGGAATCCCGGCCCTCCGGAAGACCTGCCCTTCGGGCCGGACCCCTTGCCCTTTGACACCGGAAGCCTGGGACTTGTGGCCTCGGGATCCTCACTCCTCTGTTCCCTAGATGAATCTTGCCTTTATTCTCCTGAATCCCTGCTCCCTTTCCCCTGGGGTCCTTACTCCCTGGAATATGCCCCTATCCCTAGCCCAGGGAACCCCACACCTTGATCCCTGGAACTGCGACCCTGTGCCTCGGAGCCCCCTGCTCCGGGGCTCCCTGGATCCCAAATCTCTAGCCCCCAGAATTTCACCCTCACCGATCCCTGCCCCTGCTTACATTACGGTGCTGTGGGCAGTCCTCCCCGCAACACACACTTGGCTTGCCCCTCCCCAGGTGTCATCGCTCAGGAGGTGAAGGAGATCCTGCCTGAGGCCGTGAAGGACACGGGAGACGTGGTCTTTGCCAATGGGAAAACCATAGAGAACTTCCTGGTGGTGAACAAGGTCTGTGGAGGAGGGACTGAAGGGAGCCCAAGGGGCAGAGGGGTGGACCCGCTGGAGGGCGTTCACGCCCTCCGTAGAGACCGGGGACACTGAAGTGCAGAGAACAGGAGCGCTCCCCCTGCCCCCCAGTCTTCTCTCATGCTGCTTCCAGAGCCCCCTCCCCACCCCACTGGGAGAGGTGGAGGTGGGAGGTGGGGACTCTGCCAGTCTGCGGCTGTGCGATCAAGAGCAAGAGGAACGTTCTGAGGGTCATCCTCCTCCCCTGCAAAAGGAGGGAAACGACACTTACCGCTAAGAAGTTCTAATGTGGTTATGGCAAAGCTTAAACGTGGCGTTTGTCGTGAGGATAATGTTTGTAACCTTCCTGGCGTGAGGATGGGCACCACGTGATGTGTTTTGGCCTCTGCTGAAGTCTGAGACGTTGTGTTCATCAGATGGGGAGATGGAGGGTGGGAGCCTCAGAGACAGCGGGTTCTGACCGTGGGTGGGGAAAGGTGCAGAGGGGGGATGCTGTTCGGACGCAGGCACAGGGAGCCGAGGGAGCTGAGGCTGGACGAGAGGCAAGGCTGGCCTGGGGAGGGAGCCTTTGAGTGCCCCCTCAGCGCCCCAGTGGGCCCGCAGCCTGGGGCTCCCAGGGGCTGACCGTGCCCTCGACACTGGCCGTTGCCGCGGCAGGAGCGCATCTTCATGGAGAACGTGGGTGCTGTGAAGGAGCTGTGCAAGCTGACGGACAGCCTGGAGACGCGCATCGATGAGCTGGAGCGCTGGAGCCACAAGCTGGCCAAGCTGCGGCGCCTCGACAGCCTCAGGTCCACCGGCAGCTCGGGCGCCTTCAGGTGGGGGCTCGGGGCCGGGGCGGGCAAGACCCCCTTCCCAGAGGCACCTCTGACCCTGCCCTCTTGCTGCAGCCACGCAGGGAGCCAGTTCAGCCGGGCGGGCAGCGTCCCCCACAAGAAGAGGCCCCCCAAGGTGGCCAGCAAGGTGAGGGTGGGCAGGGATGGGGGCCAGGGACTGGGGCCTCCCCATCCTCGTGGCCTCCCTTTCCAGCTGGCGCCTCTCCAGGCTCACTGACTCCAAGCGCTTCCCCTCCCCTCCCCTCGCTTCTGGATCCTCTAGCCCTCCCAGCCCCTGGTTTCTCCTTCCTCTCCCTCTGCCCGCCGAGGGGATGAGTACCCCACCTCCAGCAGAGCCCACCGTGGGTCAGACCATGGGCTCCCTAAGTCTGGGCCTTTTCCCCCTTTCTTCTTGGTCTTCAGTCATCGTCTGTGGTCCCAGGCCAGGCCTGCATCAGCCAGCGCTTCCTGCAGGGAACCATCATCGCCCTGGTGGTGGTCATGGCCTTCAGGTGACTTGTCCCCCAGACTCTGGGGGCGGCTGGCCAGGGACGTCGGGCTGCCCACGGGCCCAGTCCTGGGGGAAGAGGAGGGCGGGGCCTGGGAGATGAAGTGGCTGAGGTCTTGGGGAAGGAAGGGGGGCCGCCTCGTTCTGTCTCCTCCCCTTGGGACTGGGGAGACCCGCGTACAGGCATCACTTGGGAGTCCAGCCCCTGGGAGCAAAAACCACAGGCCCCGCCCTGGAGAGAGGGCGCCGGGTGGTGGCTCCCGCTCTAACAGTGGCCCCTTCCTGTGGCTCCCAGCGTGGTGTCCATGTCTACACTGTATGTGCTGAGCCTGCGCACCGAGGAGGACCTGGTGGAAACTGATGGGTATGTCCCTGGGGGCCTGGCTGCGGGGGCCATTGCCAGGCCGGGCGGGGCTTTGGAGAGCAGCCCGGGATCGGAGGAGCCCTGGAGGCTGTCTCCTCTAAAGGGGGTTCCACCTCAGGCTCTTAGCCCGCCAGGAGTTTGTGGGGGTGGGTGGGAAGGCCTCTCTGGAAGGGGGGCAGCTGCTTCGCAGTCGTACTGAAGCCGATGTTTCTCCCTGGCCTACTCAGTGCTCCTCCAGGTGGCTGGGCCTCTGAGTGGCAGGGGGCATCTGAGCGGCCCAGGTTAGAACAGGGGGTAGGGGAAGGAGGGCCAGGGTGGGGCCTTGGGCTCTTCTGCCCACTGTCACCCTCAGTCCTTGGGCCATCTCTGACCGTGTCTTCTCTTTCTCTCCTCCCCTGTGCCTGCCCCCTCTTTTCCTCTCTGCCGCCCCTTAGCTCTTTTGCCGTGTCCACTTCCTGTCTTCTGGCCCTGCTCCGGCCCCAGCACCCTGGGGGGAGTGAGGCCATGTGCCCATGGTACGTGTCTGGACCAAGCCCTCTCCCGCCTGCCTCTGCCTCCTTTCTGCCTTCCTTGTCCACCTCCTCGCGCCCCTCCCGCTGCTCTGGGACTCCCAGGCCTCCTGCTCAGGCTCTCCCAGCCCCTCTGAGCTCAGCCCACCCTTCCCCAGCAGGTCCAGCCAGAGCTTTGGGACCACTCAGCTCCGACAGTCCCCTGTGACCACTGGGCGGCCGGGCTCGCAGCCCTCTCTGCTGCTGGGTGCGTGCGGGGCGTGGCTTTGGAGGGGTGGGATGCGGAGCGGTGGCTGTGTTCTGGGTCGGGGGCTCTGCTGCCCCACTCCAGCTCATACAGCCTCTGGCTTCCTCAGTTACCACTGGCCTGACCAGCTCGGCCCCAGCTCCAGCCCTCCGCACCTTGGACCTGTGCTCCAGCCGCCGCTGCCCAGTCGTCTGCTGCTCCTCGCCCAGCCCCAGCCCCACCCCTGCCCCTAGCTTTAATCCTGGCCGTGGTCTCAGCCCCAGTCCCGGCCCCTCCACCAACCGCTCAGGTATGGCTCGCTTGGGGCCAGGTTTTGGGTTGGAGGGGTTTTTACTGGAGGCCTAAGAAAGGCCCCAGAGACTCATTGGTGGGAGGGTCTGGTCTCCTGGAGCCCAGAATGAGGCTCTGGAGAAAGACTGGGGGTTCCCCCTGAGGAGACCAGGAGATAGAAGGGAGCCACCCAGAGTCCAGTCGGGCCCTCAAGACAGCTGGGCAGGAGGCAGCCCGTGCCTGCCTCTCAGCCTGTGCCTGGTTCTCTCCACAGGCCCCAGCCAGATGGCCCTGCTGCCAGCCACCAACATCAGAGCCAAGTCCTGGGGCCTGTCAGCCAACGGCATTGGCTACTTCAAGCATCCAAAGAACTCGGACCCTGTGGCCAGCCCTGCGGTCCCCTTTCCTGGAGGCCAGGGCAAAGCCAAGAAGAGCCCAAGCCTTGGTCTCCATGTCCGGGGCCGCCGAGGGGCCCCTCAGCTTGGCCTGAGCTCTGCTCAGCCCACCCAGGCCTGGAGCCAGCCAGGTACCTGCCCTACCCCTTCCCCCGCTCAGCCCAACCCGGCAAGGCTCACTGGCCGGGGCCCATTCCAGCCCATCACCAGAATACCTGGGTGCAGAATCGTCAGTCGACAGACATTTGCTGAGCATTACTAAGTCCCAGGAGTCAGGCCAGGCTGATTATATAGCATTATATCCATCGCCTCATTTAATCTTCACAACACTCCTGCGAGAAAGGAATCGTCCCCATTGTTCAGATGAGGAAATGGAAACTTGGGTGAAGTGACTTGCCCAGGGTCATACAGCCTGTTAGCGGCAGGGGTGGAATTTGATCCCAAGTCCACGTGGCTCCTTTTATGTCACCATGCCAGGGCAAGAAGGGTACTGTTCAGGGTCCCCCCAATTTTCCAAACCTCAAACCTTTGGTTTTAACAAAGCTAGAGAACCCTTTATTGGTTTTCAAACCGGGTTTCTCTGAAGTATCCCCAGGGCTGCCTTGGAGGTTGAAGGGGAGGCCGAGAACCTTCCTGGCTTCAACCAGGCACCTCTGCTCTAGGTACTGGGCTTCCTCATCAACTTCCATTTGATGGGTTTTGTGGCTTAAAGAGAAAAAAAAAAAAAAGCTTAGAAACTGGTTTGCCGAGATTGAAGTTCAGAGTGATGGGGAAACCCCACGGGGTAGATGCTTACCAGGCAGCCGTTTCCTGGGCCCCTTCTCTGTGACTGGCTCCGTACAGGGCACCGGGGGTGATGGAGATGGATGTGTCCTGCCCCCAGGGGCTCACAGACACGAAAACAGCAGCGTGGTGAGCCTCTGAGGGGACACACAGGCAGCTTGGCGACTGGGGAGGGCACAGAATCCGGACTGAGGTGCGGAGATGATCGGGGAGGCTTTCCTGGAGGAGGCGACATTGAAGCTGAGTCTTCGAAGGACAGTGGGGCCCTGATTTGTGTGTGTGAATACTGCCGCCATGGCTGATTTCAAGCTACCAACTTGACGTCACTGTACCCCGAGTTGGGAAGAGATGTGTGCAGTCAGGGACAGGGGCCTGAAGAGCGGGCTCCTGTACGCCCCATGCAGGGGATATGGAAGACCCATCCCTACTTGTGGGTGTCCTGGGTCCGTCAGGGAGGCACACCTCAGGCTCATGGGAACTGTGTAATCCTAGGGCTGCTGGGGAAGATGGTGGCGTGACCCCAGCCGTTGTGGGAGTCTGGAAAGAATAACCTGAAATTTATTCCTGCTGAGGTGTGAATGACTGATTCGAGTCTCGGGCAAGGACAGGTTTGGCTGCTTCTCATTTGTGTCCTGTCTTGTCACCCTCCTTCCTGCACCAGTGGCCTCTCTCCTTGCAGACCCAGTGCCGTCCCTGACCTCCATCCAGGTGCTGGAGAATTCGATGCCCATCACGTCCCAGTACTGCTCCTCAGAGGATGCCTGCAGGTGGGCTTGGCTACCTCCCTTCCCCCACCCCCGCCCCAGGACAGGTTCCCTCTGGTAACATGAGCCCAGGTGGTCCAGGTGTTCAGATCTTGCTCCCCTCAGGGAGGAACTTTCCCCTCAAGGTGGGGCAGCCCCTTTCCAGGACCCTGAAGGGCTCCACTGTAGACTGGGGGCTGAGGAGTTGATGGGAGTGGGGGGCGCAGGGCAGGGTGGCCTTGTTGAGGAGCCAGCTTTGCCCTTTCAGGCCTGGAAACGTCACCTACCACATCCCCATCAGCAGCAGCACGCCGCTGCACCTCCGCCTGACCCTGCAGATGAAGTGAGTGCCGCCGTGGGGGATGGGGACCCAGTGGTCCCAGGCAGCCGAGGGAGGGGCTGAGGAGGGGTGCTAGCTTTATTGCCTGCTCCATGCTTCACTGGCTGTGTGACCTGGCAACCTCCGGGCATCGGTTCCTCATCTGTGAAATAGGCTGCTGCCTCCCGGGGCTGTGAAGGCTGTGTGGGACGGTGGATGGGAAAGGGTTTGTAGCCGTCTGGAGCCTTGACGGCTACGCATCATTTTCAGGCTGTGAGGATTCAGTGCCCTGTCTCACCGGGGTGAGGGAGGTAGAGTGGAGGGCTGGCTGGGAGCGGGCTGGGCTGGAGGAGCTCGGAACCCCACTTCCCTGCTAACTGGGTCTTTCCCAGCTCCTCGGCCCCCGTGTCCGTGGCACTGTGCAGCCTGATGTCAAAGGAGGAGCCGTGTGAGGAGGGGGGCTTTCCACAGAGCCTCCATGCCCACCAGGACACCCAGGTAGGAGACTGGGAAGCTGTGGGCCAGCCAGGCCAGAGCTTCCTCCGCGCCGGCACATCTGGGCTCCCAAGCGGGAGAGGAGAGGGAGCTGGAGTCCAGAGTGCAGGCATCTCCACGGAGGACATTTTGGGGCCTGGGCCTCTGTGTCGCAGGGAGCGGGGCATGCGTGCACCGCTCACCACTGAGTGTCTTCCGGCCCTGTGCCTGCCCTGACGAAGGCCTGGGGAGGAAAACAGTTCCATAAGGCCTAACCTGGGGTGAGCGCAATGGTGGAGACGGGGAGGGCGTGTGGAGGGCGTCCTGGGAGCCCGTGGCAGGGAGAGCTGACCTTGTGTGGCCTCAGGGTCAGGCCAGCTGCCCCCAAGTCATGTTTGATTAAGATGAGACCTGAAGAGCATACGGGATCAGCTGGGGAAAGGAAAGGGGACAGCGTCCCAGGAGTAGGGGAACAGCGGGTGCAGAGGCCTGGCGGCCAGGGAGAGCATGGCGCGCTGGCAGAGCTGGAAACGTGGCAAGGGCTGTGCGCCCGGGGAGATGGGAAGGAGGCTGGACCTGAAGCTTGGGCGGGGGCAGTGGCATTGTTCCATCTGTGACTTTGGAAGATCTCTTGGGCTGTGTGGAGGGGGCTGCCTCCTGGTCTGGGAACCTGTCACCGTCGGGCTCCTCCCTGGCCATGTGACCCGAAGTTGTGACTCTCAACACAAGTTAAGGGAATTTCTTCTCACCCACTCGTGTGTTCATTCAACAAATATCTGTTGGGGCCTCCTCTGTCCCAGGCCCTGTGCTGGGCCCAGCTGAAGGGAGACAGAGGTAGGGAAGAAACAGGCCTTGCCTTCCAAGAATGCACTCTCTAGCCGGGGAGAAAAACGGTGCAGAAAATAGCTTGAGTAGAGGATGGCGTGGGTGAGAGCCCTGAAGAGGCTCAGGCCCTGGGCGGGGAGGGCTTGAATCCCAGCTCTGCCCAGCCTCGGTGTTTAGGCAGGTGACTCAGCACTGTCCCCGGTGTTTAGGCAGGTGACTCAGCACTGTCCCCGTCTGTAAGCGGCACCGCCTCGGTGGGCTGCAGTGCGGATGGGGTGAGCGAAATACCTGGGTGTGCCCGGAGCACAGTGGTGAGAGGGAAGGCAGTAAGAGAGCAGCGGCTGTGGGCCCCCGGCTGCCTGGCACGGAGTACACACAGACGGTGGGCGCTGTTGCTCCCCGAAGTAGAAAGTGCGCCCTGCGATCTCTCTTCAGATCTCTGCTTCTCCGCTTTGTAAACCATGCCACAGAGCCAGGGCTGCGACGGCCACGGCGGGGGATGCCAGTTGGGATGGGACAGGAGGTGGGGGGCTGCGCAGCTGTCCTGACCCCTCTGCCCCCCTCTTTCCCCAGGGCACCTCCCACCAGTGGCCAGTAACCATCCTGTCCTTCCGCAGATTCACCTATCACTTCCGGGTGGCACTGCTGGTGAGCACCTGTGCCATCTGCCCCCAGAGGTTCAGGGTGGGGCTTGGGGGAAGCGGGGGGGACTGAAGATCACATGGCGGGACATGGGCAGTGTCAGGCGGCGTCAGCACGGGGAGCGCTCTGGCATCCCCCCCCCCGCCCCCGCCCCGGAGCCACCTCACTGGTTCCCACTGCCCTTCCCTCCAGGGTCAGGCCAACTGCAGCTTGGAGGCCCCGGTCTGGCCGGCTGCAGACTACTACTTCCACTTCTACCGCCTGTGTGACTGAGCTGCCCAGGGAGGCAGCGCCACAGCAGGGCCCGGGGTCCCGGGTGCCCCTCCACACTGGACGCCATGGTGTTACACTGGGCCCGGGGTCCCGGGCGCCCCTCCACACTGGACGCCATGGTGTTACACTGGGCCCGGGGGCCCGGGCGCCCCTCCACACTGGACGCCATGGTGTTACACTGGAGCCCGCCGCTGACACTTCCTTGGAGGGACTGAGGCGGCTCGGCCCTCCCCGTGCCTGGTGAAACTGGAAGTCCTCACACTGGAGCTGCTGGGCCTGCTGGCGGCGCCCCCAGACCACGGAGGGCGCTGGAGGGAGACCTGCCGGGCCCAGGCCGGCCCGATTCACATGTGTCCGGATTCGGCCAATGGAGGGCTGGTGGGCGGCAGCGCCCCAGAGGCGGGGGAAGCCCGTGACTCGGCCCAGAGCCTACCCTTCCTGCCTCCCCTTCTGCGACTGGGGGCCACCCCTCTTTTGGAGAGAGGACCCGTCCGCCTTTGAGACCGGCAGGGGCTTGGCTCGAGCCCTCAGAGACTTGGCTGGACCCACGAGTCAGTGGAGGGCAGACAGCCCTCACCCTTGAAGCTGCTCCCTGGGGAGGGCTAGGTAGTAGACTTCTTAGGGTCTGACTGTTACTGGACTTGGACTTCTAAGCTTTAAGCGTGGCCCAGGAGGTCTCCTCTCCCTGGGAGAGCTTGGCTCCAAGAGCTCCCAGGGCAGCTGAAGCCAGCCCTGGATGGGCTGGCGACCGACCACGTGCCTTGTGTACACTTAGTGCCTGGCTGAACCAGGGGAGCCAGTGGGCCAGGTAAGCCTTGGACCCTTGAACCTGGAGTATCCCGAAGGGAAGGAAGTTCCCTGTGAGCCCCCAGATGGCGTTGCGGCCCCGCGGCCTGGGCCCCTGGGAGCTTCCAGAGCTCACAGAGGTCTCTGAGCAGAGGAGCGGGAATCCCTGCGAGGCAGCAGGCTGGTCTTGTCTGGTGGGTGGATGCAAATAGCTTTTGCTGTTATTAATGAAATAATTACTAAAATGCACTTAAACCCGGGCAGGAGTCGAAGGATGGAGATGGAAAGCCCGGAGTGGGCCAGAGCCCCGGGGGGACACTTGAAAGGCAAGGCCCTGGCTCTGATCCGTCCCAGGGAGCTTTGAGACACCCACCCCACTCCCGACCACCAGGACTGGCCTTTCCCTCCACTCTTGTCTGCTGGTGGCCTCACCTCCCCAGATTCGAGGGCTCCTGTGCTGGGCTTGGACAGCCAGGCTGGGGGCCCCGTGCTCGGCAGTAGTCCCAGTTCTGCCCACTCCTCCCAGGAGCAGAGTGGTGGGCTTGGGTTACGGAAGAAGTCTTATCTCAAGTGCCAACGTTAACCTTTCTTAGTGGGTATCTGGAGCTTTCTGAGGCCACATCCAGGCTCATGGAAGGAGAGTGGAAATCATTTCGTCGTGTCTGCCATGGGTTCAGAAATGGGGACGGAAATGCCATCCTTGCCCTGTGATATTCTGCCACCGCTTTGGGAGCCAGGCCTTGCCCCATCTACCTCTCATTCTCAGCTTTGAGTGGGAGGCCTTTCTGTGGGAGACCTGGATCTTGAAGAAGCCTAGGAACCACGGGCCCCCTTCTGCTATGGATATCAAAGCACTTCTCCTAGGGATAGGGAAACACAGGGGGAATGGGGGTAGCAAGGATACCTAGCCTCCCAGCCCCCTCCCCAGGGTGGCTCCTCCTTCCGACATAGGAATTACATGGCTCCCCACACCATGCTGGCGGCCGCGCCTTACTTAGCGCTGCTCTGTTCTCCTTCCTCCCACCGGGGGAACCCTCCCTAAATGCCATACAACTACCGAGCCCTGCCCCTTCTAATAGGATTCTGGGGCTTCCTCAGTGGGGGTACAAGTTCTTGGACCGCAGCCCCCCTGTGCTTAACTGGAAGGTGACCCTCCACTGCTCCCTGGAGCCATCTGGACACAGCATCGCCCCAATCTGGTTGGCAGCTGGCTGTTTCCATGCCTGGGGAGGGGGTCCTCAGTGCTGAGTTTGGGGCCAAGGCAGGGGGCGGGGGGAGGTCAACCTTGGACTAAAGTTGCCTTAAGCCCAGTGAGGGAAAGGGGCTTCAGGGAAGGCCAGTGGGCCACCTGCTGGAGGCTGACAGCTGCCTGGAGGGTGCCGGTGAGTGGGTGTCGTGGCTCCATCCCCTACCCCGGGTCCAGCAGCCTACCCCTCCCTTCCTCTCTCCCTTTTGGCATTTACTCCTGTAGCCACTGGGCCGATCTCCCCCAGGCTTCCCCCAGGCTTCGAGCTGTACACAGTGCCTCTCGATGCACAAGTGCCCCCGCCCCCCGGAAAGCCTGCGTGTGCAGAGTGCACCCCTTCCCTCCCACTTAACCGCCCCTTCCGGCCCCTGAGCTTTGACTCTGGAGTGGGCAGAGGGGAGCAGCCCCAGGCCTGCTTGCTTCCTGTCCCCTGAACTGTTCTTTTCTGAAGTAAATATACGTATATAAATAAATGTATAAATACTGCTTTGTATCTGAGCTTGCCTCGCCATCTTCTTGAGGTTGTTCTGGTGGGAGATGGGGTTGCCTGTGGGCCTGGGACCAACTGGGGCCCCTGAGCCCAATGGATGCTTCGTACCCCATTATCCCTCGTAGCTTCAGGCCCGGCTTGGGAACAGGATGCAGCAGCCCCTTCCCCTAGCCACACCCCACGGACCTACTGCTGCCCTGGCTGGGTTAAAAGTAGCCACCTTAGGGAAAAGCTGAGCCTTTCGAGGGTCCCCGGCACCACTCAGAGGAGGGGACTGGCCCAGGGCAGACTTGACTGGTACGGGTTCCTACAGAAGTTTACACTAGAAGCCACAGTGGAGGGCAGGCCAAGCCCCTTCCTACCCACAGGTGAGCCCTCAATTCTAAGGATAAGACACTCCCCCATAGCCCTCTCACAGGCAGAGGGCAGGGCTTCCCAGCAAGCAGGAACCACCTGAAAGGAAGGTGAAACGGGAAGGGGTGGGACTGGGGAAGTCGTGGGTCCCAGCACCTGCACCACTCCCACCCCGCAGGACGGGCACCAGGCAGGGCTGTCACACATCTGCCTTTATTGTGAGCAGCAGGTGGGACATTTCCGGCATAGTAAAAAAAACTAATTTACAAAAGCAGGGATTCAGTGAAGCCGCCTGGCTGGTACCTGAAAAAGAGGGGTATCAGAATGAGAGCAGTGACCCTTCTTTCCATCCGCTTTTCTCACCGAACCCCTACGCTCCTGGGGCAAGCGCTGATGGGCACAGTCCTTGGAAGCAGGGCCACCGGAGCCGACGGATTCTAAGCGACCTGTTTGGTGGATCATCTGCAGCAAGGTTGTGGGTGTTTTTTTTGTCGCTTAGTCAAAATTTATTTCAATGACTGAAAATGTTGAAACTAACTAAAAGGCTACTCCTGGAAGCATGTCCCAGATCCTGGCCCCTTGCTGGGTCACTCCCCAGCAGCTCTCCAATCACTGTGTATGACAGGTAAGAATGCAGATGTGTAACCACGGGAAGCCTGTGCCCACAGCCCTACGTAGTATATCCCAGAGCCAGGTCGAGGCCTTGGACAGTGTGGAGACCTCAGAACTGACAAAGGTGGTCCCACTTGGCTCAAATCCCCATTAGGAGACAGGGAAAGGGGCACCTGTGTGTGGTGTCCCTACCCATTCTGCTGAGTCTCACTCCATTAACCAAGGGGTCATGCAGGCCCAAGGACCCCGCTGATGTGGGCGTGGGGAGGCCCCTCCAGTGTCCCACCCTGCCATTGCTCTTACCCTTGGGAGCTCACACGTAGATGCCGACCCAGAGCAGCAGGAAGAGCACTCCAAAGCCCATGAAGAGCGAGGCCACCAAAGAGATGAGGAGCTCTTTGTAGATATCCCGAGTGTATTTGGTGGAGGTGACCTCGTAACTGGCAGGGCAATTAAGGAGAAGCAAAGGGGTGGCTGGTGTGGCTCCGGGCAGAGGGGCCCAAGAGGTGACCTAGACTCTGGTGCTCCTACCACCCTTCCAGCACCCATGAAGAAAATGAAGCCCAGAGGGGTTAGGTCACACAGCTAATGAGCGGCAGAGCCGGGACTAGCCCTCGTACCTCCTGACACCTGAGCACACCACAGGGCCCCGTACCTAGCCTCCAGTCCAGCCAGGCCCCTCTGCTCACTGTCCTGGAAACCGGAGGAGCGAACTGAGCTCACCTGAACCTGGAAAACAAGGCCACAACCTGACTTTGGACGTCAAATAGCCTTCCCTCAACCTCCTTACCATCCCCCATCCCCACACCGGAACAAAACTGGCAGGGTGCATGTACCCAGCATGGTCCCTCCCTCAGTTTCCCACCTCACTAATTCTGGCCCACTGGCTGCTCAGTGAAAGGATACACGAAGAACCAGGCAGTGAAGAACATGCCAATGGCCAACAGCACCACGGTCAGATGTGGAAAGACAGCCGGGTTCACTGGACTGGTGTATCTGCTCATGGCCTCAAGTTCCTAAGGGAAGGCGTGAGATCAGAGCCATCAAAGAATCCCATGACCTCAATCTGGGGGCACTATGGGGTTATCACGGAGCCTCGTGCTGCTGTGACTGCTAGGAGCTTATTTCAGCTTGGGAAATGTGGAAATCCTTCAGAACCACCGTCAAATGATTCCGGTTGGGAATGACAACAATTACATCTTAAACTAAGGTGGCACTTTGTCTTTTCAATATGAGACAAGATGGGCAGCTGAGAGTCAGAGGCTGAGGCACACAGAAGGTGACTGATTAGCTACAGATCAATGCAATGGTCCTTAACATTATCTGAGGCCACCGGCCACCATGAAAAACACGTGATGAAAGGTATGGACTCTTTGCCTGGGACAAACCGCATACAAGAAAAAGTCTGCTTATAATTTTAGAAGCCTTATGAACCCATGTCTGTAGACGTCAAGCTCAGAATCACTGCTGAAAGACAGACTCTGGACTGGTACCCAGATCTCAACTCCTAATCTTGTATTCTTCCCATTACACACTTAAGGAATCTCAGGACCTACAGGCAAAAGACATAACTTAAAATTCTGGGGCTTCACTGGTGGTGCAGTGGTTAAGAATCCGCCTGCCAATGCAAGGGACACGGGTTCGAGCCCTGGTCCGGGAAGACCCCACGTGCCATGGAGCAACTAAGCCCGTGCGCCACAACTACTGAGCCTGCGCTCTAGAGCCCGCGAGCCACAACTACTGAGCCCACATGCCACAACTACTGAAACCTGCATGCCTAGAGCCCAGGCTCTGCAACAAGAGAAGCCACCGCAATGAGAAGCCCAGGCACTGCAACAAGGAGTAGCCCCCAGTTGCTGCAACTAGAGAAAGCCCAAGCGCAGCAATGAAGACCCAAGGCAGCCAAAAATAAAATAAATTAAATAAATTATAAGTAAGTAAACAAGTAAAAAATATTTTTAAAAAATAAATAAAATTCTGGCTCTACTGAATAACATGAGCCTCAGTAAAGTGATTACAATAATAACTCTCTCACAAGGCTGACGTATGATTTAAGAAAGGCGACAAACGCAATAGCATCTAACTCACTGCCTGGCATAGAGTAGTTGCTCAATAGGTGTTTGTTTCCCTCCCAAGGTTATAGGGAAGATTATGAGATAATGCTTGTGAAAGAGGGCTGTAAACGTAAAGTTCTGTACAAATGTTAACTTCCATTGTCACCCACCAGCCAACGCTTCTAAAATCCAGAACACAACAACTCTAGAGAAGTAAATTGACCTCATTGTTCTCAGAGACACTGGAATTCAATTCAGTAAACATTTATGCCCCCCTAACAATGATAAAGACAATCGCTGCCATTGATTGAGCCTCCAATTGCCGGCCCCAGTGTTTGGCACTGGAAATACAAAGATGAATAGACATCATCCCAGGGCCAGAGGCACGTCAGATGGTGGTCACTAGGAGGCGTGGCAAATAACAAAGAAGTCCATGACACGTGGCAAGAGGTCTGTACATAGGTTGCGGGGCTCCCAGGAGAAAGAGGACAAGTGCCCGAGACAGTTGTCAGTACTTCATCAAGAAGGTGACTTTTGCCCGGGACCGTGTAGTATGAGTACGAGTTCGGCAGGCGGGAAAAACTTTCCAGACAGGGGTAACAGATTGATCACAAGTAACAGAGATAAAAGCTCGAAGGTATTAGAAATGCTCCCCATGCTCCTCATCCTTATAAATCGTTAGATCAGAAGCCCATGCCATCAAAACCTCAGCCTAAGGAGTCCACGGCAAGGGGCTTCCCTTCCCCGCCCCTCAGCCCAAGCCGAAGGATCCAGGAGCCTCCAGCCCTCTGGACCTTGGACATCTGAGGCTTCTGCGAGAAAAAACAGGGCGCGGGACGGGCCCCGAGGGGTCCCCGAAGTCCCATCCGGAACTCCCCTCAACCCTCTCACCATTTTGCCGGACACAGGGTAATCCGCCGCTCAGCCACCGGAAGAACACGTCGGCAGGAGCAGGCGCGCTGTTCAGCCGGAAGAGGAAGTGCAGCTGCACAGGTGGCATTGTGGGATTTGTAGTCGTGTGGCTTCGGGTGTGGCGGGATCTGAGGCCTGCGGGGCGACCGGGGTGGAGTGGGGGCAAGCGGTAGAGAAGGGTAGGGTCGGCTCGCTGAGCGAGTCCGTTCACCCTGGCGGGACTGTTTGTCGTGAGAGAAGCTGGCCGAGAGGGCCGGGGCATGTACTACACTTCCCAGGAGGCTGTGCGCCGCGGCAGGTCACGTGACGGGAGCGCGGGCTTTGGAAGGCGGCGGAGCTAGAGTGTATCAGCGGCTAGTGTGGAGGAGGCGGCGGGGCTGAGGAGCGAGTTGGGCTGAGATCTGTCCTGGGCCACGCCGGAGCGCTCCAGAGGCCAGGTGAGCCCCTCCGGAAGCGTCTCCGAGAGCGGCGGGCCGTTTTGCCCCGGGTGCTGGGGAAGGCCGGCGGCTGCCGCGGGCGGGGCGGAGCGAGCGCGGGATTCGCGGTCAGGCGGGCCCGCCACTTTTCCCGCTCTGAGCCCGGGGCCAGTCGCTTAACTTCCGAGCCTCTTTCATCATTTGTAGAAAGGAGATAATTCCCAGCTCATGAGGTCGTTGTGTATTGTGACTAAGCTCCTGGAGGGGAGACATTGTTTTGAGCTACACTCGTTCACATCCCTTTTCTGCCTGCGTTTGTCGGACGCAGGGGGAGGATGCCCCGGCTAACGAGGCATTGTCCCCTCGGTACACGTTCTAGCAAAGCGGGCAGCTTGAGGCACGAACCAAAGGATCGAGTGGGTTCTGCAGGGAAAACGTTTACGGAGCACTTAATCTTTGTCGGGGTTTTTGTCTGTTAGTTAACTCTCAGGAGGCCTTAGTATGAATTGAGAGGACTTCCTTACTAGACTGTACGTCTCCTGACGATGGGAGCCTGTCTTGTTCTTTTCATCTTCCGAGGTGCTGACTTGGTGTCGTTTTGTTGTGCTAGATACGTTTAGCCGAGGGCGTGAAGTGGGTGAGATAGCACCCCTGGTAACCCTTCCTCCTTTTGCATCCTTTAAGTTCCTCCTTGTCTTACCTGCCTTTCTCTTTTAGCTGTCCCTCTGTATTGCTATGGGAATTCAAGGACTGGCCAAACTGATTGCCGACGTGGCCCCCAGTGCCATCCGGGAGAATGACATCAAGAGCTACTTTGGCCGCAAGGTGGCTATCGATGCCTCCATGAGCATTTATCAGTTCCTAATAGCTGTTCGCCAAGGGGGGGATGTGCTGCAGAATGAGGAGGGTGAGACCACCAGCCACCTGATGGGCATGTTCTATCGCACCATCCGAATGATGGAGAACGGCATCAAGCCCGTGTACGTTTTTGACGGCAAGCCGCCACAGCTGAAGTCAGGGGAGCTGGCCAAACGCAGCGAGCGGCGGGCTGAGGCGGAGAAGCAGCTGCAGCAGGCCCAGGCTGCTGGGGCCGAAGGGGAGGTGGAGAAGTTTACGAAGCGGCTGGTGAAGGTCACCAAGCAGCACAATGATGAGTGCAAGCATCTCCTGAGCCTCATGGGCATCCCATACCTCGATGCGCCCAGCGAGGCTGAGGCCAGCTGCGCCGCCCTGGTGAAGGCCGGCAGAGTCTACGCCGCGGCCACCGAGGACATGGATTGCCTGACCTTTGGCAGCCCCGTGCTCATGCGGCACCTGACTGCTAGCGAGGCCAAGAAGCTGCCCATCCAGGAGTTCCACCTGAGCCGGGTTCTGCAGGAGCTGGGCCTGAACCAGGAGCAGTTTGTGGATCTGTGCATCCTGCTGGGCAGTGACTACTGTGAGACCATTCGGGGCATTGGGCCCAAGCGGGCCGTGGACCTCATCCAGAAGCACAAGAGCATCGAGGAGATCCTGCGTCGGCTCGACCCCAACAAGTACCCTGTGCCGGAAAACTGGCTCCACAAGGAGGCCCAGCAGCTCTTCCTGGAGCCCGAGGTGCTGGACCCGGAGTCTGTGGAGCTGAAGTGGAGCGAGCCGAACGAAGAAGAGCTCGTCAAGTTCATGTGTGGTGAAAAGCAGTTCTCCGAGGAGCGAATCCGCAGCGGGGTCAGGAGGCTGAGCAAGAGCCGCCAGGGCAGCACCCAGGGCCGCCTGGATGATTTCTTCAAGGTGACCGGCTCCCTCTCTTCAGCTAAGCGCAAGGAGCCAGAACCCAAGGGGTCCGCTAAGAAGAAGGCCAAGACTGGGGCAGCAGGGAAGTTCAAAAGGGGAAAATAAACGGGTTTCCCTTCATTATACCTCCTTGACCCCAGAATATCTGCCGTGTTGTCCCCGCAAGAGCTGGCGCTGGAGAAACCTCCGTGGGGGTGGGGAGGGCCTTGCATTGCTTCCCTAGCACCACCCTGCTCAGTAGTGCTTTTCCCTTTGTTACGTGATCTCATGGCAGAAAGGCCACAGAGGTTTGTTGTTTTCTTCTTTTTTAGCTCAGGAAAAGTATGTCAGGCTGAAGCCGCCTCTCAGGCCATTTAATGGACACTGAATCCATTGTTACATGAAAGTGATAGCAACAAGTTTTGAAGAAGAAAGAGGGAGATAAATGGTGGAGACAAAAGACTGGAAATGATTTCCTGCCTGGGCAACTGGGGGCTGGTGGGAGGTGACCGGGGGACTAGACTGTGCTCTTTGGCTCAGCCTTGACCCACCCTAAAGGGTAGCCATCAGGAAGATGCAGTCTTAAACAGGCGCGAAGAGCTGCCGGGACATAAGACAGGCAGAGTCCCTGGAGTTGGCAACAAGGGTTTGATTACCAGCTGTGTGTCCTAAGGTGGGCAGAAACCTGAACTTGCTATGTACATAACTCTAGTCTTTACAGTGGTTATTCAGAGGCATAAAGTGGTGGGGCTTCACGTGGCCTCTCTGAGGGAGTTAGTTGAGTTGAAACTTTGGGATAAGATGCTGCGTTTTTTGTTTTGAAAGATATGAGGAGAAAAGAGTCAATAAAATTATAAAAGTAACCAGAATGTCCTGTTCTTTGAGAACATTTGAAGACATCTCAAGTGCCTCAGGTTTCAGGCAGTTTAAAATGTTCTTTTCACTCCAAGTTAACATGCTGGAATTGCACTGTAGTAATGGGTGGTTTGAGTGGCCACGAGATGGCACTGTGCTCCATAGAATGGTCAAAGCGGCTTTGGCAGTACTTCAGCCATTTAGAGGATGGTGCCTAGCTTATCTTGCTGGGAAAGGAGTTTTAATAAATTGAACGAATTTCTAGTTTTCCACCTACTGTGTGAGATAAAGGAGCTCCTCTGAGAAATCCTCACAATTTAGATCAACTACTTCATAGCATCCAAGCATTTACCAGTTTGTAAATCGTGAAAGCTGCCATTCGAAAATCCCTTTTTGTTCCCTTTGTGACGTCAGCTTCAGGTTACTGTTTTTCGCAGAGGTGGGATGTTTTTGTACTCTGAAATTTTTATAATCCTAATAAAACTTGATAGGGGGCTGTCCTGTTTGAGTTTCTAATTTTGTAGCATTCCTATCACTTACTGCCATTTAAAGTTAACCAAGGACACTTAAGTGGTCTGAAATTTAAGTTGACAATATTTCAACAGATTAAGCAGGTAGGACTAAAGACCAGTAGTTTTCAAACTCTCGATCTTAGTATCTGTTCACTGCTCTGTCTCTAGCAGTTGACAAATGAAACCAGTTTTCCAGATTGAAGCAAGCCACACAACTTATTTGAGCTCCGTTTTTTTTTTTTTTTTTTTTTTTGGCTGCACCACGCAGCATGCAAGATCTTCATTCCCCGACCAGGGATCAAACCTGTGCCCCCTGCAGCGGAAGCCTGGAGTCCTAACCACCGGACCGCCAGGGAATTTTCCTGAGCTCCATTTTCTCATTCAGGTAATTCAATTCTAAGCCTGCAGTAATGGTGATGGGGCCGAGGTGGGAAGACTTAGGTGTTACCACCTCAGCGCAGTAGCTCTAGTTAAGGGCCTGTCCCCTGTGGTAGCAGGTAGCATGTGGTTTGTTTTCCTCTTATTTTTGAAGTTGAATTACCTGGTCTTTTCCAGTTTATTAACCACTGCAGGGAAAATCAATCCTGCGAATCCTACTTAGCACATTTTTTAAAATATAAATTTATTTTTGGCTGCACTGGGTCTTCGTAGCTGCACGGGCTTTCTCTAGTTGTGGCAAGCAGGGGCTACTCTTCGTTGCGGCATGCAGGTTTCTCATTGCGGTGGCTTCTCTTGTTGCAGAGCATGTGCTCTAGGCACACAGGCTCAGTAGTTGTGGCTCGCGGGCTCCAGAGTGCAGGCTCAGCAGTTGTGGCGCATTAGCTGCTCCACGGCATGTGGGATCTTCCCAGACCAGGGCTCGAACCCGTGTCCCCTGCATTGCCGGGCGGATTCTTAACCGTTGCGCCACCAGGGAAGCCCTAGCACATTTCTAATATTCTCGCTTGGAGAGGAGAGCTGTTCTAGTAGGGCAGTGGTTAAAAGGGCATTGCTTTGCAGTCCAGCTCTGAGGTATTACGCCTTACAGAGATTTAGGCAAAAAGGAAACTTACGGAGACTACCTACACAGACTATCAGAGTTTAAAAGGGTGAGGGCATTGCCTCATGGTAGTAGGAAGCAGTGCACTAGACGCTAGAATGGGCTAGCGCACACAGGCAGTCTAGCATTGGAACATGTAGGTATCATGGGAATGGGCTGGCCTTTCTTCTCCTTGCCACAGTCCACCTGTGCCTTGGTGTTTCCACAGCAGCCTGATGACCCTCCCTCTGCCCCAAGGGGCTTAGGCAAGGGGGAGTCAGTATGGGGACTCATATTCAGAAAGAAGTGAGAGAGTCGGATAGTAACTTGCAGCAGAGGTACAGGGACTCCTGCCAACATGCAGGAGAGGATCGTGGATTGTAACAGCCTTCGTTTGGTCAATTGCCTTTATTTCTGTTTTACTCCACTGGCGTGTGGTAGCAAAACTGGCACACAGAAAGGGTACTGGGTCCGCTGAAAATGCCTCTGGCAAAGTGGTAGGAAGATGAAAGTCACGAAGGGAAGCATAGAAGTTGGAGTTTTTACAAAGTGAGTTCAGATGTTAGTTCTGCCACGTCTATGACCAGAGGCAGCTTATCCTCTCTAATCCTGTTTTCTCATGTCATTGTTTGGATTTGAGATCACTCGTGTTACCTTGCGACGTCTGAGCTTTTTGTCACTAGTCTGTCCCTTGGTGGCCATGTGAGACCACACTGGTCCAGGCTAAGGAGAGAAGGCCACAGTGGTTGAGGTGCTTTGAGGGCTTGGACTTGGCTCAGTAAGTTTCACTGGCTCTGCTCAGATCGGGCAGCCTGGGCCCAAAGCCAGATGGCTTGATGGGCTGGGTTCAGCACCTGTTCTGGAATGAAGGCGCCAGTGAAAGTAGAACTCTCCAATTCTGCTCCTAATTGTTCTACCCAGACTGTTTCAAGCCAGGTTCTGCCCAAATGGAAAAGATCTAAAATCTTCTGTAACCTGTTCTGCCGTGTGTGCGTGTGTGTGTTTAAGTCTGTCTTTGTTTTGACAAACCTCTGAGTAATCACAACAGCCTTCCCGTTAGGTGGTGCCTCTAATCCCACCCCAACATGCCTTAGGACCTTCATCTCCCTGATTACCATTCTCATCTCCTTGCCGTTCCTTTCCTAAACTAAATATGAATTCTCCCAGGTCTCTGCTTTTTCCTTGTAGTTTAAGGTACTTTCTTTCCAGTGTCCAAAATGCTCAATATGCTTCGAGTAGATGCTGTTGGGACAAGTGAATGATCCCCTCACCTCACCTGCAAGGCTGTGGGTGTGGGAAGGGGAAAGGGTGTGAACGCTGGCAACCCATGGGGCACAGTCCTGTGTTCACTCTCTAGAGATGGGTTAAACTGTTTCTATCTTTTAAAAAAAACCGGAGATTAAAAAAATTGTATTTCAGTATTAGACTGATATACCTTTAAGAGATTCTCCTAAATTCCTACCTGGTCTCCAGCAGAGAAAGGTACTTGGACAGAACTGCCAGAGGAAGGATGCTGAAGGGCAGCCATGAGATCACAAACGTCTGCGTTTTCCCCTTCCTGTTTCCGGTTAGAACTATGAAGTCATTACACTTAACCCATTGCTCCTGCTCAGAAATAATGCTACATAATTTAGGTGATGGAAAATCTCTTACGGCCCTTATATTCTTTATGACTGAACCCTGTGTTTTCGTCATGACTGCTAATTCACCCTCTCCCAGCTTGGTCACTTGTGCTCACTAACTGCTACTTTATTAAATTTGGAATTACAGGTTGGGGAGCAAAGGGAAACCCCTGGGAGCCCCCGTTTGTTTCTGTGGAGGAGAAGACTAAGCGCCCGTCTGCCCACCTGCTTATGGAGCGAGAAGTAGACTCCCCATCCTAGGAGTGTGCTCTCCCTCGGGTGGTGGTCAAAAGCTGAAAGGATTTTTAATGGCCAGCGACTCTCTGCTGGCTGTTTTGGCAAGCCCTGGGACCTCATGCTCCTTTGGTACCCTGGATGGAATGCGGGACCAAATCCTGTAGTGGCAGCATCCTTCAGGGCCAGATGCCTCTGACACCACAGCCCTGGCCTTTGCCCTCCCTGCTTCTAAAAGTGGAAAAATTGCTTCTCCAGGAGCCTGAGGCAGACATGGGTCACACCTAGCCCCAGAGTGAGCCAAGCTGCCGGGCCTCAGGCGCTAATGCTTCCTTTCTAAATCTTGCCCAGAAGGTTGAGCTGCTCTGTCCTCCTCCAGCCTGCGAACTTCTGAGGTTTGCAAGCAAGAGTGGAGAAGGCACTGAGAAGTGGACCAGTGGGATGAGCTCCTCCCTTTCCTGGATGGAATTTTTTTTTTTTTGGCCACACCGTGCGGCATGTGGGGTCTTCGTTCCCCAACCAGGGATTGAACCTGCGCCCCCTGCATTGGAAGCACGGAGTTTTAACCATTGGACCGCCAGGGAAGTCCCCTGGGTGGAATTTTAGTGCTAAATCTCTTCCTGATTTCTGGGCTCAGTAGACCCTCCCTATTCTAACACCCTCCTGACTCCCTCTTTGCCCACCAACCACTTGCATCTGCTAAACAAAAAAGGAAACAAAACTTTCACATCCCTGTCCCAACAGCTCCACCCCTCCTTCCAGGGGGCTTGCGCACCCCTCTTTGGGTCTTAGATCTGTGCCTAGAAGATAAAGGGGAGGGGTTTGAGTCAGAGCCTTTATCTCCTCAAACCCACCCCCTCTGAACATTAGGATTGTAGTGGCATTGTCCCCAAGCCCCCCTCTGCTTTGGCTCCAAGGCTCTTCTTCCAGATGGGAGGCTGCTCTTACTGGTGGAGATAGGCATCTAGCCAGAGCTGCCCGGACTCTCTCAGTGAGCTGAGGGGACAAGATGGGAGCAGACGGTGAGGGAGACAGAGTGGAGAGGAGCCCCAAAGCCATACCCACCAGAAGTGCAGCAGTGAGGCCCTTCCAGAGGTGATGTAAGGCCCCCTTGACTTGAGCACTCGCCTCCCCTTTGCTTCTGAGAAAGGGCTTGGGCCATGGCACTGAGAGCAAAGGCCCAAACTGGCCACAAGACCAACAGAGCACCTGGCCTTGGCCTTGGTGACCTCCATTCCAGACGAGCTGGGGACACCTTCCTGTGGCTCCCACCCCATACTTCACCACTGACCCCACTGCCCTGCCCTCTTCCAGCCCTCCCAGCCCTTTTCCTAGGCTCAGATACTCACTGGACAATGTCGGCAAAGGCTGAGAACAGGGGCTTGGACTGGTACTCTACGCCATGCTTGGCACACAGGGACTGCACCAGGGGAGCCGCTTTGTGGTAATTGTGTCGAGGCATCGTGGGGAAAAGACTTCACAGAGAACAGGGGCCAGTCAGTGGCTCCAGCTCCTGTGGCCCCCCCATCCCCCTCCTACGTGGCCCCTCCCCAGGTCCCTGCTTCCCAGGCCTCCCTACTCACTGGTGCTCAATCTGGAAGTTGAGGTGGCCACTGAACCAGTCATTGAAGGCCGACTTATGGACATTGCATGTTGCCTGGAGCTGGAGAAGAAGGTTGGGGGAGCATGGCTCTGGGTACCAGATGGAAAGGCCAGCCCAGCCTTCTCCAGGCAAAGCCGGCCTGTCCCTGGTCACTCCCTTCTCCACGTGGTGGCAGGAGAGAAGCTTCAGGCTAACGAGGCAAGGTTTGGGAGCGTCTGTTGTCAACCACCGCCCACCCCCTACCCTGGGTCTGTGCCCACCCACCCTTCTTATTAGTTGTGCCCAGGTCTTCCAAGTGACTGTCCCTCACCTGGGTGGAGACCCAGTCCACGTTCCTGTCGTAATCAATGTGCATGGGGATGTGGTTCATCTGTGTCACCCAAACAAACCAGTTGCTTTCCAGGAACCTGGTGGACATGGCACCCAGACAAAACCAGTACAAGCAGAGCCCAGAGTTCTGACTCTCGCTCAGAAGCTGCTCCAACCCCGCCACCCTCCCCAGCCAACGCCCCCAGACCAGACTGGTTACTCCCACACATCTCTGCGCCGCTCCCTCCTCCCCCATCAAGTACTACCTGACCATGAAGAAAAGGCCCAGGAAGCCTTTCAGTCCCAGCAGCGGCACGTAAGTGAGGAAGATGCGGACGTAGAAGCTGATCATCCAGGCCAAGTCCTGCAGCGAGAGGCAGAGCCCTGTGACGGCACAAAGCACCTCTCCTCTCACGGCACTTGTTCCTCTGCGTGGAGCAGCCATCCTCCCCGGTCCTGACACTGGAGTGCTCACGGCAGCCTCTCCCAGCTGCCCTGTCCGGCACCATCTAGCTCCGCTCCGTTCCTAGTGGCGCCCCCAGCCCTCCTTGCCTGTTTCCTTCGCAGGTGCCAGGTCTCCCTGCCTCCACTTCCTCCCAACCCATCTCCATCCTTCACCCCTTCATCACGCCGCCAAGTGAGTCTTCCAGGATCGTGGCTGAGTCTGTGCCAGTGCCCTGATCAAATCGCTGATGAGTTTTCTGCACCACCCTCCTCCCCTGACACCCGAGTCCTCCACCACATGTCCGGTGACCAGATTCGCCCCTTAATTCCCAGCTTCTCTGCTCAGAGTCCATCCCACCTCCCCTGCCTCCGCCTGTCCTCCAAGGCCAGCTAGGTAAGGGACTTTGCAAAGTCCTTTCTGATGCCTCCCATCCAGCCAGAGGCAGTCAGGCCCCTTTCGGAATCCCCAAAGCTGCTGCCTGTACCTCCTGTCTGGTGTCAACCACATCCTGTTTCATCAGAAGTTTCCCGAGTGAAGGTGCCGTCTCTCATTCATCTTCCCCCTCCCCAGCCTGGCCCCTGCTTTATGCCGAACACAATAACCTCAGGAGATAACTCGCTGAATTAAATAGGGCATCAGGAGTCAGGTTGCCTGCTGAGCCCAAGTCATCTCACCTAGAGATAAGGAAGGGTCTACACCTGGTTCTGTTACTTTGCTCTAAATTAGGCCTGGAGTAAATCTTAGTGGGATTTCCCCTGGAGAACCCCCTTCCCATCCCTCAGGGTACTGGAGACAAAGGATGTGGGGGCCATGGATACTTACCACCCACTTCTTCCTCTGGATAACAAAATAGAAAATATACCACTGGAAGTAGAGAGGCAGCAAGGCTGGGGGCCCAACTGGGGAGGAAATGGACACAAGGGGGGAGGTGTGAGCAGCGCTAAAGTGTCACTAAAGGGCCAGCTGGTGCTGGACAGATGGCCTCCAGCACAGGGCTGCCCCTCTGCCATCTCCTGTTGCCCCTCCAGCTGCCTCGGCAGTCCTCAATCCATTGGAACCGACGGGCGCTGGAGGTGGGCATGAATGCAAGTCTGAAGAAAGCAGAACCTCCCAGTGGATGCTGAGAGGGTGAGGTGGGGGGAACGTGGCATTCTCTTCCATGGAAAAGGATAGCTGGGGAGACAAGCTCCACGCATGGAACTTGCTCTGCTCCTGTGCCTTTAAAAAGGTACTGCTCTGGGACTTCCCTGGTGGCGCAGTGGTTGAGAGTCCGCCTGCCGAGGCAGGGGACATGGGTTCGTGCCCCGGTCTGGGAAGATCCCACATGCCGTGGAGCGGCTGGGCCCGTGAGCCATGGCCGCTGGGCCTGCGCGTCCGGAGCCTGTGCTCCGCAACGGGAGAGGCCGCAATAGTGAGAGGCCTGCGTACCGCAAAAAAAAAAAAAAAAAAACAATTCCTTTGAACGAAAATGGGATCAATGGACTCATCCCCTCCTTTCCTTTAAAAATTTGAATTTTTGAAAGGGTTTAAAAAATTTTAGACATTATGGAGATTTTTAAAGCAGGGAATATACACAGCAGTCTTGAGAAAGAGCCTTAGACAACCACAGCAATGTTTTCTCCCCAGCTCCCTCTTCAGATCCAATCCTCCCATTGCTAGTCTATCTACCTTTGTCCTTCTGGGTGTTAGACTGTGTCCCACTGCGTCACCTTAGCCCTGGGCTGTTTGACAAGATTTAAAGTGAGGTTTCAGACTTAGTCGGGATGGCCCCCCACCATTCAGTTCCCTTGTGGAAGCCAGGGTGGGCCTGGAGGAACTAGTTTGCCCCCAACACAAGTGACCTTTGACCAAACATTAGCCTAACTCTTGCCTTTGCCCCTTGAGAAGGTAGACTGTCCCCTTGCAGGGGGCACCCTGTTCCAGGTGGAGATCCTCCAGCCTTCACTTCAAGTACCGCAGTCCCGCGGCAGCGTCGCAAGCCCCGCCCCCCGGGGCTGGACGAGGACACTCACTCAGGAAGAAGTATCTGTGCTGGTGGTTGTACGGCATGTACTTTTTCTTCTGTTTCCCAAGCTGTGAAGGAAAGCAAACACACATCAGCCCCCACAGGCCAGTCACCCATTCCCCTCCCCGTGACCTTGGCTTCTCCCTGCTCAGGAGCCGAGGCCTCCTGCGCGGGCCGTCAGCTTGCTGGCGCCACGGAAGGCTCCAACAAGCCCAGCCTTACCTCCAGCTCCTGGCGCGTGAAGCCCGGGCTGCTGGATTTGCCAAGCGCGCCACAGCGTGGACGCAGCTCGGTGGCCCACACCCACACGAGGCCTGGGCACAGCGGAGCCTGCAGGTCCTCAGTACACCTCGTGCTCAGCCCGAGACGCCCTTGTCAGGTTTCCAGGCCCCTCCACCTCCCCTTCCTTTCTCCATCTGGTACTCTTTTGACACCAGGGTCTCCACAGACAACAATTTTTACCCTTACCCGGGCCAGGATCCCCTCTACATCCAGCCCCTGACCTTCTCCAAATCTTTCGGTCTCTTCAAATGTCAACATGAGCTTTATAAAATCCCTTGAAAGCTAAGCACAGTTTGGCAAATATTTGTGGAAAGATTACCAAAATCAGCTTGGCAATCTGAAGGCTCTGGCAAGGTTTTCCCCAGCGGCTGGTGGTGATTTTGTAAGATGAGCGGCCATAGAGACAGGCTGGGGCTGCCAGGCCAGCCGGTCAGTCCGGGTCCCCTAGCGGGAGCTCTCACAACCATGACCGCGAAGCTCTGCGCTCGTGTTCGAGTCATGGCTCCTTCTGTTCCCCGTGTCCTGGTCAGTTCTGGCCACCAGATGACCAGAGGGCACAGGAGGGACCCTACCCCAGAGCAGAATGCCAGCTCACCCTTCTTTCATGAGTCCATCTACTGTTTTTCTTTTTCTTTTTTTTTTTTTTTAGCGGTACGCGGGCCTCTCACTGTTGTGGCCTCTCCCGTTGCAGAGCACAGGCTCCGGACGCGCAGGCCCAGTGGCCATGGCTCACAGGCCCAGCCGCTCCGCGGCAGGTGATCTTCCCAGACCAGGGCACGAACCCATGTCCCCTGCATCGGCAGGCGGACTCTCAACCACTGCGCCACCAGGGAAGCCCTAAATTAACTTTGTAAAGAACTCCCCTGCCCACTCCCAGCGTCCATCACTTTGCACTCACTGAAGGCTCACCAGATCTCCACCCACCCCCAGGCTTTAGCAGCTGCATTATAATGGTTGCTCACACCCTCAGATGACAACTCAAACCCAGTGCTGACCACCCTGAAAGTCAGGCTAGGATCAGGCGGGTGGGAAGAATTACTCAGTGAATGAATATTCTAGATAATGGGCATCAGAGAAGAGTAAGCCAGTGTAGCCGTTGCGTTGCGTAAGAGAGAGGATTACAAAGTGCAGGGGGCTGACTGCCTGGGGTGGGAGTGTCTAAAAAGCACCTGCAAGGAGGCCATCCATCACCTTCAAGGCCAAGCAGGGTTTGCACAGCAATCTGGTCATCCTTTGGGTCCTTAGCAGCGTGGGGTACCTTTCTGCAACAGCTATTTGCTGACTTGAACTCATGAGGGAGGACAGGTGAGTGTCCTGGGCAGCCTGCTTACTGCCTGTGGCGTCCCACAACTTCCAAACAGCCAGCCAGCCCGGCCCCCAATGTCTTGCCCACACTGACAGCATTGTGAGCACTTCCCTGCAAGCCCTGTGTGCTGCCTGGTTCCCATTCTCCGAGACCTTCACCGATACCTCTGCTCACCTCCACAGAGAGGATCTTCCCCAAGGCAAAGAAGAAGGGGTGCATGTTGATGTCCGGGTCTTTGCGGAAGCAGTTGGGCTTGGCATGGTGCTGGAAGTGCAGGTGGTTCCACCAACTGGCAGGGGCCCCCTACAGAAAAGCAGGGCATGAGTATGGAAGCCTGGTGCCCCCCCTCCCACAGGCAGCCCATTGTTGACTGGAGTTTCAGAGTCCCTCCCCGTCCCATTGACCTTCAGGTGGCCAATCACGAAATGATGTAGCAGGTGGTTCCATGTAGAGGTGCTGAAGACGGACAGGTGTCCAAAGTCATGCTGCAGCCAGCCAGCCTGGGCCTGGGTGAGAAAGGCTAGCGCTGAGAGCAGCCCACCAGCCCTGCATCTGTCTCAACTGACTCGGCCTCTCCCTCGTCCTTCATCTACCTAGGCCTGTGCTGGCCTAACTGAGCACATCAGGAAAGGAGTCAGGAAGCCTGGGTCCTGCTTCTGGCTCTGCCACTGACTCACACGAGAGCTAGGGCAAATCACTACCCCTTCCCTGTTCTTTGGTGTCCCCAGCTCTGGAGTTCTGTGACTTCCGATGGACTGAACATCCAAACTACAGAACAGGACAGAGTGACAAACTCAGGCAAGTAGAAGGCTTAACTAATGGTTCTGACAGCCAAGTATTAGGGCCCCAGCTGAGAAACCAGAATCTTGGTTCTTGGCACACCTGGACTGTGACAGAACCTGAATGTGAAGTTTCAGAGGAGAAATGCCACGGGAAGAAGGGAGCCCTGGGAGAAGCGGCTGGAGAGGCAGTGGGAGAAATGAAGGTGCACGTGGTGAAGACGAGCAGATGAAAGCCACAGATGACGCAATGTGTGCTCTTTCTGCACCAACTCTACCATGTGTCCTCAGCTCTGCCCTGGACAGAGGGCTCCTTGGCCTCCTGAGGGGTACAAAGAATTTTCCCCACGGAAGCTGAGCTGGCTGTGTTCTCGACAAGCCGAGGGCTCTCACCTGAACTGTGCCGAGCAGCACTGCACAGAGGAGGAAGGGCAGGAAGGATGTCCCAAAGAGCCAAAGAGTGAGCCAGGCAGCAACATCCAGCAGCAGGATGTGCAGCAGGTACAGCAGGAAGAAGACAGGGTTCGCCTTCATGAGCCCCATCCGCTCCACTGTGGCCTGCAGCGCCCGGAACTCCTCAGTCAGCTCTTTCTGTAGAAGAGTGGAGATGGAAAGGGTGTTATTCTCCCCAGATGCAACCCAGCACTGGAGCCAAGGACCCTCTTAAGCTCAAGGCCCCCCCACCAAGGTAGCTGAGGGAAGCCCACGGTCCTAGGTAAAAATACCACAATGCTGAGGAGGGATGACAGAAGGTGATATGGGATTAAGTCTAAGAGCATGTGGTCTTTGGAGTTAAACAGAATTCATTCAAGCCACTGCTCTGCCACTTGGTAATGGTGTGATCCTTGGCCGAGTTGCTTAACCTCTCTGAGACTCAGTTTTCTCATCTGTAACTGTGTGTGGATTATATGATGTTATGCTTGGCACAGAATAAGTGCTCGGTCGATAGGTCTCATGTTGAGGATGGGGATGGTGGTGGTGGCCTTGTGAGAACCACAGGTTACAAAGCCCTGCAATCCAATAACTATGCAGGAGAAGCAAGGATCTCGAGATTCCCAAGAACTACTGACTGTGGTCCCCTGTGATCATATCTAGGGCTTCCTTCTACCCTTTGCCCCTCAACAACTGCAGGATCTCCAAACAGCAAACGGGGTCTCACATTCTTAGTGGGCTCAAAGCTGGGCTGCTCCGGAGACAGTTCTCCAATCAGGAGAGAGTTCATATACTTCCTCACAAGGCCCTTGTTGATGTGAAACGCCACAAAGGGATCCTGCAAGTTTGGGGAGAAGGCAGAACAGTGAGGAAGTCAGCCCGGCCCCCCCAAGATTTGTGGAGGGCTCACACCAAGGACCATCCTCCTGATCCAGCAAGGAGGCTGTACCCAAGTTCAAACAGACCCCACCCCCCTCCAGGCAGCTGCCCTTTGAGAGTGCTCAGACCTGTCCCTGGTGTCCACAGCTCAGGATCACCCAACAACTGTGTTCTAGGAAGAAGGGTACCATGCCAAGGAATAGGAAGCACGGGTAGGGCGACCACAGAAAGACCTGCCTGGGCTGGCCTCTCCTCTAGGTGTCTCATGAAATGTGCTGAGGGAGACTCCCTGTGTCCAACTGGAGGACTCTTGCATTTCTCCCCCTTCCCTCCGCTGCTGTTCTGGTTGGGGTTCCATATTTCCCTTCCCACTCTGAACACCCCCTGCCCTAGGACACTAATTTTGGTTACGCAAGGCGGGGTCCTCAGCGACTAGATTAAGAGATTAATGTCCTGAAGGTCAGACAGCCCCAGGCCCAAAGCCACAAGCTTGGAGGCGGAGGGAGCCGGGGCGGAGCCGGCGGCCGGTGGCACCACACATCCGGACCAATCGCGGTCTCCGTTGCAGCCGGCCCCGGCCCTAAATCACACTGCAGGAAGCCTGCTCCGTCTACGCATGCGCCAGTCCACACCTTCACCTTCGGCCACTGCCTGAGCTCCCCAGTGGTCACTCCTGAGACGAGCACAGGCTCAGGCCTCGACTCCCAGGCCAGCCGCGTCGGAGGGACCGGCGGGTCCTTACCGTGTTAGGCTGCACCGCCACATCACGGGAACCCTAGTGGCCCGAGGCGCGCTCCGAGATGGCAGGGAGAAAGCTGGGGACAGTGGAAGGGGTCACGCCGCTAGGCGAAGGATGGGGGAAGGATATAGGGGGAGGGGACACGGCGAAGCGAACGCTCCAATGTTTGGGTCCCAAGGAGTGGACCCCCAGCTCTCAAACCCAGAAGGGAAGTGCTAGGTGCTTTAGTTCCGAGAGCAGGTCGTCTAGAGAGGGAAGCAACAGAATCGGGGCTGGGACGCGCGCTGGCCCGCAGTGAGGCCTGAGGGAGGAGGGATGCGACCCAGCACGGGGCCTACAGCCCAGGACTGCAAACAGCTGCTGGCCTGAGGCTGAGTGACCTCCCCACAGGATTCCAGGACTGTTCCAGGGCCCTCGCTAAGTGTATGCTGATGCAGCCCCACCCCCTTCAGCACGTTGCTCCCACTCTTTTTTGTGCAAGAGCAGGCGCTAGCCCTCTCTGGCCGGTGCTGCCCCTTCCCCACCCTCCGGTCTTCACCCTGTGCAGGGGTTCCTAAGGCAGCGGGCACTAGGTGGCTTCCCCGCTCAGGAAAATCCCCGAGTGTGGTTCCCTCGTTCTCTGCCCTGCTCACGCTCGCCAGTCTAGTCCGGCATGCTCGGCCCAGACGCGTCTGCGCTTCCCTCCCAGCCACCAAGTCAGGTCAAGACTTGATCCCTCTCCCTGCCACTGACCCCTCCTCCCTTGGTCTCGGCAGTGCCGCCGTCCGGGGGTTCCACATCCCCGCTGTCCTCTCTCCTACCCCTGCTCCGGGGACTGCCCACGCCTGGAGACCGCAGACTCCGGGCAGCAGACGGAGCGCACAGACAGATGGCGCGGCCCTTTGTTTGTGCGTGCACGTTGCCGGCCTCCCTCCCTCCCTACTCCCCAGACTCCACTTTTCGCAGCCTCTCTCCTGCCCTTGCATCCGGTTTTCGCAGCACACCCAATCACCTGGCAACCGGGACGCTCCTGCGCCTCCCGGCTTTTCCCCGAATTAGAGTATTCGGCCCTGAGTGCCAAATCTCTTGTCTCGCGCGCTGAGCCCCAGGCTCCGACCGCCCGGCCCCGCCTCCTCCCGTTCCCTGGACTGGCAGCGCTCACCGTGGCGTCCTGACCCGCGTAGTGGCTGATGACCCGGGAGCCCCCGGGGTGCTGGCGGGTGAACTCGCTGATGTTGTACACCTTCCGGTCAATCACGAGCCACCGCTCTTTGTCGCGTCCCGAGCGCTGCGCCACCTCGTCCCAGGTGAAGTAGCGCGGGATAGGCCCCTGGGCCGGGGTCTCGGGGGCCATCGGGGCCAGGCGATGCCGCGCACCGACTGGGCAAGGGAGGTCAGGCGCGCGCACGGGACCCGCGGGGTAGCGCGCACCGGCCTCGAGTGCTCTGGGAGCCGGTCCGCTGGCGCCCGCCTAGAGCCCGCCGCCCGCGCGTCGGGTTTTCAGCAACCGAGGTGGTCGGCGCCGAGCCCCGCTGCGCGCGCTTCTATTGGTCGAGCCGCGTGGCGCGGGGACCGAGTCCCCGCCTTCCCGCCGGCCCCGCGCGGGCGGGCGCTGCAGGAGGGTCGTGGCAGGCCGGCTGAGCGCGGGGACGCGCGCCCCCTCGCGGGCTCTTTGCGGGGGTCGCCGCCGCCGGACCCCACTCTCCGACTCACGCCTGTAGCTCACAGGGGGCGCCGCGGGCAAGATAACGGTTCCTGTGGAGGCTCCTGGGTGCGGGTCCCGGCTCGCGGGGCGGCGGCACCGGGTGCGCGGGCGCCCTGGGCTACTAAGGTAGGGTGGGCTCGGCCGAGCCGGGTGAGTGGGTGCATGGAGGGCCGGTCTCGCGGCCTGGGAGGCCTGCCAGGCCCGCGGGTTGGAGATTGAGGGGTTTTGTGGGGGGGGGTGGAGAGGGGTTGTCCCAGGGGCCTCGTCTTTGGGTTGGGGGCGTCCTCGCCAGTCTCCCGACGCTGACCCTCCAGAGATCCACCTGATGAACTCCCGCCTCCTTGCCACGCCGCTCCACCAGTTGTGCGGCTGGAAGTGAAGAGCCTGAGAACCCTTGGCAATTATCTTGAAACAGCGTACTTACGGTTTATCTGCGCTGGGGTGTGGGAGTGGTTAACGCTTGACTTCGCTCAGTATAACATTAAAAATGCCCCACATGGCTTCCCTGGTGGTGCAGTGGTTGGGAGTCCGCTTGCCAATGCGGTGGACGCCGGTTCGTGACCGGTCCGGGAGGATCCCACGTGCCGCGTAGCGGCTGGGCCCGTGGGCCATGGCCGGTGGGCCTGCGCGTCCGGAGCCTGTGCTCCGCGGCGGGAGAGGCCACAACAGTGAGAGGCCCGCGTACCGCAAAAAAAAAAAAAAACAAAAAAAAAATACCTCACAATTTTCGTAATTCTGTGTGCCTTTTTTACTTGTTTTTATTTTTTTTTTTTTCAATTAACTGGGATCCTTAAATAAAAGGAAGTGGCCTAGCATCTCTGAACCTCTGGGAGGGCCTGTGTGAAGAGCCTGGGTCTTCCAGCTGAGGCATCAATGCTCCATCCTGGAGGAACCTGGGAGCCGTAGGAGGCCTTTAAGTAGAGAGGTTGGGGGTTCAGAGCTCTGAGCTTTAGGAAGGGGTGAACACAGAGGCTGGGGCCTGGGGGGAGGGGGAGTCAAGAAGCTGTTAGAGTTATGAAAAGATTCAGTTCACATACTAAATTTTATTTATTCAAAAAACACTTTACAAAGCACTACGTGCCAGGCACTGTTCTTAGTGCTTTGCAAACATTAACTCATTTAATTCTCATAAGAACTCTTTGAGGTAGGAACCTCACTTACAGATGGAGAAATGGAGCCACTGAGAGGTGAAGAATTTTATCACACAGTGAGTGGCAGGACTGAGCTTCGAACCAGCGTGTAGCTCTGCTGTCTCTCCTCTGATTATACTAATGGGATTCTGCAGCCAGGGGAAAGGAGGCCAAGCTTTATTCCATGCACTTGAACTAGGGTCTTTTCCCCTAGGAGTCAGGAGACTAGGAGAAATACAGCCAGATTTCTGGTAGAAAAGGACCTTCATCCATTCAACCCAAATCCCTCATTTCTTGAGATATGAAAACTGAGGTTCAGAATGGGGAAGGGACTTCCCAAGTTCCCAAGGGGAAGCTCCAGTTAAATGCCAGGCAACTGCACCTTGCTCAGGAATCATGGTCCATGCAGCTGCCCCCCGGACAGCCAATTTTCCACTTAAATAAAGACTTTGCTGAACAATTTCACGGTGTGTAACACAGGAGGTGGGGGACAAGGGGCTCGTGCAGGATGAACTCATGGGATTTCCGTAACACAGTTGTCTTCTTTTAGTTGTATAGAGGATAGACACCTTACAGACCAGTATATTAAACCTACTATTTAACAGATAAGGTGACTGAGATCCAAAGCATGGGAGCCACACATTTGAAAATAGGACATCTGGGGCTGGAATTTACCCTAGGACTCATTTATACCTTTTAGTTCCCCTCTGCGGGAGTTCCTAAACAGTGGGTTCAATGAACGTGTTTGATATAAGTCCTCCCTGGTTCCAAAAAGAGGCGGCAGTGTCAGTGTTGCTGTCCTTGCTTCTCTGGGCACCTTCTTCCTTCCAGGTCCTTAGACCCGCCTCTATAAAATGGGAGAAGGCAGGCCTGAAAAGGTAAGCCCCAGACCTTCGGATTTCCCCAGGAAATTGGTCTGCACTGCCCCAGCCATTGATGTCAGCTTTTTGCTGCTCTTCTAATGCAACTTTATAGTACAAAGGATCTCCATTTACAATAAAGCAAAAAGGGGAATTCCCTGACGGTCCAGTGGTTAGAACTCCATGCTTTCACTGCCTAGGGCCCGGGTTCAATCCCTGCTTGGGGAACTAAGATCCCTCAAGCTGAGCAGCGCGGCCAAAAAAAAAAAAAAAAAAATTGCAGTGCTGAAAAATTTTAAACATAGATATTAGTTATATTTATGAGCATTTTCTTAGGATAAGTTCTATGTGTGTAATTAATGCACTAAGTAAGAACATTTTTGGGCTCCTGTTATGTGTTGACACATTGCTTCTCAGCAAAGTTGGTTTACTGAGCATTTACTGTGGGTTGTTTAGTTTCACTGCAGCTGCTGTCACCAGAACAAGAAAGGAATGCTGATCTGCTGCTCCCTGGCCAATTGCCTCCCCGCCAATACTGTGAGCTCTAAACATTCAGGAATGAAGCACCACCACTTGGGGTCTCTCCCGGCAGTCTCTCAATCCCCCACATTTTATCCAAATAATTGTGCTATCAACCTACAAGCAAGTTCTATTCTAAATGCATTTCAGAGTTAGAGAAGGCTTTATCAAGTTCCAGCAGGATGTGATCACGGAGGGAGGCAATGTGATAGAATAGGAAGAATAAGGATTGCTACTTGAGAGACCTGGGGAAGTCCTGCTGCTCCGCCGGCTGCTGTGCAATGTTGGATGCCATGTTAGCCTCTCTGGTCACAGATTCCATATCTAAAGTAAAGAGGCCAGATTCCTTCCAGCACTAGCAGTTCCTGCCTTTTTTGATGAAAATGTTACTCAAGATCCCATATCTCTGGTCGACATTCACCTAGAGATGATGCTTTTTTTTTTTTTTTTTTTTTGCCCTAGGGCCTCTCACTGTTGTGGCCTCTCCTGTTGCGGAGCACAGGCTCCAGACGCACAGGCTCAGTGACCATGTCTCACGGGCCCAGCCACTCTGCGGCATGTGGGATCTTCCTGGACCGGGGCACAAACCCGTGTCCCCTGCATCGGCAGGTGGACTCTCAACCACTGCGCCACCAGGGAAGCCCTGATGCTTTTGATAACAACTCGTTTCTTAGATAGACTACCCAATAGTTGCCTGTCATTTAAGGCAACTGAATTTGACAGCCTTATTAAGTTTACGCCATTTTTATTGTTGAAAATTCTTGAATTTTTTTAATAGTTAACAACTTTGGCTGCAAATTAAATTGTTATCTAGTGTACTTTGTTAAAATATCTTGGCCTGACCAATATTGTTAGCTAAGATAGTATGTGCACGTTTTTTCTTCATACAACTTGTGTCCTTTGATCTTCATTATTTAAACAAACAAAAAAAATTGAGTATGGTAAGTCCGAAGTTACAGTCTCCATTTTATCATGAGGAAACTGAGAGGCTGGGAGACCTAACATCAGGCCGTAATTCATGGAGCAGGAATATTCATGTGGCCTGTGATTGCCTTTGATCTGGGACTTCCCACAAGAAGGAACAGACACTCTTCCCCAAAGCCCAGATCCACGGCTGCATTTGTGACCTAGGCCTAGCCAAGCAGAATGTCTCATTCCTCTGACAACTGTAATTGGCCCAAGGGTCAGAATGTGACCTCAAGCCCAGCAGAGCCATTCCTGGGGGATTAGTGCAGGAAGCAGGGGCTCGGGAAACATTCTTTCTGCTGGGGTTGCTTAGCAAGTGCAGCCATTTTTGTCTGTTCCATGGAGACGACCTTTCTGCAGTAAGAGAGAAGCAGGCCAACAGGGAACGAGGAGCAGAGACAAATATCAAGTGTTGAATCGCTGCTTCCAGAGGCCCTGGTTTCTGAAGCTGTTTAGTTCTGTGACCTGTCTGGCTAGTCCTCCAGGCTAGGTGAGCCAGTAACTTTCTTTTTTTTCCTTACGCTAATTAGAATTCCTTTTTTTGTTATTTGCAGCCAGGAAATGAACCTAGAACCTCTGGCTCTTAGGCCCCAGGGCCCTTTCTTCTAATGTTAATAACAGCAGGGAGTCATCGAGCACCTCCAAGGTGCCAGGCAGTGTGCTAAACACGTCACTTATTTACTGGACCCAAACTAAAGTCCCAATCCAGAAAGGCTGAATATGGGACCTTGGAAAAGAGAAACCCCTTCCTCAGGTACCGATCTGACCTATCTTTTTAAGGACTGAGGAGATTAGAGTTTTTGTAAAAGTGTGGCCAAGTGATCCTGAAACTGAGTTCCCCTAAAACCGAGTTCCCTTACCGAGTTTACGATTAATCTTATGTAAAACTTATTCCCTTTCTTGTCCCCTCTGACCTCAGTCCTGTGCTAACTGAACAGTCATCAACCAGAGTCAGGTGACTAAAATTACTGTTGTTGATAACATCATTAATGTACTGAAATTGCTATTCTAAATATCATCATTAAACATACAAAGTCGATTGTTTCTCCAGGGCAATATGAACTAACAGATCCCTGAGCCGTGGACCACTTGTCCAGAGAATCGTAAACCAGAGACATCCTGGCTCCTGAAACTACGTTTAAGAAATGCCATAGAACTTTCACAAGACGATGATTAATCCCAGCCTCTTTGTTCTTCCCCTTTAAAAAAAAACCCTCACTCGGGCTTCCCTGGTGGCGCAGTGGTTGAGAGTCCGCCTGCCGATGCAGGGGACACGGGTTCGTGCCCCGGTCCAGGAAGATCCCACGTGCCGCGGAGCGGCTGGGCCCGTGAGCCATGGCCGCTGAGCCTGCGCGTCCGGAGCCTGTGCTCCACAACGGCAGAGGCCACAACAGTGAGAGGCCCGTGTACCACCCCCCCAAAAAAAAACCCCTCACTCAAAGACCAAGTTAGAATACATCTGAGGCTTGTCTCCCATTCCCTTGCTTGGTGCCCTGCAGTAAATCCTTACTTTGCTGCAAATTCCCGCTGTCAGAGTTGGGCTTTCTGTGCCACGGGTGCCTGAGCCCTTGCTGGGTTTCAATTCTGCCCTGGTAGAGAAGGGTACCTTACTGTGGGGGGAGGGCTCCAGACTGCAGCACACTTTTCTTCTACGATGGAGGAGCTGGTCCTTCCCCTGCCTCCTTCCTGCTTACTGCTCCGTCATTCTTTCTTTCTTTCTTTGGTTGAGCCAGGTCTTAGTTGCGGCGGGTGGGGTCCTTAGTTGCAGCTCGCAGGCTCCTTAGTTGTGGCTTGCGGACTCCTTAGTTGTGGCATGTGAACTCTTACTTGTGGCACGCATGTGGGATCTAGTTTCCTGACCAGGGATCAAACCCGGGCCCGCTGCATTGGGAGTGTGGAGTCTTAACTACTGTACCAGGGAAGTCCCTGCTTCCTTATTTTTATCAGCCATTCTGATTTGATGATGTGCATTGAATTTTTGAGAGAGAGGCCTGATATAAGTGCAAGATATTTTCATTGCTAAGTCATTTTTTAAAAATTTCTAACTTGTTGCTCTTTTTAAAAAATAATTGAGGTATAATTGACATATAACGTATGTTAGTTTCAGGTATACAACATAATGATTTGAAATTTCTATGTATTACAAAATGATCACCACAGGCAGTCTAATGAACAGCTAAATCATTTTAGATTGCAAAACTCTAAATGTTCACATCATTACATTTAATTACCCTCAGGCTTCACAGTGAAAACACAAAGAACATTTGCCATTAAATTGATGTGGTTAGTCCAGGTCACTCTTGAGCTTCTAACTCATGTAGCTCATGCCTTGTGGCCACTTCCATTAGGATGTCTTACCATCGTATCCAGATTAGCATGTCCAAGCCTTGAACTTGCCATCTCCCACTTCACCTCTCAAACCTCCCCTTCTGTTGTCTTCCCCGCCGTTATAAGTGCTCTGTTCACTCAGTGGCACAAGCTAAACACCGGGGAGTCATTTCTGAAGCTTCACTCTCCAATGAGCTGCCGTGGTTGATTCATTACCAAGTCCTGCCAGTTATACCTCCAAAAATATCATAAATGTCCTCCCTTTCCTCATTCTCCAGTGTCTCCACTCTATCCAAGCTATTGTCACTTGCTCAGATTCCTGCATTAGTCTCCTCACTAGCCTTTCTGGCTTCATCCACATTTGACTCCCTCCTATCCAATCACAGAACAGCTAGAGTGGTCTTTGAGAATTTAAGATCATGTCAGTTTCCTGCTTAAAACCTGTAATTGGTTTCCCATAGCACTGGAAATAAAATTCATATTCCTGGGCTTCCCTGGTGGCGCAGTGGTTGAGAGTCCGCCTGCCGATGCAGGGGACACGGGTTCATGCCCCGGTCCGGGAGGATCCCACATGCCGAGGAGCGGCTGGGCCCGTGAGCCATGGCCGCTGAGCCTGCGCGTCCGGAGCCTGTGCTCCGGAACGGGAGAGGCCACAACGGTGAGAGGCCCGCGTACAAAAAATAAATAAATAAATAAATTCATATTCCTGTGGGCACTGCCTACATCTCCGATCTCATCTGGTGGCTCTTTTCCCCTCACCAAGGACACTATGGCCACAGTGGCCTTCCTGTTCCTGAAACATGCTAAATTCATTCTTGAATGAGAGCTTCTGCATATGGCTGTTCCTTCTGCTTCAAACGTGATCCACTGCTCCTTCCATGACTCGCTCCTTCTCAACCATCTGTTCCCAACTTAAAGTTCATTTCTTTAAATACTCTTTCCATGACTACCACTCTTTCTACGGAAGATCCCTACTGCTGCTTACTCACGATTTTAACATCCTCTTTGTTTTCTTCTCACGGGAATTGTAATTATTTTATTCTTTCTTTGCTAATTTTCTGTCTCCCTGGCTGAACTATAAGCTTCATAAGGACGAGACGTGTCTTGTTCACTGTTGTATGCCTAATATGTACTCAATACAATTAGTTGGATGAATGGATAAAATCAATAAGAAAAAAAAACCCAAATGAGGTGATACCAACAGGAGGTCATAGGAGAAAATGTATAGAGAGCCAACAAACATAAGAGGATGCCCAGAATTTGTCCCATAATTTAAAAGGAGAGAGACTGCACTTTTCATATATCAGAGTGCCAAAATTTAGAGGTTTGGCCATATCTCTTAACCTTGGTGAGAGTTTGGAAAAACAGGAAAGCCCCAGTGTTTTTTTTAGAAAGCATTTGGCAATATCTATCAAATTATAAAAGGCATATATTCATAGACCCAAGAATTCCAGAGATACACTTACATAAGAATGCAAATTAGTATCCTCCAGAGTGTTTATTGTAGCTTTTTTTTTGGGGGGGGGGTGCTGCACCGCTAGGCATGTGGGATCTTAGTTTCCCAACCAGGGATCGAACCTGTGCCCCCTGCAGTGGAAGCGCAGAGTCTTAACCACTGGACTGCCGGGGAATTCCTGATTGTAGCATTTTTTGTAATAGGAAGAATGTGGAATAATAACAGCTGACATTTTTGAGTACTCACTGTGTTCCAGGACAGTATCTCATATACTTCACAGAACAACTCTATGAAGTGGTTTTTATTATTATATTCCATTTTGCAAGTGGGGTAATTAGCTGGCAACTTCCCCAAGGAACCACAACAAGTAAGTAACAGAGCTGAGAATTTAACCCAGAGCTGCACACTTAATCATTATGCTGTACTATCATTTAGAACCACCTAAATATCTGTTTAAGTAGGGAACAAGTTACATAAATATGGTATTTGAAGTTCCACAGGGTGTGTCCCTCCCACCATAAACAATTATAAAACGGAAAAAAATACATGAAGTGACTGTTTTTGGCCGTTGTAAAATCGGCAGTGTGATTCCCCAAGTAAAAATGAGGCATACAAAGTGGCCCCGCTATGTCGCTGGCTTTCCGCCTGATGGCACTTTCTGGTGCTGTAATGAGGTGAAATTCAAGCAGAAAACAGCAGAGGTTAATTTAACATTAAGAAAAATTTTTTTTTATTATTTATTTTTGGCTTCATTGGGTCTTTGTTGCTGTGCATGGCTTTCTCTAGTTGCGGCGAGCGGGGGCTGCTCTTCGTTGCAGTGCACGGGCTTTTCGTTGCGGTGGCTTCTCTTGTTGCAGAGCACGGGCTCTAGGCATGCGGGCTTCAGTAGTTGTGGCTCACGGGCTCTACAGCGCAGGCTCAGTAGGTGTGGCACACGGGCTTAGTTGCTCCGTGGCATGTGGGATCTTCCTGGACCAGGGCTCGAACCCGGGTCCCCTGCATTGGCAGGCGGATTCTTAACCACTGTGCCACCAGGGAAGTCCCTAATTTAACATTTGAAACTGTTGAGACAGCTGGGAATTGTAGGTCGGAATATTAGACAAAAGCGTGTACAGAAAAGGAGCTCCAGAAATTTGCATATGGATCTTCTTAAGTCTTTAGCAAAGCACTAAAGACAACTATGTTTAGAGTGAGACCTCACAGGCCTAGCAGAGAACAGCTACTGGGTCTCACAGCACTGGGAAACACAGGAGTTCCTATTAGGCGGAATCAAGAGACATCATTAAATACTCTGAGCATTCAATTGAGACCCCAGAAAGGCCATGCATTAGGAGTAGGGTTACTCTAGCCATGCATTAGGAGTAGGGTTACTCTAGACCTTTCTAATAAAGCTTAAAAATAAACCATTTAAAAAAAAAACCATTAAAAGAACAACTTATCTGCCAGTAAATTAACTTTGCCAGAACAAGACAAAACATCCTTTAAAGGAAAGCAACAAAATCCTGACACTCAAAAAATTTAGCATTCACAATGTCCAACATAAAACGTAGAATTGCTAGACATGAAAAAAAAAATCAGGAAAATGTGACCCATAACCAGAGTGAAAAAAAAAAGCAATAGAAATTTACCCATAGATGACAAATGTTGAAAGAGCAGACAGGTAATTTTAAACAGCTATTCTAAATATACTTAAGGATTTAAAGGAAAAGACTAACATACTGGGTAAGAGATGGAAAAGCTCACTAAAGAAATAGAAACAGTAAAAAAAGAAATGGAAATTCTATTTTTTTAAAATTGAAGTATAGTTGATTTACAATGTTGTGTTAATTTCTGCTGTACAGCAAAGTGATTTGGTTATATACATATATACATTCTTTTTCATATTCTTTTCCATTATGGTTTATCACAGGATATTGAATATAGTTCCCTGTGCTATACAGTAGGACCTTGTTGTTTATCCATTCTATATATAATTGTTTGCATCTATTAACACCAGCCTTCCATTACATTCTTTCCCCACCCCCGCCTTTCCCTTGGCAACCACAAGTCTGTTCTATATGTCTGTATGTTTCTGTTTTGTAGTTAAGTTCATTTGTGTCATATTTTAGATTTCACATATAAGTGATATCATATGGTATTTATCTTTCTCTTTCTGATTTACTTCACTTAGTATGATAATCTCAAGTTGCATCCATGTTGTTGCAAAAGGCATTATTTTGTTCTTTTTTATGGCTGAGTAGTATTCCATTGTATATATGTACCACATCTTCTTTATCCATTCATCTGTTGATGGACAGAAATGGAGATTCTAGATATGAAAACTGTAGCATCTGGAATATAAATTCACCAGGTGGAATTAATAGCACACTGGAAACTAGAGGAGGAAAGATCAGTGAAATTGAAGATAGGAACATAAGAATTATCCAGAGTAATGCTCACAGTGGGGGAAAAAAGGCTGGAAAAAGGGAAAAAAGCAATGGCTACTGGATAATATCAGAAGGTCTAACATGTATATAATTGCAGTCCTAGACTAAGAGGAGAAAAAGACTAGGGTAGAAAAAAATAATTTAAAGAAATAGTGGCCAAAAGTGCTTCCATATTTGAAGAAAAATATTAATTCATTAGATCCTAGAATCTCAGTGAACCACAAACAGGAAAAAAAAATGCAAAGAAAGTCATACCTAGGCACAGCAGTCAAATTACTAAAGATGAAAAAGAGTTAATCTTAAAAGTACCTGGAGGAGAAATATACATTACAAATAGGCAAACAACAATAAATATACATTACAAATAGGTGAACAACAATAAGAATGATCACTGATTTTTCACCAGAAATAATGCTATCAGAAGACAATGAAAAAATGCTGTTAATCTGGGAACCTATGTCCAGTGAAAATATTCTTGAAAAACAAAGGCCTGTGATGGTGGGGGTGGGGTTGAGGGGTGGTTCCAAGGGCATATGGGAATTCTTTGTACTTTTCACTCAATTTTGCTGTGACCCTAAAACTGCTCTATTTTTTTTAAAATGAAGGCAAAAACATATATTTTCAGACAAAAAGGCTGAGAGAATTCACCAGTAGACCTGCACTACAAGAAATTAAATGTTAAAGCAAGTTCTTCAGGTCAAAGAAAATGAAGTAAGGTAGAAACTGAGGTTTATACAAAGGAATGAAAAGCACCAGAAATGGTGCATTTGTAGATAAATAAAAAATACTTTTTTCTCATTTATTAAATTTCTTTAAAAATAACTATTCATGGCTTCCCTGGTGGCGCAGTGGTTGGAAGTCCGCCTGCCAATGCAGGGGACATGGGTTCGTGCCCTGGTCCGGGAAGATCCCACATGCCACGGAGTGGCTGGGCCCGTGAGCCATGGCCTCTGAGCCTGCGCGTCCGGAACCTGTGCTCCGCAATGGGAGAGGCCACAACAGTGAGAGCCCCGCGTACCGCAAAAAAAAAAAAAAAAACTATTCAAAGAAGAAATAATAACACTGTATCATGAGGTTTATAATATAATGTAAAGTTCTTTGGTTATATGTGAAGTGGTATATTAACTCATGGTAGACTGTGATCAGTTATGGATGTGTACTGTATTCCCTAGAGCAACTATTAAAACAAAGATGTATATCTAAAAAGCTAGTGGAGGAGTTAAAATGAAAAAAGAAAAACAGAGTTTAAAAAAAACGCAAGAAAGGAGGCATAAAGGAACAAAATATAGATGAGACAAAGTGAAAACAAAGAGCAAAATCATAGACTTAACTCAACCATATCAATAAATACACTAAATGTAAACAGACCATATATTCCAGATTGTCAAACTGAATTAAAAAACAAGACTCAGTTATATACAAGAATTGCACTTTAAATATACTGACACAAATAAATAAAAGGATGGAAAATATATGCAATGCAAAGTGTAATCATAAGACAGTCTGTTCAAGACAGTGGAGTATAAGGACGTGCACTCACTCCCTCTTGTGAGAGCACCAGAATCACAACTAACTGCTGAACAATTATCAACAGGAAGACACTGGAACTCACCAAAAAATATACCCCACATCCAAAGACAAAGGAGAAGCTGCAATTAGACGGTAGGAGGGGTGCAATCACAATAAAATCAAATCCCATAACCGTTGGGTGGGCAACTCACAAACTGGAGAACAATTATACCACAGAAGTCCACCCACTGGAGTGAAGGTTCTGAGCCCCAGGCTTCCCAACCTGGGGGTCTGGCAATGGGAGGGGGAATTCCCAGAGAATCAGACATTGAAGGCTAGCGGGATTTGACTGCAGGACTTCGACAGGACTGGGGGAAACAGAGGCTTCACTCCTAGAGGACACACACAAAGTAGTGTGCGCATCAGGACCCAGGGAGAAGGAGCAGTGACCCCATAGGAGACTGAACCAGACCTACCTGCTAGTGTTGGAGGGTTTCCTGCAGAGGCGGGGGGTGGCTGTGGCTCACCATGGGGACAAGGACACTGGAAGCAGAAGTTCTGGGAAGTTCTCCTTGGCATGAGCCCTCCTGAAGTCTGCCATTAACCCCACCAAAGAGTCTGTAGCCTCCAGTGCTGCTTCGCCTCAGGCCAAACAACCAACAGGGAGGGAACCCAGCCCCACCCACCAGCAGACAAGCAAATCAAAGTTTTACTGAGCTCTGCCCACCAGAGCAACACCCAGCTCTACCCATCACCAGTCCCTCCCGTTACGAAGCTTGCACAAGCCTCTTAGATAGTGTCATCCACCAGAGAGCAGCCAGCAGAAGCAAGGAGAACTACAGTCTTGCAGCCTGTGGGATGAAAATCACATTCACAGCAAGAGAGACAAATTGAAAAGGCAGAGGACTATGTACTAGATGAAGGAACAAGATAAAACCCCAGAAAAACAACTAAATGAAGTGGAGACAGGCAACCTTCCAGAAAAAGAATTCAGAATAATGACAGTGAAGATGATCCAGGACCTCGAAAAAGAATGGAGGCAAAGATCGAGAAATGGCAAGAAATGTTTAACAAAGACCTAGAAGAATTAAAGAAAAAACAGACAGAGATGAACAATACAATAACTGAAATGAAAAATACACTAGAAGGAATCAATAGCAGAATACATGAGGCAGAAGAACGGATAAGTGACCTGGAAGACAGAATGGTGGAATTCACTGCCACAGAACAGAATAAAGAAAAAAGAATGAAAAGAAATGAAGACAGCCTAAGAGACCTCTGGGACAATATTAAACACACCAACATTCACATTATAGGGGTCCCAGAAAGAGAAGAGAGAGAAAGGACCTGAGAAAATATTTGAAGAGATTATAGTCAAAAACTTCCCTAACATGGAAAAGGAAATAGCCACCCAAGTCCAGGAAGTGGAGGGAGTCCCAGGCAGGATAAACCCAAGGAGAAACACACCGAGACACACAGTAATCAAACTGGCAAAAATTAAAGACAAAGTATTAAAAGCAGCAAGGGAAAAATGACAAATAACATAACAAGGGAACTCCCATAAGGTTAACAGCTGATTTCTCAGCAGAAACTCTACAAGCCAGAAGGGAGTGGCATGATATATTTAATATTTAAAGTGATGAAAGGGAAGAACATACAACCAAGATTACTCTACCCGGCAAGGATCTCATTCAGATTCAATGGAGAAATCAAAAGCTTTACAAACAAGCAAAGGCTAAGAGAATTCAGCACCACCAAACCAGCTCTACAACAAATGCTAAGGGAACTTCTCTAAGTGGGAAACACAAGAGAAGAAAAGGACCTACCAAAACAAACCCAAAACAATCAAGAAAATGGTAATAGGAACATACATATTGATAATTACCTTAAAGGTGAATGGATTAAATGCTCCAGCCAAAAGACACAGGCTCGCTGAATGGATACAAAAACAAGACCCATATATATGCTGTCTACAAGAGACCCACTTCAGACCTAGGGACACAGAAAGACTGAAAGTGAGGGGATCGAAAAAGATATTCCATGCAAATGGAAATCAAAAGAAAACTGGGGTAGCAATACTCATATCAGATAAAATAGACTTTAAAATAAAGAATGTTACAAGAGACAAGGAAGGACACTACATAACGATAAAGGAATCAATCCAAGAAAAAGATATAACAATTATAAATATATATGCACCCAACATAGGAGCACCTCAATACATAAGGCAAATGCTAACAGCTATAAAAGAGGAAATTGACAGTAACACATAATACTGGGGGAATTTAACAGCTCACTTACACCAATGGACAGATCATCCAGACAGAAAATTAATAAGGAAACACAAGCTTTAAATAACACAGTAGACCAGATAGATTTAATTGATATTTATAGGACATTCCATCTGAAAACAGCAGATTACACTTTCTTCTCAAGTGCACATGGAACATTCTCCAAGATAGATCACATTTGGGTCACAAATCAAGCCTCAGGAAATTTAAGGAAATTGAAATCATATCAAGCATCTTTTCCGACCACAACTCTATGAGATTAGAAATAAATACAGGGGGAAAAAGACGTAGAAAACACAAACACATGGAGGCTAAACAATACATTGCTAAATAACCAAGAGATCACTGAAGAAATCAAAGAGGAAATCAAAAAATACCTAGAGACAAATGACAACAGAAACAAGACGATCCAAAACCTATGGGATGCAGCAAAAGCTGTTCTAAGAGGGAAGAGCTGTTTATAGCAATACAATCCTACCTCAAGAAACAAGAAAAATCTCAAATAAACAATCTAACCTTACACCTAAAGGAACTAGAGAAAGAACAAACAAAACCCAAAATTAGTAGAAGGAAAGAAATCATAAAGATCAGAGCAGAAATAAATGCAATAGAAACAAAGAAAACAGTAGCAAAGATCAATAAAACCAAAAGCTGGTTCTTTGAGAAGATAAACAAAATTAATAAACCTTAAACTAGACTCATCAAGAAAAAGAGGGAGAGGACTCAAATCAATAAAATTAGAAATGAAAAAGGAGAAGTTACAACCAACACCGCAGAAATACAAAGCATCATAAGAGAATATTACAAGCAACTCTGTGTCAATAAAATGGACAACCTGGAAGAAATGGGCAAATTCTTAGAAAGGTATAACTTTCGAAGACTGAACCAGGAAGAAATAGAATATATGAACAGACCAATCACAAGTAATGACATTGAAACTGTGATTAAAAATCTCCCAACAAACAAAAGTCCAGGACCAGATAGCCTCACAGGTGAATATCATCAAACATTTAGAGAAGAGCTAACACCCATCTGTCTCAAACTCTTCCAAAAAATTGCAGAGGAAGGAACACTCCCAAACTCATTCTACGAGGCCACCATCACCCTGATACCAAAAACAGACAAAGATACTACAAGAAAAGAAAATTACAGACCAATATCACTGATGAATATGGATGAAAAACAATCCTTACCAAAAACTAGCAAACAGAATCCAACAACACATTAGAAGGATGATACACCATGATCAAGTGGGATTTATCCCAGGGATGCAAGGATTCTTCAATATATGCAAATCAATCAATGTGATACACCATGTTAACAAATTGAAGAAGAAAAGCCATATGATCCTCTCAATAGATGCAGAAAAAGCTTTTGACAAAATTCAACACCGATTTATATAAAAACTCTCCAGGGGCTTCCCTGGTGGCGCAGTGGTTGCGAGTCCGCCTGCCGATGCAGGGGACACGGGTTCGTGCCCCGGTCTGGGAAGATCCCACATGCCGCGGAGCGGCTGGGCCCGTGAGCCATGGCCACTGAGCCTGCGCGTCCGGAGCCTGTGCTCCGCAACGGGAGAGGCCACAAGAGTGAGAGGCCCGCATACCGCATAAAAAAAAAAAAAAAACTCTCCAGAAAGTGGGCATACAGGGAACCTCCCTCAACATCATGAAGGCCACATACGACAAACCCACAGCAAACATTATTCTCAATGGTGAAAAACTGAAAGCATTTCCTCTAAGATCAGGAACAAGACAAGGATGTCCACTCTCACCACTATTATTCAACATAGTTTTGGAAGTCCTAGCCATGGCAATCAGAGAAGAAAAAGAAATAAAAGGAATACAAATTGGAAAAGAGGAAGTAAAACTGTCACTGTTTGCATATGACATGATACTATACATAGAAAATCCTAAAGATGCCACCAGAAAACTACTAGAGCCGATCAGTGAATGTGGTGAAATTGCAGAATACAAAATTAATGCACAGAAATCTCTTGCATTCCTATACACTAATGATGAAAAATCTGAATGCGAAATTAAGGAAACACTCCCATTTGCCATTGCAAAAAAAGAATAAAATACCTAGGACTAAACCTACATAGGGAGACAAAAGACCTGTATGTAGAAAACTATAAGACACTGATGAAAGAAATTAAAGATGATACCAACAGATGGAGAGACATACCATGTTCTTGGATCGGAAGAATCAATATTGTGAAAATGACTATACTACCCAAAGCAATCTACAGATTCAATGCAATCCCTATCAAATTACCAATGGCATTTTTTACAGAACTAGAACAAAAAAATCTTAAAATTTGTATGGAGACACAAAAGACCCCAAATAGCCAAAGCAATCTTGAAGGAAGAAAACAGAGCTAGAGGAATCAGACTCCCTGACTTCAGACTATACTACAAAGCTACAGTAATCAAGACAGTATGGTACTGGCAGAAAAACAGAAATACAGATCAGTGGAACAGAATAGAAAGTTGCACCTATGGTCAACTAATCTATGACAAAGGAGGCAAGGATATAAAATGGAGAAAAGACAGTCTCTTCAATAAGTGGTGCCTGGAAAACTGGACAGCTACATGTAAAAGAACGAAGTTAGAACACTCCCTAACACCATACACAAAAATAAACTCAAAATTGATTAAGGACCTAAATGTAAGGACGGACACCATAAAACTCTTAGAGGAAAACATAGGAAGAACACTCTGACATAAATCACAGCAAGATCTTTTTTGACCCACCTCCTAGAGTAATGGAAATAAAAACAAAAATAAACAAATGGGACCTAATGAAACTTCAAAGCTTTTGCACAGCAAAGGAAACTATGAACAAGACAAAAAGACAACCCTCAGAATGGGAGAAAATATTCACAAACGAATTAACAGACAAAGGATTAATCTCCAAAATATATAAACAGCTCATGCAGCTAAATATTTAAAAAACAAACAACCCAGTCAAAAAATGGTCAGAAGACCTAAATATGCATTTCTCCAAAGAAGACATACAGATGGCCAAGAGGCACCTGAAAAGTGCTCAACATCACTAATTATTAGAGAAAGGCAAATCAAAACTACAATGAGGTATTACCTCACACCGGTCAGAATGGCCATCATCAGAAAATCTACAAACAACAAATGCTGGAGAGGGTGTGGAGAAAAAGGAAGCCTCTTGCACTGTTGGTGGGAATGTAAAATGATACAGCCACTATGGAGAACAGTATGCAGGTTCCTTAAAAAATTAAAAATAGAATTACCATATGACCCAGCAATGCCACTACTGGGCATATGCCCAGAGAAAACCATAATTCAAAAAGACACATGCACCCCAATATTCATTGCAGCACTATTTACAATAGCCAGGTCACGGAAGCAACCTAAATGCCCATCAACAGATGAATGGATAAAGAAGACGTGGTACATATACACAATGGAATATTACTCAGCCACAAAAAGGAAGGAAATTGGGTCCCTTGCAGAGATGTGGGTGGATCAAGAGGCTGTCATACAGAGTGAAGTAAGTCACAAAGAGAAAAACAAATATCGTATATTAACACATATATGTGGAATCTAGAAAAATGGTACAGATGAACCGGTTTGCAAGGCAGAAATAGAGACACAGTTTTAGAGAACAAATGTATGGACACCAAGAGGGGAAAGCAGGGTGGGGGTGGGATGAACTGGGAGATTGGGATTGACATATGTACACTAATATGTATAAAATAGATAATAAGAACCTGCTGTATTTAAAAAATTAAATTAAAAAAGTAATCATAAGAAAGCTGGGATGGCTACATTAATTAATATGAGATAAAATAGACTTTGAGATAGAGTATTATCAGAGGGAATTTCATAATAAGGAAATCATTAATTCATTAAGAAGACATAAAAATCCAAAATTTGTATGAATCTAATAATTGAAATATGTGAAGCAAAAATTGACCAACTAAAAAGAGAAGAAGACAAATCCATAATCATAGTTGGAGGTTTTAACACCTCCTTTTAGTAATTTATAAAACAGACCAAAAAAATCAATATAGAATTTTGAACAATACCATCAACCAGTTTCACCTACTGACATGTATCAAACAGTGCATCCAACTACTGAAGACACATTCTTTTCAAGAGTACATTGAACATTCTTCAAGATAGACTATATGTTAGGCCATAAAATAAATATATATCACTAAATATAAAATAAAATGATACAGAATATATTCTCTGATAACTGTGTTAAATTAGGAGTTGATTACAAAGGACTGTTCAGAAGATCTCCAAATATTGGGAAATTATCATATTACCAGATAATCCACAGGCTCAAAGAAATTGCAAGGAATTAGAAAATATTTTTAGGGGCTTCCCTGGTGGCGCAGTGGTTAAGAATCTGCCTGCCAATGCAGGGAACACGGGCTCGAGCCCTGGTCCGGAAAGATCCCACACGCCTCAGAGCAACTAAGCCCATGGGCCACAACTACCGAGCCTGCGTTCTAGAGCCCACAAGCCACAACTACTGAAGCCCACGTGCCACAACTACTGAAGCCCACGTGCCACGACTACTGAAGGCTGTGTGCCTAGAGCCTGTGCTCCACAGCAAGAGAAGCTACCACAATGAGAAGCCCGCGCACCGCAACAAAGAGTAGCCCCCGCTCGCTGCAACTAGAGAAAGCCGGCACGCGCAGCAACGAAGATCCAACACAGCCAATAAATAAATAAATTAATGAAATAAATCTATTTTTTTAAAAAAAGAAAATATTTTTAAATGAATGATGATGAAAACATCAAAATTTATGGGCTACAACTAGCAGTGCTTAATGGGAAATTTATAGCTTTAAATGCTTGTTTTAGAAAAGGTATGAAATCAATGAAATATAAAATACAATTAAAGAAAGTAAATACAATAAAAAATTATTTTTTTGAAAAAAATTGATAAATCTCTAGCAAGAATAATGAAGAAAAAAAGAAAATATCTCACACCATACACAAAAATAAACTCAAAATGGCTTAAAGATTTAAATAGAAGACATGACACCATAACACACCTAGAAGAGAACATTAGCAAAACATTATCTGACATAAATTATACCAATGTTTTCTTAGGTCAGTCTTCCAAGGCAATAATAGAAATAAAAGCAGAATAAACAAATAGGACCTGATCAAATTTACAAGCTTTTGTACAGCAAAGGAAACCATAAACAAAATGAAAAGATAACCTATGGAATGGGAGAAAATATTTGCAGATGATGTGACAGACAAGGGTTTAATTTCCAGAATATACAAACAGCTCATACAACTCAATAACAAAAAAACAACCCAATTAAAAAGTGGGCAGAAGACCTAAACAGACAGTTCTCCAAAGAAGACGTATACATGGAAAGAGGTTCAACATCACTAACAGAGAAATGCAAATCAAAACTACAATGAGGGACTTCCCCGGTGGTCCAGTGGCTAAGACTCCATGCTCCCAATGCAGGGAGGCCAGGTTCAATCACTGGTCAGGGAGCTAGATACCACATGCTGCAACTAAAAATCCTGCATGCCGCAACTAAGACCCGACTTGGCCAAATAAATTAATTAATTAAAAAAAAACTATTAGAAAAAAAACTACAGTGAGGTATCACCTCACACCTGTCAGAATGGCCATCATTAAAAACTCTACAAATAACAAATGCTGGAGACGGTGTGGAGAAAAGGGAGCCCTCCTACGCTGTTGGTGGGAATGTAAGTTGGTACAGCCACTATAGAAAACAGTATGGAGTACAGATGAACCGGTTTGCAGGGCAGAAATTGAGACACAGATGTAGAGAACAAATGTGTGGACACCAAGGCGGGGAAAGCGGTGGCGTGTGGGCGTGCTGTATAACCTGCTATATAAAAAATAAATAAAATAAAATTCAAAAATTAAAAAAAAAACCCACAACAGTATGGATGTTCCTCAGAAAACTAAAAATAGAATTACCATATGATCCAGCAATCCCACTCCTGGGCATATATCCAGACAAAACTCTAATCCAAAAAAATACATGCACCCAAATGTTCATTGCATCACTATTCACAATAGCCAAGACATGGAAACAACCTAAATGTCCATCAACAGATGAATGGATAAAGAAGATGTGGTACTATATACAGTGGAATACTACTCAGCCATAAAAAAGAATGAAATAATGCCATTTGTAGCCACATGGATGCCACTTGAGATCATCATACTAAGTGAAGTAAGTCAGACAGAGAAAGACAAACAGTATCTGCAGCCAATCAATCTCCTGGCTTCTCAATGACCTTGAGATAAAGTCTAACTCCTTAACATGACTTGCAAGGCCCTTTTGAGCTATGCTTGCTGCCTCCACCCCACCCCACCCAACCCCGGGCCTTAAATCTCACTCTTCTTGCCGGAAGTTCTCCCTTCCACTTCCCCACCTCTTGTCTGTCTCTGTGTTCCAGACCTACTGAACTTCTTTCAGCTCCTCAGGAGCTGCCAAGTTCTCTCTGATTTCTGTGCCTACAGGAGTCTCTTCTCACTTCCAGGAACATTTCTGCCATGCTCAGTCCCTTTTCACCTGGCTAATTCCATGCAAACTTCTGGGCTCTCTGTCACTCTAGAACCTGTATCTCTCCTTAATACTTAGCCCTTGACTCCTTTGCACTTAACTCACTATCTTGTGAGTGTTACGTATTTGCTGTGTCCTCTCCACACTGGGAGCTCCATGGGACCAGAGGCTATTCTATTTAATTATACATATGTTTACACACGCACACACACAGCTCTTGTACACACTGCTAGTAAAGTTGATTGTTTCTGAGTAGAGAGGATAAGCATTATTTTAATATTTTAAAATACTTATCTATATTTTAATAATAAACATCTCTTGTTTTCCTAATAACAAAAAATAATAACACAATTTCAGACTTACTGTAAAGCTACAGTAATCATAACAGTGTGGAAGTGGCAAAGAACAGACAGATAGATCAATGGGATGGAATAGAGAGTCTAGAAATAGACCTACACAAATACAGTCAACTGAACTTTGACAGAGGAGCAAAGGCAATACAGTGGAGAAAAGAGAATTTTTTCAACACATGGTGTTGGTACAACTTGACATCCACGTACAAAAAAATGATCTAGACACAGACCTTAGACCCCTCATGAAAAATTAACTCAAAATGGATTATAGACTTAAATGTAAAACACAAAACCATAAAACTATAAGGTAACCTGGGAGAACATTTAGATGATCTTGAGTTTGGCAATGGCTTTTTATGTACCACACCAAGCCATGACCCATGAAAGAGATAACTGATAAGCTGGACTTCATTAAAATTAAAAATTTATGCTCCGTGAAAGATACTGTCAAGAGAATGAGACCACAAGCCAGACTGGGAGAAAATATTTGCAAAAGACATAGCTGATACAGGACTGTTATCTAAAATACAGAGAACTCTCAAAACTCAAAAAATAAGAAAACAAATGGGAGAAAATAATTGCAAACCATATATCTGATAAGGAACTCATACAACTTAATAGCAAAAATATATAAGGAACTCATACAACTCAATAGCAAAAAAATCAAATCATGTATCTGTTGGCCATTTGTATACCTTTGTATATGTTCTCTGGAAAAAATGTTTATTCCAGTCTGTATTTTAAACCCCCCCAGTAGTCCTTTCTTCCTATGTGTGTCCTTTTCTTTTACACAGAACACTTCACTTCTGACACTCTGCTCATCAAATGTGAAGGGGGTTTCCCCACACCAAGCAATTCTGTGACACCAGCAATTTAGCTCAATTCTGACACTGTGTACCTGGAGATAGCATCAGATCCTACAAGGTAAGGGCTCAGTCCCACCAGACTGTCCCACACACCACCACTTCAGATGCCAGTATTAAGTTCAGGTGGTGACCTGCACTTCTGACCCACTGGCTATAAATCAGAGATTCCCACAATGCCTTCCTTGGTTTCAGTTAATTTGCTAGAGTGGCTCACAGAACTTAGGAAAACAGTTTACTTACTGTTTACCAGTTTATTGTAAAAGAATGTGATAAAGGATACAGATGAACATCCAGATGGAAGAGATGTGTAGGGGGCAAGGTATGCGGGAAGTGGCGCCGAGCCCCCGTGCCCTGTCCACGTGCGCCACTCTCGCCACACCTCCTTGTGGTCACCAACCTGGAAGCTCTCCAAACCCCATACTTTTAGGGTACTTATGGAGGCTTCCTCACGTAGGCAAGATCAATCATTAACTCCATTTCCAGCTCCTCTCTCCTCTCTGGAGGATGGGGGAATGGGGCTGAAAACTCCAAGCCCCTGATTATGGTTTGATCTTTCTGATGACCAGCCCTCATCCAGTAGCCCACCCAGAGTCACCTCATTAGAACAAAAGACACTCCTATCACCCAGAAAATTACAAGGGTTTCAGGAACTGGGGACAGAGACCAATAGAGATTTTCTATTACCTCACAAGATACTTTGTCCATTTTTAAGTTGGATTATTTGACTTTTTTGCTATTGAGTTGTATGAGTTTCTTATATATTTTTGCTATTAAGTTGTGTGAGTTCCTCATCAGATATCTGGTTTGCAATTATTTTCTCCCATTTGTTTTCTTATTTTTTGAGTTTTGAGAGTTCTCTGTATTTTAGATAACAGTCCTGTACCAGCTATGTCTTTTGCAAATATTTTCTCCCAGTCTGTGGCTTGTGTTCTCATTCTCTTGACAGTGTCTTTCACGGAGCATAAGCTTTTAATTTTAATGAAGTCCAGCTTATCAGTTATCTCTTTCATGGGTCATGGTTTTGGTGTGGTACATAAAAAGCCATTGCCAAACTCAAGATCATCTAAATGTTCTCCCAGGTTATCTTATAGTTTTATGGTTTTGTGTCTTATGGTATATATACACGATGTAATATTATTTGTCCATAAGAAAGAAGGAAATCCTGCCATTTGTGATATGGATGGAATTTGAGGGCATTACGCTACGTGAAATAAGTCAGTCAGAGGAAGACCAATACTGTATGATCTCAATTATATGTGGAATCTAAGAAAACCAAACTCAGAAACAGAGAGTAGAATTGTGGTAGCCAGAGAGATGGAGAAGAAAGAGTGATGGTGGTCAGAGGGCACACATTTCCAGTTATAAGATGAATAAGTTCTGGGGATCTAACATACAGCAGCATGGTGACTACAGTTAACCATACCGTACTGTATGTTTGAAAACTGCTAAGGGAGTAGATCTTAAAAGTTCTCACCATATATACACACAAAAAGGACTATGTGAGGTGGCAGACGTATCTTAGTCTATCTGAGCTACTATAACAGAAATGTCATAGACTGGGTAGCTTGTAAACAACAGAAATTTATTTCTTACAGCTCTGGAGGCTAGGAAGTCCAAGATCAAGGTGCTGGCAGATTGGGTGTCTGGCGAGAGGGTTCACTTCCTAGATGGCTGTCTTTTTGCTTTAACTCCGCATGGTGGAAGGGTCGAGGACTTCTTGTATAGGACACTCTTCCCATTTATGAGGGCTCCACCCTCATGACCTAATCACCTCCCAAAGGCCTCATCTCCACACATATAACATTGGGGATTAGATCTCAACAGATGAACTTGAGGGAGACACAGATATTCAGTGCACAGTATACTGTATGATTCCAATTATATGACGTTCTGGAAAAGGCAAAATTATGGAGACAGTAAAAGGCCAGGGGATAGAGGGGAGGGAGGGGTGAATAGGTAGAGCATAGAGGATATTTAGGGCAGTGAAAGTATCTTGTACGATGCTGTTATGGTAGATACATGTGTCAAAGCCCATAGAATGTATAACACAAAGAGTAAACCCTGATGTAAACAATGGACTTTGGGTAATGATGTGTCAATATTGGTCATCAGTTGTAACAAATGTACCACTGGTAGGGGATGTTGATAATGGGGGAGGCTGTGTGTGTGTGGACATATAGCGGGTATATGGGAACTCTCTGACCTTCCTCCTCAATTTTGCCGTGAACCACAAACTACCGTAAAGAATAAATGTATTCATCATGATTATGTTGGAAAAAGAAGAACAGTTTGTTCTTTGAAGACAAAAATAAAGGTGTTTTTGTTAAAAAAAAAAAGAATAAGTGTATTAAAAAAATTAATGAAAGAGACCTTAAAAATCAAAAACCAACTGTCAGAGGTAATCCCACCCTGAGTCAAAATGCGAGGTGGTGTCTGAAAGTATCCACTTTCTAAATCTGGGATATGAGCAAGTTATGTGAACGCTCCAGGGCTTTATTTTCTGCTTGAAAATAAAGAGTTGGGCAAGATCAGCAGTTCTCGTGCTTTTGAATTTTTCATGAAGAAGTAAATTAAATATGGAAATGAGTGTAGAGTTGTCCACTTTTCATTTTGTGAAATAAACATATTTTCAAAACTCCACCATCTACTGTTACCATTTCATTATTAAAAAACATTTTAGTACAGAAAATTAGGACAGAATTTTTAAAAAGGCAGTCACTTAAATTGAATACCCTTAGTTTTATGAAACACTCTACATTTTCCTTTATTTTTCTAGTTTTTCAACTAACTGCTGAAAACTCTATGCTGTCTGGAACCAGTTTGTGGACCAGTACTTGGAATGACTAAATGACGTCTTCCAAACCTAATATTCTGAGGCTTGATGCACAAGTAGGTTGGTGTGGCAGAAATGTCCAAAGTGCTGGACCTAAGCAAACAGTGAACAGTAACCGTCAGGGCCCAAGTCCCTGATATATATGCTGAGCATGTTATTGCCAATGCTTAAAACAACCCCATGGGGTAGGTATCATTGATGCAAAAAAACTGAGGCTTCGAAAGACAGAGTAACCTGTCAGAGTCCAGCTACAGCAGTTGCAGCACCAGGACACATACCCAAGCTGGTCTTGACTCCAAAGCCCATATTGTTTCTGCCTTCAGATTCTGGTTTTCTGCCTAGCATGCTCTCCTCTTCTGGTAGCAACATTCTCCTCCTCTGAAAGTGGCTCCTTTCCGTGGTGCTCCAAGGACAATTGTGCTTCAAGGACAAGGACAACCCTGTCTGAAGAACTTTCACCATTACACCCCCTACTGGACTCTTAATCGGCCTCCCCATAATGTTGCTCTGCTTACAAAATCCCTGAGCCCACCTGGGCAACGCCCACCTGGGCAAAGGGGCCTGTCCCAGATAAGGAAAGGCATAAGGCCTGTCCCACTCCCACCCTTACGAAGGAAGGTATATGTGCCTCGACCAATCAGTAACCAAATTTTTTTTTTTTGCGTTACGCAGGCCTCTCACTGTTGCGGCCTCTCCCGTTGCGGAGCACAGGCTCCGGACGCGCAGGCTCAGCGGCATGTGGGATCCTCCCGGACCGGGGCACGAACCCGTGTCCCCTGCATCGGCAGGCGGACTCCCAACCACTGCGCCACCAGGGAAGCCCTTGGATGAGCCTTCTTGTCCCCCATCTCACCAGCCTCTTCCCCAACCTACTGGTCCCCAAGCCCCACCTCTCTACCCGCAAGCAGACCTTCCCTCCCCTCCCCACACTCGGTCACGAGCAGCCCAACGCTCTGAATCGAGTCCCAACATGGTTCCCCTACGAGAGGCCGCTAATGGAGACCGAGGTACTATCAGGGTTCATGTCCCCTTCCCCATGTCTGATCTCTCATATTCAAGGGAAACTGGGCCCCTTAGCCAGGACCCCTCCACCTTCATCAGGGAATTCCAGGCCCTAACTATAGCCTTTGACTTAACCTGGCCAGATATTCCTGTGTCCTAACTACCTCCTGCATCACGAAGACAAGGCTGGGATCGGGGCCTTGGCTCAGGCCTGGGCAGGTGAGGCACACGCCCGAGATCCTAATGAGAACCGAGCTGGGGAAGAGACAGTCCCACGGGCAGGCCCAGGATGGAGATACCAGGCAAATGAAAATGGGCCAGCAGGAGGGCTCACTACGAGAAGCTTCATGACTACATATCTACTGAAGGTATGAAAAGGCCAGTCATCAAACAGCACAATTATGAGAAACTCGGAGAAGTTACCCAGGAACGCTTGGAGAAGGCGGCCCTTTTTCAGGCCCGATTGGCAGAGGCTATGAGGAAATACACCAACCTAGACCCTGAGACTCCTGAAGTTCAGGCTGTATTGCGGTTCACTTTATAAGCCAGGCATCGCCAAGCATAAGACAGAAATTACGGAAACTAGAGCAAGGGCCACAGACCCCATTTTCCGTCCCATTGACAGGGCTTTAAGGTCTTCACGAATAGGGAGGAGGCTTCTAGGAATAGACGAGAAAGAGCGGAGGAAAAATTGACACGACCTGCTCAATATACGGCACTTATCATCACTCAGTCCCTCCCACAGCACGGACTCAAGGCAGCCCATCTCCCGTCGCAGAAACCACAGCTGACCTGCGACCCGTGCGGTCAGCGGGGGCGCACAGTGAAGAACGGCCGCACCCTACCACCCGACACCCCGTGCCCTTACTGTCATCAAAAGGGCTACTGGAAGAGGAGTTGTCCCTGCCGCCCTCAAGCTGGTAGGCCAACACCACAACCACCCAACACCTGGGGTATCTCGGGTCCCAGCCCCCTGGCTGAGGTCAAGGCCAATGGCCCCTGTTGGTGGTAGTTGACTACCAGGAGTGAGAACGGGATTACGCTCAAGATCTGGGGCTCCTGGATGCGGATGACTGAAGGTGCCCAAGTCTCAGTCTACAGGCCCCTATGTTCCCCAGAAGACCGGAGGAGCCCCAGGTAACCCTGGATGTGGCAGGGGCTACTATAACCTTTCGAAGTGACACAGCGGCTACTTATTCAGCCCCGACCTCCTTCTCTGGTCCCGCTCGCTCTTCCTCGATCCTCCTAACAGGGATGGGAACAGGCTCAGCCGGACTCTTAAACCCTATTTTCACCCCTACAGCTCTCTCTTGAACTTACACAAGACTGCCAACCTCGCAGCTCAAATTAACATGCTACAAGACAAATAATTTCTCTGCAGGAGTAGTTTTACAAAATAAAAGAGCTCTGGACCTCCTAAAGGCTTATCAGGGAGGGACTTGTGCAACATTAAAGGAGGATTGCTGTTTTTTGGTCAACCGTCCGGGAAAGGTCCAGCCCAATCTTTGGGCCATGTATTTTTAACCTTCTTGTTAAGTTTGTCTCTTCCAGAATACAACAAATAAACCTCCAAATGGTGATACAACAAGAATACCAGACAGGGCTTTGCTGGTGGCCCAGTGGTTAAGAATCTGCCTGCCAATGCAGGGGACTCGGGTTCAATCCCTGGTCCGGGAAGATCCCACATGCCATGGAGCAACTAAGCCTGTGCACCACAACTACTGAGCCTGCGCTCTACAGCCCGCGAGCCACAACTACTGGGCCCATGTGCCACAGCTACTGAAGCCCGTGTGCCTAGAGCCCGTGCTCTGCGACAAGAGAAGCCACCACAATGAGAAGCTCACACACAGCAATGAAGACTCAATGCAGCCAAAAATAAATAAATAAATTTATTAAAAAGAATACTGGACAGTCAACACTCGTACAACCCTTGAACAAGCCAACATCTCTTTCCATGGGGCCCACACTCCTCCCTAGATGCACCCTGACAGAGAGCAGGCAAGGGATCCCAGGGCCCCACGACGCCCTCAGCAGGAAGCGGCCAGAAAGAGTTCATCGCCCCTTCTCCTCACAAAAGGGCTTCCTGAATGCCTGAGAGGGAATTAGGCAGTTAGGTAGATATGAGTAGGGTATTCAATAAGGCCAAGGAATTGGCCCTACACATAAAGAGAAGGGGGAGTGTGGTGCTCCCAGGACAATGGTGCTTCAAGGACAAAGGATGACCCTGCCTGAAAAAGTTACTGGACTCTTAATCGCCCTCCCCACCATGTTGAGATGGTTTTGAAATCCCTGAGCCCACCTGGGTGATGCCCACCTGGGCAATGGGACCTGTCCCAAATAAGGAAGGAAAGGCATATGCCCTGTCCTACTCCCACTGTACAGAAGGAAGGTAGGTGTGCCTCGATCAATCAGTAAATGGAATTTTCACCTTGGACCATTCCTTTGTTTTCTGGCTATAAAAACGGATCAATAACACATGTGCGGGCTCGACTCTCCCAGACTACTAGGAAGTCGGGCCACTGTTCTGGCAGCGACCCTTTCCTCTAATAAGTTCTATCTTCTTTACGTTCTGCTTTATGTCTGGAAATTCTTCTCCAACCTGCGCTCATACCTTGACACTTTCCCCACTCCAGCATGTGGACTCTTTGAGATTAATCTCCAGGCCATAGTTGACTCATCCAGGCGTGGGTACTTGATCCAAGAAGGGCGTGCCAGTCAGAGTTCTTCCTTCTGTGTCTGAGTTTATACCTCGAGAGATTAGTAGGCCTACCTTCCAACGCAGCCAGCCGTAAGACCTAAGACTCAGTGGTTTTCAGCTGTCTCTCCACCAGACCCTCGTTTGCAAGGAGAGAGAAAGAGGCGACATCAAGGAGGAACAGAGGAGGGAGAGACCTGGCAGCCTTCAAGTTCCTGCATCTGCTGGTTCCTGAGCCCCTCCATCCCCACCTTCCTGTGTTCAGATTGTCCCACCTTTCCTTGAACTTATTGATTTTTTAAAAATAAATTTATTTATTTATTTATATTTTTGGCTGCGTCGGGTCTTCGTAGCTGTGAGCAGGCTTTCTCTAGTTGTGGCGAGTGGGCGCTACTCTTTGTTGCGGTGCGCGGTCTTCTCATCGTGGTGTCTTCTCCTGTTGCGGAGCATGGGCTCTAGGCACGCAGGCTTCAGTAGTTGGGGCAAGTGGGCTCGATGGTTGTGGCTCGTGGGCTGTAGAGTGCAGGCTCGGTAGTTGTGCTGCACGGGCTTAGTTGCTCCGCCACATATGGGATCCTCCCGGACCAAGGCTCGAACCCGTGTCCCCTGCATTGGCAGGCGGATTCTTAACCACTGCGCCACCAGGGAAGTCCCTCCTTGAGTGTAGCGAGACAACAAACTCCTCCTTTTTTCTGAGCCAATTTGCGTTTTGTCCCGTGCAACCAGTGAGGCTTCCATGCCATTCTTCCTCCCTGGGAAGTGTGGCGCCCTACCTCAAGGACACCCTACATCGAGGACACAGGACAAAAACTCAGGAATTAACCTAGCCCCCATAGCAACTGTTGCCACGCGCGCTCCTAATCTAAACCAGACAGCCCCCCTCCCCCATTCCATATTAGGCAAAATAATCGCCATGTAGTAACCTTGTAGCATCCTGACCAATCACCTAATGCCATCCTGCCAGCAGGAATTTTCTTTGTCCTGAGGCTATAAAAGTTGGCTACTAGCCCACAAAGGGGGTCGGCTCGCCCTGGTCTATCAGGAAGTCGCCCGCGGTATTTGCAGCGCCCCTAACTCTGCTCTTTGTTCTCAATAAACTCACTCTTTTCTAAAATACTTCGTGTCTCGAAATTCCTCTTCCAGCCCGCGCACGGACCACAACACTTTTGATACCCCCATTTTTATTTCCTGTTATTTATAACATCACTGAACAATTAATTCTATGAGGTCCTGTATTGTTTCCATGGTACCTCTCCCAAATCGGCTGAGATTCCTGAGTTCAGGGAAAGAACCAAGTCCTGGAGTCCCCACTCCCATGCCCCCCCCACCCCCACCCCCGCTTCCCTCCACCATGGCGCCTAACACAGGAAAGTACATCAGAGGTTCCACAATTCTTTTCTAAGATCCACTGATTACAGGCCTTGGGCCAGCCGGAGGGCAGCTTCTTCCCCCAGGGAGGCTGCAGAAGGGCGCCAATGTGGATAGCACGGACAATGTGGATATACTGGAGTCCGGATTCCAGCGGGTTAGGGGAGGGCGTCACCTAACCAGGCCAGTCCCAGAGTGGAACTCGCCAGCCCGGCGGCTCGGCGCCGCCTGCGCGCCCGCCAGCCGGGCCCTGGGCCGGTCCCCACCGCAGAGCGCGCGGAGCGGCTGGGTCCTCTACGTGCCGGCATCAGGTGCAAACCCGGGAGCGCGGGCCGTGGGTGTGCGCGCAAGCGCCCGGAAAGCGCGGAACTCAGCCGCCGCCCCAGCTCGCCCGCCAAGCTACCCTGGGATATCCTTGGGTCCCCCCCTCCAACCCCCCAGCTCGAGCGGAGGAGGGAGGAGTACGGATACGTAACCGACCTCCAGGCCCCTCTCGACTCCGCGTGGGGGGGCAGGCGGGGGAGCCGGGGACCGCTGTTCCAGCCCGCTGGCCTTCGAAAGATCCTCCTGGGCCAATGGCAGGCGGGGCGACGCGCTCGGATTGGTGCAGGCGCTCTGCTGATCACTGTGGAAACCCAGGCGGAGGGGAACGCGGGAGGATGCGAAGCCCCGGACGGGGGGAGCCAGCGGGGCGGGAAGAGGAGGCTTCGAGGCCCTGAGCTACCGAGGAGTTTTTACAGGAGGCAAAAGTCCACTGCGGGCCGGCGGGCGGAGGGAGGGGCGGAAGGAGGGGACCGCTTGGGGGCACTGGGAAGCCTGGAGGGAAGGCAAGGATACTCCGGAGCGAAGGCGAGGCGGCTGGGGGAGGGGGCGCGGTGGGGGGAGGAGTAGGAGAAGACAAAAGCCGAAAGCGAGGAGGCCCCGGGCCGCACACACCGCAGTGCACGGGGCAACCCTGTCGGCAGGCAGCATGGGGAAGGGGGGGAACCAGGGCGAGGGGGCCACCGAGCGCGAGGCGCCGATGCCTGCCTTCCGCTGGGAGGAGATTCAGAAGCACAACCTGCGCACGGACCAGTGGCTCGTCATCGACCGCAAGGTCTACAACATCACCGAATGGTCACACCGGCACCCGGGGGGCCACCGGGTCATCGGGCACTACGCAGGGGAAGATGCTACGGTAAGGGTCTGGGGCCTCTCCCGCCACCTTTCTCTGCTGCAGGAGGGAATCAGGAGTCATGGGTCCCAGGGCGCCAAACAAGACCTCCAGCGCTGAGTGGAGCTTGGGGCGTCCTGGAGGGAAGGAAAGAGTCTACTGCGCTCATCCCCCGCCCCGAATCCTCGTCCTCTGGGACAGCTGGGCCAACGTGCTGTGGGGGTCGGATTTTGGAGCCCAAGAGGCATATTCGAGCGGTGGAGAACCATGCAGGATCTACCGCGCGCACTGGGATCCTTGCGTCCGTTCCTTCCTCAGAGTTCAGCCGGAGCCTGGGACTCCCCAGAGAGGGCGCCGGGGCCCTGGAGCCTTGACGCCCCCAGCGTGGAAGATGGCCGCCCCTGGGCCCCGCGGAGAGGAGCGGGAGAGGAGCCAGGTGTGGGACTCCGCGCGCGTCCCCCACTCGCCAGCCAGACTAGGGGGCGGGGAAGGAAAGCTCGTCCCCGGCCAGGGCTCGCTCCTGCTGGAATTCCAGTCTCAGAAGGTCCGCAATGGCTGCCGCGGAGACACCGCCTGGTAGCTCCTGTTCCCACGCTCTCAGAGACTACCAGGACCCCCTCCCCCCGCCCCCACCCCCCCGGCAAGGGCCGGCCTTCTTGGGGGCCCCGGGTGGGAATTGGTGGAAAGAAAAAGGGCTGGAGTTTGCAAAGCCCAGGTGGAGAGGGGCCTTGAGACGGGACGATTTAGCAGCACTAGGCTAGCTTGGCAACAGGTCCAGCTGCATTCGAGGTTACTCTGGGACTTCAACTCAATGGTCCTCTGTTCCCAAATCCGGCCAGGAGTGCCCTCCCTCATCTTGCCCTCGGAAAGGTAGTGGGACTCTGGGATCTTCCTGGAGCCGGGGCTGTCCATCTTACCCTCACCTTTGCGCACCAAACCTGCAGCTCTGCGATGACACAGCACCCCACCACGCCCCCCAGCCCCAAATCCTTGCTTATTCTTCGGGTGCAGCTGGATCTGCACCCCCCATCCCCACCCCATGGACTCGAAGAACAGAGGCCGGGAGGGAAGGAAGGGGCCACTCTTGGTGGCAGTGAGCTGGAAGCAGAGCAGGTCTGGTGGCATGGAGAATTTGGGAAGGGTGACTAGGGAGAGATCAGCTTGACATAGCTCATTCCACCTGGAGGTCTGGCATGCTGACCTGTTTGGGCTTTTGCTGGGTAAGCTGTATGGGGCCGTCAGTTGGTGGAACTCTAGATCTCCCTACCTCTTCTATCTAATTGGGACAGACAGAGTCAAGTGTTGGGGGGCAGAGCAGGCAGCTATAGTGTAAGCTGTTGCTTGGCTCGCTGCTTTGGCGAGCAGAGGGTCAGCAATAGCGCCTACAACTTTGGGCCCGATCCCGTTTTACCTGCTTGTGAACTGGCCTTGAGCCCTTGGGGCTGGGATACCGATTGTAACTTAGGTGGGTATAAGATTTTCAAGCACCATCAGTATATTATCTCACTGGGACCTTCCCACAGCCCTGTGAGGAGGTGGGGTAAGAGTGATTCCCAAGTAAAGACCTGGTTTGAGATCTTTCATAGGTGAATTCTGAAGGTTCCTGTCCTGGTTGAGCCTTCAGCGAAACGTTTCCTAGAAGGAAAAGTCAAATCCAGTGGATTGGTCTGTTTATTCCGTAGTGTGAAATAAATATACTTTCTTTTGCGGCAAGGCATTTCCTAAACTAAGCACTAGATAAATGCAATGGAGTTTTACTGTTACCGAGTCTAACCTCATATGGCTCATCGCACGACGGGCCAATAATCGAGAGATGAGTTGCTGGGGCAAAGGAATAACGACTTTATTCGGAAAGCCAGCAAACTGGGAAGATGGTGGACTCATGCCCAAGGAACCATCTTGCCTGACTTAGAATTCAGGCTCCTTTTATACTAAAAGGGGAGGGTGTCAAATCAAACATTTCCTGGTTCCCGTCAGCCTCTGGAGGGGATGTATGTGTTCATTTCTTCCTCCCTGTAGTCATAGGTGGGCCTGGTCAGGATGTTTCCTGTGAGCTCAACAAAGGTATTGTAGCTTAATGTTCATTACCTGAGAAGCAGGGTTCCCAGAGATAGGCCATTATGTATAATTTAAGCTTATAGACAACATCCCTTTAGTGATTAACTTGTAATAGAATGCAAAAGGTTCTTCCGTATTACATTATCAGATAAGTGAGCGGTAAGAGTGAGGATTATGTAACAGCTAGAATGTAAAGTAAACAAAGAGGAATTTGGAGGAAAATTTTTTAAATCCATGCCAGCTCTATTTGGTGTAGCAAGATGTAAAGACAATCCCTATGCCCAGAGCTTACTGCCTTCCGAGATAAAACTTTGGGGGCATGAAATGCACTAATCTAGTTGAATAATGGTGGACGGAGCAACTGGATATTTTCTCTCTCTCTCTCTCTCTCCCTCCCTCTCCCTCTTTCTCTATTTTCTGGGACCAGGTTGGAAAAAGGCCACAGGAAGTCTGGGGTCTCTGGGCAGGGGACTTGAGAGGGGCAGGAACAGGCTAGGCATGGAGAGACTCTGTCTCTTTATTTTTGGGCTGTTGAGCAGGTGGTTTCGTCCTTGGGGCATGGACTTCTTCAGATCTGGGGGAGTGAGTATTTATGGTCCTGTGAAGTGTGGGAAGGACTGATCTGCAGATAGAGGTTAGATTTCAGGGAGCACTTGAATGCACTGTTATGAGCCAATCTTGATGCAGTGGTATCCTCACCAGAGGCTGACAGTCAAGGAAGCCCGATAATCTGGGGCCTCCATAGGGGATTTTCCTGTTACTGAAGAAGAGAAGACCTCAGAAGTCAGGACGGCCTCCTCCCCAGAAGGGTGGCTTAGTGAGGGGTAAGGCCAATCGTCATGTGGTCCTTCTCTCTGCAAGAATAAAAAATGAAACTAAATTTTTACAGCTCACAAAGCACATTTGTACGGGTCACCTCATTTAGTGCTGCGATCAGCCCTGTAGGGAGTAGCTCCCTTGGGTTTAAACACCTTGCTGTCTTCGCAGCACTCAGACCTCAACTCAGGATCTACCAACACAGAGACCTCCCAGCCCCCCTTCCCTTCCCTCCTCCTCTCCTCCTTCCTTCCTATTTACACCTTGGGTTTCTTCCCCTCTGTTCCTCCAGCACTTCCCTGGTCTTTGCCTTGCTGTGGGCAAAGGGAGCCCTCGCCTGGGTCCCAGGGGTGTCTCTCCTCTTTCAGGGCAGAGTCCCACCACTGCAGAACTTTTTTTTCTGTTTTTCAATTGAAGTATAGTTAATTTACAATGTTGTGTTAGTTTCAAGTGTATAGCAAAGCGATTCAGTTATATACAGAGTTATAAAAGTTCCCCAGAACTTTTCATCTCTAACAGAGACTCATCACACATTTATTCCAGTGTCTCTGTGGTTCCGAGCTGGCCCTGGGCACAAAGATGAATAACTCACAGCTAGTGAGTGCATCTGCTGGATTTGCTTCTCTCCTTTCAAACTGGGACTTGAATCTGGACCCTCTGCCTCTAGGCACCAGCTTCCCCACCTCTGCCCCCCTCGTCTCGGTGACTTTTTTTGCCCTGTCTGCGTCAGTCGCCCCTTGGAACCCAGGGAGGGCGAGAAGAGATCAGGATTCATTCCATCTTTGAACTTGCTCTGATGCCGTTCTTGGGAAATGCAATGGAGTTTTACTGTTGAAAATGGAATGAATCTCTGGCCTCCTTAGGGCAGGAGGGTCGAGGTATTGAGAGGCAGAGGACCTGGGTTCGAGTCCCAGCTTTAGGAATTCTAGGCAAGGCACTTAACCCTGAACTTCACTTTCCAGGTCTAGGAAATGGGAAGGTTATTATCAGGCTCAAATTGGCTGTAGATGAGATCATTCTCTCTGCAGGTGTGAGGGGACATTACCCTGGAACCCTTAGCCTCCTGAGCACTTGTGTGCATGTTCCCAGCACGCACAGTAGGGGGTTCAGTAAACAGGAAAAGAACAAGGGTGAAGCAGAGGAACCTTGGTGACCTCCTTTTCGCCAAAGGTAAAAGGCGTTTACCTGAAATCCCTCCTGTGGTTGTGCCTGGAGGGCAGCCCCACCCCCTCAGCTAGATCTTGGTAGGAGCAGTCGACTCCTTGCAGCCCCCAGAAGACCCCGTACCGAGCCCAGCATCCCTGGTATCTTTGGCATCTTATCGAGGTGTGTTTCCTTTGCTGTAATCCCTTCATGCCCAGGCTGCCTGTGCATGGCATCAGCAGGGACGCTCTCGCCAAGGGCCCTTTGGCCACAGAGCACTACCCCGCCCCCCACCCCCCACCCCCACCCCATCGCTTCTTTCCCTTGGAGGGGACATCCTGCCCACATCTCTCCGCCATGGAAAGGAAGCTAGCATCCCTATTTCCAGCTGAGAACGTAGGGTCCCTCCTCTGCTTCTCCCTCCCTAACCCCGTGCTCCACAGTCTTGGTTCCCAGGGCTGCTGCCGGCAGCATTGTCTGCCCTGAGTTTGCTTCTCCTGCGCTTCCCCAGTCCCTGGCCGTGTGCCCAGATATGAGAAGCTGGATTAGAGATTCGCCTTGCTCTGCAGAGAAGGTGGACACGGCCAGAAACGAGACGTGATGCCTGATGCTCAGTGCAGGAGGAGCTGTGAGTTCTGTTCAGCGCCTGGGAGCCAGGCAGGGAGGCTGTCTTCATGCAGAAGGGGCTGGCATGGGAGCCGGGCGATGGCAGAAGCAGGAACTGGTGAAGGTCTTGCATTTGAGAATTTGGGTGTTCTGTCCCTCCATCCTCAGCCTGACCTCCCCAGCACCCAACAGGCACACCTACCCTCCTGGGGGTGGATCTGCCCCCGCTGGAACTGTTGGCCACTCCCTCCCCTTTACTTGTGTCCCCGGCCTTCTTCCTGGAATGTCTTTGCCTCCAATCTCCCTGTCGGACGAGGATAGAGCCTGCTTCCAATTCTTGTTCCAAAGTCAACGTTTGGATTGGCCGTGTCCTGCCTTGTGCCAGCCAGACACTTTAACTTTTGGGAACCCGCTACAAGTTGGTGAGGCACATCTGTGACACTTGCAAGGGGGAGACACAAAAAGTGATCAACTCTCAGGAGGAGGAAGCTCATTTTGATCGAGGCCTTTGTATGAACAGCAGCAAAGTCTAGAGTTGGGCGGACCTGGAGTGTGACCCGTGGGCAAGTAGTTTCACCTCCGTCAGCCTCCTTTCTCACAGAGTTTGGTAAAGATTCGTAGGTTACGTACACAAAGCCCATGGCTCAGTGGCTGACCTGTGTAATCTCAGCCACTGAGCAGGTGAAGATGTTGCAGAAGCACAAGCCGGGTTGTGCAAAATGACCGAAGAGTGGAAAATTTCCTGGGCTGAGAGGGTGCACAGCTGTGGGGTCTTGTGAGCCTCTCTTAGGCATCGTTGTTGGCACTGGGGTTATTGCAACAAACGAGACAGGCTTGGCCCTTTAGTGGAGCTTATATTCTAGTTGCGGAAACAGGCAATAAAGAAGTGAGCACATAATAGAGCTTGTGGTTTTGATAACTGTTAAAACAGGGTGATGTCCCAGAAAGCGTGAGGCTGGAGGGTGGCTCTTTCAGATAGGGTGGTAGGTTGGGACGAGCCAGCCCCGGGACGCTGAGGGAGCAGGGCTCCAGGCAGAAGGAAGAGCCAGAGGCCCCGGTGTAGAAACCAGCTTGGTGGGTTCAAGCGTGGTTTCCACCAGGTCTGCTCGGAAAGCTGCTGGATCTAACATGGATAATGAGATAATTGAACAGCGCTCGGCTTTCTAAACCTGCGTGAGGCTTGTGGGGTTGCGGTCCCTGGATCGGGTGAACCTGGATTTGACCCTGACTCTGCCACTTGGGTGTCAGCTTCCTGGGCTCCAGTGCTTTCAACTGTAAAGTGGGGCTTTGAGGCATCAGGGAGGTAACAGAGACAACTTTCCTGGCTCCCCACCTGGCACGTGGCCCTTCCTCTCCCTTGGCCTCAGGGAGATGACGCCACCCAAGAGCTCTCTGGAACTGACCCAGGGATGGCCTCAGTCAGGACAGGAGTCTGCTCCACCAGGTTCCTCAGCCCAGACAGAGGCTTGGAGGTGGGACCTGGACCTGGTGGGGGGCAGCGGGTGCCGGAGGAGCGGTGATGCACTTGCAGGCTGTCTGTCTCCCAGTGAAGAGCAGAGATTGTTTCGTTATTTATTATCAGCCGTCGTTCCTCAGGAAACTGCCTTACCAAGGACGTCCCCTTCGTTTCTCAAAAGCCGTGGTGTCTTGTGAGGTGGGCCAAGGAAAGGGCCTTTTACGGCTCTGACTTTGGAAGGCAGCTGTGCTCACTGCCCTACCACCAATGCCTGAGCCCTGACTTTGGAAGCTCCTGGTAGGCCCTTTCCCAGGGCCTTTGAACACTGGAGCTGGGAGGGTCCTCCCTTGCAGAGGAGACGGAGGCTGGGGGCTGGGTGGCAGCTGGCCCAGTGTGGACCACAGGCTCCTCGCTGCCCGCTCAGGACCCCTGGGATAGCAGCCCATCTCTCCTCTGAAGATACACTTGCTCTGATCCTCTGCTACCATCCCTTTCTGTTCAGTGAGGGGGGTGCAGACATTTTTAAAAGACTCTGGGCCCAGTTTTCCTCTGCACAAAGCGTTGCTTTGTAAGTCTGTTCTAGACACAGACAGAACAAAGACCAGGCAAAAGGGCCTGATGCCAGGGCAATTGTGAGATACTTTGGCAGGGGGGTGGGGTGGGGGGAGGGGAGGCTGAGCACATTTTCAAAACTAAATTTATTTACTTTATTTTATTTTTGGCTGCGTTGGGTCTTCGTTGCTGCCCACGGGCTTTCTCTAGTTGCGGCGAGCGGGGCCTGTTCTTCGTTGTGGTGCGCGGGCTTCTCATTGCGGTGGCTTCTCTTGTTGCAGAGCACGGGCTCTAGGCACGTGGACTTCAGTAGTTGTGGCGTGCGGGCTCAGTAGTTGTGGCTCATGGGCTCTAGAGCGCAGGCTCAGTAGGTGTGGCGCACGGGCTTAGTTGCTCCGCGGCATGTGGGATCTTCCCGGACCAGGGCTCGAACCCGTGTCCCCTGCATTGGCAGGCGCATTCTTAACCACTGCGCCACCAGGGAAGCCCTGAGCACATTTTCATGAGTTGTCAGCATCTTCCTTCCTCTATTTTAAAAAATTTTGACAATTTCCAAACATACAGAAATGTTGAAAGAATCGAACGCCTGTATATCCTCAACCAAGATTCACTAATCCCAACGTTTTGCCACATTTATATTCCTCTTTATGCGTATATGCATTGTCTTTCGCCAAATCATATGAAAATAAATTGCATCATTATGCCACCTCACCATCTTCTCCTAAGAATAGGGACATTCTCTAACATAATCACAATACCTTAGTTACATTTAAGAAAATTAATGGTGATTCTTTTTTTTAACTTATTTATTTATTTTTAAATTTTATTTACTTATTTATTTTTGGCTGCGTTGGGTCTTCCTTGCTGTGCGTGGGCTTTCTCCAGTTGCGGCGAGCGGGGGCTACTCTTCGTTGCGGTGTACGGGCTTCTCATTGCGGGACTTCGGCAGTTGTGGCTCACGGGCTCTAGAGCACAGGCTCAGTAGTGGCGCACGGGCTTAGTTGCTGCGTGGCATATGGGGTCTTCCTGGACCAGGGCTCGAACCGTGTCCCCTGCATTGGCAGGCGGATTCTTAACCACTGCGCCACCAGGGAAGTCCCAATAGTGATTCTTTAATATGATCAGATATCCTGTCCATATCCAAAATCTCTCATTCAATACCAAAATGTCTTGGATAACTGCTGGGTTTCTCGCCCTCCAGTGGGAGCCTTTCAAATCAAACACTGCAGTTTTTATAACCTTTTGTTATATATTTTTCTGTCTCTTTTAATCTAGGACCCCTCCCCCAACACACACACACACACACACACACACACACACACACGTGCACCCTCACTTCTTTTTCCCCACTACATTGATTTTTCTGATTGTTTCTCGTGGTATCATGCAACTTGTTCCTCTCTCCTAGCAAAGTCTCAAGACTTGTTTTTAAAAAACTTTTTAAAATTGAGATATAGTTGACGTACAATATTATGTGAGTTTCACCTTGAAGCTTGGTTTGATGCTAGGTGAACATTGTTTATCACTGCGACATCATATTGTATCCCATGCGGTGGGGGGCGGGGCGGTCTATGGTCAGCACATCTCTAGTGGAGATGCTGTATTTGTTTTATCTAATTTACATAGCATGTATAGAAAAAAACTGGAAAACAAAATCCTGAAATATTAGCAATGGTGGTCACTCTCTGGGTGGTATTTATTTTCCTTTTTATTCTTCTGTACATTTTCTAAATTTGCCAAAACTATGCACATTACTTTATAATTGGAAAAAAAGATTAAAAGGCACAATCTTAATTTAACATTTTTTTTAAAAGCAATACAGCAATGTTAGAGAAAGTTTGGAAAAACTAAGAGAAAGCAAGGCATAACGCCACCTTAACACATAACAGTTTAGAGTTCTACATAAAAAAGTTTTCATAATCTACACAATTATTTTCATACCTTTTCAAAGTATGAAAATGCTGCCCCCACCCCTCCAGAAATGCATTTTACGGAATTCTGCGTTTGTTTCTGGTTTAACATGAGCTAAGCACATTTTGCATGCTTGCGGTAGGCTCCAGACTTGTTCTTTCTGTTGATAGGCGTGTGCACCACGTGGTGGGTGGTGCAGTTCGCCGGAAACCGGGCAGCCCACGCTGCAGGAGCAGCTGGAGGAGAATCGGGTTCCCGGCTGTGCCCCGCCCGGTGCCCGCGCCGTGTAGCCCTGCAGGGGCGCGTTTTCGTGACTCGCCCAGCGGCAGGCCGCACGTCTCTGCGGTTTTGTAAACACCCATGGCGAGTTCAGCGGCCCCTCATCAGGGCAGAGCCAGAAGTGACACCTCCACTGGAATTGGGCACTTAGGGACCTGCCGGAATGAGGCTGAGAGAGCATTTGGGGTCGGATGGTTGCAGCCCCGTTCGGTGTCCTGATGTCCTAGTGGGACAGAGCTGCTGCTGGCGAGCCCCGTCTTGCCTGGGGTGGAGGCACTGGCCGAGGTCGGGGTCTCCCACTCACCACCTGTCCCCTGCTCCCCAGGATGTCTTCCTGGCCTTCCATCGCAACCTTGATTTCGTGCGCAAGTTCATGAAGCCCCTGCTGATTGGCGAGCTGGCCCCTGAGGAGCCCAGCCAGGACCACAGCAAGAATGTGAGTCCGGCCTCACAAGGAAGAAGGGGAGGGTTTGTGGGGGGAGGGGGGTCTCGCCCCAAGAAGGAGAGTGCAGGGCGTGGGGCAAAGGAACCTTTATGCCAGTCCAGGGGGAGCCGCTGCTCATCACCTAGGGTCAGGGAGGACTCAGAGCCCCCCTCCTGCTGCCAGCCTGGGCTGGCCCTCACCTTGGAGTGATTCATTCCCAGCCTCTCCACCTCTGGGGCTTCAGCGGTGCCAGGCTGGGCACAGGGTCTTTCCGTCCTGCCCAGCCCCCTGCCCTTGTATCTGGCCTTTCTTCCCCCTCCTGCCCTGCCCCTGCCTCCTAGCTTCCCTCTTTGTCCCAGTGACGCCCTCCTGTCCCCAGAGCCACCCTTGACTCTGCCTCTGTCTCCCTGACCCCACATGCCCAGTGCCCACCCAGCCCTCTCCTGCCTGATAGAGTGTCCGGAACAACTGGTGCATGTCAGGTAGTGGAAAAATAAGCTTTTTTTTAAAAAAAAATATTGTTGTGAGACTTCTCTGGTGGTGCAGTGGTTAAGACTCCACACACCCAATGCAGGGGGCCCGGGTTCAATCCCTGGTCAGGGAACTAGATCCCGCGTGCCGCAGCGAAGACCCCGCACTCGGCCAAATAAATAAATAAATAATGTTTTTTTTTAAAAAAAAAGGAAAGAAAACATTTGCTATAAACCTTGTATTTTAAAAAATTGTTGTAAAATAGATACAACATAAAATTCACCATTTTAACTTTTTTTTTTTTTTATTTTGGCCACGCTGGGCAGCTTGCGGGGATCCGAGTTTTCCAGCCAGCGATTGAACCCAGGCCCTCCGCAATGAAAGTGCGGAATCCTAAGCGCTAGGCTACCAGGGAATTCCCCATTTTAACCAATTTTAAGCGCGCAGCTAAGTGGCTTCGAGCACATTCACGTTGTTCTGCAGCCGTCACCACCACCCATCTCTAGAACTTTCCTCACCCCAAACTGACATTCTGCCCCCATTAAACATTAACTACCCATCTGTCCCTCCCCCCAGCCCCTGGTAAACACTATTCTCTCTATTGATGAGTTTGCCTAGTCTAGGTGCCTCATATAAGAGGACTCATAAGTATTTGTCTTTTCGTGTCTGGCTTAATCTCACTCAGCTTAATGTCTTCAGGGTTCGTTCATTAGTAGCAAGTGTCAGAATTTTCTTCCTTTTGAAGGCTGTATATTCCACCGTATGTATAGACCACATTTTGTTCAGTCATTCATCCATCAGTGGAATTTGGGTTGTTTCCACCTTTTGCCTATTTTGAGTAATGCTCCTGTGTAAAATGCAAGCTTTTGAGTTAAGTCCTTTCTCTGCCACTGAACTGGCTGTGGACAAACACATAGCCCCAGGGCTGTGCCGGGCTCAGGCAGGTATGCGGTGATGGCAGCTGTTGCAGTGAACGGCGGCCGGGATCCTGTGGAGCTTAGGTGTGTCGATCGGTCCCCTCTGGAGCAGCTGGGAGGCTGACTCCTTCCCGGTACTCTGGCTCAACAGTCCCAGATCACTGAGGACTTCCGGGCGCTGAGGAAGACGGCTGAGGACATGAACCTCTTCAAGAGCAGCCACCTGTTCTTCCTTCTCTACCTGGCCCACATCATCGTCATGGAGAGCATCGCCTGGTTCACCATCTTTTACTTTGGCAACGGCTGGATTCCAACCGTCTTTACGGCCTTCGTCCTCGCTACCTCTCAGGTGAGGCGTGACACTCTCACCTGTCACTCGAAGCCCCCGCCCCCTGACTCCCCCAGCTGGCAGAGGCCTGGTGCCTGGGTGCCAACGCTGGGAAAGCATCCGTGGCCCTCTCTCCCCAGGCCCAAGCTGGATGGCTGCAACACGATTACGGCCACCTCTCTGTTTACAAGAAGTCCACGTGGAACCACATAGCCCACAAGTTCATGATTGGTCACTTAAAGGTAAATGTCAGCCGCCCTGGGCATCTGTCCTCTCAGTTAGTGGTTGGCGTAGCACCATCTCACTTTACTCAGACCAGGTCCACCGTCAGGTCAGTGTCCCGGCTGACCTGCAGGACCTGCCAACCCTCCGCTTCTCTGAACTTCCAAGCCCTGTCTCCTAACCACATTAGACATGCAAAACCAGTGTCCTAGTTATAAAAACAAGCCCATGCTTCTTAGTTGATTATATTTGTTCCTTACCTAAGGACTTACTAATAAATTCCTTTCAGTTTGGGGCCAGTAGATAAGCAGTCTCTCTCTCTTTTAAAATTCCTTTATTGAAGTAGAGTTGTTTTACAATGTTGTGTTCATTTCTGCTGTACAACAAAGTGATTCAGTTATACGTATATATACATTTTTATATATACATTCTTTTTCATATTCTTTTCCATTATGGGTATTGAATATAGTTCCCTGTGCTACACAGTAGGACTTTGTTGTTTATTCATTCTATATAGAATGGTTTGCATCTGAAGAAACAGTCTCTCTTGATAAATCGGTTTGCTTCCCTCCATCAGGTAATGTTTGCTATCTGATACATTGTGTTTCGCTGTTTTTTCCCCCTTGGATGCCAGGAAACACGAAGCAAAACATGAAACAGCAACTGTCCCTAATCTTCGTCCTCCTTGTATGTATCCTCCCCTCCCACTACCTGTCATTTACACTTTTATCTTTAAGCTTTCTGTTATAGATGAGTCCTTTATCAGAAGCCACCTCCAGTACGTTTTGGAAGTATATGGGGCCATGAAAAGGGAATATTGTCATCATATAAGTCTTTTTAGATAAGGGAAATCAAACAGTGTACTGATCAGCTGAGCCAAAGGGCAAGAGTTGTTTCAAACTCAGAAGGGAAGGTAGTTCTCTCACCACCCTCCAGATCAGGAGGCAGACCTGCAGTAGCCTTCTAGCTCGGCAAGTTTGTGAAAAGGCGAGCTCGACTTGCCAGCGACCTTGTGCTGCTGTGATAGGCGTTATCTCCTTGGTTTCGGGAGTAAGTCCTTGCCACTTCTCACGTGGAAACAGATCTCATCCCCCACCCCAGCCCTGCCTCTACATCATTCAGCTGCTTCCTAAGAAAAGCTGTGTCCTAAAGACCCCCATCCCTCCCCACCCTGGCTTCGGAAGAGCTCCGTGTCCGGGTTAATCGTCTCTCTCTGCGACCTGACCCCATCCAGCTCCTGGCTTGCCGGCTGCGGATCTGGCTGGGCGTGAACTACCATTGAACTAGTAACCAGTTCCTCAGCAGACAGTTTGCCTGGACCTGAGCCTGGAGCTGTCTGAGAACCTGGTTTCTTTCCAGAATTTCAGGGGTGAAGGTTGCACATAGTTGAGTACTTTGTTTCATTTTATATTCTTTTCTGTTGGAGAAAACCTCCTGGGTACTGAAAGTAACATTTCACTCCGGACCCATGTTATCCCCACACACTTAACAAAGATGGACTGTGTCCTGTTTTCAGACTCTGGGTGGGAGGGCCTTTCCCGCCTGATGTCTCTCTGTCCTTGAAGGGCCCTGGGGCACAGCTCTTGGATCAGACGGAAGATGCAGTCAGGACGGAAGACTGGCCTCCATGTAGAACGTTGACTTGTAAACTCTGGGGTGACAGGGTACTCAGGCTGGGAGGCTACAGGAGGTCAGGGACCTGGGCTCTGCGGATGGCTTCCCAGCCCGCTGCGAGCTGTGCCCTGCGTGCTGTGTCCAGGCCAGTGGTGTGGCTGGGCAGGGGCGCCCCAGAGCGAGGAGCATCACAGCTTTTGTGCAATCGCTCTGGCACCCAGTGGCCACACGGCTGCCGACAAGCCTTGTCGGTCCAGCTGTTCCTCTGGTCCCTTTGTTGGGACAGAGAGGAGCTGGCTGCAGGGAGGTCCTCAGGTGCCCTGCCAATCTGGATGTCTTAGCTCAAGACAGTGAGGGCACTGAACAGGGTGCTGCAAGCTTCGAGATGTTGGGACCCGCTTCTTACTGTCAGCCTGTGCTGCTGTAGGGTTCCACGGGTGAGCCCTCCACCTCCCAACTCCCCCTTTTCCTCAGCCCATGTCACTTCCGCTGGACATTTCTTCCCAAGGGTGATCTTGTACAGAGACAGTGCTGAGAGGTCGAATCTCTGTTTGGCACTGCCCTGAGGATAAAATGCAAACCACCAGGCCTGGCGCCATCTAGGCTCTACATCTGGAGATGGAAATCTTCGGAACCCACAGCCTTTTCACAACCTTATCTGGGGCCACCAGGGCCAGAACTAGGGTGAGGCAAGTGAGCACACAAGCGTGTCCCAGGGGCACAGAATTTAAGGGGACACCAAAACGAGTCAGGAATTGAGATAAGTAACATTTTAATGCAATATTTAAAGAAAAAAAGCAAAATTAATGCAAAACCATCCACAATGAACAAAATACCAACATTTCAAATAAAGGTCAGGACTGTGTTGAGCCATATTGGAATCTGAAGCTGAAGGACAACTTGTACCTTACATACATGTTTGCATGTATTCGTGTTTTTCTCTTTTTGATGGTAGATTTTTTTTTTTAAATATAAATTTATTTATTTATTTTTGGCTGCGTTGGGTCTTCGTTGCTCCGCATGGGCTTTCTCTAGTTGTGGCGAGCGGGGGCTACTCTTCGTTGCCGTGCACGGGCTTCTCACTGCGGTGGCTTCTCTTGTTGCAGAGCATGGGCTCTAGGCGCGCGAGCTTCAGTAGTTGTGGCACGTGGGCTCAGTGGTTGTGGCTCGGGGGCTCTAGAGCGCAGGCTCAGTAGTTGTGGCGCACGGGCTTAGTTGCTCCGCGGCACGTGGGATCTTCTGGGACCAGGGATCGAACCCGTGTTCCCTGCATTGGCAGAAAGATTCTCAACCACCATGCCACCAGGGAAATCCTGATGGTTGATTTTTTTTTTCCCAGAGCATTAAAATAGTTGGAAACTACTTAGAAATTGGAAAGGTGGTATATTAAAAATCCTAATATGAAGTTTAAATTGATTGTTTATACTGAAACCGAATTTATTGTTATTTTACAGTTTAAGTTAATTAAAAATTATTTAAGGGACTTCCCCAGTGGCACAGTGGTTAAGAATCCAACTGCCAGTGCAGGGAACACGGGTTTGAGCCCTGGTCCGGGAAGATCCCACATGCCGCGGAGCAACTAGGCCTGTGAGCCACAACTACTGAGCCCATGTGCCGCAACTACTGAAGCCCACGCACCTAGAGCCTGTGCTCCACAAGAGAAGCCACCGCAATGAGAAGCCTGCGTACCGCAACGAAGAGTAGCCCCCGCTCGCCACAACTAGAGAAAGCCCGCACAGAGCAACGAAGACCCAACGCAGCCAAAAAATAAATTAGTTAATTTTTTAAAAAAGAAAAAAAGTTTTTTTAAAATTATTTAAGAGTCTTTCCTGGTGGTCCAGTGGTTAAGACTCCGCACTCCCAACGCAGGGGGCCCGGCTTCGATCCCTGGTCAGGGAACTAGATCCCACGTGCCGCAACTAAGACCCAGCGCAGCCAAATAAATAAATAAATATTTTTAAAAATTATTTAAGACTGGCACTTGGTTGAGAGAAACTGTCAAACTTGGCGGTTCTCTCAATTGAAAGTGGGATGGGCAAAAGCGTAGATTTTTAGAAATATTGTTGATGAGTTTGCCTCAGGGTCTGCTATGGCTCTGCCCAGCACTGCTGGCCCAACTGAGGGGGCCTTCTTTTGGCTTCTGGAACATTCCACGCTCCCCTTCCCCCAAGGCCTTCACCTAGGCTCTTCCTTCTGTCAGAAAAGGGACCCTCACTCTGGCCGGCCCGCTCCTGCCCAGCCTGCTGCCCAAGGGCAGGCCTTCTGAGTGGCCTCCCGAAACTTTTCCAGCTCCGTCAGCCCACCCCAGTGTGGAGTGATACCCTACTCTCCCTCGCTCGACAAGGGCTCGCCTCCTTCCCCACTTCATCCCCAGGGCAGGCAACATTGGCACCATGTTCCGAGAGCACAGCATTGAGTCACTGTTCCAGGGCAGGCGGGGGCTTCCCAGTGCCCAGGAAGGATACGTAGGGTTGGGCCTAGTGAAGAAGGATGGAGAAGAATCACAGCACAGAATAGCACCATCGAAAAATGTTTTGTCGTTACAGCCGATGCCAAGTTCGGGGATGGCCCCACCTTGCCTCCTCTCATCCCTGTGGTGCTCATAGCCTGTCTTTCCTCCAGTTACTCAACAAACATCTCTTGGTTGGTGTATTGTAAACATCGTGCGTACACGCCTTGCCCCTTGATTTCTTTGTGCCAGGGACTCCCTTGAGCTCTTCCCAGGAATTTGGTTCCTTTTGTCTAGAAAGGCCAATGTGTCATCTGATTTCTTAATCCTCTAAGCTCTCATTCGCTGACTTTTTTTTTTGCCCTGTTGGGTTTTGAGGCCCTCCTGCTTACAGGGGCCTGAGGTCACTGCAAAGGCCACAGCTGCTCAGAGCTGTTCCCGCCCTTGTCCGTTAGGGTCCAGAGACTATGTTTGTATCAAAACGTCTTCCAAGTAAAATATTTGTTTTCGCAGTTAGGCCTTTTTATAGATGGCCAGACCGTTGGCCAAAGCATTGATTGATCCAGCAACAGTGAAGTCCTCATGCTGAAGAGTCAGAGGAGTCTTGTTTCCTTCTTTGCGTCACTGGGTGACTTTGCAGAGGGACGTGCCTTCAGAATGTGCCCAGAGCTGGAGCTGGTGAGACAGAAATTTGTGGCCTTGAACGAAATACTCGTGCAATGCTTCTTGTGTGCTAGAATTGTAATTTTATTGTTATTATTATTATTATTATTAGCCGTGCCGCACAGCTTGTGGGATCTTAGTTCCCCGACCAGGGATTGAACCCAGGCCCTTGGTAGTGAAAGCTCAGAGTCCTAACCGCTGGACTGCCAGGGAAGTCCCTAGACCGTTAGAACCAGGAAGCTCTGTTGGTGACTGCTTATGAAGCTCCGCCAGCCTTCTGGGCGTGGTGTGACTCAGCTGTCACCTCTCAGTGCAGCCGCATGTCTGGCTGCTGGGCTGTCTCTAGCCAGCTACTCTGGGCCATCTGAGAGCAGGGATAGCTTGTGTTCATTTTTGGTTTTTTTTTTAAAGCTTTCTTGATTTAATTCACATGCTATACAATTTGCGCATTTCAAGTGTACAAACCAGGGAATTCCTGGCAGTCCGGTGGTTAAAACTCTGCACTTCCGCTGCAGGGGGCGTGGGTTCCATCTCTGGTCAGGGAACTGAGATCCCATATGCTGCGAGGCAAGGCAGAAATAAAGTGTACAAACCGAATGTGTGCAACCACCATCACAATCAGTTTTGGAACATCTTGATCACCCCCAAAAGAAACCCCACACCACTTAGCCATCCCCTCCCAACCCCCTCATCCCAGCCTTAGCGCTAGGTAACCACTCATCTTTCTGTCTGTGGGTTTCCCTGTGCTGGACATTTCGTATCAATGGAATCCTTTGTGTCTGGCTTCTGTCACTTAGCATCATGTTTTCCAGGTTCACCCACGTTGTAGCACGTGTCAGTATTTCACACTTTTTTGTGGCATGGCCAAATGTATTCCAGTGTACGGATCTGCCATATTGTATTTATCCATTCATCCGTTGATGGACCTTTGGGTCGTTTCCGCTTTTTGGTTATTTTAAATAATGCTGCTGGAACGTTTGTGTACAAGTCTCTGTGTGGCTCTGTTTTCATTTCTCTTGGGTACACACGTAGGGGCAGAGTGCTGGGTCATATGGTAGGGACCACTTCTTACTGTTCCCAAAACAGAAGGGTTCCCCTCTGCGCAACACACGCCAGCAGGAGGCCAGCAGAGGATGAGGGAGGTGGAGCCTCAGGCCCGGTGTTGGCAGAGAGCTGAGACTCCACCACACATGCTGAAGCACGTGCCTCTCCGTCCATCCCCAGCACCGTCTTATGATCAGGGAAATAGGCCTGGAGGGGGGGAGTGACCTGGCTCCATACGGAAGCACTCTGGACTCAGCACTGGCAGGACTGCATTCTGACTCTCAGGGGCCTGAGGCCCCGTGTATAATGGAGAAGTCAGCCCTGAGTATTGGACCTGCTGGGAACTGGTCCTGAGCTGGGCCTGTCGTGGATCCCCTTCCTGCGCACCGAGGACTGCACTGCTCACCCCCTATTCCTCCCCCGACAGGGTGCTTCTGCCAACTGGTGGAACCATCGCCACTTCCAGCACCACGCCAAGCCCAACATCTTCCACAAGGACCCGGATGTGAACATGCTGCATGTGTTTGTCCTGGGTAAATGGCAGCCCATTGAGGTACGATGAAGGGGACCAAGTGGCCATGGGGGGTGTTTGGCCTGCGCAGGGATCAGGGGAGGAATCCCGTAGGGTGGAGAGTGTCTGATGTTTACACGAAAACCTTTCCTGGACACCCTGAATTATTCAAGCTGAAATGTCTGTGGGATGGCGTCCTGTGTAAATAATGGATACAGATCCTTATCAGAGTGGTCGATGCCTCCCCACCTCCCGTGGGCCGGGGAAGAGCATTTCCTGGCTTGTTCCTTCCAGTTTAGCAGGAAGGCACAATTCCAGAGCTCAAGCTTGGTCCCCGAAGACCAGCCCCAGGAAACCTTACTTGGAGGGTCACAGTCCCCGATGCTGGGAGGGACCTCAACGGGGTCTGGTCCCACCTGCTTCACCACAGATGCCAAGCGACGCTTGGCAGGAGGAGGGTGTGTGTTCAGGGTCACATCATTTTTTGGCCAGTCTAGGATGAGGCCCCAGATCTGACAGCTAGGCCATTTCCTTCCACTCCATCACACTGCCTTGTTTTTACATTAGTTTTTTAAAATTATTATTATTATAAATATAGAACATACCTGTTACAAGCATTTAAATAACAACAGAAATAGACCAAACTAAGAAGTGAGTCTCCTATTATCTCTACCATCCCCCCTTTGCCTCTAGTGTCATGCCCCTGAGGGTGACCACTGTGGACAACATACTACAAAATCCTTCCAGATGTTTTCTATGTGTGTAGACACACACACATATCTTTTTTTAAAAACAAAAATTAAAACTTAAACAATTTTTCTGCAACTTGCTGCCTCACCAAACGTACACTTCCTTGCTGGAGTCAGAGGTGTATGGGCCTCCACCTGGGGCTGTCCAAGTGCTCTGTCGTATTTCTATACCATAATGTAACCCACACTATTTTATGACAGGAAAAATTGGTGTTGCTAAGTCTTTGAATAAAGGCCCCCCCACCAATGCCTTTAAAGAATGTAAAGACTGTCCTCATTTAACATTCTGTGAAAAGTAGAGCCTCTATGTGACAGCCTCTAAAAAAATCTACATATGCTTTACTTTTCAGAAATACATTGGTGATGTAAACTAAAGTTTAGAAGATCCTTGTTGCTTTTACGTACATCTTAAGTGTGACGCGCAGAGTAGGGGCCCGATAAGCGTTTGCCAAGAGAGGCATGTTTACCCTTAGTAAGGAGCAGTGTCTTTAGTTGGTCGTAGTCCCAGTAGTGTTGGCCTCCAAGGATTGGAGCAGGGAGAGAAGATAGCCTGTCCCCTCAATCCTGGTTGGTACCCCCCTCTCCTGTTTCATATCTATCTGACAGAATATCTGAGCAGGAACGTGGGTTTTCTGTGACGTTGTCAATTCAGAGGAAATTAGCCAAAATTCAGTACTTTGGAAGTGTGGAGGCTCTCTGGCTGGGCAAGGATTTTATTCTCTGCCAAAATACATGCTTACGTTTTCCTTCTAGGAAAGAGTTTGCTCGCTTTGATTTGAGGTGTCTAGATAGCAGGACTGATTAACCTGGGTCCATCTGATAAGAAGACAAAGGCTTCCCTTTCTGGGTGAGGCTTCATGCTGTAGAGCTGTTGACGGGCTTGACAAATGCTCTCTGTGTCCCTGAAAACGAAATCTAGTCTCACCAGTGACGCTGGCAACAAGGCGTCTCTCCTCTCTGTGGGGTGGCCAGCGAAACTTCTTACAACATCTCTCCCTAGACGCCTCTCGAATGCCGACTTCTGGGGAGGGGGTGTGGTGGGAGGATTTGGGGATCTGGCCATCCAGTTGCCAGTGGCCTTGAAAGACCATGGCCACGGCCACGGTGCTCCATGAAATCCTTTCTCTCACATACTCGGGGGAAAGGCCAGCTGTTTCTGGGTTCCTGGTTGAGCCATACCCTGGTGTCCACAGGACCATGCTGCCTGGGAGGGACCTTTCTTTTATGCTTAGAAAGTTCTTCATATATTTTCAGTGTTTCATGGTTTCACTTCTTTTTTGGCCGTATGGTATGCGGGATCTTAGTCCCCTGACCAGGGATCGAACCCGTGCCCCTCGCAGTGGAAGCGTGGAGTCCTAACCACTGGACCGCCAGGGAAGTCCCTGGTTTCACTTTTATTTATTTATAATTTTTAATTTTTTAAATTTTTTGGCCGCACCACGTGGCATGTGGGATCTTAGTTCCTGGACCTGGGATTGGAGAATTTCTCCTTCTCATATGGTGGACTTAGAGCAGTGACGAACCTTCTTGCTACAGAAAAAGAATATCCCACAAAGAGAGGCCATGATTCCTTGAGGCCCTGTTGTTTTCCAAGATCTCCAAAACCCACTTCCTGCCTCCAAAAGAAAAGTTAGAATGAAGCTGGGAGCTTGGCCAGGAGGAGCTGGGGAAGCTGGATCTTGGGCAACTATACGAAGCCAGGGCCCTCAAGGAGGACTGAAGTGTCCCATGCTGGTGGCACCCTCTGGCTCCTGGCAGAAGCAGAGGCAAATCCCCTTTGGAGGGAAGTGTCCAAATACAGGTAAGAAGATTCCCATTGGTTAATACCAAGTAATGAGCTCCCAATCAGAGATCGCCAGCACAGAAGGAGGCTAGCCACTATGAGTGAGAATCAGAAGAAACAACATAGAACAGATTTAGATGCTATAGAACCCCGGATACTCAGGTCCTATGTACATTATAGAAAGGTTATGTATGAACTTAAGATAAATAAACAAGTGATTATTAAAGAGAACCAAACAGATTTTTGAATGACCAAATGAAGTGTAGATATAGATGTATATCTCCAAAAGAATGGGTTAAATAGATTAGACAGAGCCAAAGAGAGAATTAGAGTCCTGGAAAATATATATAAATAATCAAAAAGTAATATGGTTTGCTCTCCATTGGGTCCCCAGGGCCTGTGCATAGTAGGCCCTCAGCGCATGTTTGTTGAATGAATAAGCTGCTTTGTGTTGGCCTGTGCTGGGTGTTGGAGGCTCGGAGCTGGCCATTGTCCCTCTTCCTAGGATACTCCTAGCCCAGTGAAGGAGCCAAGACGCGCCCTCAGATGGGCATGTTACCCTCCAGGGGGTAGCAGGAGACTTCAAGCCAGCAGCTCTGTTGAGGGTGTTAGGAGTCGAGGGAGTGCTGACGGCAGGGATCTGCACCCAGGGAAGGGGGAGAGCTCTACGGGGTTGAGAGGGGTCTGCAGGTGGAGAGGGTCTGGCTGTGGACGAGAAGTGGTGGAGCCCCATCAGAGCCTGGTTCCCTGAACCTCTTTTTTTTTTCTTTCTTTCTTTTTGGCTGCACTGTAGCATGTGGGATCTTAGTTCCCCGACCAGGGATGGAACCCATGCCCCCTGCAGTGGAAGCGTGGAGGCTTAACCACTAGACCGCCAGGGAGGTCCCCTGGTGTCACTTTTGAATGCTTGACTCTTGCCAAATGGGACTTGGCTAAGACTGCTGGTCAACCTTGATAATTCTCAGGAGTCAGCCAGTTTTCCTGGTTCCCCCTTACCGGGTCACGCCACCCCTTCTGAGCGGGAGGGTATCCTCTCCTGAACCCCAGCACCTGGTCTGGGCTGAGCGTCAGCACGGGACCCTGTCTGGGTGACTTGGGCGTCATGCCGATCCGTGCCGACCCATCCACGATGGCTCCTTAGAGCTCACTGCAAGCTTGTCGTGGGCCGACGTCCCTCCCGGAAAGCATTTACATCTTTACATTCAACCTTTCCATCCAGAAATGAGACATCTTTCTCCATTTATGCTTGAGTCTCCTTTTTATATCTCTTAGAAAGGTTTTCCTTTTTTAAAAAAATTTATTTTTATGTATTTATTTATTGTTGGCTGTGTTGGGTCTTTGTTGCTGCATGCGGGCTTTCTCCAGTTGCGTCGAGCGGGGGCTACTCTTCATTGCCACGCGCGGACTTCTCATTGCGGTGCCTTCTCTTGTTGAGAGCACAGGCTCTAGGCGCGCGGCTTCAGTAGTTGTCGCACGTGGGCTCAGTAGTTGTGGCACGCAGGCTCAGTAGTTGTGGCGCACGGGGCTTAGTTGCTCTGCGGCATGCGGGATCTTCCGGACCAGGGCTTGAACCTGTGTTCCCTGCATTGGCAGGCGGATTCTTAACCACTGCCCCACCAGGGAAGTCCTCCTTTTCTTTATATGTCTTGTGAATTTTTTTTTTTTTTCAATTAAATCCTAGGTAACTTCTATTTTTTGTCATTATGATAGGGGTTTCTCCAGTATTCAGGAAACCTGTTGATGTCTGGCTAGTTATCTTATGTCCAGCTGGTGTCCACTTATGTCTGCTTATGATTCTAGTTGTTTTTCAGTTGATTTTTTTGAATTTCCCGGGTAGACAGTCACATCCCTGAAAATAATGAAAATTTAGACTCTTTCTAATCGCTCTACACTCTTATTCCTGGCTTGGGTTTTATGGCATTACTGGAACTTCAGAACAGAATTCGTGGTGATGTCAAGGACGGTCTTGTTTTGCTCATCCTGCCCCTCCACCACCCACTTTTTTTTTTTTTTTTTCCATATCATGGGGGGGAACGAGGAGGCCCTTAGCCCTGTAGCTCTGTAAACGGGCTTTCAGAAGCTGGGGATGTTTCTGCCTTCCTGCCTGAGATCCTGCTTTTCCCGCCCATCTGGGAGGCTCTCCCTGCCCCACGGCCTGTCTGCAGCTGACCCTCCAGGCTTCCTTCTTGAACAGGCCAAATATTCCCTTGGAGCACCTGTGGCCCTCCTCTCAGGGCCCTCGGGCTGGAGTCTTGCCACCTTGCATGCCTGCCGTGGCCATGTTCCTCATTTCTGTGTGTGAGTCTGGGCAGGGCTTTGCAACTGCTCCCCTCCCCCTTCCCCTGACAGACAAGGAAGGGCCTGGTCATTCCTCAGACTTTTTTTTTTTTTTTTTTTTGCGATACGCGGGCCTCTCACTGTTGTGGCCTCTCCCATTGCGGAGCGCAGGCTCCAGAGGCACAGGCTCAGCGGCCATGGCTCACGGGCCCAGCCACTCCGCGGCATGTGGGATCTTCCCGGACCAGGGCCCGAACCCGTGTCCACTGCATCGGCAGGCGGACTCTCAACCACTGCGCCACCAGGGAAGCCCATCCTCAGACATTTTGTTCCAATGCTGAAAAGTCCCCTGCACATGCCCCTGGCACCCCCTCAGCCCGTAATCCAAGCCCGCCCTTGTGGTCCTTCCAGAGGCTGAGCACAGGAGGGTCAGCTGGCCGGGGCCCAGGATTGTGGGCCTCCGGGAAGACAGGCCGCCGGGGCTGGCCGTACTCCACCTCCCTCTGCCTCGGGCCTGTGCTCCCTTCAGCCTCGGTTTGAGGACGTGTCAAAGCAGGATCTGCACGTGCCGCCACTCCCTGGGGTCTGGACACGACAAGCCACCCGGATCCTCGCCCGCAGCTCGAGTGGAAGCACCCCCTATCTTCCTGCAACTCCCCTGTGATGGCCTCATGACCCGAGCTTTCTCCCTGTGTGTGATAAGGACTGTCCTGGAGGGCAGAGGCCTGTGGTCCCCACTGGGGAGGAAGGTTGACTCTTACTGAGTCCCCGGGCCTAGCACTGTGCCGAGCGCTGCACGTGGGGCGTCACTTAATCCTTGCTTAACCGGGAGGCAGGAGCCCTCATCAAACACATTTTATAGATGGAGCAGCTGAGACTGAGAGAGAAATAACTTGCTCAAGGCTACAGCTAGAAGAGCAGTGCCGCCATCCAAACCCAGGCTGCCTGGCTCCCAGCCAGGGCTTCCGGGTCCTGTGGGGCCCTGCCTGGGGCCACCACCTGCTGGACACTAGAGGCCTGTGTTTGTTGGATCCCTCCAGCTTCCTGATGAAATAAGAAGCCAGGAGCCCCTCCTCCTAGCTTGGTACATTCTGAAACAGCTCTCCCCATCCCTTCCCTGTGCCCATGACATACAACTGAGTGTTGCAAAGAACTGAGCGTGTGAAAGTCAAGAAACCAGAAGGTTGGCCCCGGGCCGGGCCTGGCATCACCAAACCACAGCTGTGCCTGGCTGGTTTTCGGAGGAAAGCTAGTGCCCTGGATCAGCCTTACCCTGACAGGCGACCTTGCAGTTCCCCTAACTGAGGTCATCAAGACGGGAACAGGCGTCCCGTGACATTTCGCACGTTACCACACACGGGCGCACGTGTAACCGTGACTGGCCTTCCCCCACGGTCCTGAAGTGCTTTCACGGCCCCATCACCAACGGGCCCTCGACAGCCCTAAGAAGTACTAAGAAGTACCCATCATACCTCCACTTGACAAATAAGGAGCCCACAGCTCATGGGGTGGGAGGGCGCGGGGACAGCAAAGCAATTTGCTCAAATAACAGATTGTTTCCAAATCTTGAGCCCCTGCCTCTCTAAGGCTGGGAGCCCTCAGGGGTGGACAGGGGAGGCCTGCCGCTGCCTGGGGGCAGGGACTCGGCAGCTCCCACACGACAGTCTGGGGCATTGAGGGGACACGCATGGGAGCCTGCAGTGCTAAGTGGCCAGGGGCAGCTGGGGAGCATCAGCCCCGCATAATCTCCTGTCACCCCCTACAGGGCACCATGGATCAGTGCAAATAGGGTGCTTACTGTGCAAATGCAGCTTCAAACCAACTCCCCAGCTGCGCCCACCCCTGAGACCTTCTGTGGGGTCCCTCCGCCAGCCAGCCTGCGCTGCCTTCAGTGCTCACTCCCCGAGTAGAGTTGGACCAGCCTGAGGGTCTTCTGGGCCTGGGGCTGTCCACTGGGTTGACCTGTGGGGCAGAGATGTAGGAGGCCTCCTGTCCAGGGCTGGAGAAGCCTGCAGACAATGTATGGGCCTGGTTCCTGGCTTCTGGGAGGAGGTTAGAGCAAGACCTGGGGGCCTGTTCTATGGGCCCCATGCTCCCCAGAACTCAGACCACCAGACCGGCCACTCAGGGGGCGCCTCTAATCCCTCCCTCCTCTGGAAAGTTGTCCAGAACTGTGTCTGGTGTCCCCCGGCTGGGACATCTCCAAGGCCAGCCGCAATCTCACTGACAGCCTTCGTCCAAAGGACGTGCATTCTGGGGATGGGTGAGACCCCTGCCAAGGCACAGCGGGCCGCACGGAGCAAAGGGATTGATTCTGGTGGTGCTTCAGCTGGGTGGGCCACGGCCATGGCCTCTGTGCCAAGATGCACGTCCTGGGGACAGGCTTGGCTTTGCTCCCACCGGGACCCCTCTGTCCGTGGGCTCTCCCTGTGATTTTGGCAATCCCTCCCCTCTTGTGTTCTCACCTCAAGAACAGGAGCACAGGCCTAGAGGATGTCCAGGGTTTCGCCGTCCATATCGTGCTTTGATCTCCCAGCTGAAAGAAGCAGCAGTGGACATGATTGGATGAGAGCGCGCCAGCCTCCGGAGCCGGGGGTGGGGCTGGGGGAAGGGGGGCTGAGGAGCTGTGGCCCAGGGGTCAGCCCCTGGCATTTGCGCCCTTGTTCTCATTGGCTCCTCTTGGCAACCAGTGATTTGGATGCCAAACAGGGCTCAGGCGGGCTCCGCGACCTGTGCGGTGTCTCAGCGCAGGTGAGAGGCAGAGTCGAAGCCCAGGCTCCCCACACAGACCCGCAGCATCGCAGGTGCCCCTCTTCGAGCAGCATCTTTTGGTCTCAGTCCCTAAGGGCCAGGTGGGCTGGGCCCTGTGGGGGTGGACCTTGAATTAAGGAGCTGCAGGGGCCCTGTGGGGCCGTGGGTCCCCTCACCCGGGTTCATGCTCAGTGTGGCCTGAGCCACTTGGTACAGTGAGGATGCCCACGCCCCAGCCAGCCCTCCCAGCCCATCTCACTTGAATGTCTGGGTGTCAGGGTGCCCTGGGTAGGACCAGGTGACCAGGTGTGGCCTGAAGAGTCCACGTGGTCCACGTGGTGACCTCTTCTGGCCCGCCGGCATCCTCAAGTGAAAAGTCTCGGCCTGGGAATTGCAGGAGGCTCCGAGAAGGTAGATGCGCCTGGCCTGGTGCCTGTTAACGATTCCCCAGGCCCTTACCTGAGTTCTCCTGCCCATTGCGGGCTCCAGGGAGCTTCTCAGGGGGATCCAGGAGCTTTTCCGTCTCCCAAAGGGGTGGAAACTGGCCAAGGAGCTCCCTCTGGGTGTCTGCGCCCGCCACATGCACTGTTGAGTTGTGCATTCACTCGGCATTTATTTAGTGCCTGTCGCATGGGCTCTGCGTCCACTTTCTTGGGTCCAGATCCCAGCCGGCCCTGTGGCCTCGGGCAGTGATTTGACCCAGAGCTTCAGCTTTGGAAGCACCGCTCGTAGAGGAGCGCATGAGCGGAGGCCAGCATGGGGTGCAGCTTGGCATTGGCACGCCCAGCGAGGGCTGAGGAAGTGTTGGCCGGAGTGGCCGGGAGCCCACAGGGGCCCAGCCCTGGGAGCCCAGGGTGCAGAGGACAGAAGCCCCCTGGGCAGGAGGAAGGAACGGTGCTGCAGAGCAGGTGGAGGAGAGCACGGGAGGCTGGAGCCTGAGGGGTGCTGGGGGCTCACGGTCTCTGCTCTCTCCTCAGTACGGCAAGAAGAAGCTGAAATACCTGCCTTACAACCACCAGCACGAGTACTTCTTCCTGAGTGAGTGCTGGGGCACCCCGCAACCACACCCGGACCCCCTTCTCGCCCCAGTGTGGCCCTCTGTCTCCCCTCCCACCTGACAACCTTCCAGACCCAGAAAGTGACACCAGACCTGGGAGAGGAGAAGGGACCACAGCAGCCATCCCAGGCAAACCCCACGTGGCCCATGATGCAGAAGGGACATGGGCCCAGACACCTGCCAAGGTCCCACACTCATGATCGCTGGGCAGGGTGCCGGCAGGTGCTGTCTGCTCCCAGCCCCCTCCTCGGGTACCGGGGCCCCGGCCGCCTCTGCCCAGGAGCTGCACAGCTGACACCACATTCCGGCTTCTGCCCCCAGCTCCTTCCCATCTTCCAGGCCCACCCGGGTGAGACAGGCCCTCTAAGCGCCTCTCCTCTCTCTCCTGCAGTTGGGCCACCGCTGCTCATCCCCCTATACTTCCAGTACCAGATCATCATGTCCATGATCGTTCACAGAGACTGGGTGGTGAGTCCAGGGGGCCCGGGAGTGTGGGGAGGAGGGCGACTGAGGCGAGTGGACCCTGGGGCCCTGCAGGGCCCCTGGCATCTCCTCCTGGGGTGGCTGCCTTGTCGCCCTCAGGAAGGGACTAGCTCTGAGGCTGCCAGGAGCCAGGGAGGCCATAGCACCCCAACCCTAAAGATCCCCCCACACAGGGCACCCACTGGGAGAGCCACGGCCTTGGCAGAGCTCCTCAGAAAGTTCCTGAAGGCAACGTATGAGCCCACCCATCCAAGGCTCTGCTCCAGCCATCGCCCTCCTGTGTCCCCGTGCGGCCCCTAAGACTCGGTGGACCGGGCCACACTGCACTCTGGTTGGTAAATGGAGAGCCGCCGGGCACTTAGTTTGCTGCAGCTGCATGAGAGAGTGCCACAAACTGAGTGGCGTTTCTGTTAAGCGACAGCATCGCATGTCTCGCAGCTCTGGAGGCTAGAGCCCGAGATCAAGGTGTCTGCAGGGTTGGTCCTTCTGAGGGCTCTGAGGAAGGATCTAGTCCAGGCCTCTCTCCCTGACTTGTGAATGACCATCATCTCGTCCCTGTGTCCCTCATCTTTCCTCTGTGTGTGCCTGTATCTGTGTCAGGTCTCCCCCTTTGTATAAGGACACTAATCCCAGTGGATTAGGGCCCGCCCTAATGACCTCATTTCCACTAATTACATCTGCAAGGACCCTATGTCCCAATAAGGTCCCGCTGTGAGGTCCTGGGGATTAAGACCTCAACATACTCATTTTAGGGGATGTGATCCAGCCCGTAACTCCAGAGAGAAAGGGACCCTGGAGAGGGCCGCGTGGCGTGGTGCACAGAGGTCCTTGGCTTGATGTAGATGTGAAGGCGTGGCTCTGTGGAAGAGGACGATGTGCCCGTGACGGGATGCCCTGGGTGGAGCAGTGACCCTAGGCAGAGACTGCTTTGGGCAGAGCAGGATTCCCTGGGGCGGGGACAGGGCCCCTGCCCTCGGGACCAAGCGGAGAGTCACTGAGTCAGTATTGCTGGTCTTTTTTAAAAAACCTAGTTTCATAAATGAAGATATTGAAACTCTAAGAGTTTGGGACTTGCCCAAGGTGACACCGAGGGGTGGGTCAGGCACTAGAACCCAGACCTCCCGATGCCACGGCCTGGATCCTGTCCCCACACCCCAACCACCACTGTCCATGTTTGTACAGCAATTGAAGCGCTTCAAAGTACTTTGTCTTACGTTCTCTCCTTGGCGTTATTGGCAAAGGTGCCTGCTGATTCTGCTAAGAGGGCCAGGCCTGGGACTCGGGAGCAGGTGGGGCTGTTTGGGGAGGAGGTGGGAGTCTGAGGTCTCTGCCAGCCCCGTGCTGGTAAAACCTGTACTACACTCTTCTAAGACACGCTCTTTTATCCGTACCCGCTGTGTTCCGGGAACGGTTAAGCACTGCCCCCTACGTCGTGTCATCTAACCCTGTTTTGCCAGCAAGGCAGGCACAGGCCAGAGGGAAGGAGTTTCTGGATCAGTTAAGTGGTGGAAATTGGAATCCAGGTCTCCTGCACCTGAGCTCACCTGGGCCCTGGAAGGGGTCACAGCAGAAAGGGACCGCGATGCTGCTGCCGGGGGTACTTGAATCTGCTTTCATGGCAAATGACTCCTGACATGAATATTTAATCCTTTTTTTATTTTTTAAACTGTGTTTGTTCCCTCAGGAACAAAGCATTACATAGGGACAGCGGGAAAGGGAATCAGACTTTGTACCTGAACCGGCTCAGGTGGCCCCGCCAGGGACATTTGATCGGGCCCCTCAGGGCAGAGCTCTCCCGCTGGGGAGTAGGGTTCAAGCTTGGGTTTCTAGTACAAAACTGTAGCTGACTGCAGCCAGGCATGGCGCCAGACCCAGCGCTCCCCTCAGGGGCCCACATGGGCAGAGGCATGCCCTGCGCTGTGGTTTTCTGATTCATGGTAACAGTGAGCTTGGGTGCCACGTGTGGCTGTGACCTGGGGCAGTGGTCCTCAACAGGCACAATTCTACTGAGCCACTTGGCAACATCTGGGAGACTTTTTTTTTTTTTTGGCCACGGCATGCGGGATCTTAGCTCCCTGACCAGGGATCGAACCCGTGCCCCCTGTAGTGGAAGCTCGGAGTCTTAACCACTGGACCACCAGGGAAGTCCTGGGAGACATTTCTGATTGTCACAACTCAGGGGGGGTGGAGAGCTGTTGGCCTCTAGTGGGCATCCTACCGTGCCCACGACAGCCCCCCAGAGCTGAGAATTATCCAGCCCCAAATGCCAGCCAGCGTTGCCAGTGGTTACATCCTGGGGATGTTTCCCAGGCCTCAACTTCCTGGAGGTCCGCTGTATCCGATACCACTTACTGCTCCTTCTTAAAATTCTCCGTGTCAGCTTCCAAGTGCCGCCTCTGCTGGTTCTCCTCCACCTCTGTTACCCTGCATCTCCTCCATCCCCTACCTGTGAAACCAGTGGTCCCACAGTCACGTATCGCTCCGCACAACAATACCTAAGAACGCACCTCCGTTAATATATACGTACATACTACTGCACTGCTTACGCACAAACACGGAATTAAAATGAATGTTTAGACCGCCTCGGTCCTGAGGTCTTGCCCTCTGCCCACCGCTGGCCCTTCGACTCCCCTCCGCAGCCGCTCCCCCCAACCCCTTCCTACCCCAGCTGATGGTACCCACGCCAGGGACCAGCCCAGATTCCTCATGACCAAGCAGTCCCCAGGTGGAGCTGTCCCTGCCTCTTAAATATTTCTGGAATCTGTTATCTCCTCCTCAGTGCCGTGGGTCCTGGTTTGGGCCTCTGTCATTTCATTCCTGAGCTACTGGAATAACCGAATCTCCCCACCTCCAGTTGGCGGGGATCCAGTTTAAGGTCCAGAAGGGACCATGTTCTTGTTTAAAGCTCTCAGTGGGTCTTCATTGCCGGCAAGGTAGAGGCCAGTCCCCCCAGGCGGACGTGACCTGGCCTTGGTGTCCCGCCTCCACCTCGAGCGCTTGGGCTGGGGTATGTGGAGCATATAATCTGTATGCAAACACAGCCCTTGCCCGGTCTTTTCTCTGGGCTTTTCTTCGTATTGTCATCATTCTGCAAACATCCATCCTACTGTTCTTTGCTTAGCTGACGTCCCGCATTTCCCAGCCCAGCACAGGCACCACCTCCTGATGGAGGCCTTTCCTAAATCAGGATCGGGTCGGGACGTCACGCCACACTCCCATCACCCCTGTAACTGTGTGTCCCCTTGCATATGATATTGAAGGGATCTCTGTATAAGTCTGTCCTTCCAGACGAGGGGCTCTGAAGGACTTCCTTTTGCCCCCAGCACCTAACTCGGTCCCTGACACAGAGAAGGCATTTACTGAGTGTTTGTGGAGCTTAACTGAACAGAGCTCGTTTGAAGGGTGAGTTTGCTGAGCAGATAAGGGGAGGAGCTTCCAGGTGGATGCAGCGAGACGCAGACGCTGCAGCGCAGCCTGGCTGTGGGAGATGGGCTGCGGATGAGGCCAGGTGGGTGGGCAGGCATGCGAGGGCCGTGCAGCTACTAAGGGGCTGGATTTTACCCTTTATCCCCCGGCGGGGAAGGAGGCCCGTGATGGCTTTGAGGATCGCAGTGGCGTGGTCCAGCTTGCATGTTAGGAAAGTCTCTATGGTAGCAAAGTGGTGCAGAGACCAGATTGGAGTCTTTAGAGCTCAGACTTGTGGACTGTGCTTATTGTTGCAACACCTTCAAGCCATGTAGAATCTCAGGGGGTGTGGGGGTGTTCTCTTCCCATCCTGCAGATGGAGGAACTGAGGCACAGCTCAGAAAATTACTTACAGCTACACAGAGTAGGGTGGAGCTATAATTAACAGCCAGCAGCCTGACCCGGAGCCTCTGCTCTCATCACTACCCTGCCGAGTGTCTGGGAGAAGTGATGAGGGAGAGGAAACAGTCAGTGCAAAGGCCCTGAGGTGGGAACAGGCTGGGTCAGGGTGGCTGAGAAGACAGTGGTCCCCAATCCCTGTGAGCTGATCTGGGTGGGATGGGAGGGCTTAGGGAAAGATAGAGTCTGCTTGGAGCTAAGATGGTCGCTCTGGTTGCCATGGTTACGGAGCCATTGGGGCAGCTGGGGGAGGTGCTTGCCCAGGAAGGGAGGAGAGCCGAGAGGAAGAGGGGCCAGGAGGAGAATCAGGTGTGGGAAGAGGGCCAGCAGTGTCAGAGGTTGCTGGGAGGGCCCAGAGGCGGGCGATGGATGGTGTCTCTGGCCTTTGTTGTGCTGGAGTGAATGTCCGGGAAGGAGACCCAGGTGCTGATGAGCAGTTTGTGAACCTGCAGGTGTCAGGGGTGCGTGCAGATGGTAATGCACCTTCAGAATCCTCGGGACCATGAAAGAGCTGCTGACCCCCGGCCCCTCCCCATGGCTGGCATCTGCTGGTCCCCATCCCTGTTTACTTCCCTAAATGCAGAGCTTGCAGCTCCCTTCCTGTTGCTAAAACACTCAGCATTTCCCTAGACATATAAAGACAGTCGTGCACACCCTGCACTGGCAGGCGTCGTGTCCTCCGTGGGCCTGGTGCCCAGTTTCACGGAGGCCTGTTGAGCTTCCTTGGCCCAGCAGTGAGAGGGAGGTGCTGTGTACACACACCTGTGGTCGGGAAGCCGTGCCGGGGGGCGGGCGGGACACTCCCACATCTACCTGTTTCTCTCCGCAGGACCTGGCCTGGGCCATCAGCTACTATGCCCGTTTCTTCATCACCTACATCCCTTTTTATGGTGTCCTGGGGGCCATCATTTTCCTCAACTTCATCAGGTGCCTACGCTTTGCTGGTTAATAATCCCCGGGCCCCTCGAGCACTGGCACTGATGGGGGCTTTGATGCGAGGCCCCCAAGAGGAAAGGCTCAGAGGTCCCCACTTCCTGCCCCGGCCCCTCACAGGGGCTGCACTCACTTCACCCCCCACCCGCCCTGGGCTGCGCGGGGTCGGGAGGGAGGCTCTGTTCCCACCGATTCCCCGGGCCCCGTGGAGACCGAGCACGCCGGGCTCCAGTGCTGAGCCGAGCTCGCTTCCAGGTTCCTGGAGAGCCACTGGTTTGTGTGGGTCACGCAGATGAACCACATCGTCATGGAGATTGACCAGGAGCCCTACCGTGACTGGTTCAGCAGCCAGGTGAGGGTGGCCAGAGCTGGCCACCGGGGCCCTGCGGAGCCTGGACCCGAGGTCCATGTCCTTGGTTCCCGGGAACGTGGCTGCCCAGTGGGCCCGGCGCCGTCCTGCGCTTCCCTGGGGCTGCCTGTGTCCTTCCGCTGGGAGGAACAGGGCTGGGCAAGAGAGAGTGGCGGGGAGCTTTTGGAGGGACCAGTGGGGAATCTGGGCAGGGCGGTGAGACCCCTGGGTAAGGCTGGGCCTCGTGGGAAGGAGACGGGGCCCTCTGTGCTTTGGCTCTTGGCCACTCATCCCCCTTCTCCCTGATAGCTGGTAGCCACCTGCAACGTGGAGCAGTCCTTCTTCAATGACTGGTTCAGCGGCCACCTCAACTTCCAGATCGAGCACCAGTGAGCGCAGGCGCGGGCGGGGAGGTGGGGGTGGGTGGAGGGTGGAGGCCGTACAGTGGAGGGAAGTAGCCACCAGCCTCCCCGGCAGAGGGCAGCAGTTGGGGACTACCTCTCTCTTCCCCAGTGAGGTCCCCCCACCGACCCTAGAGCGTATATCCACCCCAGCGCCCCCCCAAAGCCTGGAGAGGGGTTCTCCTGCCCTGGGCCACACGGTATAGTGACGCCCACCCCTGCACGTGTGGCTTGGCATCTTCCTTGGTCCCGTGAGCCTAGCAGGGCAGGTGATTGGTCCCTTTATTGCCAGGGAACCCGAGGCCCAGCCCTCCCCCTCCACATGCCAGCTGCCCCTGTGGGCACATAGGGAGAGATGGACGGGGTCCCCTGGGCCCGGCCAGCCTCCAAGTGGGCTGTGAGAGGAGGTGGGTGCTTCCTCACGCCCGGCCCCCCGCACTCTCCCCAGCCTCTTCCCCACCATGCCCCGGCACAACCTGCACAAGGTCGCCCCGCTGGTGAGGTCCCTGTGCGCCAAGCATGGCATTGAGTACCAGCAGAAGCCGCTGCTGCAGGCCCTGCAGGACATCATCAGGTAAGGGCTGGCGGGCACGGGTGCAGGCGCCCCTGGAGGTCGTGGGGCACAGCGGGGAGACTGAGAGGCATGTAGCTGGGACCACCCATGGTGAAGACGGGGTGACGAGAGGAGCCGAGGCCCTGCTGGCACTGGTGCCCCCAGCCGGCCCCTCTGTCGCCAGGAATTGCCTGGCCTCTGTGTGGGTTGGATGAGGACCTTCCCTTGGTCCTTCCACGGGGTGTCCCGGGGAGCCCTGAGCTAGCAGGCCCGCAGGCCCCTGGCTGAGAGCTGAGAGGAGGCACCCATGCTCCCAGCCCCCCGCTTCCTGGGGCTCCCTGGTCCCTGACTGTCCCTATCCCTCTCTCTTCCCAGGTCCCTGAGGCAGTCTGGGCAGCTGTGGCTGGACGCCTACCTCCACAAATGAAGCTGCAGCCCTCCGGGTGCCCATGGGGAAGGGGGACCAGGTGGGGATGGTGGCCAAAGGGAAGGGTGGGACTTGGTTCAGGGGGGTGTCATGAGGCTGTGGTACCTGCTGGCTCACAGACTCTGGGTTCGGTCTTTCCTGTTTTGCTCTCTGGTTTCGCTGCCTTTGCGCCTCCCCCCAGCACCCTCCCTCCTGGGGCCTGCCCGGTCAGCCCGGCTCTCCCCACCTAGGAGCAGAGCCAGGTGGCTGCAGCCTGGCCATTACGCTCTGCCCCTAAGCATCTGCAGACCAGAGGTGCACAGGTGCAGCCTGTGGCCCCCACCCCCTTGCACCTGGCCTCCAGGCCTCACACCGCCTTCTGTTCTCCCTCCGATGCTCTTGAGGTCTGCAGGGCTGGGTCCTAGCCAGCAGGACGGCTCCCTGAGCCTGCAAGCCTGGCTCCACCCTCTCTGATGGCCGCCCACCGTCTGCCCCTATGTGGGGTGGTGTGCTTTGTGCCTGGGTCTCCTTCCCACCGCCAGGATCGGTACTTGGGGCGTCCCTGCAGGCCCCACTTTCTCTTCAGAGGTCTTCAGCCCCTGGGCCCTGACGCCAGGCTCCCTGTGCCTGTAACGCAGCCAGCTCAGGCCTCGGGGCCCAGGGAAATGTCCTCCTGGCCCCACTGGAGCCCTCTGACCCAGGGCTCGAGCAGTTCCACCCTGCTGCCTCCCAGCTCCAGAGCCTGGGACTTTGGGTCCAAGGGGGCAGTGCCACAGATGGGCTTAGCAGAAGCAATGGCCAGGTCAGGGGTCAGCCAGCCTGTAGGCTCAGCCCTGTCCCCCCATCCCTGTTCAGATGTTTGTCCTGGTTGAGAGGCCTAAAATTCCGGAGCAATCAGACCCTTCCCCAGAGTGCTCCGTTAGCTCCCGGGCAGTGCCAGCCAGTCCCTGGCTGCTTGGCCCGTGCAGACTTGGGTCCCACAGGCTGCAAGCGGGCACTGGAGCCCGGGGGCTCATCCCAGCCCCTCCCCAGGTTGGGGCTGCCCGCATGGACACTCTCTTTCACCATCTTCTATGCTGTCTTGTCTTTTCCTGGTTTTTTAACCTTTTGCTACAGGATGCATTCTGACGGGGGCGGCAACGGGACTGGGCCATGTGACAATCTGCCTGTTACCAGCCGCCCCTCGCAGCCTCCCCAGGCCCCACAGTGGGTTGAGCTGGGCTCACTCACTGAGGCCACGGTGGCCCTGAGTGTCGGGAGGCAGAGAAGGAAGGAGTCCCGGAGGAGGTGACCCTGAGGAGCCGGGGGTTTGGGGGGGACCTAGTGGGACAAGGAGGGGTTGGGGCTGGAGGCCAGACAGCTGAGGGGACAGGAAAGTGAGAGGGGAGGGTGGGGAGCTTGGTGCCCCTGGGAGGATCCAGAGCCGCTGCATTTGGAAATTAACCCACTAACCATTATGTAGCTCCAGGGGAGGGCGGGACAGGAACCAGCCGCTGGCCAGCCAGGAGGGACCCGCCCTGGCTGGTGATGGACCTTCAGGTTGCCATGGCAACGAGGGTCCGCCTGAGGCCCTCCCACTGAGAACACACTGGCCAGAAGAGCCGCTGTCCCTCCCCTGGGGCAGAATGGATCCATAGGGAACTGATCTTAATTTTTATCATGTTGCTTCCCCACCCCTACATTTTTGGAAATAAATGAAGTGATTTTATTCTCACTTCCGTGATCAGCGCTGGCCGCGTCCTGCATGCTGATGCCGGGTGGGATGTCGGTGGAGGGTGGAGGAGGGGGCCCATGTTGCACTGGGAGCCCTTTCCCTGTGTCCACCCCTCCCCAGCCCCCTCCCGCCGCCACGCCTTTTCTCGGGAGAGGACTTCCTCTCCCCTGCCCCGCAGTGCACTCCAGGCCAGGAATTTTGGACAAATGGCCCAAATAAATGAGCCCTCCTTCCTCTTCCTGGGGGCTGGGGACTCTCCGCAGCTCCCACAAAACCACCACCACCGGAGTGAGGCTTTCCGGAAGGTCTCCGGGGGGCAGCAGGGGGCTGGCCCAGGCCGCCTCCTGACATCCTCATTCCCATCCCCCTCCTCCTTTAGGGACCACTTGTCTGCCCACAGGCCCACATCAGCTGGCTTCTGCTGGATTCCCCTCTACCCGTTTCTGGTCACTGTACCGAGCGCTGGGGGCAGAGAGTCTCAAGGGGCTGAGGAAAGCCCTGGGGACCAGATGTCTTGTGGCCGCTGTGCCCGTGCAGTGGCTCATTCAGTCCCCAAGCCCAGAAAGAGTCCACAGGAACGCGCCAGGGGCACTCGTACCGTTTTTACCTCCCAGTGGCTCCCACACTGCTCTCTGATGACCCTGCTCTGGGCTGGCTCAGCTGGCAGGTCAAGCTGGCTGTGCCAGGGGAGAACCAAGAGGTTCACGGGGGCCAGAATCCCAGGGGCTCCCCACCTGGCCTTGCGCCTCCTCCCAGCAGGGCTGGGGAGGCTCCACAGCAGACACTTGCCCTCCCTCTCGCTTTGCCTATGACCTCAGTATAGCCGGCAGGGACAGCCAGCTGATCCAGGTAGGGGGTGTGTGTGATTCCCCAGTGGGCACAGACTGTGGAGTAGGACCTAGGATTCCAGAAGCCTCGAGCCAAGAGGCAAAGACCCAGCCCTGGCTCACTGAGTGGCCTTGGGTGAGTCCTTTGCCCGCCCCAGCCTTCAAGGCTGAAGTCTCCCCATTTGTACAGAGAAGGCAGTGGGCTACAGAGCTCCAAGGATGCTGTCATCTCCCAACACTGAGCCCTTGGCCTCGCCCTGCCTGGACACCCACCAGAAGCCTTCAAATCTGGGAGACACTGGGGAACAGACCTTTCATCCTTCTTACCTGTGCCTGTGTTCTGCCTCCTACCTGGGCTGGGCCTCGCACCCTGGCTCGCAGGATGGTAGAGTACACACACACCTCTGTACCCCTGCCAGCTGTAAGTCCAGCATCCCTCACCAGTGACAACCAGGATCCCAGGAGGGGGAGGAGAGTGGTGGCTCTGAGGGCATCAGGTCGATGGGCACCAGGTCGACGGGCACTTGGCCCAGGTTGATGGGCACGTGGATCTTCTGTGACTTCTCCCCCCCTCCAACTCCCCACCTTGCCCTGATGTATTACCTTTGGGGTAAGAAACTGGGGACACCCATACGTGCTCTCTGTCCAAGCGCCCCTCCTGTCCCCAGAACCTGCTGAGGCTCTTGCCCAGCCCAGAATCGTGGGTTTGTGATCCCCACCCCTTGCCAAAGTCATGACACCCTAACGTGCAAGGCCCTGAGTGGTCACAGGACCAAACCTCCATTCACAGGTGAGGCTGAGGCCAGAGGGACAGGACTGGCTTGAGGGCACTCGGCGCAGCAGCTGAAGCCCGGCTCTTCACCCTGCACTCCGCCTGGCGTGTCCTTCACCGCCGCCAGGGAAGGGCCATTTCCCAGACCATGGGCTCTTCCCATCCCATCAGGCCAAACGTCAGACTGCTCCTGAGAGGCCCAGCGGCTGGGTGGACGGGGTGGAGACACGCAGGGAGTTAGTCCCTGTGGAGGGGATAAGAGCTCACCCATGGCAGGTGGCTACCCTGATAAGGCTATCAGCTTTGTGGGTGGCGTGGACATGTGCTGGGCACCGGGCCCAGAGGAGGGGCTGGCAGAGCAGCCTGTGGACCTGGAGCCCCAGAGGTGGTCACTGGCTTGACAAGTTCCTCAGGCGTCCAGTGGGACACTCAGACCCTCTTGGCCCACTGGGAGGAGAGAGGAGGCCTTTGGTGGGAGGGGCAGGGCGGAGGTGGCAGCCACCTAGACTGGGCACAGACGGCCCTCAGGAGTGACAGGCTACTGCTTGTGTGACACAGTGCCTCGGGGACTCCTCAGCTGTCCCAGCCACGCCGTCCCTGGAGAGGTGTGCCCCTCTGGACAGAACGCAGCTGCTCACCCCTGGTCTGAGTCTGAGATGGAAATGATTAGCTGTGGATCCAGTAGGGTACCTACACCATCTATGAAGAAACCGAGGCCTGGAGGGGGAAGGCAGGGCCCAGGCAGGTCTGGAACTACTAGCCCGTGCATAAACAGAACAAGAGAACACCTAGCAGGCTAGGACTTAAAGATCATGTCTCTACTGTCCTCTGCTATTATAAATACATTTCTTTGAGTTTTGAAGGCATTTGGGTCTTTCTTCCAAATTATCTGGTTTAAGAGCAAGTATCCAGGAGGACTAGTGACAGGTACCAGGGGCTTGGAAAGGGCCAAGGAGATGGAGGCAGCCAGGTGCTCCGGGACGTGTGTGGGGGAGGGGTGGGGCGGGAAAGACCCACCACCTGTCCAGTCACATAACCTACCAGCTGCTCCCAACGTTACAGGCAGGGGCTGGGTCTTGTGAATCTCCTTTTCCCCCATCTGCCCAGGCCAACTCACAGAAGACTCTGATTAAATGCTGGTTGATTGAAGGGGGCAAAAGGCATGGCTTCCCTAAGGAGTTTTGCTTCTCCTCTGGGCCCAAGACTGCAGACTGTAAAGCAGGGCCACGGCCTTTCTTAGAGTTTCCGCCAAGGCCCTTCCCTCTCTCCTTGTACAGACCCAGCCCAGGCCCCGTGACTGCATAAGAAACCTATAGACATAGAAGGGGGAACTCAACTAGGGAGAGGGGTGGTTGACTTGTCCTCAGGGGTTCCAGCATGGGGGACAGAGAGGGACAAGGGCAAAGATGACCCCCCAGTGAAGGATTTCAGGCAATAGGGAGTGGGGTGGCTAACTGAGGCCAGAGGGCCTTCCCAATGGTCTTTTCAGCAAGTTACTAGGCAACTACCCATTTGCAGTTGTGAGGGCCCACTGCCCTCAGCCACCACCAGGGGCAGCACGGAGCTCGGCCTGCCCCACATTGGTGCAGATACTCCAGGTACCTCTGGGGGGCGTTGCAGGCTCAGCGTTCCCGCTGGGTGGGCACCCGCTGTCCCTGAGTCTAGTGTGTTAGCATTTCCCTGATAAGGGCATCAGAGTCACTGCAGGAAAGGCACTGACCATCTGCCCAGGGGGATTGCCATCCCAGGGCCCACAAGGCACCAGGAGTCAGCAGGTGACCACAGGAAGAGGGACTCCCACAAAGAGAACAGCCTGTGCAGGGGCCCTGGAAGTGGGACTTGCCCTACACACAAGGATTTGTTCTCAGGGCAGGAAGTACCTTTCAAGGACAAAACAGGCTTGGAGGCAGCCAAGTGCTTTTCTCAGGTGAGAGCAGGTGATGGCCCCAGGGCCATGGACTCTGTGCAGAACATTTTAAAAATAAAGTCTAAGCCCTATTGCTGGAGCCCCTAAGCAAAGAGCCCTACATAGCATCCCTTTTTTTTTTTCCAAAGCATCCCTTTGATCTTCCATCACCCTAGGAGGTCATGCTATTACTCAAAGAGATTGCATAACTTCCCCAAGGTCACAGCCCAGAGTCCAGGCAGAGGCAGGTCTTTCCCTTGGCTGCCTGATTCCAGAGAAGAGGGGGTGGAAGCTGTGTGGAGGGGGTCAGGGTGGGGCTGGGTGGTCCCTGGAAAGACTGGACAAGAATTGCGGTACCTGCACCTCTTCCACCTCCTGTAGGGAACCCAGTCTGGGGCCACGGGAGCCCAGACAGAGTGGGGAGCAATCCTGCAGCTGGTGGGGAGATGGCGGCTCCCACTCCAGAAAGTCCCTCAGAGAAATTCTAGCTCAGCATTTCAATTTTTTTGTTTTTTAAGCTGCTGACATTTCTTCAAATGAAACCTTCTGCTCAGCTTGGAGCTGCCGAAGTGTGTGTGTACTGGGAGCGGAGGAAGCCCTTCTTCCCACCTTCAGGAAGCCCCAAGAGGCAACTCAAATCCCTCCCCAGAAGTGTCCAAACACCACAGGCCCAGGCCAACCACACCCATCTTCCAGATGAGGAGCCCAAGGCTTATTAGTGAAGGACAGCGCTGTGCTCTCAGACTCTAGGGACGGAAACAGCCCCTTCCCAGGGGTCCCGCCTGAATGGTTCACTGCAGGCAAGCACCTGGCCCCAGGCAGGCACTGGGGGGATCCGGGATCACCTCCTGAGGTCACTGAGCATGGTCAGCTGCACCTCCACAGGTGTGATGCCAAGTGTGGGTTGGAGATCAGCAGGGGACCCACTGCCCGTGGTCCTCTGAGGCCCCTCAGCGCTGAGGCTGAGGCTGCAAGAAACCAGTGCAGGTCCAGGACAGGGGTGCCTCTTGCGCCCCCCGGGGGCGCCTGCAGACATGGCGCTCAGCCCTGAGGCCCCATCTGCTGCCAGCCCCTGTCCCACTGTGCAAAGGAGTAAAGTGAGGGGAGCCCAGCATGATCTGCCAAGGTTGCTGGTGAGTGGGTGAAGAACAGGAAGGAACCAGGCCCTCAGGTGACCTGAGCCCAAGGCAGATGCCAGCTCCCTGACCCAGAGCGGAGCGCAACTCGGAAAGCCACCACCCACCACTACCCCCTCGCCCCACCAAGACCCTGATGGCCGAAGGATCTGAACTCCAGCTCCAAAATTCATGCGAATTCAATACTCTACTCCGTAATATATCTGGGTTTGTTTTTATATAAAAATAACCTTTTTCCCTAAATTTTTGCGCTAGGAAAACATGCCATGCTCACCGTGTGGTTTTATATACCGTGCCCCCAGCCCTGGTCCCGTGGGGTCTAGAGCCATGGCCTGAGGGGCGTGGAGCAGGCGGGGAGGGGGCCCAGGACGGCGGGCAGGGTCCTCAGGCTGAGGCAGGGCAAGGTGGGGGCAGGTGGGGGAGCCCGGCTGGGTGGCTGGGTGGCGCTGGGGCCCTGGGTGCCGCTGCCTTCACTGGTGGAGGTAGGCTTCCAGCCACATGTTGCCAGACTTCTTCAGGGACCTGGGAGGCGGGGGGCAGGAAGAGGTAAGGGACTCAAGTGCAAATATTAACCCCTTCCCCCCACGATGAGGAGTGTGAGTAGAGATGTCCCCGTTCCCCGGTGAGTCCCTGTCCCCTGGGGCAGGCAGCTGGGTGGGGCTGGAGGGGAGGATTGGGAGAGGAGGCTACATGCTCATTAACTGGAGCGGGACCTAGGCCTTGAGTCGGGAGGGGGGCAGCCAAGGCCAAGTCCAGGCAGGAACCAGGGTGGGCCAGCTCTCTCTGTTGCTTCCTCCTGCTGAGCCCCGCTAAGGCTTGGGATCTGCCCACCAGGAGCCTGACATCAGGCAGAGGAACCAGAAACATCAAGAACTTGCTAGGAAACCCTATGCCAGGTGTCCTAAAGGGGCCATGCCAAGTGGCAGTGGCCCCAAGGATTGGGCTGGGAAGGGCCATGAAGAAGTAGGCGGGTCTGGTGGCGCAGCGGTTAAGAATCCACCTGCCAGTGCAGGGGACACGCGTTTGAGCCCTGGTCCAGGAAGATCCCACGTGCCGCGAGCAACTAAGCCAGCGCGCCACAGCTACTGAGCCGGCACTCTAGAGCCCGCAAGCCATGACTACTAAAGACCGCGCACCTAGAGCCCGTGATCGCAACAATAGAAGCCACCACAGTGAGAAGCCCGCGCACTGCAACGAAGAGTAGCCCCCGCTCACCGCAACTACAGGAAGCCCACACGCAGCAACAAAGACCCAACACAGCCAAAAATTAATTAATTAATTAAAAAAAAAGAGAAAAAGGAGAAGTAGGTGTTCCAACACCAGTATAGAAGGAAGGGCATCCAAGTAAAGGGAACAGCATGTGCTAAGGCACAGAGGTGGAAGAGCTCTGGCTGAGAATCCGGCCTCTGTTCCCCACGGCCAAGGCTACCATCAGGGCCAAGCCATGTCATCCCTGGACAGCTGCAGGAACCCCCACTCTGTTCTTTCTGCCCCATCAGTACATTCCCACAGCCAGAGCATCTTTCCAAAATCGTGCCCCTCCTCCACTCACAGCAACTCTCCCACTCACCTAGCACACTCCTGCCTCAGGGCCTTTGCACGGCTATTCCTTTGCCCCAAATCTGCTTCCCCTAGATTTCTCCATGGCCAGCCCTCTCCCCTCCTCCCCGTCTTGCTCACACATTGCCTTCTTAATACCACCCACCGTGCCACCCCACTAAAAATTGCAACCCTGCCTGCACCACCCAGTCCCTCTCCTGCCCCCACCCTCAGGTTTTGTGGTTTTGTTTTGTTTTTTGCCGAAGCACTTCTCCCCTTCTCACATTTTCTGTAATTTACTTATTTTAACTGCCTTTTTTCTGTTTCCCCCGCTCAGATGTCAGCTCCAGGAAGGCAGGGATGTCAGCCTGTTTTGCTCACTGATATATCTGTAGCACCAAGGACAGGGCCTGGGCCTATGGTAGGTGCTCCCTAAACCCTGGCTACGTGGGCGGACCCTGGGAAGGGAGGTCACGGGCTGAGGGCAGAAAGGCTGATCGGAAAGGCCTTGGATGCCAGCTTCTACAGAGGCGCCCACGTGAGCTCAGAGAGCCAGGTGGGTGCTCAGGACGGGGCTGACCAGGCCCAGGGTGGGCAGGGGCCCCCAGGGAGCCACCGTGAGCAAAGGACCCTTACCCGATGATGTCCACCAGGGCGGTGAGGAAGGGCTTCACCTCGTAGCTGAGGCCGTGCTTGGCGCACAGGGCCTTGACCAGCGGGGCCACCCTGCGGTAGTTGTGCCTCGGCATCGTGGGGAAGAGGCTGGGGGCGGGGAGGGCGTGAGCCGGCACCCCCCCCACCCATCGCCCCCGGGCCCCGCTCACCACCCCTCCCGGGCCCTCCAGGAAATCCAGGGCTCACGTCTCGGCCTCCCTGGGGGAAGACTGGACAGAGAGGCTCAGGCCTCACTCCCACCCCCGTGGGCCCCCGGGCCCGCGCTCACTGGTGCTCAATCTGGAAGTTGAGGTGTCCGCTGAACCAGTCCAGGAAGGCGGAGGGCTCCACGTTGCAGGTGGCCGCCAGCTGCCAGGAGCGGGCGGGGCACACGTGAGGGGGCCGACACGGAGCCCGACCCCGCGGCAGCCCCGTCAGCGCCCCCCTGCCTCTCCGCTGGGGCCCGCCTCTGCTCCCCACCTGAGAGCTGGCCCAGTCCCGGTGCTTCTCGTGGCCGATCTCCTTGGGGATATGGTTCATCTGGGTGATCCACACGAACCAGTGGCTCTCCAGGACCCTGTGAGGGGAGGCCCAGGCGCTACCCCGCGTCCAGCTGACCACGCAGACCTGGGCCTCGGCTTCCCCATCTGTGCTACGGGATTGCGGCAACCCCTCCCCGCTAGTGTTTAAAGCAGCTGAGTGGTGCAGGGGCCATTGCCAGGCTGCCAGAGTTGCCCTACTCAAGACGGGGGACACCCCCGGGGCCGCTTCCCTGAGGCCTGCCACTCCCAGGATCTTGCCACTCGACAGCCCAGGGAGACAGTACTGTCCCCGTTCTGCAGATGGGGACGTGGAGGGCTGAGGTCAGGGGCCCCTGCCGCCCGTGTGTGAGCTCCCCACACCCCGCCATGCCAAACCTGGCCATACCTGACAGCCACAAAGAGGAACAGCGCCCCAGGAACACCGTAGAAGGGAATGTAGGAAAAGAGGAAGCGGGCGTAGAAGCTGGCGGCCCAGAGCAAGTCCTGTAGAGGAGGGAGGAGGAGGGCAGAGGCCTCGAGGCAGCCGGGAAGGGGAGCTGGGTCACCCTGGACGGCACGTCACCGCCCCTCTCTGGGCCTGGGTGTCTCAGCCAGGTAAGTGGGTAGGATCCCTGCCCTGCCAGCCTCAGGGGGCTGACCACGGAGGTGAAGGTGCTGTGCAGGGGTGCGGGCTGAGGTAAGCCTTGCCCGGGAAGACAAATGCCTGGCAGAAGGGGCCCAGTGGATCCCTAGCCCCAGGGAGGACACCCCACCGTGAGAGCCCCACAGCACGCCCTGTGCATACGCCCGCTCTCCCCCTGCAACCACACACAGGCACACACTCACGCCCCCTGCGCGGGTGCACACGCCTACCGCACCATCACAGGCACACCTGTTTGCGCTGGTTGAAAGGGGCTGCCCCCTGACGCCCCACCTCCTGCCACCACAGCTGTACGCCCAGGGGACCCGAACGGGGCCCCCACTCACCATCCACTGCATGCACACCAGCATGTACGCCAGGTTTTCCACCTCGAAGTTCACCAGGGTGAGCAGCGGCGGGCCGACTGCAAGGAGGGGCGTGAGAGGGCTCAGGGGTGGGGCGGGGCACAGGGCTGGGGGCGGGGCTCTGCTCCTCCAGGAAGGCCAGCGGCACTTGGCGCTGGTCCCATCCTGCTGGGATGAGCCCGCATCACCCACAAGGCCCGGTCCTCACTCATTCCCTCCGTGTCTGAGCCTCTCCAGGCTGGTCCTCGCCCCGCCACCTCCTGTGCCTCTTCAGCAGGTCGGCACCAGCCTTATACATCCGCGCCCTTTAATCCTCACCTTGTTGCCCCAACGATTGCCCTAGAGCTCTGGCTCGCCCTGCGGTGAGGGTAGGAAAGAACTCTGAAAGCTCCAGGCAAGACTGTGGTTGCTCCCTTCTGCCGGAAGGTACCCCAGGCAGAGGGAAGGGCTGGGGCAAAGGGCTGGCGATGGAAGTCGGCATGGGCTGCAGGCTAGGGCCACCAGAGAGAGGCCGGGAGAGACCTGGAGGTGCCGTGCTGAGGGGGCTGGAAGCGTCAGGTGGACCGTGCAGGCCCCGGCATGGCTCCCACCCCCAGGGGGACAAGCGGACACTCACTCAGGAAGAAGTACAGGTGCTGGTGGTTGTAGGGTAAGTATCTGCGCTTCTTCTTGCCGTACTGTGGGGACAGGCAGCCGTTGGGAAGGGCGGCTCTCCAGGCCCTCCTTGTCCCAGGCAGGGTCAGGGGGCCAGCTGGGGCCCAGGGGCCAAGGCAACTTTGGATTCTAGCCAACTGGGAAAGGGGGAAGGGGTACCCCCAGAGCAGGGGCTCAGCCTGGAGCTACAGTCGGGGGCTGGGTCAGGGGCTGGGCCACAGCAGGGGGTTCAGGGACTACCAGTTCCCCTCTGCTGCAGGCCCAGCCCGAGCGTGTCCCCCATGCACCTCGACAGACGACTCCCCCAGAAGGAAGACGGGCGCCACGGTCACATCCGGGTCCTTGTGGAAGATGTTGGGCTTGGCGTGGTGCTGGAAGTGGCGGAAGTTCCACCAGTGGGCAGAGAAGCCCTGCAGGGGAGGGGGCTCTCAGGAGTGGGGCCAGGCCGCGCCCCCCTCTCCATGGCAACCACACACTTGCGCAGACCCAGTGTGGCCCCCCCACTAAGCCCCTGGCTGCCCACCACCTGCCCCCAGCCTCACCTTCAGCTGCCCCATCACAAACTGCTGGGCCACGTGGTTCCACCGGGACTTCCTGAAGATGGAGGTGTGGCCCAGATCGTGCTGCAGACACCAGCTCTGGGCCTGGGGAGACGCAGGGTCAGGAGCCGAGGCAGGGAGCCGCCTGGGGCCCAACCCTGGGCCCCGGCCAGCCCTCCCAGCTCGCAGGGCACCCCCAAAGCTGGCACTCCACTCTAGACCCTAGTAGGCCAGTTTCCTCGGGAGGTCCAGGGGCTGCGGGTCTGTCATGGAGCTGTGGGCGGCAGCCGTCCAGCTCCCAGCCGTGGGCTCCCTCTGGGCTTATTAAGTAAAGAGCTTCCTTCGCATATTTAAACTGTAGCTTGACCCACAGATACACACTTATGGGACTGGTCATTCATTCATTCATTCATTCAGCAAGTATGTCCCGAGTGTCCATGTGTGTCAGGCCCTGTGTCTGTTGGTCAGTTTATGTGTCTGCAAGACAGCGCTGGGGTCACCTGGGAGACGGCCAGGATGAGGGCGGCCAGGGTGCTGGGCACCCAGCCGGGGCCGAGGAGGTAGATGACGAGCCAGGCGAGCATCTCCATGGCCAGGATGTGGCCCAGCAGGAAAGCGAAGAACGTGGGCTTGGCCTCAAACAGCTTCATGTCCTCGACCGCCTGGCGCAGGGCTCGGAAATCCTCGATCAGCTGGGCCTGCCACGGCGGCACGGCCAGTCAGCCGAGGAAGCAAGGGAGGCCCCAGGCGTCCCCGGAACCCCCCCAACAGCCACTCCTCCCAGCGTCAGGCCCAGTGGGTCTGTGGCCGAAGGGGACGGAGGGACCAGAGTGCCCAGCCTGGGGTGTGAGCTGGGTTGCTGGCTGGCGGCAAAGGCTCCTCCGCCACCCACAAAAGGTGTGGGGTACCTGAGAAGCAGGGAAAACCCCGAGAGTGCAGCTCATCAAAATCCTCATCATAGATGGGGATGCAGAGCCCAGAGCAGGGAAGGGGCTTGCCTGGGGTCGCCCGGCAAACGCTGGTGCGGGTGTCCCTACAGCTCTGCCTACAACTGTCTGCCCAGGAAGGGACGGCAGACCCAGCCTTGGCCCCAGGGCCCCTTGGGATAATTCGAATGAAGCTGCCACTGGCAACGCCTTCCATCCCCTCCAGCCCCCCCACTGGGGGCTTAGCCTCCACCGGGGCCCTTCTCACATTCTGGGGTCCATCCTGGCTGGGCTCCTCCGGGGCCAGCTCTCCAATCAGCAGGGGCTGCAGGAACTTGCGCACAAAATTGAGGTCCTGGTGGAAGGCGTGGAAGGCATCCTGAGGGAGAGCAGACAGTCAGGTGGACAGACAGACGGCTGGAGTAGCACCCAGAGGCAGCAGGCAGAGACAAAGTGGAAGGGCTGTTGATGCAAGGGCAGAGCAGACAGACGGACAGGCAGGCAGGAAGGCAGGCAGTCCGCTGGTGTTTCAGCCGTCATAGAAATAGGACCACACGGGTCAGCCTTGCCTGTGAGCCCTCCCTGGTCCTCCCCAGGCCTTGGGTGCCCCAACAGACACCCCTCGCCTGCCAGGATCCAGCTGTTTCACGCCGCCATGGGGCCCTTCCCCAAATTCGGTCGGGTATTTTAAAATCTGGACTAACAGGGGACTTCCCTGGTGGTCCAGTGGGTAAGACTCTGTGCTCCCAATGCAGGGGGCCCGGGATCGATCCCTGGTTGGAGGAACTATATCCCACATGCACGGCGCAACTAAGAGCCCGCGTGCTGCAACTAAGACCCGGCGCGGCCACAATAATAAATAAATAAATAAATGTATTTTTTAAAAGTCTGGATTGGGGCTTCCCTGGTGGCGTGGTGGTTAAGAATCCGCCTGCCAATGCAGGGGACACAGGTTCGAGCCCTGGTCCGGGAAGATCCCATGTGCCACGGAGCAACTAAGCCCGTGCGCCACAACTACTGAAGCCCGCATGCCTAGAGCCTGTGCTCCGCCACAAGAGAAGCCACTGCGATGAGAAGCCTGCGCACCGCAACGAAGAGTAGCCCCTGCTCGCCGCAACGAGAGAAAGCCCGGGCGCAGCAATGAAGACCCAATGCAGCCAAAAATAAATTAATTAATTAATTAATTTAAAAAAATAAATCAGGATTTACAGAAAGTTCTCCCTGGAAGACTCTGATTCCTTTCCTGAAAGGGTTTGACTTTTCCAAAAAGATGACTGGGAAGCTTTCTTGAAATCATATGCTTTTCTACTGGGTCACAAACATCAGATTAATCACCTTTCACACACACAAGCAGTGGGTAAAACGTGGGTGAGGAAACTTGCAATTGACGACCACTGGGCCACCGGGAGAAAAAAAAATCAGTCGAGGACCACACAGCCCGAAGATGCTCAAACAGTTAAACTCGCTTGATTTTAAAAGCAGGAGTGGAAAATAAAAGTTTTTTAAACAGTAAGTTAAATAAACAATCTAACATTCCTGTGATTCTCTGTCATGGGGGCAGGGTGCAGAGCAGGAGAAGGGGTTGGAGGAAGAGAGCGACCCCAGGAAAGATAAAGGGCTGTGGAAAGGGACCGGTCAGGAAGTGACCCCGACCTCTAGCACCGGGCAGTTCTGAAGTGTGAGTAAACTTGAACTTCACGCTTGGGACTCACTCAGTCTTCCTGATCTAGCCCTGGTGTCACTGGCTCATTGCTGTTCACAGCTCTTCAACCCATTTTTATCTTTGCACTTTCGGAGACTCTCTCTGAGAGAGCCAACCCCCAGCCGGCCAGCAGCCTGAACTGTGGAAGCCGTGCCTGGAGTAGTGGCGGGTCCCCTTGGGCCAGGGAAGGTGACTGCTGGCTGCTAGTGAGCCTAGCAGTGCCTGGTGGGTGTTAAAACAGCAGGGCCCCTGTCCTCACTTCAGGACATCCCACACCGTCCCATCCCCGGGGACAGAAACACCTCAGGCCCCTCCAGCTCCCACCTGAAGGCCACCCCTGCAGGATTCACCCGAGGGGTCCCCTTTCTTGCTGCCTGCTCTCTTACTGGCGCAGGGCAGTCTGAGGACCTGGGGGCTCAGAGGATGTAGTTTCTGGGATAACCTAGGCCCTTGGGAAGGCTGACTTGGGGCCCCTCCGTGGAGCTCATAATAGGGGAAGGGGTTGTATAGGTACAGACCTCACCCTCATGACGGAAGAGCCTTGTGGAGGGGCATCGCCCCTGGGGTGGGGGGAAGCTGGCCCCACAGGAAGCTGCCCGGGCGCTGGCCTACTGGGGAGCCGCGGGAGCGGCACTGGCTGGGGAGCTAAGAGGAAGATTGCTCTTGTGGTTGGTTGACCCCGCTTACCGTGACCTTGAGCGAGTCTGTTCTCCTGCCTGGAACTAGGCAAGTCCAGGGGGAACATCAAAGGGGCGCGCCCCCAGGGCCTTTTGGGCTCTGGACTATAGAGCACTAAGGTTTTTTTCTTTTTATTTGTAGTCAAACACACATAAAATTGACCATCATCACCATTTTGAAGTGTACAGTTCAGTGGCATTAAGTGTACTCACACTGTTGGGCAACCATCACCGCCATGCATCTCCAAACCTTTTTCATCTTCCCCAGTTGAAACTCTGTCCCCATGAGACCCTAGCTCACCATTTCCACCTCCCCCCGGCCTCTGGAAACCACCGTGCTGCTTTCTGTCTCTACGAATTGACTCACAGAAACTTCCCTGGCGGTCCAGTGCTTAAGACTCCGCGCTTCCACTGCAGCGGGCGCGGGTTCCACCCCTGGTCAGGGAACTAAGATCCCACCTGCTTCGAGGTGCGGCCGAAAAAAGAACAATTGACTCGTAGAAGAGGAATCATACAGTATTTGTCCTTTTGTGACGGACCTGTCACTTAGCATCGTGTCTTCAAGGTTCATCCATGTGTGGCATGTCAGAATTTCCTTCCTTTTTAAGGCTGAGCGAGCGCTGACTCTGATTACCTCTCGTTTTCTTTGAAACCGCCCTGGTGGCACATAGAGGCACACGGCATGCTACAAAGAGCGTGACACCAGAGGTGCACACGTGTCACGGAAGTGCAGTGCCTTCAGGGTGCGCCTCCACGCGTGCTGACACCACCACCGACCCACTAAGGCTCCCAGACACGCTTGGGAATACGCGCACAGGCAAGGCCACAAGAACACCCAGACAGACACGGCCTGGCGCACACAGACGCACAGAGCAGACGTGTGTGCGGTGGCTCCGGCCCCAGGCTTCCCTCTCTCCCAGCCCCGCGCTCTCACGACCTCTGTGTCTGTTCCGGGGCCGCCCCGGCGCCCGGCCGACCTCAGATGCTCCAGGGCCATGCTGAGGAGCTGCGGGAGCAGCTCTCCCTCCCCAACTCCTTTCCCTTGGTCCTGATTCACCCAAGCCAGGCCTGGAAATGCCCTGAAGGAGGACAGAGCCAGGCCTGCCCGAGGGACCCCCAGCCAGGCATGTCCTTTGCACTGAGGACGGAAGTTGTGCGCCCCCTCAGGTCCGGGCAGGGACATCCCAGAGCTGGTGGACAAGCCTTCCGCTGGTGGGTGGGAAAGCGCGGGGCTGTGCCAGGTCCTCGGATAGCAGCTCGGGCTCCTGGGGCTGGGTGGGCACTGCTGAGCCTACGCTTCTTGCAGTCTGAGTACCAACAAGGTGGGTCCCTGGCCGCAGACCAAAACCTCAGCAAACAGCTTTTCCTGGAACATTGGCTGGGGCCATGTGACTCAGTCCTCTTTGGCCTCTGTTTAAGGATTCAGGAGCTGGGCAGAAGACTCAGAGAGGTTGAGCCACTTACCCAAGGTCACACAGCTCCATTTGATGGAGGTTGGACCAGAACTTGGTCTGACCGTAAAACTGTGCTTGTGGCCACTCGGCAGTAGCCCCAGGGTGGCCACTCCTGGTCAGAGGGAAGGCAGTGGGTCTCCTAGGTGGAGGGAAGGGGCCCTCGTCACGAGGCTGGTCACCATCCCGAGGAGCCAAGGATCTGGCTGCTCGGAGACCGGGCTGTGGGGGTCGGGACGGTGGTCCTGGTGCTTCTGGGGCTGCACTGACCAAGCTTCAGTGTACTGCAGGAGGCCCCACCCCTGATGCGCCTGGAAACGTCCTCCCAGGGGCATAGGTGCAAACTTTGTGACCCTCCCCCACGGGGATGGCAACTGAGGCCTCTCACGGGTTCTTGGAACAGAGTTGGGTGAAACTTGTAGAATTCAAACAATGTCTCTAAACATAAGCTGCGGTTGACAGGGACAGGCCCTTGTTCACAGGGGTGGCCTCAGAGCCCTGCACAGAGCTGGGGCAGGATGGCAGGTGTGCATAAGTGGGCAAGGAGCTCAGGCGTCTGAACCATTTTGCCCGTGAGGGAACAGAGGCTCTGGCCTGCCCAGGTCAGAGTTCGTAGTGGCAGAGCTGGGATTCGAATCCAGGTCTACCTTCTGTGACGTCCCTGCTCTCCCAGGACAGAGCTCCCACCCAGCCTTGCTTCAGTCCCTGGAAGCCTCAGAGCGGCTCCTGCCCTGCCCCCAGCCCCGCCTTGAACTCCAGGTAGCAGCTGGTGAAGGGTGGGAGTGGGGAGGCTCGGGAGCCAGCCTGCAGGGGATGGAATCTGAGCCGCCACTTAGGAGCTGAGCCCTGGAGACACAGACAAGGTCGCACCCCCTCTCCATCCTATATTTTTTCAGTAATCAGGAACCACAAATACCCATCTCGTGGAGCTGCTGGGAGGACTGAGTCAGTGCAGGCAGAGCACTTAGAAGGGGCCTGGTGTCCCGTGAGATTCAGGCCCGCAGGCAGGAGGGTGGAGGTGCGCCCTGCTGGTCACTGTCCTGGCCAGCCTGAGGCTAGGAAACAGGAGGGGCTGGTAGCCTCCTTCCACCCCAGAGATAAGGTAGGGGCGGGGAGCATTTCTGGTCACTTCTCCAAAGAATCTGGAATGTTCCAGATCAGGAAGGGGGTAGAGCAGGGAAGGAAGCAGGGCTGCTGGGGGCTCAGGTGGTCTGGGTCTGCTCCTCTTAACCTCAGCTCAGGAGGCAGCAGGGGGTTGTGAGGATGGGAGAGTGGACACACCCAGGAATTTCTTCCTCCCTCACTCTCCTGGGGGGGAAGATAAAGCAGGATCTCACGCCCAGGTCAGATGCTCCTTCCCATCCTCTCCCTGGGTCTCCTCACAGGAGGCCAATGGGGAGGCACCATCAGTATCCCCATTTTATAGATGAGGAAACTGACGCCAAAGGGCACACAGCCCTGAACATGAGCATCAACTCCCGCTGGAGCAGCAGAGCCCAGCTCAAGGACGGATGTCCTCAGGAAGTTGCCCCTGTCCCCCCAGCACCCCTGGTGTCCCTGGTGACAGGTGTGGTGGTGGTGGTGGGGTTCCTCCATCCAGCACCCTTGGCCTCACAGGTGTCACTGACCCCGCGGTGGCCTGAAGTGGCCAGGCCCTCTGGCCCCGGGTCCTCTCTCCACCACTGAGCTCTGGCTCTTTCCCGCTGCTGTTTCCTGAGAAACCCATGGCTGCCACTTGGGCATCCTTGGGAGGAAATGCAGAGGGACTGCCGGCGTGCTTAGGATACTAGCATCCCCACCCCTGCTCCCCAAGTTCCTGCCCAGCACCATATGATCCGACGCCTCCCCCAGGGCACTGCCATCCCCCTCTTGCCCCACCAGGGGCCTGGGTGGGTGGGGACACTGCAGAAAACACCCACAGAGCCCAGAGAGGTCACACTTCACGGGGAGTGGCCCTTAGGCAGCTCTCGAGGCAGCTAGTGTGGTAAGCGGAAGCAGAGTACGGCTTCCTCAGCTCTGGAGCCAGGTTGTCTGAGCTCCTGGCCAGCCCCTGTCTCCGGCCCCACCCTCGCTCCACAGCCTCAGATCTGCCCAGATCTCCCAGATACAAACCCCACCCTCCAAGCCCAAGGACAAAGGCCCTGCCCTTTGAGGGTTCCAAGAAGGTCCCTTCAAATCACCCATATTCAACCTCAGTCTCCTCATCTGCAAAGTGGGCTAACGCTAGGACCACCTCTGAAGCTTGTTTTCTTGAGACCACACTGAGCTAAACCCTAATGGTTCCTGTTGGTGTGCCTGAGCCCACAGCATCACCTGCCCCCTGCCCTGGACATACCTGCACGCCAGGGCCCAGGTGAATGGCCACCTCTTCCAAGCGGCCTCCCCTGGGGAGGGCAGGTCCCCACCATCTCTTCTCTTAATGCCTCCCCCTTCTCCTAGGAGGCTCTGCCTTCCCCCTCCTCATCAGGGATCTGTTTAAATGTATATCAGATTCCCCTGGCTTCCCTGCTCTGCCCTTCAAGCTCCCCTTAGAATAAAACAAAAGTCCTGCTTCCCCTGCTACCTCTGGACCACACTGCCTGCCCTTCTCCTCACTGCAGCGCTCCAGCCACGCTGATAGCGGATTGCCTTGCTGTTCCTTAAATGCACGGAGTCCCACCTCCGAGCCTTTGCCCTAGCTGGTCCCTCTGCCAAGGAACATCCTCCTAGCAGATTTTTTTTTTTTTTTTTTTTTGCGCAGCACGTGGGTTCTTAGTTCCCCGACCAGGGATCAAACCCGTGACCCCTGCAGCGGAAAAGCGGAGTCCTAACCACTGGATTCCCAGGGAAGTCCCTCCTAGCACATTTTTTTGTTCACAGCTGTATCTTCAGAGGTTAGAACAGGGTTTGGCACGTAGGATATGCTCGTTGCATATCTGCTGTTGGATTTAATGATTTGATAATTGAAGAATGAATGAATGAATGAATGAAATAAACAGCTAAGTGGCAGTGAAGCGGGTGGTTAAGAGCATGGGCTGTGGATTCAAATCCCAGACCCATCATTTAATTTCAAGTCACTTTGCCTCTCTGAGTCTGTTTTCTCATCTTTAAAATGGAAATAGCAGTAACAGTACCTGTCCCATAGAGGTATCATGAGGATTCAGAGAGGGGTATCTATAAATCAAGCACTGAATTCAGAGCCCAGCACACAGTAGGTGCTCGGCACCCAGGCCTGGTAAACTCACGATCAGCAGCAGCTGGGCCTCACCCCTCCATGGCTGGCTCCACTAGTCTCAGGCCGCCTGTGACTCTTAGACAAACCTGGCCCAAGGCCCAGAGCGCTCTCCCCAGGGTACCCGGCTTTGTATCCCAGGATGGCCACAGACTGACTTCACGGCGCAGGAACTCTGGGCATTTCCTGGCAGGAAGGCTTTTGTGGCGTGAACAGGAGAACAGCTGATGGGCAGCAGGGGCTGCTAAAAGGTGGCTGCGGGAACAGAGCCTGGCAAGATGGCTGCCCCACCCCCGCCTGTGTTCCAGGGCCGGGGATGGCGTGCCTGGGGTCTGGGCTGGACCACACAGGGCACTGGGGTGATCTGATCCCTGCTCTGCCCTGTGGGCCCACCACAGACAAAGACTGGGGTCCCCCAACCCCAGCCTCCTCACAACCCCTTTGGCCTGAACAGACCAGGTATTTCTGGCAACTCCAGCCCAGGGTTTGGGGCCTCGGGGAAGCTAAGAGATGGCCTAACATCATGTCCTGTTACAGCCATGAAGGAACCAGACAAGGTCACCCAGCAAAGACGTGGCTATGCCGTGGCTGTCCACTGCACTCTACAGTCTGCAGGGCACACTCCCACTTCTCTGCCGGCAACACAAACTGACCAGGAACAACTATATAGCAGCTCTGGGACCACGGAGCTGAGAAGGCACAGTCCTGCCCTCCGCCGGCTCACTGTCTGGCCCAGCTGTCCCCACTTTACAGATGAGGAAACTGAGGTTCAGAGGAGTGATATGCCTGGCTCCAGGTCCCTCAGAGCCTCCAACGGCAGAGCCGGGACCTGGCCCCAGGGAACGGACAGAGTGTTTTAATGGAAATGGGAAAACAGACCTTACTGGTGATGAATCAGTGAGAAACCTGTCACGGGGCGGGGGGAGGGGTCTCAGGGTCTAGAGCTAAATGGGGTTCCCACACGGGAGGGCCCCCAGCACAGACCTGGGCACCAAACGGGAAAAAACGATTCGTAAGTATTCTCCATCGTCTTCCTCTTGCCAGCCTCCATCCCGTCCGACAGGTCAGAGGTTGAAAAAAGGCCAGAGTAGCTGCCCCCAGCATCCTGGAGGGGTGGCCAGGGCTCAGCCAGGCTGAGGGGGGAGGGGCTGTGGCACCTCACGCCCCCCGCGCCCTGGCAGCAACACACACATGTATAACCACGCGCACAAACACATGCCTCGTTCGCACGTGGACAGGCCTAACACGGTCACGCACTCCCTGGCCCACAGTCAGCTCCAACGCCGTGGCCACCGCCGGGCCGCCCGGCACTACCCACAAGGCTTTCCCGGTCAGCTTCTAGAGTTTCAGGAGGTTTCTGACCCTAACCTCTCAGCTTCCTGGGGAAGTGAGGAAGAGACACTTTCCCCCCTAAAAGAGTCCCAGGAAGGTTGCGCAAGCCACGGGAGAAGGCAGTGGGCAGAGAGCAGATGTTTCTGGCAACAGGGGCACTGACCCTCCTGCGATGGGACACAATCGCTTTTGTTATCTGAAGTTCCGCCAGTTAGGGATTCATCCCCTGGAATCTTGAAGACCTTCCTGGTACCCAGTGTGACCAGCCTAGAATTCTGGATGGTCAAGGACAGAGTGTCACGGCCCCAGGTCCTATTGTCCAGCTGGGGGACTGTGGGAAAAGGGGCTGGTGAGGACTCTCATCCTGATGCTGCTCTGCCAGATGGTCCCACTGGACAGGCCACATTCCTCCTTGACCAGAACATGTCTGAACGTGGCTGCAAAGGGGAAGCTGGGGTCCACAGGGGCCAGCCTGTTCCTGGGGTGAACGTGCTTCCCAAAGAGGCCCACCCAGCCTGACTAGCGAAATTCTCCCCCATGCAGCTGTTAGCCCAGGAGAGGTGAGTCACGGCTCCTCAGAGCCATTTACAGCAGCTCTTGGGAGCCACAGACCTCTAGGCCTCACTCAAGCTTTGCTGCCCAGCCTCCAGCCTCTGATGGCAGGCACATCCTTGCCAGCCCCTGGGGAACCCGCCCTACCGCTGGCATCCAGCAAGCGCTCGGCATGAAGAGCCTGGTCTGGGAGAGCCAGCACCGAGAGGAGGAACCTCAGAGCATCAGGGAGCCCCCTCACCAAGGGCCAGCGCTTTCTGCCATGACACACCCACCTCTGAGAGCCCCTTCCTCCCCGCACAGCTCTGCTCCAGACCAGCCCTGGTCCACTGCCGGGGGTATGGGTCCTCCATGCTGATGTGGTCTCCCTACTCCACATCAGGCCCCGGCTGGTAGATCCCAACTCTGGGTCTCCGGCCGGGAGGTCAAAGGTCAGCGAGAGTAAGAAGGATGCTAAGGCCCCGCCGGTGGAGCTGGGCACGGTGCCCACGAGCAGGCCCCAGCGAGCGCTGGGCTCTACCCCGCCAGCGGTGGGCGGCCTTACCGTGGCGTCCTCGGCGCCGTGGTGGCCGATGAGGCGGCTTCCCCCCGGGTGCCGCTGTGCCCAGCGGCTGATGTCGTAGACGCGACGCTCGATGACCAGCCACTTGTCGCCTGGCAGGTTGTGCGGGCGGATCTGCTCCCAGCGGAAGGTGGGCAGCGTCGCCCCCAGCTGCGCAGGTCCCCCTCCGGGCTCCCCGACGCCGCCCATGGCTGCGTGCAAAAGTCCTCGCGAAGCCGGGACCTCGCGGAACGAGACCTCTTGAGGAGCGAGGCCGCGTTCAAAGACCTCCTCCGCCGCCACCCGCTGCTCCGCGGCCCCGCCCTGCCGCTGCGGCCGCCGTACGAGCGTGCGCCGGGCTGTCTGCCGGCAACTTTTCACTCCCTTATAATCGCGCTGACAGCGCTCGCCTCGCCCTCCCCGCACCCCGGCCCCTGCCGCCGCCCCGTACCCGCCCCAATCCCGGCGCAGCGCCTGGGCCCCCATTGGCTGCGCCGCGCTCTGGCGGGGCTGGCGGGGAGGGCCGTGTCGAGGCTGGCGCGCCCCGCCCGCGAGGCTCCGCGGCCACAACACCCTGGCCTGCGGGGGGCACCGTCCGCAGCCGGGCTTTGCGCTCGGCAGTGCGGGGGCGGGGCGGGGCCGGAGGGACGGAAAGCCCACAGCCGGCGTCCGCCGCGCCCTCGGGGGTCCGGTCCGCGCCCAGTGGGGCCCAGAACAAGAGTCTGCGAAGAATGGGCTTCCCGCCGCGCCTCCTAGAACGTTAAACCCTGAGCGCTCAGAGGTGGGGACACTACCTAGGGGTGACCATAAACAGCTCTCAAACCATGGGTCCCCAGAATCGGCTCAGCGAGGCCCCTCTATCGGGGCTGAGGTTACTGGCCTGACCGCCCTCCCCCCGTCCCCGCCCATCTATGGAAGTCGGTGGGCTTCCTGCCTTTGGAGCTGCAGGGTCGGTGATGCCTTGGGATGGCCATTGGGGCAGAAGGGGAGCAGGGGCGCCAGAGTGGGGAGTGGGGTGCTGTCATTCACCGGATGTGGTTGCTCTACTGGCTGGCTTGCTCGGTACGGTACCCTTGCCTACTTTTTACTTAAATTCCTTCTGAGAGCGTAGGTTGCTCCCCTACGGTCTGTAGTTTTTTTTGAGACAAAGGTACGTGTTCCTAAAAGTTAAGAATTCACACCTAACACCGAATGAAATCAGGCTAAGGTTATGCTACAGGGCAGGAAGTGTCAAACTTGAGTGCACGTCAGAATCATCAGAGGGCCTGTCAAGACACTGACTGCTGGGCTCATCCCCGGAGTGGGACTCAGCAGGTCTGCTTTGGGGGCAGAGAATCGTGTTTTAACAAGTTCCCAGGTGATGCTGATGTGGTGATGCGGATGTCCTGGTTGGGGGAACACACTTTGAGAACCCTAAGTACAGTTCTCTGATGTGCTAAAATTTTATTTTCGTTTCACACTTTGTAGGAAATCATTGTCACTAACATTTGTGGGACAGGTTGGGCAGGACCCAAAGAAGGGCTTGAGGGGTCGTGTGGGTTCTCCTTGGTACCAGGAGCACCTGCATTCGGTTGCCAGGACAACCAGTAAGGCCTTGTCGCCAGCACAGCCATAGGCGGCCTGAGCCCTCTCCACTCAGGCATCCTCGAGCCCCCTCCCTGAGCATGTGTGGGGATAGAGGAATGTGGTTGGTTGGCAGCTAAGGCTGGAGGTGACGGCAGATGCCCCTGCCCCCACCACGTTCACACATGGGCACAAGGATGGAGGAGGCGTGGCCCTCACCCTGTCTTCAGCAGCCATCAGTGGTCAGTTGCTGACACCTGACCCGTTCCCTGGGCCCGAGCCTGGTGTCAGCTCATGTGAGGTAGCGGGGAATTAAGTGGGTTAGAACCTTCACTTGCCCCAGCTGCCCCCAGAGAGACGAGGCAGATGAAGCCCCTCATAGGATCCCCTTGGAGGTAAAGCAAGGACAGGGCTCAGGGCCAGGCCATTGCCTCCAGCTACTTCATCCCAACAGGGGGAGAGAGATGGCTGAACCCTCCTGCCACCTGGAGTTGAGTGGCTAAAAGCCGGAACTACGTCTCCTCCCCAGAGCCCAACCAGCAGCTTCCCACATTTCTCTGCAGGCCTTAGGGACTTCCATAGCCTCTCTGGGCTTCAAACCAGTGGAGCTGGCAACTTTCCTGGAGTCAGGGGCCCTGGGGAAACTAGGGATTCCATTGTCTCCAAACCCCCATCAGGGCAGCGAGGCCCCTCAGGCTACTTGGAAAGAGAGAGGGACTACTTGACATTCCTGAGCTGCCAAGGGGCCACTGTCAGGGTTTAGGCAGGGGAAGGGGGAAGTATACAAAAGGCAAGGGAGGGTCTGGCCAGCTGGAGCATTTTTTGGGGGGGGCACATGAGGTTTGAAGAGAGCCCCTGTCCCAGCCCCTGCTGGGCTTCTCCACGAGCTGCTACACAGCCTCTTGGACACACTGAAGTCTCCACACCCCTACCGTGCCACCAGCCACTGTCCTGGGGTCAAATGATGTTTGTGTAGGCCGCGTAGGGGCGACGGTGGCCCAGTCGGGCAAATTCCCGAAAAACTCTGCGCCTACCAAAAAGAGCAGTCGCAAAGCCCAGGCGTTTGTTCTCCAGCAGACACGCAAAGGGGACCCAAGTCAGAGCTTTGCGATTTGGCTTTGAGTTAAAGCTCACCACTTTTCGAGCTTGGTTATTAGGCCCTAGACACAACTACTCAGTGAAGAGTTATTATTCATTATTCAAGAGCCCTAGCAGCCATGAAAGACTCTCCCTGGAGGCATCACTGTGATGGAAGAGCAGAGCTCCTTAGAATACCCCGTAGTAAAAAAAAAAGAGGCTGTGTACAAATGGCCAATTGGCATGTGAAAAGATGCTCAACATCACTAATCTCAGAGAAATGCAAATCAAAACTACAATGAAGGGGGCTTCCCCGGTGGCGCAGTGGTTAAGAATCCGCCTGTCAATGCAGGGGACACTGGTTCGAGCCCTGGTCTGGGAGGATCCCACATGCCATGGAGCAACTAAGCCCGTGCACCACAACTACTGAGCCTGTGCTCTAGAGCCCCCAAGCCACAACTACTGAGCCCACATGCCGCAACTACTGAGGCCCGTGCGCCTAGAGCCCGTGCTGCACAACAAGAAAAGCCACCGCAATGAGAAATCTGTGCACCGCAAGAAGAGTAGCCTCCCACTCGCCGCAACTAGAAAAAGCCCGCGCGCAGCAACAAAGACCCAACACAGCCAAAAATAAGTTAATTAATTTAAAAAACAAAACAAAGCAAAAAACTACAATGAGGTACCACCTCACACCAGTCAGAATGGCCATCATTAAAAAGTCTACAAAAAAAAAAAGTCTACAAATAACAAACGCTGGAGAGGGTGTGGAGAAAAGGGAACACCCCTACACTGTTGGTGGGAATTTAAGTTGGTGCAGCCACTGTGGAAAACAGTATGGAGATTCCTCAGAAAACTAAAAATAGAATTACCATATGATCCAGCAATCCCACTCCTGGGCATATATCCAGACAAAACTATAATTTAAAAAGATACATGTGGGACTTCCTTGGTGGTGCAGTGGTTAAGAATCCGCCTGCCAATGCAGGGGACACGGGTTCGAGCCCTGGTCGGGGAAGATCCCATATGCCACGGAGCAACTAAGCCTGTGCACCACAACTACTAAGCCTGCGCTCTAGAGCCCGTGAGCCACAACTACCGAGCCCACATGCCACAACTACTGAAGCCCGCGCGCCTAGAGCCCGTGCTCCACAACAAGAGAAGCCACCGCAATGAGAAGCCCGCACACCGCAACGAAGAGTAGCCGCCGCTCACCGCAACTAGAGAAAAGCCCGCGTAGAGCAAGACCCAATGCAGCCACAAATAAATAATTTTTTTTTTAAAAGAGCTACTATATCATCCAGGAATCCCACCTCTAAATATCCAAAAGAAGTGAAAGCAGTGTCTCAAACAGATGTCTGTACTTCCACGTTCATAGCAGCATTATTCACAATAGCCAAGAGGTAGAAGCAACCCAAATGTCCATCAACAGAGGGTGGATAAACAAAACGTGGTCTATGAATACAATGGAATATTATTCAGCGTTAAAAAGGAAGGAAATCCTGTCTCAGGCTACAAAACAGATGAACCTTGAGGACATTATGCTAAATAAAAGAAGCCAGTCATAAAAAGACAAATACTGCATGACTTCACTTATATAAAATCTCTAAAGTAGTTATAGAATGGTGGTGGCCAGGGATGGGGGAGGGGATTTGTTTAATGGGTACACAGTTTCAGATTTGCAAGATAAAATAGTGCTGGTGGCGCAGTGGTTGAGAGTCCGCCTGCCGATGCAGGGGACGTGGGTTCGTGCCCGGTCTGGGAAGATCCCACATGCCGCGGAGTGGCTGGGCCCGTGAGCCATGGCCGCCGAGCCTGCGCGTCAGGAGCCTGTGCTCCACAACGGGAGAGGCCACAACAGTGAGAGGCCCGCGTACCGCTAAAAAAAAAATAAATAAAATAGTGCTGGAGATCTGTTTCACAACAATGCAAATATACTTAACATTACTGAACTATACGATGAAAAATTGCTAAGATGGTCAACTGTGTGGGTTTTCACCACAATAAAATAAATGGAAAAAAAAAAAAAGGGAAAGAGTGGGGCTGCAAAGGTCATTTAGTCTGATATTCCCAAGTCAAACATGAGAAAACTGAAGCCCAGAGAGGAGTGACTTGCCCGGGTACACAACCCTGGCAGGACCAAATCAGTACAGGCTTGGCAGATGGTAAGATGTGACACAGCAGCGCAACGTGTGAGGCCAGGGTGGGGCTGAGCTCAGGCTTGGAGACTGTGGTTGGTGCTGGCTTGTAAGAGGTGGCCACCTGTGCGGCACTACTTAGAGAGACCTGAGTGGGTTATCTAGAAAATTCCCTTAAGAGGAACAACTCCTGTGTGGCTGATGTGAGCTAACCTTCCCCGCCCCCCAACTCCAAAAGCCAAAGCCCTGAGCTCCCCCCATACCCACCCCCAGAAGCCTGCAGAGCAGGGGTGAGGGCACCCCTCACCGGGTAAAGGTGAGAAACAAACCTAGATTCAAATTCTGCTCCGCCACTGCCTGAGCCTGTTTCTACATCCCTGAAAAACAGAGAAGGACCTAACGCAGCCTCCGGGACGCGGCAGGTGGTGAGTATACAGCGTCTAGGAAGCTGGCTCACACCGTGGGCTCTGGAGCTGGGCTCATCTATTCCTAGTCTGGGGCCACCATTTCCTGTATGACCTCGTGGTGCCTCAGTCGGTTCATCTGCAAAATGAGGAAAACAGGACCTCCTAGGGTTGTCCTGAGGATTAAGTGAATGCGTTCACGTAAAGGGTGTGGAACGAGCCCCGGGACACAGTAAGTGCTCAGCTATTATATATTGTTGGGACACACTGACGCCAGAGTGTAAGGGTCACAGGCACCCCCCAGGCATCTCAGCTACTGTTTGCTCACCTGGCAGGCTCAGGCTGAGCACATCTGGCCGTGGGGATTCTCTGCCAGGTTGCCTGAACTGTTGCCTGGTGTCTCCTTGGCGCTGGGTGTGGCTGGACCGGGAGCACAGAAGCTCAGGGCAGGAACGGGCAGCTCCAGGGCCCAGACCTTCATCCTCCCTTGTCCCCTGGCTGACCCAGGGTTGACCCAGGACAGAAAGAGACTGGTATGCAGGAGAGGACATAGGTGACCACATATAATGCGGCAGGATACACCCTTCCCTGACATCCTCCATCGCCTTCCTTGTTTTCCTTCCTCCATCTGACACCGTGGATGTCACCCGTGCATTGTTTTTATTGCCAGTCTCCCCGTGAGCGTCTCAGCTCAAGCGAGGTACCCCCTGCACCAGGAAAAGTGTCTGGCATATGAGTTGCCCAGCGTTTGTTGAGTGAATGAATGAACATCTGTGACAGGAGGCCTAACCAGTGAACATCCGAGGGGGCTGGGGAGACAGAAGGGATTCAAATCACAAGCGGAGTAGGGGGGAGGGCTGGGAAGAGAGGGAGAGTCTTGGAGGCGGGAGAGCGAGAGGGAAAAGGCTACTGGCTGGAGAGAGTGATAGGGTGGGGGGCCTCGACCTACCAGCTGAGTGGCCCCAAGGTCTCAGGCCAACAGAGAAGTCCCCTCGAGGGATCACCAGCCCCAGTAAATACTGACCCAGAAGCTGCTACGCCCCACCCCCACAAGGAAGGACACCAACTGGCCTGGGCCCACATCCCTACTTGTGGGGAGGGGATCAGGCCCCACAAGGCACCTCCCAAGGCCTACCCTGGGTTCTCAGAGGACCGGGCGACTCCACCTTCTTCCACCTCTGACTACTGTCCCTTGACCAGGGCGGGGAAAACCACAGCTACCACAGGCCTTGCTGTGCTGCTGGCAGACATCACCAATCAATCCTGCCTTGCCCTGCACGCACCAGGCAGCCTTGATACTCTGACTCTGAGCTCCAGGCTTCCGTGACACTTGGCAGGGAGATGGCAAGGGGATCTGCCCAAGATCCCCTGTGAGGCAGCGACAGAGCCCCCGTTCTCCTGACAGCAAACCACTTCTCGGGAGAGGGAGCTGGGCTCATCCCCCAATAACCTACTGCCCCAGGAACATTGGGGAGGACTCGGTTGGTGCTCCCTCCAGCAATCCCTTCAGGATTTGGGTTTAATCCCAAGCACGAGGGCGGGCAAGGAAAGGATTTTGTTTCATTCCTTCAGATGCCCAAGCCTTGGCCCAAGCCCCAGGGCGCAGGAGTGAAGGCGCGTGGCTGCCTGGCCTCTACCAACAAAGCCGTCCTTTATTAAATAGAGATCGCGTTACATTCCATTCAGAGGAGGAAATCGGACGTGGTGAGGGATGTGTCCAGGTTGGACCCCGGTACTGAGTAGGCTGCGAGGGGGGAGGAGGGGCCCGGGTCCTGCCTGCCCCACCCCAGTCCTGTGTACCGGGCTGGGCGATCTCAGCCTCCGTCGTCGCAACGGCCATCCACAGCTGAAAACAGGCCCGGGCATCCTGAGGCCTGTCTGTGTTTTACTTTGGGAGGAAAGTGCCCCGATCCTCCCAGCAGTGGTGGGGGCGAAGGCTCCTTGCAGCATTGGGCTCAGCTGGCGGGAAGGAGGAAGGTCGAGCGGGCGGGCGGGAGGAGGGCCCCTGATACATCTTAAGGATGTTTTGGGGTCATTGTCAGGCAGATACAGGATGGAGTGGAAGACAGCCAGCAAGGCCCCCGTCCGCCCCCGTCCGCTCCTCCTAGCTCTCTGGCCCTTGGGCACAGCAGGCCCACCTGGGAACGAGGTGAGGGATGGCCACAAGGGGGTGCTGGTGCCCAGGGCTTAGGAAAGGGGAGGGTGCGGAGATACCCTGGAGATCTCGCCAGTGAGGCACCTGCAGGCAGCAGCTCCTAGGACTGGGGAGGGGGTGCTGGCTGTCCCAGGGGTGCCCTCCCAAGGGCTGAGCCCCTTTGTACGGCTCCCAGCTCCTTGGTCTTTGGTGCTTTCTCGAAAGTCTCCTGGTGGCTGTAGTACTACGAGGGGGGAGAGGTCACCTCCTGAGGTCCTGTCCTGGGAGGGACATTTGCTGCCGGCTCAGTGCTGCCTCCACGGCCTGGCCATTTGTCCCTCTGGTCAGCTTCTGGCTCAGGGCTGGCTCTAGGACCCCGTCTGTCTGTCTGTCTCTCCTGGGGCAGGTGTTGGCTCCAGCTCAGAGCCCCCCTCCAGGCCTGAGCCATGACCTAGGCCTCCTGGGGGAAGAAGCCAAGCTTGGCCAGCGACATCTCCTTCCTCAGCCTTGTGATCTCCCAGAACATGGGCTCCGCTGCAGGCAGACAGAGGGTGGACAGCTCAGTGCCCACTCAGGGTCGCCTCAGGCAGATGGCCTGGCCTCTCCCCCGGCTTTGGGCAGGGCAGCTGGTGGGCACCCTAGGACTCCCCAGTCCCTGAGGACAGATCTCAGTGAGTAGCCGGACCTCTTTGAGGTTCCACTCTGGGGGCTTGCAGCCCGGGAGGCATGGAGGTGACGGTCACCTCCACAGCCTGACACGCACACGCATGTACACACTGCCACACACTTGGACAGACTGCAAATGCTCTCCAACCCCTGCTCCCGGGGCTCTCCAGCGACCCTGCACAGGGCCCGTCCCTGGCCTGGCAGAATGGGGGCAGGGGGACAACGGATGGACAGAGGACCTGTTGGGCAAGGGCGGGGAGTGTCTACAGGGGGAGGTGGGCGAGCCGTGTCCAGCCACCACTTGGAGGTCCACGCGGCGGGAGAGGGGAGGAGATTCACAGGGGAGGCCCCATCGTGTAGGCCAGGCCAGTAACAGGAATGCCGTCACTACAGGCCCGGGGGACTGGAGAGGTTTCTGAACGGGAAAAAGCAGCTGGATCCAGGTATGTGGGGGCACCAGGCTGGTTTTCCCGGTAAGGCAGAGCCCAGGAGGCTCCTTCCGCTCTTCCTCTCTCCACAGGGCTCAGCAACAGGAGCTTCCGGATCGCTTTGCTAATCTACGACCTTCTCTCTCGCAGAGTCCTCCTCCGACGGGGTGCAGCAAAGCCCTGGGGTTGGCCCGGCCGCCCCGCCCCGCCCCGCCCCGCCCTTCCCCTCCCGGGCGCCACCCCCAGCGGCCACCAGGGGGCGCTCACCGTCCTGCCGCACCAGGCCTTGCTGGATGTAGCGGATGTAGGTGAAGAAGTTGCACACGGCCGTGATCTGTGGGCAGAGGGGGCAGGGTGTGACCCCCCGGCCCTCACACTTGCCCCCTCCCCCCAAAAAAAAAGCCAGGGTAGATCGCAGACCAGAGCGGGAAGACCCACGTCCTGTGAGACTCAGATAATTCTGGGCTCTAACGTTACAGTCAACGGTAGCAATACTCCTCATAAAAACGATAGCGACCACTAAGCGTAATCAAGTACGCGTACCCGGTGCGCCGGACGTGCCTATCATTCCCAGTCTACACGTGGGGAGCGCTGAGGCTCCGAGAACGACCCCGCAACGACTGCGGAGGCCACAGAGCCTCCACTTATTAAGTGGCTGAGCTGCAACGATGAAACCGGGCAGGCTGCCTAGAACCCACGCTCCCCGGAGGGGCCTGCTCGCTCTGGCTACTGGAGGCCCCGGCCAGCCAGGCCTTGCCAGGTGCTATTTGTAATGCCAGGAAAGGTGAGGGGATCAGAAGCTGCTCACCTGGCTGCCCTGGATCCCCACCTGAAGCCCCTAGTCTGACCTGAGGCCTGCTCCCAGCCAGGCCCTGCGCCAGGCACTGGGGACCCCGAGCTGGCTCAGACCTGAGCTCTGTCACGAAGACTCTCATACCTTTGAGAGGGCGCTGTTAGTGCCCTTCCCAGGCCCCTTCCCCAGGCTGGGGCCCCATCTCCCCACTGCTGAGAATGTTGGCTGCTGGTGCCCCTCTGCACCCCACACCCTCACAGACTTCAGCCAATGACTGACAGGCATCTTGGGTATAAAAGGCCACGCCCGTGCCTCAGGGTGGAACCCACTCTGGGCTCCAGAGCCCCTGTGGATCAGGCTGAAGCCAGACTCCAGCTGAAGCCTCACCTTTGCCTGTCCTTCCCCCCACCCCCATTCTGCCTCCTGAGAATTGCACACCATCTCCATCTTAGGCTCTGCTTCTAGGGTACCCAACCTAAAGCAGGGTGGAAGGCAGCTGGCAGCTGCGCCCACAACTGCCCATGAATACCCAGCACTTTGGGGGAGGGACATCAAGTGTGTGGGGGCCACAGGCTGGGGAGTGGAGAAAGCTGAGGGAGGGGCGATGCTCCTGCTGGGCCCTCAAACACACAGGAGCCCTTGCCAGGAGGACAAAATTGGGTGCAGGGGGTTGGTGGCCCTGCCAAAGGCAGGGAGGTGTGAGAGAGGCCAGGTGAGGGGACTAACCCAGTGTGGCAAAGGTGCCGCCTGGGAGGGCTGAGGAGGGGCTGCGTAGGGCCGGATGGGATGGGCAGGAGAAGCTTGGGTCCCAGGCCCTGGCATTGCTCAGTGGCCAGTAGGCCCTACCAGAGGCCCGTGACTAGGGAATGGTGGGGAGCAGTGGGGCTCTCTCCCCAGGGCTGCGCTTTGGGGACAGAACTTTCTTCTCCCTAGGGATTCCACACTCCTTGGTCTCATCGGGGTGGGGACCACATCCGAGAACTTCACACCCTTCCCCTCTGCCTTCCCAGCTCTGCCCAGGACAGCAGACACGTAGGCCTGGCAGAACAACGTTCTAGATGTAATTTTCTAGGCATGGGAGTGTCTGGCACAGATCCCCTGGTTGGGATCAGAAAGAAACAGAGGTGACCCATGGCCACCGAACAAGGCTCTGGGCACAGATGCAGGAGGTGGAGACTGCAGAAGTAAGAGACTGGATCCAGGATGGGGAGACCTCCGGTCTAGGCTGAGTGGCCTGGGGTGCACCCCTTTCCTTTCTAAGGCTCAGACTCCCTCTCTAACGGGAGCTCAGCTCGCTGCTGGGGGATTTGCCAGAACAACATGCCGGGCTGCCCTGCAGAGGCTGTCAGGACCCGACAAGCTGACTGTGCTGGTCACTCTACCGCCTGATGATGAGGCCATTTGCCCACTTTAGTCCCATCAGGCACCTCTAGTAGGTCTAGGGGAGGAGATGGTTCCTCTAAGAGGACCTTCCACACCACGTCACCTTTGCACCAAGCTTCAGAGTTTTCCAAACTTTTGTTCTTTCCAATCTTCTTCACTGTCTTTGAAGGGACAGAGGAAAGGGGTCCACCCCACCCTCATCCCAGCTCAGTGAGGCCCCTTGATCCACTGACCCTCACCTGGGTCACTCGGCAGGTGAGGGCAGAAGCTGGGATTCCTGGAGGCCCCTCAGAGCCCACAGCTGACTGTCAGCCTTGTGTGACAGACAAGCCTCAGAACCTTCTCCAAAGCCTGGGGCCGGAGCCAGGAGTCAGGAGCCTGGAGCTCTAGTGTCACTCCCTTGATTAGGTTATATTAAACGACGGAGCTGATGGGTGTCACTCCCATGAGTACTTTTCGGCAAGCAAGAAAATGGCTACCTCAGTCCTTCAACCACAAGGAACTGACTTCTGCCAACAACATGTGAGCTCAGAAGAGGACCCTGAGCTCCAGGAAGGATGCAGCCGCTGATACTGTGACTGCAGTCCATGAGGCCCTGAGCAGAGGACCCAGCTAAGCTGTGCCCAGACTCCTACCCAGGGAGTCTATGAGATACTAAATCGAAGTTTACCACTAAGTTTATGGTAACTTGTCACACAGCAACAGCAAACAAATACACCGGCTTGGCTGTGTGGCCCAAGGCATTCTCGTACCTCTCTGAGCCTGTGCCCTGCTCTGTAGATTGTAGGTTGTGCAGCCTGGGGCTCAGAGTCCCAGCCCAGGGAGCCTCTAAGGAGCCAGGTAACACTCCCATTGGATGACTCACTCTGGCCCGGGAGGACGGTGAGATGTAGTAGTGGCTCTCGGAGTCCCCAAGCCGGATTCGGTGACGACAGGCGCAGGCCAGGCCACTCAGGGCACATGTACTAGGGAAAAGCAGACCTCAGGACCATGGGGACAGCTGGGGCTTGCCCACCCAGCTCATCCAGGGAGGACGCAGCAGCCAGAGAAGGCACAGAGGGAGGGGGAGGCAAACACACATCAGGGTGGGGCCTGGCATCCTTTCCCCTGGTCCCAGCTTCCCAAGGAGCCTGGAGGCAGGCCAAGGAGGAGGGCAGTCTCAGAAGTCCCTGGGGGAGACCTTTAAACCAAGCTGGACCCCATCCCTCAACCCCTCGCCTCACCCCTGCTGGGCAGGAGAGCTTGGTCAACCTCAGGCCAGGTGTACCAAAGTTCCACCCTCTGCCGCCCCTAAAAATGCTGCCCCCTACTTTACTAGGGCCCTCAGACCCAGTCATCCCTTCCTCCTAAGCAGGAGTCTTCTCTCTCCTCCACTTAGGTCACCAAGTCCCCAGGCTAGGTTCTGCCAATAGGACCTTTTGCCCGGATGCCCTCAGTTCCTTCCAACCAGACTTCTGCCTCATCTCTGCTTTTCTTCTCCATGTTACAGCCAGGGGCTACTCCAAAAACCCACATCTAGCCCATTATCTTTCCCTGCTGCTTCCCTACTGCCCAGGAAATAGTTATGGAGAATCCCGAGTAAAGGAAGGTCAAATAGGCTCCTTGGTTGCAGGACTTATCAAAGCCTTTGCTGCCTCCAGGTTCACTGTGACTCTGATTGGACCAGGGAACCCTCTTTTCAGGGAACGTTAATCGATGATTTGTGAAATGCTGGCCTCAGTGGGTTAAAGCCCAAACCTCATTTGAGGCCTTCACACTCTGGCCCCAAACACCCTCTGTGGCCTCAGCCCCAACCCCATGCCCACCCACCCCACTGCTCCGCCCACCGATCCAGTGGTGTTTCCATTAATATTCCAGCTTCTCATACCTCCACTCATGCTGTTGCCTCTGCCTGAAAGGTCCTTCCCTGCTCAGCAAACTGCTATTCATCTTTCAAAACCCGGCTCAAATGTTCCCCTCTGTGACAAGGCTGCCACCCAGGGGCCTCCCTCGCAGGCCCCAGTCCCTGCCCTTGCTCCATGCTGGCAGCTTTGCTCTGCTGCTGGCCTTGCCCAATGCCAGCTGAGAAGCAGGGAGGACAAGATGCCAGGGCCATCGGGTCATTGTCAGAAGGTGGAGTGAAAAATGACGTCACTTACGTGTCAATCGGGGCCCGGAACCCACTGTGGGAGAGAGGGGGTAGGAGAGAGATGCACGTCAGGCCAGCCAGGAAGGAGGAGACCCCGGCTCCAGGACTAGAGGCAGCATGTCTGCCAAAGATGCCTCCTTGCCTTGCGCGGAGGCAGCCACTGTCCCTCTCCGGTCAGGTGCCCCTGCCCACCCCCAGGTCCCACTGCAGGACCCAGCAGGCAGGCCTGAGGCTCAGTCCTCCCTGGCCACCCCCTTGGTGCAGCCCAAGGCTATGCGGGCCGTTCCCAGGGGGCAGGGTGCTAAGCTTACTTGGTACGGCCACACTCGACAGCGGCCACCTTCACCGCGGGCAGTGTTTGCGAAGCCACGGGCTCGATGGTGAGCGTGTTGTCCTCCACGGCGGCCCGTACCAGGGCTGAGAGCTGCGGTAGAGCAGGGAGGAGTGGGAGGTGGTGAGGGGCTGGCCGCGGGCTGCAGGGCCGGGTCCCCCGGCGGGCCACCCTCTGTCTGCCTCACCTCCTGCATGGTGAAGTCCAGGCAGGGGCCCACGTCCTCCCGGTACACCCTTTCCAGGAAGGGGGAAGTCTTGTCCAGGGTGGGCGATTCCCTCCAGGCTTGGAACTCTGCAAACAGGGTCGTGTCCACCTGTGGGGGAAGGTGAGCCGGTGGTGGGGGGCAGGGCACTGGGGGGCCAGCATGGCAGAGACAGGCAGAGCCCCAGGAGGTGGGGAGCCAGGGAGGATGCAGTGCAGGCCCCAGCGGGCCTGTCCCCTGTAGCCATGCAGGGGACCCGAGTCCCAAAAAAGAACTCTTCTCTTCCCCTTGCACAGAAGAATTTAGATTCGGAACTCAGAAGTTTCACTTCCAAGTGTGTTGGAGGTGTGTTACCAGTTTCTTGGCCTAGAGAATTAGACTTGGGTCCAGGGTCTCGTTCTGAAGACCCTCGCTGCCTCCTTGAGGAGGGTAAGTTGAAGAGTGACGCTGCAGGTACCCGCAGGTACACACAGGGACCTGACGGGACGCACGGCACACGCAGGCATGCGCACACGGAAAGGAACACACACAACTCGCTGGCTGCCCTGGGGCACATGCAGAGGGAGAGGCTGGGAGGGGGCAGAGGGAGCGGCCCCTCTCCGGAGCCTTTACCTGTCGGGAAAAGGAGAGAGAGGTAGCAGAGGTGGGGCCCACGGGCAGCTCCCCAGGTGGGAGCTGCCAGGCCGGCTCGTAGGTGAGGTGAACCGCCTTGCTGGGGATCACGCAGAGGAGCAGGGAGAGGAGAGGGGGCAGCCCGGGCTGGGCCGGCAGGACAGACAGACAGACAGGTGCACAGAGACAGACAGAGGAAGGAGATTATTAGAGTCCAGCCGGAAGCTTAGAGCTCAGAAGGGGATGGAGAGGCCTGGCCCGCACCTCCTCCCTGGACGCTCGGGAGGCCTGGGGCAGGGCAGAGCTGGGGCCACCTTGGCATCAGAGACTCCAGGAAGCTGAATCCCACTACAGCCTTCAGGGGCGTCCGCTGGGTGCAGCCCTGAGCTGAGCTCCTGACACCCACGTCCTGTGGCCCCAGGAAACCCCATTTACGCGAGGAGACTGAGGTGCTGACGGGCGGCTTCACTTGCCCAAAGACCCGTGGCCAAGGACATCGCAGCCGTTGTCCCACCTGGACCAGGTGCCCCACGTACCCTACTGAGGGCCCAACACCTCCTATCACAGGGAATTCAGGCAGCCCTCACAGCCAGAGGACACAGAGGCCCAGAGAGGGTAGGAAACGCTCCCCGTCACACAGCGGGGTCCAGGCGGGTCCCCACTGGGCACCGCTGCCTGGCTGACAGTGGGCACTGCCTCCCTTTCCCGTGACCACTGCCTGCCCGCTGCCCCTCACCTCTTTGCCCTCCTTGTCCAGGCTGGGGGCGTGTCCTACCGCGGTGCACACGGCGGGGCAGAGGGTGCTGCTGGTGCTATTATGACGCAAGTGGCCCTTGCGGGGTCCGGCCTTGGTGGGGCTGAGCAGCTGTGGGTGGAGCTCGCGGTTAGGAGAGGCTGGTGTGGACGTGATGACCAGTGTCTTCAAGGCTGTCACCTCTGCTTGCAGCATGTCGATCTGGCCAGGAGAGACGGCTGTCAATATTAACCCAGGGCTGAGGCTGCCCCGGCGGCCACTGCCTGCCACCCCAGCTCAGGAAAGACCACCCTGAGCACCTAACTCCACCCGTTATCTTCGGAACAGCCTCTGGGTTGGGGGCTGAGATACCCTTTCCATAGATAGGGAAACTGAGGCTCAGAGGAGACACAGCCTGGCTGAGGTCATACTGGGAGCCAGGACTCCGTTAGGTGCACGTATCTGGGAGCTGGCTGGGTCTCCCGCTGAGGGGTCCCCGGGAGCCAGGAACAGCCCAGCCCTCCCATTTTACAGATGGGTACACGGGCTCCAAGGGATAAAGCTACTCGCCCAGGCTCACACAGCCAGCCTGAGGTTTCTGCTTTGTAAAGGGGGTATGGGATGGAGGAAAAGAAATTACAATGGCCACAGGATCCTCTCAGCCCCTGAAAAGGCCCCCAGAAAGGTCTCCGTGGTACAGCAGAAACACAGCTCGAGTCCCAGGGAGCTGGGCTCCCACTCCAGCGGGAACGTTTCAGTGGGGCCATCTCGGATGCCTCTGCCCCTCCCTGCTGGCCCCCCAGTCCATGCGAGGGTCCGATCGGGTGGCGGAGGCCGGCGCTCGCAGAGCTCAGAGGTGGGCAGGAGGTCTGGGCCGGCGCGTGCCTCACCTTGCCCCGCGTCTCCTTCAGCTGCTTTTCTGACGCCGCCTGCTTCATGTTGGCTTCTCGGACCATCTTGTGGGCTTCCTGGGAAGACGGCGGGCTCCACGTGAGGGACAGGCGCGGACGGACGCCCAGCTGCCCCGCCCCCTGCCCGCCGCCCCGCCCCGCACCTCGAACAGGCTGGCCGTCAGCTCCTCCAGCTCCCGTTCCAGCTGCCCGCGAACCCTGCACAGCCGCTCACACTCCGCATCCTTCAGCTTCAGCTCCTGCGGGGCGGGCGTGGGCACGAGGGAGGGCGCTGTGAGCCCCCCAGCGGCCCCGGGCCTGGCGCCACTCCCGGGGCTGCCTTACGTGCGCCTCAGGGCACGAGCTTGCCTCCTCAGTGTTTTACAGATTAGAATGCTTTTTCCATTTAGCTCAGAGCGTGAAGTTGGACCCCAACTGTCAGTTTGTTAGAGCCTGGGAACGGTTTTCAGAGATGTCATGACTTCTAAAAGTCGTTTAAAAGTCACAAGAAAAACTGTTTCTCCTTCGTTTGGGCTGCCCTCCTGCCCAGCACAGGCCTGGCATGTAGGTGGCCTTGACAGGAACGTGACGTCTCTGGCCGTTGGGTGAGAGCCCACGGCCCCTCAGGCCGGCCCCTCACCACCCCCCACTCCGCCCCCGCCCTCAGAGCCCACCTTCTGGGCTTTGTGCAGCTCCTCCTTCAGGAACTCTGAGCCCTTCTCTCGGATCTCCATGGAAGAGCTGCGCAGACGCAATACGTCCAGCTGGGTGGCCGCAGGGTCCTCCTCGCCTTGGGCTTCCTTCCCAGCAGGGGTCTCCACCAGGCCTGAATCCCTGTGGCTTTTGCAGGGGCCCACACTCTTCCAGGGGACTGGGACAGCTTCAGGGGGCGGTGGGTGGCCCTCGTCCGGGTGGGGCTGGCTGTGAGGCAAAGAGCAGATACAGGGTGGTGTCCCGAGGCCTGGAGAGCTAGAGAGCTGAGGCCAGGGACCAGCCTTGGGCAATGCACCTGCCACTCTGGGCCTCAGTCTCCCCATCTGTAAAATAGGCCGTCACGGGGGTTGTCACAAGGGCAGAATGACCAAGCACAGGGTCTCCTGGGGGCAAGGACAGGCCTCATTCATCTTTGTCAACCATCCCCTCCAGCCCAGGACCACAGTAGGTGCTGAGCACACAGCAGGTGCTTGTTTGCCCAGCAGATATTGTAAATGCATGCATGTCGAGAGCCCGAGTTTCCCCCTGTATAAAATGGGGACAATCCCAATGGCCCTGCCTCAAGGGTCACTGAGTGGATCAGCGATGTGCAGAAAACCTTGGCACACGAGGTGATTAGTGGGAACTGCCTTCACTGCTATGGCTCATGCATAGTTTATGCAAATTCGACGCCATTTAGGGTGGACCAGAGAGGAAGGGCCTAGCCAGGGCAGGCAGGGCCGGCTGAGGCTGGAAGGTTCTGCAAACAGCCTAGGCAAGGCAGCCCCACTTCCTGCTCTCTGGACCACGCAGGGGGGCAGTCCCAGCTCTCTGCTTGGTCTGCCTTGTGACCTCAGGCAAACACCCCCTCTCTCTGGGCCTCAGGACCCTCTTCCCTCTGAAGCTGAAGACCCTAGAGGCGGTGCGGGGTGGGGGCCGCCAGCCGCTGCCCACCTCCCATCCACGCGCCTCCCTTCGCAGCAGACCCTGAGGAGGGAGGGGAGGAGCGGGCTGGGCCGTGGCGGTTTGTGCCAAGACAGCACCCTGGACTCGCTCACTCAGCAAAAGCTGGCGGCTCCTGAGCCAGCAGCTTCTGAGCGGTTGGGCCGAGGCTGGGGGCTGGGCTGCTGATAGCAGTGGGGAAGTGGAGGGGAGGGGGCCAAGAGGGGCCCACACGGGAGGGAGGAAAGACAGGGCCAAGGGGTCATGAAATTCAGGATGGCGGACGGGAAGTAACACAAGGCCAGGGTCTCTCCGGTCCCACCTCCCTGTCTTCTGGGCCCTGGGACAGTCACTAAGCGGCCCCGGAGCCTCGGTTTGCCCTTAGGTAACACAGAGGGCACCCAGGGACCCCAGCAATGAGCCCATTTCCCGACCCTCCGCGTGGCCCTGTCCAGCTGCCCAGCCCAGCCTGCCGTCTGCTGGGACTGGCCCCGAGTGTGGCCTCAAGGTTCCTGGGGCTGGGTCCTGCCTTGCTAGGACGTGGGACTTTGATGAATAAAGTGGGAACACACACCCACCACTCCGTCAACAGTGTTTATGCCGGACAGGGATCTTTCCTAATCCTTTGCTTTGCGGGGGGGGGGTTCTAGTCGGGAAGGGGGGCGGTCCCTGAAGCTTAGGGGTCTCTGGCAGTACTGTGGCAGCCCCAGGCTGGGGTCTGCACCCAGGGGACTCATGAGGGTGCTCTGCCCATGTTATCTCATTTAAAACTCTTAGCAGCATTCATGGTATTGTTCCCATTCTACAGTTGAGGGATGGACGCTCAGAGAGGTAATGGGACTTGCCCAGGGCCACACAGCTAGTCGGTGGCACTGGTGGGACAGGCGGCCAGGTCTTCAGTCCAGGTCCAAAGCTCTCCAGCCACAGCGGACAGGCAGGTGGGGCGTGGGCTACAGAATTTTGCATCTGCCTTGGGATCAAGGGCCGCTGGGCCCAGGGGCATCCAGGAGGCTCCTCCCTGGCTGTGACCCAATTCCAGCCCAAACTGGCTTCTCAGCCGCTGCTCAGGCAGAGAAACTGCCTCCCAGGAGGGAGGCCAGGACTTGGGGGAGCTGTGGCTGAGAGCACAGGCCAGTCGGGCACGGCCGGGTCCATGCCAGCCTCTGACCTGGAGTCCACGTGAGCCCCTGGGAAAGTTGCTGAAATTCTTTCAACCTGCTTCCCCGCCTGTGGGATGGCGGTTAAAACCTGCAGGGACACACTGAGAATCCAATGAGGAAGTCACTGGCTACAGCGCCAGGTAAATAGTGGGCTATCTGCCAGGTACCTCCACCACCTCCACCATCCCTGCCCAGGCTCTTGTGTCCTGCACCTGAAACCCCAGGCCCTGGGGATGTACCCACTGTGGGAACCTGGAGGCCTGGGCCCCAGCCCCACTTCCTCAGTTGAGAGAATGGCCACAGTCACTCAGGCTTGGTGGGGACCCCATCTCGGGACTGCCCACTACAATAGAATGAGCAGGAACAACAGGCCAAGGGCAGGGGTTGACTCAGGGACAGCACAGGGCACAGGGCAGGATCCCAGGTCTCAGACACCTAGCCCCACCACGAGGACCACCCTGACATTGCCAACACCGCCTGCCTAGGGGAACAAGGCCGCCAGCCCCTCCCATGAGGCCTGAGCTTCGTCCACCAGTGTGGTCTGGGCCTCTGGCCACAGTGGAGAGCTCTCCAGCGGGTCCCAAGGGCACGGGCTGGGGGTGCGTCCAGACGGCCCCCATCACTTTCCTAACAGGCTCACTTTGGTCTACTTCTGGGGGGATGGCGCCCTATTTTGCAGCCAGAGGAAACAGTGGTCCAGGGAGGCCTGAGACAGAGTGTGATACCCTCCCCCTCTCCCTGGTGGAAAAGCCCACAAGCAAATCCTCATGGCAGAAAGCGTGGGAACAGCAGGACCACCCTGTGGTCACCAAATGCCCAATGCCTGGGCCAGGGGTGCAGAAGCTGGAGGGAAGGAGGGTCCACCCTGTACTGAAGTCTGCAGACCCTGCCCCTCACACTTCTGGGCTATGAGGCCAGCTCCCGTGACTCGAAGTTCAGATGAAGGAGGGAGCCCAGGCCCCTCGGGTCCACCCAAGCCAGAATCTGCTGTCTCCCACACACTTCAGTCTCCTAGACCAGAGGCCCGAAAACCCGGGTGTGAGTGCCTGGGGGCTGGGGAGCTCACTCCTTCGGCGAGCACGGGTTACGACTGGAGTCCTCCTGCCGTGCACCTCCCCTTCCAGTCCAGGTCCACGGCCCTGTGCACAAACCTTCTCGGACCCCATTCCCTGCAGACACAGAGTTCAGTGTCCAGGACACACAGCAGGGCCGGCTAGGAAGGGGTCTGCTCGGGTAGGGGGGTGGGAGATACTAAGAGTCAAGGTCAGAGGTAGGTGGGGGCAGCCAACATCCCCCATCCCGAAGCCAGCCCTGCGGCCTAGAGCCCAGGGCAGTTCATACAGGAAAGGCCCCACTGGGTGACTTCCCCAGGAAACACACAAGGCCGGGGAAAGCAGTAACCTCAATCCTCACCCCCCAGGCCACCCCTAGGAGGGCCAGCAGGGCTTTTGTCCCCAAGCAGAAAAAATGGCGAAATGAGGCCCACCCTGGATTCTATGGTCCCCAGTCACCCAGCAACCCCACTGGGCCAGGAGGGCCTGAACGGAGCCCACTCCCAGGGCCAGACGGACCCATGTAGCGTCCTGGATACCCTTTCCCAGCCCCAGCCCAACCAGCCAGCCATGGGGTCCTTCTGCCCTAACCTCCCCTTCTCTGCCCCCCAGTGCCCAGGTCACCATCTTTTGAGTTAAAGACCCCTCCCCTGTGCTAACAGGCACAGTGGGTTCATTAAGCAAGCAGCAGGGAAGCCAGTGAAGAAAGCACTGAAAACCAGGGGAAGGAGAGGGTTGGGAGGGCAGACTGCGACCCTCACCCTCTGCCTGGGGCCACCAAGCCCGGGTTCCAGGGCGACTACAGCTGGTCTGGTCTGCAGGAATTCTGACCCAGGGCACAGCTCAGGAACAGCCATGGCACAGGGGCCCAGTTCAGAATCACGCTCATACACTTATGGGCGGTCCAGTAAGCCCTGAGGACACTGAGGCTGACAGGCAAGTGACTCTCGTAACGAGGCCAAGGGGGTCCCAGGAAAGGTTTCGTGTGTTGGGTCCCCAGCCAACCAGCAAGCCCGGCCAGGCTCAGCCTACAGAGTGGCCAAGTCTTCAGCTCCAGACCCACAAACAGATCAGATTCTCAAGCTCCTGTTCACGTCCACGCCAGCCCACCACTCCACATCCCCACAGACGTCATCGTGTGTCAACTTGCGATGCTGCCACAGGGAGATGCTCTCGCCAGCCCAGTTTGAACGACGAGGCACCCGAGGTTCGGAGAGGGATGGCGACCTGGCTGGAACACACAGCAAGGAAGTGGCAGTGGGGAAACTGAACCCAGAGTGCAGGCACTAGTGCATCATGTGAACTGTCACCCAAAAAAGTCAGGACTGGCGGAAAGGGGATGAATGGTGGTTTCAGAGAAGTGAGGCAGGATGCAGACGGGGGTTTGAGGAAGTTGGAGATAGTGCTTGAGTGGTGGTGGTACGGTTCCGCCCAAGGCTGCTGTTCTAGCCAGGCAGGCTCTGGGCTGGGAGGGGACACACAGAGGGGACACACAGAGACAAAAGACTTGGGCGGGGGTGGGGAGGAAATCAGGGGAGGACCAGGGGCTGGAGAGGGGAACAGAACAAAAGTTGCAGTAATTAATCTAATGAAAAACGGAGGCCAAGGTGAATGAGAACAGCAGTGCCCACGACATGACTGAGGAACTGGGAGGGGGTCTTTCAGGGAAGGTAAGGGGCGTGGCTGAGGCATTGGGGAAGTGGTGGCTGAGGGGAGGCACCAGCCCAGAGGGAGCAGCTGCAGCCCTGAGCCTGGATGAGGGATGGGTGAGAGAGGAGCTGAGGGCCAGAGAGCCCGCCTGGAGACCTGAACACGAGCCATCAGAGGCGCTGGAGGGGAGGGTCCCAGAAGAATGGGAGAACAGGGTCATACGAGGCACCAGAAGAATGCCGGGAAGTGAGCCGAGCGGGACCCCCAGGATAGGAGAGGGTGGGCCTGGACCGCTCCAGGAAGGGGGAAGCAGGTGTGTGCCTGGTAGGACAGGCAGCAGGAGGGAGGAGGAGGTGAGGAACAGCTTCAGGGTGGTAAGCAGGGAGGTCAGAACACCTGAGGCAGGGGGGCCAGGCCAAGCCTCTCCCTGCCATAGCCCCAGGCCTGCCAGCCCAGCCCAGCGCAGCCCAGCCCTGATGAGGGAGGGAATCCAGCCCTGTGTCTCCACCGGAGGTGGCACAAGGCCTGAAAGGGTGGAGGGCTCCCTCCTCTACTGAGGTAGAGCAGGGCACATGGCACACACCTCACATCTGCCTGTTTGGTCCTAGAAGAATCTGACACCCCAAGCCCTCAAACATCCAACACATTTGCAGTGAGCACCTATCGTGTGCCAGGCACTCCACCGGCCCAGACCCACCCAGTGTGCACAGGTTCTGGCAGCCACATCACCAAGCCCCCTTCTCATCACACTGGAATTCATTTTGCTTCCCTTCCCCCACCCTGTTGAGCACAAATCCCGTGTGGGGAGAGTCTAGGACAAGCAGGACTCTACTGAGTGCCACAGACAGATGTGCTGATTAAGGGACAGCAGGAAAGACATTTCCATCTGTTGAGGGGGAGGTGGGAGGTAGTTAAATCATGGAGGGCTTCCAGGAGGAGGTGAAAGTGAAGGTCGCAAAACCCCTTTCTCCTGCTCTTGACCCTGGAGCCCCTAGGCCATACTTCAGATGCCATTTCAGAGCCTGGAGTTCCCTGTGCCTTACTCCTTAAAGGCAGGACCTCACAGATCCAAGTTCCTTACGATAGCCAAGGCCCAGAACAGTTAGGTGACTTTCTCAAGATCTCACAGCCCATCTGTAGCCCTGCAGCTCCCCAGCATCCTGCCTGCAGCAAAGACACAGTCTCCCATCCCTGGGAGGTTGGGGTGGTCTTTCTCATTCCTGGGCGTCTATCAGAGCCTGTCCCTCCCTTTCTAGGGAGGTATGATTAGCCCCATCTGTCAGATGGGGAAACTGAGACTGAGGGGCTACACCAATGTCATGTGGCCACTTAGTGGCAGAAAACGAGCCCAGAACCCAAACTCTCGGCTCTGATGACCAAGTCTCAAGTGCCCAGCACTGTGTTAGCAGCAGAAGTACCCCAGTCACCATCCTCACCCCATCACCAGGAAGCCAGCTTGGCACCCAAGACTGTGGACAGGGGACACTGTGGGGGAGGGGAGGGGAGCAGTCCTGTTTTGGGGGAGCCACCTCTGGGTTCTGAGTTCAGGGCCCACACTCAAGGAGTCCCAAGGAAGAGGGTCCACCTGAGCTCCCGTAGCGTCCTGCCGCTTCCACCCACCCCAGGGGAGCAGCCCTGAGTCCGGGGCCGAGAAGGTGAGCTGGCACTACGACCTGGCCATTAACAGAGCAGCCACCCAAGAGGCGCATCTCTGTTGTCTTCCAGGCAAGGAAAGCAAGCCCCAGAGACATCAGTGGCTTAGCCAGAGTCACCAACTCCTCACCCCCCCTAGTCTAGAAGGAAGGGTCCCAAGTATGCACTTGCCCAGAGGTGTCACAGCAGCTCAGTCAGTTACCCGGGCAAGCGTGACCTGAGCAGCGTGCCTCCCAGCTGCTGCTGGGGTCTGCGTGAGCTCGCAGGACCCCAGGACCCCAGCGGGTGCTGGCAGCTTGGCCCCTGCCTCCAACATCCAAGTAAGGGGGCCATGAAAAGGCAGAGCTCAAGGTAACCCCAAAACTCCGCCTCTCACTCCCCAGATGCCCAGCTCCTCATTCTGCCCCTCATGCTTTCCATCTGCATTAATGAAGCACCTGCTATGTGCTCTGCACCCAGCTACACCCTGGGGGATCCAAGTAAGCCACACTTAGGATCAAGCGGGCGTCAGCTTGGCAGCCTGGTCCATCCAGAACGGTCCTGGGACTCTTGGATCCAGTCTTTAAAGTGAGCGTCCGTCTACTGGCACCTCCCAGACTTGTCTGTCTGGCTCCAGCCTGGACGCCTCCAGGAAAGGACACTCTCTGGGCCTGGATTACCTCCACCACACAACCCACACATTTCACCTTGAGGCTCAAGGCAGTGAGGCCATACTCTCAAGATCACACAGCAACTCGGTGGCTGTGTTTTGCCTGGGCGCACCCAACACAAGGGGTCACGAGCTTCCTCCAGAAGCTCCTCAAGCACGGTTTACCCCAGGTGGGATCGCCCTGACCTCTCCAGCTGTCACCAACCCACCTCAACCACCTTCTCCGTAAGCTCAGTCTCCTTCCCCCAGGGCGCAATTCCACAAGAATCCAGGCTCTGCTTAACTCTCTCCCTTTAAGAGTCTCACGTGTCTCCACACCTCACCCCTACCAGGAGCCCATTCTCTCAGGAGCCCCTGCTGGGGATGACTCCCCAGCCCTCCCCTAGCATCTCAGCTCGAACTCCGAACTTCGCTAGGTGCCATGGAGTAAAGTGGATCTAGCCTGCATCAGAACTCTCCAGCCCGCCAGCCTCTCCAGTGGGGCTTCCCTCACTCCCGGCTGTGGCTGGGAGGAGCCCTGTCCTGGGACCACCCATCTGGCCCCGTTCTTTCCAGGAGTACAACCCACCCCCACTCTGGCCACATCTCCGCCAGGACCTGGTCTTTCCAGGCTATGGGGAGGAAGAAGTGTTTACCCAACTCCATGAGAAGGCCACAGCTTTTCTGCACATACAGGGAAAGGGTCCCACACCTGGTTGCCCAGGGACTGGGACCGCCCCTAAGAATCAAGGAACAGATATGGGTACTGGAGCCACTAGTCCAGGGCCCAGAGTCTGCGCTGCACCCCTCCAGGCTGCAGGGAGGTCCCACCCACCTTTGAGCTCAGCAGGTTCCAGGAGCCCCAGATGGAAGTTCACCAACTTGCAAGCGAATGTGGCAGAGACCCAGTCCCCCCTTTCGCAAATGCACTGCTTTTCAAGGGTTCACTCAGCCTGGGGGTCCCTCCTCTACGTGCTTATCCCAGGCTTATTCTGGTTTGCACTCCGCCGCACACCCCCTTGCCCCCATCTCACTTGCGCTCCGGACAAGCTAGGAGTTGGCGTTGTCACTCCGGGACGGTCAGCAGCCCACCTTTCACAATTCCTGCCCCCAGAGAGACCCCCTGAACCCTCCATGCCGAATGTCCTTCCACCCCAAACCGGCTCGCCAGTCCTCGTGCTACAGCACGGGCAGGGATGGGGGCGTAGAGCACCTCCCGGTAGGGGTGCACACACTGCAGGGAACCCCCCCCCCCGCACCGTCCCACCCCCGGAGGCAGCCGCGGCCCGACCCCGCGCGGACCTACCCGCTCCACATACTGGCGACTCGGGGCGCCCGGGCGTCGGTTCCCCGCGCCGCCGCCGCGATCGCCCAGCGATCTCCCCGCGCCGCCCCCGCCGCGTCCCCGCCCGCAGCCGACTCCGCCCCGGGCCAGCCAGGCTGCCCCGCAGCCTGTCAGTCTTGCCCGCTGCCTGTGGGTCTGTGCGGCCCGGGCTCGCGCCCCGGCCCCCAGTCCCTCTGCGACCCTGCCCTCGGCGGGTCACGTGGCCGAGGGGTGGCCCAAGGACACGTGCCCTGCCCCGCCCCTCCGGCGGCCGACGCGGAGAGCTCGCTCGCGCTCCCGGCCCAGCCCCGCTCCGGCCGCCCTCCCCGGACAGTGCGACGGCCCGAGTGGGGGAGGAGCGGGTCCCCATCATCCTGCGGCCAGCACTGCTCTCCGACGCTCCCAGCTTACTCTGCTCCAGACATCCGGCGCCCAGCGCGGCCCAGCGCAGCACCCTCCCAGGACCACCCCTGCTCAAGACCCTACCATGGCTCCGGGCTTTCAGCTCCCAGATTCTTAGCGGACTGTCACTCAAGGCCGGCAGACACCCTCCCACCCCCTCACCCGGCCCTCCGGCCATCACTCCTTCCCTGGCCTCCCTGCTCTGCGCCTGTCTCTGGGCAACTTCCCTCCTGGTGAGAAGCGGGGCTGACCCCCAAACTAGTTTTCTCACTCCTACTGAGTGCATTTTCTGAGGGAGGCCCCACCTTTGGCCCAAGTCTTCAACCCCAACCCCGCCCCTCCCCCCCCAACCAGGGGCCTCCCTTCCTGCTCTGAACAGATACTGCCCATCCTTACCTTTGCCCACCATCTACTCTCTGGGAGAATTGCGCACGCGCGTGCACACACACACACACACACACACACACACACACACACACACACACACCTGTCAGGTCCCACATCCTCTGCAGATTCCCTGAACGCTGGTCTAGCCTGTCCCTCAACCCCTCTGTCCCTCTGTCACCTTTCCTGAGCCCTGACCATCAGCCTCAACTTCAGCCTGGGGCTGATCCAGTGAGAGCATAACCCCGCTTCTCTCCTGCCAGGGACCATGGCTCCCAGCCTCCGTGTCTAGAGGAGGCCTGGGAGGATGGGAGGAAGTACTTTCCTTCCAGATATTGCTAGAACTTGGGGCACTACCCTCAGACCCTGAGCTGGGGCCCCAGGCTTGAGTTTATCAGGTCTTCATCTGGGGCACGCATTTTGAATGCATGCATTCAACCACCCCTTCTGAGCACAAACTATGGGCCATACAAGGGCTGGGGACCCAAAAGGAAACTGCATAGACACAGGCTCTGTCCTCCTGGGGCTCCAGTACAGTGGAGAGATGTGGGGTGGGGACCTCCACTTCCAGGGCCACTGCCTGCCCAGGGCACACCTTGCCTAGTGAATGGTGTCTTAGTTCAAATTAGAGAACGGTACTCCTTTCCTAGGTGGGCATGGCCCATGCCAAGGTACAGGACTTGGTGAGTGGAGGGCAAGCCAGACTTGATGTCTGGCTCTCATGCCCCCTTGGCTGGTACCTTGTGCAGTGAACAACCTGGGCAGCCCTCTGTGACGTCCTTTTCATACTGCCCAGACCTCCTTCACTCTGCAGGGCAATTGTTTCCACAGCTGTGGTTTCCCAAGGGCAGGGACCAGGTCCTCCTTGGGGCTGTGCTTCTCCACCCACCGCAGCCCAGCCCAGGGTCTGGCCCAAAGCAGATGTCATTATGTTTGTTGACGAATCCTTCTCCAAATAGTCTTGAGCAACTGCTGTCTTCCTGGACCTTGCTCTGTTCACTCTTTAGGGGAATGGGGAGGGGATGACACAAAAGGAGCTCAGAACAGGGCGCTTACCCTCCAAGTCGTCACAAGCCCAGGCAGGAGATAAGACCTGGTCCAAGTCGTGGTAACCCGGACTGGTGGGAGATAAGGGGTGGAGGGGGTGTCAGTCCAGGGCTATGGCCCCAGAGGAAGGGTCCTCAGCCCGGGAGGACCGGTGGGCTGGGGAGACTCTTGAGGGAGGCTTTGAAGGACAAGTGTGGGGTCACTGTCACCACCCCAATTACTAGCCAAAAATATCCCATGATCTATGCAGCTGCTTAGGACTCCCAAGGCCTCACTAGCTCCTCCCACAACTCCTCAGTTGAAAAAGATGGGCTCAGAGAAGTTAAGGAACCTGCCCAATGTCACACAGCCAGAGATGGAGGGGCTGTGACCCCTTTTACCGGTTTTCTGAAAAGACAGCCCAGAAACCAGAGGGGCTCTCTGGCAGCCCCAGCTACATGCTGTCGGGCAACAAGAGGAGCCTGCTAGGTGCCTGACCGGCAGGTGGGGAGGAAAATATAAAAGGTGTGTCCTCTGCCCCCAAGCCACTGCCCTTCCCAAACTTCCCCCTCACCCCTGCCGTCCTTATCCCCAGCCTGGCAGCCTTGGCCACAGACCCATCCAGAAGACTGCCAGCCTAGATGACCCAGGCCCTGATTCTGGACTTCAGTTCACTGTGTGACCAAGAATGAGTGTCTTGCCCTCTCTGAGCCTCAGATTCTACATCTGTACAACCACCAAGTTGGACAAGACAATCAGGGCCACCCCTGGTGCCGACCTTGTAGAATACTCATGAAATTCCTCATAGTTCTATGCCAGTCCCCTGTCTGGAGCCCCGCCTCTCACCCCTCCCCCAATGCCCCTGCTGAGTGGCAAGATTCCACCATCCCCTCCGCTCACCTGTCTGTGTCCCAGGGCTGCTCTCCCAAGTTGCCCTTGAGTGCAAGGCCCAAACCTGATGGGGCGTAGCGGACGGTCCCTGAGCTCATTGCCAGGAACACAGGGCATTTTTCTCGGGCAGGGCACTCAGTGCGTTCCTTAGCGGGGTCCATGGCTGGAGGGCCAGACCGAGAGTGTCTCTGGAGACTGCCAAGCGGGGAGGTGGCAGGAGCCTTCTCCCCACTCCCAGGCTGAGACTCACACTAACCTTTGCTATCTCTGAGGAGCAGTGGCCAGTGAGGGAGGCGCCTCCCAGACAGGCCTCTATCTCCTTAAACCCAGTAATTATTAACTCCCGTGGCTCAGCAGACAGCATATGAGGCTGGGCCCCCCTCCTAAGGAAGGTGAGATAACTTGAAGGGAAGTGAGAGCCTCCCTCTACATACCTAAGGCCCCAGGTTTTTACCGGGCCCGTGGATGGGGCTGCCTGTCCTCTTCCCACTCAGGTTGGCAAGTTGAAAAGAGCCTGTCCAGCTTTGACCCTGTCACTAGTTGGCTGTGTGGCCTTGGGCAAGGCCCCCGCTGCCCTGTGGTCCCTGGCCTCAATATCCCCTTAAAACTATTAACCACCAGCAAAAAGGGACCAGATGGTGTAGCAGTTGGGAACGCAGACCTGGATGGAGTCAGAGAGGTTGGATTCAACCCCACTCCCAGACTGTGGACCTTTGGGCGCATTAGGCTCTATGCTGCAGTTTCCCCAACTATAAAGTGAAATCTCTCCCTCTGAGGCACATCAGGCCAGCTGCTATTGCCCAGACATGCCCTACACCCCCCTCTTCCCACATTCCTCACACTACCCCCTCTCTGCATCCTCCACTCCAACCCACCCCCTCTGATAAAATTCTCTTTTGCTCATACCCCCTCCTCCAGGAAGCCTTCCCCTCTGGATTGCTTTCTCCTCTGCAGGCATTGGGCTGGAGCCCTCAGACACGTGGTCCACCTTGTGTCATGAGCAGTGCCCCATGGCACTGTCAGACACCCCCCACATGAACTGAGTGACCCCATGGGCAGAGGCTGGCCCGCGCTCATCACCAAATCCTCAGTGGCCCCTTGCCTGGCACACAGTCAGCCTCAATCCACCCGTGGGATGGTTTGAGTGTTCCACCCTATCTCATTTGGCCTGAATTCTAATCGGGAGTTCTGCCGTTCCCTTGGCTGTGTGACCTTGGGCAAGTCACTTAACCTCTCTGGGACTCAATCCCCACAACTATAAAAATGGGAACAATTCTCCCCTGTGAAGCTGTGAATATCAAAGAAGATAACATTCATGAGGTGGCAGCCACAGTGGACACTGAGTTTCCTGTCCCCTTCTCCCTCGCCTTCCCTCTTTTTTCCTGTCAGCCTCTGAGTTCCCGCTGGGAGAAGCTGCCAGTTCCTGACGGGTAGTCACACCCCGCCTGCCCTGCGCATGGATAACAATATCTCTCACTCAAGCTTTGGGCTTCGAAGCTCTCTCAGCCTAATGCAAACCAGATGCTGGCCTCTGTTTCCTGGCAGTGAATTTTCCATGGCCTGCTCCCAACCTCTTCCTGTTTTTGCTCCTCACTGATCCTCCTGCTAGATTCTCCGGTGCCTCCACCTTCCTCTGGGCCCACCTGGAAACAATGAATGAAAAACAGGATGTGTGAAGGGGCGGGGGGGGGGTCTCCCCATCACCCTGACGTGGCGGGAGGTGAAGGGGCTGAGCCTGGCTGGTGACAAAGGGTACAGGCTATGGTTCCTCCCTGCCAAGCCCCAGCTGTCCTCTCAGAGGGGAAACTGAGTCAGAGTTGTTCTGGGGATTGTCTAGAAAATCTGGCTACTTTCTGGACATTTAGGCACAGCTGGGACTGCACGGGAAGCTCTGAGGACCTTGTCCTTCGCTGTGACTTAGGAAAATCAGAGGCAGAAGGAGCCCAACCCCTTCCTGTTGCAGGTGAGGAAACTGAGGCTTGTGGACTCATCCCAGGTCACTGGTGGGTCAGAACCAAGAGGCAGCCAGGTCTGGGACTGCTTGCCCGGAAAAGCTGCTGCCCTAAGTCACCTCTCAGGCTGCTCTCTCAGCCATTCCTGCTGCCCTTCCCCCGCCACCGCACCAAGCCCAGTTCCGAGGGGACAGTCACAAGGCCGCCAGCGCCCGGCTGCCACCTCGCATCGGCATGAGGCAGCCTGGATCCTTCCCACCAGCGGCCGGGCCCTGGTGAGGGAGGCCTTGGGCAAGCCCAGGAGGGCGTGTTGGGGGCTCTTTATCCTCTCAGCCCTGCGAACCCACTTCCAGCATCCCAGACTGGCCCTCTGAGTAAGGACTCAGCCATTTCCATGAAAACAACAGCCCAAGTCTTCCCTGAAAGCCAGGCTCGGGCCCCTCCCTCCGCCAGCTGTGCAGAGTGTTTGGACAACTGGATGGAATGTTTTGCAGGGCGAGAGCTCCCTGGATCCCCGGGCTCAGATGTCAAGAGGGAGGGAGGAGAGGATGCTGGCTCCAGGAAGAGGCTCAAGAGGCCAGCTGTGGGCTTGGAGGCCCCCCGCCCAGGCCTGACCAGCACCACTGCCTGCCCAGCTCCCCCGCCCCCGCCATGGTGGGGAGCCAGAGTCGGGCCCAGGCCACTGGGGGAAGGACAGGACAGAGGGAAGAGGCAGCAGAATGGTGTCAGAGATTTGTGGGGGCCAATCGGGTGAAGTCAGGCCCAGAAGACAGTCTGGGCTCAGGGAGGAGCCGGGCCCAGGGCAGTAGTCTGATCCCCTGGCAGCGATCGGCCCATCTACCACCACCCCCATTTTACAGATAAGGCAGTTGGTGTCCAGAGGGGGCAGGCGCTCATCCCAGGTGACAGCATGCTGGGTGTAGAGCTGCAACCCAGGGCTCCTGACCCTAAGCTCACTCTTCTCTCTCTGTCCAGGTTGTCCCCACCCTCACCCCCAGCCCCCAAGACACACACACGCTCCAGCCAACGAACTGTCATCCTTACTCTCCCCAGACAACACAGACAAAACAACCTACTCCAGCATAGTACTCTAGGTTCACGAAGCTTACACAGACACTGAGCTCCCCACCAGCCTCCGAGAGTGGCACCAACCCATCGAGCACAAGGGGTGGAGGCCATGAGAGCCAGGGTTCCTGTACCATCTCCTACTCTGGGGTCAGAGCTCTCCCCAGGTTCCCCACCACAGCCGTCCAGGCCTCCCAGAGCCCCTTGAGAAGCCACACAAGTTCTAGACCCAGCTATTTGGAAGATAGCCTGAGCCTCAGTTTACCCACCTTTAAACTGGGAGGATTACTCTTGCTCTACTTGACTCATCATCATCTTGGGTGCTGATGGCAAGGGGCAGAGAGCGCTGGCTGGTGGGCCTCTTTGGAGACTTAAATATCTCCCAGGGACAAAACCACTGGAGCTCACAAGAAAGGAAGGAGGGGATTCCTTTTGCGCCAGAGGGGTGTGGGTGTCCCACAAAGGTGCCTGGGGGCCTGGGCTGGATTCTTTGAGGTGGAACCTGTTTGCCCACTCCCTGGTCCAGAGCAGGAAAACTCAGCCACCTAATGCAATTAGAACCAGCCGAACCCTTGAGGGACAAATACGATTAGAGGGGGAGAGTATGACCCTAGGGCAGCAGATGACTCCCTTCCAAAATGTGGGGTAGGGACCATGCTAGGATCTTTGCATTCATGATATCGGACTTCGTTCACCCTGGCAATCACCCATCTGGTCCTCTCATTGCTTTCTGTTCCCATTTTAAAGATGAAGGAGGGGGGAATGCCCTGGTGGTCCAGTGGTTATGGCTCCATGCTTCTGCTGCAGGGAGTCAGGGTTCAATCCCTGGTCAGGGAACTAAGATCCTGCAAGCCATGCAGCACAGCCAAAAACAAGAAAGCAAACAAAACGAAGATGAAGGAACTGAGATGTGGAAAGTTTAAAGGGTTTGGTCGCAGTGAACAAGGGAAGGAGCTAGGATTTTCATCCAGATTTATCTGATTCCAGAAGCTCATGTTCTTATCCCTCCATCATTCATCCTCTCAGGAGGAGAGGTAAGTGGAGGCTTTTTAGAGAAAATAGGGCTTGAAGAATAAGCAGGAGTTTACTATGTAATAATTATGAATATATAGAATAAATAATTATTAAATAGATAGACGGGGATTCTAGGCAGAGGGAGCATCAGGAACGAAGGCTGGGAGGTGGGAGAGAGCAGGGTACAGAGGGAGGGATCCCTTCATTCTGCTCAGGCTAAGTTGGGGGACAGTAAACAAAAGATCAGATGGACCGCCTCGGGATGAATCATGAAAAGCCTTGGAGGCCAAGTTAAAGAGTTTGAAGTTTATACTAAAGGCTCCAAGGAGACAGTTAAACATTTTTAAGCAGGAGAGTGGCATGATGGGAGCCCTGTTTTGGGAAGAAGAAATCGACAGCAGCGTGCATAGAAAATAGAAGGGACACATCAAACATCCAGGGAGGGCAAGACTTTCTGAACTTAGAAGCGTTTGAAGAACCCTCAAAAGAAGAAGATCTGTTTACATGACAATGTAAAACTTATGTATGTTCTATGTTCCTCCCTCCACCAAAAAGTCACCAAAATTAAAAGCCAGATAGCCTGGCGAAAATATTCCCAACGAATGGCAAAATGTTAACATCTTTAAGATAAAGAATTCACAGAAACCAGTAAGAAAAACACTGGGCACCCAGTAAATGTGTTCATTCATTCATTCATTCGACAAATATTTAATAAGCACCTGTGCCAGGTGCCAAGGAGATATTAGTGGACAAGACAAAGTTTCTACACTCATGAAGTATACAGTTCAGGGGAGGAGTGTGTTGGGGGATTCAGACATCTAATTGTAACAATGTGACAGGTACAAGGATGGGAAGTACATTGAGCAACTAGGCAAGATCAGGTGGGGCCTTGTAAGCTGGGCAAGGAGTTCAAACTTTATCTTTTTTTTTTTTTTTAAATAAACTTATTTATTTATTTTTTGGCTGTGTTGGGTCTTCGTTGCTGTGCGCGGGCTTCCTCTAGTTGCAGTGAGCGGGGGCTACTCTTCATTGTGGTGCGCGGGCTTCTCATTGTCGTGGCTGCTCTTGTTGCCAAGCATGGGCTCTAGGCACGCAGGCTTCAGTAGTTGTGGCACGTGGGCTCAGTAGTTGTGGCTCGCGGGCTCTAGAGTGTAGGCTCAGTAGTTGTGGCGCATGGGCTTAGCTGCTCCGTGGCATGTGGGATCTTCCTGAACCAGGGCTCGAACCTGTGTCCCTTGCATTGACAGGCAGATTCTTAACAACTGTGCCACCAGGGAAGCCCCAAACTTTATCTTTTTTGCTCGTGGGATCTTAATTCCCCGACCAAGGATTGAACCCGGCCCCGGCAATGAAAGCACCGAGTCCTAAGCACTGGACCGCCAGGGAATTCCCAAGGAGTTCAAACTTTATACTTAAGGACAAAAGGGAGTCATTGAAGGGTTTAAGCAGGGATGTGATGTGATCAGATCTGCATGTCCAAAAGGTGGCTACTATAGACGTGTGTGGAATGGATTGGAGAATTTTTTTTTTTTTTTGGCCTCGCGGCACACAGGATCTTAACTCCCCAACCAGGGATCGAACCTGCATCCTTGCAGTGGAAGCACGAAGCCTTAACCACTGTACTGCCAGGGAAGTCCCTGGATTGGAAAATTTCTGCTTCTTCTCATTTGGTGGACTTAGAGCAGTGAGGAACCTTCTTGCTACAGAAAAAGAATATCCCACAAAGAGAGGCCATGATTCCTTGAGGCCCTGTTGTCTTCCAAGATCTCCAAAACCCACTTCCTGCCTCCAAAAGAAAAGTTAGAATGAAGCTGGGAGCTTGGCCAGGAGGAGCTGGGGAAGCTGGATCTTGGGCAACTATACGAAGCCAGGGCCCTCAAGGAGGACTGAAGTGTCCCATGCTGGTGGCACCCTCTGGCTCCTGGCAGAAGCAGAGGCAAATCCCCTTTGGAGGGAAGTGTCCAAATACAGGTAAGAAGATTCCCATTGGTTAATACCAAGTAATGAGCTCCCAATCAGAGATCGCCAGCACAGAAGGAGGCTAGCCACTATGAGTGAGAATCAGAAGAAACAACATAGAACAGATTTAGATGCTATAGAACCCCGGATACTCAGGTCCTATGTACATTATAGAAAGGTTATGTATGAACTTAAGATAAATAAACAAGTGATTATTAAAGAGAACCAAACAGATTTTTGAATGACCAAATGAAGTGTAGATATAGATGTATATCTCCAAAAGAATGGGTTAAATAGATTAGACAGAGCCAAAGAGAGAATTAGAGTCCTGGAAAATATATATAAATAATCAAAAAGTAACAGAAAAGTACACACAGATATGGCAAATTTGAAAAAGAAGTTGAAAAGAGATATAGAGCATAGACTTATGAGGTCTATGAGGTCTATAAAATCAAGAATAGAAAGTAAAGCACAGGGACTTTCCTGGTGGTGCAGTGGTTAAGAATCTGCCTGCCAATGCAGGGAACACAGGTTCGAGCCCTGGTCTGGGAAGATCCCACATGCTGCGGAGCAACGAAGCCCGTGTGCCACAACTACTGAAGCCTGTGCGCCTAGAGCCCGTGCTCCACAACAAGCCACCGCATGAGAAGCCTCCGCACCGCAACGAAGAGTAGCCCCTGCTCGCCGCAACTAGAGAAAGCCCGAGCACAGCAACGAAGACCCAACACAGCCAAAAATAAATAAAATTGATTCTTTAAAAAAAAAAAAAAAAGAAAGTAAAGCGCAGATAGACATCAACATTTGTTTAATGGATTCAGAGTTTCAGTTTGGGAAGAGGAAAATATTCTGGAGTTGGATGATGGCTACACAACAATATGAATGTACTTATTGTCACTAAACTGTACACTTAAATGCTTAAAGTAGTTTAAAAAACCCACACACCTGACCCACCAAAGCATAAGAATATGAAAAGGTTGAGACTGAAAAAAGTTATATGAATAAACAACAAGGTTCTACTGTATAGCACAAGGAACTATATGCAATAGCCTGTGATAAACAATACTTGAAAAGAATATGAAAAAGAATGTATATATATGTATATATGTACATATGTATACATATGTATAACTGAATCACTTTTCTGTACAGTAGAAATTAACACAACATTGTAAATAACTATACTTTAATAAAACATATTATTAAAAAGAAAAAAGTTATATGAAGAAAATACAGAGCAAAAGAAAGGTGGTATATCTATATTAATAACTGAACTTTAAGACAAAAAGTATTATTAAAGGTAGTCACTATGCAGTAATGATGAAGTGACGACAATGTTAAGTAAAATAAAAGTTAAATTCACCAGGAAAGATATAACAATTCTATATTAGTATACACCTAATAAAAAAGTCTAAAAATATTTAAAGCAAAAATCCTTAAAGCTACAGGGGCAAATTAGACAAATCTGTCATTACAGTGTGAGGTATCAACAAATCTCTCTCAATTATGAGTAGATTTAAGGAAGCAAAGTATCAGAAACTGGCAGCAACAGAGACCTCTAGCATTGGTAGTAAAGGCTAAAACGTGAAGCTCTAGATCAAAGCTGATTGAGAAGAAATTAGATCCCTGTATCCTCTCCCCTACTTCATGCCACTAAGCAACTTCCCCTTTCTGAGTCTAACAGAAGACTGGAAATTTGTTCTCTGGAGACGGTAAAACAGTCTTTGGGACAATAGCTGACTAAGGGGATTAAGTGATTGCATACAAGTTGAAAACTGAGACACCACCCCCTTCCCTGGCCCTAAACCCTCTTCCCTTACCAAGCAGTCAGAATAGTGGCAGCCAGATTTTTACCCTCCAGGCAGCAGGTTGGATGAACCTTCCATGGGGACTCAGGCCAGCCCAAGAAGAGAGGACTAAAGACCCTAAGATTAGTGTTACCCATGAAATGCCCCATTGGAACACCATACTGTGAAGGTCAAAGTCAACATGCTTAGAGCTTCCCATCAATTTTTAAGCTCCCATTCTTAATAATGAACAGACAGGGACTTCCCTGGTGGTCCAGTGGTAAAGAATCTGCCTTCCAATGCAGGGGACATGGGTTCGATCCCTGGTCGGGGAAATAAGATCCCACATGCTGCGGGGCAGCTAAGCCAGCGCGCCACAACTACTGAGCTCACACGCCTCAACTAGAGAGCCCACGTGCTGCAAACTACAGAGCCCGTGCACTCTGGAGCTTGCGCACCACAGCTAGAGAAGAGAAAACCCCGCACGCCACAACTAGAGAGAAGCCCACTTGCTGCAACTAAGTAAGACCTGACGCAGCCCTAAAGAAAGAAAGAAAAAAAGTATTAAAAAATATATAATAACGAGCAGACAACCAAAGACTATAAGACAACGAAGGAGAACCTCTAACATGAAGGAAGTCAAACCTAGTAAGCAGAAAAAAAGCAACTTGCAGGAAACAGAGACTCTGAGAAGGAAAAAAACCCTCAAAAAACAAACAAAAAGTCCCCCCTATCATTAATATCCCTCAGAGAGAGCAAAAGGAGGTATTGCATTCATGAAATAAGAACATGATTTTATACAAGTGAAAGCTGAGAGAACAAAAAGAACTCTTGGTGGGCTTCCCTGGTGACGCAGTGGTTGAGAGTCCACCTGCCGATGCAGGGGACGCGGGTTCGTGCCCCGGTCCGGGAAGATCCCCCGTGCCGTGGAGCCATGGCCGCTGAGCCTGCGCGTCCAGAGCCTGTGCTCCGCAATGGGAGAGGCCACAACAGTGAGAGACCCGTGTACCGCAAAAAAAAAAAAAAAAAAAAAAAATTAACCTTTTTAAAAAAAATATGACAGCTGAAAAGAAAAACTCTGAAGAGGGGCTAAGGGAATATCCCCCCAAAATAAAGAAATAAAATAAAAATAAAGAAATAGAAAAAGGATTAGAAAATTCAAGGCGAAATTTAGGAAACTCACTATCTGCATTACAAGGATTACAGAAAGAGAGAACAGAAGAAAATGGAGATAAAAACATCAAATAAATAATTTGAGATCACTTCCCCAAACTGAAGGATAGGATTTTTCAAACTGAAAAGGTCCACACTGTGCCTAGTAGAGTCAATGAAAACACTAAGATACATCATTGTACATTTTCAGGAAACTGGGGGCAAAAAGAAGATTTTACAAGCTTCCAGAAACACAATAATAACCACAACAAAGGACCTAGAATCAGAATGGATTTTGGCTTCTCAATAGCAACACCAGAAGCAACAAAACAATGGAGAAAAATGCCTTCAAGATTCTGAAGGAAAACTATTTCCAACCTAGAACTCTATGCCAAATAAACTATCATTCAAGTTCACGTGCAAGGTCTTGAAAATTTTAACTTTCACGTACTCTTTCTCAAGAACCACTGAAGGATGCACTTCAGCAAAATGAGGGGGGAACCAAGGGAAAAACCCTATAGGTCAGGAGACTGGAAAGCCAACAAAGGACTAAAGGGAAGGGAATCTTCAGGATGATTGTGAGAGCAGATGCTGGGATTCTGTGTAGGCAACGACGGCAATCAGACCAAACTGGAAGAGAGAAGATCAAGAAGTCGGTATGTTAAGAGCAATCATCACCATGCCTTCTGCCACTGTACCACTACTTTGAACTCGTGAACTCTTACAGGGTGTGTTCCACCAAAACAGAAGGGTAAAACCATAAGAAAGAAAGAGGATACAGGAAAACAAGGACTCCAACCCAGGTGAATGGGGAAGATTATTCCAAGGACGACGGCAAAGCCCCAGGACAATGGCTGTGTAGCAGTATGGAGAGTAACCTGCCTAGACAGAGGAGAACCATGGTCACTAGGAATAATGTCTCCAAGGAAAAATCATTGGAATGGATAGATTAACTGATGTGATTGAAAATACTGGAAGGTGTGGGAAGAATGAGCACTAGGTACAAAGAAACCTGAACAATTTTAAAAAATGACAGTTACTAACTTTAGAGAAAACTAAAAGTACAAAATATAGTCATATTAGTGCTCAGCTATGAATAATATTTGAGTAGGCATAAATATATAAACGCCAAATGTTCACTTAAACACTAATTTTTAACCCGCAGTGGTATCAGATAATTAAATCCTCATCTACTAAATAAGTCAATAGGTTAAACAATTAATAACAAGTTGTCAGGCTTCCCTGGTGGTGCAGTTGTTAATAATCCACCTGCCCATGCAGGGGACACGGGTTCAAGCCCTGGTCTGGGAAGATCCCACAAGCCACGGAGCAAATAAGCCTGTGCGCCACAACTACTGAGCCTGCGCTCTAGAGCCCGCCAGCCACAACTACTGAAGCCCGCGTGCCTAGAGCCCGTGCTCTGCAACAAGAGAAGCCACCGCAATGAGAAGCCCACGCACTGCAACAAAGAGTAGCCCTGCTCGCCGCAACTAGAGAAAGCCCGCGTGCAGCAATGAAGACCCAATGCAGCCAAAAATAATAAATAAATAAAATAAATAAATTTTTAAAAAAGTTGTCAGTACACACATGTTATTTAGCAATATAAAAATGTGTAAAGCCCAGAAGGAACAGCTAGTAAAAAGATAAGTCATAACCAACAAAATTTTAGTATCTAGACTATAAAAGGAACTCCTATAAGTCAATAAAAATACATAAAATAATTCATTAGAAAAATAGGCAAAGACATGAACATGCATTTCATAGAAGAGTCATTACAAATGGCCAATACGAATTTGAAGAGATACTCAAGCCTAATCACACTGGTAATCAGGGAAATTCAAATAAAACCACAGTGAGACACTATCTCATACTCACTAGGATTGGCAACAATTAAGAAATCTGATTATATGAAATGATAAACAAAATGTGGATCAACAGGAACTATAGCGTTGGTAGGAGTGTAAACTGGTAAAACTCAAGCACATTTGCACCAGGAGACATGTACAAGGCTATTCATAATAGCAATCCAAATGTCCAATGAGCAGAGACTGGATAAATGCATTGTGGTATCATATTAGCTTCCTATAGCAACTCTAAAAAGTTACAGAGGCTTAAAACAGAAATTTCGTCCTCCACCATTCTGGATGCAAGAAGTCCAAAATTAGTATCACTGGATGAAAATCAAGATGTCAGTAGGTCCATGCTTCCTCTGGAGGCTGTAGGGGAGAACCTGTTCTTTGTTTCTTCTGGCTTATGGTGGTGGCTGGCATTCCTTGTCTCACAGCCTCACAATTTCTCCATCATCTTCACATTGCCTTCCCTTTTGTCTGTCTTCTGCCTCCCTCTTATTACACACATGATTGCATTTAGAGCCTGCCCCCGGCCCCAAAACGTTCTCCTTTTACACAAGCAAAATACATTTAACCCATCCCAACATCTTCAAAAGTCTTAATCCATCAAAATATCAACTCAAATCCAAAATCTCATCTAACTATAATCAGCTCAGAATCCCTAATCTCATTATCTAAACCGAGAATAAGTGAGACTCTGGGTATGATTTATTCTGGGGAAAAAATTCCTCTCCATCTCTGGAACCGTGACACGAGAAATAAGTTGTCTGTTCCCAAAATACAATGGTGGGACAGGCACGGTATAACAGTTATAGACATTCCTATTCCAAAAGAAAGAAAATGGAAGAGATAAAGGGCAAATTTCATTAGTTTTTTTCAAGGCCTAGGTGAATCTGTCATTCACAGTTCCAGCCTCTGCATCCTTGGCTCTGATTTCTAGGCCTGAGGCTCTGCCCTCTGGGCCTGAGACTCTTCCCTTTGAGTCATTTTTCCTTTTTCTTAAAGGCAAGCAAATGGTTGAAGCTGAGTAGTTTTATAAACCCATCTCCTGCCTGTAGAATTTTGGGAGTCCAACAGCCTTCCCTCATTTCATTGCCTCTGTTACTTTCAGTTCAAGCTGGCAGCATTTCTGCCGGTATAACATTCTCCAAGGCCTTATGGGTCTCCTTTGTATGTCACAGAGACTCACATCATTAGAGTCTCCCACAGATCTTTCCTGGAAAGTATCATCTTTTATCCCTGGCTTCTGCTGAGATGGTTGAGTGGATCCACAGTCATACACCTAATATCCTCAGCACTGGCAGAAGGCTGTCCGACCACACCCATGGCCTTCTCTCTAGAGCACAGTTTTCTAACAGTAAATCACCTGATTTAACATCTTTTGCAACCTGGATAGGCTGCAAATTTCCAAAATCAAGTACTGGTTCCTTTTTGCATAACAGTTCTTTTCTCAATATATTTTTTTCTACAGTTTAGTATAATCAGCAAAAAGAAACCAGGTCACATCTTTAAAATTTTTCTTCAAAATTGCCTCAGCTAAAATCCAAGTTCATCACTTAAAATGCAGCTCTTCACCACTGTAGGACACAATTCAGCTAGATTTTTTCTGCTGTATAACAGAGATCACCTCTCCTTCAGTTTCCAGTAACATTTTCCTCATTCTGGTCTGAGCCCTCACTGGCAGAGCCTTAAACATCCATATCTCTACCAATAGTTTGTTCGAGGCAATCTAGGCTTTTTCTATCATGCTTCTCAAAATTCTTCCAGCCTCTACCCATTACCCAATTGCGAAGCCATCTCCAGGTATTAGCTATCTGTTACAGCAGCAGCCCACTCTCAGTTCCAAACATCTGTATTAGTTTCTATGGTAACTGTAACAAACTAGGTGGCTTCAAGCAACAGAAATTGATTTTTCACCATTTTGGAGGCCAAAATTAGTGTGAGTAGGCCAAAATCAAGATGTTGCTAGGTCTGTGCTCCTCTGGAGGGTCTAGGGGAGAATACGTTCCTTGCTCCTTCCAACTTTTGGTGGCTGCAGACATCTGTTGGCTTCGCTCCAGTCTCTGCCTCTATTGTCACATTGCCTTTTCCCCTTCTGTACGTGTCAAATTTCCCTCTTCTTCCCTCTTAAAAGGACACATGTGGTTGCATTTAGGGCCCACTCCGATAATCCTGACAATCTCCACATCCCAAGACCCTGAACTTAATCATATCTGCAAATACCCCATTTCCATATAAGGTAACATTTACAAGTTTCTGGGATTAGGACCTGATATTACGGGGGTGGGGGACATTTTTCATCCTATCAGAGTTATATTCTTATGGTGGAATATTATACAGCATTCAAAAGAATGAATATTTATATGACTCTTATTTCTCTCCCTTCTAGAATATAAGCTCCATATGAGCAGGGCCTTGTTTTACTCATTTTTGTATACTCAGTCTCCATAGAGTGACCACCAGGTAAGTGGTACCCAAGAACTATTTGCTAAATGATCTACTAAAATGGATAATAATGAAGAATAATACAGGTAAACAGAAATATTTATGGTATAACATTAAGTGAAAAAGATGCAAAAAATTGAAATACCAAATAATTATTTTTATGTAAAAATATTCTGTGTTTAAAAAAAAAAGACTGAGGAGGTCAGTGAAAATGGAGTAGGGAACTCCAAGAGTTCATCTCTTCACAAAAGCAGCTAATAAACTGCAAAACTGTCAGAATCAACTTTATCAGAACTCTGGAAACAAAATAAAGTTTACAGCAACCAGGTGAACACTTAATCAAGAAATAAGTAGCTGAATTTCAGTAAGAGAACTTTATGATATTTTAACTTACCCTGGCCCATCCCCCACTCCCCAGCTCTGTGGTAGCCTTGAAGACAACAGCCTGTGTTCCTGTTCTTAGCATTAGAGGGAGTGGAATGGACCTTCTACTGAAAGAACTGTGGTTGTTTGTTTTGACCTCTCTGGTGGTTCCCTGGACGTCTGGCTCAAAGGACTAACCTTATTTTTCCCAATTCAGAACTCTGTTGCCTTGGGAGCATTTATTGAACGTATACAAAGTCTATTGTATAGATGCTGTCATCTGGGTAACATTTGGAGAAAACAACAAACAAACCAAAAAGCTTAGGAAGAAAGGCTGGAGAATGAGATGCTCTAGGGATAAGGGCTTTGAAAAGCACCTACCTATTCATGGGACTAGAAGTCCACATGCCTGCCCAGGGCTAGAAGCATGCTCAGAAAAGACACGAGAAGGCTCTAAGATCTCATGTCTAGCTGAGCTTCAGGCTCTGAGCAAGCAGGAAATGAAGGCTGAAGCAGTTGTAAACTGCCTGGCTGAGTATTTAAAGGTACGTCCCAACATACATACAAGCTCATCTGCAAAGACTTTCATGGCTGTTGTTTCAGGCATTTAAGGAAATCTCTGTCAGATCACTAGCTGACCACTAAGCTAATGGAAAAGACTTTGGTGGCCACAGACAGCAAAAAATAAACTTTACAAAATTAGTTCAGAAAAGTTAATCAACTAACAAACAATTTCTACTACAAGCAGCAAGAACAAGGCCTCGCATGGTAAAGAATCTGATTTCCAGAGTTGCTACATTATAATACTAAAAATGTCCAGTTTAGAACCAAAGTTATGATGCATGCAAAGAAATAAGAAAGCATGACCTATACATGGGGGAAAAAAAACTGTCCTTGAGGAAACACAGATATTGGATTTAGTAAACAAAGACTTTAAATCAACTATTTAAAATATTTTCAAAGACCTAAAGGAAACCATGTACAAAGAACTAAAGGAAACCATGAGAACATCACACTAAATAGAGAATATCAATAAAGAGACGGAAGTTATAAAAAGGAAACAACTAGAAGTTCTAGGGTTGAAGAATTCTAATTGAAATGAAAAATCCACTAATGAAGTTCAACAGCAGATTTGAGCAGGTAGGAGAAAGAGTCAGCATACTTGAAGATAAGTCAATTGAGATGACCCAGTCTGAGAAGCAGAAAAAAGAAAAAGAAGAATGAAAAAAATGAATAGAGCCTAATCTGTGAGACACCACCAAGCATACGTTATTAACATATGCATAATGGAAGTCTCAGAAAGAGAGGAGGAAGAGAAATGGGGGAAAAGAATATTTGAAGAAATAATAGCTGAAAACTTCTAAATTTTTTTTTTTTTTTTTTTGCGGTACGCGGGCCTCTCACTGTTGTGGTCCCTCCCGTTGCGGAGCACAGGCTCCAGACGCGCAGGCTCAGCGGCCATTGCTCACGGGCCCAGCCGCTCCGCAGCACGTGGGATCCTCCCGGACCAGGGCACGAACCCGCGTCCCCTGCATCGGCAGGCGTACTCTCAACCACTGCGCCACCAGGGATGCCCCTCTTTTTTTAATTGAATAAAAGATTCTTTAAATTCTATAGTGCTCTACAATTTTCAAAAGTTTCACACATATGGTTTCATATAATCCCATAATAACCCTTTCCCCCCCACCACCACTATAATGCCCCAACATACTAGAAAATTGAATCCAGCAACATATTAAAAGAATCATACTTCACAGCCAAGTGAGATTTATCCCAGGAATTACAAGGGTGAATCAACATATAAAAATTAATCAATGTAATGTACTGTGTTAACGGAATGAAGAAAAACAACCACATGATCATCTCAACGGATACAGAAAAATAATTTGATAAAACCCAACACCCTTATGAATGAACCTGGAGGATATTATGCTGAGTGAAATAAGCCAGTGACAAAAAGACTAACACTGTATGATTCCACTTATATGAAATACTCAGTGTAGCCAAAATCATAGAGACAAAGTAGAATGGTGTTTGCCACTGACTGGGGGAGTGGGGAGTTATTGTTTAATGGGTTTAGAGTTTCCATTTCACAAGAAGAAAAGTGTTTCAGAGATAGAGAGTGATGATGGTTGTACGTTATAAATATATTTAATACCACTGAACTGTACACTTAGAAATGGTTAAGATGGTATATTTTATGTTAAAGATATTTTACCACAATAAAAAAAGGTGGGGAAAAAAACACCTAACACTCTTTCATGATAGAAACACTCATAAAACTAGGACTAGAAGGGAACTTCCTCAGCTTGATAAAGGACATCTTTGAAAACCCACAGTTAATATCATACTTAATGGTGAAAGACTGAGAGCTTTCCTCCTAAGATCGGAAACAATATAAGGATGTCTGGTTTTGCCACTTCTAGTCAACATTTTACTGGAAGTTTTAACTAGGGCAAGAAAAAGAATTAAAAGACATCCAGATTGGAAAGGAAGTAGTAAAACTATCTCTATTCACAGATGGCATGATCTTATAGATAAAAAATCCTTGGGACTTCCCTGTTGGCACAGTGATTAAGACGCCAATGCAGGGGGCCCAGGTTCGATCCCTGGTCGGGAAACTAGATCCCACATGCATGCCAGAACTAAGAGTTCACATGCCACAACTAAGGAGCCCTCCTGTCACAGCTAAGACCCAAAGCAACCAAAATAAATAAGTAAATATTAAAAAAAAAATCCTAACTCAGGGCTTCCCTGGTGGCACAGTGGTTAAGAATCCACCTGCCAATGCAGGGGACACAGGTTCGAGCCCTAGTCTGGGAAGATCCCAAGTGCTGTGGAGTAACTAAGTCCATGCACCACAACTACAGAGCCTGTGCTCTAGAGCCTGTGAGCCACAACTACTGAGCCCACGTGCCACAACTACTGAAGCCCGTGTGCCTACAGTCTGTGCTCCGCAACAAGAGAAGACACTGCAATGAGAAGCCTGGGCACTGCAACAAAGGGTAGCCCCCGCTCGCCACAACTAGAGAGAGTCAGTGCACAGCAACAAGACCCAACGCAGCCAAAAGTAAATAAATTAAATAAATAAATTTATTTAAAAAAATCCTAACGCAGAAACTATTACACCTAGTAAGTGAATTCAGCAAAGTTGTACAATATAAGATCAACATACAAAAATCAGTTATATTTCTATACTAGCAATGAACAATCTTAAAATTAAGACAATAATCCCATTTAAAATTGACAATTCCATTTAAAATAGTATCAAAATAATACAATACTTAGAAATAAATTTAACAAATACACTGAAAACAGTGTTGAAAGAAATTAAAGAAGATCTTAATAACAGACATCCCATGCTCATGGAGTGGAAGACAATATTGAAAAGAAAGCAGTGTGATCTACAGATTCAATGCAATCTCTATCAAAATGCCAACTGCCTTTTTTACAAAAATAGGCAAGTTGATCTGAAAATTTATACGGAATTTCAAGGGACCCTGAATGTCAAAACATTCTTGAAAAGGTAAAACAAAGTTGGAGACTCACGCTTTCTGATTTTAAAACTTCTACAAAGCTACACAATAAAAACAGTGTGGTACTGACATAAGGATAGATTTTTAGATTAAAGGAATAGAATTGAGAGTCCAGAAATAAGCCTATACAACTACTGTCAATTGATTTTCAACAAGAGTTTCAAGACCATTCAATGGGGCAAGAATAATCTTTTCAAATAATGGTGCTTGAATAACTGGATATCTGCATGCAAAAGAGTGAAGTTGGACCTTTACCTCACACCATATACAAAAATTAACTCAAAATAGGTCAAAGACCTAAATGTAAGCACTAACGCTTTAAAACTCTTCAAAAAGAACTTAAGGATAATTTTTGGTTTTTTTAAATAAATATTTTATACTTATTATAGGAAAAGTTTTATAACCTTGGATTTGGCAATGGTTTCTTAGATACAACACCAAAAGCACAAGCAACAAAAGAAAAAATAAACTAGACTTCATCAAAATGTTAAAATCTTTGTGCATCAAAGGACATTCTCAAGAAGATGAAAAGACAACCCGGAATGAGAGAAAATATTTGTAAATCTTATGAGATACATATACATCCTTTAAGGGTTTAGTAATCAGGATATACAAAGAACTCTTACAGCTCAACAATGAGAACATCATCCAATTGAAAAATGGGCAAAGGACTTGGATAGACATTTCTCCAATGAAAATATACAAATGACAGGCACATGAGATGCTCAACATCATTTGTCATTAAGGAAGTGCAAATCAAAACCACAATGAGATACCACTGCACACCCACTAGGATGGCTTTATTTTTTTAAAAAAAAGGGGAAATAACAAGTGTTGGAGAGGATGTGGAGAAATTGGAACCCTCATAGAGTGCTGGTAGGAGTGTAAAATGATACAGTCACTGTGGAAAACAGTTTGGTAGTTCCTTGAAAAGTTAACCATGGAATTACCATATGACCCAACAATTCCACTCCTAGGTACATACCCAAAAGAATTGAAGACAGAAGTTTAAAAAAAAAAAAAACTTGTACATGAATATACATAATAGACAAAGAATGAAAAGAATCCAAATGTCCAGCAACTGATGAATAAATACATTGTGATACATCCATACAACTGAATGTTATTCAACCCAAAAAGGATGAAGCACTGATCCATGATAGGAAATGAATGAATCTTGAAAACATTACTCTAAGTGAAAGAAACCGGACACAAAAGGGCAAATATGTGTGATTCCATTTATATAAAAGGTCAAGAATAGGCAAATCTATAGAGATAGAAAGCAGATTAATGGTTGCTAGGGATTGGAGAGAAGGATGAATAAGTGACTGAGTAATGGGTACTGAATTTCCATTCAGGATGACAGAAATGTCCTGGAATTAGATAGTGGTGATGGTTGAATAAACTAAAAGCCGCTGAATTGTTCACTTAAAATGATTAAAATAGTGAATTTTATAGGATGTGGATTTTACCTCAATATTAAAAAAAAAAAGACTGGAACGAAATACATCAAACTGATACCTTTGGTGATTTGCGGGGTTTTTTTGCTGCTCTATATTTTCCTAAGTGTTTACAATAAACACTTAGTACAATAATAAATCTCCCTTATCTCTGTTGTCATCGTCTGAAGCTAGCCTCTCAAACTCTCATGTCCACGCAAATCTCCTGGGGACCTTGTTAAAATACAGATTCTAATTGAGTAGGTCCAGGGTGGGGCCTGGGATTCTGGGAGTCTAGTTTATTTCATTTCTAAAAACGCTTCTAGGCTTCCCTGGTGGCGCAGTGGTTAAGCATCCACCTGCCAATGCAGGGGACACAGGTTCGAGCCCCGGTCCGGGAAGATCCCACATGCCGCGGAACAGCTAAGCCCGTGCACCACAGTTACTGAGCCTGCGCTCTAGAGCCTGCAAGCCACAACTACTGAAGCCCGCGCGCCTAGAGCCCATGCTCCGCAACAAGAGAAGCCACTGCAGTGGGAAGCCCGCGCACCGCAACGAAGAGCAGCCCCTGCTCGCCGCAACTAGAGAAAGCCCTCATGCAGCAACGAAGACCCAATGCAACCAAAAATAAATAAACAAGTTTGTTTAAAAAAAAAAAGCTTCCAAATGATGTTTTTGCAACTGGGCCACAGACACCTCCCAACCCTCCGCTCCCACGCCCCAGGCAGCCAGGCTCTAGAAGTCAGCTGCAGGAGGGCTAGCACAGAAAGGACCATTGCTTCTGGACGCCTCCCCAGGGAGCTTACGTCGTGCAGGACATATTTACACTAAAAAGTTATTCATTATTTATCTGGAATTCATATGTCGCTGACTGTCCTGTAGCTTTACTTGCTAACTCTGGAGCCCTGGCCTGGGGTAGAGAGAGGTTGGAGCTGGGGATGCCAGGCAACCTGTGTCTGAGGCCCATCAAGACAACTCAAGGCCGCTTGCTTGGCCGTCCTGTTGGCCCAGCAGACAGTCACCCCCGTGGTTCACTCCTCGACGGCTTGCCCTTGTGCTGTCCTCCCCCACTGCCCTTGGGTCTGGCCGTCTCCTGAGGAAGGCTCCCCTGGAAGACGCAGACGCAGAGCAGGCTGCCTAGTCCAGTCGCCCGCCTGGTACAGGAATCCCCCTCCAGGGCAACCCTGACAGGCGGCCTTACCCCAGGCGGCCTGGTGGTCAGCAACCTCGGGCCAGGAGACAGCTTTCACAGTCATTACCTCTAGGGCTGGGGACCACACAGACTTGGGTTTGAGTGGAGACTTAGGCACGTTACTTACTTTCTTTCTGGGCTCGACAACCACCTGTCACAGGGTAGATAACACTTCCTATTCCCCAGTTCTGATGATGAGCCGATATCATTTCTTTTTTTTTTTTCTTTTCTTTTTAAATATTTATTTATTTGGCTGAACTGGGTCTTAGCTGAGGGTGCTGGGACATGTGAACTCTTAGTTGTGGCACTGGGGAATCTAGTTCTCTGACCAGTGATCAAACCCAGGCCCCCTGCATTGGGAGCCTTAGCCACTGGACCACCAGGGAAGTCCCGAGCTGAGATCATTTCTAAAAAGCACTTAGTGCACTGCCTGGCACCCAGTAAGTGCTTGAGTCACCGGAGAAGCCATTGTTTCTTGTTCCCTTTTCCTCCCACGATACCCAGCACAGCACTCAGCTCAGCTGGTATTTAGTGCTTGCTTGTGGAACCGAAACTCAGGAACCTGCTGGAACAGTGAAAAGACACACTGCTCTGACCTAGACCATGATGTGTTATACCTCCCAGCTCCAACTCTAATTTCTGTGACTCGAGGCAAGTCGACTTCTGCCTCTACGCCTTGCTTTCTTTGTCTACAGCATGTGAAACTGCTAACATGCCCATTGGACAGATGAGGAAAGCTGAGGCTCCTGACTTGTGGTGAATGCATGACAGCATCCTGTGCTCTCGCACCCAGTGCAGTACCCTCGGGGAGCCCTGCCCTGGGACGCTCCTCTTCTTCCTCCCCTGCCCATTAGCCCCGGTCCTGAGCTGGTGGGCTGGGGGTGTGGTTGGCGTCTGTGCCTCACCTGGCTGGCCTCAGGGGGGTAGAGTCCATGGGGACGGGGTATCTTGGAGATCCCAGTGTTCTCCCGAAGGCTGTGGTGAATGCTCTCGCCTTGTGTCTGTAGCTGGGCCAGCTCTGGCCTATCCCAGAATTCCTATTCGGGCTATTCTGTTGTCTTTGGCAGGACTGGGCTTGGTGGAGCTGGACCTGGGCGTGTCCCAGCCTCTCTCTGCCTCTCCTGGTCTCTGTCGTCTTCCTGCAGGAATCAGAGCTCACGTGTTCATATCTTTGTATGTTGAGTCTATGTGGCCCTTCAGGGATCAGGGCTGCCTGGCCCCAGGGTAGAGGTGTTGTCTGTCTTGATTCCAGGCCCCAGGCTGGCAGTTTCCCTCACCACCCCTGTCCAGCTGTGCCAAGACCTCTTCTTTTCTTTCTTGGCTTCTGTCCTGTTTGTACTGTGATTGGCCCAAGAGAGGGTTGTGGGCTGGCAGGTGCCCTACACAGAGCCTGGGCAGCATCCAGGCCTGGCTGGCCCACCCCAGGGCCCCCTGTCACTGCCCCCAGCCAAGCTGGGTCCCCTCCTTCCTGCCCGGCTGAGACAGGGCCTGGAAGGGCACAGTGGCAGGCCGTCTGTGATGCTCCTGTTGCCATGGTTATCCTAGATAAGAAGGCCATAGCATTCTGCCTCTAGAACTTCCACCCATCTGACCAGCTCTGTTCTGCCTGCCGCCGGAGATGGCTCTCTGTTGGGGGGCTTGAGAGCACGGGCTCTACTGCAGTCAAAGTCTCTTCCAGGCATCCCCCATCCCTTGGACCTCCCTTCCACCCCAACAGAGACCACTACCCTAACTGGTAAGACTCTCCCTCTCAGAAACTGACCTCCACTGGAGAGGTGATGATGGGTGGTGGAAAAGGCACAGATTCAAAATCAGAAGACACAGATTCCCATTCCAACCTGGCCCTTTATAACCGCGTTACCTTGGACAAGGCGGGCTTTGGGAATTCCCTGGCGGGCCAGTGGCTGGGACTCTGCATTTTTACTGCCAAAAGCCCGGGGTTCGATCCCTTGTCCGGGAACTAAGATCCCACAAGCCGTACGGCCAAGGCCAAAAAAAAAAAAAAAAATGTGGGCTTTGAACTTCAGTGTCCTCCTCTATAAAATGTGGATAATAATGCCATACTTAACTGTCCCTCAGTAATGCCTCTGTGACTTTTCATGGGCTGCACTCCTGATATATAGTGCTCTTCCATCCTTCTCAACTCAAACTCCTACTCATGCTTCATGACCCAACTTAAATGCTCCCATCTCTGAAAAACTTTCCCTGACCTCTGTGTACTTGGCACAGATATTAGGCCTTGCCTCTCTGTGTTAGTTATTTAAGTGTTTTCCTGGTTTTTACTTAACCATGAGTTCTTTTCTTTTTTAATTTTTAATTAACTTTTATTGGAGTATAGTTGATTTACAATGTTGTGTTAGTTTCTGCTGTACAGCAAAGTGAATCAGTTATATATATATACATATATCCACTCTTTTTTAGATTCTTTTCCCATATAGGTCATTACAGAGTACTGAGTAGAGTTCCCTGTGCTATACAGTAGGTTCTTATTAGTGATCTATTTTATATCTAGTTATATATATATATATGTCAATCCTAATCTCCCAGTTTATCCCTCCCCACCCTTTCCCCCTTGGTAGCCATAAGTTTGTTTTGTACACCTGTGACTATTTCTGTTTTGTAAATAAGTTCATTTGTAGCCTTTTTTTGGATTCCACATATAAGTGATGTCGTATGGTATTTGTCTTTCTCTGTCTGACTTGCTTCACTAACCGTGAGTTCTTGGAGGCAGGAATCAGATTAGGCTCAGTTTTGGCACTGGAAATAGTCTGTTGACTGACTACTTTGCGGAATGGAAAGCAGAAGAGACCGACACTGATGGGGTTGGGCCCCATCCTTGCAGGGGTCAATCCTAGGGCCTTTGTCCGAGATGGCTTGAGTCAATCAGTGCTTGCTGTGGCCTTTCTGTGTGCCTGAGCCATGCCTGACTGGCTGGGGACATTTTCACGGCCAAGACCCAGTGGGAAAGACAGTGACATGCCTGGGGTGTGCCTGTCTTAGCAGTGGGGTGTGGCCAGGAGCAGCTGCTCATGGGGTGTCTCTGGGGATATCCTGGGGCATCTGGGAGGGAAGGGGGCTGGAGTAGCACAGTCAGCTGGTCCTGCTGGGATTTGGGGGAATTGCCAAGGAACCTGTGGTTCAGGAAAAGGGAGGGAGGACTCCAGTGTCTCCCAACTCCCTCTCTATAGCTGCCTGTCAGGCTCAAGGAGATGAAGGTGCCATCCAGTGCCAGTTCCACCGTCCACCCAGGCCCTGACCAGTGGACGAGGCTTTCCAGGACAAAGCCAGCTGGCCAAGGGCGCCCTCCAGTGGCCACCACAGGGTAGGCAGGAACCTGACTCCACAAAGGCAGGTGGTTCATTTATTCCACCTAATTGAACATCTTCATGCCAGGTTTGGTGCTGGGCACATGTTTCAATTTTAATTTTAAAGTATACTTATTGGGCTTCCCTGGTGGCGCAGTGGTTAAGAATCCGCCTGCCAATGCAGGGGACACGGGTTCGAGCCCTGGTCTGGGAAGATCCCACATGCCGCAGAGCAATTAAGCCCGTGAGCCACAACTACTGAGCCCGCGCGCCTAGAGCCCGTGCTCTGCAACAGGAGAAGCCACCGCAATGAGAAGCCTGCGCACCGCAACAAAGAGTAGACCCCGCTTGCTGCAACTAGAGAAAGCCCGTGCACTGCAACGAAGACCCAGTGCAACCAAAAAAGTAAAAATAAATAAAATAAATTTAAAAAAAATACAATAAAATAAAATATACTTATTAATCATCTGGTAAATGGAAAGCTCTCTCTTGAGCGTTGATATGTGCTGGGGGTGGGGTGGGGGAAGAGGGAATACAAGGAAAGGAGAAATTCCCTCACAGCGGCGATCCTCAACCTACACCGTCAACTAGACTCACCTGGGGAACTTGAAAAAAACACCAACCACTGGGCCCCACCCAGACCAATTGACTCTGGAGGGTGGGGCAGAGGCACCAGGGGTTTGTAGATGTTCCCCAGGAAGAGCGAACAGGCACGAGAACTCTCTGGTTTGGAGAGTCGACTAAAAACGTTTCCCGTCCTTCATTCTCACCCAGCTGCTGAGGTAGGTGTTATTCTCCCATTTCACAGATTAGGAGACTGAGGCTCAAGTGAACCTGCCCCTTTCCCCAGTTCAGTTAAGGACAGTTGTGGGAAATATGTCTCCCACAGCACAGGCAGCAGGGATGCAGCAAATACTCCTAAAAGATGGTCCCTGATCTCTGAAGAGACTCCCTCATAACAATAATGATGTGATTGTTTGCTGTGATAAGAAAAGTACCCAAGGTTGTTGTCAAATAATTTTTTTTCCAGACAGAGAATTATAAAGGCAAAATACTGTGCACAAAAATCGCCTGCAATCTCAGCACTGTTAACCACGAGGAGTATGGGGTGGGGGGTGTGGGGACAGGTAGGAAAGGGGAGAGGGAAGGAGAGAGGGAGGGAGGAGGGAAGGAGCGGATTTATGGTAAGGCTCAAGGTCACATTGTAAATCAGGGCTTCGGAAGTGTGGCTCAGAGACCACTGGCATTATAATCTCCACAGTGCTTGTTAGAAATGCAGCATCCCTCAGGTCTCAGAATCAGAGCCTGGAGAAAGATCCTGAGAAGCTGCATGTTTAACAAATATTCCAGGCTCTTCTTACAGCCACTGAAGACCAAGAGCCACTGCTGCTTCAAGCTTTCACCTAATACAAGAGGAGATACATCCTAGACCCCCCTCACTTCTAGCGACTTAGGGGAGGGTTCTCGCATATGGACTGATGTATTAAAATGTATGAAACCCACTGTTGAGATATCAACCAGCTGTCCTTGGGGACCTGGGCACATACTTCCCTATTGCACAGGCTAGCTGGGAAGTGCAGAAACACTGCTGTGTCATCCCACACCAGGCCCGGCCCCCACGCAGCAGCCCCCTTGCCCCCCTTCTCCTTCCATAACTATAAACCAACCTCACTGGATCCTGCCAGCCAATCACAGCCCGAATAACCTATGATGTCACCAGCAGCCAATCAGAGCTCCTCACGAGTATATGCTGAATTCTGTCATCTTAATGAGGTGATGGAATTCTAAAGCAACGCCATGCTTTTCACAGAGGGACACTGAGGCACAGAGAGGAGAAGAGGCCCACGCAGGGTCACTTCACCAGGTGGCAGAGCCAGGACTAGAAGCCAGGACTTCTGCCTGTGGTCCAATGTTCTTTTGGGTGCCCAGAGTGCTGCCAAAGCCCACAGGGCCTGGGCGGAGGCTCCCCTCTCTGGATGGCTCCTGGCACAGGAGGTGAGGTCCAAGGCCCTGGCCCCTCCTCCCCACAGCTCTCCCTGCAAGACCTCAGGGGTCAGAAACAGATCCCTCAATCTCCGGAGTCTAGGGCCCAGAGGAAATGGCAGGGTAGTCGGGGCCCACGGTGGAGGGGGGTTGCCCCCCATCTCAGCCCTGGTCTCAGCTCAACGCCCCTCACCCCTGGAAGGAATTAGAGGCCAGACTGTGCTGCCTGCTGCTTAATGGGCAGATTACGAGAAGGGGGCCAAGACAAGGGTTCCTTTGTGGAGGCCCTGGCTTAGGGAGTCAAGTGACCACTTAGCACACACGTGGGCAGTGCCAACCCCTAAGTGGGCAGGGGCACTGGCCAGAGGACCCCAGAGAGTCCCACCAGTCCTGTGGCCAGACCTTTTGTGGGATCGCCTGACCAGCCTGGAGCCCCAACTGTGAGTAAGGGTTACCCCAGAAGGCTGGGCTGGGACATTGAGAGCCTTTGGGGTAGATAACCTGTACAGGTGCACATGATGGATACACACAGGCAGCACACGTGCAGGTGTGCGGGCACCTGTGTGTCTGTGCAAAGGCCCTGACGTAGAAATGAACTTAGGGAACACCAGGCACAGAGACAGCCAGCGTGGCTGCATCAGAGCAGGTAGGGGGAGGATGGGGTGCCAAACATTGCTTCAGTCAATTTTTATTGAGCACCACCTATGAGTACACAATAGGAGCTCCATTCCCAGGAGGGAATAGGCGGTAAACACGCAGGTAGCATGCAAAATATAAGGGCAGTTATAACATGATAAGTGCTGTGTAGAAAAATGGAGCAAGGCGAGGGGAAGAGAGGGCCAGTGGTACTAGGATGTTATTTCCAGGTAGGGTGGCTGGGGGTATCCTTTCTGAGGAGGTGATATGAAGTGGGAGTGAGCCATACAGTTAGATTAGGACGAGCATCCCCCAGGAAGGAGGATCAGCATGTGAAAAGGCCCTGGGGCCACCATTCAGTAAACATCTCCACCAGCCAGGCTCTGTTCTGGGCACGGGGAACAGGGTGGTGGCCAAGGCTGACCACGCCCCTTACCAGTTCTCACTCCAGGGTGGTTGATGGAGCTGGGGGAGCTACTGAACATGATGGGCTTATAACTCAGGAAGGAGCCCAGCATGTGGACATTTCTGTTGTTGCCTTTGTGGTACAATTTAAGGGCACAGACCTCTCTGTGTCTTCTGTGCCAAGGCTATGGACGGTCCCTGAGCTCACTTTCCTGGATTCTTGGAGGTCACCTCACCGCCCCCCTCCCAGTGTCCAGATGGGAGAGCTGAGGCCCAGAGAAGGGAAGGGTCCTGGATAAGGTCATTCATGTGTCCTGGACAGATTCTGAAGAGGTCCCTACTCCTTCCTGGCCCCCCCGTCAGTATCCCTCTCTGTCTGTTCACCAGCACCCAAGCCCACCTGCTGCAGCTCAGTGCCTGGCCATGACCGTCACCTACTCGAGCCAAGTGGCTAATGCCCGTCTAGGTTCCTTCTCCCGCCTGCTTCTGTGCTGGCGAGGCAGCATCTATAAGCTGCTCTACGGCGAGTTCCTCATTTTCCTCATCTGCTACTACATCATCCGCTTCATTTACAGGTACGGGGGGGACAAGCCAGGGCTTGGAGCTCCTGGGTGCCTCCCAGCCATCTAGGCGGCCAATGCACAGAGACAGATAAGGCTGAGCTGGGCTTGTGGTCAAACCGTGGGGCCTGAGGCCTGGGGGCTGGGGAGGAGAGAAAAGGAGGCAGCCTTGGGGGGCAGCTCAGTGTAGGTCGGAGCATCTCAAACACCCTTTCCTCAAATCGAGGGAGGGGCATGGGAACCCAGGCCTTACCTAGTCCCACTCAGTCAGCCTGTTTCCCTGAATCCCACATAGTCTCACAGGCCCATATCATACTTTTTTTTTCCCAATAAAAATGTGTATTTAAACAATAAAAGACAGCTAAAACCATAGAATATATGATAGCATTTTTAATGGAAAAAGCATTAATGATGGCGATGCATTGACAAATATCAAACACATAAACCTCTTGAGTTCATAATGATAATACTAATAACAAAGCATGTTCATTTCCTTTGGGTGTTACTAGGGTGTCAATATACTTAAAAAAATTAAGACTTTATTTTTTAGAGCAGTTTTAGATTCGTAGCTTAACTGGGCAGAAGGTACAGAGAGTTCCCATATACCCCACCCCTCCTGCCCCACCCACTCAGCCCTCCCCCATTATAAACATCCCACCCCAGTGTGGGACATTTGTGATGACAGATGAACCCACACACACGGACACATCATTGTCACCCAAAGTCCATAGTTCACCTTAGGGTTCACCCTTGGTGTTGTACATTCTATGTGGTTGGACAAATGCATAATGACTTGTATCCACCGTTACAGTGTTGTACAGAACAATTTCATTGCTCTGTGCTCTGCCGATTCATCCCTCCCTACCAGATATTTTTTTTAAAGACCAAACACTCATTTCAACCTGCTTTCAAACAACTGTCTTTTGGATCCTTTAAAAAGGTCAGTGGTGCCTAAAGCTGACCCCTTCAGCAGGACCTTCCTTCCTCCACCTTATAGAAAACCTCCTGAGGGTTTCTCCTCCAGGCATGGAGCAGAGGGCCCATTGGGGTTTCAGGGCGGCGGGAGAAAGAGGGGGACCTGGCTCAGGCCAGAGGAGGGGCCCCAGGCAGGCCAGTGAAAGGGATAGGGAGGTGAGGCTGCCACTCTCCTACCCCGGGCCTGGCTGGACCTGGGACCGGTCTCAGCCATCCCCTCCCAGTATCTACACATCTTTCCCCCCACCCCCCGCCTCCCCCAGGATGGCCCTCACGGACGATCAGCAGGTGATTTTTGAGAAGCTGACTCTATATTGCGACAGCTACATCCAGCTCATCCCCATTTCCTTCGTGTTGGGTGAGCTCCCCCTTCCGCGTGTTGGGGTCCCAGTGGCTGCTCCAGGCTCCAGACAGGCAGATCATGAAGAGCTAGCTGGGGAAGGCCAGTGGCATGTCAGCGCCTCTCGGTGGTTCAGGGAAACGGGGAGCCTGCAGCCAGAGGGACTGAAGTTAGACATTAGGAAGGCTGTCCTGCTGTTAGCACTCAAGACCCCACTTTCTTTTTTTAAATTTTATTATTATTTTAAACATCTTTATTGAAGTATAATTGCTTTACATTGTTGTGTTAGTTTCGGCTAAGACCCCACTTTCTGAGGGCAGCGCCGACATTACAGTAGTCTCTGGAGCCTTGCGCAGGAGGGGAGGTATCTGGTGGATTTCTGGGAAAGCAAGCGGGGCCAGAGAGAGAACTCAAGTCTCTCGTGCCTTCACGCGAAGCTCTGATGGTCTCCCCTTCCCGAGCGCCCTCCAGGAGGGTTGGTGCCGGGCCCAGCCCCATTAGAAAGATGGAGAAACCGAGGCGTCGCCCTCGCTGGGTTCTGGCCGCAGCGTGGGCCTTCGCCCCTCGCGCCCCCGCCCCCCTCCCGCCCAGGCTTCTACGTGACACTGGTCGTGACCCGCTGGTGGAACCAATATGAGAACCTGCCATGGCCCGACCGCCTCATGAACCTGGTATCGTGCTTCGTCGAGGGCAAGGACGAGCAGGGCCGGCTGCTGCGTCGCACGCTCATGCGCTACGCCAACCTGGGCAACGTGCTCATCCTGCGTAGCGTCAGTGCTGCGGTCTACAAACGCTTTCCCAGTCCCCAACACCTGGTGAAAGCAGGTGGGCGGGGCCTGACGAAGCAGTGGGCGGAGCCAGAGGCTGACAAGGGCGGGGCCGGAGCTGCAGATGGGTGGAGTCAGAGGCCCCAGGGCTGAGGATTGGGTGGGACCAGGAGCGGAGTGGGGTCGAGACCTGGGATGGCGGGGTGGGGGTGGGGGGCGGGGACCTGAATTGGGCGGGGCGAAGTCAGGGGTCCAAAGGTGGGGAGAGGCCAGGAACCGACTCTAGGAGGATAGGGCTTTGAGATAGGGCTAAGGCCTCTTGAGGGATGAGGGAAGAGTGAGGGTTGAGGGCCGGAGTGGGGCTTTGGGAACTGGGAACTGCCCTTCCCCTTCCTGTTTTCCGGTTTCCAGTCTGTACGTCAGCAGTCTCACTCTCTGGCCTTGCCTGACCTGATCCTGGTTAATAAGACAGATCCCTCTCACGTACTCAGCCCAGAGCAGCACATAGTAGATACGACGCAGTGATAATTTGTTGAAAGAAAGAGGATCGCAAAGGAGCTCTGAGGTCCCTATGGGCTCAGCAGGGACTTGGTTTGAACTCTGGGTCCCACCCAGCAGGGCCTGGCCAGCCACCCCTTCTGCAGGTTCCCCTACCCACTGTCTTCTCCACTCTACCCCGCAGGCTTTATGACCCCCTCGGAACACAAGCACTTACAAAAACTGAGCTTGCCACACAACTCATTCTGGATGCCCTGGGTGTGGTTTGCCAACCTGTCAACGAAGGCCTGGATTGGAGGTCGAATCCGGGACCCTGTCCTGCTCCAGAGTCTGCTCAACGTGAGCCCGCTACACACGTGGGGCTGCTGCAGCGCGGGGAGGGTCACGCCCCACGTGGAACAGGTTTTCTGCAAAGAGGAACTTTGAGCCTCTGAGGGTCTTCCCAGAGCCTACCTTGGGACTGTAGGATCTTTTCCAACAGGATTCCGTAGCCCAAGGTGGCCCCTTTCCAATTTCCCCTCCCCTCCCCTCTCTAAAGTGAACCTCTGAGATCCTGGTTCCTTTTTGATATTGAGGAGGCTGAGGCACAGAGAGGTTAAGTGAGCTGTCCATGACCACACAGCCAGGGCTGGACCATGAGCACGAGACCCTGGTATCTGCGGAAGAGCTGGGGGGTGAGCCTGGGAGAGCAGGTGATGGTCAAAGGCCCAACCTTCCCTCCTGCCCCCCTAGGAAATGAACACCTTGCGTACTCAGTGTGGACAGCTGTATGCCTACGACTGGATCAGTATCCCACTGGTGTACACTCAGGTGAGGACTAGGCTGGTGAAGCTGCCCCTTTGGGAAACTGAGGAGGACCCGGGAAGCAGCCTATGATGGGAAGGGCTCACTCAGAGGCTGAAGAAGAGGCTCACCCTGGGGAGTCAGGTCTGGACTTTGCAGGTTGTCTCTAGTGCCAAGTTCAAAGAGTCCAGGTCCCTGCCTGGTCCAGGTGGTGGAGGCAGTGTGATCATCCCCATTCTAAAGGGGAGACCACAGAGCCTGGGGAGCTTCCTGATCGTGCGGTCCCCACGCAGCCCATCTCTGCCGACGCCGCCTCTGCCTCCCAGGTGGTGACCGTGGCGGTGTACAGCTTCTTCCTGGCTTGCCTGGTGGGACGGCAGTTTCTGAACCCAGCCAAGGCCTACCCCGGCCACGAGATGGACCTCGTTGTGCCCCTCTTCACATTCCTGCAGTTCTTCTTCTATGCTGGCTGGCTGAAGGTAAGCCTCCCCGGGACAAGGCCAGCTGTGGCCCAGGGAGTCATGGCCAGTTAGGAGAGGAGGGGCCCTACATAGTGGCTTTGGAGACAGTGGTCAGGCGAGAAGGGCATCACTGAGGGGGGTGGAGAGGTGGACATGGCAGGAGCCAAGGTTTAAGGGTGGGAGCAAGGCTGCAAGGGGTTCCACCTGAGGATTTCCAGAGCCTCACCTACCCTCAAGGTGGCAGAGCAGCTCATCAACCCGTTCGGAGAGGATGATGATGACTTTGAGACCAACTGGATTGTCGACAGGAGTTTGCAGGTATGACGGGAGGAAGAGAGCCTGCCCCATAGTCCCTCCCCAAACTGGACCCGGGGGGGGGGGGCCCCCACAGTTCTGTAGGGAGGCCTCACAGTGAATTGCCCAACCATTTGCTCACAGGATTCTCAGCCTAACTATTGAGGCTACAGGCTGCATCAGTCTCTCCATTTCACAGGAAGGGAAACTTGAGGCCCAGAGAGAGAGCAGTGACCTCTCCAAGTCACCTGGCAAATTCATGGTCCTGCTTGGGCTGACCTGTTGGACTTCTCCTTCTGTCCCCGATGGCCAGGTGTCCCTGTTGGCTGTAGATGAGATGCACCAGGACCTGCCACCGATGGAGCGAGATATGTACTGGAATGAGCCAGAACCACATCCCCCCTACACAGCCGCTTCTGCCCAGTCTCGTCGGCCCTCCTTTTTCGGCTCCACCTTCAACATCAGGTGGGAAGTGCCAGGGAACCACTTCGGTGGGTAGAAAACCCCAAGTGCGAGGGCCTGAGAGCTTAGAATATATTAGTTAATGCATATTGGGTTCCTATTGAGTGCTGGGCGTTGTACTAAGCTCTTTACATATATTAGCTATTCCCCCCCCCCAATAAACTTGGTTTGTTTTCTCCAGTTTTCAGATGATTAAGACCAGGTTCAGAGAGGTTAAGTCAGTTGCCCAACCCAAGGTCACATAGCTAGCAAGCAGCACAGGTGGGCCAGGTATGTCTGGGTCCAACTCCACACCCTTAACCCTTACCTTGTGCTGTGTAAGGACTCTTAAAGCTATAAGGGCTCTTAGGTAGTCTCCAATCTAAGCCCCACCCCTTATCCAGAGTTGAAAACTGAGGCTTAGAGAGAGAAGGGACTTACTCAAGGGCAGTCAGTGATTAGTGATGCAGCTGGGATGTCAGGGCCTGGTTCCTGACTCTGGTTCAGAGCTATGTTTCCTGATAAGCCAGGGTGTTGGCATGGGGAGTGGGAGTGGGGCTCCCTGGGCAAGAGAGCGAGCAAGAGGCTGGGTCATCACAGGGATCTTCGGAGCAGCCTTCTTGCTACAGAGTACGGGCCTCAGGCCAGCCCACAGCAGCCACATTTTCCCCCACATGGGTCCTCTTTCCCTGATTTGGTTAGAATCCCTTTTGAGCTGTAGCTGGGCCATGGCCGGCTGAAGAGGCGCCCCAGACAGCTCTCTCTCCCTAGGATGACAGAGTGGAGAGGACTTCGGAGAGTGTTTGCTGCATCTCGGGGTCTATCCCATCAAGGTGTTCTTCCACAGTATTAAAAGCGCTGTTCTCTTTTTAAGAACCGAATATCCTATTCAGCTGTAATTAGAATTAGCTAGAGTCTCTAGTTGGTGTGAGGAAGGTTTGGATAAGAGATCAAATGATCAAGGATGGAGGCTTGCTTAGGTCAGAAACATTGCTGGAGGTCGCCTCTGAGTTTTCCATGGTTGGTAGCCCAGCTGCTGGGGAAGGAGGATAACAGAGAATAATAACACATAGACCTTGCCTCCAAGAAACACACGATTTAGTGAGGGAGTTCAAACCCAGGGCCCAGACTCTGGATACAAGGTACAAAGTACTGGATGCCTGGGCAAGGGACAGAGTATAGAACAGAGATCACCTTTGGCTGCCTGAGAGCTGGCCTCCAGCTGGACCTGGAGCTGGGCCTTGAAGCATGGGGAGAATTTGGACATGGGCAAAGGTGGCCACATTCACGGGTGGGTAGGCTTTCTCTTGCAGAGTAAAGGCTGTAGGCTCCCAGGAAGCCAGACTTCTCTCTGGGGGGATACTGCTCCCCAGCGGGAACCACAAACCCCTGGCTCACTCAGTCACTCCTGGGCCTCATGTGACCATCCACACCTGGGGAAGAGCCATTCAGACAGCCTGGAGTGAGCGGTTTCAAAGGGAAAATGTGGGTGCTGAAGAGGAAGCCCTTAAATACCAGGCTAGGGAGTTTGGATGTTAACATGGGCAAGAGGGAGCCACAGAACAGTGAGGCGAGCTCGGCCAGGAGGGATTAACTGAGAGGTACAAGATGGATCAGCGGAGAGGTGAGTCAAAGCTGAGGTGAGGAAGACTGTGTGTCCTGGGCCTTGGGCCAGAGGGAGAAGAGAGGGTAAGGGAGAAGTCAAGCCAGGCTTCAGGCCGTTGTCCGCCCACTGACCCCCGAGTCTCCTGTTTCTTTCCAGTCTGGATAAGGAGGATTTGGAGTTCCAGCCAGATCCGGAGGAGGAGGAAAGTGCTCACACTGGCATCGTTGGCCGCTTCCGAGGGCTGCAATCCCACGACCGCCAGCCCCCCAGGACAAACTCAAAGACCAAACTACTGTGGCCGAAGACAGAAGTCCTTTCCCACGAGGGCCAGCCCAAGAACCTCGGGGGAGACGGCCAGGACACCAGTGATCAGGAAGACGTCAAGGCCTGGAAAGGGGAGGATGCCTTCAAGTCCGCCGTGCTATACGGGAGGTCAGGCTACCACAGTGCCCCCCAGACACCCCTCAGCCACACCCCTATGGTCTTCCCACCTGGACAGTCAGCACCCTCAAGTCTTCGCAAAGTCTCAGGCATGGATGACACCGTCAAAGACCAAAGCCTTCAGCCTCCAACTCCCAGGTCCAAGAAGAGCTTTGAATTGCTCCCAGAGAGTGCTGGGGTCTCAACGGAGCACCCGGAAGTGAGTCACATGAGGAGGAAAACTGTTGAGTTTAACCTAACAGACATGTCAGAGGCCCCTGAACATCTCAGAGAACCGCATTTGGGACAGTCGACAAGCAACATACACACTATACTCAAAGATCGTGGCGATCCCTATTGGGCCTTGGAAAACAACAGGTCTGTCCTCTACCCACACCAGGGTCACTGAACCCCCCAGCCCACCAGGGGTGGTCCCCACCAGCTTCCCCTGCTCTGAAGCCCACCCTACTCCCAGTTTTCCTATGGTTCTATGGCTGCCAGGGCATGCCCAGCACTGGCTTGGGGCACACACCTGGCCGCCACAGCAGGGGCTCTAGGGAAGTGTTGGCGACTTTTGCTTATTTCACCCGAGAGCCTGACTCACCAAGACTTCTCTGGGGCCCAGGGATAGGAAGACGAGGTTTGCACCGACAAGAGTAACGCCGAAGGGCCACTAGGCCAGGCTTACATGGGCTGACGATACCAGTGGGCCCAGCTCACCTTAAGCAGGGGTGGCAGACACAGAAACACAGGCAGAACTCGGGGCTCTAGACTGTAGCCCAAGAACTCGACTTACTGGCCAGGCTTAGCTGGGAGGTCGCATGAGCCCTCCCCCATAACCAGTGGTGGCTCTGAAGCCCTCCTGGGAAGGGTGCCACACTCCTGGGAACTGGCAGATGATAAGGTGGGGACAATCCAGGTCCCTTGGGGCATCTTACTGCTTTGGGGACCTCACCAAGACTTCTGAACTTAAATGAGCTCTTCATGCATTTTTGAGGTCAACCTAAAGTTGTCACAGTACCACCAGATGTTTGCCTTTATTCCAGATTCCCCAGATGCTCACTCACCCAATTAGACCCAGCCCCCCACCCCAGCCCCCCATCACGATGTGAAAGGGAAGTGTAACTTCTCATTTCTTATTATTCTCAAGCAGTTATTCTGGGGTCAGAATACCTAGCTTTGTATGGAAAACTGAAATGGCTGAAAAGGCCTACCACCTGTCATACTTCTCAGGGCTAGCTGGAAACTTACAAATCACTGGGGCTGGTTTAGGAAACAATGTTAATGTAGTTGGTTAGCAAGGACCCAGACAGCTCCCCACTGGTTAACATTCAAGATGTCTCAACCTCTTCCCTCCTACTGCAGCTATTTTCCTATTGAAACGAAGGTCTCTTTCCATACTCATGTAAACTTTCCTCAAATTCTCACTAGGGATGAAGCACATTCCTAGCCTGCTTCCCAAGGGGGATGCTTCACCGGCCTGGTCCTACCTGCGTGTACACCAGCAGGACACTGATCCAGTCATAGCCATATAGCTGTCCACACTGAAGAACATGTCCCTACGACAGCCTGAATTAAATGGTTACCTTAATGAAGAACAAGAATCAGTAGCTTCAAGTCTACTTTAAGCCTCAAAATGCTTTCTGTACATATAAATTGTGAAAGGCAGAACTGCTGGAAACGTATAAAACACCTAATTCAGAATCAGGAATCCTTAAGTCCTGTCTGAATTCAAAACACCCAAGCCTTGGTATCTTTCGCAAACTAAGGAATTTCGTATGTAAATACAGATGCTCCTAAGCGGTTCACTTTGGTGAGTGTGACTGAGCCATGGTGGCACTTACAAGTTTAATAAAGATGGCCTGGATACATTCCTAGCCCACCCCGAGAATTCAAAGACAACAGCTGGGTACCAAATTACTTTATTTGAAGGAACGGTACTAAGGAAAGGACTTGTAGATATTTTGGTACAACTTACAGAAAAGGTAAGGTAACCCAAACATGCATGCACTGCCTTGGTGACCAGGGAGGTCACCCCTGTGGCTACGGGAAGCCAGCCTAAGGCTTAGCTCTCATTATCACTGTTTCCCAGGGTGTGCTTGTCAAAGAGATACTGTGCCATGCCAGATTCGGGGGCCCCCATCGTGCGCAAGTTGGTCACGTGGTCACCCAATTCTTTAATGGATTTCACCTGCTCATTCAGATAATGAGTCTCAAGGAAGTCACACAACTAGAAAAGAGAACAAGGAAAAAAGTTATTGGGAAGCTTCCCCAGCCCCTAAGATAAATGATTTCCTCCATTTACTCCCAGGTTGCCAATACTCACATGGGGGTCATTTTTCTCAGTGGCCAGTTTGTGCAGTTCCAGTAGTGACTGATTCACACTTTTTTCCAAGTGTAGTGCACATTCCATTGCATTCAGCCCATTCTCCCAGTCATCACGGTCTGGTTTCTGAATGAGAGGAGGTTAAGTCAGTGCATCTGCAACCTCTACCACTTAAACCACAAATCAGCAAGCATCTAATGTGTAACAACCGCGCTTGGCAAAAGGAACAGCCAACTTCCCCCTGACAACCGCTTCCAATTTAATATCCTTGCCCATTACCGTCTGCCAACTTTAGCTTAGACGGTAGGCCCCAAAAAGCGCAAAAGACAAAAACCCAAAGTATCCTCATCTGATAAGGGCAACTGCTGAGCTCAGTGATTTCTGACGTCAGAGGACTGCTAGACAGATGAGGCATGCCGACCCTAGGATCTTCAGTTCACCTTGATATCCTGAAGGAAGATTCGGCCACCCCGTTGGTTCTGCAGCTTCATCAGTTTCTCAGCATGTTCCCTCTCCTCAGAAGATTGGTGAAGAAAGTATTTGGCAAAGTTCTTCAAAGCCACATCATCGCGGTCAAAATAGTACGACTGAAAACAGTACATGAACATGTTAGGGATTCCCAAAGAAAGGCAGTCTGCTAGTCTAGGCTTCCTTCTCAAAGCCCAGCAAGAAAGGGTCTGAGCACAGGAAGACTAGAGCAAGGTGTGTTCCCGGATTGAACACGACAGTAATTAGTTTTTACTCTGAAACACAAAAATGAAACTTGGTCCTTGAAACTGAAAGTTTGCTACAAGGAACCGTTAGAATATCATGGGAATTGCCTCCACCATGGAACATCTTAAGCATCTGTTTAAGTGCACAGTAAAGTTCTTACAGCCCCTGTGAAATCTGGTTGAAGAGATGTTGGAGTATTTACCCTGCACTGTTAGTAGTGCCTTCTCCCCCTCCTCCCTGGGTAATCCATGTTAAAACATGAGCTGCGGCCTCCCTGGTGGCGCAGTGGTTGAGAGTCCGCCTGCCGATGCAGGGGACAGGGGTTCGTGCCCTGGTCTGGGAAGAGCCCACATGCCGCGGAGCGGCTGGACCCGTGAGCCATGGCCGCTGAGCCTGCGCGTCCGGAGCCTGTGCTCCGCAGCGGGAGAGGTCACACAGTGAGAGGCCCGCGTACCGCAAAAAAAACAAAACAAAAACAAAAAACATGAGCTGCCAGCTTGCAGCAGGCTGATGGATGTGTAAAATTAACCCACTAGGCAAGGTAACAGTTGTTACCTTGTTTACCACGTAAACATGTTATCAGTAGAAAGCAAAAATTTTAGTCCCTTTTACACCCCTGCTGTATTCAGTTGTTCCTGAAATGGAGTGAGTCATAGAAATCCAGGCGTATTCCAAACCCTCCGGAACACGTTTATTCTTGGATGATTTGCAAAACGTAATAAGACAATTATAACTAAAACTCCTACCACACCGATTAAAACCAGGATTTTGGAAAACTGATTCCACCGATTACTGCATGGAAAATTTTCAGGCCCCGTAACTGTTGGTGGACTATATCCAAGAACTAAAGGTTCAATTACGCCACAACCCTTAGACACAAAAAACATAAAGAATACGGGTGCCAGACAACTCGGTGTCGGCTGAAAGGCAGATCTCTAGAGATATGCTTCAATTCAAGCGAGACTTCGAGATAAACAGAGCGGAGAGGTGGAGGCGGCTGTTCGGCCCACGAGAAATAAACCACTTCGCACCAGCCCCCACAGTTGGACACCATTACCCAGCAGGCTCCGCCTGACTCAGGGGGATGGGAGCCGGACCTCCTCAGCACCGCCCCCATCACGTGATCGAATGCAGAAGTGATGGAAATGCGAAAATCCACCTTCTTAACTGCAGGGTCGTACTCGTGGCAAGTGTGGCAACCCCGGGAGGAAACTCAGCTCTCTTTAAATAAACTGGGGTGCGCAGAGGCGGCCCTGGCCCGCGAGGGAACACTCCCAGGGGACAACTGCTCAGAATTTCTGCGCAGGAGTCCTAGAGGACCCCGAGCACCCTTCATTTTGCAGAAGGGCGCACGGAGGCGGGAGGCGGGAGGCGGGAGGCGGGAGGCGGGAGGCGGGAGGCGGGAGGCGGGAGGCGGGAGGGCCCTCCCGGTAGCCACACCCCCGCCCTGCAGCCAGGGAGGCCGCGCCCGTGCCCCGTGGGCCCGCCCGCGCTCACCATGGACAGGTAGACGTAGGAGGCGTAGAGCTCCAGGTTGATCTGGCGGTTGATGGCGGCCTCCGAGTCCTGGTGGTAGTTCTGGCGCACCTGCGAGGGGGACGCGGTCGTCATGGCGGTCGGCTGAGGTGAAACGGTGGCGGTGGCTGCGCGGCGCTGTAACGGCGGCGGGGACCTTGGGGCGATCGGAGGGCGCCGTGAGGTGGTGGCGAGGGCTGGCTCTGAGCGGCCGGCCGGAGCGGGGGACGAGCGCCGGGTTCCGTCCAAGCACTGTTGAAGCAAGAAACCGCGGCGACTCTCCGCGAGGACTGTGGCGCAGGTGACTCTTGCCCGGCTCTTATAGCGGGAATGGGCGTCAGGCCCGCCGCGGCCAATCACGCCGCCCGCCCGTCTAGCTGAGCCCCGCCCCTTCCTGTGGACGCGCGGCTCCGCCCCGCTGGGGGTGGGTGGGGAAGGAGGGGTGGGGGTGGCGGTGCGGGGTCTGGGTGGCCTGGAGGGGGCAGCTTGTTCCGTGGAACGTGGGGCTCGTTTCGTGGGGTTGGAGAGAAAACATGAGCGGGGGCAGGAAGCTCAGTTCGGAGCCCTGACCCCGGTGGCGTCCTAGGTCTTGAAACCGACAGGAAACTGCCCCTGGCGCCGGGGGCGTCAGGGCGATTGCGAGGTCCCAGAAGGCACCCTGAGACTCTTGGCCAAGGGCATGTTAAAAATCAGAGCGGTAGAGCCGCAGTTGCCACACCCCGAGGTGATTACTTCGTGATGCAAATAGGGAACCTGGAGGGTGAACGTGGGCCCGAGGAGGCCGAGTGAGTCAGAGGTCGGGCTGGGAAAGGGCTCAATTTCTCTTCCTCAAAGCTTAGAAAGAGACCGAATGCAGGCCGGGTGGGGCCCACGGCCCGTCGCGGGTCGGCCCCTCTTCCGGCTCCGGCGACCTGGTCCGCCGTTTGCTGAAAGCAAATATGGCTCCTCGTGCAGCATTTGATACAACAAAGGCTGGGCGGGTCGTGTTTCCCGAGAGACTGCGGTGATCGCCTTCCCGAGGGAAACGTGGGGATGAGCCGTTGAATTCTGAGGAAATCGCCGGTAGCTTAAAGCTCAGAGACCAGGGATTAGAAAATAGAGAAGCCGCTTGGGTCTGGAAAGGATGCTGCGAGGCCATTTTGAAAAGGCCTCTTTTATTGGCCCCAGTCCCAGGAGCCTCGGGCTGAGCAGGCGCTACAGGGAGCCACCCCCAGGTTGTCCTTGGAGAGAAGCTAATGGCACTGAACGAATGTGCGCGACAGATGCCAGGGACCCTGGGGAGGGGGGGGAACACAGGGGCACTGCGTGTGGCTTGCAGCAGTGTCCCCAGCACTGAATGGGTGTGAATTCATGGATGGCAGAACTGGACGGAGCTAGGCCGAGCGCCTGCGCCCCAGTCTGCTCTCCTCAGGGTCACTATTCTTAGCCAGGTTCTTCAACGCATGGGTGGGAGACCTACCCAAGAACCTTTTCAGGATGTTCATAAACATGCAACTGGAAGCTGGACTTCCAAACCTTTAAAAAACATTTTTTAAAAAATTTCAATTAAAAAAAGAAAGAATAAAAAAAAGGAATGTATGTCTCTATAACTGAATCACTTTGCTGTACAGCAGAAATTAACACAACATTGTAAATCAACTATATTTCAATTTTAAAAACTTTAAAGAAGGAACTTTACTAAAATATTAAGTTGCTGATGGAATTATGGCACTTTCTCTCTTGCATCTGTTATTCATTTCAAAACGAACATGTGTTACTTTAAGGAAAAAAGTTTTTAGTGGGGCTAGAGCTACATATGATAAAGTAAGCAGAAGGGTGGTGGGAGAATACAGACAAGGAGTGCCTTACCCAGTCTGGGATAGGAGGTCAGGGAAAGCTTCCCTAACAAAGTGACACTTGAGGGGGACTTCCCTGGTGGTCCAGTGGTAGGGAATCCACCTTCCAATGCGGGGGATGTAGGTTCCGTCCCTGTTCAGGGAACTAAGATCCCACATGCTGCAGGGCAACTAAGCCCACGTGCCACAACTGTTGAGCTCGCATGGCACAAACTACAGAGCACACTCTCTTTGGAGCCCGCACAGCACAACTAGAGAAGAGAAAACCCGCTTGCCAAAACTAGAGAGAAGCCCGACAGCCGCAACTAGAGAGAAACCCGAGCAGACTGAGGGCCATAATGAAAAGATTCCGTATGCCTCAACAAAGATCCCGTGTGCCGCAACTAAGACACGATGCAGCCACACACACAAAAAAGGAAAATAAATGTTGAAAAAGAAAAGAAAGTGACACTTGAACTAAGTGTCACTTAGTTAAAGGAAAAGTAAAAGAAGGAAAAGTAAAAGAAAGGTGAAAGAGAGGAGGGAGATGAGGAGGGAATTCCAAGCAGAGAGAGCAGCATATGTAAAGGTATAAGGTGTGGAAATGCATGGCCTATCCAAGGCACCTCAAGAAAATGTGTTGGCCTGAAAGTAGAGTCCATGTTGGTGAAGCCTGGGAGGGTAGTATAGGGGCAAGGTCAGGAAAGGTTGTGTGTCGTAGAAAGGGGTTAAATCTTATCCTGGAGGACATGGAGACCCTAAAGGATTTCTAGCCAGAGAAATAACCACGTTAGTTTTGTTTCTAGAAATCTTACACCGAATCAACAGAAAAACTATTAGGGTAAGAGTATGACAAAGTTACCAGATGCAAAGTTTTCCTATGTGTCAGTAACCAGTTAGACAATGAAATGAGAGAAGAATTTTCTTCATTTACAATGGCAACAAAAGCTTAAAGTACCTAGGAATAAAGTTACCAAATGTGTGAAGAAAACTATAAATGTTTACTGCTGGACAGAAAAGAAAACTTGCATAAATGAAGAGACACCATGTTTCTACATAGCCAACCTCAGTTTTGCAAAGATGTCAATTCTCCCCAAATTAACTTATAAATTCAGTGCAATTTCTGTAAAACTCAGTGGTCTTTTGGAACCTTGACAAAATGATTCTGAAGTTCATTTGGAAGAGTGTGTAGAAAAGCTGATAAGCATTTGGGGGGAAAAAATGTTATGAGGTTAGATTTGTCCTCCCTGATATAAAAAAAAAACAGTAGTATAAATATAATATTATAAAGCAGTTGGTACGGGCACAGGAAAAGGTGAGTAGATCAATGCAACTAAACAGTCCTACCCCCATATGAATGGGAACTTGGTACCTGCTAAAGTGGCATTTCAATTAGGAGAGAGAGAGAATGGGTTCAACAAATGATGTTGAAACAATAGATAGTCATGTGGTGAAAAATGACTCAGCATTTCAAAAATACGTTCCAGATGGATTAAAGATCCAAGCCTTAAAAAACAAAAAACAAAACAAAAAAACCCCTATAAAGTCATTAGAAGAATATATAGAAAATTATCTTTTAGAATTTGGGGATAGGGAGTGTTCTTCTGAGGCTGCCTTAAAAAAAAAAAAACCTATGAAGTCATTAGAAGAATGTATAGAACATTATCTTTTAGAATTAGGGGGTAGGGAGTGTTCTTCTGAGGCTGCCTTAAAAAAAGAAGCCAGTTGGCAGATATGGCTACTTGAAAATCTGGACGATGGCAGAGCAAGAAGGACCAACTATTGAACTACACCGAAGAAAAAGTAAAGTCCAAGTCTTCAGAAAACAAAGAATATGCCGAAGCAGAGAAAATCGATGACACTACAATTCCTGAAAGAGCTCCAAAATGAAGCAAGATTGCAAAACAGAATGTTACTAGAGTGCCTTGGTTATCAGGTGCATTTGATTACAGGAAAGAGACAAATTTAGAACAGAACTGGCCCCTTTGGCAGTGGGAGGGAAGAGGAAAATAGGGAATCCAGAATTTCTGGGACGTGTAGTATTGAAGTTAGAACTCTTTGTCTTTTTCAACCAGTAAAAAATAAAACCAAGAAATACTTTGAGTAACACAGGCTGATGAAGATGAATCCTCAGGGTAATGACCAAATCAAGGGCATGGCCGTCACACAGTTTGTTAAAATTTTTGAATGGATTAAGGTAGTTTCTAGGAAGTCCTTTCCGTTGGACCACGCGCCTGGGGGGCGGGGGGAGGGGGCGGCGGGGAGAGCAAAGGGTGTGGTCCCACCAAATCTTGATGAATTCAAAATACATGGAGTTAAATCTTTGAGAGGCATATCTAGAAACATACTGTGAATAGTTATTGGAATATGAAGCTAACTGGTATCAAGTAGGTAAAAAGCCAACAAAATTGTTCTTTTCTTTGCAAAAATGAGTGATTTAAGTTTTTAAAATAAAGCTATAATTAACTAAATAAAATGCAGAATCTTAGGTGTTTTATTAAATGTGTTTTGACACTTGAATACAGCTGAAACAAGATGCAGAACATTTCCATTATCCCAGAAAGTTTCTCTGTACCCCTTTCCAGTAGATTTCCCCCATACCCCTCAAGAAGAGCTCTCTTCTGATATTGATTAACTAACTTTGCATGTTCTAGAATTTCATATGGATGGAATCATACAACAAAAATGAAAAGCTGTAAGACAAAAGATGCCGTAAACAAAGTTAAAATACAAATGACAATTAAGTTAGTATTTGTAGCTTGCTAAGTAGTGAAGATTAATAACCATACTATACAATATATATTCGTATGTATAACCGTATATTGTAGACATATAGATCACTTTTGGATCGTCTTCCCTGCTGCTGTATACTGTAAGCTCCTGGTGGGCAGGCATTAGTTCTGTCTTCTCCATCCTGCATTTCAAGCAATTTGCAAGATGCTTGTAACTTGGTCCTCAGTATTTGTTGAATGAATGGATGCATGCATGATTGAATGGGGAGGATAGTTTAAAGTCAGACAAGAGGGCTGGGTACCTGTTGGGAGGTAACAGCCCTAGTTCTCAGTGAATAGAAGAGACAGAAAGCAGATTTGAGAGATACGGAGAAGACGGAACAGACAGGATGAGGTAGCTGATTGGATAGCTGTGGAGGGGGGTGGTAAGGGGGGGCCGGTGGGCAAGAGAGCCCCCAGCCTTCTGGCCTGGGCAGCTGAGTTGCTGCTGCCATTCACTGAGGATGGGGACACAGAAGGAAATGCAGTTTGGGGGGGAGGGTTGTTGAAGGAGGCCAGCTTGGTTTTGCACAGGATTTGCTGAGTTTCAGGGCCTCCAGGACATCCAGGTGGACAGAGCCAACATGAAGTTGGATCCACTGGAAGGAAGTTGTTCTGGTGCAGAAAGGAGGTTTCTTGGCTCCGTGCTTGGTTAAAACACATGCAGCTGCAGTGACCATCACGGCAAAACTGAGGGTCAGCTTGGGATGTAGAAGGTCACTGGGGGAGGCCGGCTGGGAAAAATGAAAGGGTAATGTTGTGCTGGGGGTGGGGGGGTGTTTGCTTGGGCCTGTTCCACACCTTCTGGGAACCCTGGGGTGTCCGAACTGCCATCTCCAAGCCTCTAGATCCTTTCGAAGCCCTGGCCTGGTCTTTGGACCTTTGTTGACCAGGATTCTGCCTCCCTCCCCTCCAGCCCCGGCTCCTCTGAGACGGTGGGGAGTTTGGCTGGCCTCCCTAGGGCCTCTGCGGGAGGAGCCTCAGGCTAGGGAAGAGCCAGGCCTGTGGTTTCTGGAGGACTCCAGCTCACCCGGGAGGAGGAAGAGGTGGGGGATGGGATGGAGAACTGCTGCCCCACCGTGACTCAGCACTCTGCTGGGCTGGAGGCGTTGGGCTTGGGCTCCAAAAGTGCTCTGTCATCCGGGGGAGGGGAACGTTGGAGGGCTTTACTATAGGGCAAGCCACATTTGGTAGTGTGTCTGGTTGTCCAGGCTGGACCTGGAACAAAGGGATCTAGTTCACCCACCAAGGCCTCAGATAGTGTTTTTGCAGGAAAGGGAAGGTGTCACTTTTCACACCCATTTCTTTTTTGTTTATTTGTTTTTCTTTTTTTAAATATTTTTTTTCTTTTCTTTTCTTTTCTTGGCCTCGCTGCTCGGCTTGCAGGATCTTAGTTGCCTGCCCAGGGACTGAACCCATGCCGTCGGCAGTGAAAGCGCAGGGTGCTAACCACTGGACCACCAGGGAATTCCCTTTTCCTTTTTTCTGTGCCTGTTTCTTCCTCAGTGCTTTCCTGCCTCACAGTGAGTTCTCAACAGATGCTGGATCTGTTTTCCCTTTCTAGGGATTGTTGCTATGGGGTTATGATTCCACAGCTGGAAAATCATAGGCCTTGGAATGTTAAGGCTAAGAAAGAAGTTTATAGTTTCCAAATCACTGTATTTTACAGATACAGAGGTGAGAGGCCCATAGAAGGCCAGGGCTTGCCTAAGGCCATCATCACTGGCAGAAACACAAGCTGAAAATGAAGGACAAGACGTATGAGGGCATACGGTGTGGGGTCGTTAAAATGGATACATTTGTTGCTGGAAAGTGTATATGAAATGATGTTATATGAAAAAGCAGAACCCAGAATAGTTTCTTCAAGGCTGATGACAGTGAAGAAGAATCCCCGGGCTGGAAGCACAGAGGAGGACTGGGAGAGAACGGGTTCAGTGATGTTTTCACTGAAGAGCTAGTGTTTTCAGTGTCTGGGATTTTCCCTGAAGTTAAGTAAAGTGAAGTGTGCAGGAAATCAGAGTTCAGAAATTGGAAAAAATAATACTGAATCAGATTTGGGTGCGTTTCTGGACGATGCAGCCGTGATTCAGAGAGCTTGTCCTTAAGGCATTTCTTGAAAACCCAGCAGTCTAGGTACTCAGCTTTCCCCTTTTCCAGGAGGTTACGGTCAAGAGCCATGACGTGGGATGTTTGGGGATAACTGAGAAAGGAACGCCCACTTTTTAAATTTATTTACTTATTTATTTATTTATCTTTTGGCTGCATTGGGTCTTCGTTGCTGCGCTCAGGCTTTCTCTAGTTGCGGTGAGCAGGGGCTACTCTTCATTGCAGCACGCGGGCTTCTCATTGAGGTGGCTTCTCTTGTTGCGGAGCACGGGCTCTAGGCACACAGGCTTCAGTAGTTGTGGCACGCAGGCTCAGTAGTTGTGGCGCACGGGCTTAGTTGCTCCGTGGCATGTGGGATCTTCCCGGACCAGGGCTTGAACCCGTGTCCCCTGCACTGGCAGGCGGACTCCTGACCACCGTGCCACCAGGGAAGCCCGGAAGGCCCACTTTTTAAGGCAACTCAGGCCTTACCACATCCATGGGAGCTCCCTCTGGGAGAGCCCAGCACACCTCACCTCTGCCAGAGACTTTATCCCATGGACCCTGGCTGTTGTTTGCTTGTCTGCCTTCCCACTGGACTTTGAGCTCCATTTTAACCTGTGTCACCAGACCCTAGCACAATCCGGGGCCCTTCCGGTTCTAGCAGTTTGCAGCCCTAGGGCCCTCCTCTGGAATCATCAGGCCCGGTGGAATAATACCTAGTCTCTGCCTTCAGACTGTAGGCCTCTGGAAGTAAGCATCTGGCCTTTGATGGTCTCTTGCTATATCCTTCCTAAGGACCCCCTGGGTATGCGCCCACATTCTGGAAGCTTCAATGAGGTCACCTGGCCTTTCCAAACTTTGATTCTTATATTTATTTACGGTCTCTGGAGCTAGTCCTCCCCCACACACACACACTTCGGGTGCCCTTGTCACCACGATTCATGTTTCACCCCATGAGCTGGTACCCAGCTGCATAGCATGCCCATGTCACCCAGTCCAGGCTCAGCCACGCCCACCGTGGCCAAATCAGGAGAGGCCTGGCTCAGCAAAGGGCAGCCTCGGAGAAGGGAATGAGCAGAGTGGCGTGCTTGCTTTGGCCAAGGTGGGCAGCCAGGAAGTAGAGACTGATGTCTGCCTCTGCTCTCGCCACGTGGCTGCACATTTCACCCACACCCAGGGGAGGCTGCACGAGCACAGTCCCACGTCTGCTGGGAGAAGTTGAGGATGGAGGCAGAACCCTGAGCTTCAGGCTGCACTGAGCCGGGGGTGGGGGGTGGGGGACAGGGCACAGAAGCTTGTTAGGAATCTGAGAGGCCAGCGGCCGGGGGCAGAGGGGAGGCTGAAGTGAAGGGCAGCTGGGGGCTAACCAAGCTGGGAGGCAGTAGAATGTAGCGGGAGTGAGCGACTCTCTGACTTTCCCAGGAAGGTCCGTAGGTGCGTGTGCTCCAGGCAAGCTAGTTTTTCTGGCTAAGCAAGCAGATCGGGCCCAGTGGCCAGCAGAGGGGAGTCCTGAGTGTTCCAGGAGAGGGTCAGGACCCAAAAGACCTCACCGTTATCGTGGAAGAGGCCCTAGTCAGCCTTTGGCTGTTACCAGTGTCCCTGGCCCTGTATTTCCTGCCTGCACTACCAATTGCAGCCTGGCCCTTCTCTAACTACCATCGTTCCAGGACCCCTGTGGGTACCAAAATCCGAGGATGCTCCAGTCCCTTGTATGAAACAGTGTAGTATTTGCATATAACCTATGCACATCCTCCTGTATTCTTTAAATTGTCTCTAGCTTACTTATAATACCTAATACAATGTAAATGCTATGTAAACATGCCAGGCACATGACAAATTCATTTTGCTTTTCAGAACTTTCTAGATTTTTTTTTTTTTTTTAGTATTTTCAATCCAGTTGGTTGAATCTGTGGACATGGAACCCACAGATACGGAGGGAAGATTGTAATCTCTTTTCTGCCTGTCCCAGCTTTATGAAATGCAAAGGTAAGCACTTCACTCCTCTGCTTAAAACTCCTCCCAGGCTCTCCTCTACCCTTGGGATAAAAGTCCAGTCTACCGTGCAGTGAGAGGCCCTGCTCATCCGCCAGCCACTCTCCTCCTGGGCCTCCTCTTCAGCTATTCCCCTCAGCCCAGTGGCGGTCCCCTTGGACTTGGTATATCTGGTCCCTCTGCACGGACTGCCCTGCCCTGACTTTTCTGCCTGAAAACAACCCAGGCTTCGACACCCAGCTCACATATCCTCTGTGAGGCTTCCCTCACCTCCCCCTGCAGAGGTGAGAATTTCCATTCTTTGTGGCCTCCAGTGCTCTGAACATTTCTCTGTGGCCACAAGTACGGCAGTGACTTGTTTTGTACCCACCTCCCACACTGGAAGGGGAGCTCCTGCCCTATTCACCTTGGCAGTGCCTCCCCTTCCCCACCTCGGTACCCACAAAGCGCCAGGCTCCCAGACTACCGAGAACTGTGTGTTGGATTAATTTAAGAGCCCAACTCTTACTCACCTTTCCTGTTACTGATGGATAGGCCTCCCCACCCCTTGCCTCATAGGTTTGCTTTTTCCATCTCTACTTAGGTAAGACTAGCTCTCCCTACTCCCCACAAGGAAGACACAGAGAATACTTGAGCTTCTCTGGGGTCTGAGAACACTACAAGGCAGAGCGGTCTGTGACCAGCTGGGCCATGGAAATAGTGATGCCATGGTCACAGGCTCCTTGCTCTGCTGACCGGTTCCCTTTGCCTGTGTTGGTGGCCACAGAGAGTTTCCTTGACTGGAGGAACTTGTGGGAGGTCACAAGGGGCCAGGGAGGAAGAGTAGAAGGATGGATTCTCTCTACTAAAAAATGTGCCACGCAATTTTGTATGGAAGACCCGGAAAAGCCAAAGCAATCTTGAGAAAGAAAAACGGAGCTGGAGGAATCAGGTTCCTGGGCTTCAGACTATACTCCAAAGCTACAGTAATCAAGGCAGTATGGTACTGGCACAAAAACAGAAACATAGATCAATGGAACAGGATAGAAAGCCCAGGGATAAACCCACGCACATATGGTTACCTTATCTTTGATAAAGGAGGCAAGAGTATACAATGGAGAAAAGACAGCCTCTTCAATAAGTGGTGCTGGGAAAACTGGACAGCTACATGTAAAAGGATGAAATTAAGGGCTTCCCTGGTGGCACAGTGGTTAAGAATCCGCCTGCCAATGCAGGGGACACAGGTTCGAGCCCTGCTCCAGGAAGATCCCACATGCTGCGGAGCAACTAAGCCTGTGAGCCACAACTACTGAGCCTGTGTGCCACAACTACTGAAGCCTGCACACCTAGAGCCCATGCTTTGCAACAAGAGAAGCCACTGCAACGGGAAGCCTATGCATCGCAACGAAGAGTAGCCCTTGCTCGCCACAACTAGAGAAAGCCCGCACACAGCAACAAAGGCCCAATGCAGACAAAAATAGATAAATAAAATAAATTTATAAAAAAAATAATAATAAATAAATAAATAAAAGGATGAAACTAGAACACTTCCTAACACCATACACAAAAATAAACTCAAAATGGATCAAAGACCTAAATGTAAGGCCAGACACTATAAAACTCTTAGAGGAAAACATAGGCAGAACACTCTATGACATAAATCACAGCAAGATCCTTTCTGACCTACCTCCTAGAGAAATGGAAATAAAAACAAAAATAAACAAATGGGACCTAATGAAACTTAAAAGCTTTTGCACAGCAAAGGAAACCATAAACAGGATGCAAAGACAACCCTCAAAATGGGAGAAAATATTTGCAAATGAAGCAACTGACAAAGGATTGATCTCCAAAATATACAAGCAGCTCATGCAGCTCAATATCAAAAAAACAAACAACTCAATCCAAAAATGGGCAGAAGACCTAAATAGACATTTCTCCAAAGAAGATATACAGATTTCCAACAGACACATGAAAGGATGCTCAACATCACTAATCATTAGAGAAATGCAAATCAAAACCACAATGAAGTGTCCCCCTTTCAAACATCCCCGCCTTTTGTAATACTTTGGAATCACTAGCTGGAGTTCAGCAGCTCTAATTTCTTCCCAACTTGCTCATCTGTCCAGCTGTCCTTTCAGTACTGTGGGTGTGTATGTGGTGGTAGTGACAGCAATCCAGAAATTTTACTTTTTCTGGAATGGGTGATTTCTCGAAGAGTCACACCTACTTCCTCACATCCACTCCCCCCCCACCCCCACCCCGATTTTCCTCTGGGGAGACATCTCCTCCCTTCCAGCCCCTGCCCCGTACTATGGTTAGAACGGCCTCTGCCCCCCACATTCAGAGGAAGATACATATTCTGTCACTTGCAACACATTTTCCAGTCAATTTACCTTTTAAATCACCTAAAGGGCAACTAATTCCTTCATGGATCACAGAATTTTCAAGCCAGGAAGTTGATTTTGAGACTATCGAATACTTTCATTCAGCCACTCAAGCAACATTTTAAAATGCCGGCTTTGGGCCAGGCCCTAGATGAAGAGACTGAGTCCTCGAGGGAGGAGGGGCCTGACTCAGGGTTTCACAGAAAGTTTGCGGCTGAGTCAAGGACCAGAACCTAGGCCTTCTGACCCCCAAGCCAGCATTCTCTAATTATGCTCCTCGGCTTCCCGAGATTAAATCCCAGTGGCAGTGTTTGCACATGGATACGTGAGTGTGAAAAAGATGGAGGACTCTATGCTAAGCAGTGGTCACTGCTTTCTGGGCAAAGCAGAGGTGGTAAAGACTGCAGAGAAAGGGACAGAGAAGAAGGAGAAAGGAGAAAATAAAGAGCTGTCCATGATCAAAACTACATCTATGAAAAATTCAGCACACATATGTACATGAAAATTACACACACACACGAAAATCACATACACACACACACACCCCTTGCCTGGTAGAGAACGACTAAAGGAAACAACTGAACAATTCACTTATGCTTTCCGTGCTGGGCTGAGCCTGGCAATACAGTGACAAGTGGGACTGCGTGTCTGCCCTCAGGAGCTCCAGCCGTGTCTGACAACGTTCCCTGTGAATGTCTGTGATGACCACCTTGCCTGCCATACCTGCTGGCTGCAAGGGCTGCACTGAGCCCAGATGTCACCTCCCTGTGGGGCCCCGGGGCAAGCAAGCAGCAATTAGCAGCTGTGGAATGGGGCCTGTGGAAACATTGCCCAGAACTGATCAGAGCAGATTCCAGATGCCCTGTGTTTCTATCCAGGAGTCAGAGGGAAAGGGGAGCTGTTGTCAAACCAATTAGGCACCTGTGGAGGGGCCGTCAAGGATCCTTGCCCCCGACCCCCCAATCTGGTTCACCCTTGTGTTTCTTCTTTTTTGTTTTTGGCCGCGCCTTGTGGCATGCGGGATCCTAGTTCCCCGACCAGGGATGGAACCAGTGTCCCCTGCAGGGGAAGCGTAGAGTCTTCACCACTGGACCGCCAGGGAAGTCCCTCACTCTTGTCTTTCTGAGCTTTACTAACCTTTCATAGCATTTGCTACCAGCAGCTGCCCTGCGGGCCAGACACAGTTGCCTGACAGGTGGCAGAGCAGGCTGAGGCTGTGAGAGGTCTCAGTCCCTGCTGGCGTCCCTCCTGCTGGTCCCATCAGCTCTCTGCCTCATCCACACCCGTCCCTGCAGTGCCCCACAGGTCCTGTATGGGCCCCACCTCTGTCCCTTTGCTTACATCTTTCCTCCCAAAGCTGTGCCCTTCGAGTTATGAAAGACCTGCCCTTCCTCCAAACACCGGTCCAAACCCTGCTTCTGCCGAGGAGTCTTCCAGGATTCGGAGCTAATCTCTTTCTTCCTCTGACATTGGTCCCTTCAACTTTTATGAGTGACAGTAGACACTTGTGCCATTGCATCACCATCCCTCCATGGCCACTGGGAGACCGAGGGCTCAGTGGACACAGGAACTTTGTTTCTTCTGTGCTCCTGGTACGCAGGCCCGTGCTCTGGTACACTGCAGGTGCTCAGTGCAAGCTCTGGTTGGATGTAGTTGAACCGTTGTGAAAAGGAGGAATCCTTGCCCCAGGAGCATCCTTCATTCCCTCAGACATGGTTCTTTGCACTTAACTAAGGGTTAGGGAGGACCCCTCCTGCATTTTCTCCTTAGGAGCCCACAATGGGAACCTCAGAGGTGGAACTGGAATTGGTCTCTGGAATTTGCCTGAACCCACCCTCCCTCTTTTTATTTTGGCTGCTCCGAGAGGCATGCAAGATCTTAGTTCCCCAGGGATCAAAGCCGTGCCCCCCTGCAGTGTAAGTGCGGAGTCCTAACCACTGGACCACCAGGGACGTCCCCTTCTGAAGCTCTTTAGCTGAAAACTCCTGTGTTCCAAGGTAAGGGGTCCTCAGGCCCAAGCTCCACCCAGCCATGTGGGTTAAAGTCAATTCCCTTTCTTAAAATGAATCCAATAATAATAAAAAATAATGCTCAATAATAAAAACAAATACTTAATAATAAAAGCTAATACTTTTGAGCCCTTACTAGATATTCCAGGCATGCCATTTGCCAGATGAGAAAACTGAGGCACCGAACTACATAGTAACTTGCCCAAGGACACCTGCAGTTCGGATCCAGAGCCCACACTCTTTTTAAAAACTTTTTTTGGCCACACAACTTGCAGGATCTTAGTTCCCCGACCAGGGATTGAACTCAGGCCCCAGCAGTGAAAGCACCGAGTCTTAACCACGGGACCGCCAGGGAACTCCCAGAGCCCACACTCTTAACTGCTCTTCATCCCCCTTCCACTGCCCAGATCACTCATCCCTCTGCTCCAACTCGTTCTCTGCTCGTCACTCCACTCTGCATGTCCAGGGTCCATCATGGGGTGTCTCACCTGGGGGTTTAGTAAGTGCTTCTGGAACAGGTGAATGGAGTTTGGGAATTCTGTCTGCTTATCCAGGTTACCCCTAGGAGGGTATGGAGGGCATGAGAGGGAAGAACAAAAATGTTGGGTCCAGCAGCACGACACTCCCACCCCAAGCGCAGCCTCCTGGACACCCTGATACTCTCTGCCACATCTAGGGAAAGGGATGCTTCTGAAAAGTTCCCAGATTTCAGATAGGCTCTCGTCACTGTTAGTGTAAGATCAGAGGGCTTGGGTACCGTTGCCTCTTGGCCAGCCCCCTATGAAAGTACTCCAGGGAAAAACACTCTGGAGGCTTCTGAGGTTATACGTGAGGTAGGAGATAGATGGGTCCCTGGGCTGGACAGCTGGTGTTTGTCAAGTGCAGCAAAACTTAAGTTTGTTCTCACGCAGACACTCTAAGGACAAAGCTAGTGGCAGAAGCTGAGCTCTGCTGGAATAAAGAGATGCAGTGGCCACTCTTGAGGTCAAGGAAAACTTCCCTGTCTGCGCATGCACAGGAAGGCTCCTTGGGGGCCAAAAGGGGTGGGGCACCGCCCCATAGTAAGTGTGGACATGCACTCATAGGCCTCTGCTGTGGGATCCGTCTTAGCGAAAAGTTGCACATGCATGTTGGGGAGACTCCTAGGACAGGTCAGCTGTGAAAAAAGAAACACGATAATTGGCCAAAGGTAAACAAACACCAGAAGGAGTGTCCTATACAAGTGATATAAATCACCCCTTGACTGCCCTCCTCATTCAGGACTCCTGCACTCCTCTCTGGGTGTGTATTTCTGCCTAGCTTCTGACTTAAATAAATAAACTGCTTCTCTGTGTGCTCCCCCATACGTTGTGCTGTGTCTACTAACAAACTCTGTACCTGTATTTTTACATTTTTTTGCCTCCTTGCAACATTCTTTCAGACCAAGGAAAGAGCCAGAGCTACTTTGCTTCTAGCCTCTAGCCCCTGGTGGTCTAGTGGCTAGGAGTCCTGGTTTTCATCCAGGCTAGCCAGGTTCAATTCCTGGGCAGCGAATTGAGATCTCTCTTCCGGACTGCTCACTGCTGTCTCCCCAAGATCAGATGGATGAAAAAGCTGGGAGGTCTATATCAGTCAGGATGATTTTGATTTCAGGCAATAAAATCCAAGCCACACTAGCTTAGCAACAAAAGGGATTTGTTGGCTCTTGTAGCTGAGAGATCAAGAGAAGATGGGTTTCAGGCACGGTTCCATCAGGCCTCTGCCCGTATTTCTCTGTGATTCTCTCTGAGATCTGCTCCCATCTGTGGAGCTCCATCCTCAGGCTATCTTCCGATAGCATCCAGTGTTGCAGATCTTCTTCTTCCAGAGGTAATGTTAGACATGCCACACACACACTGCCCCCACCCCCCCAGCCCTTCCATTTCACAAGCATTGTCTGATCGGGTCTCACCTGAGTCAGTTGGAGTGTCTGATTCTAAATAGCTGCTTACGTAAACCTAGAAGATGGAGTTGATGAGTGTTTCTAAGTGGGATTTTGGCCCCAGGGCTCACTGGAGACAGGAGGAGTTTCTGCCAAGTGCTCTCTTGTCTGGCTTGCTGGTATCATTTTACCAAATAATACAGTTATCTTAGAGGCAGGACATTGGAGCTGGCGCACCCAGGCCTGTGCCCTACAGAGTTCTACCACCACGTGTCTGTTTGAAGACCTATGAGGGGCCCAGCACTTTGATTTTGGAAGCTCCACTGCATACCACAGCAAATACATTAAAACGTACCTACATGCCTCATTCAAATTAATGGAAAAGTAACTTAAAAAATAGCTGAGCTCAGTTGCAGTTGAATAGGTGACCGTGTCACAGTTTGTAAACGTTTACTTTTTTTTTATTTTTTAGTTTTTTGGCCGTGCCATGTGGCTTGCGGGATCTTCATTCCCCCACTAGGGATTGAACCTGGGCCCTCGGCAGTGAAAGCACAGAGTCCTAACCACTGGACCACCAGGGGATTTCCAACATTTACTTTTACTGATTTTGCTATTTTCTTTTTGAATTTAGGAACCAACACATTGTCTTGGGCCTTTGCAAAGCTCAGGAGCACGAGGCCCAGGGCCTGTGGTGCTTATTACGGAGAACAAGCTGGGTGGAGTCTAGTGATGGTGACTTGTGTGCATGCGCCGGAAAGGACACCAGGCCTGGAGCCAAACCTGCTGAAGTTGGTCCCAGCTCTGCGGCTAACTAGCTACGTGACCTTGGGCAAGTTGCCAACATCTCTGGGCCTCTGTGTGGTCAATTGTCCATTGGAGATAAGGATGCTTGCATTTCTTCACTGTGTGCTTCCTGGAGGAGCATTCCTTCCAGCTGCAAGAGCAGAGGGGATGAACTGAGAGTTACTTTAGAGCCATGTAAACCCAGTTCCTTCGGGATCCGATTAACAGACACAAGTTCACTGCGCCTTCTAAGCCAAGCTCCCAACAGGTTCTGAAGGGGTGAGCTCGCTGAGCAGCACCGCTGCGTTCACGGTGGTCCGGGCACATGACTTGGCATCAGCAGGGACATGAAATAAGAGGATGGTGGGATTCAGGAGAGCGGGCTGAGAGCCTGAGAGCCACGTAAGAGCCCAAGAATGGAAGTGCCCTTTGCTTGTGGAGGAAGGTACTAGATACACACCAACTTAATTCTGCAGTGACTGGGGAAGGCCTGGGGCTGCAGAGGTGAAAGGGCAGGGCTGCACCAGCATCTTAACCCCAGGGCAGTCACTCCCTTTTTTCTTGGATTTGTCCCTGGCTGCTTTCACTGTGCACCCTGCCAAGGGTACCATACGTAGCCTGGGGCAGAACAGGGTGGGAGCCCCTCCGGAGTTCAGGTGTGGGGAAGGTTGGGTTAACCAAGGCTAAGGGTCAGCCTCTTCACCACAGGAATCACTTAAAAAAAAATTGTGGTAAAAAACACATGACATAGAATATCTTTTTCCATCCCTTCACTTTCAGTCTGTATGCGTCCCTAGGTCTGAAGTGGGAAATAGATATTCCATGCAAATGGAAATCAAAAGAAAGCTGGAGTAGCAATACTCGTATCAGATAAAATAGACTTTAAAATAAAGACTGTTACGAGAGATAAGGAGGGACAGTACATAATGATCAAAGAATCAATCCAAGAAGATATAACAATTATAAATGTTTATGCACCCAACATAGGAGCACATCAATACATAAGGCAAATGCTAACAACCATGAAAGGGGAAATCGACTAACACAATAAGAGTAGGGGACTTGAACACCCCACTTACACCAATGGACAGATCATCCAAACAGAAAATAAACAAGGAAACACAAGCTTTAAATGACACAATAGACCAGATAGATTTAATTGATATTTATAGAACATTCCACCCAAAAGTGGCAGAATACACTTTCCTCTCAAGTGCACACAGAACATTCTATAGATCACATCTTGGTCACAAATCAAGCCTCAGAAAATTTAAGAAAATTGAAGTCATATCAAGCATCTTTTCTGACCACAACGCTATGAGAATGGAAATCAATTACAGGAAAAAAACTGTAAAAAGTACAAATACATGGAGGCTAAACAGTGTGCTACTAATAACCAAGAGATCACTGAAGAAATCAAAGAAGAAATTAAAAAATACATAGAAACAAATGACAACATAAACACGACGACCCAAAACCTATGGGTCACAGCAAAAGCAGTTCTAAGAGGGAAGTTTATAGCAATTCAACCTCACCTCAAGAAAAAGAAAAATCTCAAATAAACAATCTAACCCTACACGTAAAACAACTAGAGAGAGAAGAACAAAGAAAACCCAAAGTCAGTAGAAGGAAAGAAATCATAAAGATCAAAGCAGAAATAAATGAAATAGAAATGAAGAAAACAATAGCAAAGATCAGTAAAACTAAAGGCTGGTTCTTTGAGAAGATAAACAAAATTGATAAACCCTTAGCCAGACTCATCTGGCTAAGAAGGGAGAGGACGCAAATCAATAAAATTAGAAATGAAAAAGGAGAAATCACAACCGACACTGCAGAAATACAAAGGATTAGAAGAGACTACTACAAACAGCTATATGCCAATAAAATGAACAACCGCAAAGAGATGAAAAGATTCTTGGAAAGGTACAATTTTCCAAGACTGAACTAGGAAGAATTAGAAAATATAAACAAACCTATCACAAGTAATGAAATTGAAACTGGAATTAAACCTCTTCCAACAAACAAAAGCCCAGGACCAGATGGCTTCACAGACGAATTCTATCAAACTTTTTTTTTTTTTTTTTTTGCGGTACGTGGGCCTCTCACTGTTGTGGCCTCTCCCATTGCAGAGCATGGGCTCCAGATGCACAGGCTTAGCAGCCATGGCTCACGGGCCCAGCCGCTCCACGGCATGTGGGATCTTCCCAGACCAGGGCACGAACCTGTGTCCTCTGCATCGGCAGGTGGACTCTCAACCACTGCACCACCAGGGAAGCCCTATCAAACATTTAGAGAAGAGCTAACACCAATCCTTCTCAAATTCTTCCAAAAAATTGCAGAGGGAGAAACACTCCCGAATTCATTCTACAAAGCCACCATCACCCTGATACCCAAACCAGAAAAAGATATCACAAAAAAAGAAAATTATAGACCAGTATCACTGATGAATGTAGATGCAAAAATCCTGAACAAAATACTAGCAAACAGAATCCAGCAGCACATTAAAAGGATCAAACACCGTGATCATGTGGGATTTATCCCAGGGATGCAAGGATTCTTCAATATATGCAAATCAATCAATGTAACACACCACATTAACAAATTAAGGAATAAAAACCATGTGATCATCTCAATAGATGCAGTAAAAGATTTTGACAAAATCAACACTGATTAATGACAAAAACTCTCCAGAAAATAGGTATAGAGAGAACCTACCTCAACATAATAAAGGCCATGTATGGCAAACCCACAGCAAGCATGATACTCAATGGTGAAAAACAAAAATAAATAAATGGGACTTAATTAAACTTTAAAGCTTTTGCATAGCAAAGGAAACCATAAACAAGACAAAAAGACAACCCTCAGAATGGGAGAAAATATTTGCAAATGCAACAAAGGATTAATCTCCAAAATATACAAACAGCTCATGTAGCTCAATATCAAAAAAACAAACAATCCAGGCTTCCCTGGTGGTGCAGTGATTGAGAGTCCGCCTGCCGATGCAGGGGACACGGGTTCGTGCCCCGGTCCGGGAAGATCCCACATGCCGCGGAGCGGCTGGGCCCGTGAGCCATGGCCGCTGAGCCTGCGCGTCCGGAGCCTGTGCTCCGCAACGGGAGAGGCCACAACAGTGAGAGGCCCGCGTACCGCAAAAAAAAATAAAATTAAATTAAAAAATTAAAAAAAAACATGACATGAATTTATCGTTGTTTAAAGTATACGTGAAAATACTGTCACCTAAATGCACATGGTTGTATAACAGATCTCATGAACTTTTCATCTTAAATGACTGAAACTTGACACACATTGAATAGCTCCCTGCTTCCCCTTCCCCCCAGACCCTGGCACCCACCGTTCTACTTCCTGTTTCTATGAGTTTGATGACTCTAGGTGCCCCACATAAGTGGACACATGCAGAAACTGTCTTTTTGTGACCGGCTTATTTCACTTAGTACAGCTTCCTCCAGGTTCATCCGCATTGTGCAGATGAGAGTTTTCTGCTTCTTTTAAGGCTGAATAATATCCTATTGTGTGTCTATGCCACATTTTCTTTATCCATTCATCTATTCATAGGCATTTAGGGTGCTTCTATTTCAGGGCTATTGTGAATAATGCTGCACTGAACATGGGAGTGCAGATATCTCTTTTTTTTTTAAATATTCTTAATTGTATTTATTTATTTAGACTGAGCTGGGTCTTCGTTGTGGCATGTGGGCTTCTCTAGTTACGGTGCGTGGGCTTAGTTGCGGTGGGATCTTAGTTCCTCGACCAGGGATTGAACCCGGGCCCCCTGCACTGGGAGCGTGGAGTCTTAACCATTGGACTACCAGGGAAATCCCGCAGATATCTCTTTGAGATCCTGTATTTCATGTAGCATAATGTCCTCAAGGTTCATCCATGTAGCAGATTTTCCTTTGCTTTTAAGGTTGAATAATATTCCACTGTATGTATAGACCACATTTTGCTTATCCCTTCATCCATCAGTGGACACTTGGGTTGCTTCCGTGTTTTAGCTATTGTGAATAATGCTGCCGTGAACACAGGGTCCCTTCGAGACCCTGCTTTCAATTCTTTTTAGTATATACCCGGAAGTGAAATTGCTGGGTCATATGGTCATTCTATTTTTAATTTTTTGAGGAACACTCCTCATTCGTTTTATGGCTCCAAAGTATTCCATTGTGTGGATATACTATTGTTTATTCTGCTGGGACTTATTGATGGGCATTTGGCTTTTTTTCCAGGCTTAAGCTGTTACAAATAGAGCTGCAATAAATAACCTTGTCCCTGTGTCTTTTTGTACTGTTTGCAGTGAATCTTTAAGACAGATTCCTAGAAGTGGGATTGCAGGATCAAAGGGCAAATACACATGTAGGTATTGCCAAAGCCCCTTCCATCAGGACGGTTACATTCCCACCAGCAAAGTGTGAGAATGTCTGTTTTCTCACAGCCTAGAGAAGAGAGTATTTGTTAAACTTTTGGATTTTTGCCAATCTGACCAGCAAGAAATAGTTCCTTGGAGCACTTTGCATTTCTTTAACTACAAGTGTGGTTGAACATCTTTTCGTATAGTTTTGAAATATTTATTTGCTTTTCTTTTTCTGTAAACTGTTTATATTTCTAGTGCATCTTTCTCACAGATAGTTGGCCTTTTAATTTGTATTAGAAACACTTTATATTTATTCTAAGAATGTTAACTCTTTTGTGTTGTAGTTGTGAATCTTTTTTTTTTTTTTTACCAGTCTGTCATTTGTCTTTTAAATTTTTATTTACTTATTTAAATTAAAAAATTTTTTTTTGGCCGCATAGAAAAACATCAATTCCATGAAACTTACTAATCTTCCCCCTATTGCTTCTGGATGTTGAGTCAGAATCAGGAAAGATTTCTCTGGTCCCAAATTACAGAAGGATTTACCCATGTTTCCCTTTAGTGCTTGGATGGTTTCATTTTTATACTGAACTCTCCAGTTTTTTTGGAATGTGTCCTGGTAATACAAGAGGAATGCCACCAACTGTTTCTGATTCCACAAGGCTCTCCAGTTATCCTAACACTAACTGTTTGTGTGTGTGTGTGTGTGTGTGTGTGTGTGTGTGTTTGTTTTTTAGGCCGCGCAGTGCAGAATACGGGATCTTAGTTCCCTGACCAGGGATGGAACCCATGCCCCCTGCATTGGGAGCGTGGAGTCTTAACCACTGGACCGCCAGGGAAGTCCCTCCTAACACTAACTGTTAAGTCACCCATGCTTTCCCCACAATTTGTGATGCTGCCTTTATCATATACAAGCTTTCCATAGGCAACGGGGGCTGTTTCTGGATTTTGGATTTTGTTGTCAAGGGGAATCACTTTATCTCATTCACCACTGCTTAGGACCCTCCTTGCCAAGATCGTCCTTGGGGAAGGCTCCCACCTGACAACAAAGCCCTTTCCTCCAGGCTCAGAGGTCAAGCTTTGGAGGCAAATGCTCTGAGAGGGAGTCTATGGGGGCCAAATTCACACTAACCCAGACTCTGCAGATAAAGAGCTGTTTCTGGAGAATGACCTTCAGAGAGGAGAGCTCTCTGGAAGTAGGTGGTCCCTATTCTGCCCCTGGGGAAGGTATGGGTGGGACCAAATATTCTATCCTTACTACAGAGCTGGGGCCCTGGAGAGAATCTAGTGCTTGGCTAATGGTGGCCCTTAAAGGATCATTTCTTTAAACAAAAGACAGAACGAACATTTATCACCTATCCACCCACTCATCTTACCAATATTTACTTAACTTCTACTTTGTAGCAAATACCATGCTCTGTGCTGGGGCGGGAGAATCAATACACTGTTCTTGTTTCTTTGGGGAGATAAGAACAGATGTTCTGAGAGCTAAAAACATCACGAAAAGAAGAGTGGGTCTTGTTTTCTGAGCAGTGGTCAACACATCTGCTTCAGTAAATCAGTGTCTGTTGTCAAAACTCTGCTGGACAGAAATACAAGTTCTAGGAGGAGGAGAGGACCAGGGGACAAGCCTTTTATGATAAGTTAAGCTCTCACCTTTTTTTAAAAAAAATTATTTGTTATTTATTTATTTATTTATTTTGGCTGCGTTTGGTCTTTGTTGCTGCATGCGGGCTTTCTCTAGTTGCGGCGAGCGGGGGCTACTCTTTGTTGCGGTGCGCGGTCTTCTCATTGCGGTGGCTTCTCTTGTTGCAGAGCACGGGCTCTAGGCGCGTGGGCTTCGGCAGTTGCAGCACGTGGGCTCAGTAGTTGTGGCTCGCGGGCTCTGGAGCACAGGGTAGGGCCACAGGAAGTGGGAGCCATGGTATGCTTCCTCCCACACCCGGACACCTGCATGACGTCATACCTGCTCCACTCACTGCACAGGGTCTCTGGGAGGGTTGATGTGTGTGTTGACACCGTATAAAGTGACTTATAGGCAAGTGCCCCACAATATTATTATTGTTCATATGCCCTAGATTTTGCGACCTCTCTCCCCACCATCAGACAGCCATTCCTGGCTTAGTAGCTCTGACTCCTGTGCTTCCCTTAGCCCTCCAAGTTGACCTTGAAGTCCCAGGTTCATAGAATCAGACATTGTTTAAGAGTTAAAATGACCCTAGAAATCCTGGTATGCAGTGATTCTCAGTGTTGGTAGCACTTTGGTTTAGTAAAGAACAATGGCAGCTGTGGGTCCTGTTTGCCGGCCCCACAGCTGTTGTTGAGATTTACTTTCATGGGAAGCGGGGGATGCTACGGAAGCATGTCCCGCCCTCAGATGTGTGTGTGGAGGGCGGAGCTGCCCAGGTTGTGTGGTGCTAGCCCAGCCTGCCCCGAGTATGGGCCTCGTCCAGATCCAGGACCACCGGCTCTCCTGGATGGCCCCGTCGGGCCTGAGAACCTGAGGCTCAGCGTGGTTGAGGGGCGGGGCTGGCCACCTGGGGTAGCCCCTTCCTCTGCTAGGCTGCAGCAGAATCAGGCTGTTCCTTATTACAATAAAGTGACTTCTGCCCACTCCTTGAGCCCCGGGAAGTTGCGCCCACGTCATCTGAGTGCCCCGCTCTGACGCCCAGCCACTCCCACTCTCTTCATCTCCTTCCCCTGAACACTGCTCCCTGTGTCCCACATGCCACGCTTTCCAGCCTCCTCTGTGTCCTGGCCCCTCACCAGCCCCCTCCCCTGCCTGCCAGAGGGGTGCCAGGTGCAGAGAACAGAAGGACAGGTGTCTCCCTGACGTGGGGTCTGGGGAAGTTCCTAAGTGTCTCGAAGTTCCTAAGCCCATCATCTGACCTGCTGAGACCCCTGAGCATCTTCCTGACCATATAATAAAATAAATTGTCATGAGCCAAGCCAGTGACCAGGCAGCCCAGAGGCCAGTGGAGGAAGGAAGCCAGCTTTGGGGCCCAGCTGACTCATTAGGGAAGCATGCCTTGGGGGGAAGACTTGGCCGGAGTCTGGTGGAAGGTTAATCAGTACGTTGTCTGGCTCCACGTCTCCTGGGAGAAGAGGTGGAGGCCCCTGTTCCCTCGGCTCTAAGAGGTGTTTTGGACCTACCTTGCCGATAGGACAGTTTCAGTCTGTAAGTCTGCAATGTGTTTGTGTGTCCGAAGAGAAGGAAATTGAAGCCTTTGCATCCAGACAGGAAGTTTCATCATCCCTGGCACGTGCGAGTCAGCGGTCCAGTACAGGGAGTGACCAGGATGTCTGAAGCCACGAGGCACTAAAAAGAGAACGCAAGGCTGGGCTCCAACCTGAAAGCCTTGGGTTACTATTGAAAACCCAGCTCACTGTCTGGAAGAGGAGAAGATACCCCAGCAGAGAGCTCTGCTTGGTCAGAATGCCATTCAGCGTAAAGGTGTAGAAACTTCAGGAAGACACATTCGATTTCCTCCCTCCACGATCATCCTTGCAAGGACCAGACGAAAGGGAGAACAACCTGAGATTCCGCAGAGATCCCCCTGGATCTCCCAGGTTCGTCGTATTCAATGCACACCAGGACTTCCTTATTTGCTGTTCCCCCTGCCTGGATGCTCTTCCCCCAGATCTTTGCTGGACCAACACCTTCTCAGCACTGATGGCTTAGCTCCTAGAGGCCCTCCCTGACCCTTACCCAAGGTGGCCCATCCCCCTAGGAGCCAGCCTCTCTCTAAGCCATTACTGTATATTCTTGATGGTCGTTAACACTATTTCTGTTTAATATACTTCCCCTTTCCAGCCTCCACTGACTAGAATGTGAAGTCTCTGAGAGCAGGCCCTCACTGTGGCGATCACTGCCGTATCCCAGTGCCGAGAACTGTGCCCGGCACCTGGTGGATGTTTAGTTGAATTGGTGGGTGGTACTTGGAATAGAGGGGGAAAGGAAGGAGGTGGCTTGGAGACAGAAGGGGGCATGTCGGGGGGAGATGGCCTTTCCTTTCTATGGCTTTCTTCTTCATATGCCTCCTGAGGGGCTGATCATGTGAAGAAAGAAACACCTCACCAGTCTGTCTCCCTTTAAGCGCCTTCACCGACAAGGAGGCTGACACTCCCCCTTGGGCTGGGGTCGGCAGATGGACCACCCCCCACAGAGGTGTTTCCGGGGCAGCAGAATCACACCTGCCCCTGTTCTTTAGCTAAACCGAAGAACTTCCAGTACCATTAGCAAATCCATTAGAAATTCTTCTCTGTGTGGGGCGGGCACCCAGGATAAAGTGGGGTGGGCCACTTTGACGTGCTGAACTTTCAAAGTAAGCGGCGGGCTTCCCTGGTGGCGCAGTGATTGAGAGTCCGCCTGCCGATGCAGGGTACACGGGTTCGTGCCCCGGTCCGGGAAGATCCCACATGCTGCGGAGCGGCTGGGCCCGTGAGCCATGGCCGCTGAGCCTGCGCGTCCGGAGCCTGTGCTCTGCAACGGGAGAGGCTGCAACAGTGAGAGGCCCGCGTACCGCAAAAAAAAAAAAAAAAAAAAAAGTAAGTGGCACAGGTGCGAACAGCTTGAAGGAGCCAGGTCTCCTTCTATTTGGTCTCTGCCCACATACCAGACCTTCCAGCATCCGAGGACCCCTTAGCCCTGCCTGTGCTGATCCTAGTTGGCGGGTTCCTTAGAGGCAGCATCTGAGGTTGGGGCTTTTGTGCAGATGATGTGTTGTGGGAGAACCCGGAGGATGGAAACTGGTGAGGGAGTGGGGGAAGCAGGACAGGGCAGGTGAAGAAGCCAAGCAGAGTTGTTTGTGGCTCAAGTCTGACTTCAGCCTGACCCCCTGGGGGCTCTGGAGTGTGGATGGCCCCACAGAGCCGGTCCACCGGATGCAAGGGGGCGGGCCTTCGTAACTGTCCCGTCATTGGCTGCCGGCCACCCCTTGGGGGTGTAATGACCAGGTGGCTCCTGGTCTGGGGAAGGGTGTAGCTATGGGGCTGCAGCAGCCCGACGGTCACAGCTCAGGGGAGTGGGTGATGGGGATCTGGGTGGGGCATCTGTAGCGTCTCCTACGGCCTCCAACCGCGCCTCCTACTGCCCTGGATGAGCCACACCCCTCCCCCCAGGTGCCTTGGCCTCTGCCACCTCCCCTGCCTCCGAGGTCCCCTTCCTGCTCCTCTGAAAGTCCTCCTCAAGCCCCGACATCACACCCTTTGATTCTTCCAGCGCTTATTGACCTGAATCACATCCTCATCTCCTTCTCCTACGCTCCCGTCCTATCTGGTGTGTGGGCCACATCTCCACATGCCCTTGGAAGCAAGGACCACCCCCATCTGCCCGTGTCTCTAACGGGGCCTCACACAGACCTGGGCATCTATGAAGTGACTCAGAATGGACAACAGGACTCAGAGGACCCTAAGCTCAAGAGGCCGCAGTCCAGGGTCTGTCCAAGGTCTCCGGGCTGTCTGCAGAGCTGGGATTCGAGCCTATGACACCACTCAAATCTCCTCTGATGCCAAGTCCAGGTGAGAGGACGTAGTTTCTAACTCACACACCTGTTCTCAGTGTTCTGTGTTTCTCGGTGCTAGGCTTCTCGGGATTGTAACCTTTGCTCTCCTGGGTCAGAAAGCTCTAACTTTGTGTGTCACCTTACTGAAGTTGATCCATTGCTCAGAAAACCCGTCAACCAAAACTCCCAGGGGAATTTAGGGTCTATGCATATTGCGGAAACCTCAGAGGCCAAGTGCGTGGGATTTCCAAAGGAAGTGAAAGCTGGCCTCCAGCACCAGTTGGGACGTGCAGACCAGCTGGCCACAGCCCAACCCCAAAGCTAGACCAGCTGGCCACAGCCCAACCCCAAAGCTAACTCTTTGCCCTGGAACCCAGAACAAGCTCATTTTCCCTGAGCCAAAGCTCACGAGCCTCCCGAAGATGACGGCACTGGGTCACTTGTCAGTGGCACTGCCATGGTGTGTCCCCTAAGGATCTGGGAGGCTGGAAAGGCTCTGGCCATGGACTTTGCACTTTGAAATCAAAGACTCTCTCTCTCTCACCCCCTCCTCTAATGAGCAGTTGCCCTAGGATCCTGCCCTAGGCCACCCAGGAATGGACAGAAGGATAGACAAAAGACAAAAAAGACATTCCTAGGACAACTCAGAGGCCAGTGTTTTATCTGTTCCCTAATGGTTCTAAGAAAGGATGTGCCCTTTAATAATAATTTTTTTTTTTTTTTTGCAGTACGCAGGCCTCTCACTGCTGTGGCCTCCCCCGTTGCGGAGCACAGGCTCCGGACGTGCAGGCTCAGCGGCCATGGCTCACGGGCCCAGCCGCTCTGCAGCATGTGGGATCTTCCCGGACCGGGGCACGAACCTGTGTCCCCTGCATCGGCAGGCGGACTCTCAACCACTGCGCCACCAGGGAAGCCCCCTTTAATAATAATTTTTAAGAATATTTATTATTTGGCTGCGTCGGGTCTTAGTTGGGGCACGCATTAGCTTCATTGCGGCATGTGGGATCTTTCATTGCGGCGCGCAGGCTTCTGTCTAGTTGTGGTGCATGGGTTCTAGAGTGCGTGGGCTCAGTAGTTGAGGCACACGGACTTAGTTGCCCACGGCATGTAGGATATTAGTTCCCCGACCCGGGATGGAACCTGCGTCCCCTGTATTGGAAGGCTGATTCTTAACCACTGGACCACCAGGGAAGTCCCTCAATAATAATTTTGAACAGCAGAGAAGGCAGCAGTTGGGGTGTCCCTCTAAGCCAATCTGGAGAAACAAAATAGTGCAAAGAAGGATGTTATTCAGAGCCACAAACGGCCTCTTCTGCTCGGTCTCCCCGTTGGTCTCTGGAATTCTTCTTCCCACCCTCAGGCACCAGCCTTTCTGCCCTGCAATTGTGTATGAGGGGAATAGGATAACTGGCCGCCTGACAGTGCCTGGCCAGTTGGCTGCAAATTGTAGGTCACAGAGCACAAGGGGCTCCAGGCTCAGAGTGCTATTCCCCAGACCCTTTGGGGTCTTCCATTTGCTACCATCCAGGGGACCAAAGATTTTTCTTTCCCTCAAACCATAAATGTGGACTCAGGGCTTTTCTTTCAGGAGGGCTTATGGGAGGTTGATAGGAAGAGGACCTGACAAAATATGGGGTTACCAGCTTCCCCAGGGAAAGTGACTCCTAGATCAAGACCTATAGAGTATTTGTGTTTATCTGACTTGGACAGTTCGTTGGGATGAAAAAAGAGAAAGCCATTTTCAGCAAGTGTACACTCCTGGGCAATAAAAAGGAAGAAACCACTGATACACACAACTTGGATGAGTCGCAATGGTGTTTATGCCAAGCGAGAGAAGCCAGTCTCAGATGTTTATATACTGTGAGATTCCATTTATAGGACATTGTTGAGGATAGAACTACGGGGAGGGAGGACAGGTCAGTGGTTGTCAGGGGGTTATGAGTGGAGCAGGGTACTGGGTAGCAGGAGAGTGGTTTCGTTGTTTTCGGGAGGGTTGGATAATGGAACTGTTGTGTATCTGACTATGGTGACGGTTATGTGAGTCTATACAGGTGCAAAAATTCAAAGAATCGTATACCAAAATAAGTCAATTTTACTGTAGTGATACTTTTTAAAATAAAAACTTAAAAAGTTAATGATGATAGTGGCTGACATTTTCTTCCCATGTACCTGATTCTGTGCTAAGTGCGGTATATACATTGTCTCATGTTTTTCTTCTCAATAAACCCATTTGGCATCAGGTTATGCAACTTGCTCAAGGTCTTGTAGTAAGTGGAAACTTGAACGCACGTTTGTCTGACTCAAGAGCCCGTGATCCAACCACCGTGTGGTGGTGCCTCTTTTGAGGGGTAAGAGTGGGAAACGATCACACAGTGTCTGAGACCCCGGTCTGGAGAGAACACCAGCAAGAATCAGGTTCTCTTATTTTTTTATAGTTGTTTTTTTGGCTGCGCTGGGTCTTAGTTGCGGCATGTGGACTTCTTAGATGTGGCGTGCATGCGGGATCTAGTTCCCGAACCAGGGATAGAACCGAGGCCCCCTGCATGGGGAGGGCAGAGTGTTACCCACTGGACCACCAGGGAAGTCCCAGGTTCTCTTCTAATGGAGGGAAACTGTTGGGGGGTGGGGAGGGTTAGCCCTGGTTATAGACGGGGCCACAGGGTTGAATTTACATCCATCTGCTTCAGATGGCTCTTCCAGACCCAACCCCATTTCTCTGGTTCTCCCCCAGGGTCAGGGGCTGGGAAGCTGAGTGGAACCACTGTCCACTGGAAGCCACACCCACTGTGAAGGAAAAATGAGATTGGACTGGTTAGAGCCCTCTGCCCAGGGCCAGGGATGGAGAAGCAGCGATTGGGAGATGAGCGTTATTTTTTGTTTTCTTTGTATTTATATGTTCCCTAAAATGACTTCTTTTCCTATTTTGTTAAAGAATGTTTCATTTGTTGAACCACACAGGTGGGTGTGGGACAGTGGATAGATAGGCTGTCTGTAAATTACTGAAATTGTTCTAGGGGAATCAATGGTACTATAGAGCCCTGTAGGGTGAGTGGGAGTTACTCAGCGCAGGCCAGGTATGAAGTATTCTAAGAAGAGGAGACACAGATGCAGAGGTCCAAGGTTGAAGTGGAACAGCATGCATGTAGCAAACTGAAGAGTTCAGTCTATTTCAGGAGAGCCGAGCATCAGGCTGAGCATGGAAGCCAAGCGGGGGTGGAGGTGGGGTGCTGGGCCACGCAGGACTCCTGGGCTGACCAGAGGACTTTGAACAATTCCAGCTGGGTACCATGGCCTCCTTTCTCTGTTTGAAAAGGAGATTCTCAAATGTTAGTCGTGCTTGCAAGACATACCCACACACACAACTGAGACTTGCCCCTGGAAGAAATCAGGATTGGGAGAGAGCTGAAAAGGGAATGACGTGCTTGCTGACGCCTAAAATCAGCTCAGATCTCCCCTACAATCAGTGTACTTGGCACCAGTGGGAGCCACGCCCTTTGTTTGAAGCAGGGGTCCTCAAACTTTTCCTGTAAATGACCAGAGAGGAAATATTTCAGACTCCGAAGGCCACTTGCCTCCCTGTGGCATATTCCTCACCCCTTCCTTCCTCTTTTCTTGCAATCCTTTAACATCATTCTCAGTTCTGTGTTGTATAAAAAGAGGCCCAGGGCTGGATTTGGTGCACAGGCTGTAGGAGAGAAGAGCAGACCCCCAAGAGAGATAGGAGCCTGTGATGTCCCAAGGGGTTCCTTGGTGCTCAACTTCTTCTTTTTCTTTTTTTTTTTTTAATTTCTATTTTATGTTGGAGTATAGTTGATTAACAATGTTGTGTTAGTTTCAGGTGTACAGCAAAGTGATACAGTTATACATATACATGTATCTGTTTTTTTTCAAGTTCTTTTCCCATTTAGGTTATTACAGACTACTGAGCAGAGTTCCCTGTGCTGTAGAGCACGTCCTTGTTGGTTTTCTATTTTAAATATAGCACTGTGTACGTGTCAATTCCAAACTCCCAGTCTGTGCCCTCCCCCACCCTTCCCCCTGTAACCATAAGTTAGTTCTCTAAGCACTTAGCTTCTGAGCACAAATAATCATTCCCTTCCCAGGCACGAATGGCCCTTCACCGCCTCTGTTTTTAGGCTCCTCCCACAGCATAATTCCTTATCCCCCATGATTCCAGGGGGGAGATTTGGCCCCACCTCCTTTGCTGATAGTTTCACAGCGTCAGAGACTCTCAGAACCCATTGTTCAGGGACATACCCTTGGGGTAGCCCTTTGGGCGGGGTCAGCATTTCAGCACCAACATCTCCCTCTGGACCCCACAAGTTCCTCTTCTGATGTCACTCCTTCCCTGCAGGGCCTCTCCGTGCCTTGGCCTAAGGCCTCACTGTCCCTCCTTCCCCACTGAAGAGCAGCCACATTGAGATCACCTTATGACCCCCGATCTCCGAGGGCTGCCATCAAGCCTTCCCTGCCTCATGTCAGGAGATGGAGTTCAATGACCCCTCTTCCACCTTGGGTGTGAGTGGCTCTTCCATCTGAGGTGGAAGGGGTGTTCTAGGTCTTCTAGGGCAAGGCTGCAAGAAGCCTTGCAGGTTCTGATAGAACCTATTTTCTCTTTTTTTTTTCTTTTTGGCTGCGCCGGGTCTTAGTTGCGGCTCGCGGGATCTTCATTGTGACATGCGGACTCTTAGTTGCGGCATGCGTGCAGGATCTAGTGCCTCGACCAGGTATTGAACCCGGGCCCCCTGCATTGGGACTGTGGAGTCTTACCCGCTGGACCACCAGGGAAGTCCCGAAACCTGTCTTTGGACACTTGTTTAGAGTGGGGCCAGCTGCCTTGAAAGAAGCTCGACGATCCCAGGACCACCATGCTGTGAGGAAGCCCAAGCTAGTCAAGCAGAGAGAACACATGGAAAGAGAGACGCTCGACATCCTCCAGCTGTCTTATTTATTTCTCCAAAATAGATCACTTTTTTAATATAAAAATACCCCCGAAATTCATGAAATGTGTGTTAGGGGACAAAATCAATATAATTTTAATACTATAACCATGTATTCAACTTCACAATGTCTCTGGTGGTTAGGTTTCGGCACACATGTTGTGATAAATGTTATACTTAAACCCATCTTGTAAGAAACTGGGTTACAATGGGGTTTTAACGTCACAAACTGGAACGCTGCCGAGTCAAGGTGAATCGTCCACGCAGCGGCACAAATGCAATTTCAGTACGCCTTGTTAGCATACGTGTCAGCTCTGTTTGGGTTTTTCCTTTTCATCCGGTTATTACCATCTAGGAGAGGCATATGGTATGCCAGTGGTACAGCTTATTAAGGTGTTTGAGGAGAAAATATTAAGAATGTGCACAGATGGTATTTAACTTCATAAAAGCACAAATGATTACCAGGTAGTCGCTATTGTTTTTTCCCCTTGGTAATCATACATAACTCATAGTATTTGTGGAAACAACATTTTAAAAATACTGATGTATTCGCTTTTTTATTTTTAAAAAATTTTTATTAGAGTATAGTTGATTTTAAATGTTGTGTTAGTTTCAGGTGTACAGCAAAGTGAATCTGTTATACATAGACATGTATCCACTCTTTTTTAGATTCTTTTCCCATGTAGGCCATTACAGAGTATTGAGTAGAGTTCCCTGTGCTATACAGTAGGTCCTTATTGGTTACCTATTTTATATAAAGTAGTGTGTATATGTCAATCTCAATCTCTCAATTTATCCCTCCCCTCCTTACCCCCTGGTAACCATGAGTTTATTGTCTACATCTGTAACTCTATTTCTGTTTTGTAGATAAGTTCATTTGTAGCCTTTTTTTTTAGATTCCACATATAAGCGATATCATATGACATTTTTCTTTCTCTAACTTACTTCACTCAGTATGACAATCTCTAGGTCCACCCATGTTGCTGCAAATCTTTTTTAATGTAGTGTTTTTAGTTAGTTTTTTTTTTTTTTTTTTACTGAAGTATAATTGACCTACAACACTATGTTAGTTCCAGGAGCACAACACAGTGATTTGCTATTTCTATACATTTCAAAATGATGACCACGATAAGTCTAGTTACCATCTGTCACCATACAAAGATATTACATAATTATTGACTTTATTCCCCACACCGTACATTTCATACCTGTGACTCATTTATTTTGCACCTGGAAGTTTACAGCTCTCTTCTCCCTCACCTATTTCTTACCTTTCCTCACCTCCCTCCCTTCTGGCAACCACCTGTTTGTCCTCTGTATCTATGACTCTTTCTGTTTTGTTATGTTTGTTCATTTGTTTTTTTTTTGGATTCCACACATAAGTGAAATCATATGGTATTTTGTTTTTCTCTGTCTGACTTATTTCACTTAGCATAACACCCTCTAGGTCCATCCATGTTGTCACGAATGGCAAGATTTCATTGTTTTGTTTTTTTTTCCCACCGCGCCACGCTGCTCGTGGGATCTTTGTTCCCCAACCAGGGATGGAACCTGGGCCCTTGGCAGTGAGAGCACAGAGTCCTAACCACTGGACCGCCAGGGAATTCCCCCAAGATTTCATTAATTTTTATGGATGAGTAATATTCCATTGTATACCTTCTTTATCCATTCATCTATTGATGGGCACTTCAGTTTCTTCAGCCACTCTGTGTCTTCTGATTGGAGGATTTAGTCCATTTACACTTTCAGTAATTATTGATTGGTGTGTCCTTATGGCCATTTTGGTAATTGTCTTCTGGTTGTTTTTGAAGTTCTTTTTTGTTCCCTTCTTCTTTTGCTCTCTTCCCTTGTGATTTGATAACTATCTTTAGTGTTATGTTTGGATTCCTTTCTCTTTTTTGTATATCTATTATAATTATAGATTTTTTTTGGTTTGTGGTTACCATGAGGTTTATATATAAAAACCTATATGTACATGATTATTTTAAGTTGATAGTTTCTTAAGTTTGAACACGTTGTAACAACCCTGCATCATCACTACCTCCCATTAAACCCATTAAAACCCCTTAATGGGTTTTTTTGGTTGTTATTGTTGTTTTTAAATTAATTAATTAACTAATGTATTTATATTTGGCTGCATTGGGTCTTTGTTGCTGCATGCGGGCTTTCTTTAGCTGCAGTGAGTGGGGGCTACTCATTGCGGTGAGCAGCCTTCTCACTGTGGTGGCTTCTCTTGTTGTGGAGCACGGGCTCTAGGCATGTGGGCTTCAGTACTTGTGGCACGCAGGGTCAGTAGCTGTGGCTCACGGGCTCTAGAGCACAGGCTCAGTAGTTGTGGCGCACGGGCTTAGTTGCTCCGCAGCGTGTGGGATCTTCCTGGACCAGGGATCGAACCCATGTCCCCTGCATTGGCAGGCGGATTCTTAACCACTGCGCCACCAGCGAAGTCCCTAATGTTTTTGATGTCATATTTTACACCTTTTTGTTTTGTGTATCCCTTAACTACTTATTGTGGATATAGATGATTCTTCTAGCTCTTTTAGCTATCCCAGCCCAGGAATCAGACATTTAAGTAAAGACAACTTCGGATGGCTCCAGCCCACTCTGTGATGTCAAGAGACCCTGAGTAAGAACGGCCCTGCTGAGCCCAGTCAACTCCCAGATCATGAGAGATAATAAAAAGTTATCCTTTTAAACCTCTAAATTTTGGGGTGGTTTGTTACACAGAAATTGGCAACTGAAACACCACCTGAAAGTGATGTCTCATCAGGAAGTTTTCCGTCTCACTCAGGGACAGGGTTTAAATTCTCTCTTCTCTAGTCCAAACTGGAAGATTTTTTCCTTAGCTTTGCAGGTCAATCTCTGGTCCTCCCACCAGAAAACCGTAAGAATTTTTCACCTAAGTCTAGTTACTCAAAACCAGGAGTCCTCGAGCTAGTCAGCTGTGGCAGGTACTTTTTGCTGCCTAACCCAGAGTCATTGCCCAAACCTTTCTTCCTGTCCTCCTCTCACTGTAAAGCCTGGGACAGCCAGATACACAGTCTGGGTTTTCTGGGGAGCACTTTATAACCCCTCTTTGGCCAATAATGTGAGGTCAGCTGTTGGGTCCTTGAAAACAGTCTTTGCTTGCTGATAAGGGGGAAGCTGGGGGAAGAAGCTGCCTGATATCACCACCTGCTTCCTGCTTCTGAACATGGTGTGAGGATGTGATGTGATGTGTGGGGCTCCTGCAAACGTCTTGAAACCATGAGGGGAAAGCTAAGAACCCAGAGCCCTGTCATCTTCTTTATGAGAAAAATAAACAACTCTTTCTTTAAAACATTGTTGGTCAGGTTTTTTATTTTTCTGCAACTGAATGCATTCCTAACTGTGACATCAGTCATGTCCACTTTAGAGACCAAGAGATCTCATTTTTCCCTATAAAGGGGCTCTCCCTTTGGAGTCCCCCATGTTGAGTTTTTTGTCTCCCGGAGCTGAAGACTTGGGGTACGGCTGATGTGTGCTCTCCCCACTGCAGAGCTTAATGGCCTTCCCTAGCCCTCGAGACGGGGCTCTGGTCCCAGCTCTGCCACTGACTGCCTTTGTGTCCCTGTATCTCAACCAACTCCCTGAGGGCGAGTGCTCGGAGCCCTCATCCGTGAATAGGACACTGTGTTCATAGGGAACCCGCTGTCCCCAGGTCCCTGGTCTTTGGGAAGGGAAACCCGAGCCCCTGTTGGGCTGAGAGCTGCTCAAAGCCACGTGGCTTCCTGAGAGCCAGGTGCAGTGTGGGGAGGGGGCAGGGCAGGAGGCAAAGATGAATCAGAGGAAGAGCCTGCCTTGAGCCACGCAGAGTGAGGGAAGGATCCACATTCCTAAGCTCCCTGATCTGCTGCCGGCTCTCTCCGGCTTGCTTCCCCGCTGCTGGGCCGGGGCGGTGGGGGCCAGGCTACACCGCGGGGAACGCCGATGGTGAGCTGGAAAGCTGGAGTCCTGGCCTCTGGAAAGGCGTGGTGGTTCAGGGTTTCCCTCTGGCTCCCTGGGAGGCTGAGCTGCCGGGGAGTTCCCGACCACCCACCATGCTTCCCGGCTTTCCTGGAACCTTCTGTAGAGTCAGCCAGGAAAGAATCTGCCCGTGGGCCCCTGGAGCTGCAAATCCTCTCTCCTCCCTGCACCCGGGGAGACTCTCCCACCTGGGTGAATGCCTTCAATTACGATACAGCAGATAGGAGGATTATTGTGGCTCAGTGGACGCTCTTAGGGTTCCAGGAAATCTTTCCAAAGCTTATCGCATTGAGTTCTCTCAACAAGTCTAGGAAGTGCTCTGTTGGTATTATAGATGAGGAAACAGGAGCAAAGAGGCTCAGTGACCTCCAAGGGGTCACACCAGCCAAGCAATGACAGGGTCACAATTCCCACTCGGGCTTGTTGACCTTAACCCCCACTTCAGGCTGACCGTCCATCACCTGGAGAGTAAAACCCAAGCGGCTGGGCACACAGGGCCCTGTGGGGGGTGATCCCCACAGGCTGTCATCTCTTGAAGCAAGGAAGATGTCGGGGAGAGCCACCCAAGGGGCTTCAATTGAATCTGCAATGTTTTACCATTTTATTACTTAAAAACATAAGAAGCAAATATGATACAATGTTGAGATTGGACAAAGCTGGGTGGTGGGTACATGGGTCTCTTTAACATGGTCTGTGCTTTCCTGTAAGCTTGAAATACTTTATAATTAAAACTGTCCTTCTGTGGAGCATTGTGGTGGGGTGAATAATGTTCCCCCAAAGATGTTCCAGGCCTTATCCCAGGACCTGTGAATATGTGACCTTACATGGCAAAAGGGGCCTTGCAGATACGATTGAGTTAAAGATTTGGGGATGGAGGGATATCCGAGTGGGCCTGCTGGCATCACAAGGTCATTCATTATGAGAGGGAGGCAGGAGCCTCAGAGTCAGAGGAGACATGAAAATGGAGGCAGAAGTTGGAGTGATGTGGTCACGACGAGCTGATGAACATGGGCAGCCTTGGGAAAGCCAAGGAACGGATTCTCCCCTAGAGTCTCCAGGAGGATCGTTTCTATCCCCTGTAAGACTCCTTTGAGACCTCTGACCTCCAGGGCTGTGAGGTGATGAACTTGTGTTCTTCGAAGCCACGAAGTTTGTGGCAATTCGTTGCAGCAGCAAAAGGAAATGAATGTGGGCCTGGTCAGCAATAACGTGAATTGGTGGTGATACGGTTTCTCAATGCAAGAACAAGAAGTCCAGGAAGGGCCCCCTTCCCACCCAGGGTGGCACAGCTGGCCTTCCTGAGTCCTGAATCCCCAGTCCTGGGCTTCCCCTAGAGTCCAGTCAGCTCTATGTCACTTCGGCAGGAAAGCAAGGAGGCCAAAGGCTCATGGAACCCAGAACCCTGACCTGAGTGGTCAACATCAACACTCTCATGGCCTCAAGTACCCAATTCCTCCCGGGCTCCCGGTGCCAAGGTACAAGATACTCCTGGTCTGGGGTTTAACTGCCTAGGCCTTCTCTTCTGGGTCTTGCAAATGAAAAGATTGATTTTCCAGCAGATGGACACCCAAGTGCTTCTGATCCCTCCCCTGTCCCCTTAACTTCCTTTTTCTCCTGCAGCCCTAGAGGTCATGGGCAGAGAACTGTGTCTTCTGACCTCCATGCCAATTTGACAGCTTTCGGTGGGTGCTCAGTCTGCAGTGGTGCTGAGTTCTGGGGGGGATGGGATGAGGTCCTTTTGGAGACACCCTGCTCCAATCACCTTAGGAGCTTACAGTCTAGTGGGGGAAACTATAACATATAACTGGACGGCCGTAGACCAAGGCGGCCTGTGACTATAGCAGGAGGGAGGGGTCCGAGATTCCACATCTGTTCACTCAGATACTTGTTAAGGATCCAGAATCGTTCCCCATCTGCCCATCTGGACTCTAAACACCGAAAATGTGATCCTTTGCCTCAAAGGCGCCAAGAATCTTACTAGAGAGACAAATAAAAAATGTCCTAGCAATAGCAGGTAGTATCAGTACGGATGTGAGTGCCCTTACATTGCTGGTACAACTATGGGGACTCAGACGACAGAGAGCAGGGAGGGCTCTGCAGGGGAGGTGGGACTCAAGTCGGGTCCTGGAAGACCCTCAGGACTTGTGCTGGGAAAGGCCTAGAGGCAGTCTCAGCCATGGGGATGAAGTGGGAGAGCTGAGGGGAAAAAGGACAGAATGAGCAAAGGGACGAAAGTGCTGACAGCAAAAGGTGTTCACATTTGTGAGGGGGTCAGGACTGGCTGGCGTTAGCTGTTGGCAGAGGTCGGGTTTTGTGTTGGGAGATAATCTGTGTACATTAGAATAAGCCCATGTCCAACCCGCGTGTGACTCTAATAGCATATCAGTGCCCCTGAAGGACCTTCACGGGTGCGTCTGTTGGGGCAATGCAGGACCTCAGGTGTTCCAGGACACCTGGCAAGAGCAGGTGCCCTGGACAAACAGGATGAGGAGGACATGTCTCATAAGGTGGGACAGTCTTACACTTAAATGTGCTCAAAGACATAGTCGGGGACGGTGGGGAACGAATTAGAGGTCAGACAGGAGGGGCTGAAGTGACAGAGTTAACTGGAAAAGCTGAGTAAAGGAGACTGTTCCCAGGAAATGAAAGCAATACCAACAAGGATGCATGCCCAGTCACCTTCCCTGCAGGAGAGAAATAAATCAGAACTACAGCAAGGAGAAGCCAGATCTATCTCGTTGCTTACATTCAAATCTGACCAAAGGACGATTTAGAGCCACTGTCGCACAGTCGGGGGGGGCTGCCCTCGGAGTGGTTGAGCTTGCCCGGAGGATGGGGGGCTCAGCAGGGAGGGAAGGAGAAGAAGTGACTGCACAGAACCAGCTCCAAGGTGGGTTTAGGATGAAAGGGTTAGAGAAAAAAGAAGGGCAAAGAAAGGACAGGTAGATAAGATGTCTTTTTGAACAGGAGACAGAAAGAGGTAGAAAGAAGAGATAAAAGCTGGAGGCAAGAGCGAAGGATGGAAGAAAACATGATGATGAGGAACAGAACCAAGATGGGCTAAAAACAAGATGATAATGCAGAAAGCGAAGGATCTGAGAACAATGGGTCATGGGAGAGGAGAACAAAGCCCAGGACAGAGCCAGCACAGGCTGGGAAGTGGTCATACTGCCGCCCCCCTGATTCCGTTACACAAAGGCGACTAAGAGATTCTGCCAAAAACAGTGACAAGCGCCATGCTGTGTGGCTGGGCTGGGAACGGCAACTCTACAGTTAGTGGGATGCTCACTTAATAAAAAGTTGTGCTGCACAGCAAACCCTAATGAATCAGGTGGGCTTTCTTGCAGAGCAAGATGTTTGAGGTCTTTGGCTCCAGCAGGGATGTGAGGTAACCAGGCCACCGCGATGACTGCAAGTCTTCATCCAGGTGATTCTGGATGCTGGAATGTCAAATGGCAGCATCTGTTACAAAGATGCTTGAAATAAAACTCACAGCCTTATTCAGGTACCTGTATTTTATAGTTTCTGAAGTTGTACTTGATCTGGATAGGATGGTAATGTACCCTACAAGAGACAGTATGATGCAGTGGTTGGGAGTGCAGGCTCCATGCTCAGTGGCTTGGGTTTATATCCCTGCTCTGCTACTTACTAAAAGTGAGAACTGTGGCCTTGATTTTATGATCTGCAAAATGGGTACAATGATAATACCCACCTCATAGGGTTGTTATGAACAGTAAATGAGTGTCTACACGTTAAGTGCGTAGAACAGTGCCTGGCACTTGGAAAATACTCTCCGCATCTTAGAGTTTCTTAGATTTCATAGAGTTCATAAGCACAAAATATGAGGACAGGAAGTAGGAGACCCTAAGCTGAGGGAGGAGAAGCTACTTTGGAGTAGGCTGCGTGTGCGGCCTACGTGGTGAAGGGGTCAGAGAGATGGGAAGGGGCTTCCTACTGAAGCTGGGGGTTTGAGTGTGCCCCTTCCTGGGGGTTTGTTGGCATTTCTGATTGAACTAAGTCCAAGAGACCAAACTGAGGGCCTCATCCATCCACCAAGTAATGAATAGTGCCTATTCTAGGTGAATTGTGTTCTGGGTCCCAGGCTTCATTGCTCCCCTGCCCTGGAACTCTGTGACACGGTCCAGCTACTTGACATTTGAAGAAACAAAATCAGGTTTGGGTTTTGCCACTTGCTAGCATTTTAACCTTCCTTGCCCTCAGTTTATTCCTCTACCTCAGAGAGCTGCTATAAAGATCCAGTGAGTAGGGTAAGCAAAAACAAGCACAAGTGGATCCCTGATAAACATCATTTACAGAGCTACTGTGCAGATGAACTGCAGCCCGACCTGTGAAATACAAACTCTGCTGGTAATAGAAGAACTGTAAATAGTGTCTCTACGGACTAGAGGCAAAGAAGGACTTCTTCAAAAAAAGTCGAAAAGCACAATCATAAGACTCGAGGTTCATGTGATCCCTCCAAATACAGGATTTCTGTAAAACAAAGGGCACAGCGGTCAAAGATAATGACCAGATAACAGATTGGGCAAAGATACTGCAATATCAAGCCCAAAAGTGACTCGTATCTGGAATAGACAGGAAGTCCTGCACATCAACAAGAAAGAGAGAAGAACCCAGTGGAAAAATGGGCCAAGACTAGGAACAGGTCATTTTGAGAAGAGGAAACCAAAAGGACTAAACACATATATGGAGAGATGTTCTTTGGTTATAAGGTAAATGCAAATTAGACCAACGAGATATTACTTGCCACCTATTCAGCAAAAATTAAAAAGCTGAGTAAGGTCAAGTGGGTTAGGATGTGGGGCTATAAGCTCCCTACGTGACTGCAGGTAGTAGGTAGGTGGTGTAGCCATTCTACAGGCAATCTGCCTTCCTTAGCCTGACCACCTGTATGTATACCACATAACCAATAATCCACTCCTGGGAATATATAGATATAGATAGATATATCCTGAAGTGTCTCACACAGGGGCCTAAGGACACCTACACGAGGATGCTCATCGTAGCAGAGGGTTGCTGGCAGAGGCAGGGCACTGGGCGCAATTCGCAGCCCTTCCGTGGGGTGGTGGACGGGTGAAACACAGTGGCTGCACTCTGTGAGTCATTTATAGCCATGAGACGAGGGGAGATGCACAGCTAGCAACACAGATGGATCATACTAACATATGCTGGAAGAAAAAGTGCACCCACCCTAATTTACATAAGCATATCTGACATAAATATAAATTAAAATGCATGCATAGAAACAACAACTGAAGATTCCACAACCACAAACAAGGACATACACAAAACATGTTAGGATGGTTGCTTAAAGGAAAAGGGGAGTAAGAATTGTGATAAAAGGAAATAGCTGTTTTTAAAAGGAGTGCAAACCAAGGGTTTAGCACGGGAACTGGCATGCAGTAAGCACTCCCTAAGTGTTCGCTGTTATTAATTAAGTGAAAAAGAATGGTTCAAGGTTACATGTAAGTCAAATCACTATGTTGTATGCGAAAACACAGATGAACTCTGAATACATTACGCTAAGTGAAATAAGCCGGGCACAAAGGACAAATACTGTATGATTCTACTTATGTGAGGTCTCTAGCAGTCAAATTCATAGAGACAGAAAGTGGAATACTGGTTACCAGGAGCTGGGGGCAGTGGAGAATGGGGAGTTAGTGTTTAATGGGTAGAGTATCAGTTTAGGAAGATGAAAAAGTTCTGGAGATGATGGTGGTGATGATTGCGCAACAATGTTAATGTTCTTTTTTAAAAAATATTTATTATTAATTTATTTATTTAGGCTGCACCCTGTCTTAGCTGCAGCACATGGGATCCTTGCCGCAGCATGCGGGATCTTTCTTAGTTGCAGCCTGTGGACTCCTAGTTGCGGCATGCATGCGGGATCTAGTTCCTCGAGCAGTGATCGAACCCAGGCCCCCTGCACTGGGAGCACGGAGTCTTACCCTCTGGACCACCAGGGAAGTCCCCAATGTTAATGTTCTTAATGGTGCTGAACTGTGCACATAAAAATGGTAAAATAATTTAAATGGTAAGTTTTAAAAAAATCACTATGCTGTACGCTTTAAACTTATACAATGCCATATGTTAATTATGTCTCAATAAAACTGGAAAAAAAAAAAAGAACAGTCTGAAGACAGTGAATGCTATTTCCCAAGCACACATCTTGGTAAGCTTCACGAAAAGGCAGAGTCCAGATAAAATTGAAAACTTCTGCTCTGCATAAGGCAATATCAAAAGACAAACCACAGATGGGGAGAAAATATTTGCAAAAGACACATCTGATAAAGGACTATTATCCAAAATATACAAAGAACACTTAAAACTCAACAATAAGAAAACAAAAAACCTGATTTAAAAAAATGGGCTAAAGACCTTAACAGATACCTCACCAAAGATATACAGATGACAAGGAAGCATACAAAAAGCTCCACATCATATGTCATCAGGGAAGCGCAAATTAAAACAACACGGAGATACCACTACATACCTATCAGAATGGCCAAAATCCCGAACGCTGGCAACGCCAAATGCTGGGGAGGATGCGGAGCAACAGGAACTCTCACTCATTGCGGATGGGAATGCAGAACGGTGCAGCCATTTTGGAAGATAGTTGGACAGTTCCTTACAAAATTAACGTACTTTTACCCTATGATCCAGCAATGAGCTCCTTGGTATTTACCCAAGGGGTTGAAAACATGTTCACATAAAAACCTGCACATGACGTTTAGAGCAGCTTTATTCATAATTGCCCAAACTTGGAAGCAACCAAGATATCCTTCAGTAGGTGAATGAATAAACTGTGGTCCATCCAGACAATGGAATATTATTCAGATTAAAAAAGAATGAGCTAAAAAAAAAAAAAAAAAGAGCAAGCTATCAAGCCGTGATAAGACATGGAGGAATCTTAAATGCATGTTACTAAGTGAAAGAAGCCAATTTGAAAAGGCTCCATACTGTATGGTTCCAACTTTTTGATATTCTGGAAAAGGCAAAACTATGGAGATAATAAAAAGACCAGGGGTTGGGAGGGTGAGTGAGGGAATGAACAGGCAGAGCACAGAGGAATTTTAGGGCAGTGAAAATACTCTGTATGACACTGTAGTGGTGAGTACATGTCATTATACATTTGTCCAAACCCATAGAATATACAACACCAATAGTGAACCCTAAGGTAAACTACGGACTTTGGGTGATTCTGATGTGTCAGTGTAGGTTCATCCTCGGTAAAAATAAAATGTACTCTTCTGGCGAGTAATGCTGACCATAGGGGAAGCTATGCATGTTGAAGGGAACGGGATATATGGGAAATCTCTGTACCTTCCTCTCAATTTTGTTGTAAACCTTTTGTTCTAAACAGATAAAGTCTTCCAAAAAATTAAAGAGGCCAGGTCCATAATATCCGACTTGCCTCTGCCTGGTTTTTAGGAGCCTAGAACAGTTTCGGGCAGTGCATATGTCTTGAATGTTTGAACAAAAGCTAGTCGGTGTCAGGGTCGCCCAGCAGAACATTCAAGTCTCTTACACACTGAGAGAAATCTGCTGGTCCTCTCCTCAAAAGTCTGAATTAGGGTTAACCACGTTTTGTATTTACACATCTCCTTTTCTACAAACCCTCAAAGCCCAGAAATGTCAGCTAGTTGTCCATACAACTCCCCCGCCAATAGTGGGAGAGTCTGAATTTGAACTCGTGGCCTTGAGGAATGGTAGTTTTCACCCCTGCTATGAATTCTGGTGCCCGCAGGGTCTGTGATCCAGGAAGCAGTAGCACTCCACAGGCTAAGGGAAATGAGTCAGAGTCTTGCCACTCATGGATTTCAAAACAGAAGAGACAGCAGACTTCACCCCATTAAGAAATACATTGGACAGCTTTGTTATGACATCAAGAAAGCTGAAGTAAGCAGTCAGCAGACACCCGCAGATGTGACAGGGTGTGTTTTGACTACGATTCTCAGCAGTTCCGGTACAAGCCAAAGGGAAAAGCCCAGACACCATGACTGGCAGAAAAGTGACCATTTGGGGGACCTAGTTTATATTTCACAAAGCTATGTTTGTTTGTTTTTTTAATAAATTTATTTATTTATTTACTTATTTATTTTTGGCTGTGTTGGGTCTTTGTTGCTGTGCGCGGGCTTTCTCTAGTTGTGGAGAGCGGGGGCTATTCTCCATTGTGGTGCGCAGGCTTCTCATTGCAGTGGCTTCTCTTGTTGCGGAGCACAGGCTCTAGGCGTGCAGGCTTCAGTAGTTGTGGCTCGCGGGCTCTAGAGAGTAGGCTCAATAGTTGTGGTGCAGGGGCTTAGTTGCTCCGCGGCACGTGGGATCTTCCCGGACCAGGGCTCGAACCTGTGTCCCCTGCATTAGCAGGCGGATTCTTAACTGCTGCACCACCAGGCAAGTCCAAAGCTGTATTTTCAATGCAGAAGGCAGGGTCTTCACATCACTATGTGTGCACAGACCAAACCAGCTTCAGATTAATGGCTCCTGTTCATCAGAAATAGCGGATACTGCCCGTCCATGGTCCTCCCCATGAAACGATCACTCAGTGGTACCTGGGCTTCCCTGGACCTTTTTAATCTCCATCTGCTGCAGCTCCTACCTCACTCACTGAGGCCATAGTCTTCCTGTTTGAACTTTAGAGCAGTGGTATTCAACCTTGGTTGCCCCTCATAATCACCTGGAGAGCTTTTTAAATCCCTATGCCTGGGTGGCACCTCTCCAATTAAACCAGAACTTCTGGAGTTTGGGTGTGGGCATCATATTGGTTAAGCTCCCCAAACTGGTCCCAACATGCAGCTGCTTTTTTTGTTGTTGTTGTTGGTACACGGGCCTCTCACTGTTGTGGCCTCTCCCGTTGCGGAGCACGGGCTCCAGACGCGCAGGCTCAGCGGCCATGGCTCACGGGCCCAGCCGCTCCACGGCATGTGAGATCTTCCTGGACCGGGGCACGAACCCGTGTCCCCTGCATCGGCAGGCAGACTCTCAACCACTGTGCCACCAGGGAAGCCCACTTTTTTTTCCTTTTTTTTAAGCATAATTGCTGTACAATATTATCTGAGTTACTGGTATACAACACAGTGACTCACAATTCTTAAAGGTTATACTCTACTTATAGTTATTCTAAAATATTGGCTATATTCCCTGTGTTGTAAAATATATCCTTGTAGCTTATTTTATTCCTAATAGTTTGTACCTTTTACTCCCCTACCTCCCCCCCACTGGTAACCACTAGTTTGTTCTCTATATCTGCGACACTTCTTCTCTTTTTTTATATTCACTAGTTCGTTGGTTTTTGTTTTGTTTTGTTTTCTCACCGAGCCGTGAGGCATGTGGGATCTTATTTCCCCGACCAGGGATCAATCCCTTGCCCCCTGCACTGGGAGCATGGCATCTTAACCACTGGACCTCCAGGGAAGTCCCCACAGTTTGTTGTATTTTTTTAGAATGTGCAGCTGCTTTTAAGTCCTGCTTACGGGACATATTAAGAAAAGATTTATTAAATTAAGCATGAAAAAGGATTCCTTTTGTGGAGACCAGTTTCAGAGCCCTTGTCCTGGGCCATGTTGTAAGCGAGAGTCATCCGCCCAAGGCACAGGCCCGCTGGCCCTCACCTCCCAGGGTCCCAGGGGAAAACGGCTTTGCTGAGGGTAAAAATGGGACCCAAGAGCCTCCAAACTTTACAGCCACCTGAGCCTTAGCCTCGCTTCTCCCAGATCCGCCATTCTTTTGGTGCTCGTCGGAGGGGATGCCACGAGAAACCACTTCCGTAGCTCCCCAGCGGGCATCCGGCTTCTGGGTAGACTTTGTTCTCTGGCGCCGCAGCAAACAGGGTCAGTATAGTGTCAGCCAGGAGCTGCGGCCAGCGTTCCAGCAGAGCCTGGGGGCCCCTCTGCTTAGAGCTTTCACTCTTTTTCCTCCGGCTTTCCTGGATTCCACCATCTAGGCTGTCTGTTCCATAGTTCTCTTGGCCTACGACAAAGGTACGGCTGGATTTAAAGGGGAAAAGGTAACTTACTGTAACTGAGAAGATATGAGGGGAGCAAAATTTGAGCCCTGTCTGCCAGAGTTACAGGGCAGACAGGAATCGCCACATCCGTTTCTGAGACTAGAGATAACAATTGCTCTTACATCTTTTTAAAAGTTGTAGTAAAATACACACAACATAAAATTTATAATTTTTACCATTTTTAAGTACACTGTTCCGTGACATTAAGTACCTTCACATTGTTGTGAAACCATCACCACCATACATCTCAGAGGGTTTTCCATCTTCCCAAACTGAAACTCTGTCCCCATTAAACAAGTCCCCATACCCCCTCCCCCGCAGCCCCTGACAACCACCATTCTACTTTCTGTCTCTATGAATCTGACTGTTCTATGTACCGTACATAAGTGGACTCATACAGTATTTGTCCTTTTGTGACCAGCTTGTTTCAGTTAGCATAATGTCATGGAGGTTCATCCACACTGCTGCATGTGTCAGAATTTCCATCCTTTTTTTTTTTTTGCGGTACGCGGGCCTCTCACTGCTGCGGCCTCTCCCGTTGCGGAGCACAGGCTCCGGACGCGCAGGCTCAGCGGCCATGGCTCACGGGCCCAGCCGCTCCACAGCATGTGGGATCTTCCCAGACTGGGGCACGAATCCGTGTCCCCTGCATCGGCAGGTGGACTCTCAACCACTGCGCCACCAGGGAAGCCCTCCATCCTTTTTAAGGCTGAATAATATTCCACTGTATGTATAGACCACATTTTGTTCATTGGTTCACCCATGGTAGACACACGGATTGCCTCCACCTTTGGGCTACATAATAGCTAATACTTTTGAGCACACTCTGTATGCCACACACTCTTCTAAACACTTCACTTGGACTTCCCTGGTGGCACAGTGGTTAAGAATCCACCTACCAATGCAGGGGACACAGGTTTTAGCCCTGGTCCGGGAAGATCCCACATGCCGTGGAGCAACTAAGCCCATGCGCCGCAACTACTGAGCCTGCGCTCTAGAGCCCGCGAGCCACAACTACTGAGCCTGCGCTCTAGAGCCCGTGCTCCGCGACAAGAGAAGCCACCGCAATGAGAAGCCCGCATGCAGCAACGAAGACCCAATGCAGCCAAAAATAAATATAAATAAATACATAAATAAATAAATAAATTTATATTAAAAACAAAAAACACGGTGGCTCTCCATTGCCTGCAGAGTGTAAGCCCTAATACCCCTGGCATTTGATGTTCTCCATACAGAGCCCCAACCTTCGTTTCCAGCCCCATCTGCAGGCTTCTCCCTCCACACCCTGCCCTCCTAGACACTCCACGTGTTGCCCTACCCCCATTCACCCTTCCCCACCCCCACTCACCCTTCCCCATCTGTTTTCCAGCTCAGCCCACTCCCTAAATGCTTCCTCCTTTGTAAGCCTGTCCCCTCCTTGCTCCTTCCTCAATGCCAGCACTGCAGATAGCAGGTGAGTGTAGTCATCCCTCCTGTTGCCCTGCCTTGAACTCCTGTAAGGTGTTCACAGGTCACTTCCCCTAGAGACAATAAGTTCTGCAAGGATGCTGACCTTGGATTCACCTTTGGGCAGGGCAGAAACCCAAGCTCTTCTATTTATCAGTAATATGATATCCTCTCTGGGTACAGCATCCTTTCCTAGTCACCACCTCTCTGTCCTGTTTTTATAACAATGTTTCTTAAAACGGGGCTGGAGGAAGGTGAGGACCGTTGAAAGTCACCCTGCGGTGAGCGCTGCTACTGATGACAGTGGGAAGTACTAGTCTAGTGTAGGGTAGAGTGGGGAGGAGGTTGAAAACCTATGCTCGGTAGCCACGCTGCTTGAAAGAACAGCCCTGTATCCTCTCCAATTGCCTCAACCCATTGCAGATGGGATTTGGTCCCTACAGAGCTGCCAAGTTCCTTTCTTTAATGCGATCTCCCAAGAGCAAAAGCCCAGCACATTGTTCCACACTCGACACCATCAGTGCCATTTGCCTTGTTCAGTTTCAAACTCTCTCCTTTCTTAGCCCCCTCTTCCTGCCGCTCCGCTGGTGCCTGTGTAAACCCACTATACTGGATTATCTTGAGCCCAACTCACATTAGTGATGCTCTTGCTTCAACCCAGTACAATGTCCCCAGACAACTCAGTCACTTGTGGGGCGTTGGTTGCTACCTAAATGCGGACGAGTCAAGTCTTGGTCTGCGTTCGAGAGATTTCTGAGCTCCTGATCAGCATCTGTGACTCCTAACTGGCTGCCCCAAAGTAGCTTCGATTTCTCTCCTAACTAATGCTTTTATTGGGAGAGATATACTTGCGTTCCTGGCTCCAGTTCTTCACCCCTCTGCTTCACTGTGGGCTTCACCCCCGCCCCTTGATTTTGGGCTCGGTCATTTGACTTCCTTTGGCCAGTAGGGTAGAAGTGACACTATATGCCTTATCTGAGTCTCGGGCGTTGCGGTGAACGGAGCTTCCCCTGCCTCCTGAGTCTGGGCCTGCAACGAACACACATGGAGCAAAGCTGCCCCAGCCAAAGTGCTGACCTAAAGCCAGAAGCAGAGCAGCCCCATGACTGCAGATGCATCACAGCCACTGGCCCCGCTGACCCCCAGGGCTGTGAGATTAAAGGATCGTGGTCTTCAGCCACTGAATATTGGGGTGGTCTGTTACACACCATTACTGTAGCAACAGCTAACCAATACAATCTTACATAGAGATGGAGGTATAAGACATAGACCCACAAATTAAGATTAGTTATGCAAGGAAAACCCACAAAACCACCACCAAGGGAAGGAAATCAAATACCACTCCACACCCCAGAAACCTGCATGTGCCCTTCCTGAGCACCACCTCCTCCCTCAGCCCTAGAGGTAACCACAGTTTCGACTTTAAAAAAATAATTCTTACTTTTCTTCATCGTTGACCGTGCATGTGTGCATTCCTAAATTAGTTTGCTTTCGGTTGTTTTTGATCTCGATGTGAGTGGAATCCGTCCGTATTTTTTGTGTGTCCTATTTTATTTGCTCAGTGTGGTTGTGAGAATCATCCAGATTGTTACCTAGAGCTACAGTCTGTTCATTTCCATCACTGAGTAAGATTCATTATGTGACCAAACTATAATCTATTGATCTACTGCCGATGGATACTTTAGATGATTCTGGTTTTCTGTTATTACAAACAATCCTGTGTGAGCAGTCCTATAATCAGGGGTTGGCGAATTTTTTCTGTAAAGGAATAGTTTAGGTTTTGTGGCCACATGTGGTCTCTGTTGCATAGTCTTCTTTATTTTGAAATGAATTTTAAAATATGGAAAAAAGAGGAAAAGTCATCCTAAAAATGTAAACCAGTTCTGAGCTCATGAGCTGTACGAACCCAGACTTGGGGCAGGATCGGGCCGTGGGCTGTAGCTTTGATCTCTGCCCTCTGAGCTCCCCGTACACATGCATAAACGTTTCTGCAGGAGCGTAACGGTTGGTCATAGGGTTCGCACATCTTTAGCCTCACCAGATAATGCCCAGCTTTAATGCTTAAATTTAATGCTTAAATTCAGCATGTGGAAAATGGAAATCCCACCTCCTCAAGCAAATGAGCCCATGAGCACCTGCTGCACAAAGAAATTGACATTCCTGTGGTCCCCTGGGGCTGGAAGGCTCTGCCACTCCAACCCCTTCCCCTCTGGTCCAGGTGGTGTCGAGCTGTGCCGCTGTCAAGCTGGTGCCCATCACAGGGTGCCAGGAAGGGTGGTGCCAGACAGGCCAGAACAGGGGGTCACACTGGGCATTGACGATAGGTGGGGAGTTTGGATTTTATTCGACCAGTAATAGAAAACCAGTGGACAGAGTGAAGCAAGGCCGTGACAAGTCTGAGCTACTTGTAAAAGAATCGCTTTAGCTGCGGAGCATGGATTTTTAGGGGACAAGAGAGGAAGGGAGAGCAGAAGGTAGGGACGTGACTGCAGGAGTCTCGTGAGAGTGTAGTGGGTGGTGGAGCCTAGCTGCCTGAGGCAAGTTCTTCTCCGGCATCTGCCTCCCACCCGCAGCTCCAGCCACCCCTCTCTCATCCTCCTGCACATCCCATAGTCCATTTCTGCAATCCTCTCTCCTCTAACCCAGGGAACACAGTTCACGTACGCTGCCCGCTGTGACTCTTCCCCCGCACCCCCTGCCCCCCACCCCGCCCTCCCCCAGACATCTGCAGCTCCACTTCGTCTGAGTTAATGATAGATGTGATATAAGCCCCAAATCTGTTTCCTCACTGAACTTTAGAGGACTCTTATCTTCGAGACTCATTTTTGTCGTTCTGTCTGCCACAGGCTGTCCGGTGGACATGGAAGCAATGAGTATGGAGCTGAATCCAGTGTCCGTCAACCACCATCGGCAGGACAGATGCAGTCCTGACTGGGGTGGTTAGGAAACTGAGGGCCACATGGATGAGTCTGCAGCCCGCATCACAGGGAGAAAGACAGGTTGGTAAAGCGGCTGAGCAAGGACTGGAGCCCATGGGCTATGTGGACTCCTTGAAAGATTAAGGAAGTGGCCCTCTACGCTGAGCCATAGGGAGCAAAGCTGGAAGCACCCAGGGCTGGAACCTCCCTCACATGGAAGCCGGGAGCACACCAACTGATTAGTTTCTCTTATCTCTCCTACAGCATTGGTGGTTGTTTCAACCACCTCTGCCCCAGCCATGGCCCAAGTCACTGCTTCTATTCAGTGTGAGTTCCTGGCTCCATTACTGCCTGTTCCCCCAGAGTAGTTGCCACACACAGGGATAAATTAACTCAGAAGAAAAGGTCAACCCATCCAACTAGTTGGCTATCGGGATTCCGGAGAAAGAAAAAGAAGAATAGAGGGAGGAGAAGAGGAAATAGGAAACGGAGCTGGTCTGGGGGGAGAGGGAGAGAAAACTGGGAAGAATAAATACTGTTTTTTAAATTATAAACTGTTAGGATATTACTTACGACAGTAGAGTAAAGAATGCGTTTTCTTAAAACACAGCAAATTCTTTCAAGATGGGTTAGCCCAGGGCTACACACACTGTGTTCCAGGGACAGGAACTGATCCGTGAACTGTGTGGCCAGTCCAAGAAGAAATAAGTGCAGAAGTAAAGAGAAATTTTTAAGACAGTTTCACAGTGATTTGACAGCGTAATTTTCTGACTGTTGAGTCTAATAATGAAAACAGGACTTGTATTTTGGGAGTTTATTTTCAAAATGTCATTTTCTTAGTGTAGCGAAGGCGATTTTTACCTCTTTCCCCTTAGGGTTTTGGGCTGGGCCTGAGGATTAAATTTACGTAAGATAGATTAACAGAAGAAAAGCATACACATTTATTTAATACAAGTTTTTTGTGACACAAGAGCCCTCAGAAGGAAATGGAGACCCAAAGAAAGTGACAAACCTTAAATGTTTTTCTAGTAGGTTGAACAAAGAGAGGTGATTGTAGAAAAGTAACAAAAATACAAGGGAGGCTAAAGGAAGATGAGAATTATTTCAACAAGGTCTGTTTGCACAGAATTCTCTTGGGTTCAACTCCCTGGTCTTGATGATAAGAATGTTACCTTCCTCCACATGTAGGGAAGACATCTTCCATCTGGGGTTTTATCTCCTGCTTTTAGGGAGAAAAAGGGGAGAGTCAGAGCACCCTTCTTGCACCTGCTGTTTTTAAAATGCATTTAGGGACTTTCCTGGTGGTGCAGTGGTTAAGAATCCGCCTGCCAATGCAGGGGACACGGGTTCGAGCCCTGGTCCAGGAAGATCCCACATGCATGGAGCAACAAAGCCCGTGCGCCACAACTACTGAGCCTGCATTCTAAAGCCCACGAGCCACAACTACTGAAGCCTGTGTGCCTAGAGCCCGTGTTCCACAACAAGAGAAGCCACTGGAATGAGAATCCCGTGCACCCCTACAAAGAGTAGCCCCTGCTCGCCGCAACTAGGGAAAGCCCGTGGGCAGCAAGGAAGACCCAACGCAGCCAAAAATAAATAAATAAATAAATTTATTTCAAAAAATGCATTTAGCTCAAACTAATCCTTATGCCAAAGTGGCATACTTTGGGGTGGCATATTCTGCCACCCTTCCCTAGTCATTTTTAAAAAATTTTTATTTTATATTGGAGTATAGTTGATTTACAATGTTGTATTAGTTTCAGGTGTACAGCAAAGTGATTCAATTTTATATATATATATATATATATATATATATATTCTTTTCAGATTCTTTTCCCATTTAGGTTATTACAGAATATTGAGTAGAGTTTTCTGTGATATACAGTAGATCCTTGTTGCTTATCTATTTTATATATAGAAGTGTGCATATGTTAATCCCAACCTCCTAATTTCTCCCTCCCCCCCACTTTTCCCCTTTGGTAACCATAAATTTGTTTTCTAAGTCTGTGAGTCTGTTTCTCTTTTGTAGATAAATTCATTTGTATCATTTTTAAGATTCCACATAGAAGTAATATTATATATTTGTCTTTCTCTGTCTGACTTACTTCACTTAGTATGATAATCTCTAGGTCCATCCATGTTGTTGCAAATGGCATTATTTCATTCTTTTTTATGGTTTAGTAATATTCCATTATATATATGTACCACATTTTCTTTATCCATTCATCTATCGATGGACTCTTAGGTTGCTTTCATACCTTGGCTATTGTAAATAGTGGTTTCCCTAGTAATTTTTATTTTATTTTTTAAATAAATTTATTTACTTGTTTATTTTTGGCTGCGTTGGGTCTTCGTTGCTGCACGTGGGCTTTTCTCTAGTTGTGGTGAGCGGAGGCTACTCTTCGTTGTGGTGCGAGGGCTTCTCATTGTGGTGGCTTCTCTTGTCGTGGAGCATGGGCTCTAGGCACGCAGGCTTCAGTAGTTGTGGCACATGGGCTCAGTAGTTGTGGCTGGTGGGCTGTAGAGCGCAGGCTCAGTAGTTGTGGCACACGGGCTTAGTTGCTTCGCAGCATTTGGGATCTTCCCAGACCAGGGCTCGAACCCCTGTCCCCTGCACCGGCAGGCGGACTCTCAACCACTGTGCCACCAGGGAAGCACCCCCTAGTAATTTTTAATGCATTTTATGGAAGTACTGATCCGTGACACATTGGCAGAAAAGAAAAACAAACCCTACCCTTCAGCCCAGAGGCTTTGAGAAGCGCTGAGCCCAGCTAGGTGAGGCCTGGGGGGAAGAGGCTGGGCCTTAGCTGGTCCCATGGGGGCTGTGCAGGGAGGCCCCTTAGGGCCCTTTGAAGAACAGAGAATCGAGTTCCCCTGGAGAGGCAGCACCGGGCTGTTGACACTCAAAAAAAAGGAATGGCCAGTGCTGGACAGAAAAGCAGCCACAACAATGGATGGGGTCTGTTACAAATAAACAGAGAGAGGATGGCTTGCCAAGGGTAGTCAGAGAAACGTTTGAATTTCCTCTCCCTGGTTCCATTCTCAACAGAATGGACAAGAAACAAGAACCTACTGTAGAGCACAGGGAACTGTATTCTATATCTTGTAATAACCGATAATGGAAAAGAATCTGAAAAAGAATAGATATATGTACAGATGTGTAATTGAATCACTTTGCTGTACACCTGAAACTAACACAACATTGTAAATCAACTATACTCCAATTACAAAAAGAAGAAGGGGCTTCCCTGGTGGCGCAGTGGTTGAGAGTCCGCCTGCCGATGCAGGGGACGCGGGTTCGTGCCCCGGTCCGGGAGGATCCCACATGTCGCGGAGCGGCTGGGCCCGTGAGCCACGGCCGCTGAGCCCGCGCGTCCGGAGCCTGTGCTCCGCAACGGGAGAGGCCACAGCAGTGAGAAGCCCGCATACCGAAAAAAAAAAAAAAAAAAGCAGAAGCAACACAAGAGCAGAAGGACGTGAGGAAGCAGATGACCCTCCTCGCTCCCTCCAAACCCAAGCCACTGCTTTTTGGATGGTGTTAAGAGGAGATTTGTGTCCAATGAGTCTGAAGTGCTTAAATATAGAAAGTCTTAGTAAACGAAATGTGACTCTCAGAGCAGGTTGACCTGGGACCACATCTACCCAAGGCAGCACATGCCCCCCGGGCTGCCCTCAAGATCCCTACAGGTGTCACAGCTGTGGAAGTCAATTCAAAAGTCCTAGATGGTGCTGGGGACCTTCGCTACCTTAGGCTTCCATCTCAACATTCAGGGCAGAATAATTTTCACCAAAACTAGAAGAACCACCTCTGAATGAATCCAACTTGGGGAACACTACACGGCTGCCGCTGGAGGGAAGGGAAGAAGCAAGTCCTCCAGGAGCTCTGAATCCAGTTGGGGAGATGACACAGCACGAAACCTGCCAGATGGCAACTTGATGACAGCTCCAGGCAGAGTGCCACGGGCTCTCGGACCAGCACATCTGGGGAGTTCAAATTCATGGGAGAAATTTCTGTGCAAAGAGACGCCTCTTTGAAGACTGCGCTGGGTCTAGAAGGCTGGTAGAAGTTTAATAGAGAGGGAGCGATTTGTTTGTTTTGCTTTTTGGCTAGAAGACAAGGGAAAAACCCGCAATAGCCTGGGACTTGGCCAGAATGCCAAAGGGCTTCCTGGGTAATGAACGCACAGGAGGTGACTCAGGCCTGTGTCTCAGAGGCATGGACACTTCAGGGCAGATAAAACCAGACCCACAGGGCACCCTTGGTGTGGCCCATAATTGCTGGAATGGCGATAAGGAATTTTGAACACCAGCCAACCAGGGTGGTCACATCCCTGGTTGGAAACAGTGGAGGACAAGTTGGAACCTCTGCAAATCAGGACCAGGCAGTGTCATCCTGACCTAAAATGAGACAGGCTCTGTCTGGAACATGAGAAGAGGCTGGCTCCCCATCCCGGACCCTCCGTAGGTCAGGGTGACCCACCATGGGACACCTCTTATCCCCTCTGCCGTGCACTCTAAGTGTATTCCAAGACACACACAGTGGAGGGTGAATGTGGGCACCTTCGAGGTAGAGCTGAATTCTCATGCCCGGAAGAGTCCCCTGGGGCAGAGCCTGGGCAGTTCCCTGAAGGGTGGAGCCGTCAGCCCTGTTACATCACTGTTCTCTTTCCAGAACACCCTCTTGCAACCTTCTGTTCATCTGCAAAGCTTCTCTTTTTCTGGGAAAAAGGCTAGGTGGTTATTTTCATTTTCAGAAATTCTCTGGGATGGGGGGGATGGGGGGAGGGAGGTCTAAGAGGGAGGGGATATAGGTATACATATAGCTGATTCACTTCATTGTACAGCAGAAACTAACACAACATTGTAAAGCAATTATACTCCAAAAAAATAAAGAAAGAAAAAGAAAAAAAAGAAATTCTCAAGGGGTAAAACCAAGGTTTAAGGAGTAGAGAGGAAAGAAAGCAAACACTCCACCAGCTCCCCCTGGCTCAGCCCTCAGGAGAGCCCCTGGTTGACCCTGCCACCCAGTGTCCTTTGCTTATTCCTTTAGTAGGTAGCCGTGTAAGGGGCTGGGGGCTGCAAAGAGCACAGTCCCCGCGCTGCAGAGAGCCTCTGCTCACCCAGCTTACCATCTCCCTCCAGACTGGCTCGGCTTCTTCCCTTGTCTACCTGACCAAGCCAGAGGCCCAGGATCATTCTGGATTCTTCCTTCTCTTTTGCTCTCCATCACCATCCTCTCTCCCCCACCACCTAATCAATCCCCAAGTCCTCTCCACCTCACCTTCTACAACTTCTCAAATGCAAAATGTTGATAACTGGTGAATAGGGGGGTGCTGGCTATATGGAGGTCCATTATACTAGTCTCTCTATTTGTGTGTCAGCCTGACTGTTTCCAAAACAGAAAGTTAAGTAACACAAGATAAATAACATTTCTCAAATTGGTCCCTCTGCTCTGTTCCTTCTGGAATCCAGCCTCTCACCATCTCTTGCCAGGATGACTTCTTGACAGTCTCTCTGTCTCCTGCCCTTGCCCACCTCAGCCCCAACCTCCACCTACTCCCACCAGCCACCCTTAGATGGACAGATGTCCTTCCCTCAACGCTGACTGTAGACGGTGGCAGGCTCTCCTCCTTCTAGGCAACAGTTAAACTGCTTTTTTTTTTTCCCCTTATTTTTTTGTGGAGCCGCACAGCATGCTGGATCCTAGCTCCCCAACCAGGGATCAAACCTGTGCCCCCTGCAGTGGAAGAGCAGAGTCTTCACCACTGGACCACCAGGGAAGTCCCAGTTAAACTGCTTTTAATTGAAGGAGTTGCAAGACATGAGACCCAACTAAGCACTTGGCTGGGCAGCCTTTACCCCAGGCTGGGGGTCAGAACATGGATTCTGGTCCCAGTACAGCCACCAGCCAGGCCTGAGGACAAGCCATTTCCTGTGCTCCTGGTCTGTAAGAAAGAAATACACAAAAACACCACTAGCCCCTGGCCAGTGCTTTCACTTTCAAAGGGATTTGAATCACCTTATCATCAGCAGAAATTGATACAATGTTGGAAATCAACTATACTTCAAAAACAATTTTTTTAAATAAAACAAAACAGACCCTTGGGGAAGGCAGGGCATGTTTTGAGGTTACTTCAGCCAGGGTGTCCTAGGCGAGGTATGAAATGAGCACCTTCCTGCTTCTTCCCCAGAGTAGGGCTGACACATGTCTGGCTCCAGCAAATTGAAGACCTCATCTCAACTGACTCATTTGTCTGCAACGCATTCGAATGCCAAAGCAAATAGAGAAGAGGAGAAGCCTCTTAGGAAGAAGGAGAACAGACACATATTTCAACTTATTAAGATGTATTTTTAAAGGCATATTTTTTATATATATATATATATATATATAATTTTTTTTTTTTTTTTTTTTTTTTTTTTTGGTGGTACGCGGGCCTCTCACTGTTGTGGCCTCTCCCGTTGCGGAGCACAGGCTCCGGACGCGCAGGCTCAGCGGCCATGGCTCATGGGCCCAGCCGCTCCGCGGCATGTGGGATCCTCCCGGACTGGAGCACGAACCCGTGTCCCCTGCATCGGCAGGCGGACTCTCAACCACTGCACCACCAGGGAAGCCCCAACAAGATAACTTTTAAAATTGTACCCCAGGGCTAGTCCTGGTACCACCACACGAAGGCCACCCTTGCAGTGTCTGATGTCCCATAGTGCCTTTGCCACGGTCATGGTCCACTGAGAACCTTTCTAAGACAAGTCACGGCCCAGACAGACTCATTCTAAGCCAAAGTGTGTGTGTGTGTGTGTGTGTGTGTGTGTGTGTGTCCATGTGAAAGCACGTGTGTCCAGGTGACCCAATCATACGCATCCCCTCCTCACTTCTCAGATTGTACCTGCTGGGACAGGTGGAAGCCTCTTTCCTTTCAAGTCCATTTCTTCAGTGGCCTCGGTGGCCATTTTCAATCTTCATAGCCCAAGGTTGAGAAAATCTACTCCTGAAGGCATCCAACCCGGGCCTTAACTCTCTAGAAGGTACTTAGCACCCCTGATGCTTACTGAACAGCTCTTCCTTACGTAAATTGCTTGTACCGACTTTGCTCATCAGGTTAAACCTCACCTTGTTACCGCAGGGCCACCACCTTTCCCCCTCCCTCTGCTCTTTCCCCCTCTTTACCTTCACTTCTTGCTTCACAGTAAGTTTTGCTCCTTTCTGAGTTTGGAAAGAAAATGGGGGGGAAGGGTGAATCCGTAAAAGGAAGTCCAGAGAAACGGAAAATAGAGACACTTCCCGTCATCTCTGTCCGGGATGCTGTCCACGTGGCCACACCTGCCCTCCGATGCCCCAGGGCAGGAAAATCAACTGTCTCTGCCCTCATGCTTCAAATAGGCACAGGAGGAGTGGGGGCATGGGGGGGTGTCCCTGCTGCCTTCTGCGGGGAGGGGGTCCTGGGCACCCCACGGAGCATTTATAGAAGTCGTTCTCGGCAGCAAAGTCAGAAGAACCTTGTTGTGAAGGAGCACAGGGATCCCCAGAGAAGCCGGGGCAGAAACGACAAAGTGGACAAACCCACAGTCAAAAAAGGAAAGAAAAACAAGAGGTGTCCTCTTAGGAAAACACCAACATCCACTGCTCCCTAATGCGGCCGCCGGTGCCTTTGGTGCCCACAGGTCAGAGCTGAGTCTCTTTTTGTCCAGAACCAGTTTTCAGGGATGAACCAACTCTGAAGTCCTTGCTTTTCCCTTGGGCCTGCTATTTCTCCTGCTCTCTTGTGGGCTATGTTTTCCCCTTTGATTTTCTCTCCCACTGTCCCTTCCTCCTTCACCTGGGGAGGCCCCCAGCGAAGACCACCAGACTTGGGTGTGTGCCCAGAGATGGAGCAAATGAGAACCAAGAACAAAGCCATTAACTCCCCCGCCATCCGGGTGGTCCCCCTCCGAGAACTCAGTCATTTTGACAAGCCTACAAGTTCCAGCCAGAGAACAAGTTTTCCACAGTAGTCAGGCTCAGGGAGGACGGAGGTAACAGGAGCTAAATGCTGTTGTTGTGTTTTTTTTTTTATAAATTTATTTATTTATTTTTGGCTGTACTGGGTCTTCGTTTCTGTGCGAGGGCTTTCTCTAGTTGTGGCAAGCGGGGGCCACTCTTCATCGCGGTGCGCAGGCCTCACCCTGTCGCGGCCTCTCTTGTTGCGGAGCACAGGCTCCAGACGCGCAGGCTCAGTAGTTGTGGCTCATGGGCCCAGTTGCTCCGCGGCATGTGGGATCTTCCCAGACCAGGGCTCGAACCCGTGTCCCCTGCATTGGCAGGCAGATTCTCAACCACTGCACCACCAAGGAAGCCCTGTTGTTGTGTTTTTGATTGAAGTATACTTGATGTACAATATTATATAAGTTACAGGTGTACAATATAGTGATTGACAATTTTTTTTAAGATGTTGGGGGTAGGAGTTTTATTAATTAATTAATTTATTTTTGCTGTGTTGGATCTTCGTTTCTGTGCGAGGGCTTTCTCTAGTTGTGGCAAGTGGGGGCCACTCTTCATCGCGGTGCGCGGGCCTCTCCCTGTTGGGGCCTCTCCCGTTGCGGAGCACAGGCTCCAGACGCGCAGGCTCAGTAGTTGTGGCTCACGGGCCCAGCTGCTCCACGGCATGTGGGATCCTCCCAGACCAGGGCTCGAACCCGTGTCCCCTGCATTAGCAGGCAGATTCTCAACCACTGCGCCACCAGGGAAGCCCGACAATTCTTAAAGGTTATACTCCATTCATAGTTATTATAAAATACCAGCTATCTTCCCCGTGTTGTAAAGGCTGGGTTTGAAGGATGGCCGATCAGCGTAGACAAAGCCAAAATTATACCCAAACCTGGATCGAGTCAGGGCTTCACACAGGCAGCAAAGTTCCCTGGATCCCTGATGATGCCAGAGTCTTTGCTTTGTAACCCCAGCCTGAGCAGTGGGTGTCTCCATATTCCCCACCGTTCAATCGATACCGACTTGCTGAGCGCCTGCTCTCACCCTAGTGCTCAGCAAACTGTTGCGGATAATGCCAAGAAGCAGAACAATAACATCCTGCCCTTAGTTATCAGGTGGGGGAAAAAGGACAAGCACGTGGGAGAGAATCACATACTGTTTTACGTGGTTAATTTAACATCAAAGGGAACACACAGTTAATTTGGGCCGGAAGAGTTCAGAAGAAGGTGCATTTGGGGAGGGTACTAGCATCCTAGGGCTGCTGTAGCAAATCACCACCGACTCGGTGGCTTAAAGCAACAGAAATGTATTCTCTCTCCATCCTGGAGGCCCGAAGACCGAAGTCAAGGTGTTGGCGGGGCCACGTTCCCTACAACGCTTCTAAGTGTGAGGTTCCTTCCTTGCTTCTTCCAGATTCTGGTGGCTTCAGGCAATCTTTGGGTTGTGTCAGCATCTCTCCAATCACTGTCTCTGTCTGCACATGGCCGTCTCCGCTGTGTCTTCTAAGGACACTTGTCCTTGAATTTAGGGCCCAGTCGGGGAATCCAGGACGCTCTAATCACAAGATCCTCAACTTAATTACATCTGCAAAGACGGTTTTTCTTTTAATATTTATTGCAATATAGTTGATTTACAATGTTGTGTTAGTTTCAGGTGTACAGCAAAGTAATTCAATTTTGCATACAATTACACATACACATAATTGAATTATACATTCAATTATATAAATATATTTACTCTTTTTTAAAAAAATTCTCTTCCCTTAAAGGTTATTACAAGAGATTGAGTATAGCTCCCTGTGCTATAGAGTAGGTCCTTGTTGGTTATCTATTTTATATTTAGTAGTGTGTATATTTTAATCCCAGGCTCCTAATTTATCCCTCCCTCTCTCCCCCCGCCCCATTTTTCCAAATAAGGTCACATTCACAGGTTCTGGGGCGCGGACATATCTTTCTCGGTGCCACCATTCAGCCCACTACGGGTGACATTCCCGATGTCTGGGAAATACACTTTAAGTCTTCACTCATTCACTCAGTCATACGTGTTGTGCACCTGCTACGTGCCAGGCGCCATTCTAGATGCTGGGGACCCAGCCGTTCAGGGTCCTACTCTTTGTGGAGTTTCCATTCTAGGGGGAGGACATGGACAGAGCATGATTACAAATAAACAAGAAAATAGTAGGGAATAATACAGGCTGTAAGGAAAATGCACCAGGGACATGTGATGGAGAGATTTGGTGGCTACTTCAGACTTACAAGGGAAAGGCCTTTCTGCCGAGGTGACATGAAGCTGAGGTCTGCTAGGAAACAGCCAGCGTGTGAGACTGGGCAGAGGAAACAGCAAGAGCAAAGCCCTGATATGGGAGCAAGCTTAGCATCCTCAAGGAGCAGAAAAAAAGGGGCTGGGACGTGGTGAACCAGAAGGAAGTGGCAGGAGATGGGGCTGGAGAGGCAGGTTGTGACAGATGGTGTGAACCCTGGAGGCTGGATAGGGAGCTTGGCTTTTATTCCAAGAACCAGGGGAATCCATTCGGTTTCAGTGAGGAGAGCACTGTCAGTTGTTATGATCTTGCTGCTGAGAGGGAAACAGGCTGCAGAAGGGCAAGAGTCGATTAGGGAGGTGAGTTACAGGTTAGGAGGTTACTGCTGCCGTAATCAAAGGTATGAATGGTAGGTTGGACCAGGATATGGTACGGAGATGGAGAGGACAGATGCTGGAAATCTCCTGGAGGTAGAGCTGACAAGTTTTCCTGATAGATTGGTCATGTGGGGTAAGTAAAGGAGAGACTCAAGAATGGATCTTAGGACTTCCCTGGTGGCACAGTGGTTAAGAATCCACCTGCCAATGCAAGGGACACAGGTTCAAGCCCTGGTCCGGGAAGATCCCACATGCCACGGAGCAGCTAAGCCCGTGAACCACAACTACTGAGCCTGCACTCTAGAGCCTGCAAGCCACAACTACTGAAGCCTGCATGCCTAGAGCCCATGCTCCGCAACAAGAGAAGCCAGCGCAATAAGAAGCGTGCGCACCACAACGAAGACCCAGTGCAGCCAGAAATAAAATAAAATAAAATAATTAATTTTAAAAAAGAAAGAATGGATCTTAGGGGACTTTCCTGGTGGTCCAGTGGTTAAGACGCCACGCTTCCACTGCTGGGGGCACTAAGATCCCACAAGCTGCACAGCCCGCCCCCCCCCAACCAAAAAAAGGATCTTAGTAGCCAAGACATGGAAGCAACCTAAATGTCCATTGACAGATGAATGGATAAAGAAGATGTGGTACATATATACAATGGAATACTACTCAGCCATAAAGAAGAACGCAATAATGCCATTTGCGGCAACATGGATGGACCTAGAGATTATCATACAAAGTAAGCCAGACAGTGAAAGATAAATATCATATGTAATCGCTTATATGTGGTATCTTAAAAAAAATGATACAAATGAACTTATTTACAAAACAGAAATAGGCCTACAGACATAGAAAATGAACTTATGGTTATCAAAGGGAAAAGGGGGGAAGGGATTAATTAGGAGTTTGGGATTAACATATACATACTACTATATATAAAATAGATAACCAACAAGGACCTACTGTATAGCACAGGGAACTATGTTCAATATTTTGTAATAACCTATAAGGGAAAAGAATCTGAAAAAGAATAGATACATATATATGTATAATTGAATCACTGTACTGTACATCTAAAACTAATGCAACATTGTAAATCAGCTATACTTCATTTAAAGAAATTAAAATTAAAAAAAAGAATGGAGGAGGAATGTCAACTATTCAACACGGAGGCAGAGGTCGATAAGCTGGAACTGATGTTCCAGAAAGCTGACTCTGATCCGGATTACATTCAGTACAGGTTGGAATAGGAAATCAAGACTAATTATCCTGATTCAGCAGGCAAGAAAAATCCAGTTACACTCTTAAAGGAATTGTCAGCAATAAAGTCTCGATATCAAACTCTGCATGCATGCTTTAAACCACTCGCTGTGGAGCACAAAGAGACTAAGAGCCGCATTTGTGCTACTTTCAATAAGACTATGACCTTGATACAAGAACTACAAAAGCAAACAGACCTGAAGCTCTTACCACTGACTGAAGAAGAGAAAACTGCGGCCGAGCAATTAAGAGCTCACATATCAGACTTATGATGAAGAAATGGACTTGCAAAAGGGAACCCTAATGGGGAAGAGATCAATTCCAGAGAGATTTAGGAAGATGTCTTGTTAGCATTTGATGACCGTTGGTGGGGGGGATGACAAAGGAGATTTGGCTTGGGTTACTGGACAGTGATGCCTGCCACAAGAGAAGGGAATACGAGAAGAAGGGCAAATATTGTACTCATAATGTTCGGCCAAAGGGATGGAATGGAAATAGAGAGATTTAAAAAACTATATGCGTATACACTTAGTCTTGTAATTTCAGGCAAGTAAGTCTCAACACCATTTTGTATCTGTTTTTGTATAATCAGGATAACACAGATGTCCTGGCCTATTGTGAAAGAAAATTATGTACCATCAGTCAGTCAAATGTGAATGAACATGCTGTGGAAATTAAAGGATAGAAAAAAAAAAAAAGAAAGAATGGATGTGGTGATCATTTTGCAATGTACACCTGAAACTAATGTTATGTGTCAATTATAGTTCAAGATAAAAGAATGTCGGGCTTCCCTGGTGGTGCAGTGGTTGAGAATCCACCTGCCAATGTAGGGGACACGGGTTCAAATCCTGATCCAGGAAGATCCCACATGCCACAGAGCAGCTAGGCCCATGCGCCACAACTACTGAGCCTGTGCTCTAGAGCCCACGAGCCACAACTACTGAGCCCACGTGCCACAACTACTGAAGCCCGTGCGCTTAGAACCCATGCTCCACAACAAGAGAAGCCACTGCAATGAGAAGCCCGTGCACCACAACGAAGAGTAGCCCCCACTCGCCACAACTAGAGAAAGCCTGCACACAGCAACGAAGACCCAATGCAGCCAAAAATAAATAAATAAATAAACAAATAAATAAATAAAGATTTTAAAAAGTCAACATCCTAAATGAAAAATAAAATGGATGGCTCAGCTTCTAGAAGCAAGCAACTGAGCTTCTGGTTTTTGTTTTTAATTGTGATTAAACACACACAGTGTCAAATTTACCATCTGAACCACTTCGTGCACAATTCAGTGGCGTTAAGTATATCCACAGTGCTGTGCAACCATCACCGCTCTGCAATTCCAGAACTTGGGTGTGTATGTTTTGCGCACTGAACAATCTGAGTATTCATCAGATTCTGCGCAAAGCAGAGAGCGCGGAGTTCCTTGGCAGTCAGCGTCACTGCATCTAAAGGCCCGTGTCTGATGGGGGCTCACGTTTCCTCCTTTCCAGTGGGCTCCCGCGCACGCGGCGTGTGACGGCATGCTCTCGATTTTGCTTCAGCTGAGCCTAGAAGTCCTGGGCACGGTGCTGATTAGTAACTTCCGCTTGACCCTAATTAGGACCGAGGCCCTTATAGTCCATCAACCCTACGCAGGCGGCTTCTGGGTGGAGCAAGGGTTAAAATATTTTTGACATGAACCTGAAGCTTCGCTCCCTCTCGTCCACAGGGACATCAGTTACAGAAGGGTTGGCTGAAGGACAAGAGGGCTGATGCCTTCAACTGAAACCCTGGAGGAGGTGGACGCCCTGCAGAGGCCTGCGCGGAGGCAGGGGGCGGGGGGAGGGAGGGCGGAGCTGAGGGCGTCTGAGTGGCCTGGTTTGCAAAGAGACCTTGGTCTTTAACAGCTGACTTAAGAGAAGTCTCTACGATTAAAACAAACAAACAAAGGCCACCTATGGTGAACTCATGTTTCCCCATCCCCAAGACTGGGCTCCCCTGAGTTACGTGTGTCAATCAGTAACAGCTTCTTCTATAGTTTAAGGATTTATAGAGGATTAGGACAGTGCATCTCTATTTTCTAAATGGTTGCGTTTTTATAACCCTCTGGGGAGAAACTTAAGGGAGTCCTCTAGATACTCCCGTAGAGGAGAAATCCTATGGGTAAATTAGCAAACTAGTTAAGAGACTAGCCCAGCAGGAAGTTAACTAATTACCTTTACCATCTTACTAGTGTAAGGAGCTGAAATGGGTTTTCTTTTTAAAACTGAACTATAGTTGATTTACAATGTTATGTTAATTTCTGCTGTACAGCAAAGCGAGTCAGATATATATATATATACACACACACATTCTTTTTTATATTCTTTTCTATTATGGTTTATCAGAGGATATTGAATATAGTTCCCTGTGCTATACAGTAGGACCTTGTTGTTTATCCATCCTATACATAATAAATAAATAAATTAATTAATTAATTAATTGATTAAATAAAAAACTTTATTTAAACCAGAGCGATTCAGCAGCAGGCTCTGAAGTCGGCCCACCTGGTTGGGAGCCTTGAAACCCTGACTCTCCCACTGCCTCTGCTTGAGTTTTGCAAAGTACACGTTAATCTTTATGTATTTCAGAGAATTCATCTGTAAAATGGAATGATACCTACCTCATGCGGTTTTGAGGATCACACGAGATAATGCGGGCAATGTGCTTAGAATAATAACTGTCCATTATTATCACTCAACAGAGGATACTCCAGGTATTAAAAATTATATAAAGCTCTGGTATGGGGAGATGTTCCCTGTGTATTACTTTTTTAAAACATTAAAAGCAATATGTTAAGTATGATCCCACTTTTGAAAAGAAAAACGTGTGTCTCTATAAGTACATTTGACATCAGTAGGGAAAACTTTAGAAGTATATACACCCAAATTTGAATTTAACATGCATCTCATTTTCTTTAGTGCATATATTAGTGGTACAACACAAAAATAAACATTTAAAAATATCTAGACTTGCACTGTCCAATTCAGTAGCCACCAGCCACATGTGGTCACTTAAATTGAAAAGAACTAAAATTAAATAAAATGTAAAATTTTATTCTTCATTCTAGCCATAGTTCAGCATGCTGAAGCTACACATGGCTAGTGGCTCCTTCATTGTACATCATAAATGTGAACATTTCCATCATCACGAACGTTCTAATGGACAGCACTGGTCTAGGGGACCCAGAGGAGGGGACTTCTTGGTGATCTTTTCTCTTCATTTGCTATAAAATGGGAAGAATTCCTCCTAACTTGGCTGGATGATTTTAACAGGACCTCTCAGAAGACCCTCCGATTAGGTAAGGAAAGCCGTTCACACTCCATTTTCACCAGGCATCAACCTATCTACACGCAATTTTCTTTGTAATATTGGGTAACAACCTCGATCATCCATTTTTTCTTTTAAATTATTTTTAATATATGGCAATTCCTCAAGAGGTGAAAAAAGCACGTTCATCAAGCAGCCTCATTTCCTGCTCAAGAGGATCCTGGGGGTGTCAGAAAGTACAGAGTTTCAGCCAGATTAATTTTCCATAACCCTATGCAATGGAAGGACCATTGCCACCTGACTCAGCTTGCAAAGTTCTAAGTGCTCTGGTCAAAAATAAGCTGCATTTCAGGGGCTCCGCAAACCCTTACTATATCAAGTCCAGGGCGTTAAAGACAGCACGTGCTACCGTCATCACAAGACACTTCGGGAGGTAAGAACCCACCAGATGTTTGATTATTAACCAGTGTGGAACAGGTGAACCCGGCGTTCTGTTCCCCTGGGAGAACCTGGGATCGGCTGGCTTGTGCTGTCCTCTGGCGCCCCCAAACGGCGCCTCGTATAGGAAGCTAAAACCCCAATATTTACTCTATGAACTAAAGACTTTCTGCCTTCGTTTCTCTTACAGGGTCACGAGCTTTCTTTTTAAAGTGACAATTTACAAAACCAGGATAATCGGATCAAGATTTCACACCAAAAAGTCTGTTGTGGTTCTAGAGGATTAGCCCCCAAAGACGCTATAACTAATTTTAGATTTTTCAATAATTTTTATAATATTTTAATTAATTTATTTATTTATTTTTGGCTGCGTTGGGTCTTTGTTGCTGCACGTGGGCTTTCTCTAGCTGTGGCGAGTGGGGGGCTACTCTTTGTTGTGGTGGCTTCTCTTGTGGAGCACGGGCTCTAGGTGCGTGGGCTTCAGTAGTTGCAGCACGCGGGCTCAGTAGTTATGGCACACGGGCTTAGTTGCTCTGTGGCATGTGGGAACAAACCCGTGTCCCCTGCATTAGCAGGCGGATTCGTAACCACTGCGCCACAAAGGAAGTCCCTATAATATTTTTAAGCACACAAAAAAGCATAGATAATGATACAATAGACATTCATGTATTTATGATTCAATTGAACACCTAAAATATTATAGATTTATTTGAAATCCCAATCCTATTTCCCTTTCTGCTTAGAGGTAAAAATAAAACTCAGGATAGTGTTTTTCAGACCCATGTGTGTATTTATACTTGTACAGTCTTTATTAATGAACACATATAGTGTTGACTTGTGTGTTTCAATTTTTTTCAGGAAATTGGCATCATATGGTATCATTCTGAAGGTCTTGATTTTATTGATCAACATTGTCTTAAGAGTTATTTATGTTAATACATATGTATGTATGCACATATGTAAATGTGTATATATGTTAATACATAGTTGATTCATTTTTTTTACTGCTGAAAAGTTCCCTATATAATTCTGCCCATTTTATTTACCTAATCTCCTTACAAAAAGTGATGGTAATTAGATAATTCATCTTTTTCTTTTTCTGTTTTTTTTTGAATTTTTGAATTTTATTTTATTTTTTTATACAGCAGGTTCTTATTAGTTATCCATACACATCAGTGTATACGTGTCAATCCCAATCTCCCAATTCATCACCCCACCACCACTTTCCCCCCTTGGTGTCCATACGTTTGTTCTCTACATCTGTGTCTCAATTTCTGCCCTGCAAACTGGTTCATCTGTACCATTTTTCTAGGTTCCACATATATGCGTTAATATACAATATTTGTTTTTCTCTTTCTGACTTACTTCACTCTTTATGACAGTCTCTAGATCCATCCATGTCTCTACAAATGACCCAATTTCATTTCTTTTTATGGCTGAGTAATATTCCATTGTATATACGTACCACAACTTCTTTATCCATTCGTCTGTCGATGGGCATTTAGGTTGCTTCCATGACCTGGCTATTGTAAATAGTGCTGCAATGAACATTGGGGTGCATGTGTCTTTTTGAATTGTGGTTTTCTCTGGGCATATGCCCAGTAGTGGGATTGCTGGGTCATACGGTAATTCTATTTTTAGTTTTTTAAGGAACCTCCATACTGTTCTCCATAGTGGCTGTATCAATTTACATTCCCACCAACAGTGCAAGAGGGTTCCCTTTTCTCCACACCCTCTCCAGCATTTGTTGTTTGTAGATTTTCTGATGATGCCCATTCTAACTGGTGTGAGGTGATACCTCATTGTAGTTTTGATTTGCATTTCTCTAATGATTAGTGATGTTGAGCAGCTTTTCATGTGCTTCTTGGCCATCTGTATGTCTTCTTTGGAGAAATGTCTATTTAGGTCTTCTGCCCATTTTTGGATTGGGTTGTTTGTTTTTTTTAATAATGAGCTGTTTATATAATTTGGAGATTAATCCTTTGTCCGTTGATTCGTTTGCAAGTATTTTCTCCCATTCTGAGGGTTGTCTTTTTGTCTTCTTTGTAGTTTCCTTTGCGTTGCAAAAGCTTTTAAGTTTCATTAGGTCCCATTTGTTTATTTTTGTTTTTATTTCCATTACTCTAGGAGGTGGATCAAAAAAGATCTTGCTGTGATTTATGTCAAAGAGTGTTCTTCCTATGTTTTCCTCTAAGAGTTTTATAGTGTCCCTTCTTACATTTAGGTCTCTAATCCATTTTGAGTTTATTTTGGTGTATGGTGTTTGGGAGTGTTCTAATTTCATTCTTTTACATATAGCTGTCCAGTTTTCCCACTGCCATTTATTGAAGAGACTGTCTTTTCTCCATTGTATATCCTTGCCTCTTTTGTCATAGATTAGTTGACCATAGGTGTGTGGGTTTACCTCTGGGCTTTCTATACTGTTCCGTTGATCTATATTTCTGTTTTTGTGCCAGTACCATATTGTCTTGATTACTGTAGCTTTGTAGTATAGTCCAAAGTCAGGGAGTCTGATTCCTCCAGCTCCATTTTTTTCCCTCAAGACTGCTCTGGCTATTCGGGGTCTTTTGTGTCTCGATACAAATTTTAAGATTTTTTGGTTCCAGTTCTGTAAAATATGCCATTGATAATTTGATAGGGATTGCACTGAATCTGTAGATTGCTTTGGGTAGTATAGGCATTTTCATGATATTGATTCTTCCAATCCAAGAACATGGTATATCTCTCCATCCGTTTGTATCATCTTTAATTTCTTTCATCAGTGTCTTATAGTTTTCTGCATACAGGTCTTTTGTCTCCCTAGGTAAGTTTATTCCTAGGTATTTTATTCTTTTTGTTGCAATGGTAAATGGGAGTGTTTCCTTAATTTCTCTTTCAGATTTTTCATCATTAGTATAGGAATGCAAGAAATTTCTGTGCATTGATTTTGTATCCTGCAACTTTACCAAATTCATTGATTAGCTCTCGTAGTTTTCTGGTGGCATCTTTAGGATTATCTATGTATAGTATCATGTCATTTGCAAACAGTGACAGTTTTACTTCTTCTTTTCCAATTTGTATTCCTTTTATTTCTTTTTCTTCTCTGATTGCCATGGCTAGGACTTCCAAACCTATGTTGAATAATAGTGGTGAGAGTGGACATCCTTGTCTTGTTCCTGATCTTAGAGGAAATCTTTCAGTTTTTCACCATTGAGAATGATGTTTGCTGTGGGTTTGTTGTATATAGCCTTTATTATGTTGAGGTAGGTTCCCTCTATGCCCACTTTCTGGAGAGTTTTTATCATCAATGGGTGTTGAATTTTGTCAAAAGCTTTTTCTGCATCTATTGAGATGATCATATGGTTTTTCTTCTTCAATTTGTTAATATGGTGTATCACACTGATTGATTTGCGGATATTGAAGAATCTTTGCATCCCTGGGATAAATCCCATTTGATCATGGTGTATGATCCTTTTAATGTGTTGCTGGATTTTGTTTGCTGGTATTTTTTTGAGGATTTTTGCATCTATATTCATCAGTGATATTGGTCTTTAATTTTCTTTTTTTGTAGTATCTTTGTCTGGTTTTGGTATCAGGGTGATGGTGGCCTCACAGAATGAGTTTGGGAGTGTTCCTTCCTCTGCAATTTTTTGTAAGAGTTTGAGAAGGATGGGTGTTAGCTCTTCTCTAAATGTTTGATGGTATTCACCTGTGAGGCCATCCGGTCCTGGACTTTTGTTTGTGGGAAGATTTTTAATCACAGTTTCAATATCATTACTTTTGATTGGTCTGTTCATATTTTCTATTTCTTCCTGGTTCAGTCGTGGAAGGTTATACCTTTGTAAGAATTTTTCCATTTCTTCCAGGTTGTCCTTTTTTTTTTTTTTTTTTTTTTTTTTGCGGTACGCGGCCCTCTCACTGTTGTGGCCTCTTCTGTTGCGAAGCACAGGCTCTGGACACGCAGGCTCAGCAGCCATGGCTCACGGGCCCAGCTGCTCCGTGGCATGTGGGATCTTCCTAGACCGGGGCACGAACCCGTGTCCCCTGCATTGGCAGGTGGACTCTCAACCACTGCGCCACCAGGGAAGCCCAGGTTGTCCATTTTATTGGCATAGAGTTGCTTGTAGTAGTCTCTTAGGATGCTTTGCATTTCTGCGGTGTCTGTTATAGCTTCTCCTTTTTCATTTCTAATTTTATTGATTTGATTCCTCTCCCCCTTTTTCTTGATGAGTCTGGCTAATGGTTTATCAATTGTTTTCATCTTCTCAAAGAACCAGCTTTTAGTTTTATTGATCTTTGCTATTGTTGTCTTTGTTTCTGTTTCATTTATTTCTGCTCTGATCTTTATGATTTCTTTCCTTCTATTAACTTTGGGTTTTGTTTGTTCTTCTTTCTCTAGTTCCTTTAGGTGTAAGGTTAGATTGTTTATTTGAGATTTTTCTTGTTTCTTGAGGTAGGGTTGTATTGCTATAAACTTCCCTCTTAGAACTGCTTTTGCTGCATCCCTAGGTTTTGGATTGTTGTGTTTTCATTGTAATTTGTCTCTAGGTATTTCTTTGATTTCCTCTTTGATTTCTTCAGTGATCTCTTGGTTATTTAGTAACGTATTGTTTAGCCTCCATGTATTTGTGTTTTTTACGGTTTTTTTTCCCTGTAATTGATTTCTAATCTCATAGCGTTGTGGTCAGAAAAGACGCTTGATATGATTTCAGTTTTCTTAAACTTACTGAGGCTTGCTTTGCAACCCAAGATGTGATCTATCCTGGAGAATGTTCCATGTGCACTTGAGGAGAAAGTGTAATCTGCTGTTTTTGGATGGAATGTCCTATAAATATCAATTAAATCTATCTGGTCTATTGTATCATTTAAAGCTCTTGTTTCCTTATTTATTTTCATTTTGGATGATCTGTCCATTGGTGTAAGTGAGGTGTTAAAGTCCCCCACTGTTATTGTGTTACTGTCGATTTCCTCTTTTATAGCTGTTAGCAGTTGCCTTATGTATTGAGGTGCTCCTATGTTGGGTGCATATATATTTATAATTGTTATATCTTCTTCTTGGATTGATCCCTTGATCATTATGTAGTATCCTTCCTTGTCTCTTGTAACATTCTTTATTTTAAAGTCTATTTTATCTGATATGAGTATTGCTACTCCAGCTTTCTTTTGATTCCATTTGCATGGAATATCTTTTTCCATACCCTCACTTTCAGTCTGTATGTGTCCCTAGGTCTGAAGTGGGTCTCTTGTAGACAGCACATATATGGGTCTTGTTTTTTTATCCATTCATCCAGCCTGTGTCTTTTGGTTGGAGCATTTATAGATAATTCACCTTTTTCTTACTAACACGATTGAATTCTCTTATACTCTGAATACTAATCTTTTGTTTGGTTATCTGATTCTCAAATTACTTCTTTCAGCCTGTGGCTTATCTGTTCTCTTTGTTTATGGCATCTTTTCAAACACAAGATTTTTACACATCAAAGGCAAATGTATTACCTTTTATGGTGTATGCATTTTGAATCTCATGAGATCCTTCCATATCCCAAGGTCATGTGGTAGTTTTTACCTTTTTAAAAGAATTTTAAAGATTGACTTTTTACATTTAGATGCTTAATCCCCCTTGGTTTTACGTGTATATTTGGTGCCAGGTGGATGTCTCTTTGTCTGTGTGAGTTTCTCTCTGCCAGAGTGCGCATTAGAATAGCCTTGGGAGCTTTGTAAAAAACCATTTTCTGGGCCTCATCCCAGAACTGATGAAATCTTAATCCCTGAGGGTAGAGCTGAGACATTAGCACTTAAAAAAACCCCAACTCCCCCAGGTGGTTCTAACATGCAATCAGGGCTGAGAACTTCTGCTCCAAGGTCAGACCAAGAATAGAATTGCTGGGGTGTCTCTCATGGGGTGGGTATTACATCGTTAGCTATACTGGATATTGCCAGCGCTCTGTAAAGTGATTATAACTATTTACGGTCCTTCCAGTAGAGAGGTCCAGTTGCTTCACATCTTTGAAAACACGTGGGCATTATTATCCCAATTAAATAATAAGGAAGCCACACCCAGAAAGTTTAGGTGATTTGGGGACTTGGCGAAGAATCACACAGCAGGTGCAGCTGTGTCTCCACCACCTTTGACATCCTGTCTCTCTGTTTACACATATTGCTTCTGTCCAATGTGCTTCGTTCACTAGCATCCCTGGACAAGGACGCTGGCAACATTTACGGTTCTGTATATACCCCCATTTGGCTCCTATTTGGACTCCAAATTCAACCTCAGCATGGAGAGATTCACCCTACAACTGACTTCTCCTAAAATTCTTATGGAGTCAGCCACTCCCATAAGCCCCAGCTTTCAAAACACACAGAAACATCAAATTAAGAGGGCGGGGTGGGGGGGGGAGGGGGGCTGGATATTAACCAATGTGTTACTCTTCAAATGCCCGTTGACAATTTGTCAAGTTTACAAAAATGTATGTATTCCTGACTCTGTGCCAAGGAGCAGGCGAGATGTCCTAAGAGCTTCGGAAGCACAGGGCAGGGTTTCTGCTCCTGGGGGATACGGGAGGCTCTAATGCAAATGAGACAAGGCTTAGGCAACTCAGTTTTAAATTATCAGTAGAGAGTTTTAGGTGATATGATTTCAAAGATGTGATTCCTGTGAGCTAGATGTTTGGACTAACCTTGGAATTTCCTTCCTACTCTGCCTCTCTAGGGATTTATGAGATAAGGAAGGCTTTAAGGCTGAAGACTAGATAGAACCTTCTCCTTGGTCCTGGTAGGCAGCCTCTAAGATAGCCCCCCAGTGGTCCTGTTATTCATGCCCTTCTATAGTCCACTCCATGCTGAGCAGGGCTGACCTGTGTAGCCAGTTGGCTGTGTGGACACGATACTACGTGACTTCTGAACTAGGTCATAAAAGGCCCTGTGGTTTCTGCATTGCTCTCTCTTGAACTGCTTGCCCTGTGGGAAGCCAGCTGCCAGGTGGTAAACACACTCAGCAGCCCTATGGGGAGATCCTTGAGATGAGCCATGACTTCCTGCCAATAGTTAGCACTAACTTGTCACCCATGTGAGCGAGTCACTCTGGGAGTAGAACCTCGGCCTTAATCAAACTTCAGATCAACTGCACCATATCCGACACCATGACCACAACCTCATGAGAGACTTGGGGCCAGATCTACCCAGACAAGCTGCTCTTGAAATCCTGACCCACAAAAATGATGTGAGATGATGTGAGATAATAAATATTTGTTTTGTTTTGTTTTAAGTCACTAAGCTTTGGGGTAGTTTGTTTTGCAGCGATAGATAACGTATACAATGGTTTTCTTATAGAAGCATCACCAATCTGATAACAAGAAAACAATTCTAATTGCTTAAAAGCCTTTAAATATTGTTATTACTCCCACAAACTCTGAAAGAGGCAGACAGTGAAAAGGGAAGTCTTAGAGAAGGTGAGTTATTTCTTTAATTCACAGGGACTAGATGGCAGGGATAAAAAGATATCTCAGATTTCAATTATTTTTTGTCCAGTACTTGCACTATCAGGTTACAGCTATTTCAAAAACAGTCCGGCAATTCATCTATGGCCGTACAATGTTAGGTTTATAGGTGCATACATGGTATATGTGTAATTTAGAAAAAACTTTTTTTAAAGTACTTTAAAAAAATGCTGAAAGTACACTAGCTAGCATTCTACACACTCCTGTCACTACCAATCTGTGTTCCCACTTTAATAAATGGTCACCACTTATTTCTAGAGAAAGGGTCCGCTTGGGGGCAAATGCACGGTTGACAGTCTTTCTCAGCTCCACACACAGAAAAGGAGGGGGAGGTTTAAAATAATCAAAAAGAAAACAGAGCAGCAACATCAGAAAAACAAAGATAGTTTCCTATTACTGCTGTAACAAATTACTGAAAACTTTGTGGTGTAAAACAACACAAATTCATCTTACAGTTTTGGAGGTCAGAAGTGCACATTAGGTCTCAGTGAGCTCAAAATCAAGGTGTCATCAGGCCTACGTTCACTCTGAAGACTCGCGGGGAAAATCTGTTCCCTTGCAGCCTCTAGAGGTTGCCTGCATCCCTTGGCTCTGGCCCCATCCTTCATCTTCAAAGCCAGCAGTGTAGCATCTTCAAATCTCTTTCTCTGACCTCTGCTGTTTCCATCGTCACATCTTCTCTGACTCTCCTGTCTCCCCCTTTTCGTTATAAGGAACCCCTGTGATCACATCAACCCACTGGCAGAATTCAAGACAATCTCCCCATGTCAAGATGCTGAACTCAATCCCATCTGCAAACTCCCCTTTGCCATGTAAGGTAGCATACTCACAGGTTCCTGGAATTAGAATGTGGACACCTCTACGGGCCATTATTCTGCATACAGAGGGCTCAGAACCACAGATGAGAAGCAGGATGAAAATGCACTGCAGTAAGTGGGCTGAAGAGCTCCAGGCCCAGACATTCAGTGGGAGCCCCAAGTTTCATTCCTGGTGGGGGGGGGTCATGGGAACTAAAAGTCTCAAATTAGATGGGGGATGGAGCTGGATCCCTGCTTAAAGTTGTGGGCTGGGCCAGGCTAGGCTCGGGGCTGAACTAAATTGTTGCTGAAACCTGCCTGGGCTAAGGTGGATAACAAGCTGCAAGTCCAGGGACGTGGGTCGACCAGGATTCAGCCTGCAGTCCAGGGAGTGAGCCAGGCTGCCTGCTGGCTCAGTGCCTGGATCTGTGTCATCCTTAATCGCTCAGTGGGGCAGCCCAATTGTCATAATAAGAGCCAGTTCTGGACTAGAGCCTTAAGGATGGGAGGGAGGCAAATGCAAAAGCATAAAACTGGGAGGGGTGAGCACAGAAGGAGAGAGACAAAGAGAAACACACAAACTCTGAACATGGTCCATAAACCAGTATTATAAAACACGGAGGGGCTTTCCTGGTGGCGCAGTGGTTGAGAGTCCGCCTGCCGATGCAGGGGACATGGGTTCGTGCCCCGGTCTGGGAAGATCCCACGTGCCGCAGAGCGGCTGGGCCCGTGAGCCATGGCCGCCGAGCCTGCGCGTCCGGAGCCTGTGCTCCGCAACGGGAGAGGCCACAACAGTGAGAGGCCCGCGTCCCGCAAAAACAAACAAACAAACAAGAAACACTGAAAAGATGTAATACTAAGGCAGTCAACAAAATCAGTAATTAGAATATGAGTTTATTTCAGATGAAATTAGTCTAATAAAATAATCTGACAAAGACTTTAAACTGAGCACGTTTAGTTTTTGTTTTTCATTTTTTTAAATTTTGTTTATTATCCTTGTTTACCAATGGGGAGACGCAGTTTATTTACACCAGCAGTCATAGGGGCAAGGGGAATACACAGTAGTTAGCAGCCTGTATAGGATGGACTACTTATGCAAAAATAAGACTCTCCAAAACAAAGGACAGTGGTGAGCTTCACTGCGTTTTAAACTGAGCAGGTTTAGTTTGTCCAAAGAGATAAATGAAGTGGTTCTAGGGCACCCCAGGATGCTGAGGTCCTGTTTGAGTTTGGCAGGAGGTTACCAACACTGCAGTCTGGACTTTGTTAGGGAAAAGGGGTATGTCCTTACCTTGGAGCCCGTTTGTTAGGAAGATCTCACTGGGATTTTAAGGTCCAAGCTTGAAAAGGTGGTCCCTTTGCCAAGTGTATAAAAATGTCCTGAGAGGCCACATTACCCACAGACAGACCCAGATGTGTCAGGTCCAAACAGCGAAGCAATTCGGAGGCTACAACGTGAACATCATTTCACCTAGAAAACAGGACAAAATTTTGTCTTTGAAAGTTGAGGGATGTTAAGTATCCTACCCTTGGTTATATTCCCACTACACAGTTTATCCACAACTTATGATGATGTGTACTAAAGAGTGGTCCTGTTATTCATGCCCTTCTATAGTCCACTCCATGCTGTACTAAAGAGTTTCTCAGGTCAAAAATTCTGTTCTCTTCTCATTCAGGTCATTCCAAAGACTCAGATGCTCTAGTCCACTGCAGCCCCAAGGAATATTCCTATGAATCCTCAACGATGAGTTTATAGTTTGTAGAGAGGCAGAGAAACTACCTCGTTTGGAGACATAAAATCTTTTAAACAGGTAGATCCTCTTTTTACTCAGCAAGGATTTTTAAAAATAAATTTATTTATTCATTTATTTAATTTTTGGCTGTATTGGGTCTTCGCTGCTGCACGCAGGTTTTCTCTAGTTGCTGAGAGCAGGGGCTACTCTTCGTTGCGGTGTGCGGGCTTCTTACTGCGGTGGCTTCTCTTGTTGCAGGGGCTCTAGGCACGTGGGCTTCAGTAGTTGTGGCTCACGGGCTCTAGAGTGCAGGCTCATTAGTTGTGGCGCACGGGCTTAGTTGCTCCGCAGCATGTGTGATCTTCCTGGACCAGGGCTCAAACCCATGTCCCCTGCATTGGCAGGTGGATTCTTAACCACTGCACCACCAGAGAAGCCCCTCAGCAAGGATTTTAATGAGCATCTACTATGTACAAGTGTTCAGCCATATGGCATGAGATTTCAGAGTACAGTACTTTTTCAGGACCTTTGGGGTTAAACTGCAGGTTTGAGGTGACATGTTTTAGTAGCTCTAGAATCAGCACCTGAGTTCAAATCCCGGCCACTCCCCAGGCACCTCCTCTGGGTCCAGAGCAAGTTGGCTCATCTCTTTGAGACTCTGCCCACATTTGTAAACTGGGAATAATACTAGTAACTACCATATAGGGTGTTGTAAAGATTAAATGAGTAATGCCTGAAAAGTACTCAGCCCCATGCCTGACACAGGCAGTACCAGTAGATGTCAGTTAGTAATATAAAACAAACATCCATTATCTGAGAAAGAATTTATGGTGCTGATAAAGTGAAAAGGTGAAACAAAGGTGACAATGTGGCAGAAGAGTGATGTCAGAAATCTGAGGGTAAGGCCAGTCAGACAGCCTTCAAACCAGACGAAGGACATTCAACAGCAGCAGAAAAGGACCTAGGATTATACCTTTGGAATCTTTTTTTTTTAAATTAATTTATTTATTTTTGGCTGTTTTGGGTCTTCATTGCTGCACACAGGCTTTCTCTAATTGCTGCGAGCGGGGGCTACTCTTCGTTGCGGTGCACGGGCTTCTCATTGCAGTGGCTTCTCTTGTTGCGGAGCACGGGCTCTAGGTGCGCGGGCTCAGTAGTTGTGGTGCACATGTGGTGCATACGTGGGATCTTCCTGGACCAGGGATCGAACCCGGGCCCCCTGCATTGGCAGGTGGATTCTTAACCACTGTGCCACCAGGGAAGTCCCCTTTTGGAATCTTTGAATATGTGAATCTTTTATTCAGAGGGGCCCTCAGTTAATAGCATTGTATGTAACTGCTTTCTGGTCTTCACTGACCATGAGAGGAAGTAGACAAAAAACCAACTAGTTCAATTCACATGGAGATGCATTGAACGTCTAGTATATGTGCTGAACCAAATTAAAACTACTCTGAGACAAAGAGGGGGAGGTGTTTCTGTCTTTCATTTTATTTTATTTTTTAATTTAATTTTTATTTTATTTTATTTATTTATTTTTAAAATATTCATTTATTTATTTGGTTGCACCAGGTCTTAGTTGCAGCAGGCGGGCTCCATTATTGTGGCATGCGGGCTCTTTAGTTGTGGCATGAGAACTCTTAGTTGTGGCAGGCATGTGGGATCTAGTTCCCCAACCAGGGATCGAACCCAGGCCCCCTGCATTGGGAGCACAGAGTTTTAACCACTGCGCCACCAGGGAAGTCCCTAATATTTATTTTATATTAGAGTATAGTTGATTTACAATGTTGTGTTAGTTTCAGGTGTACTGCAAAGTGATTCAGCTATACATATACATATATCCATTCTTTTTCAGATTCTTTTCCCATTTAGGTTATTACAGAATATTGAGTAGAGTTCCCTATGCTATACAGTAGGTCCTTGTTGATTATCTATTTTATATATAGTAGTGTGTATATGTTAATCCCAAACTCTTAATTTATCCCTACTCCCACCTTTCCCCTTTGGTAACCATAAGTTTGTTTTCTAAGTCTGTGAGTCTGTTTCTGTTTTGTAAATAAGTTCATTTGTATCATTTTTTTATATTCCACATATAAGTGATATCCTATGATATTTGTCTTTCTCTGACTTACTAGTCTTTCATTTTAAAATAACATTTCATCTATTTATAATTGTATTTAAAGTAGAATATTTGATAATTACTATCATGTATTTTAGCCCTCTCACTCTCACTCTCTATGGAATGCTCCCCCTTTGAACGTTTACTGCTAATCTCTAAAAGATTATCAATGGGAATTATCCTTCTAATTGGTTCTGCCTGAAGGACTTAACCAGGATGTCACCAAAACACAAGGTGGGGGCTTCCCTGGCGGCACAGTGGTTAAGAATCCGCCTGTCAATGCAGGGGACACGGATTCGAGCCCTGCTCCAGGAAGATCCCACATGCTGCAGGGCAACTAAGCCCATGAGCCACAACTACTGAGCCTGCGTGCCACGACTACTGAAGCCCACGCACCTAGAGCCCGTGCTCCGCAACAAGAAAAGCCACCACAATGAGAAGCCCGTGCACCTCAAGGAAGAGTAGCCCCCACTCACCACAACCAGAGAAAGCCTGCGCACAGCAATGAAGACCCAATGCAGCCAAAAATAAATAAAATAAATTAATTAATTTTAAAAAACCCACAAGGTGCAAACAAAAGAATATGGGAAAGTGTTCAACTTCACCGGTAATCAAAGAAATATGTATTAAACATGAGCTGCTATTTTCATTCAATTAATAAAGATTTTGAACAAAACAGTGGCTAACATAGGCAAGGGCCTGGCAGAATGAACACTTTCATAGATTTCTGGTGATTAACAACAAAAACAAAAGCCATACTGTCCACAAGCTCAACAAGGAGATATTTAACTAAAACGTGCCACCCACAAGAAGGAATTTCACAGCCAGTGAGACTCATGAAGTGGTGACGTGGTAACACACACACACACACACACACACACACACACACACACACACGCACACACACACCAAGTAACAGAAGAATACGCGATAGTTAGGATGCCATTACAGCTGCACCTAAAAAATACCCAGGAGTCATAGGAAGAAATACAGCCATGGTGTGATCAGACGGGGAGATTACAGTGATCACTTTCTATTTCTGTTTGTCTCAAAGTTCTTATAATGAGGATATATTATTTTTAAATATTTTCATTTACTTTACAGTTTATCTTAAAATTTATTTTAATTATTTAAAAATCTAGTGGTCAAACATAATCTAGTGGTGAAACATCACAGCTCTCAGTCCCCGGTTCATATCCAGTTAAAAAAAAAACAAAAACAAGCAAGCAAAACATCACAGCTCTCAAGGTGACAAAAGGCCGGGTTGCAGGGACAGTAGAACTATCCATACCATTCTCCTGAAGGATTCTAGAACATTCCTAAGAGCCTCAGAGCCTACCTGGTGAAAAAGTCTTTACTAGTAATCTGTGCTTATCTTTGGGCAAAAATGCACTGACCCACCAGAGCTTCACAGTGTAGCAGAGACTATAATCCTCAACAATTTGTCTTCTTATTTCACCTTCTCCCCCTTGCTCAGTTTTTCCGAGGAAATGAGATCTTCAGGCGCAACTTCAAGTTCTGGAGAGATGTCATGGCAAGAACCCCTCTCCATTCCAGTGGTTATGGTTTCCTATTTTCCTGTGGGGAGAAATCCCCTGGGCTCCTACTTTTTCCAGGAGCACACAGTGCCTAGGGAGCATCCTGAATGCCCCTACCATCTGGGAAGAATCTTAGATTGATTTTTACCTGTCTCTTTGAAAAAGAGAGGCAGAGTATATGAGAGAGAGCAAAATGGGGCATTATTGGTAAAGCAGAACATAGGTACAGTCTTACGACCTAAAGGAATGTTGGGAATTATACTCTGACTTGTATATACCCAGGAAATCCCACAAAAGGATGAAGGTTGTTTTTTGTTGTTGTTGTTTTGTTTTGTTTTTTAAAGTATATCTTTTCTCAGACAATATAATTTAAGAGACAGATAAAGTGAAGGGCACCAATTGCTGTGAAGAACACGGTTTGTTAACCATGGAACATTGTTTAAAAAGAAGAGCCAGGACTTCCCTGGTGGTCCAGTGGCTAAGACTCCACGCTCCCAATGCAGGGGGCCCGGTTTCGATCCCTGATCGGGGAACTAGATCCCGCACGTATGCCTCAACTAAAAGATCCCGTGTGCCGCAACTAAGACCTGGTGCAGCCAAAATAAATAAATATTAAAAAAAAAAAAGAAGACCCAGCATTATCTGAGCGAATATTGCTAATAATTGTATGATGTCCTTTTTTTTTTTTTTTTGGCCGTGCTGTGCTGCAAGAGGGATCCCAGTTCCCTGACCAGGGACTGAACCCGCGCCCCATGCAGTGGAAGTGCAGAGTCCCAACAACTGGACCACCAGGGAAGTCCCTGTCCTTTAAAACTGTGGACTGGGATTAGATCGTTTGCCAAAGAGCCACTGAGTAAACAAAAGCAGGAATTCTGATTTCTCTTTGGGATGATTACCTGTCCCTTAACCACCTTCTCTGCATCTGCTGACTCTTGAGTGTGAGGGCCCACACAGCAGCTGTCTATACCATCGGACTAGGATTTAACCTACTTCTAACTGGTCCAGCAAGTTTACATTCACAGAAGGAAACATTTTCTCTTTTTCCCACCCCCCACCCCCATTCAACTTCTAGTGCAGTTTAAGTCTCAGGAATGTTTTACCATATAGAAACCGAAGTTACAAATCTTCTCCCGGGAAGTTCCTTGCAAGTTCAGCTTTAGAAGACCTACTTTCCCACCCTCACTGTTTTCTCTTGCAGCTTGGAGATGTCTTCAGCCTCCAAGATCTCTTGAAGGGAGCCATTCAGAGGCAGAAGAACTCTTTTGTAGAGGAATTTTGGTCACGTTGGCTAGTTCCTTAAAGCAGTGGTTTCCAAGGCTGATGTGTAGGCTGGGTTTGGTGGGTGACAAGGATTCTACTGATTTGTGCAAAATGAGAAAAATATGCAAGAGTTTTTCAAAGAGGAACTTATTTATCCGGCAGTGATGTATTCTGAAATTGTGTACTCCTTTATTTTTTGAGTTAAAATGTCTTTTATAGTAGTAGGATAATAATAAATTGTAGGTTTCAGATAAAAACATGCATATTTACTCAGTAAAATTAACACAGTGTAGCTGCGCAAACATTTTTGTTAATTTTACACCTTTGTGAAATCCAAAAGTCCAGAGAACCATCACTTTAATAGATTTAATCAGAGATTTAACTTGAGATAATGGACTTAATGAGACTTAATTGAATTTCATTCTGATGAGGAAAGTTTTGAATAATCTGTCTCTGGACACTCAAAAAGTCAACCAACTTGAAAGCAACCAAAGTGTCCTTCAGTAGGTGAATAGATACATAAACTGTGGTCCATCAGACAATGGAATATTATTCAGCAGTAAAAAGAAATGAGCTATCAGGGCATGGAAAGACATGGGAGAAACTTAAATGCATATTACTAAGTGTAAGAAGCCAATCTGAAAAGGCTACGTATTCTGGGATTCCAACTATATGACATTCTGGTAAAGGCAAAACTTTGAAGATGGTAAAAAATACCAGTGGCTGGCAGGGAGGAATGAATAGGGAAAGACAGAGGATTCTTAGTGCTCTGTTTGATTCTATAATGGCAGATACATACCATTATAATTTTATCTAAATCCATAGAACGTACAACAACTAGAATGAGCTCTAATGTAAGGTACAGACTTTGGGTGATAATGATGTGTCAATGCAGGTTCATCAGTTGTAACAAATGTGCCGTCTGGCAGGGGATGTTGACAACTGGGAAGGCTATGCATGTGTGGGGCAGGAGGTATATGGGAAATCTCTGTATCTTCCACTCAATTCTGCTGTGAACCTAAAAATTCACTTAAAAATAAAGTTATTTTTAAAAAGAGTCAACCTACCAAGCAAAATTAATGATTAGTTAGAACCATCATGCGGGAGCAAAGATCACTGGCCAGATAATGAAGACCAATACATCAGCCTCTTAAGCCTAAAGCTTTAGAACTTCAGAGATCACCTCTCATATAGCTGAGAAAACTGATTTCGGTGGCTTCTAGTGCTGGCCCTACCACTAAATTGTGATATGACCTTTAACCAGCCACTTATCACTCTGGTCAGTTTCCTCGACTGTAAAGAGCCCCTTCTGGGTCTGAAATTCTGTGACTTAACAAGTTTGTGATCTCCAAGTTCAACATGTTAAGAAAAACAGAGGGTTCCTCGTGGGTAAAGGGTCAAGTCTGGGGAAATTCAGACTGATTGCAGAAAGCAGCAAAACACTCAGTGAAACAAAAAACTGAGAAACACTCAGTTTTTCTTATTGCCTTAAATGGCCGACTTATAAGTTGTTATTCTAGTGTGGTTTGATAGTGAGGGGGAAATTAAGAAGAGATTCCTACCCCATCCCCTCTCTTTTTAAAAAAAAATTATTTATTTATTTTTGGCTGTGTTGGGTCTTTGTTTCTGTGCGTGGGCTCTCTCTAGTTGCAGCAAGCGGGGGCCACTCTTCATCGCGGTGCGCGGGCCTCTCACTGTCGCGGCCTCTCTTGTTGCAGAGCACAGGCTCCAGACGCGCAGGCTCAGTAGTTGTGGCTCGGGCCCAGTTGCTCCGCGGCATGTGGGATCCTCCCAGACCAGGATTCGAACCCGTGTCCCTTGCATTGGCAGGCAGATTCTCAACCACTGCGCCACCAGGGAAGCCCTCTTTTTTTTTTTCATTAACTGACTTCTGTAAATGAGGCATCCTGCTCAAAGGGCAGTGGATCCAATGCAGACAGTCCCCCGGCTTCTAGCAGACACACAGCATGGGGCTCGTCTCTAGATTCAGAGACTACCACTCGATTCCCCAGCAGCTGCAAGAATCGTTAATACTGGAGGGACCTTAAAAAGCTGCCTGTTTTACTTCCTTTACTTTGCAGATGGGGATGTTGACACTTGAAGTCACACAGTGGGGCCCAGGGCGTTTTGTCCCAAGTCCAGGGCCCATGCCCCTACATCACACAGCTGCTTCATTAGGCTGCGCGGACTCCACCTATTTCTGTCGACGTCCTGAGAGCAGAGGAACTACTATTCATTACCTGTGGCAGGAAAAGAAAGATCCCACCCCATGTCAGTCGGCCTCCCACTGGAACATCGGCAGCAGGAGGATGCCTCAGACACAGCCACGTGACCTAATAAGGCTAGCACAGAGGGAGGAGGTCATGGAACATGAAGACAGAGATGGGGTGTGCCAGGATGCCCGGCAAACCACCCGGCACTAGGAGAGCAGCAGGGAACAGATTGTCCCTCAAAGCCCTCGGAAGGAACCAACCTTGTGGACACCATCTTGAACTTCTGGCCTCTAGAATGGTGAGACAATAAATTTCTGTCATTTAAGCCACTCAGTTTGTGGTACTTTGTTATGGCATCACTAGCACAACAGATTTTGCAGCTTTCTCTGTCAAACACCTTCCATTTGTCAAACAGACTTTGAGTTTTGCAGAACCAAACGAAGTTGCCTTTTCTCCAAAGTAGCCAATGACTGTGAAATTTCAAAACGTGAAAAGGGTGTGTGTATTTAGAATTTCAGAATCATTCATTGGAAGCAACACAGTTCAACCACTCATTCTGAATAGGAATTCCTTATACAGTATCTCCTTCAGCCAGGGGCAGAAAAGAGTGCTATACCCCTAGGGGAGCGGTCCCCAACCTTTTTGGCACCAGGGACTGGTTTTGTGGAAGACAATTCTTCCACAGAAAGGGGGCAGGGGGGGTTGTTTCAGGATAATTCAAGCACATTACATTTATTGTGTGCTTTATTTCTATTATTATTACATTGTAATATATAATGAAATAATTATACAACTCACCATAATGCTGACAGGAGGCGGAGCTCAGACGGTAATGCGAGCGATGGGGAGCGGCCGTAAATACAGATGAAGCTTCGCCTGCTCACCCTCTGCTCACCTCCTGCTGTGCAGCCTGGTTCCCAAGAGGCCAAGGACCAGTACCAGTCCATGGCCCGGGGGTTGGGGGCCCCTGCCCTAGGGCACAAACAAGGCAGGGCAGCCCAGATGAGATATTCTGTAATAGAATATTCTGTAGTAGAAGAGAGGTGTCACCTTAGAACACAACAAAGGATTAGTGTGCTCGACTACCTTCCATCCTTGAAGCTACAGAGAGGAGGGCCTTACAAACCTTAAATGAGGAAAATGGGGCTGCCGTCTGTGAGCTCAACTCTAAGACCACTCATAAGGGATCAGAGCGGAGACAAGCAAAGTCCCCCAAGCAAAGCAAAAGGAACATAAGTGGCCAATGCTTCCCATTCCAGGGCTGTACGCTTCCTATCCAAGGAAGGATGAGTTTTAGTCACCAACTTTAAGCATTTCCTGTTCCAAAGGAAAGGTTCTCTCTGTTGACCTGAAACAAATAGACTGCCAGATATTTTTCCAGCTAGGATGTGTTTATTCGGGATAGCAGAGAATTGCAATTTAGGGTCGGCCTCGATGGTGAGCTCTGCGCAAGTCCCCACACAGCAAGGGAAAAGAGATCATCTTTATAGGGAAGGAAAGGAAGTTGGGAGGGCTAGTGTAAACAAAGGGTCCGTGGCTTTTCATTGGCTGAGTCCTTGCCAGGAAAGAGGAGTCTTTCCTTCTTTCTGTTGGGCTCCGCTGTTGCTGCAGGGTGTGAGAGCTCCCCCTGCTGGTCTCCCAACTCTATTTAATTGAGGTATGTATTCAGGGAGTATGGCGGACCTTCTGTATTTCTGAACCCGCCAGCAAGGCTCTCCCTGTTATAAGCTGGATGCCTCAGGCTGCCATAGCTGGCTGCCATTAACCATTCGTCTAATTTCCCGTGCTGATTGCATTAGCAGGACAACCTTCAGGTTACAACGTGGCTTCTGCTGTACCTTAGAAAGAGAACGCACTCGATTAACCTCCAGACTAAAACTGGCTACCCAAGACCCCGATTCCTCATACTAAATCCTCAATAAAAGAGCTTCTGATTGTGATTTCACTCAGTGCCCTGCTAGGAGGGAGACTGCACAGATAACACTTACACAAGGATTTCGTTTGGTGATATTTATTCTTCACTGCACGTTGATTGAGAGGTACTCTTTCAATAAGTTTTGGTCTGCATATTTCTTATTTCCTATAAATGAGTTTCTCAGCCATCAGGATCAGAGAGCAACAACAAAAAAGACTGATTCTTTGAGACTTTAATATATAGCCCCCCCCCCCCCGAAAAAAAACACAGCATGGAGGACTTCGGCGTCCAGCTATGACGGAGGAACTAGTACAGAATAAGCCCTGCTATGGTAAACAGCAGTAAAGCTGGAGTCAAAAATATAAGCAACTCTTTTTAGGTGTTAGACCACAGGAGAAGGCAGACTGTAGTCCCGGAGAGAAGTGGCACACCTGGGGTTGAGCCCCAGGACCACTCAGCCTCTGTCTCCTTGGGGTGCAGCCAGCTGGAGCCCCGCTGAGCTGAACAGGCAGGTATCAGACCTAGGGGCAGCTGGAGCGACTGGAATTTCAGAGCAGGGTCAGAAAACTGTGGGGTCTTCTACGAAGTAGGGAAGATGGGGAGCAAGTGGAATATGCATCGACTGCTTGTGGAAGTGTGAAAGGGCGCAACAACTTTGGAAAACTGTATCTTATAAAGTTACACATACGTTAGCTATACACCTCAGCAATTCGACTCCTACATATTTACACAAGACAAACGTAAATGTAAATCCACAAAGAGTTCTCTATGAATGTTCATAGCAGCTTTCTTCATAATAGCCCCACACTGGAAACAGCCAAAATGATGAATGAATAGACACGTTGTGGTATATTTACACAACTTAATATTATTCAGCAATAAAAAGAGAACCAAATACTGAGACCCACAATATGGGGGATTCCCCAAAATATAAAGCTGAATGGAAGGAGTGAGACACAAAGCCCATTTTGCAGTACAAAGCGGCAGGGGGGACATTTCTGAGGGGCTGGAAGTGTGCTTATTTTGATCACAGGTGCCTACATTTGCCCAAACTCACTGAGCTGGACATTTAAAATATAGTCATATAAACAAGGTCCTACTGTATAGCACAGGGAACTATATTCAGTATCCTGTAATAAACAATAATGGAAAAGAGTACAAAAAAGAATGTATATGTATAACTGAATCACTTTGCTGTACACCAGAAACTAACACAACATTGTAAATCAACTATACCTCAATAAATAATAAAATTAAAAAATAAAATATAGTCATATATAATTATACCTCAATAAAGTTGGTTAAAACAAAAGAACAAGGAGGGCTAGCCCCTGGCACTGGTAGCTGATCAGAGGTCCTCCCTGAGAGGTGCTGCTAACTTCCACACTCCTCTAGTAACTTCTACACAGAAAGATTCTGGAAGCTTCTCAGGAGGCAGAGTCTGCAGTTAAAATCTGACTCTCCCACTCACTAGTGTCATAGTCTTGAGGAAATGACTTAACCTTTCTGAGATGGTTCTCCTCAACCCTAAAAAGGGATAATGCTATTTTTTTTCCCAAGAGCTGTTGAGAGTGTTAAAAGATTTATAGCAGCGCTATTCATAACAGCAGAAATTTGGGGGGAAAAATCCGTATCCCAAATATCCATCATCAGTAGAATGAATCAAAATTGCAAAATACTCATAAATTGTACTTTTATACAGCAGCAATAAGAATGAAGGAACTAGAGCCACGAACAACAGCATGGATGAATCTCACATAACATTGAGCAAAAGATGCCAGACACAAGAGCAAACTGTGTAACACTTCATTTTTTTTAAACACAAACAAAACTATAATGTTGAGAGATGCATGTTTTTGGGTGGTAAATCTATACGGTAGTCCCCCTTATCCATGGGGGATACCTTCCAAGATCCCCAGTGGATGCCTAAAACCTCAGACAGTACCAAACTCTATAGATACCAAGTTTTTTCCTATACATACATACCTATGATAAAGTTTAATTTATAAATTAGGCACCGTAAGAGACTGACAATAATAAAATAGAACAATTATAACAATATACTGTAATAAAAGCTATGTGAATGTGGTCTCTCAAAATATCTTGTTGTACAAATTTAATGCTTTTTCCAACCTAACTAAGCAGTTATTGGGCACTGTGGCTGTAACATTTGCACTTTGAGGTGTGACAGCAAAACTAGCACGAGTTCCTTTTTCCTTCTTCACAACTTCACAGATAGAAGATTCATTCTTACCATAGATCTTAGTAATCTTAGTATACGATTTTTTTTCCTTATTAAATTGAGAACTTTCACCTTTCACTTAAAGGAAGCACTTTATGGCTTCTCTTTGTCATATCCGAATTGCTCGCATCACTACTCTTTGGGGCCATTATTAAGTAAAATAAGGGTCACTTGAACACAAGCACTGCGATACCTCGACAGTTGATCCTCTAACCAAGACAGTAAGTGACTAATGGGTGGGATACACAGGACAAGGGTTGATTCTTGTCACCAGCTGGATAGAGCAGGTGGTGTGAGATTTCAACACCCCACTCTGAACACAGCACAATTTAAAACTTATGAATTATTTACTTCTGGAATTTTCCATGTAATATTTTTAGACTGCATTTGACCCCAGTAATTGAAACACGGAAAGTGAAACCATGGATAAAGGGAGACTACTGTACAAGCAATACAATACAATGATTACCATACTTTTTTAAAGGTTTTACTTTGGGGGAGGGAGCAGGGGGGTTTCTGGGAAGCTGGCCAAGCTCTATTTCTTGACGTGGGAGGTGGTTTTTAAGGAATGATTTTGACACACTAATAAGCTGTATATCTCAGTTTTGTGCCTTTTTCTAGATGTGTGCTATATTTCACAATTAAAATGTTGGAAAGAAGGAAGGGAGAGAGGGAGGGAGGTTGGGAGGGAGAGAAAAGAAAAAGAAACCCTCATTCAGAATAATCTGAGGTGTCCAAGAAGCCAGGGCCTGCCCCCAGGTCCATCCACCACCCGCAGCATGAAGACCCATCAAGGGTAGCCCGTCCTTCGCTGGTCGCCGGATCCTCCGGCACAAACAGCCTGGAAACTAAACTGCCTGGAAACTAGAGCGCCTGGAACGTGCTCTTGGCACCTCAGCAGTCAGGCTCCCAATCAGCGGCTTCTCACCACCTGCGCCTGCGCTGACGTGCCTGCGGGAGAGTCGGCTGCGCGTGCGCTGTCTGCCCCGCTGGGCTTTAACTCCAGTCCAGCAGCCTCTCGTTGGCAGCTGCCCGGTGGGCAAAGTATCATTGCGTGGCTAGGAGCTGCGGTCACGTGTCCCCTGGACTGAGTTGCACGTTCCTAACGGGATACCCGTGTTTAGTTCCAGAAATGTTGTCCTTGCGTAGGGATAAGCAAACTTCTATAAAGTCTAGACAGTAAATACTTTCAGCTTTTGTGGGCCAAGAGGCAAAATCTCGGATATTACGTAGGTACTCACCTAACAAGAGAGGAAAAAAATATCTACAGTTTTAAAAATTGATGTAATTCAAAATATAGTAATAATAATTGAATATAATTTTTAAAGGTATATGCCTACTAATAACAATAGAATTCTATTTTGGGGATAAGGGTGAGGCGTGGAGGATAATATTTTCTTAATTGTGGCTCAGTTAGTGTTCCCTATCATTAAAACTCGATTGCGATGTTCATCTGTTAATGCAGATCTACAGTGAGATTTTTACCCACTTCCTTTTTGAAATGTCTTTTCACACAGATATGTACTGCCAGATGCTGATATCCGCCCCTGAGCAGATGCTTTCAATCAATCATATTCATCAGCAGGAAGACATTTGTAGAATCTGTTATATTCTTCTCTTGATATTTGTCTTTTAGCAGGTCATCACATTGCAGATTAATCACTCCCAACTGGAGATTAGGTGGAAACTCATGGATCACACAGTTAAATGGATTTTGAAATAATGGAAATTTCCTTTGCATTTGCATCAAAGTCTGAAAAACTATGCTGGAACTGCAGTTTGAGCTTGGAAAATATACCTGCTGCAAATTTGTGTGGGAACAGAGATCTGGATTCTTGTTTTAACATTTGACAGCGTGGGAAGCATATAAGCAACTTGGCTTTACCTGTGACTCAAACATTGTTAATTGTCATCGAAATGATTTCACTGTATCATAAATTTTGCATGTAAGTGCTGTTTCAGTTTGTAATTTTAAGTTGAAATCATTAAGAAACATTATCAAGTCTATAGCAAGTATTATTTCTCAAAAGTGGCAGAGTCTCGTATAGAGGACAAATTGGGTGAAGTAATGGCAATGGCAAAGCATAAGACTCCCAGAAAGAGCACGACCTCCAGGTCCACGACTTAAGGCCCCACGCACTTCCCACGTCCCCTAGGGCACTCGCAGTGCACGCTGGGACGTGTAGTTCCGGCGTGCGAGGTCCTGCGCGCGCAACCCCCACCGCGGGCGACTTACTCTCTAGGCCGCGCGCCGCCGTTCCCGGAAGCTGTTCGGGTTAAAGTTTCAAAGCTTCCTTTCCCCGCCTCGTAGTCCCGCAGATTGCCAATCCAAGTAGCCAATAGATGGCCGGACTGGTGCTTCCTTTTACTTGATTGGCTTAGGTTTCTGCAGCCGCACTGACAAACTTGCCGGGGATTGGTCGAGCCTTCAGTTTTGAAAATCGTAGGTTTGGCCCGCGCTGCACCGCCCCGTTGCTTCCTTGCAGCCGCGAGCTTTGGAGGCCGGGAGCGGTGGGACTTGGGCGGGCTGAGATTTGTGCTGGGAAGGTCGTCGGACTTGGATCGGAGCAGCACTTAGGAGACGCGGTGCAGTCGAGTGAGTGCGCGCGGGCGGCGGGCGGGGGTGGGGGGATAGTTAGCGATTTGTTACCCCTTCCTCCAGCCCCGGACCGGGGGCGTGACCCTCTCTACCCCCCGTTGCGGCCTGGCAGTGGATGGATCACCTCTTCCAAGTGACGAGGTGACCTGCCTTGGTCCTGGGGCCAGAGATGACCCCCACCCTCCATCCTAGAGAATAACCCCGTCCCTTCCCCCTCCCGGTGCCTAGCACCTTCTTTTGTGCCCAGGAGGCCCTTTGTTGATCTGGACGCGCAGGAAGCGCACACCGACCGGGTTGTGTGACGGAATTATGCCAGATGGCATTTCTGTACAGTTAACTCTCGCTCAACACCTCCCCCATCGGCTGAGCAACATTTTAAAGTGACCATTTCTGGAGTCCACTGCTACCCCTGATCTTGTCATTTCCCAAGCACGTTCACTGACAGTGGCCTTCTCTGGGGCGCCCAGAGCCAGAACTTGGCCCCTGCCTTCCCGAGGTTGAAATGGAGTAGGCGGCACAGCTTGTGGTTAAGAGCACAATTTACATCCAGGCCTTGCCCTTGACTTAACTTCTCTTTGCCTCAATTTGCTCATCTGCACGAGGGTCTCCTTGAGGTTGTGGTGAGAATTAAATGAGATGATGCTCCGTCCAAGCACGGAGTAGGACTCTTTAAAGAAAGCAACTGTTGTGACCCTTCTTTGCTGAGGCGAGGTCACAGTTAGGTGCCCGACTTCCTGCACCCTCAAAAGAACAGGTATTGTGAAGGAGGGCCGTGGGGCCCTCGTCTGGTATATGATGTGAGAGAAGTATTGGGAGATGAAAATGAACAAGCACCCTTCGCCCTTGGTGGGATGTAGGGTGCTCTGGGTTTGTGCCCAGGTTCTTGCAGGGGCTGAAGAGATTTTTGCTGCTTTTCCCAGGACCCTCATTCTTACACTGATCCCTCCTTTCACAGGGTCACCTCTGATCTAATGACAATGACCCTTTTTAAATACCCAGGCTGAGGCTACTGAAAACAAACTTCCTCATGGAAGAAGCCCAAACACCTTTTTGCACTTTGTGAAAGAAGCTTTCGCCCATTTTGCCATTTTGAACAAATACTTTAAAAAAAAGAGCAAGTTGTTGATTTCCATAGCAACAAAGTGTTTTGTCTTCCTTTAACATTTTTCTCTTTCCTAGCCTCAAACTGGGTTCCTGCCCTTAGCCAGGGCTGACTGAGCTCTGGGACAGAGGGACTGGGGGGGATCCAGAAGGATGGCAGCTGAGAGGCTGTGTCGGTGACTGGCTGGCTGCAGAGCTGTCCCTGCCCAAAGCCTCTGCAGTCCTGCCCGATTGGCCCAGCCCCGATGAGCGCTGCCTTTGGCATCTAGGAGTAGGCCTCTGGATGAGTAAGGCATGCCCTAACCTGTGTAGAATGAGTTCATTTGGTGTCCCTGTACGTGTGTATGTGTTGGGGTGGGAGTACCTGTAGAATGTTTATTTCTAGGTCTAGAGTTGATAGATGGATGAATTCATTTAACAAGTATCCCTTTTGTGCCAGGCACTGTGCCATACTCTGGGCTTTCAAAGCTGCGAGCAAGACAGACAAAGGCTAGTCCTCAGGGAACAAACGCTTAGTGGTCAGAGACAGGCAGCAAGCAAACAGATACAGTCACCCAAGTGCCAGGCGGAGAATTGAAATTGATGGATAGGATGGTAGCTGGTGGTCAGGTCCTCCCTGAGTTGCTGAGAGCCAAGTGCTGAGGAATGAGCTGCACAAAATAGGAGACAGAAGGTTCCAGACAGAGGGCAGAGCTTGCTCAAGGAACAAAGGCTCGTGTGCCCTGGAAATCAGCCCCCAGGAGGTCCTATGAGGCTGCAACAGGACCTGGCATTAAGCTCTGTAAGGGGTGACTGAGCCCCTCCTTCCAGGAGTTCCCATCTCAGGTGGGAGGCTGAGCTATGCGTGGTTCTGGGTTTTGAAGTTGTAGATCAGGGTGGTGGGTTACTGCCATGGCATAAGACATGCAGTCTGTTATTGTGGCTAACGACTGTCACCCATTTATTTGTTCTTTCATTCACTCTACCAGTCGGGATATTTATTGAGCCCCTGCTTTGACCAGAATAGAACACTTCTTCCTTGCCTGGGGCTTTGGTGATGATTTTATAACTGAGTTTTGAGGAGAATATCTGAGTTGCCGGTTGTTTTTTTGTTTTTGTTTGTTTATTTGTTTGCTTTTTTGAGTTCCTAGTTTTTTAAGAAATTAAGTGAAGACATAGAACAAATATAGTTACCAAGGGGGAAGAGGGGGAAGGGATAAATTAGGAGTTTGGGATTAAGATACACACACTGCTATATATAAAATAGATAACCTACTGTATAGCACAGGGAACTGTGCTCAATATCTTGTAATAACCTGTAATAAAAAAGAATCTTAAAAACAATAAATATATATGTATAACTGAATCACTTTGCCATACACCTGAAACTAACACAGCATGGTAAATCAACTATACTTCAATAAAAATTTTTTTAAAGGAAATTAAGAGAAAACTAATTTTGTATTTTCCACTGCCTGATATTTCTAGACAAGTTTTCCTAAAAACAAGACATTGCTTATCCGCTCCCCTCGTGCTCCCTCATGCGTCTCAAGGGCATTTCAGCTCAAGGGAGAGGGTTGTAGGAGCCCCTTAGAGAAGAGCCTGTCTGTAGACCCAGCTTTCTTACCCACTACTTTGGGGCGCAGAACCCCTTCCAGCCACTGGCCTCCCGAAGAGGCAGTTGGATTTGATGTTCTCTGGCCTGATGCCTGGGGTCAGCTCGTGGGTAACTCACCCTCCGACAGTAGGAGAGGAGCTCTTAGGAGGGTAAGAGCAGGCCTTTGGGCAGGTCAAGGGGTCCTACCTGGTGGGACCACAGTTTCTCCTGATCCAGGAAGGCAGTTGGCCGTGCCCTGTCATTTTAAGCCCCAGAGATAGCCATTTGTAAGGAGGGCCATTGACACCACAATTGGCTGGTCATTGTGGGCTTCTGGGGACAACGTGCTGTGTGGGGTGGGGATGGGGCGGCATTGAAGAGTGTGAAGATTCCAGCCCTCATGCCTCTTATCTCTGCTTTCTCCAGGCAGAGCCACCATGGGGACGACAGCCCCAGGGCCCATTCACCTGCTGGAGCTCTGTGACCAGAAGCTCATGGAGTTTGTCTGCAACGTGGACAATAAGGACATGGTGTGGCTGGAGGAGATCGAGGAGGAGGCCGAGCGCATGTTCACCAGGTGCGGGAGGGACGGACCCGGGGCTGCCTGAGGCCCCAGCGGGGGCCGCTTCCCCACCTGACAGGCAGAACAGACAGGCTGCCAGCGGTCCTTGCTGAGTGCGCGGGATGCTCAGGGCTAGGGTGATGGGAAGCAGGGGGAGAAGTGCTGGGCTGCACCTCAGAGGGTGGGGCTTCCTGGCAACCTTGCTCCCCTGCCATGTCTGGGGGGGGCGGCGGGCGGAGCCCTGAGTGCCTGCGGTGACTCACGTGCAGCCTTGGAGAGCTCGCTTGGTGCTGGTCACCCCAGCTTGACCAGGCACTGCCAGGAAGGGGGCAAGGGTCGGGCTGGGTGGGGAAGGGGGACCCATGGTTTCCAGGCAGCCTCGAACATCACCCTCTTTGTACCAAACAGAGAATTCAGCAAGGAGCCCGAGCTGATGCCCAAAACACCTTCTCAGAAGAACCGACGGAAAAAGAGGCGGATTTCTTATGTTCAGGATGAAAACAGAGACCCCGTCCGGAGAAGGTAGGAGGGGCCGGAGGCTTGGGGCCCACGTGGAGAGCTTGATTCGCAGGTATTAACTGACATGAGGAGCCGCCCAGGGGAAATGAAGCGTGACCCGAGGCCGTGGAGTCCAGAGCTTGTGTGTGTTGGAGGTGGGGATGGTGTTTGATCTGGGCCTCTCCTTCCAGAGGTAGGAGAAGCAAGAGAACCTGACCTTCTGCTTGGGGGAGAGTGACCAGAGGTGTAGACCGGGCGCTGTTCCCTAACCCCCTGTTGCTGTGCTGGTTATAACTACCCTGGTAACGACCATGGGCTGCAAAGTACCAGGGGAAAGAGGCTGGGTCTTGGGGGTCAGGTGGTCTTGGGTGCACACCCCAGCTCTGCCCCTTAGCAACTGTATGTCCCTGGGTTAATTTTCCACATCTCTAAGCCTCAAGTTTCTGGAGTCTAAAGTGAGGATAATGGTCCCTGCCTCTCAGGGCTGTCTGGTGGTTTAGGCGACAGCATGAGCAATGCCTCCAGCAAGGTGTTTGGCCCAGTGTGACCCCGGTCAGTGGGAGGTTTAGGGGAAGTTAATCTTCCCAGTGGTTCTGAGAGGACAGGCATCATCCCAATTTACAGATAGGGAGACTGAGGCCCAGAGAGGGGCAGCCGGGGTGTCGCGGCTAGAGGCAGCAGAGCCTGGACCAGAACCCCGCTCTTCTGCCTCCTGGCCCTCCGCTTCAGACTCCACTTGAGCTGGCGGCTCCGGGGGAGGCCGGTGCCTGCAGCTGGAATTTTGGGGAGCCTCCCCGCCCTGCTGGGTCATCTCAGCTTCTGCTCCACCTCCTCCAGCAGGTTGTCCCGCAGAAAGACGCGGAGCAGCCATCAGAGCTTCCGGCGCCTCCGCAGCAAGGACAAGGTGGAGAAGCTGGCCACAGTGGTGGGGGAGAACGGCTCCGTCCTGCGGCGGGTGACCCGTGCTGCGGCCGCAGCTGCAGCAACCTCCACGGCAGCCACGCCTTCGCCCACCCCTGAGTCTCCCCCGGTGCTGACCGAGAAGCCCAAGGAGAGCCCGGCCCAGTGCCAGCTGGTCCCCATGGTGGAGATTGGCATCAGCGAGCGCCGGAGCGCTGAGCAGCACCTCAGCCAGCTCCAGTCTGCCCAGGCTCCACCCCCTACCCCGGCTCCGGCCGCTGCTCTGGCCTCCCAGATCACCTTGACCTCGGAGGAGGACTCTACACCCCAGAAGCCGGAGGCCGGGAGACTGGAGTCTGTCACCGTGAGCTCCTTGATAACTACACCCCAGGACCCCAAGGGCCGAGGGGTTGGAGCAGGAAGGTCCGCCTCCAAGCTCAGGATTGCCGCGACCTCCCCAGGCCCGCAGGACTCGCCCAGCTCTCCGGCCTCCCCGTGGCGGGAGCGGGTGCTGGCTCCCATCCTGCCGGATAACTTCTCCACACCCACGGGCTCCCGTGTGGACCGCAGGTCAGTGCGGCGCAGCCTGATCGCCCCGTCCTCCCCGGGTCCCCAGGTCTCGCTGGCCCAGAATTACTCCCTGGTTTCCAAAGAGGAGAGCGCCGTCCGAAGATCAAGCAGAAGGATTGCCAGGAAGGCCACCAAAGAGCCGGCCGCCTCCGCCCGCATCATCTGTGAGTCTGGGGCTCAGCTCTGGGCAAGGCTGCGGAGGGTGGTCCTTCATGCCTGGCTCAGCCAGAGGGGCTCTGGGGACCATTTAGCAAGGAGCTGTCCACAGAACTTTCTGCGGTGGCGTAAGTGTTGCAGATCTGTGCCGTCCTATACTGTAGCCACTAGCTAGCCACGAATGGCTGTTGAGCCCTCAGAATGTGGCTCGTTTGATCGAGGAACTGAATTTTTAGTTTTATTACATTTTACATAGTTCAGATTTAAGTTGCCGCACGTACCTAGTGGCTACCACGTTGGACAGGGCAGATCTGGTCCCACGCTCTTGTTTTACAAATGAGGAAACTGAGGTCCGGGGCCGTTGGCCGCAGTGTCCCTGCGGTTAATGCCATGCTGAGCTTGAACCCGGGCCTCTTCCCCAGGGCCCGCGTGTTCCCCTTCCTTCCTGTGGAGGCTCGCTTAGATTCACCATGTTTGTGGGCCGCCTCCTGTTAACGTAACTGTTCGGTCTGGCCCCAGCTGTACATTTAAACTGAGGCTTACCAAGTCTGTAAATCGGGAAGAGCCCCACGTTTCGTCCCTTCTGGCATGGTGGCCGCTTGCTGAGGAGGCCAGGTGGAAAGCCACAGGGCGGGCTTGTCAGGCAGGTGAGGGCACCTCCCTGGGCCCGGTTTCTTCCCCGCCTGGGGAAGGGTTTGCTCCAGGGCCTGGGGCTCAAGGACACACAGTCGGGGGCCTGTGCGGACATGCGGCCTGGCACACTGTTCATTTCTGGATTCTCAGAAGGGCCCCAGTGATTCTGCCCTGCCTTCGAGATTTCCTCAGGTGTGAATCTGATCCTGGGCAGGGGCCCAAGGGGGCGGGCAAGCCTGGAACTCTAGAGGGAGCTTTGGGGAGAGACCCTAGAGGCCCTCGCCATGCTTCTGGTCAGACATCCAGAAGCTCTTCTTAAGCCAGTCCGTTTGCTCGGCCCCCTGCCCTGCACACGGGTGGGCTTCTGATTTGATTCGCCTTTGACCCAGTCCGGTGGAAGGAAGACAGTCAAACACAGTGGTTAAGCCTTGGAGTCACACAGAGCCTGGGGGGCCTGGGGCACACCCTTCTCCGAACCTCAGTTTCCCCATGTGTTAAATGGTAAGAACACCTGCCTTGAATGTGGGTAGAGGACCCATCTTAGTGCTTGGCTATGGTACAGCTCAGTCCATCTAAATCAAAACAAAACTGGATGATAAAACTGCAGACGGCCTGGGTCCCTGAAGCTCAGTGGAGGTGTGGCCTGGGTGACCCTCCGGGGCGCTCAAGGGTGTGGAGCAGGGAGGGGAGAGGGGGCTTCCTGGAGGCCTTCCTGACACCCAGGCCCTGGGGCTTGGCTGGGTGGGCAACTCAGAGGTTGGATTTTAGTTTGGGTTACCCCAGAAGCAGCCCTTGATATCAGGATTTGAGTGTAACTTGTTACTGTGGGAGGGGAAGGAAGCACCTGCAGCAGGGGAGCGGGGAGGTGAGCCGGGGAGAGAGGACCTCCAGTGACGCCCATAACAGGCCTGGGGCCTCGGGGGAGCCTCTGGAGCCAGTGTGGTGCCCCTCGACCCCCTTCCAGGCCTCCTCCCTGCCCCCAGACCTGTTCTGAAGCCTGAATGGCATGCAGATGGTACTTAACATTCCAGAGCAGTCTTTGCGCTGGTGGAATAGTTGTGTGGTCACATGGGCATCTTCTCACCCTTCTGCCCCCTCATCAGCGAGCCCTGAGCTGGGATGGGAGGCAGGGGATGTGAGCTGTCTCTTGGCTACAGACCCCTCAGGTGGGAGCTGTTCCTCCCACACCTCTAGGCCTGCCTGCCTCACCCCAGGAAGGTCCCTGCTTCCGGCCTCGGCTCCCTCAGCCTTAAACCTCTGGCCACGCACCTGTGGCCCAGATGCTCCAGCCGAGCCAGGCTTCTTCTGTGCCCAGCAAAGCCTGCTCTTTCCTGCCTCATGGCCTTTGCAGATGCTGTTCCTTCTGCCTAGACTGGCACCTCTCAACTTTTGGCCTCAGCCCCTGCTTCCAGACTTCAAAATTATTGGGGACCCCAAAGAGCTTTTGATTATGAGGACGCTATCTATTGACAGTTACTGTATTAGAAATTAACTTGAAGGATTAAAAAATTCTTAATATTCATTAATATTTTATTTTTTATATTAATACTACTTACTGTTTTGATATTAAAAGTATTATTTAATACTTTAATATAAAAGTAACAAGCCAATTACCTGTTAAGGTTAGTTGTGTTTATTTTTGTTGGTTTTTTTTTTTTTAAGAAAAAATAACTGTTTTCCAAACAAAAATGTGATGAGGAGACTGGCGTTATTCTGCAGTTTGCAGATCCCATCCATGTGTGGCTTAAAAGAAGACAGCTGGGTTCTGCATTCACTCTGTTGCATTGTGTTGTTTGGGTTCAAGTATGTGAAGAAAATCTGGCCTTACACAGATACGTAGTTGGAAGAGGGCAGAGTACTTCAAAAGCCTTTTCAGATAATGGCGCATATTCTTTTTTTTTCCAGATAATTTGTGCGTACTCACAAATATGTGGCGTTACGCACATCTTCCAGATGTCGACACACTTCATTATGTATTTTTTTAAAGGAGCACATTTGCTTTCTGGTCTCATCAGAAACATCTTTAGGTATTGGGAAGCTATGAAGTTCATGGTGGTGGATACAAGGTCCAAAATTCTATTTTTGGCTTTTTTGTGGGCTCAGTTTTTTATTCTTGGCAACAAATACTGTTCGTTTTATTTGAAGGGACAGACTCCCTTTGTTCTTTTTTTTTTTTTTTTTGCGGTACGCGGGCCTCTCACTGCTGTGGCCTCCCCCATTGCGGAGCACAGGCTCCGGACGCGCAGGCTCAGCGGCCATGGCTCACGGGCCCAGCCGCTCTGCGGCATGTGGGATCTTCCCGGACCGGGGCACGAACCCGCGTCCCCTGCATCGGCAGGCGGACTCCCAACCACTGCGCCACCAGGGAAGCCCCCTTTGTTCATTTTTAAGAAAATGTCTGCCAAATACCCAAGCTTGATTAGCCATAGTTTGTCAGTTGTTCTTTGACTTAAAAACAGCATTACGTTAAAAAAGGGGCCAGTTCAGCTGAGACCTCAGACCCCCGTGCTTTTCAGAGACTTGGCTATGCAGCCCAAGGGCATTTTTGCATACTTCCTACTTTATCACATAGTGTAATTAGAAAGACATGTACTTAAGTTTAGATTTAATAAAATTAATAGTTTTCATTCCTTCACCAAGGACATTCTTAAGTGAAACCAGACGTTTCCGTCCCGAGTGTGGGGTGCAGTTTGGTACCCAGGCTTCGTACTTTACCTCCATTGCTTTCACTCTCTCAGGGCAAATCTCAACACCATGAAAAGGGAAGATAACATTTTGGTGTTATGGTGGAAATAGTTAGGACCTCGTGGGTCCCCCAAAAGCGTCCTCTTGGGCACTCGACTTCAAGAACCCCAGAGAACACTTTGAGAACCACTGTCCAGGACATCCTCCTCCCTCCCCTTCCTCCTTTGCGACCTTCTTACCTTCTTATCCTTTACGTCCCAGCCTCCAGACCAGCTCGGCTTCCCATTATAGGCTTTTCAAGTTCTCTGCTCGTTTCCATCATGTCACATGTCGGTTACAGGATTATCTGCTGATTATCTAGACCAGGTCGTGGTCCAGTCTGGTTTGCTCTCCATTGGGTCCCCAGGGCCTGTGCATGGTATAGACCCTCGACATATGTTTGTTGAATGAATAAGCTGCTTTGTGTTGGCCTGGGCTGGGAGTTGGAGGCTCGGAGCTGGCCATTGTCCCTTTTCCTAGGATACTCCCAGCCCAGTGAAGGAGCCAAGACGCGCCCTCAGATGGGCATGTTACCCTCTAGGGGGTAGCAGGAGACTTCAAGCCAGCAGCTCTGTTGAGGGTGTTAGGAGTCGAGGGAGTGCTGACGGCAGGGATCTGCACCCAGGGAAGGGGGAGAGGTCTACGGGGTCGAGAGGGTCTATGTCTAGTGAAAGGAGGAGTCTGCAGGTGGAGAGGGTCTGGCTGCAGATGAGAAGTGGTGGAGCCCCCATCAGAGCCTGGTTCCCTGGACCTCTTGGAGGGGCACCTGGCTGATTCTGAGGGCATCTCTTGTTCCTTTGTTTTCCTGTCAGGCCACAGTTACCTGGAGAGGCTCCTGAATGTCGAGGTGCCCCAGAAAGTGAGGTGAGTTCAGTTCCAGGGCTTGGGGACCTTCCCAGGGCTGGGCAGGGCACACGGGGGGCCCTTTCTAGGTGAGCCCCACAGGTGGAGGCGTTTCCTGTGCTCGAGCCTTCCCTCATCGCAGGGACTGCCCCTGGGCTGCCCCCCGCTGCCCCCTGCCCCTGCCCCAGTCTTACCAGGCAGTGCCACCCAGGTGTCAGGTCTTCCCGAATTGCTTGTCAACATCGCTTGTCAGTCCTGGCCTCGCCTTGACCCCTCCAAGCCTTACCCTGGGGCCTGGGCTTCATTGCTTTGTCAAATCCAGAGGCCTGTGGATGAGCCAGTGCAGCCGTGAGGAGCCAGTTCAGACTGGGGTGGGTGGCATGGGGGTTGGTGGGGTGCTTCCTGCTCCAGGCTTACACCCCAGCACTGCTTTGAGCCAGCGCTCCTTTTCCTGGAAGCCACGTCCTGCCGTCACTAAAACTATTCCACCACCACCACGCCTCCCTGCTCTGGAGCAGAGGGGCAGTGCTTGGGACGGGGAGACCGATGACTTTGCCAGCGGTGAATGGAGAACGGGCCTCAAAAGAGAAGTGGTTCATTCAGGCCCAAAGGGTCGAGACGGAGCTGGGAAAGGGCCGACCTCCCGAATCAAGGCCCTGGTGGAATACAAGCGAAGCCAAATTCAGAAGCCGGCACTGCTCGTCTGCCCAGGCCGCAGACTTAAACCACGGGGCCACTGGCTCCGGCTGCCCATCCTCCCGTCCCTCCTAGGTCGCTACCCCAGGGCGTAGAGGAGGGGCTTCTGCGGGGAGGCTTGGGCTGGGCGGCTCCCACAGTCCCCCCTGCTCTGCTTCCAGCCCCACGGCGGAGGAGCCCAGCAAGGAAGCTGAGCCAGAGGAGGCAGCTGAGCCGGAGGTGAGATGGGCAGGCCAGGGAGGGGGGGCCTGTGAGTCCCATGTGCAGACCCCTAAAGCCATGGCTCTTCCCTTAGGTCCCCAAGAACAGTGGCAGCGCCTTGCAGCTCCGCAGTACCACCAAGATCGCCCTTAGCACGCCCGGCTCGCAGCCTGCAGCCGGCGGCCAGGGAACGCCCTCTGAAGGGCGGCCGGGTGAGTCTTCTGACCTACAGACCGTCAGGGCCACGCAGGCCGTGGTAGCCTCGGCCTGACTTTCTCTTGGAGGAGAGGCAAGCCCGGTTTTCTGGGCTGATAGGCCGAGGGAAAGTGAGACCCAGGGTGCAGCGATCTCCTTCGAGTCTGCACGTTTCATCTCCCACCTTTTGGCTGGAGCCACTGCTGAGTGCCACTGGGTGGCCATGGCTGGTTGGTGCAGGAAGCTGGGGGTGGGACCTGAATTGGGGCGTTAACTGTGAACGTGCCAGGTCAAGGCCTGGAGCCTCACTCCGGGGGGGACAGGAGGAACTGTGTCCTGGGGTGTGAACACCTGGCCTCGTGTTCTGTCTCTGTCGCTGGCTCACTTCTCTCCTCTGTGGGTCTCCTGGCTAAAGGGCGTGAGAGCTGTGGGCTCTGGGGCCTGGCCTGCATCTCCCTGGTGGGAGGAGCACCGTAGCCGTGAGAGCTTGCACACGGCTCCCCCAGCTGCTGGACGGGGTTAGCACAATGGCCATGCCAGCCCCATAGGCCCCAGGGGCTGCCGGGACCCTTTGGAGTAAAGAGTGTTGGAGAGCCGGGGGAGAGATCGGCACTTCCTCCTGGCGGCGAATTGAAACGTACAGACCCGCACCCCACGTGTTGACCCTGCTCAGGAGGCCCCGCCCCCGTGCCGCCCCAGCTGCAAGGGCCGGGAGGAGGGGGATTTCGAAGCCGCTCAAGGGGCCTGTTAGAGCTTGCAGCTTGTGTAGGTTTCTGCCCCCGCCTCTCAGTGTTAGAGGTGGGTGGGATGTGGTGAGGGCCACCTCGATGGGACTGTCCTGCTGTTCTAGCCCCAGAGGCCAGGCCTGGGGGCGAGGGATCTGCGGGCCGCGGGCCGCGGGCCAGCTCTGCGCGTCCACAGAGGGGTCACGGCCGGGCAGTGCTAAGCCTGATGCTTCTGCTCCTGGCTACCCTGGGGTCTGCCAGGAAGAGAGCCTCGCCCCTGCCACGGCCACTGCTGGTGGGCGCGTTCCCCTGACCCCTCCGTGCTCTCCCGATCGCCCCCCTGAAACCGCTTTCTCCACAGAGGCCAAGACTGACCAAGCAGATGGCCCCAAGGAGCCGCCTCAGAGTGTCAGGTTCGCATGCGGGGAGGCGTGTGCAGGCGACCATTTTGAGGGGCCCAGAGGGGCACGAACCTTGAGTCCTCCCTCGGGAAGGGTGGGCGTGTGGTCAGGGACCTCCGTGTCCTCTCAGCAGGGGTGGGGACTGGCGCTCTCACTTAATAACAGAGGTGGCTTCAGGCTGTGGGAGGAGCCTGGCCTGGGGGTGGGCCACGGGATCCCAGACCCCCATCCTCCTGTGTCCTGGCTGTGTGACCTTGGACTGGTCACTCCCCTTCCTCTGACTGGGCGGCAGAGGGTTGGTCAGGGAGACCCCACCTCTGCAGTGCCTTTCAATCTGGAGTCCCGGGGGCTGGGCCCAGTTCCATTTGCAAGGGGGACCTTTTCTGGGGCGTGACAGGGGGCGCTGGGGGGGACACGAGGGCGGGCCCTGTGACACTGCTGCGCCCGCACGCCGGCAGGAGGAAGCGCAGCTATAAGCAGGCCGTGAGTGAGCTGGATGAAGAGCAGCAGCTGGAGGATGAAGAGCTGCAGCCCCCCAGGAGCAAGACCCCTTCCCCGCCCTGTCCCGCCAGCAAGGTGAGTGTGCGTCTGCCCTCCCTCCGCCCCCTGCCCCGCCCACGGGCTCTGACCCTGGTCCCTCTGCAGGTGGTGCGGCCCCTCCGGACCTTCCTGCACACCGTGCAGAGGAACCAGACGCTCATGACCCCGACCTCGACCCCTCACAGCAGCGTGAAATCCTTTATGAAGCGCAACACTCCCCTGCGCGTGGACCCCAAGGTGAGGGCGGCCTGGCTGAAGGCTGCAGCATGTCCCCAGGCTGCTGGGAGCAGCAGGGGCCTGGGCCGAGGCGGGTGTGACCTGGCACTGGTCAAGAACCAGCTTGAGCCTCTGTGGCCCTGGGCTACCTCGACATCTGAGGACTGTCCTGACTCCTTGGGCTCTGCACTGCAGCCTAGAGGCTCGGCCGGCTCAGGGTGACCTCCCGGGTCTGGGATCCGGGGCTGGGAAGTGGCAGAATTGGCCTGGCTGGCCACCACCGTGGCCATCCATCCCCAGGCACCGCCCCCGTTCCCTCCCGGTGGCCTGAGTAGTTAAGGTGAGGGACTCACGTGGACGCTGACTTGGGGATGAGGCCTGGGTGACGTGAGAGGAGTGGTGGCGCTGGGAGAGGGCGCAGGCCCCAAGCAGACTCACTGGCGTCTTCAGGAGGGCGGCCTGCTTTCCAGAATGCCCTCCACCTGACATTAACTCTTGCTTTTTCCTTGTCTCCTCTCCACAGAGCAGCTTTGTTGTAAGTAAAGCCTTTCCCTGTCCTGTAACCTAGCTCCACCCAGCACTTACCCGCCGTAGCCCTGTCCCTGCAAAACTGACAGCACTTGTAGAAGCACTAACATCATCAGTGGGAGCGTTAAGGGGGCCGGGAGGTGGGAGGTGAGCTAGAGCTGCTGGCTGGCTGGCCCGCCGGCCCTGCAGTTCTGGAGCCGATGTCCTCCCTCTGCAGAGCCTGCCCAGGAGGATGAGAGGGGGTGTGGTCCCCAGGCAGGAGGAAGCAGAGGGGGTGTGACCTGCGATGGGTCACCAGGGCCACATCTTGCAGTGTTCCCCCCCAGCCACGTCCCTCCCACCTCCCCGGTGCCGGGCTTGCCCTCAGGGTCTGGGGCTGCAAAGAGAATAGACAAGGCATCTCTGACCCCAGGCCACCGAGATTTACAGGATCGCAGACCTAAGCTGCTGCCTTGAGGGGTGGGGCAGTGGGGAAAGGAGATCTGGGTCTGCTGGGTAACGGTGGAACTGTCAGTGCCATCCTCCAGAAAGAAGGCCACAGAAGCTGTTCTCTTCTCAGATACCCCAGAGCTGAGCTGGACCACCGGCTGCGTGCAAGGAGCCATGGGGGCCTGGGACCTGCTCGGCCCGCAGTCCCAGCTCCCAGGGTCTCCCGAGCAGCTGCAAGGTTGCATCCCCCGAGTCCTTTAGTGTCCACTGGCACTTTGAAGGCCACCTACCTGGAGGGCTTCTGCCTCCAGCCAGGGGTCTTAGGGCCCCAGGAGCACTGCCGTGGAGCTTGACAGATCAAGAGGCTGCCCAGCAGCTGGACAGGCAGGTCCTGAACTGGCCTCTCCTGCAAGAAGGCTGGTCCCATCTGGGTGGACAGGGCCCTGGCGTCATCCAACATGCCAGCAAGCAGGCTGTGTGGTTCTTATGTACCTGTCTTTGTGCCAGGGCCCTACTAGGCACCTGGGCCCACAGCAGTGAACCAGCCTTGGACTTTTTCCTCCTACAAGGAACTACCTGTGCCCCACCCAGACTGATCGGGGCCTTGCAGGAATGACCAAGAGGTTCAGGAAGCTGCCCTTTCCTGCTTTGGGGAGCCCAGGTCCCTGCATGCGACATCTGCGCGGGTGGGACAGTCCTCAGGAGGCCAGGGGACCTACCTAGATAGGTCGCTGTGGCATTGGACTGGTTTCCTAACCTTTGGGCCTAAATTTCCTTGGCTACAAAGTGTGGAGACAGGTTCATTCAGGGAGGTTGGATGAACCAGGGAGCAGTAGTGTGTGTCAAGCACCCAGCACGGGGATCGGCATGAAGTGGTTGTTTGATGGGTGGCAGAGAGGCTGCTCATTGGAGACCCCTGGAGGCAGAAGGGGCTGCACAAGCTTTTGGATCCCTCCCACCCTCCGCTTTGGGCTTGATGGTGGCCCCTGGGGAGCAGCCCACCTTCCAAGTTTGGGGCAGAGAGGAAGCACGGATTCTACGACCTAAGAAACTCTTGTTTTCTTCTATAAAATTCACAGTGCAACAGGATAAATTCTCTGACCTGGGCTGGGAAATCCTAATAGTCAAGCTTCAGGACAAAAGCCTGTTTTGCTGAGCCCTGCTGAGAGTAGGAATCTGGGGGCAGGACGAGAGGGTGGCGACCGCTCTGGGTGCCACGTGGCCTTTGTTTCCCAGGTGCTTTCCTCATAGGCCAGCGGGCGGTGTGGCCTCTTGCTGGGTTTCCCTGGGTCCGTGTGGTTGGAGAGCACAAGGCCACCTGCTCCCTCCCTGAGGGGTCCTCCCAAAGGCCAGCATCCTCCTCCAGCCTGGCTTCCTACCCCAGCTTGGCTTCTATGACTCATGATCATCTCTCTCCATTTCTCTTTCCATCTTTAAAAAAAAAAATTATATATTAAAAAACATTTTACAGTAAAATTTATGTTAAAAATTATCATTCAGTGAAATCTATCCTTTGTGAAAGCATAGGTTTATGTAACCACTACAGCAGTTGGGATGCAGAGCGGTTCCATCACCCCACAAGACTCCCTCCCCCACCCCTACCGCGTGTTCTTCATCACTGTAGTTTTGTCTTTTTGAGAATGTCACATGAGTGTAATCATATGACAGGTGACCTTGAGATTGGCTTACTCAGCATAACGCTTCTGAACTCAGTCATTACATTTGAATTCAGTTTCCTGTAGACAGCATATAGTTGAGTCAGGGTGGTGGTTTTGTTTCTTTTTAAAATCTAACAGTGTCTTATTTGATATATTTAGTGGTATGTTTCAATTTATGTCTACTGTTTCATTATTATTGGCTGTTGCCTTTGTTTTTTTCTTCTGTCTCCCCTTTCTTGCCTTTTTTGGGGTCCTTTGATGTTTTTTAGTATTCCATTTTAATTTGTCTCTTGCGATTAGGACTATATCATTTTTAGGGTTTTTAATGGTTGTTTTCAGGTATTACATACTTAACTTTCACAATTACTTTAGCATCAGTATCTTTTTTTTTTTTTTTTTTTTTTGCATCACGCGGGCCTCTCACTGTTGTGGCCTCTCCCATTGCGGAGCACAGGCTCCAGACGCGCAGGTTCAGCGGCCATGGCTCACGGGCCTAGCTGCTCCGCGGCATGTGGGATCTTCCCGGACCGGGGCACGAACCCGTGTCCCCTGCATCGGCAGGTGGACTCTCAACCACTGTGCCACCAGGGAAGCCCAAGCATCAGTATCTTATCAGTTGAATTGGAATGTAGAAACCTTACCACCTATAGATGCCTTGACTTCCCACTGTGTGTGATCCTTGTCTTACATATTCCATCTCCATACATCGATGACTCCAGCAGAATAATTTTTGCTTTCAACTGTCAAACATTTTAAAGAAACTCAAGAGGAAAAGAAGTCTTGATATTTACCCAGATATTTGTCATTTCTGTTCTTCATTCTTGAAGCTTCACCTTTCTTTCTGGTATTATTTCTCTTCTGTCTGAAAAACTTCCTTTAGCAATTCTTTGAGAAGTCTGCTGGCAACAAATTCTTTAGTTTTCCTTTATTTGAGAAAGTTTATTTCCCTTCATTTCTGAAGGATATTTTCACTGAATATAGGTAGAGTTCCGGATTAACAGTTCTTTCCTTTTAGCAATCTTAAAATGTGCTCCTTCCGTCTGGCCTCCAAACTTTCTGATGAGAAATCCCCAGTCATTCAAATCATTGCTCCCTGATAGATAATGTGTCTTTTTTCTTCTGGTGCCTGCTTTTCAGATTTTTTTTTCCTTTGTTTTAATATTAAGTTTTTAGCAGTTTGATTCTTTTGTGGCTGGACATGGGTTTCCTTGGGTTTATCCTGTTTGGGTTTTGATGACCTTCTTGAATCTGTAGATTTATATCTTTCAGCAAAGCTGGACATCTTCAGCCATTATTTCTTCAAGGTTTTGGGGTTTTTTTGAGTATTTCATAGACTTTTTTTTTTTTTTTCCACACCACATGGCTTGCGGGATCTTCCCCAACCAGGGATTAAACCCAGGCCACCGCAGTGAAAGCCCAGAATCCTAACCACTAGGCCACCAGGGAAGTCCTCATAGAACTTTTGTTGTCATCTCACAGTTCCCTCAGGCTCTGTTAATTTTTCTTCCGTATATTTTCTCTCTGTGTTTAGATTGGCTAAATTTTGATTTATCTTCATGTTTTCTCCATTCTGCTCTTGGATCTGTCCACTGAATTTTTTTTTTTCAGTTATTGTATTTTTAGTTCCAAATCGCCATTTGCTTCTTCTTTAGATCTTCTAGTTGCTGAGATTTTCTGTTTTTCCAGTTGTCTTAAGAGTGCTGTGATTATTTGTTGGGGCATTTTTGTCAGAGAATTCCAACCGGACATCTTGGCATTGGTGTCTGTTGATTGCCTTTTCCCGTGGGAGTTGAGATTTTCCTGGTCGTTGTATGCTTAGTAATTCTGGATTGCAACCTGCACATTTTGAATATGATGTTAGGAGACTCTGGGTCTTGTTTAAATCTTATGGAGACTGTTGATAGTTTGCTTTGGCAGTAACCCACTGGTTCTGGCTGTGGTTCCAACCTGCTTTCTGTGGCCTGTGGTTCCAACGTCCATTCAGATTTCAAAGCCTTTACCGTGCTCTTTGGATCTGTCGTGGGTGTGCCAGTCAGCGGTCCGTCTGGGATCTGGCAGGTGGCCTGTGGGTTTAGTTCTTAAAGTTTCAGGTGTGATAGTTCGGGTCAAATCCAAACATCTCCAGTTTGGTGTTGCGCCCGGGAGTTCATAAAAACCTTATGGTATTACTTTCTCAATCTATCCAGTACTTTCCTCTTCTCTGGGGCTCCCCCTTTCTGCCCCCCAGCCAGGAAGCTGGGGCCTTAGTTCTTCTGCTCTGCTGTGTGCTCCCCTAACCACGTGGAGGGCCTCCGGCTGGGAGACAGAAAGAAAGGCAACAGTGTTTCCCAGCATTTTGGGATCACAGCTCCGTAGTGTGGCATGGAAGGTTCTCCTCCTTGAGTTTTGACTCTGCAGGTTCCAGTAACTGCTGCTGTCCCCGTTGCCACAGGATTGCTTGTGGGCCAGAGCATGAGAGAAGGTAGAGAAGAGGGAAAAAACCATAGCGTTTTGAGTCAGAACCAGAGGGCTCTTCCCGGAGTTCTGTCAGCACCTCGGTGATCTCTTTGGGGTCTCAGGCTTCACTGAGTTAGTGCTGGAGGGAAAAAAAAAGCATTCAGCTCATTGCTGGTTCGGTGACGCTTCAAAGCTTGGTCTCCTTCCCCAGTCTGCCTGCGGCTGTTTACCTTGCAGAGGCCTCAAATAACTGCTCCGTGCATTCTGTTAGGTTATACACCACATGTAGTGGGAGAGACAGATGGGAGTGTCTACTCCATCTCACCCAGAACCGGAGCCCTTCTCTCCGTCTTTAGGATGGTATTACCTCGGGGCCAGATTTCTAGGTGGGAAATCTGTAGTCAAGGTCAGTGGCCAAGGAGAAATGGACAGTAAGGCCGATGGGTGGCTTAGCCCAGAGGTGGTGTCTAATGGGAGCCAGGCTGGGGTGAGGGGTGGGCCTCTAGTCCAGGTCCCGGCCTCTAGTCCAGGTCCCAGCCTCTACCCTTATCCCCTGACCGTTACTGGTAAAGCACCAGTCTCGTCCTTGGCCAGGGAGGGCTTGGAGGCCCCACCTGTCCTGCTGGTTGCCTACTGCTATGGCCATGCCCCTGGGGCTTTCTGGGCCTGTGGAGGAGGAGGGTACCAGCATCGATCTGCTGAAGCAACTAGGACTTTTAAAAAGTTGTTTTTGAAATTTGTATGTAGCCGTATTACAAGAAGTTTGGAAAATGAAGGGGAAAAAATGCCATCCCTAATCAGTGTCACCAGCCTATATAGTAACCTCTGTTAGCATTTGACAGTATTTTCTTTTTTTTTCAGCTGTTAGGAAAGAGTCGATACACTGTGTGTGTGTGTGTGTGTGTGTGTGTGTGTATACACTCGTAAAAGTTATAAAGCATAATAATAAAAAATTAACACATGTGTACCCATCCATCCCCTTAAATAGAACATTAACCATAACTTTCAAAGCTGCCTTTCTGTCCCTTCCCAATCTGGTTCTTTTTTTCTTCTTATTATTACTTTTGGCTGCGTTGGATCTTTGTCGTTGCATGCGGGCATTTTCTACTTGTGGCGAGCAGGGGCTACTCTTCCTTGCGGTGCGTGGGCTTCTCATTGCGATGGCTCCTCTTGTTGCAGAGCACAGGCTTTAGGCATGCGGGGTCAGTAGTTGTGGCTCGCAGGCTCTAGAGGGCAGGCTCGGTAGTTGTGGCGAACGGGCCCAGCCGCTCTGCGGCGTGTGGGATCTTCCCGGACCAGGGCTTGAACCCGTGTCCCCTGCATTGGCAGGCAGATTCTCAGCCACTGCACCACCAGGGAAGTCCCTCATTCTTAACTCTTTTATCAAATATAACTTTTTATATAGTTATAACCTCCGCTAACAGAGGTTACTATAGGCTGGTGAAGTAGATTAGGGATGGCATTTTTTTCCTTTATTTTCCAAACTTCTTGTGATGTGGCTATATAATAATTTCAAAAACAACTTTTTAAAAGTACTAGTTGGGGGCTTCCCTGGTGGCGCAGTGGTTGAGAGTCCGCCTGCCGATGCAGGGAACGCGGGTTCGTGCCCTGGTCCGGGAAGATCCCACATGCCGCGGAGCGGCTGGGCCCGTGAGCCATGGCCGCTGAGCCTGCGCGTCCGGAGCCTGTGCTCCGCAACGGGAGAGGCCACAACAGTGAGAGGCCCGCGTACTGCAAAAAAAAAAAAAAAAAAAAAAAACCAGAAAAGTACTAGTTGGTTCAGCAGATCAATCTGAATCATCCAGTCTTGAGCCTTACTTTTGTGTTGCCCACACCTTGGCAGGGCTCAGGTGAGGGCACTCGTGACTCAGGCCCTTGGGAGGCCTTTGGGGTCGTCCTGGCCCAGCGCGGGGCTGCCCTCACTCCCCCACCGCCACCCCCCCAGGCGAAGGAGCGGCAGCGCCTGGAGAACCTGCGGCGGAAGGAGGAGGCCGAGCAGCTCCGCAGGCAGAAGGTGGAGGAGGACAAGCGGCGCCGGCTGGAGGAGGTGAAGCTGTAAGTGCCCGCCCCCCTCTCCGGCTCCCCCGGCCTTGCTGGGCCCCCGTGACCACCCTGTGCCCGCAGGAAGCGTGAGGAGCGCCTCCGTAAGGTGCTGCAGGCCCGGGAACGGGTGGAGCAGATGAAGGAGGAGAAGAAGAAGCAGATCGAGCAGAAGTTTGCTCAGATCGACGAGAAGACGGAGAAGGTGCAGGCCTCGGGCTGTGGGTAGCAGCTTCCGCGGGCTGTGCCCTGGCGGGACCCAGGCCCGTCACACTGGGTGGCCCGAGGGTTAGGACTGGACCCGTCGGGAAGTTGCGGGTTTGATGCCCTGTATCCCTCCCATGGCCGTCCGTGGGGTCTGTTCTGAGCCACGTGGAGGGTGGAAGGTCTGCCCGGGACCGAGCACAGCCCTGTGCTCCTGGCAGGTCTGAGTCCCGGGTACCCCCTCCCCCGGGCTGTGGGGAGCTAGCCGGGGCCCCAGACACATGGAGTATCTGCCCTGCTGCGTACTGGGCCCCACCCTGTACGGCTGAGTGGCGGGGGGCTGCTCCAATGGGCGTCTGTGGGTGGGCTCCGCAGGCCAAGGAGGAGCGGCTGGCCGAGGAGAAGGCCAAGAAGAAGGCGGCGGCCAAGAAGATGGGGGAGGTGGAGGCGCGCAGGAGGCAGGAGGACGAGGCGCGGAGGCTCAGGTGGCTGCAGCAGGTACGCACGCCGGGCTCACGCGGCAGGAGGCCGGCACTGCCTCCGCGCCCCTGGGCCGCTGGGCTCAGCCCCTGCGTCGGGTTGATCTTGGTGGGCCTTGCTGCCTTGAGCTCACAAGGAGGTTTCACGAAGGCCATGGAGGTGGGGACGGGGACGGGGACCCGCCCTGTGTTTTTTGTAGAGGCAGCAGTTTGAGGGTTAAGTGCGCGGACTCTGGAGCCAGACTTCCAATCTCAGTTCTGCCATCTATTAGCTGTGTGACCCTGGGTGGGTTATTTGACCTCTCTGTGCTTTGGTTCCTTCAGGTAGCAGTGATATCTACTCGATAGGGTTGTTGCGAGGATTAAACGTTCTGCCTCTAAGATGACGGGCCCACCTCTTCCTGGGAACTGTCGGTCTTCCGACTCTAGGGAACACAGATCTGGCATTAGGGGGTCATAAGACTAATGGCTAAGATTTATGGAGTATTTACATTGTGCCAGGCACTGTTCTAAGTGCGTCATGTGTATAAACTCAAAGTCTTAGGAGGCGTGGGCGTGACTGTTGTCCCCATTTTATCAATGAGGGTAAAACCGAGGCCGGAAGCCTTCTGTGACTCGCCTCATGTCACCCAGCTCACGAGTTTGGCTTCGTCCAGTCTGTACCCTTAACTACTAAATCTGCCGCTGCAGCAAAAGAAGTTGTCGCAAGACGCGCCTCAGGCCGGTTGCCGTGGTCCTTGTGGGTGGAGCCTCGTATGGGGTGTCCCTGAGCTCAGCCCCTGCTGTTATTTTTTTTAATTTATTTATTTATATTTATTTCTCTAAATTTTTGGCTGCGTTGGGTCTTCGTTGCTGCACGCGGGCTTTCTCTAGTTGCGGCGAGCGGGGGCTACTCTTCATTGCAGTGCACGGGCTTCTCATTGCGGTGGCTTCTCTTGTTGCGGAGCACGGGGTCTAGGTGCATGGGCTTCAGCAGTTGTGGCACACAGCCTCAGTAGTTGTGGCTGTGGGCTCAGTAGTTGTGGCTCGCAGGCTCAGTAGTTGTGCTGCACAGGCTTTAGTTGCTCCGCGCATGTGGGATCTTCCCGGACCAGGGCTCGAACCCGTGTCCCCTGCATTGGCAGATGGATTCTCAACCACTGCGCCACCAGGGAAGTCGGCCCCTGCTGTTCTTGATGCGAGAGGAGCTTCTGGGAAGGACAGGCCCTCCGGCCAGCTGCTCCTCCCCCCACCCCCCCTTCCTCCCTCCCAGACCCGCTCTTGCCTCTCCAGCCCGGGCTGGCCTGCGAACCCTGACCTTGCTCTCTGGTCACAGGAGGAGGAGGAGAGGCGCCACCAGGAGCTGCTGCAGAGGAGGAGGGAGGAAGAGCAGGAGCGGCTGCGGAAGGCGGCCGAGGCCAAGAGGCTGGCGGAGCAGCACGAGCTGGAGCGGCTGCAGGCCGAGAGGTGAGGCGTCGCGGAGGCCCGGCGCCCAGGTGACTCTGTGGCGCCTCGCTGTCACATCAGCCGTCCTCCTGTGCGCGTGTGGCTGACACACAGATGTAGCCGTCACCCAGAGGCAGCTCCCGCCTTCACTCGGGAGTTTGGAAAAGAAGGACAGGCTTTCTTCCTGGCTCCAGACGTGGTGTGTTGGCTGCTGAAGATTCAAGGAGTAATGGGCAGGGTCGCTCGGGATTGTGTCTCTGTTCTGCTTCCAACCGGATGAGCTGAGCCCTTTGGTTCATTCTTTTCTCAGCTGACATAAGGGGGCGGTGGGGCCGCAGGACGACCAGCATTTCTCAGCAGCCACTGAGGGCCTTTGGTGGCAGAGTCAGGCCACCACGTGCTGTGATTCATTGCAGGGCCTTCGGCACCCCTGGCTTGTGCCCACTGCGCGTGCTCCTCAGGGCTGGTGATGACTCGGGCTGCCCCCCCACCAACATTTCCAGACTGTCCCGCCTCCCCGCAACTGGGGACCGTGGCAGATGAGCCCTCGCAGAGGCAGTGGTCTCTGCGATAGGCGAGAATTCCACGTTTAGTTCCACAAGCGTTTATCCAAGGCCAGTCCCTGTGCCAGGTTGTGCTGAGTCCTGGGGATGCCGAGGAGGGTAAGCCTCCGTCACCACTGGCCAGGAGACATGTGGGATCCTACGCCTGTGTGCAGATGCAGACTCCCCCGTGTGCGTGTAGACTCGGGTGGGCCCAGGCCCAGGCCTGGCCTCTCTCCTGCTTCCACCCACTGGGAAACACCAGGCAGCACTTTTTTCCGTGTCTTTGTGGGTGGCTACAGGCCCAGTGGAGAAGGAGGTGGGTCACAACCGGAGGGCTGACTGCGTCAGGGCCATCGTGTTTTTTGGCACAAAGGGGTCCCTGGTCCTGTGGGCAGAATCAGAGACAGGAGTCTGGGAGGGGGACAGAGGGCGGCAGCTGATGTAGCTTTAGAATTGGATGTGTGTCGGGCAGCGCCAGGGGCTTCAGGGGGTGGCGACGGTCATAACGTTTGGCAGCTTGGGCGGGTACCGAGCCACACGCTTTCCACACCTTTCCTTGTTTAATCCTCACCTGAAGACACCTGCAGCATGGGTACCAGCTGCTCTACTTCCCGGAGGGGGACACAGGTCCAGAGAGGTTCCGTGACTTGTTCAGGGTCATGAGCGAGTAAGTGCAGGTGGCTCTGAGCCGTGAACGGCCCCTCCCTGCTTCGTGTCAGGCTTGGGGCCGGGTGTTGGCCTGTGGGTCAGGACGAGTGGCGGTAGCTCAGATGCCCTCATTTTGTTCTCGTGGCAGCTCTGGAGGAAAGGTGTTCTGTTCCCCATTGCACAGCAGGCAAGACTGAGGCACGGAGGTCTGAGTGGTGTGGAGGCGCGGGGCCCAGCTGGCGGGCCTCGGGGCTGAGTGCTCCTGGACCCTCAGCTGAGCGCTCCTAGCCCCTTGGGCGCCAGCACAGCTGCTGGCTCTTCGCTGGCGTGCCCGTCCTGCCATTCCCTCCTCTGCGGCGTGTGCCAGGGCCCTGGCTTCCCTGACAAGGGTGGAACGGGGCCGGGCCTCGGCTTCCTACCCTGACAGGCTCTTGCTCGGTCCTCAGGGAGCTGCAGGAGAGGGAGAAGGCCCTGCGGCTACAGAAGGAGCGGCTGCAGAGGGAGCTGGAGGAGAAGAAGAAAAAGGTAAAGGGGAGCCGGGCCTGTGGCTCCCACGGGGTCTGCCCTGAGCTTTGGGCTGGGAGGCCTGGTCCAGGGCCCTGGTGCAGGAGCCGCCCTGCCTGCCTCGCTGCGCGGCGTTGGTTGGGGGGAGGGGAGAATGCACACGCGGTCTGTGACATCCCGCCCTCCACCGGGGTCCCAGGAAGAACAGCAGCGCCTGGCTGAGCAGCGGCTGCAGGAGGAGCAGGAGAAGAAAGCCAGGGAGGCCGCGGCGGCCAGCAAAAGCCTGAACGTGACCGTGGACGTGCAGGTGAGGCCCGGGCATCAGGGTGGAGAGGGCCCCCTGGCTCTCATTATTCTCTTCCCGGTAGCCGGAGGCACAGGCTGTATGTATTAGGACCATAAGAAAGTGGAAGCATACAGTTGGCCCAGTTGTTTTTTTACTATATTTGAAATATATCTTCTTCCTTATTCTGAAAGTAGAATTTGTTGTAAAAAAAAAAAAAAAGAAACTAAACTTTATAAAAGAATATAAAGCAAAAGAAATGTACCCCCAGAGGGAAAGTCTAAGTCTGGTGTCTATCTTTCTATACTTTACGTATAAATACATTTTATACACACACTTTCTCTCACACACACATATGCATAGTTTTAAATGGGCACAGACTACCCATACTGTCGTAGTCTGTTCGTGCTGCTACAACAAATTACCCTAGACTGGGTGGCTTAAACGACAGACACGCTGGGAAGTCCAGGGGTCAAGGCGCTGGCAGATCCAGTGTCTGATGAGAGCCCTCCTCTGGTTCACAGACGGCCGTCTTCTCGCTGTGTCCTCACACGGCCAAAGGGGAGAGGGAGCTCTCTTTTCTAAGGGAACTAATCCCGTTCATGAGGGCTCTGCCCTCATGACCTGAGTACCTCCCGAAGGCCCCACCTCCAAATACCATCACATCGTGGGTTAGGATTTAACATGGGAACTGGGGGGGAATACATTTAGTCCACAACACATACCATTTAGCAGTTTGATTTTTTCTCATTTTTTTCCTGTCATTTAATGTATCCTAGACGTTTGTCTGTTTCACCGCTTGTAAATCTCTTACTTTTGACCGCTGTGTTCCAGTTAGTGGTACCAGAAGGTCTTTAACCAGTCCCTAATGACAAGCATTTAGGCTATTAATGCTGTTACAAACAAAATGTAATATAAGGTTTTCATTGCAACACCGTTTAAGATGTTGAAAACTTGGAAGTTAGCTGAACCACATGGTTAAATTACAAATCCTGGGGTTCCCAGTGAACTGCCCTGCTGCGGGTCACAGGACACACACTGACACACTAACCTAGAAGGATGTTTACAACATACTTTCACATGAAAAAGGAAGACATGGAGTCATGTATATGGTGTGATTTTTTTTTTTTTTAAATTAAAAAGCGACCCCTGAACCTTTCTCTTTTTTCCCGTGAAATGAGGGGAGGTGGCCAGAGCCCCATGCTCCTCAGTGGTGGGAGGCACCAGCCTGCAGGGCAGGCAGCTGAAGGCCTTGTTCATCTTTTCCAGTCTCCAGCTTGTACCTCGTATCAGATGACCCCACAGGGACACAGGGCGCCCCCCAAGATCAACCCGGATAACTACGGGATGGATCTGAACAGCGATGACTCCACCGATGACGAGGCCCATCCCCGGAAGCCCATCCCCAACTGGGCCAGAGGTGTGCAGGGCCCGGAGCTCCCCAGGGGAGCCGGGTCCCCACTTGTGACTTCGAGCCCTGGAGGGGGTGGCTCAGCGGCTGCGGGGGTCAGGAGCCCGTTGTACCCATGGGCTGGCAGCTTGAGTCGTTGGCCGACAAGTCTGCATCGGGCCTCGGGACGCGCCTGGGGAAGGGTGGGCACCCTGTGGCCAGCGGGCTCATCTGAGGACCAGACCTGGACGTTGGGCGGTTCCATTCTCAACAGATACATTAGATTTCGGCTGGCTGCTGGCAGGCGTGGTGCTGGGTGTTCCACCTCAGACTCTATCTGGCTGCCCCTTTGGAGTCCCACCCAGCAGGCCACAGGGACCCAAATATGCTGCCTGGGGGTGGGAATAGAGCTAAGAGTAGCGGGGTTTCAGCAGCGCACAGAGCTGGAGCAAGGGCTTCCAGCCAGCTGGGGGAGGAGTTGGAGACGGGGATGGGGGTACTTGAGGCCCAGCAGGATGGGACGCTGAGCTTACAGGCCTCTAAACAGGAGTGTGGGTAAGTGTGAAGGTGCCACCTCAGGCCTGGGTGCAAGGCCTGCGGGGAGTGAGCAGGGCCAGCGCATGCAGCGGCTGCCTTACAGAGTTGGCCGAGCTGGGGGCGGGGCGGGCTGCAGTCTCACTCCCCGGAGGAAGGGCCAGAACCCTGGAGGGGATCGGCGCTGTACGGAAGAGAGCTTGCTTTGTGAGTTTCACCTCATCTGAACCCCACAGTAACTGGAATCCGACTTCGTCTCCTTAACGTCCAGTCATTCCGGAGGTGGCAGCGGGCAGGGGTCAGCGTGGCCGGGGAGCCCTTGACCTTTACCAGCCTACTTAAACTCTCACTCCGTTTTCCCATCTGTGGAATGGGGGTGCTTAGAGCACCCAGCTGAGAAGGGCTATCGAGGATGAAGTGAGTTAGCGTAGGAAGGCCTGGTGCAGGGCAAGTGCTGGGCACACATTCTGCTTCCCAACCCCCCGGGGGTCCTCCTCAGCCTCGCTGGCCGGGCTCTGAGCCACCGGCAGTGTCAGCCTGCACCAGGCATCGTGGGGCTGTGGTGCTGATGAGATGAGTAGCCAACCAAGGCTGTCGAGGATGGCATCAGATGCTTTGGTTCTGCAGCTGGACTTGTCTTCAAATCCCGGCTCTGCCAGTCTCTAGCTGTGTGCCTCTGGGCAGATCTCACCCTTGTAAACCGGGGCGGGTAGAGGGCCTGCCTCCGAGGTGGCTGTGGGGATGAGGGGGTCATGCAGTGACCTCAGCCGCGCGCCTGGCTCACATGAGTCGCTGGAGAGCAGCTGTAGGAGCGCGCAGTGAGAGGTTATCCGTGTTTGGTTGGGGGGGGCGGCTGGAGGAGGGCCCTGAGAGGAGCTGATTTGACAGGAGGTGAAGGAATGCTGAGGTGGAGAGGGCGCCGAGGGCTCTTTGTGGGGGGCAGGGGGAGCCCCAGGGTAGTGACCCAGCCCTTGGTGTCCTCCTGCAGGCACCCAGCTTAGCCAGGCCATCATCCACCAGTACTACCACCCCCCGAACCTTCTGGATCTCTTCGGAACCATTCTGCCACTGGACTTGGAGGACATCTTCAAGAAGAGCAAGCCCCGCTACCATAAGCGCACCAGCTCCGCCGTGTGGAACTCGCCGCCCCTGCAGGGCACCAGGGTCCCTGGCAGCCTGGCCTACAGCCTGAAGAAGCACTGAGCCAGGCCCTCGGGCCTGCTGGGCAGCCTCAGCCTTCATCTGTGTCTGTATGTCTGTGTTTCTGTTGGTCTGGTGCCGTCCTGCCTCGTATCCTGTCGCTGAGGGTTCGGTCAAGTGTATATAGACGTCCTCTGTGGGCTACAGGGGGAAGGCGGCTCGGGCCTGTTGGGAGGCTAAGCTTGTTGGGTGTTCGGGGAAGACCCAGGGCCAGCCTTGCCTGGTCTGCTGACAGCACTCTGTAAATAGATTGTTAGAGTTCAACTGAATTTTAGCCTCTAGTGTTTGAGAGCTAGATTAATAAAGTCTGTTCCTTCATGCCTGCTGTGAGTATCATGAAGACTGCGCTCCTCTGCAGAAAGCCCCGGACCCTGGCCCCGTCTCGGGCCGCTGGATGGGCTGGAGGAATAGGACCTGCTTTTTCTCCTGGGATGTGCGCCAAGGCCACCTGGGTCCCACCCCCAGAGATGCCGACAGAGTGGGTGGACAACCCACAGGACAACCCTGAGAAACACTTCAGTTACTTTCATGTTGGGGCAGGTGACGCTACTTCCTGTTTTTCTGGGGAGCGCCCTGCCTGTAGAGGGGGGCTCATTCAGTGGGTAAGACCTGGAGTTGAGGTCAGGGGAACTGGGCTCTTGACACAGCTCTGCCGCTTAAGAGAGGCCCTCAGCCCCTCCACGCCTCAGGCTCCACCCACCCTTGCTGCACGGATGGTGAAAGGACTTGAGAACGTGGACGTGCTGCTGAAGCAGGAGATCTGGGTTAGGAAGGGGCCGTCTCTTGAAACTACCTCGGGACCAGTACGTGCAAGTAGTTGAGATGTTTCTCCAACAAATCCAGGCAGCTGCTAATTCAATGCTTAGTGTCCATGGAAGCTGGCCCTGCCCCATCGCTGCCAACCATGTTCTAAACGTGCCACAGCTTCATCATCTCCTACTCCAGCCCCTGGAATGGGGGTTGGTGAATTTCGGCCTATGGGCCAAATCAAGTTGCAGTCCATTTTTGTAAAGTTTCATTGGAACCCACCCAGTAGATACGAATGCCTGTTGTCTCCGGCTACTCTGCTGAGGGCAGAATTAAGTAGTTACAACAGAGGACTTATGGTTCGCAAAGCTGAGAATATTTACTATGAACCTTTACAGAAGATGTTTGCTGACCCTGCTTTAGGACAAAATCAAGGCTGAATATAAGAGAGCTTTTTAAAATGAGTAAAGAGTGAATGCACACAACAGAATGAAATCTAGAAGATTCCACCACGCAAAGAAAAACATTTTACAGTTCATTCAAATACGGTGCGAATTTAAATTTGTTCCGTATGTTCTCTGATGAGAAACTGTTGTGTTGAGTCAACTGGTGAATGTGTCTTTGCCTGAAACCACAATGTCAAAATATTACCTTTTATAAAAGCATATTTACATAGTGTGTTTGAGAAAAAAATTGTTATTCAGCAAAAAGGTAGTTACAGGTTGCACTGCATCTTCACTAGTACTTGATATTGTCAGTGCTTCTTATTTTAGCCATTCTAATAGACGCGTAGTGAATTCTCATTGTGGTTTTAATTTGCATTTCCATAATAGCTGGTGATGGTGAACATCTGCTCACGTGCTTACTTGCCATCTGTGTATCTTCTTTGGCAAAGTGTTCAACTCATTTGTTCTTTTTGTTTTTTGGTTCCTTTTTTACTGGGCCACGATTTCTTTCTTCATGTGCCTTGTGGGTTTTTTTTTTTTTTGCCATGCCACATGGCATGTGAGATTTTAGTTCCTCAACCAGGGGACCAGGTATCAAACTCATGCCCCCCCTGCAGTGGAAGCACAGAGTCTTAACCACTGGGCCACCAGGGAAGTCCCTCATTTGTTCATTTTTAAATTGAGTTGTTAGTTTTCTTACTGTTGTGTTTAGAATCTCTACATATTATGGGTACAAATGTGATGTCAGATACGTGCTTTGCAGTATTTTCTCCTAGTCTGCAACTTGTCTTTTCACTCACTTAACAGTATTTTTCATAGAGCACAAATTTTAATTTTGATGAAATCCAGTTTATCAGCTTTTTTTCCTTTTTATGGATGGTGCTTTTTTGGCTTCATGTCTAAGAAATCTTTGTCTAGCCCCAGTTCTCAAAAGATTTTCTCCTATATTTTCTTCTAAATAGTTTGTAGATTTATATATTACATTTAGGCTTATGATCTGTTTTGAGTTAATTTTTTTTTAATGTGAGGTTTATGTTTTTTGTTTTGGGGAGCATATAGATGGATGTCCAGTTGTTCTAGAACCATTTGTTTAAAAGACTATTCTTTTTCACTGGATTTCTTTTGTATCTTTGTCCAATCAGCCATATTTGTATGGGTCTATTTCCAGACTTTGTATTCTCTTTTGTTGATCTATGGGTCTGTCCTTTTACCAGTACCACATGGTCAAGATTACTGTAGCTTTTATAAGTCTTAAAAATCTGGTAGTGTGATTTCTCCATCTTTATTCTTTGCAAAATTATTTTGGCTTTTCTATCAATTTTGCCTTTCTGTATAAATTTTAGAATCAGCTTATCTATACAAAAACACTGCTGGGATTTTGATTGAAATTACATTAAATCTATATATTATAAGTTTGGGGAGAATTCACATGTTTATGCTAGTGAGTCTACTAATCCATGAACATGATATATCTCTTCATTTATTTACATCTTTGGTTTCTTTTATCAGCATTTTGCAGTTTCAGCATGCAGATCCTGTATAAGATTTGTTAGATTTAAAGCTAAGTATTTATTTTCTTGGAGCTGTTATAAATGGTATTGTCCTTCTAATTTTGGTTTCTACTTGTTCATTGCTAGTGTATAGAAATGCAGTTTCTATACTTTGATGTATTGACCTTGTATCTTGTGATGCAACTAAAGCAGTACTTAGAGGGAAATTTATAGCACTAAAATGCCTATGTTAGAAAAACAGTGTCAAATCAATGATGCTAGCTTCCACTTTAATAAACTAGAAAAAGAAAAGCAAACAAAAATGTAAGCAGAATAAGGGAAATAACAAAGGTAGAGCAGAAGTCAGTGACATTGGAAAGAGAAAAATGATAGAGAAAATTTTATTAAACCCAAAGCTGGTTCTTTAAGAAGCTCAAAAAAAAAAAATGTAAACCTCTGTTGAGGCTGATAAGGAGAAAAAGAGTAAACAAATGACCTATGTCAGGAATGAGAGGAAACACCACCACAGATTCTACAGATACTAAAACTAAAAGAGAATATTATGAACAACTTATGGTAATTTGACAATTTAAATGACATGGACACAAATTCCTTGGAAGATAAAAATTATCTCAGTTCACTCAAGAAAAAATATAAAATTTAAACAGCCCTATGTATGACAGAAGTTTAATTTGTAGTTTAAAATCTCACAAAAAGGGTCTTCCCTGGTGGTACAGTGGTTAAGAATCCACCTGCCAACTCAGGGGACATGGGTTCGATCCCCAGTCCGGGAAGATCCCACATGCCACGGAGCAACTAAGCCTGTGCGCCACAACTACTGAGCCCATGTGCCACAACTACTGAGCCCGCACACCACAACTACTGAAGCCCGTGCGCCTAGAGCCTGTGCTCTGCAACAAGAGACGCCACCACAATGAGGAGCCCTCGCACCGCAACGAAGAGTAGACCCCACTCGCCACAACTAGAGAAAGCCCGCACACAGCAACAAAGACCCAATGCAGACAAAAATAAATAAATTTTAAAAATAAATAAAATTTCACAAAGAACCCTCTAGGCTTAGATCATTTTAGAGGTAAATGTTCAAGGAAGAAATAACACCAATTCTACACAACCTCTCCCAAGAAATCAGAGGAAAAAATATTTTCCTGCTCCATCTATGTGGCCAACATTGCTCTGATCCCCAAACGAGACAAAAGACGTTGCAAAAAAGGAAAGCTAGAAGATTACCTGCCACGAACATCAAGGTTCTTTTGAGTTTTAGCAAATGAAATCCAACAAATGACTCATATAAAGAGCATAATATATCTTAACCAAATAGGGTTTATCCCAGCATTGCAAAGTAGGTTTAACATTTGAAAGTCAATGTAATTCACCATATTAATACAGGGGGAAAATCATGTGATTAAATTGATAGATACAGAAAGTGAGCTGGACAGTTTAACACTGATTCATGATAAAAGCTTTAAGCAAGTAAGAATTTTAAGGGAATTTCCCCAGTTTGAAAAAGCCCTACCAAAAAATCTTCAGCAAGCATGGTGAATGTCTGGATGCATTCCTCCTACTAACAGGTCCAATGCAAGGATGCCCACTGTCATTACTTCTGAACATTTTACTGGAGGTTCTAGCCAGTGCAAGAGGGCAGTAAAGAAAAAAGGTACGAGAAAGAAAGGATTAAAATTATATTCAGAGATGACTCGTAGAAAATCTCACAGTGTCTACAAAAGGATTAATAAGTGAGTTTAGCATGGATGCAGGGTACAAGATTAATATATGAAAACCGATTGTATTTCTATACACCTGCCTTGCATAATCAGAAGTTGAAATTAAAAAACAATGCAATGGATAATGTCCAAAATTATTAACATCTTAGTAAATTTGACAAAAGATGTGAAAGACCTGTATAGTAAAAAAAAAAAAAAAAAATTGCTGAGAGAAACTAATGAAGACCTAAAAGGGATATGTATAATACAATGTTCATGAATTGGAAACTCAATGTTCTTAAGATGTGAATAAGAACAAATTTGACGGGGCTACACTGCATAATAACTTCGAGACTATTACAAAGCTGCAGTAATCAGGATAGTATTGTATTAGTGTAAAGATAGACACACAGATCCATGGAATAGATCCGTGGAACTGTATAGAGTCCAGAAATAGAACGACACATGCATAGTCACTTGGTTTTTGACAAAGGTGGAAAGGCACTTCAGTGTGGGAAGGATAATGTTTTTCAAAAAATTGTCTTGGAACAATTGGATATATTTAAAAATCTCCCACCCTTCTTATACCATCTATCAGGTTAATTCATGATGGATCATAGGCCTAAATGTAAAAACTAAAAATATAAAACTAGAAAAAAAATGGGACAAAATCTTATTATCTTTGTATTTGGCACAGATTTCTTACACGACACAAAAATTATGAACTATAAAAAAAGTCAAAATTTCAAACTTTTTGCCTTTTAAAAGTCACTGCTGCTAACCATTCCCCTGCCCCCATGCATGAGGTGGTGCAAATAGCCTATCCTACCATATTCCCAGGAAGAGAGCTGGGAAAGGTCTTCAACACCTAGTCAGAGTAAAGATGAACAGAACAGGTTTATCTAGGCTCTCTCTTGCTTCCGTAGGACCCATCCATGCGTGCCAATCCCACCCCTCGTTGTAGCCCTCCATCTCACCTCCCTGACAGTCTTCCTCTGGCCGGGCCCCATGTGGTTCCCTGCCCTGTGAGACTTTCCCATCTCCCTCAGGTAGACTAAGGCACAGCTGCTTTCTGGCTCCATCCAGGATGGTGATGCCACGGGTGCCCCTGCAGCTCAGTCCGCCGAGCAGCAGTGAACGCTGGGTAAGCTCTGCTTGGGGAAGAGCCACAGCAGCCTCTGCTCCCTCTGGGCTCCCCCCAGAAGCTTCGGGAAAGAAGGAAGAGCAGGCATCGGAAGGGAAACTGGCCATAGCCTGTGTTCCAAAGGTTTGCAAACTTGATCTCAGGTTACTGTCCTGTCTGTCCTTTTGGAGCTCCGTTCTGAGGTTCTCGTGGATACGTATAGAGCAGGCAGCAGCAGCCAGAGCTAGAGAAGCTGAGTTACTTGAGGCCTGAGGCACCTGCTTTGTATCCTTACTGAGGAATGCAACCTTGGTTGTCCCCAACCAGCAAAGCAGAAAATAAGTTCCATGGCCCACCCCAACCAAAGCTCCGCTCCTGCCAATAACTGAACTTTCTCGACCAAAGCCATCTGTCCTGCGTGCCGCAAGGAGGAAGTGAACTCATTTTCTTACAATGCGGAGCTTTGGAAACCGTCACGCCTTCGTTTGGTACTGGCCTTGACTGCAATTTATTAAGCCTAGAAAAGGGGACATGAAGGTCCAACACTTTCATTCAGGTTTAGTTGCCGAAATCCACGAGCCTTTAATCTTATTTGCCCACAGATACACACACACAAACACACAACTGCCTACATTACTTTCCTCTTTAAACATTCCCCTTCCTCTGCTATTAAGATCTAGGAAAGCTGATCCTATCAGATTAATGTCAAGATAACGAGTCTAGGGTTACACGTCAGGGGAGAGGAGATAATAACCCGTGAGAGCTGTGACGTTTCTTTGGGTCTCTGTTGTTCCTGCCAGCCCTGCCTCTGGCCTGGAGGGATCGGTGAGGGATGGGAATCCATCCCACAGAATCAGAGCAGGAGAATTTGAGGGGTATATTTGTGTCTTTGAATTGTGATTTGAGAATAACAGAGGTAGGGGCCCCTGGGATTCTGTAACAAAACAAGTACAGGGGCTTCCCTGGTGGCGCAGTGGTTGAGAGTCCGCCTGCCGATGCAGGGGATGCGGGTTCGTGCCCCAGTCTGGGAAGATCCCACATGCCGCGGAGCGGCTGGGCCCGTGAGCCATGGCCGCTGAGCCTGCGCATCCGGAGCCTGTGCTCCGCAACGGGAGAGGCCACAGCAGTGAGAGGCCCGCGTACCGCCAAAAAAACCCAAAAAAACAAGTACAGGATCACCTCCTGTAAGGGATTGCTTGTACTCAGAAACCTCATGGGGGTGCTGGGAGCAGCAGGAAGGGCTTGGGAGGGTGCAGTCAGCACTGCAGGAATGGCAGGGAAACACGCCAGCCTAGAAGATTCCTGCCCCAGGTATCTTGGTCATGATGTTATTTGAATGTTTGTGATCCCACTGGACTAAATTGAGAGCAGACACAATGGCAGACAGAGAGAGACAGAGATTTGAGACGATGCAGGAAAAATATAAGCTCAGGGCAGAGACGGTAGTTCTGTGTGGTCAGCGTTTCATCAGAGATCCCTTCAGGTCTGAAAAGGACCTGACAGTAGCCACTTGAGAAGCCCTGGTTTGATCTAGGTGACCATCACGCTTCCTGGATGGACACCTTTTGTGGCCCCCAAACCTGTCCCTCTTACCCCGGTGCCCCTTACCCCTGGCTGCCATGCCACCCTCTTCCACCCCCAGCACCCAGCCCCTGCTGGGTCTGCCTCTGCAGCGTCCACCTCTGCAGGAGACCCCAGCAGGGAGGACCCTCACCATGAAGGCAGTTGCAGTGATTTTATTGAGAGGGGCCAAGCCGAGGTGGCAGCGCCAGGAGCGGGGAGGGTCCAGATGCAGCTGGTTACACTCCTGGGAGCAGGAACCTGTCCCCTCTCTGGCCCAGCCCAGCGGGCTGCAATGGGAAGAGCACTGTCTCTTGCACTGCCGTCCTCAGGACCACGGGCCGCTGGCCCTTTGGCAGTTGTGTCTTGTGTTTTGCTGAAACAGATCAAGAAGACTGACTCAGGCAGATACCACAACATGGCAGTAAACTCTTACTGTGTCAGGGTCAAGGGTGTGGGCTTTGTATCCAGCCCCAGATAACTGCTCCCCGGGGAACTAGTTGGAAACAGGGATAATAACTGTCAATTACAGATCACCTACTGTGTGCGAGGCACCGTGCAAGGTCTCTGCCTTTGCTGTGCTTCTCGATCACACCGGCTCTCTGTGCCAGGGGAGGGGGTGGTGGTGGTGTTATTTTCATCTTCGTTTTAAGTTTATGGAAAGTGAGACTCAAAGTCATTACCCAAGGTCATGTAGAGTGTGCAGTTAGGTTGGAATCTGACTCAGAAGGTGTTGCTCTAGGTCAGCTCTGCTGCACCGCTGTCCAGACATGAGGAAGGAAGGTAAGGGGAGGCCCCCCCATGGCCTCTAGTTGGCACCCAGACTTCCTGACGCCCGCTGGCAGCAGGGCATGGTATCTGGTATCACCCACAGGGCTGGCAGATGACATAGCCTGGAAGTGCGGGGACATGAAGACTTCCTGGGGGGTGGATTTTTTTTACTTTTCATTTTACATTGGAGTATAGCTGATTAACAATGTTGTGATAGTTTCAGCTGCACAGCAAAGGGTGTCAGCCATACATATGCATGTATCCATTCTCCCCCCAAACTCCCCTCCCATCCAGGCTGCCGCATAACATTGAGTAGAGTTCCCTGTGCTATACAGGAAGTCCTTGTTGGTTGTCCTTTTTCAATATAGCAGTGCGTACATGTGCACCCACTGGAGTATAGTTGTTTTACAATATTGTGTTAGTTTATACTGTACAGCAGAGTGAATCAGCCATATGTATATATATATCCCCTCTTTTTTGTATTTCCTTCCCATTTACGTCACCACAGAGCACTGAGTAGAGTTCCCTGTGCTATACAGTAGGTTCTTATTAGTTATCTATTTTATACATAGTATCAATAGTGTATAGATGTCAATCCCAATCTCCCAGTTCATCCCACCCACCTCCCTTTCCCCCTTGGTATCCATACATTTGTTCTCTGTGTCTCTATTTCTGCTTTGTAAATAAGATTGTCTATACCAATTTTTTCAGATTCCACACATATGCGTTAATATACAATACTTGTTTTTCTCTTTCTGGCTTACTTCACTCTGTATGACGGTCTCTAGGTCCATCCATGTCTCTACAAATGACCCAATTTCGTTCCTTTTTATGGCTGAGTAATATTCCATTGTATATATGTACCACATCTTCTTTATCCGTTCCTCTGTTGATGGACATTTAGGTTGCTTCCATGTCCTGGCTATTGTAAATAGTGCTGTGGGGCTTCCCTGGTGGGGCAGTGGTTAAGAATCCACCTGCCAATGCAGGGGACACGTGTTCGAGCCCTGGTCCGGGAAGATCCCACGTGCCTCGTGGGATTGAGCCCACACGCCACAATTACTGAAGCCCCCGCGCCTAGAGCCCATGCTCCGCAACAAGAGAAGCCACCGCAATGAGAAGTCTGCACACCGCAAGGGAGAGTAGCCCCCGCTCGCCGCAACTAGAGAAAGCCCGCAGGCAGCAATGAAGACCCAACACAGCCAAAAATAAACAAATTAATTTATTAAAAAAATAGTTTTTCAAACAGTGGCAATGTGGCAAAAAGCCATTATAGCAAAAAACCTTTATAGTAAGAAATCATTAACGAGACAGTGTTTTGTGAGGCAAGTCTATTTCCCTAGGACCAGATCCCTGTACTGAGGCAGCTGAGGCTTTTGTGTGGGTTCCAAGCCTTCTAGACGGAAGTCACAGATATTTTCCCGATGGCCACTGGGCCCTGGGCCTGTGACATCCGGAAGCTGGTGGTCACTCCTCCCTCCCGTGTGGGAGTCTGGCTGGGAGAAAGGGGGCTGTGCTGGGGGAGCGTGGCCAGGTGCGGAAGCCTGATGCAGAGCCTCAGAGCAGAGCTCATCCACGCAGACGTGTGTCCGCTGCGTGTGGAGATGCCAGTGGTCAGGGGGCCCGTCCTGCCTCAGCCTGGCCGTCAACCTGCAGGATGACATTGCCCTCTTTGACCCCGGGTTCTTCATCTGCTATGTTGCTGTGAGCACACCGTCCTGCCAACCTTATGGGAGCACCGTGCCAGGTGCTGTGTGCTAGAGGTTCCCAAACTCTGCTGCCCAGTGGCACCCCGGGCATTCTGATGTCATCAGCATGGGAAACCGCTGGAGCACAGGAGCTTTGAGAGTTCCCGAGGGGATTCTGGTTAGGGCTTGCTTGCCTGCTTGCTTCCCAAGGGGGGCAAGCTTGTTCCTTCTATGGGGGGAGGGTAGGGGTGTGTCCAGGGGTCGGGCCGGAGGGGTGGCTTAGGTGGCCTGCCCACCCCTTTGGTGGCGTTGTGTGCAGGGGACATGAGCAGTACCCTGCTTTTCTCCCGACCCCCTCCTTTTGCTCCCGGTTCTTCAGAAGTGGCATTTGGGTTTTTGGTCTTTTTGTATCTTGTTGTCCATACTTTGCCCCAACTGCATGCAGTTATTTTTAGTCCCTTATAGTTTCTTTGTATTTTGTTGCTCCAGGAGACGTTTATCCAGGTGCAAACGCTGCAGCAAAGTGTCCCAGGTCCCAGGCTGTCTCCATCTGAGGAGCCCGGGCTTGGGCTTGCTGGGACTGGAGCATCTCCGGGTTCTCAGAAGAGCTGCCATGTGTCATGGACCAGTGTCCCCTTTTGGCTCCTCAGCGTCTGGACCCTTCCTATTTGATGGGAATCTGAAGGCAGGTGGGAGACAGGACCCCACCTCACACTGTAGAGGCTGAGAGGGGACAGAGTCGCATTTCCAGCTCTCCGGCACAGAGAGCTTGGACGTGCAGCAGGCGGCCCGGGTTGACCAAAGGCGTGTTCGTATCCAGGACTTTCAGTTTTGAGGGAATGATTAATCACGATTAATCACGGCAGCCGCGGTGACCATGGGAACCCCGTGCCCACAGACTCCGCTGGTGTGGCCGCCAGCCTCTGATGGTGCCAGCCCCAGGGGCACATCCTAAGAAGATGGTTCCCGTGGCTGGATCCCAGTTCTGCCCGGCCTCGCTCGTCCCGGCATGTTAAACCTAGTCCTCCCTCCCCTTCACGAGTTCCCTTTTTCTTTCTTTTTAAACAGCTTATTTGGGGGAAGATACAAATCACACGCTCCACAATTCACCCATCAAAATTGTGCAATTCGGCCGCTTTCAGTACATTTATTACAATGTTGTGCAACCGTCGCCACTCTCCAGTTTCAAAACATTTTCATCACCCCCAGAAGAAACCGCATCCCATTAAGCAGCGTCTCTCCACGCCCCTCTGCCCTCAAGCCCCGGCAACCACTGCTTTGCCTTCTGTCTCTATGCATTCGCCTGCTCTGGACATCAGTGCAGTCACACAGTATGTGGCCTCTCGTGCCCAGCTTCTCTCACCTATGTAATGTTTTCAAGATTCATCCACGTGATAGCCTGTATCAATATTCCACTGTATGGACATACCATATTGTTAATCTTATTCATCAGCTGGTGGACAATTGGGTTGTTTCCAATTTGGGGCTATTATGAGTAACGCTGCTATGGACATTCCTGTACAGGTTTTTGTTTCCACTTTGGGGCTGTGATGAGTAACGTTGCTATGGATATTCCTGTACAGGTTTTGGTGTAGAAGAGTGGTAGAAGGTAGAAGTGTGATTTCCAGAGGTTGGATGGTGAGGAAAATGGGAGTTATTTAGCAGCTATAGAGTTTCTTTTTTGCAAGATGAAGACAGTCTGGAGATTGGTTGCACTGACTGCGGAGTGAATATGGTGTTAGGCGTATTTAAAATGGTAAATTAGATGTTATATGTATTTACTAAAATTTACTGAATAATCCTTACAATTAAGGATGATGGGGTTTTTTCCTTTAAAAACGTAGCTCAGACAAATCATTCTTAGTGCACAGCCTCAAGATTTTGTGGGCCCCAAAGTCAAAGGTAAAAGGCAGCAGGCTACTTTCTATATTTCTGACGGTAAGGCCATACAGGAACTCAAAAATGTCATGGAGCTGAAATTTTCACCATTCTGTGTGGAAAAATGATAATACATGCAGCAGAGTTATGGATAAGTTATTTCAAGGAACAAGAAATGTGCAGAAAAAAACTTACTCAAGGGATCCCTGGTGGAGAAAAGATCTGGAAATACCAGAACTTCTTTGACGTTAATAAATGTCTCCTGAATGATCAAATAAATGATGCGATCATTCTGATTTTACTGCCAGCACTAATTCTCTTGGATGACAGATGTGTGTGGACAGATTCAGGAAAACAATAAGAAATGTTTATTCTGCAAGATTTTACTTTACAAGAAAGAGTTGAAAATCTAAGTGATGTTTATTTTTGTTTTCCAGGAAATTATATATAATAGTATTTTCTGTGAACCGTTTTAACTTTCCGTAAGATCTTTGACTCAGAAGACATCGACTGGCGATGAGTGTAAACCACATGCTGTCTTTCCTTGTGTGTGTGTGTGTGTGTGTGTGTGTGTTTCTTTCTTGTCTTTTGATCTACACACTGCAAGACAATTGTTGAAACCTCAAATACATTTTCATTTCAATAAAGTATCTGCAAACCTGAAGTTCTTTTTTGTTGTCTGATTAAAATAGAGGCTTCAAAGAGCTTCATATCTCTCTCTCTCACACACACACACACACACACAATTATTCATTAAAGAACTCATGGGTGAGATAGCTAGTGGGAAGCAGCCGCATAGCACAGGGAGATCAGCTCGGTGCTTTGTGACCACCTAGAGGGGTGGGATAGGGAGGGTGGGAGGGAGGGAGACGCAAGAGGGAGGGGATAAATGTATACGTATAGCTGATTCACTTTGTGATACAGCAGAAACTAACACACCATTGTAAAGCAATTATACTCCAGTAAAGATGTTAACAAAAAAAAAAATTAATCCCTTGTCTGGAAACTGGTTTTCCTCCCCTCCCCACCCACCCCCTTCTCCCCAGGAACCAGAGGGCAGGTTCTGGCGGTTGAGTCCCGCCCCAATTCCCTGATCCGCCACAGTCTTCATCTTCATTCTGACCCCTGCTGGCCACTCCCGGGCACTTTTCTCAGCTCTCTCTGTCTCTGCCCCAAGTGTGCAGGGCTGGGAACAGAGCCAGTGAGACAGGTGACTCAGGCAAAAGCCAGGGTGAATCCTGTCTTGATTTTTAAATTTGATATATGGCACTGATCTTGACTTTTAAAAATAGTTCACAAAAATATTATTTATCCCACTTCCTGAGATATTTGGTGCCCCCTTCAATTGTGTGAATCTCCCTAGTCGTGTCCCTCGAGTGGCAACATGGTCCATCGCTCATTCACACAATGACCTACGAACTCAGGAAGGTCACGGGAAAAGTGTGCACTACATCGGAATAAAGCAAAGCAAGAGATTTTTAAAAAATATTTATTTATTCATTTAGGCTGTGCTGGGTCTTTGTTGCGGCATGTGGACTTCTTAGTTGCGGCATGTGGGCTTCTTAGTTGCCACATGCACACGGGATCTAGTTCCCTGACCAGGGCTCGAATCTGGGCCCCCAGATTCGACTCTGCATTGGGGGCACAGAGTCTTACCCACTGGACCACCAGGGAAGTCCCAAAGCAAGAGATTTTTAAATCAAACCTTATCTCCCCTTACTTTTACCAGTCCCCACAATCTTGTAACCAGGGATAAGTTATTGCCACTTCTGCTCACACCTCCGAGGGTCCCTCTTCCTTCCTGGGCATCCCCTCCACCAGGTAGACCTCTGGCCCTTTCTCGGGACAATTCAGCTCCCACCAGGTTCAACTCCTCTGTCAGGTATAACACGGACAGGAATGAAACACAAGAGAAGGTCCTGCGTTGCGGCGCCAGAAGGCCAAATGGGACTGTAGTCAGTGAAAGTCCCATCTCCCAGTCAGACCAGTCACTGGCTTGGAAGGGAGGAGGTCTCAGGATTCCGAGCAATGGCAGCTCCCAGGAGGTACCCTCCTAGGACTGCAGAACCTGATGTCAGCCTCTAGACAGGGCAGGCCCAGAAAGCCCCTTCCTAGCCCCAGTCTCAGCACCTGGACAGCTTGGGCCTCCATCTGCCTCAGAACATCACAGAGCTGCCCCAGTGGAGTGAGGGTACCCATTCTCCATGGTCACGTGTTTGCCCGGCACACCACCTGGCCAATGATATAGCCGAAGAGTGTCTGTTCAAGGGACTTGTGCCTGGAAATCCATGCGGAGTTCAGGAGAATGAGAGTGGACCGTGCCAACAGCGCCAGCAACTACCAGATGTCCAGAGGATGGGAGTGTAGCAGGAACACTGGAGACAGGAGCAAAGGATGTCCACGCCAACACGTCATTCGACTAACCTTGACAAAGGCAAAATAAGTGAAATCGTACAAAGTATGTTCTCTGACCATCGTGGAATCAAACTGAAAATCAAGAAGAGAATGATCATAGGAAAATCTCCAATCACTCGGTAAAAAAACACCACGCTCCTAGAAAATAGAAATCAATGAATCGTCAAATACATACCCAATGTATTTATTTTAGGTGTCTTTCTCCAGCACTGGGCTGTCGCTCTGTGGAGCGGAAAAGGCTTCAACCTGGGGTCCTCATTACCTAATATGTAGCTTCAGCACTCAGGGCATAGGGAACGGAGAGCAGACGGTAGGTACGTGAGGGCTACACGCCCTGCGGAAAATGCACTGGTAACAAACTCGGGTGGAAAGAAACAGGAATCACAGACCAGGGAGGAGGCTAGAATCCTCAGTGTCGTGTTAGAAGTTTTTGGCGAAATGCGGATGGAGAAAAAGACCTCATGGAAATATTGCTCGTAGTTTTCCTTCTAAGTACACTCTGTAGGACTCTTATTACCTGGAGCTGGAGACAGGATAGTAACATCTGTCCAGGCAGAAATGCATCGTTCTAGCTGTACTTCTAACACGTGTCTTAGACTAAAGCAAATATTGCGTCTCCTGGAAGTAAACACTCGAGTTAAAACACTTCTCACAAAATACATGAACAGAATGGAAAATAATCTTAAAAAACAATATGTATATATCACTGAATCACTTTGCTGTACACCTGAAACTAACACAATATTGTAAATCAACTATATTTCAGTTAAAAAAAAAAAAGAACAGGATGGCAACTGCCTGGGGATGGTAGTAAAATAAACGTGTTTCGTCAGTTTCTGACTAAAAGGGTTCAGTGAGGGCTAAGATAGATGAGTGAAAAAGACTGATGTCTGAATAAAGCCTAGTTTCCGTGAACTTTCAGAAAATCAAAGTTGAAAAGAAAAATCTAAACTTTTCCCACAAAATAACTAGAATTCACAACAGACTTTTCATCAGCAACATTAAAAGAGAATGCAGACAGAAAGTAGATTACTTATTGCCTGAGACTGAGGGAGTTATTGGGAATGGGGAATGTCTGCTGTCTGGGGGGTTCTTCTGGGGGGTGATGAAAAATGTTCTACAGTGGATTGTGGGGATGACTGCACAACCCTGAATATATTGAAAACCACTGAAGTGTACCCTTTAAATGCATGCATTCTATGATATGTGAGTTATATCTCAATAAAGCTGTTGAAAAAATGTGTTTTGTTTATAGATCTTGCTGAGGGTGACAGGATTAGAAATGAAATATTGGGACCTCCCTGGCGGCCCAGTGGTTAAGACTTCACGCTTCCAATGCAGGGGGCACAGGTTCCATCCCTGGTCGGGGAACTAAGATCCCACATGCTGTGCAACAGGGCCAAAAACTAAAATACATAAAAATAAATTTTAAAAAATTATTTTAAAAAAAAGAATTTAAGGAAAAGAAATGAAATATAGGTTTGCCTACCAAGATCAACAATTTACAAAATAGTTTATGCTCTAGACAGTAAGGATATTAAAAACAGATATCAGCCCGGCCGTCGTTCGCTCACTTCTCGCTCCGTGCTCCTGGTGGCCCTGAGGGAGTGCGGGCCGGGGTCGGCCCCCAAGAGTAGGAGGTGCAGGGAGAATAGGTAAGGGACCCGGAGGGGGGGGTCCCCAGAGATGGCGTGGGCGAGCGGACACGGCCTGTGGACCCCTCCCCAGGGGTCCCGGGGCAGAGACGGCAGCCCCCATGCGCCCCCGCGCGGCATGGCGTTTGGCCACAGAAAACGGCCTGCGAGTTGAAGTGTGGCGGTGGCGCACGGGCAGCAAGAATCGGGAGAAGCAGGAGGCAGCGAGGACAGGCCCAGGAGCAATGGCGTCCAGAGAGGAACAGGCAGTAACACTCTCAACATGGAACATGCCAACCAGGAGAATGAAAACAAGGATGAAAAGGGGCGAGATGCTGATAAAGGAGAGCCCGTGGCCCTTTGGAGGCTGGTGAATAGTGTGTACCTAGAGGAAATCGTAGGCGGTTCTGCATTAGGCAGCCCATCCTGCAGTGTAGATGGGACATGACTCAGAGTCTTAGAGAGCCACAGCTAAGGATGAGAGAAGAGAATATGGAAAGGATTGGGGAGGAGGTGAGGCAGCTGAGGGAAAAGCAGTGAGTCATAGTCTGCGGGCAGTTAGCCCTGACCCCCCTCACCAGGACCATCATGATTTTTGCCTTATGCCTTGAATCCTGATGTCTTCCCTGAAGTTAGTAGGGAGACACATATTTTCCTAAACTTAAATGTTTGTGACGTACCTTTGTCGTAAACCTTTTGGTGTTACTTGTTTCTTGTGGGTCTCCTATTGCCAACTTCTAATTGAATGTTGTGTTTCTGACCCAATCTGTAAGTTTCTATCAGCAGGAGAGTTTTACCTGTTGCATGGAGAGATGTTCGTTATATATTGTGAAGTCAATAAAGCAGTTTAAAAAAGCAAAACAAACAGATACTAGAGAACTATTTACCAAGCCATTTTCCTCTGCCGCCAGGACACACAGCTGGCTTTGTTTCCCTGGGGTGTGGCCATGTCCCTGAGTTCAGGTCAATGGAATGGGGGAGTCATGGGAAACATCACCTCCAGACCTGTCTCAGAAAGCCCCTTCCCTATTCCCTCATCTGCCACCTAACGCCAAGATCCAGTAGAGTCCTGAGGCCCTAAGAGATGCTTGAGGCCTTCATCAGGACAGCCTGGGTGCCTGACTGACCGCATGGAGTCAGGGGAGTATCGAGGACAGGGCTCTGGGAGTGGTCTGTTCCAGGGCAATGGAAGGTAGAACGAGTATTAAAACTTATACTGATATCTCTTCAGGGAGGTGAACTTTATCACTGATGTTATTTAGAAAAGTAGGTTCCGGGGAAGCTTCACTTTCACTCATCACTTTCAAATGCTGCACAGGCACTGCATCTCTTTACGCCCACACCCAGTGCAAATACTCCCACCGCCCACTGTCAGCATCCACTGTGTTCTGAGGAGCACCCCCAGCTCCAGTCCCCCAACTTGGACTCATATGTAACAGTAATAACCATTTTTAGAGAAACCACTGAGATAATATAAAAATAAGTAGAAGGGGGCTTCCCTGGTGGCGCAGTGGTTGGGAGTCCGCCTGCCGTTGCAGGGGACACGGGTTCGTGCCCCGGTCTGGGAAGACCCTACATGCCGCGGAGCAGCTGGGCCCGTGAGCCATGGCCGCTGAGCCTGCGCCTCCGGAGCCTGTGCTCCGCAACAGGAGAGGCCACGACAGTGAGAGGCCCACGTACCGCAAAAAAAAATAAATAAGTAGAAGGATGAAGATATATATGTGTTTTGGAGGTAAAGAAAGAATATCAGAGACTGAAAGAATTATTGGATTCAGATCTATTGGGACTTCCCTGGTGGTCCAGTGGTTTAGACTTCACCTTCCAATGCGGGGGGCACGGGTTCCATCCCTGGTCAGGGAGCTAAGATCCCACGTGCCTCGCAGCAAGAAAAACAAAACAAAACATAAAACAGAAGCAATATGGTAACAAATGCAACAAAGACTTTAAAAACTGGTCCACATCCAAAAAAAAAAATCTTAAAAAATATCTATTAATTGCCCACTTAGTCCTGTCTCTGAGCAGTGTATTTGCCAAATATACACAATCTAACAACTGAATACTATTTTAAAATTTATTATTATTTGCCTTTGAACACATATAGGAATATGCAGTGCACACTAATCCTGTTTTAATCTCATTTCAATTTCTCTTGTTTCCTTGGTCTCTACTCAAATGTCTCCTTCTCAGTGAGATCTTCCTTGATCATCCTTTTGTCAACTTCCACTTCTTCTCAACCGTCCTTGTTGGTTTCTTTTAAAATTACTATTATTATTGTTTTTTTTTGGCTGTGTCAGGTCTTAGTTGCAGCACACGGGATCTTCACTGAGGCATGCAGGCTCTTTGTTGTGGCGCGCAGGCTTCTCTCTAGTTGCAGAGTGCAGGTTTTCTCTTCTCTAGTTGTGGCGCATGAGTTCCAGAGCACTTGGGCCCAGTAGTTTGCAGCACGCAGGCTCTCCAGTTGAGGCGTGAGCTCAGTAGTTGTGGTGCAGGGGCTTAGTTGCCCTGAGGCATGTGGGATCTTGAAAGGTAGATTCTTTACCATTGGACCACTAGGGAGGTCCCTCAACCTTCCTTGTTTTTATGAGTATTGATAGCTAGGAGTGAAAATAATAAGTAGGGTACTTAGTATTATTCAAATGATACATATATAAAATGTACTTACATGTCTGTGGTTATATTATGGCAATTGTTCTCAGAAAAGGGAATCCATTATAACCGTAAAAACGATTAAGGACCACAAAAAAGAGCTTCTGTTTAAGTGGCTTATAAATTATCTACATTTACACAGAGTTTAAAATGGAGACATTTATAAAATATTTATTTTTTATTTAATCATAAGAATAATAAATTCATATATTTTAATATATAGCATATCTTTATTAAAAAGTTTATATTTTCCAAAAGGACAAAAAAAATTGCGTTGCATTGGGATTACCAATGTTTAGAATTTTGCAAGTCTCTTTAACATATGACTGATAGAAAACTGCTGAAATATATTTTCTTCTGCATTAATTCTGTTGCTGTGTCACATATCACATAGCCTCTGGAAAACTCCAAAGAACAATTGTAAGAGAATGAGAGTGACCTGAAAAATAATAACTTAGTATCATTATTAAAAGAGTTTGATCTCCCAGGACCCCTTGTAAGAATCTCAGAGTTCCACAGTGGCCCATGGACCATGCTTTGAGAACCACAGTATTATGTCAATGTGTGTGTGTGTGTGTATATAAAAGTTCTCCTCTGGGCTTCCCTGGTGGCGCAGTGGTTGAGAGTCCGTCTGCCGATGCAGGGGACACGGGTTCGTGCCCCGGTCCGGGAGGATCCCACTTGCCGCGGGCTGGGCCCGTGAGCCATGGCCGCTGAGCCTGCGCGTCCGGAGCCTGTGCTCCGCAACGGGAGAGGCCACAACAGTGAGAGGCCCGCGTACCGCAAAAAAAAAAAAAAAAGGTCTCCTCTGAAATCATTAAATATAGGCCAGAGGTGGCCTTGGATTAAAATGTGAAACATACACAGGGGATTCCAAAACCAAGGGTGCAGTTCAATATCATACACGTTACCAATATCATCATCTCAACAACTGAAAAAGAGAAATCTCCCTATTATATGACTAGATGAAGGTTATTTAATGAAACTCAATGACCATTCTTAATAAAAATTTAAAGTAAAATAAGTATAGAAGAAACTATTTAGGTACAAAAAAATAATTTACAATGCCAAGAGCAAGTGCAGTTCTAAAATAACGGATGCAGGAATTCCCTGGCGGTCCAGTGGTTAGGACTTGCTGATGTCACTGCCGAGAGCCTGGGTTCCATCCCTGTTTGGGGAACTAAGATCCCACAAGCCGTGTGGCACGGCCAAAACAAAGAAAATCATTAAAAAATTAAAATAAAATAAAATAATGGATGCTAATGACATTTCCATTAAAATCCAGGATAAACAAAAATATGCCTGTGACATGCAGTCAGTCAACCTTGCTTTGTGTCAACCCCCCTAAGTAGCAACAAAAATAATAAAATGGACCAATCCTAAATATTTCCAAAGAAGAGAGAAAACACATTCATTTGCAGAGAGCATGATTGTTTTGCCAGGAAACATGAGACAGGCTCTTGAAATACAACAAGTAGTATTAAGATAGTAAGATGAGATACTTTGTAAGGCTAGATGTATCAACAATGTGTAAAAAATACAGCAGCTTTTATATGCTCTCTGTGGTAGCTACTGGAAATTAGAGAGGAACTAGGATATCCCCAGAGTGAAATCAGCAAGGTGGCGGAAGTCCCAGCCTTTATTCCCCCGCAGAAAGACTGATTTAACAATGATACATGGGGCTTCCCTGGTGGCACAGTGGTTAAGAATCTGCCTTCCAATGCAGGGGATACGGGTGCGATCCCTGGTCCGGGAAGATCCCACATGCCGCGGAGCAACTAAGCCCGTGCACCACAACTACTGAGTCTGCGCTCTAGAGCCGCGAGACCCACAATTACTGAGCCCACGTGCCATAACTACTGAAGCCTGCACGCCTAGAGCCCGTGCTCCACAAGAGAAGCCACTGCAACGAAGAGTAGCCCCCGCTCGCTGCAAATAGAGAAAGCGCGCGCACAGCAACGAAGACCCAATACAGCCAAAGATAAATAAATAAATAAATATTTTTAAAAAAACAGAAAAAACAATGATACATGGACCAAAACACCTTTATGAGAGGTCCAGATTCCCGTTAAAAAGTTTCAATACACCAGATGAGCACAATACGGACTCTCATGGAAAGAAGAAAGTGTATCTCCATTTACTGGGACTTAAGATGAATTGGTTCTTTCAAGCTGACATAGTCCATATAGCCCAGGGCTGGCAAGTCAGGGCCACACCTCAAATTCTTTATTTTATTGATTGGTTTCTCTGCCTCTCTCTCTATTGATCATGGGAAGGCAACAGGTCCCCAATTAGTGGTCTGCCACAGATAGACAAATTCTAAACTGGATTCTAGAAAGCTTTTCTCCCTTAAACAATACCGCAGCACGTGACTTCTGCCCTCTTCCCACCTTCCTATCTTCATCAATGCCTTCCGTTAGAGAAGCTAATGAGAAGGCAGCTGGCAAGAGAGTCTGAGATTGGGACTTCCCTCTGGCGAAGTGGTTAAGAATCCGCCTGCCAATGCAGGGGACACGGGTTCAATCTCTGGTCCAGGAAGACCCCATATGCCGTGGAGCAACTAAGCCCATGCTCCACAACTACTGAGCCTGAGCTCTAGAGCCCACGAACCACAACTACTGAGCCCATATGCTCTAGGGCCCGCCTACCACAACTGCTGAGCCAACTGCTTCTCCTGCAATGAGGATCCCACGTACCACAACAAAGAGTAGCTCCTGCTCACCACAACTAGAGAAAGCCCGCACACAGCAACGAAGACCCAACACAGCCAAAACAAATAAATAAATAAGTTTAAAAAACCTTCATTTTCATTCAACCTGTCATGGACACCATAGGGTTACTCCTTTCTTCTCAAGGGGAAAGATGGCAAAAATCTGCTATTTCCATTATCATAAGTGGCACTTGTGTTCGCAGAGGACTCAAACTCCCCTATTCAGGAAGGGACCAGTGAAGGGGTTGTGACTTGCTGTCCTCAGGGGTCTCCTGCACCTGTGGGACTGCCCTACAATGAGAACGTGTATCTCAAGGACACGCCAGCTCACCTTACTGTGGGAGGGGCAGGAAGAGTTGTTAACACCTGGCTTCACTGCTACAAGGCAGCTCTCCCTCGGAATTGCTTTCGGTAACATCCGTTCCCTAGGTAGAACAGACGTATTGGAACAGTGCCTCACCTTGGTCTGGCAGTCTTGACTCTTGCAGAAAAGGACTTCGGATGGAGGGAGAGTCCTTGACATTCAAGTGTCTTCTGCATGGTAAGGGACACCTCTGGAACACTGCCTGGAAATCAGGAGCCCATGACAGTTTCATTAATGCAGTGCTCCTCCAATCTTTCAAATGCAGCCTACATGTTCTTCTTGACATGGGAGGGTTCGCATCCACAAAAGATCTGCTTATTGTAGTTTCTTTAGTCCCTACATCGTCCCTGACTTTATGTATGTATGGCCTTGCCACAGCTTTGGGGCCAGTGGTATATATGGGTATAATTTCATGTTAAAGGCTCTGCGTGTCTGTTGGAATTTTTCTTCCATGTATTGAAATGTCTGGCCTGTGTCTTTGTGAGAAGAAGTCTCCAAAAGAACGTATATAAAGTAAATCAAGTAATGCATCAACAATAAGTGCATCTGGTGTATATCTATATAATGGAATACTACTCAGCAAAAAGGCAGCAGGCAGTATGAGCTTGGCAGATGTATAATACTAATTATCCTCATTATGGTACCATGTGTAATAGTCTCACTGCCCTGAAAATCACCTGTGCCATGTGTACTCATCTCTTCCTCCTTTATTCTTTCTTTTTTTTGCGGTACGCGGGCCTCTCACTGTTGTGGCCTCTCCCGTTGCGGAGCACAGACCCCGGACGCGCAGGCTCAGCGGCCATGGCTCACGGGCCCAGCTGCTCCGCGGCATGTGGGATCTTCCCGGACCGGGGCACGAACCCGTGTCCCCTGCATCGGCAGGCGGACTCTCAACCACTGCGCCACCAGGGAAGCCTTCTCTTCCTCCTTCTTAACCTGTGGAAACCACTGATCTTTTTACTGTCTCCACAGTTTTACCTTTTACAGGATATCATATAGTGGGGATCATACAGCATGCATCCTTTTCCAGATGGGCTTCTTTCGCTTAGTGATATGCATTTAGATTCCTCCGTGTCTTTTCAAGGTTTGATAGCTCGTTTCTTTTTAGTACTGAATAACAGTCCGTTGTCTGATGTGCCGTGGTTTATTTATCCACTCACTTAGTTAAAAATCTAGATTGCTTCCAAGTTGGGCAACTATGAATAAAGCAGGTACAAACATCCTTGTGTGGTTTTCATGTGGACATAGGCTGTCAACTCTTTGGGGTAAATAGCAGAGAGCCTAATTGCTGGCTTATATGGTGAGAGTATGTTTCGTTTTTAAGAGACTAACAAAGCGCCTTTGAAGGTGGCTGTACTGTTTTGCATTCCCGCTGAATGAGAATTTCTGGTGCTTACATCCATGCCGGTGTTTGCTGTTGTTAATATATAATCTTGTCTAAAAAACAGAAGAAGGAAAAAAGAATTAAAGAGAGACAGATGAAGGAACTACAGTGAGGAGTCTTCGACCAGAAAAATTTATTTGATCAGAAACTGAGGTGCAAGGGGCAACTGAGATGGAAATTAACTTGCATCCACCTCCAGTCCATCTGACATGTCACCGCTACTAGACATCCAACCTGAAAGTACCACTTTCTTTACAATGCACAGATCATCAGTGCTGGAGGTGGACTTTCTGGCTTTGAAAATGTACAATTTTGAGCAAGTTTCTTGCTTTCTACACTCGGCTGCCTCAACTATACAATGGAAATTGTAATAGTTTATAGCTTATACATTTGTAGCAAGGATTAAATATAATAAATTGTGTTTCTACAGTGTCTGGCCATAGTTAGCAATCAAATGTTGCTACTCTTTCTATTACCACCATTGTTATTAGCTGCAGATATGTTTGCAATCCAAGAGCATGTACGGAAGGTGACAACTGTATGTTTCCGGCAAAGAATGTCTGCTGTTCCTCTTCTCTGGGCCAGGCACTGTTCTAAGCAAGGAAGAGAAAACCAGATATTGCCCCTGCAATTATGGAGCTAAAGTCCAACGGGGCTCGCATCCATTAACTGAGTTTACTTTTGTAAACCACAACCTCGTCATTGCTGCCAAAGATGCTCATGGTACCAGCCCAGCCATAAAAGAGAACACTGACCAAGTCATTGGGAGTGAGGGACCAATTCCCCAAGGATGGGAAGGCTGAACTGAAATAGAGAGCCAGCTAGGCAAGGAGGAAGGCAGACATGAGAAAGGATAAGCTATGAGCTGAAAAAACCCTGAGCCGGTGGGAAAAGCTTTTGGAGTAATAAAAATATGTGGACACAGTCCTCTTTGAGAGATACCCGTCCTCGTAACGGAATATACTTGCACCAGCGCAAGCTCTGTTCAGCAGAATCCTCACAGCTCCAAGTGCTGTAAGAGAGATGTGACTGCATCCTTGGGTCCATGGGTCTACAGACTCAGAAACCATGAGCTGTGCTTGCTTCTCCATCTAGTTCAGAGAGGAAGTGAATCTAGGTTTCCTTCTAGTTCTGAAAATTGGTGATTATGTGGCTTTCGTCAGTGCTCTAAACTAGGAAGGGCCTATGACACATCTTTTGACAAAAAGGACAAGAAAATAGTAGTCAGCTTTTATTGAGAGTTAAGTTTGTGTCAGACTGGTAAATTTTACACACAAACACACACAATTTATTCATCATATAAAACCTATGGTGTGGCACTTTTATTAGCCATCTTTTACAAATGAGAAAACTGGATTAACTTACATAAAGAGAGTAACTGTCATACGATCTGAGACTGCAAACAATATGAACCCAGGTCTCCATGGTTCTCATTACTGTGCCCGCCGCTCCCTGGGGACGGAGGGGGAGCTGGCCGCAGGACCTCCCCAGCATCCTGTGGGATTGAGGGGAGCACTACTGCTGCCCCCTGGTTGGGACTTACCAAACCCTGCCAATGTGCTCACTGATAACGCAATTCATAAATGTGTCCCTCGTTAGTAAAGGACCTTCTCGGTGGTTCCCGGTCCTGCTGCCCCACAGAGTCACTAGTGGAGTTTAAATAGTCCAAGTGTCTGGGATTTACCTCAGATCTATTGAGTCAAAATCTCCAGAAAGGGGAGCATGGAGAATCTGTATTTTTTTAAAAGCTCCCGAGTGATTTGATTGCACAAGCAAGACAGCAAACCTCTGGCCAGAACTCTCAAATATACTTTAACATCAGTGGATAATTTGTGATTTTAAAAAAGCTTCTCGGGCTTCCCTGGTGGTGCAGTGGTTGGGGGTCCGCCTGCCGGTGCAGGGGACCCGGGTTCGTGCCCCGGTCCGGGAAGATCCCACATGCCGCGGAGCAGCTGGGCCCGTGAGCCATGGCCGCTGAGCCTGCGCGTCCGGAGCCTGTGCTCCGCAACGGGAGAGGCCACAACAGTGAGAGGCCCGTGTACCGCAAAAAAATAAAAAATAAAATAAAAAAGCTTCTCCCTCACACAGAGCAATGTAAACAAAGAGGAACAAAGGGTGTTGCTCACCACCCAGTCCTACAAGGATTAAGTCACTGAGGAAATTAGAACAATAACAGGATACTCTGTGCTTTGGAGAAGCAGTCTCCTTAGACGGAGACATCTCGGGAAGAATTTTAATGAACCCAGATTCCTGCATCTTCCCATACACACACACACACAAATACCAAACCATTAACTGAGATATCTGATCCGTGTGACCACGCGTAATCTCTTACCGAGATGTATGCTTGCCTGCACGTATTCCACAGCCCCAAATCATATATGTATACTGGCTTCTCCCCCACCTCTTCAGAGGGGTTCTCTCAGAGCTCCTGAGAGGCTAGTGTCCTCATAAGGTCCCCAAATAAAACCCAAACTCACAGCTCTTATGTTGTGCGTTTTTCCTTCAGTCAACAGCAGAATGGCAAGAGAGTGGGGCTGTGCTCTCGTTGGGAGTCTGTCCCCAGAGAGCTCACAAGCCAGCAAGGAAAGAAGAAGAGAAGCCCACAGTTAGAATCCTGTGTAATGAGTTCCACACCGGTGTGCACACAGGGTAACAGCAAAGGGATTCAAGGAAGGCGACCCTGGATGGAATGACTTCTGAACTTAATCTTGAGAAGACTGGGGGATGGGGAGTAAGGAAGAGAAGGGGGTTCCAGGTGGAGGAAACACGCAGCAGCATAATTGCCGCTAGGGAGTGGTGAGAATGACGTGTCTGGGAGCTGCAGGTAGTGCCGTGTGTCTGCACAAACGTCGGGCCTGGGGCAGAGTGCTACAAGATGCCTGGAAGAAGGAACCAGAGTTCCATCTGTCAAGCTGGAAGCACCCAGAATAGGCCCGTGAACATCCAACAAGCAGATGTGGCGCTATCAAGAGAGCCCTGGGCTGGAGACAGGGCTTTAGTGATCATAAAAATTGTAGGTGAAGCCATGAGTGTGGTTTAAATTACCAAGCTCATGAAGAGAGAAGAGAACTGACTGTCAGAAAAGTCTAGACAAACAGAAGGAAGGGAAACCACCAAGGAGACTTATAAAATAAGGGCAGAGGGCTTCCCTGGTGGCGCAGTGGTTGAGAATCTGCCTGCTAATGCAGGGGACACGGGTTCGAGCCCTGGTCTGGGAGGATTCCACATGGCGCGGAGCAGCTGGGCCCGTGAGCCACAACTACTGAGCCTGCGCGTCTGGAGCCTGTGCTCCACAACAAGAGAGGCCGCGATAGTGAGAGGCCCGCGCACCGCGATGAAGAGTGGCCCCCGCTCGCCACAACTAGAGAAAGCCCTTGCACAGAAACGAAGACACAACACAGCAAAAATAAATTAATTAATTAGTAAACTCCTACCCACAACATCTTCTTTAAATAAATAAATAAGGGCAGAGACACAAGAGGGGTCACAGTGGAAAGGAGGGGTGAAGTACTATCTGCAGAGTCAAGCAAGATAGGGCATGAAAAGGGCTCATTAGACGTGACCGCTTGGAATCCAGCCTGTGGCTTCTGTCTCCTCTGAAACAGGAAGTGAACATGTCTGCTGAGAGAGAGGACAGGGATTCTCATGCAGGTGTGAGTTCAGGTTGTAATCTGGCTAACTAACCAAGGCCACATCACAATGGCTTCAGCTCCTCTGCCTTCCTTCCTACAGGATCTGGCGGTGGGGTTCCTACTGAGCATTACTCCTTCCGTTGACTAATGTGGAGGTTGCTTCAGACACACCAGAATTCCAGAGTGAGGGTCACACCTAACACTGACCCTGCAGCACCTGGAGATGGTGTTCTAATCCTCCTGGGTGCAAGATCACAGGAGGTAAGGAAGAGGGGGTTTTGAGGACAGATATGAAATGCAAGGTAAGAATGAAAAACTGTCTTTTAAACTTAGTGGTTGAGTAGACACTGTCGACCTTGGAGAGAAGAGTTCCAGTGGTCGACTGTGGCAGTGGCTGGAATGGAGTGCGTGGAGGAGTGAGTGGGTGATGGAATGGGGCAGAAGGAGAGAACATCGTTGGCAAATTCTCTGGACTTTATCAAGGCGTTGCCTTTAGAGATTGTTACTATAACTTCTGGGTCCCCCCACAATGACGGACATCGGGATAATATAAAATCATGAATTTGGGCACAAAGCCTCATTGCCCAAGCATAATATAGGCCAGTGTTAAACTCCCACTGGACCATACAGCTATGGAGAGTGTCCATACAGCTACGGAGAGTGTCCTCTGGTTTGAGGCATCTCCAGCCCTCACAGTTCCCACTGAAAGTTGATGGTTCTGGCTTACAAGTCAGGGGCGTGTGAGTTTAAGGGAATCTGCTCATGGGATCTGCCCAACCCTGGGTAAACTTGACAAAGGAAATGATTAACAGAATTGCCTGGAGCAGCGATAACAGAATCCAAAACCAAAATGGAAATACAGGATGCTTTGTCTGGGACACTTAGACATCTACCCGGAGGCTTGGCAGCTAGCCTGGATATAGGAGGATGGGAACCTGGGACTTTGTCGTTGACACCCTAGTTGCTGTTGCATCCCCCTATCAACCCTTTCCCAAAGGCATCACGATGTCCTTGGTCATTGTACATTGATGGAAGGTAGCTGAGTTCCATCAGACAAAGAGGATGAGCTCTGTTAACAAAAATAAAACAACAGTAATGTTGATTATAAACAGCAGCTCTGGGTCTGCAGGCATCCTCTTCTCCACCCAAAGGACAGAACCCGACATCAGCAGCAGAGATGAAACCCAGGATAACCAGAAATAGGACTTCAGCAAGCAGCAGGAAAGGCTATGCCAGGGTTGATCAAGCAAACCAGACAAACCCAGACAATCGCATTTGTGTAAAATAACAATCGTCAACATTTTATTCTAGTCCACATTTCACACAATACTCTCACATACATCATTTCTTTCCATTGATCAATGGCAAGGACATATTCTGAAGTGGCTCCTGGAAGAGAATGGTTTGGATTTATTTGAGCAGAGGAAGGGCAATAGTCCAGCTCAGAAGAAACAAGTAAGGTTGCCAGGATTGCCCTAAGCAGACACACACTACGGGATTTCAATGTGGGCCCTTGACCTTGTAATGCACAGGAATGGAAAACTCAGGCTTCATTTTAAGATTTTCCTGCTCTCCATTACTGGGAATCTAATGACAATCTCATTGAGATATTTGCTATCTACATACCATCGCTCATTGGCTATGCCATCAGCAGCACTGCTTGCTCAACATGGCAAAGGAGAAAATCCTCCTCTCTTACTCTTACTATATTTCTGAACAGGATAATAAGCATAGAAGAAATTAAAAGGTGTCAGTCATCTGCCTCAGGGTCAGCAAACTTTTTCCGTAAGGGGCCAGGTAGTAAATATTCTAGGCTTGATGGGACACACAGGTCTCTGCTGCAACTACTCAACTCGGCCATTGTAACATGAAAACAGTCTGTAACAAATGAGCATGGTCATCTCCCAATAAATCTTTATTTAAGGACACTGAAATTTGATTTTCACATAATCTCCAAGTGTCACAATGTATTATTCTTCTTTTGGAAATATCTGCACTCCCATGGTTCATTGCAGCATTATTCACAAGAGCCAAGATATGGAAACAACTTAAGTGCCCATCAGTGGACGAATGGATGAAGAAGATATGGTATGTATTTATATACGATGGAATATTATTCGGTCATGAGAAAGGACATCCTGCCATTTGTGACAACATGAATGGAGCTTGAGACATTATGCTAAGTGAGATAAGTTGGACAGAGAAAAATAAATATGTATGATATCCTCATATGCTAAATCTAAAAAAGCCAAACGTGTAGAAACAGAAAGTAAAATGGTGGCTACCAGGGGATGGGGGGTGGGGGCGTAAGACAGATGTTGTTTAAGGACACAAACTTGCAACAGGTAGTAAATAAGTCCTAGAGATCTAATGCACAGTATAATGAATACAGACAACAATATTATATTATAATCATCAGACCTGCTAAGAGACTAGAACTTAACCATTCCAACCACTAAAAAGAAATGATAATTATATGACATGACAGACATGCTAATTATTGCTACACGGGCGATATTACAACATATAAATGTATCAAATTAACCTGTTGTACACCTTAAATTTACACAATGTTATATGTCAGATATACTTCAATAAAAAAAGTTTTCCAAGATAAATAAATGAATAATATTATTCCTCCTTTGATTTTTTTCAATCATTTAAAAAATGTAAAATCTATTCTTAGCTTTCAGGCCATGCAAAAACAGGTGTAGGGTCAGATTTGACCCATGGGCCATGACTTCCTGACCCCTGATCTAACTCACAAAAAGCCCCCAGACCAGATGGATTTACTAAATAATTTTCATTAACCTGCAAGGATCAGATAATTTCTATGCCATTTGAACTGTTTCAGAGCGTAGGTCAAAATAATTAACATTTATTGAGCATTTAATGTGTCAAGAAATGTATTAAGTTCATTATACCCACTATTTAAGCAGCTCTAAAGGTGGCTAGTTATCACGATCCCCAAGTTCCAGATGAATAAATTGAGGCTCAGAGAAGGTAACTTGCCAAAGGTCACAAAACTAGGAAATGAAAGGACTGGGATTTGAGACTGGATCCTGTCTCCAGAGCCCACACTGTTGTTTGTGAGAGTGTTGAATGATCACATCTCCCCCTCCGAGTTCTGAATCAAGTGAAAAATATACATGGGAGTAAAATAGCTCTCGAAAGCTCAGCTCCATAAAGCTGAATTCTAGGCCAAAATGAACTTACCCAAGCTCAGGTGAACAGCTACCATCTACTGGCAACATCCCCTGGCCTGCCCCAGTGAGCTTAAAGACATGACAGTAGCAAAAAAGAAAAAAAGAGAAAGAAAACGACAACAAAAAATAATTTAAAAAATTTAAAGAGAGAAAGAAAAGAAAAAATAAAACAAGCAAAAAAACAAAGAAAGATATCACGGAAGCAGAAGCAGAGCAGTTATGTACACATGGGGGGGAATGGGAATGATAACACCCTTACCTACATTCCAGAGTGTTATAAGAAGTGCAGACAATTATACCCCAGAATACCCTCTGGGACAGGAAAGGAGCAGAGATGAGTAGCCTGCAAGCAGCCAGGTGCTGAGGGAGCCAAGGAGGGGTGCATAGCTTCACATACCCCATAATCCATTGCCCAGTTTCACAGCCAGTTCTCCTCGTGAGAAGGGGACAACCTCTCTCCTACAGGCAGGCGAAGAGTGGGTTATAAGCAGCTTCAATCCAAGCAATGTAGGGACCATAACAATCAGCTCAATTATGTTTACAATTGCCAAGAGTTGTAACAATCTAAACAACCACCACTTGCTATACACTCACTGACACAGAATGGGGTCCAAGATGCATTACTGAGTGAGAAGAGGAAGTTACAGAACTCTACACAGAGCATGATCTTATCTGTATCAGAGTGGCTGCGGGTGGAGAAAGCTCCCACCAGTGGCCAACATTATAATCGCAAGTCCTCTACCAGGGGATCCTTAAGGGAACAGTGCCGGATTGTGGCCAGAGAGCTGTAACCGCGTCCTGTACCTCTGGACTGGAGTGGATGGCAGAAGCTGGCCTGGAGGACACCTGCTTAATTTCATCTACCCCTGGGAAGGGCAGTAAGAAATGATGCCTCTCTGAAAGAAGTCCTTTCAGCCTAGGCTGTAAATTCCCAGCCAAAGGAGGGTCTCATTTATCCCATTAGAAAAGGGCTGAGATTCAAACCCTGCTATCACCATGTTCCTCACCCTCCTTTATCAGCCACGGCACAAACGTTATTAATAAACTGCTTGGCAAAAAGCCTGCGACAAAGAGGGAGGGGGTGCCGGACACAATCGCTGCCCCTGGAGAACTACAGTCTAGGATGAGAAGATGATAGATAAAAAGATATTGATATTGACAAATTTAAAGCATAGGGTTAGTAATACATTAATAGAACAAACAGGATTTTATTTATGATTTACATCTTAGTTCTTTCCAAAAATATCTGAGTTACAGTATTAGAATGGAAGGAGGTGCTGAATCATTTAGGACAGAGAGAGCCCAAGACTTGGAGATGGAAGGACAGTAATGCAAACACGAGTTACTGATCTCCAACTTTCAGAGTCAATCTATAGTCAAAGCACTTAACCTATGACAAAGGAGGCAAGACTATACAATGGAGGGAAGACAGTCTCTTCAATAAATGGTGCTGGGAAAACTGGACAGCTACATGTAAAAAAATGAAATTAGAACACTCTTTAATACCATACACAAAAATAACTTCAAAACGGATTAAAGACCTAAATGTAAGACTGGACACTATAAAACTCTTAGAGGAAAACATAGGCAGAACACTCTCTGACATAAATTGCAGCAATATCTTTTTCGATCCGTCTCCCAGAGTAATGGAAATAAAAACAAAAATAAACAAATTGGACATAATTAAACTCAAAAGCTTTTGCACAGCAAAGGAAACCATAAACAAACCAAAAAGACAACCCACAGAATGGGAGAAAATATTTGCAAACGATGAGACTGACAAGGGATTAATCTCCAAAATTTACAAACAGCTCATGCAGCTTAATATCATAGAAACAAACAACCCAATCCAAAAATGGGCAGAAGACCTAAATAGACATTTCTCCAAAGACATACAGATAGCAAGGGGCACATGAAAAGATGTTCAACATCGTTAATTATTAGAGAAATGTAAATCAAAACTATAATACGATATCACCTCACACCAGTCAGAATGGCCATCATCAAAAAATCTACAAACAATAAATGCTGGAGAGAGTGTGGAGAAAAGGGAAGCCTCCTACACTGTTGGTGGGAATGTAAATTGGTATAGCCACTGTGGAGAACAGTATGGAAGTGCCTTAGAAAACTAAAAATAGAGTTACCTATTGTATGATCCTGCAATCCCACTCCTGGGCATATACCCAGAGAAAAACATGGTCCGAAAGGATACACACATACCCGCAATGTTCACTGCAGCACTGTTTACAATAGCCAAGACATGGAAGCAACCTAAATGTCCATCAACAGAGCAATGGATAAAGAAAATGTGATATATACATATAGAATGGAATATTACTCAACCATTAAAAAAGAATGAAATAGGGCTTCCCTGGTGGCACAGTGGTTGAGAGTCCGCCTGCCGATGCAGAGGACACGGGTTAGTGCCCCGGTCCGGGAAGATCCCACATGCCACGGAGCGGCTGGGCCTGTGAGCCATGGCCGCTGAGCCTGCGCGTCCGGAGCCTGTGCTCCGCGACCGGAGAGGCCACAACAGTGAGAGGCCCGCGTACTGCAAAAAAAAAAAAAAAAAAAAAAAGAATGAAATAATGCCATTTGCAGCAACTTGGATGGACCTAGAGATCATCATACTAAGTGAACTAAGTCAGAAAAGGCAAATATTATATGATATCACTTACATGTGGAATCCAAAGTACAATACAAGTGAACTTATTTACAAAACAGAAACAGGCTCACTGACATGGAGAACAGATTTATGGTTACCAAAGGGGGAAGGGGAGAGAGGGATAAATTAGGAGTATGGGATTAACAGACACAAAACAGATATAAATTAGATAAACAACAAGGTCCTACTGCATAGCACAGGAAACTATATCCAATATCTTGTAATAACCTATAATGGAAAAGAATCTGAAGAAGAATTTACATATATATGTATTATATATAATGGAATCACTTTGCTGTGCATCTGAAACTAGCATAATATTTTGAATCAACTACACTTCAATAAAAATAAAGTAAAATAAAGAAAAATTTTAAAGGGTTGCCTCCTGGCAGTAATGCCAGGGACTGGAGAAGTGGAGGGGGCAGGGGGACAGAAGACTATTACTTTTCACTTTAAATTCTTCTATATCTTTTTTTTTTAACTGTACAGCGTGGAATAAATGTATGTGCCTTCTCTCCCTCTCCCGTATTTCTCTTTATAGCATGACTGCACTACCAATGAGACTTGCAGACCTCACATTTTAGGCTTTTGAGTTTAAAAACCACAGTCCAGATATAAAGAAAAACTATCTCTACGAATCCAACCACAGGCAGAATCTATCTGCACTCACACATTTCCCATCCTGATTAAAAATCCTCTGGTCAGCAGGGAAGAGGAGCAAGCTAGATCTAAGATCTTCTAAGAACAATCACAGGACATGTTTATGTGGAGGTCCTAAAAACTGCCTCATGACCTGTTTCTCAACAAATTCATCTCCTGGAGTCAGGGGTACTCGAACTCCTAAATGAGTTCGGGAGTCTCAGAATAGAGAGGTCTGAGTCCCATTTCTTGTATGAAGGTCCTGGGGGGAGGGGGGGGCAGCAAGCCCCAAGACGTTTTTGTGTTTTGTTTTGTTTCTGTTGGCTGCGCCAGTTCTCAGCTGTGGCACACAGGATCTCATTGCTGCGTGTGGAATCTTCATTGCGGCATGCAGGATCTTTAGTTGTGGCATGCGGGACCTAGTTCCCGGAGCAGGGATCGAACCCAGGCTCCCTGCATTGGGAGCACAGAGTCTTAGCCACTGGACCACTAGGGAAGTCCCCCCCAAGACTTCTGCACACCCTAGAAGGGCTGGAGGGAGCTCACCGATTCCCACTCTGCCCCAGTGGGACCTGTGGGAAAGCCTTTTCTCCACGTGGCTGAGAGTGGTGGAGCTGGGGAGTTGCTACCCAGTGACCCTGGGAGGACCTAAAGCCATAGACAAGAGGATGAAACAGACACACTCTGGCCACTATGGCCAAAGACCAGGGGGGAGTTGGGTTGTCCGCAGAGTGGCTGAGGTTAGAAGAGATGAAGGTTGTAAAGCAGTGCGCTGGTGGCTCCTCCTCGTGAACCTTCAGGAAATGTTAGTTGTTCCTTCCGTTTCTTCTTCTCTTCCTCCTTCCCTCCCTCTCCTTCAATCCCTTCCTCTGTCCGGCTAACTCGCCCCACCCTGCCCCGCCCACTTCCTCCTGCTCTGGTCCCACCTCCTCACTCTGCCCCTGGGAGCCCTCCCACTTCCTCTCCTCCTAGAAAACCAAGAGCCACTGTGTTTAGAATCACCTCCTTGGAGCTCTAGGCAACCTCTGATTTCAAATGGTGTTATCAGTCACACAAATTGGTCATCCCTCCCTTCCAAATCCTACTAAAATGATAACAGACGATGTTAAAAAGTGTATTAGCCACAAGGACAGGGAGAAATGGAGAGAAGGCCCTGGCAGGTAAAAGAGGTCACTTTGGAAGATGGAAAGCAAACGGCAGATGAAAGGAAGTTACAATCTACCTAGAGGTGAATCAGTTTACTCAGGTGAAGCCCTGAGAAGCTCCGTACTTGGAGCGCAGGAATTACCAAAGGTGGGGAGACAGGGGTGACAGTAGCTTCAGGTTGTCTACCTAGTATCCTGTCACCCTTCTTTCCTTCCCAGAGAACTTGGTTTTATTCAGGGATACAGGGTGCCCTGTTAAAAATAAAAACTCTTTTTTGAATGAAATAAAGGCCATCTGAAAACAAACAAACAAACAAAACTCCACCCTGAGACTCTTGCCCCTAGGGGCAGCCGTGGGACCCATTTCTGGCCAATGAAAAGTCCACTTGGGGACTTCTAAGGATGCTTTCTTGAGTTAAGGGGACAAACCTAGTAGGCATGAGCTTTTCCCTTTGCCCTTCCCCATTCCTCCTGCCCAGCAGTGATCAAAGTGCCCAGAAGGATGCCAGAAACAGGAAAGTCACATGCTGAGAACGGCAGAAAATGGGGTGCACCGCCGCTGCACCAGCCTGGATCACTCACACTAGATTTCGTGTTATTCTTTTTAAAAATCAACACTTACCTTGCTAAACCACTTGGTCAGGTTTTGTTGGGGGCCTTTGAACCCAATCCGTAACCCAAGCAATTGTTGTTGGTTGAACATTATATACCGAGTTAAACAGCTACATCGCTTCTCTGATCCCACAGTCAGACAAAAAGCCCCTTCCTCCCCCTCCTCAGAGGCCAGAAGTTTAGTCTTTAAAGAATGAGTGTAGGGGAGAAGGAGGAAAGCCCCGGCGCGGCGCGGAGTGGGCGCTCTACGCGGACGCTGGGCCGGGCACCGGGCTGTGCGGAGAAGTGAGCGCGCTCCCCTGACCCCGTCCTCGCCACCCCAAGCCAGGAGCGGCGAGCGCCGCCTGGCGGCGCCGGCGTGCCCTCGGCCCGGCCGGCTCACCGCCGCCTACCCTCCCGTGCCCGTGCCCAGCTGCCGGATCTGTGGTGGAAGCAGCCCCCTCCCAGGAGACGTGTCAACAGTTTTAGTGAAGAGCTTGGAAGATTTCTTAAGAAGAAATATGAAGGGCACTGGTATACTGAAAAGCCATACGAAGGATCAGGGTTTAGATGTATACACGCAGGGGAGAAAGTGGACCCAGTGATTGAACAAGCCTCCAAAGAGAGTGGTTTGGGCACTGATGGTGTTCGTGGCGATCTGCCGTAGGATCCCAGTGTTTGGATCGACCCATTTGAGGTTTCCTACCAAACTGGTGAAAAGGGACCAGTGAAGGTGTTTTATGTGGATGATAATAATGAAAATGGATGTGACTTGGAAAAGGAGCTCAAAAACAGCTTTAACCCAGAGGCCCCGGTTTTTTGTTGTTGTTGTTGTTGTTTTTGCGGTACGCGGGCCTCTCACTGTTGTGGCCTCTCCCGTTGCGGAGCACAGGCTCCGGACGCGCAGGCTCAGCGGCCATGGCTCACGGGCCCAGCCGCTCCGCGGCATGTGGGATCTTCCCGGACCGGGGCACGAACCCGTGTCTCCTGCATCGGCAAGCGGCCTCTCAACCGCTGCGCCACCAGGGAAGCCCAGGCCCCGGTTTTTATGCCCACAAGTGACCCAGCCTCATCAGCGTCCAGCTCTCCATCTCCTCCCTTTGGTCCCTCTGCTGCTGTAAGCCCTCCCTTCATGCCCCGGTCCACTCAGCCTTTAAACTTCACCACTGCCACTTTTGCTGCCACCAAGTTCGGCTCTACCAAAATGAAGAACAGTGGCCGAAGCAACAAGGTTGCACGTACTTCCCCTATCAAGCTCGGCTTGAACGTGAATGACCTCTTGAAGCAGAAAGCCATCTCCTCCTCAGTGCACTCTCGGCATGGGCTGGGCCTGGGTAGCCAGCAGAAGCCACGGCCACAGCAACAGCCATCCCAGCCACCGCCGTCACCACCACCGCAGCCGCAGCAACAGCAGAAAACCTCAGCTCTTTCTCCTAACGCCAAGGAATTTATTTTTCCTAATATAAAGGCTCAAGGTAGTAGTACCAGTGGAATGTTCCCAGGTGACAGCGCCCTTAACCTCAGTCCTCTCCAGGAGAGTAATGCCTTTGATGTGTTTGTGGCCTATGGAGGCCTCCACGAGAAGTCTTTTGTAGATGGCTTGAATTTTAGCTTAAATAACATGCAGTATTCTAACCAGCCATTCCAGCCTGTTATGGCTAACTAAAAAAAAGAAAAGCTGTATCGTACAAGTTAAAATGCTCAGGCCCAAGGGGGATTTTTTTTTTATATAACCTCCTTGAGATTTTTTTTTTTAAGCTTATAGTAAGGATACATTCAAGCTTGGTTACAAAAATAAAACATGCATCATTTTTCATTGCGAACCAAGCACAAAGTTATTTTATACTGACTGTATATTTTAAAGTATACTCTCAGATATGGCCTCTTATAGTATTTAAGATATAGCAAGGACATGGCTGATTTTTTTCTTTTATAAAATATTGGCACTGGGTTTCCCTGGTGGCGCAGTGGTTGAGAGTCCGCAGGCCGATGCAGGGGACAGGGGTTTGTGCCCCGGTCCGGGAGGATCCCGCGTGCTGCGAAGCGGCTGGGCCCGTGAGCCATGGCCGCTGAGCCTGCGCGTCCGGAGCCTGTGCTCTGCAACGGGAGAGGCCACAACAGTGAGAGGCCCGTGTACCGCAAAAAAAAACAAATTAGCACTAATAAGTGGGTTTATTGGTCTCTTCTAATTGTATAATTTAATTTAGTACAAAGTTTGTAAAATATCAAAGGTTATATATATATTGTTTCTACGACATGGTATTGCATTTATATCTTTTTTTTTTTTTTTTTTTTTGCGGTACGCGGGCCTCTCACTGTTGCGGCCTCTCCCGTTGCGGAGCACAGGGTCCGGACGCACAGGCTCAGCGGCCATGGCTCATGGGCCCAGCCGCTCCGCGGCATGTGGGATCTTCCCAGATCGGGGCACGAACCCGTGTCCCCTGCACCGGCAGGTGGATTCTCAACCACTGCGCCACCAGGGAAGCCCCTGCATTTATATCTTTTTACTACAGGGATCTGTGACAGCAGCACCTTCATGTTGTATTTTTTTTTTTACTGAAATTGTAAAATACCCATTTTAAAGACATCAACTATTCTAAATTGTGTACAGGATATTCCTTTAGTGGTGGAATTAAAATGTACGAATATTTATTTGCTTTTTGAAAAAATGTATTTTCTGTTAAAGGTTTAAAGATTTTTGCTATATATTGTGAAAGAAAATGTAATCATAAATATTAATTTTGTACCTATATTGTGCAATACTTGAAAATAACGGTATAAAAGTACTTTGAGTCAGGGTCTTACATGTTAAGAGGGACTGAAATAGTTCATATTAAGTATGTATTAAAATTCTTTAAAATTAAAAAAAAAGAATGAGTATAGGGGGTGGAGTCAAGATGGCGGACTAGGAGGACGCAGAATTCACGTCTCCGCACAACTAGGGCACCTACCAGGCACCGGTAGGGGACCACGGACACCTAAGGGGACGGGAGAACCCCCAGCGACTGGGTAGGACGTGGGGTGTGGGGGGGAGTGAGGGGGGAGGAGAAGTGGAGGCAGGACGGGACCAGCACCCCTGAAGGGCGGCTGGGGGAGGGGAGGAGTTTCTGCACCCAGGGGGACCCACCCACGGTTAGGGGTCCAGCGGTGACAGGGGAGACCCTGGGGGAGACCAAGGGGGGTGGCGCAGAGGACAGGAAGGGAACATGGCAGTGCTTTCCCTGTCCACTCAGGCACGGGGAGCCTCTTGGGCTCCTGGGTCTAATCCTCTGCCCTGGGAGCCTCCCTCCTACAGTGCAGAGCCCGAGCCCCGCCCCTACACACCCACCCAGGGCCCCACCTCTACACTCGGAGACCCCTTCTGAGACTCCCTCCAACCGCTGGGCAAAACCCCACCCACACACCCTCACCCAGGGCTTACCTCCAACTCCGGAACTCCACACTCCACAGGTACTGCCTCTCCCCTTCCACGCTAGTCCTAAGCAGAGGCCCCGCCCCACACTTGAACGCTCCCCGCGCTAAGCCCCGCCCCCAAGGCCTTCGGCTACATGGGTCCTGAGCCTAGGCCCCGCCCTACGTTCAAACGTCACCCTACGTAGGCCCTGCCCCATCCTAAACCCCACCCCTGCCTAAGTTCCACCACCACCCCCCAAACTCCTCCCCCCATAGCAAAGCCCTTTTTTTTTTCTTTTTTCTTCTTTTAGGTTGGGGTTTTGTTTTACCTTGTTGTTGCTGATTCATTTATATATATATTTTCTAATCTTTTATTTTTCTAATTTTATTTTATTCTTTATACTTTGTTATTGTTCTGCTCCTTTTGGCTTGTTCTCCCCTTTTTTTTTTTTTTTGCGGTACGTGGGCCTCTCACTGTTTGGCCTCTCCCGTTGCGGAGCACAGGCTCCGGACGCGCAGGCTCAGCGGCCATGGCTCACGGGCCCAGCCGCTCCACAGCATGTGGGATCTTCCCGGACCGGGGCACGAACCCGTGTCCCCTGCATCGGCAGGCGGACTCTCAACCGCTGCGCCACCAGGGAAGCCCTGTCCCAGTATAATTTTTTAGAGTGCTTCATTTTGTTAGCAAACAAAACTTGGGTCCACTCATCCACTTGCAGTAAAGCCAATCTACTGACACTGGGTTGTGGTGAAGGAAAGTGTAAGGTTTATTGCAGGGCGCCAAGCAAGGAGTCCAGGCAGCTAACACTCAAAAGGCCTGAACTATCCAATGACTTTCAGAGAAAGGTTTTTAAAGACTGGATGAGGGAGAGGGTTGCAGGGTACACAATCGGCTCGTGGACATTCTTCTGATTGGTTGGTGGTGAGGCAATCAGGAGTCAACATCATCAACCTTCTGGTTTCAACCAGTCTGGGGTCCATGTGTTCATGGTCAGCATACAGTTAACTTCTTCCACCTGGTGGGGGTTTCAGTATCTGCAAAACAGCTCAAAGAACATGGCTCAGAATATTATCTTAGCCCTTGAGGAGGAACTAAAGGTCGTTGACTTTGTTTAATGGTTAAACTATTATTTTTTTGTCTTGCTTGAATGTTTTCCTTTGTTTCTGCATTTTCACACTTTGATTAAATCTATTCTTTGGAACTCGGGAAGACCTAGGAATCTAAAGTTTTTATGAAAACAAAAGGCAGGCACAGGACATGGGGGGATCTGTCCTGGGAAGGCCTCATAGGGTCCTGCTCGGTTACACTTTTACTCTCAAGTGTGCTGGTTTGGACAACAAATTATACAGCCCCTCCTTCTCCATGCCTTTGCCCAAGCTGAATTTCCCACCTGAAATGCCCTCTGTTTCTGTTTCCTCTTCCAACTCAAATCCTTTATTTCCTTTGTACCAAATTCAAGATTGTCTGTGCCAAACCACTGCTCACAAATTCCTTTCCTTTCTCTGAAATCCTCTAATACCCAAATAATTTATGCCACAAGACCTTTGACTGTGTTGCTTTTTTTTTGCCCCAGAAGTTTTCATTCATTGGATAATGGATATTTGTCATTTGCAGCTACCCAATCTTTTCAAGATTCCCCCTACATTTTGGCAATTTTTTTTTGTGTGTGTGTGTGTGGTACGTGGGCCTCTCACTGTTGTGGCCTCTTCCATTGCGGAGCACAGGCTCCGGATGCGCAGGCTCAGCGGCCACGGCTCACGGGCCCAGCCGCTCCACGGCATGTGGGATCTTCCCGGAGCAGGGAACAAACCCGTGTCCCCTGCATCGGCAGGCGGGCTCTCAACCACCGCGCCACCAGGGAAGCCCTTGGCAATATTTTTATATGAAGCATGCCTTCCCACAGTAGAAACTCCAAACTGGGCATTCCTAGACTTCCTTGCAGCTCAGGTGGGGGCCCATGACCTGGGTTCCACCAACCAGATGCATCCACGTGAGTTGTGGCCTCACAAATGAGCAGGGTGAAGAAGTGGCAGGGGGGAATGTGCTCCTGGTGGCCAAGTAGCCAAGGTCCCTGGTGGCCAGGGGAAGCAGAGCTGGAGAGACAGGTGTCCAGTCCCAAGGGAAGGTGGCTAATGAGGGTGCCTAGCAAGTTGGTGAAGGTATATTCTCTGGAGCCTAGAGTAAGCCCCATCGCGTGGTTGGTTATTTTTCCCATCTGCGAGGATTTAGAGCATCCCAGAGGTTCTTAATATTCTCTAATAAGTCCTTTTGCACCTTTGTATTGGAAAAACCTACAAGTCTTTGCTCTGTATGTCTCCTTCTGTCCTTTGCTCCTGTATGTCTCCTTTGCTCTCATACTATTACCACTTTCACAATACTTCTATACCAGATGTGTGTGTGAAGGGATGGTCCCTGCCCCAAGCCATTCTCCACAACACCAGCTGGGTGTCCTACAATTTAACTCAGTTCTGACACTATGCCACAGGTTAAGGGCTCAGTCCCACAAGACTGCGCCCACCCCACTTCCAGTGCCAATCGCAGGTGTAGGACCCCAGGTTACCCACAACTTCTGTCAAACATGGGGACAAATCAGGGGTTCCCATGATCCACACACCCTCCCCTCACCCCCGCCGCCATAAGGTTCAATTACTTTGCTAGAGTGGCTCATAGAACTCAGGGAAATGTATTTACCAGTTTATTAAAGGATACGATAAAGGATATAGATGAAGAGACAGTTGAAGAGTACATAGGGCGAGGTCTGGGGGGTGGGGCGGGGTCCCGAGTGCAGCAGATTGTGTCCTTGTGGAGTTGGGGTGCGCCGCCCTCCCAGTACGTGGATGTATTCACCAACTTGAAAGCTCACTGAACCCCATACTATTGGGATTTTATGGAGGCTTCCTCTTGTAGGCATGATCAATTATTAACTCCATTTCCAACCCCTCTCCCCTCTCTGGAGGATGATGGATGGGGCTGAAAATTCCACACTTCAAATCACGGCTCGGTCTTTCTGGTGAGCAGTCCCCAACCAGGGTTCACCCAGGAGCCCACCTAGAGTCACCTCATTAGAACAAAAGATGTTCCTCGTGTTCTTATCACTTAGGGATTTACAAGGGTTTTAGGAGCTCTGTGTCAGGAACACACACACACATATATATATATATATATTATTTTTTATTTCACAAGCCCCATCTAGCCAGATGGGTACCAATGTATGCAACCAGAAACTCTGACTAATACAATCTGTCCGGTGTCTACAGCTAGTTGATAATCTCCCTACAGTCACCTTGGATTTTTGAGAGCTTTCATATTCCTCTAAGCACCTCCCAGCACAGACAATGCTACATCAGGTTGTGCCCAGTGGAATCAGGGAAACATATTCAGGAGAGAGTGTGTGGTTGTGAAGCCTACAGTGTGGTGTTGTGGCTCCTTGCCAGGCACAGGGACAAACAGTGAACAAAACAGTCCAAAGACAGATGCCCACCGGACCCCAGATGAATTCCAATGAGGCACTAAAGCTTTTGGCTGGCTGCCTGTGTGCTTTCTCCACTTCTCCCAAAGTGGGTGCCAAGCAGGGTCCCTTATTGTCCCTAGAGAAACAGTTTAGTGGCCTGTCATCTTGAGAATTTACCCAGCCTGCCTTGCAGAGTTGCCTAATTCCAGGAAGCATTGTGTAGCTTACTTGGTTTCTTAAAGGGCCTCACATTTTAGAAGCTTATTTATTGCTCTTTCCTTTCTGGATTTAGAAATTTGCATGCTATGTGCTTATTATGCAGGGAAACATTTCAAAGGGACTGATGACTGGAATCCTGTCCAAGGCAGTAACAGAGCGATCGACTCCATTAAAAATCTGTGGCTCTCCGAAACTATTTTAGAAACAATTCTCATATTTTTTGTGAACTCTTGGTAGGACGAAAGTCATAATTCATCGATACTCTTGAAACATAACTTATTTCCTGCTCCACCTCCAACATGTATCATGTATAACCTTTGACCTAAAAAATCTACTTTATGGATTTTTCTTAGAGGATTAATCAAAAAATGCAAATAAGGACTTATGTATCAAAATGTTCCCTGAAGTATTATTTCTAGTAGTACAACATTTAATAGCATGGAAATGCTCACAAATAATGCTACCTGGGGTCAAAAAGTAAGAAATAGAGCATCTTAATAGTGAAAGGGAGAAATATACCAAAAAATTTAACTGTGAGTATCTCCAAGTGGCAGAATTATAGCCATTTTTATTTTGTCGTTTATACTTTGCCATGCTTTGTCTATAACAAATACACCCCTTACCTGAAAATGTATTTTTCAGCTGAAAATGTATCCAGCTTAGACTTCTTAGGGTTAATTAATCTAGAGAAGGATCTTTCCTTATATAAGTATGTTCTCTTATTCAGATGTTGAGCTTTGAATTATAATTACTATCCATCAGTATCCTCAGGACCCCCAAACCTCAGCCCAACTCCTGTCCGATGCTGAAGCCCCCCCATCTGAATGAAGTTGGTCCATTTTTTATTTAATAAGCATTTTGAGGGCTTCCTTGGTGGCGCAGTGGTTAAGAATACGGCTGCCAATGCAGGGGACACGGGTTAGCCCTGTTCCCGGAAGATCCCACAGGCCGCGGAGCAACTAAGCCCGTGCGCCACAACTACTGAGCCTGCGCTCTAGAGCCCGCGAGCCACAGCTACTGAAGCTTGTGCACCTAGAGCCTGTGCTCCACAGCAAGAGAAGCCACCGCAATGAGAAGCCCGCACGTTGCAACGAAGAGTAGCCCGCGCTCGCTGCAACTAGAGAAAGCCCACGCACAGCAACGAAGACCCAACACAGCCAAAAATAAAAAAATAAATTAAATTAAATTTTTTTAAAGTTAAAAAAAAAAGCAAGCAGTTACTGTGTACCAGGCTCTGTGCCAGAGCATAAAGCACTGAACACAACAGCCCAGATGGTGCCCGTCATGGGGCTGTTACTACCTCTAAGCCACAACCCTCAAGTAGGCACCAATGTGACTCTGCCAGGAAAATGGATTCCAGGCACCTCTATCTGAAATCCAGGGTTTTTCTCCCATAGCAATAAGTTGTGCTCACTGATCAGCTCACAAATATCCAGGCCACTCCAGTTTCATTCTTTCCAAGAGCTGTTGCCCCAGACTTCTGGGAATTTGCTTTTTTGAGTTTCTGAACCATTTGTTCTTTATCCAACAAACATTTATGAAAATCTTCAGAGAGCCAGGCACTGGTCTGGCCTTGTGTTGCAAATAGAACTGTCAAGGTTCCTGCCCGTAAGATGCTCATCACTTAGTCTGTGGACAGAAAAGCCCACCAAAGGGCTTTAATCAGCACTGGGAATTTCCCTGGGAAAGATGTGGCAGGAAGCTTAGCTGATAGACACCTCTTGGAATAGCTGCCTCTTCACTGAGAACTGCTATCAGTGCTGCAAATTTATTTGGGGGGCCTAATTTTAATCGTTCCCAGCCTATTTCAATTCCCCCCCAGCCTACCCTCCCAGATGGACTAAACCGAGCACTCTAACACTGGGCACTTAAACAAAAGCTCATTCATCATTCATGGAACACTTGAATGGAAAAAAAGGAAAACCAAAACTGGTACAAATTTCCCAACCTCCTAATCCCATACTCTAGATCCCATGAAGAAGACTGTCACAAACGTCGGTTTGGATGAGTTTTCAAAGGACAAGATCTCAATAGCTCCTTCTAGATAAGTGGCTCTCAACGAGCGGTCCCCAGAGGAGCAACAGCAGCATCACCTAAGAACTCATTAGAAATGCAAATTCTTGGGCTTCCCTGGTGGCGCAGTGGTTGAGAGTCCGCCTGCCGATGCAGGGGACATGGGTTCGTGCTTCGGTCCGGGAGGATCCCACATGCCGCGGAGCGGCTGGGCCCGTGAGCCATGGCCGCTGAGCCTGCGCGTCCGGAGCCTGCGCGTCCAGAGCCTGTGCTCCACAACAGGAGAGGCCACAACAGCGAGAGACCCGCGTACCGCAAAAAAAAAAAAAAAAAAAAAAAAAAAAAAAAAACCAATTACAGCAGGATGAACTGAACGTTTCCTAGTCAAGATTATGATGTAGCATATTTATGGCTGAAGCAGGCTTCCTTTCCATGGCCTTGACCTGAGGCTGATGTTGAATTTATCTGCATCCCCTGGCTTGCGCTGTCAAACTGGGTCCCTAAGAGGTACCCCAGTGATAGAGTAATGTAGGCTGGGATTCAAAGTAGCTGCAGTGAACACAGCTTGAATATGACACACACATTCGACTACCCGGAGAAGAGATAGGAAGATGCTTCTAGAGTGCCTTTTGTGTACAATAGTCCAGTGTTGAGAGAACTTTCATAGCTTAGTAGCTGTCTAGGGGAAATTTCATAAATAGCAATTACCAGATGTGGGGCTGTGTTAGAGCGGTCAGAAAGCCAGTGAGATAACTTTGGTTGCTGATGCCTTGTGGTCTCAGAGAAAAGGGAGGACTAGAAAAGGACTGAGTTCTCTCTGCACAATGCCCGCTGCTTATTTCTTCTAATTCAAAGCTTCAAATGCCCGTGAGTTTTTGCCGCTATTTTACGTAACAGAATAATGTATCCTTTGGTTCATGTCACTAACCTAGTATCTTGCAGTTGTTTTACTGGGTAGAAGTGCAAACTTCTATTTGAAGGTCACTATGGTAACAGTAATCTAGGGCAGCTCCGGGGGAATACAATCAATCATCTAGGGGGTTCAGAGCCTTTCAGGCTCTGGGGCAGGGAGGAGGAAAATTGTCACCAAAAAATCAGGTCACTTGTGGTTGAAGGAATTTAGAGCTGAGATCCTGAGACTCAGAGGAGGGGTTTTCAGACCCTTCAGTGCACCCCAGGCGCAGAACCAGACCGATTACGGAGGTTATCTTTCTGTTCTTTACCAAACGTTACGGGGAGACACAATTAAAAGGAAGAGAATAACTAGCAAGTCTGCGAAACATCTCGGGCAGAGGAAGGACTTCAGTGCGTGCAGCGGTGCTTTTCAGTTTTCGGTTACAAAACCGCGGCACATCCCTTCTTGCATGTCGCCATCAACACCACCCCTCCGCCTCGTGAGGAGGAGGAGGAGTTCCCCGCATCCCACTAGGAAGCTCGCGTGCACAGAAGGCCAGCATAGCCCCTGTCCTAGGAGCCGGGCAGCGAGAGTCGGATCCGCAGTGGCGAAGCCGGCAGAGGGGTTGCGCCGCGGTGGTGCGTTGGGGCTTTACGGTAATTCTCCGCGGCGCTCTGCCCCGCCCTCGTGCGCAGGCGCGGAGCCGTTGCTGGCAGAGAGGTTGCGGGCACAGCGGTTTCCAGAGCGGCTTCGACTGGAGAGAGTAGACTGTGCAGGTTCCGAGGCCGACCGAGAGGCTCGGCCAAGCCCGAAGCCCCGGCGTCCGCCTCCTGCGGCGTCCTCGGTAAGTCGACGGCCCTGAGGGAGTCGCCACCCGAGACCCCGAAAGGCACACTCCCCGGTGCCGGGGACTGGAGGCGGGAGGGCACTGGCGAGATCCAGCCCTCAGGCCGCCCCTGGCCCCGCGGTGGGGGTGGGAGCCGGGGACAAGTCCCAGGGAAACCGAGGCCCGACGTGGGGCCGGGGAGGAAGGCTGGAGCTGCGACCCCAGATGCCATCCCGGCCGGGGGCCCAGCACGAGACAGGAACCGGGGTTCCCCAGGGAAACGGAAGCCCGATGTCAGTGGGCGAGGAGGGGGCGCGGGCTCTGGGGTGCAGAGCATCCCACCGCCCCCTCGAAGTCAGCAGGTGCCCCGGGCCGGAGGCGGGCGCTCTGGGCTTTACTTCCAAAGTTCAAACCCAGCCGCGTCTGTCCTCCGTACTCCCTGGGTCTCAGGAATTTGCCTGAGGCTGTAAACTCTGAGGGCTTTCCCCTCCCTGCGTAGAAACTGGACCTTGTCCCCAACGGGAGACTTAAGCCCCGTGCGGTTCTCTTGGACCCGCTTGAAAGGACGCTTTCGTCTTCTGATCCCTAGAATCCGTCGCCATGAACCCCGCCGTCGTCGTGGTCCACGGTGGCGGAGGCAGCAATATCTCCAAGGACCGCAAGGAGCGGGTACGCCAGGGCATTGTCAAAGCCGCCACCGTGGGTTACAACATCCTCAAGGAGGGAGGGAGCGCAGTTGACGCTGTGGAAGGAGCCGTGACCGTCCTGGAAGATGATCCCGAGTTCAACGCAGGTAAATTTGCACTGCAACTGGTAACTGATGCTAAACCAGGTTAAGCTTCTACCCCCAGATAAATAGAACCTCTCTAAAGTGTCAGTGAGTCTCTTCAGCTTTATGCTAAAATCTAATATGCTGAAAAGATTTAGTTTTTCTCTCTTTACCTGTTGACCAAGTTGCTCTAAAGAATTTTAAAATTCATTATTCCCCCTTTTTTCTTTAATCTGCTTTCTAGAATTCACATACCAAGAGGCTTTTTTTGGTTTTTTGTGGGTTTTTTTGCGGTATGCGGGCCTCTCACTGTTGTGGCCTCTCCCGTTGCAGAGCACAGGCTCCGGACGCGCAGGCTCAGCGGCCATGGCTCACGGGCCCAGCCGCTTCGCGGCATGTGGGATCTTCCCGGACCTGGGCACAAACCCGCGTCCCCTGCATCGGCAGGCGGACTCTCAACCACTGCGCCACCAGGGAAGCCCCAAGAGGCTTTTTTTAATTACATCTTTTTGTGGGGGAAAAGGGTAGACTACTGTTGGGTGGCAACCTTGGGAGCTTCAGGGTGTAATTTGAATCGGTCCCCCATACAGGGAGGGCAGGGAGAGACCGCAGGAAAAGGCAGATCTCTCCAGATTGGTAGGTGGCAGGTTTAATAAGCATGGGAACTTACACAAGAGGCTTGCCTTGCAGGATAAATAGACCCCTGTCCATGCCCACCAGAATCTTAAAAGTTTATATAGTGGCCTTATCTGGGCTCAGTCACATATACCGTCCAGATGGTCTCAACACCACATCTCAAGGCTGTGTCCTGGGCAGCTTCTGGTGCAAGAAGACAAGCGGAGAGCACACTCCAAGGAAAGAGGAAGGGGTGAGGGGACTCCGATTGCCCCAGCGCTCCACCCCTCGTGACCGGCTCTTACAGTCTCACACACTTTCTCTTCCGCAGCGTGCCCTGAGCGGGCAATAACGGGTGGCTCATTTGGCAGCCGTCTGGCTGCATTGCAGGCAGATGCCACAGCATCAGGCACATACAGAAGAAAACACGGGTTAAGACAATAATTCCCCAGATCACGGATACCTTTCTCCACTGAGAGCCTCATGATTCAGACCACTGTTACTAAGTCCCCTAGGCGGGGAGCCAGATCACTCCAGAGCGTTCACTTGTGTCCTATGATTGAATAGAGGCAACACATTAACAGACTCATCGGGTGTGAGCACACAACATCCTGTTTGGATAATGGCCTAGGTGCTGCCTCTTTGCAAGGCAGTAATAATGGCCAAGGTCTTTCTGTTTTGGAGGAGAGCTTGTCTCATTAGAGACATTTCAGTGTGCTGGAAGAACAGGCTTTGTCGGCTGACATTCAAGGCTTGGTGAGTGCGTTTAGTAGGACGCTCTATGTGTGCTGTCATGTGCTGCAGGCCAATGGAGGGCTCAAAGACAGCAGCCAAAAGATCATTCCAGGGGGAAACAGAACATGCCCACCTGGCCTTGAGGAGAGGGAGGTCAGCAGCCTTAGGAATTTGACCTGGTTTTATATACCATCCACGTTAGCCAGGGGAGGTAGTGCTGTCAGGCCTGAGGAGATGGACTGGGGGCAGGATACATGAGACCAGAACCCTCACCTTCTCTTTTCCAGTGGTGCGCATTCCATTCCAGGTATAATGCATTTCAACAGGCCCAGCTTGTGGCAGGACAACAGGAACCCAGTGGAGATTGAGTAGTTCCCCCTCACCCATCCTGTTAGAGTGTCCCAGTGCAAATTCCAGTAGATAATCTCCTTTCCCAGGTGTGATGCAGTTTGGTGTTCTCGGCACCGTAGCACGTTGATCCATGGTGAAAGTCAGGGCAACGGCTGTTTCCTGACGTACCTTTTTGGTATCGGTGCTTCCGTAGGGGTCCCCAGTCTGGGATATGGGGCGTCAGCGCTACTCGTTGATCATGCAGGTGTGTGAAAGCCTTGGACGGCACGTTAGTACACCCAGCCACAGTGGCTTTATCTGTTAGTAACTTAAGGCACTGCTTTAACATTCCACTTTTCCTTTCTCTCAGCCCTGCTGCTTGTGGGTTATAGAGGAGATAGAACCTGCGTTCAGTGCCATGTTCCCTTGCCCAGTCTTGCATGTCCCAATCCACAGTCTTTGAAATGTGACCCCAGTCACTATCTATTTGATGAGGGACCCCTACATGGGACTTAGCTTCTCTAATCCCCTAACAGTGGCGGCCTGGTTTGCATGGGGACAGGGGAAAGCTTGGGTTAAGCCAGATGTGGAGACCACACAAACCAGGGAACGTTAGAGCCCTCTCTCAGAGGGAGGAGGCCAGTAGAGTCAGTGTGCCCATCCCTTACCAGTTGGGAGCTCTGGTGGGTGGCCTCAGACTCCTTTGGCAGTTGCCATGGGCATTGTTTAGGACACACAGGACATGCTGTGATCGCATTAACCCAGTCACTGTGTTTCAAGGGCAACCCGACATCTGTGGCAATACGCCATCCCACCCGAGCTCTGTGGTGGCCACTCTTTCCGTGCATCCAATCTGCTGTATCTACTGAAGGGTCAGTTGCTAGGGATTGAACCCAAGCTAGGGCATCAGCTTCCTGATGGCCAGGGGGTGTCAGTGCCTTATGAGCCAGGACATGGACGACAGTGAGGATTGCCTCAGGCTCTTGCAGGCAAACCCAGATGTCACCTCCACACATCCTGACCCCACAAAGGCCCACTCGTTAATCATCCACCCTTCAGCTTCCTGTTGTCAGAGCCATAGGGTTAATCTCTTTAGAACAGCCCAGCTGTCAGTGCAAGGGGTTAACGGCCAGGGACTAGGAAGAGTAACCAGCCAAAGGGCTCTGGGTTCGGCCCGCTGGCCGCTGCAGTTCATCCCTCCTGAGAGGCTCCACCTGGACCTCTGTGTACACCGCTGCTAGGAGCTGTTGCTCTAGGGGAAGTACGTGGGGTTCCTGCCCCCTTCCAGAGCTGAGACCAAATCCCAGGAGCACGCTCCCCTTCTGTTTTCTCTGCCATGGCGCCTGCCCTATACCTACCAGAGTCACAGACACATCTAACTCAAACGGTAGCCCTGCTTGGGAGACGCCCAGAGCTGTCGTGTGCTTCACTAGCGCTTTTGCCTTCTCAAAGGCAGCTTGCCACTCTGATCCCCAGTCCCACACATGCCCTTTCTTTACTGCATACCATAAACTGTACCCATTTTAAGTTTTGAAAAATGTACATACCTGTGTAACCACACTACAACCAAGATGTTAAAATTTCCATCACCCGGGGGCTTCCCTGGTGGCTCAGTGGTTGAGAGTCCGCCTGCTGATGCAGGGGACACGGGTTCGTGCCCCGGTCCGGGAAGATCCCACGTGTCGTGGAACGGCTGGGTCCGTGAGCCATGGCCGCTGAGCCTGCGCGTCCGGAGCCTGTGCTCCGCAACGGGAGAGGCCACAACAGTGAGAGGCCCGCATACTGCAAAAAATAAATAAATTAAAATAAATTAAAAAATAAATTTCCATCACCCCCAAACATTCCTTCCTGCCACTTTGCAGTTAATCCCCCCCACCAACCCCAGCACCAGGCATCCACTGGTCTGTTTTTGTCATAAATTTGCATTCTCTAGAATTTCATATAAATGCAGTCACAAAGAGTGTATTCTTTTGTGTTTGGCTTCCTTCACGCAAATCAGTCCTTTTTTAGAGTAATAATCATCATAGCTACCACGACTGTCTACTATGTACCAAACAGTGGTCTAAGAAACTTGCATGATTAACTCATTTAATCTGCACCATAGTCCTATGAGTTAGGTGTAATTATTATCACGCTCATTTCTCAGATGAGAAAACTAAGGCACAAAAAGTTTAAGTAACTTGCTGGAAGACACTCATTTCCTCTTTATTTTGAAGTAGAAAACCTAAGATCTAGGGATTAAGACGCTTCTAGGGAATTACACCACCTACCTGACATCTGTCAGAGAAAAGAATTTCAGGAAATCTTAACCAGTTAGTCAGCAGATATTTAGTAATTGTTCTGTCCCCTTGCCTCTGTTCTGTGCTCTTCAACATTTACACAAAATGTGGCTTCATTACATAGGCATCATCGATTAAATCCTTGGCAGTTGGTGATTGATTCAATCTCCAGTCCTCCCCTCCCCAGAAATCAGGGGGTGGGACTAAAAGTTCCAGCCCTTTCATCCTGGTTGGTTCCGGTGGCAACCAGCCCCCCACCTTTAGGGGGTTTTCAAAAGTTACCTCATTAACATAAACTTGGTTTTGGTTGAAAACTGCTTGTTATGAGTAACAGGACACCCAGGTCACCTGTATGGATCTGAAGTGGTTTCAGGAACTGAGGGCAAAAGACCAAATATTATAACAAAAGATGCTCCCATTGTTCTAATCCCTTAGGAAATTCCAAAGGGTTTGGCAGCTGTGAACCGTACCTGGATGAAGACCAAAATATGTAATTATGATAAATCAAAGTATCACACCTCCTTTGTCAAAGATCAGTTTATATATTTATGTGGATCTGTTTTGGGCTTTCTATTCTGCTCCATTGATCTATCTGTCAAATTCTTTCACCAACATCACACTGTCTTGCTTACTGTAACTTCTAGTAATGTCAGCTGCAAATAGAGACCATTTTATTTCTTCTTTTCCAAACTTTATGCCTTTTCTTTCTTTTCGAACATTGGCTGGGCCATCCAATATTATATTGAATAGGAGTGGTTAGAGCAGAAATTCTTGGATTTTTCCCAGTCTTAGGGGGAAGGCACTGTCTTTCACCGTTAAGTATGATGTTGGTGGTAGGGTTTTATAGGTGCCCTTTACCAGGTTGAGAAGTTCCCTTATTCTTAGTTTTTTGAGATTTTTAATCATCTGTGCATGTTGAGTTTTATCAAATCCTTTTGCTGCATCTATTGAATGACCATGTGGTTTTTCTTTTGTCTTTTGATATGGTGAATATTGATTGATTGATTTTTGAATTTTGAACCAGGTTTTCTTCTCTGGGATTAACACCACTTTGTTGTGACATGTTATTTTTTACATATGTGAATGCTGGGTTTGATTCGATGGTGTTTTCTTGAGGATTTTGCATCAATGTTCATGAGAGATACGGGTCTATAGTTTTATTTTCTTATAACATCTGTCTGGTTTTGAAATGAAGGTGATGCTGGCTTCATATGATGAATTGGCAAGTGTTCCCTCCTCTTCTGTTTTTCTCGAAGTTTGTATAAGGTTGCTATTATTTCTTTGTAAATATTTGGTAGATTGGTTTTTTTGTTTGTTTTGATGGAAAGTTTTTAAGAAATGAAATTCTTTAATAGGCATGGCACTATTCAGGTTATCTATTTCTTCTTTGAGTGAGTTTTGTCAGTTGTCCTTCAAGAAATGTTTCTATTTGGTTTAAGTTGCTGAATTTGCAACATTTCTGTGTTATGCTTTTGATGTTTGTATGGTCTGTAGAGAGGTCCCCTCTTTCATTCCTGATTTTTGTAATGTGTCTTTTTTTTCTTCGTCAGTCTAGAGTTTATCAAGTTTATTGTTCTTTTCAAAGAACTAGTTTTAGTTTCAGGAAGTGGATTTGGTGAATTTTTCTGTTTTTTTCTTTTCTTATTTATTTATTTGTTTGTTTGCGGCTGCGTTGGGTCTTTGTTGCTGCACGGGCTTTCTCTAGTTGCAGCAAGCAGGGGCTACTCTTTGTTGCAGTACGCAGGCTTTTCATTGTGGTGGCTTCTCTTGTTGCAGAGCATGGGCTCTAGGCACTTGGGCTTCAGTAGTTGCAGCACATGGGCTCAGTAGTTGTGGCTCGCAGGCTCTAGAGCACAGGCTCAGTAGCTGTGGTACACGGGCTTAGTTGCTCCGCGGTATGTGGGATCTTCCCGGACCAGGGATCGAATCCACGTCCTCTGCATTGGCAGGCAGATTCTTAACCACTGTGGCACCAGGGAAGTCCCATCTTCTGTTTTTTCTTTTGCTCTTTTTCTGTTCTGAATTTCATTGACTTACCTTTATTGTTTCCTTTATTCATTCAGCTTGCTTTGGAAATAATTTACTGTTCTTTTCCTGTTAGATCATTAATTTGAGACTATTCTTTTCTAATACAAGCATTTAATGTTTAAAATTTTACTCTAGCACTGCTTTGATTTTTACATGTTTTTACAGGTTGCCTTAATTTTCATTCTGTTCAAAATGTGTTCTCATTTTCCTTGTGACTTCCTCACTGAATCATGGGTTAGTTAGAAGTGTGATGCTTAATTTCCAAATATTTGTGGATTTTCTAAATACCTCTCTGTTAATGATTTTTAGTTTAATTCTGTTATGATCAGAGGACATACTTTGTGTGATTTGTATTCTTTTAAACGTCGTAAGGTTTGGTTTTTGGCTCAGAATGTGTTCTACCTTGGCCACTTGCACTTAAAAAGACTATGTACTCTGCTCTTGTTGGATGGAAAGATCTATAAATCTCAATAAGGTCAAGTTCATTGGTAATGTTCATACCTTCTGTATCTTGATTGTCCATTTCTGATTAATGAGAGAGGAGTATTGAAGTCTTTAATTGTAACTGGATTCGTCTATCTCTCCTTTGAGTTCTGTCAGTGTTTGCTTCATGTATTTCAAAACTGTTGTTTACAATATAGATTGTTGTCTTCTTGGTGAACTGACCCCTATATCATTACTTAATGTCCTTATTATTATTTAATGTTCCTTATTGTGAAGTATACTTTGCCTCCAGTTTTCATTTGATTCATTTTGGCATGGTATAATTTGTCCATTTTTACTTTTAACCTATTTGCATCTTTATATTTAAAGTGGATTTTTTTTTATTGGCAGCATGTAATTGTGTCCTATCTTTTTGTACAATTTGACAATCTCTGCTTTTTTTAAGATTTATTTATTTTTTATTTATTTATTTTGTTATTTATTTTTGGCTGCATCGGGTCTTAGTTGAGGCACTCAGGATCTCCACTGAGGCATGCAGGATCTTTCGTTGCAGCACACGGGCTTGTCGTCGTGGTGTGCAGGCTTCTCTCTAGTTATGTCGTGTGGGTTTTCTCTTCTCAGGGATCTTAGTTCCCTGACCAGTGATCGAACTGCGTCCCCTGCATTGTAAGCCAGATTCTTTACCACTGGACCACCAGGGAAGTCCTGACAATCTCTGCTTTTTATTGGGGTGTTTAGACCATTTACATTTAATGTGATCATTGATATGGTTAGGCATAACTTTGTCATCTTGCTGTTTGTTTTCTATTTGTCCGGTCTATTCATTGTTCCCTGTTTCCTCTTTTTCTGCTTTTTTCTGCCTTCTTTTGGAATAATTGAATGTTCATAATTCCATGTTATCTCCTTTGTTGGCCTAGTAGCTCGACTTGTTTTTTTAAAGGTTGTTTTAGGGTTTATAGTATATATCTCTCACTTGTCACAGTCTACCTTAATATCACACTTCATGCATAATGTAAGAACCTTTTACAGCATACACCTGTTTCCCCTTTCGTAGCCTTTGTACTACTGTTGTCATATGTTTTACTTATGTGTATAAGTTGCCTAATGCGTTGTTATTATTTTTCCTTTAAACAGTTATATTTTAAAGATATTGTAAAAATAAAGGGAAAAGGTATTTCTGTTTATCCACATATTAGCCATATCCAGTGTTCATTCTTTGGGGGAATCCTGATTGCTCTTTGCTATCATTTTCCTTCTGCCTGAAAGACTTCCTTTAACATTTCTTATATTGCACATCTGCTATTGATGACTTTTTTTTAACTTCTGTTATGTCTATAGACGTCTTTGTTTTGGGTTTTTGAAAGATGCTTTCACTGGGTGTAGAATTCCAACTTGACAGTTTTTTTTTCTTTGAGGGCTTCAAAGATCTTGCTCCTCTGTCTTCTGGTTTGCATTGTTTATGACAACAAGTATGCTATCATTTTTCTTTTTTCCTCTGTACCTAATGTGTCTTTCTCTGGCTGCTTTTAAGATTTTCTCTTTCTCATTAGCACTAAGCTGTTTGATCATAATGTGCCTGAGTGTAGTTTTGTTCATGTTTCTTTTTCTTGGAGTTTGTTGTGCTTTTCGGATCTGTGAATTTATAGTATTCACCAAATTTGAAAATTCATCATTTCCTTAAATATTTTTTTTGTCCCTCTATCTCTCCTCTCCTTTTGGGGACTCCAATTACACATATACTGGCTGCTTGAAACTGTCCCTGAGCTCAGTGATAAACTCTGTTCAATTATTTTTCAGTCATTTTGTTTGCTGTGTCTTCAAGTTCATTCATCTTTTGTGCAGTGTCTAATTTGGTGTTAATCCTTTCCAGTGTATTTTTCATTTCAGACTTCTTTTTTCGTCTCTAGAAGTTCTCTCTGGGTCCTTTTCATATTTTCTTCCATGTTCTGGTACATATGACAGCCGTTTTTGTGGGGGGGTGGGCGGTAAGCGGGCCTCTCACTGTTGTGGCCTCTCCCATTGCGGAGCACAGGCTCTGGACGCGCAGGCTCAGCAGCCATGGCTCACGGGCCCAGCCGCTCCGTGGCATGTGGGATCTTCCCGGACCAGGGCACGAACCCATGTCCCCTGCACCGGCAGGCGGACTCTCAACCACTGCGCCACCAGGGAAGCCCTGACAGCCGTTTTAACATTTTTGTCTAATAATTCTATCATTTATGTCGTTTCTGAGTCTGTTGCTATTAATTGATTTTTTTGTTTTTGTTCTTCCTCATTATGGGTCATATTTTCCTGTTTCTTTCTGAGCCTGGTAATTTCTTATTAGATACCAAACACTTGTTAGTTGCTGGATATTTTTATACTCCTTTAAGTATTCTTGAGGTTTGTTCTTATCCCTCTGAGGAAACTGAGTCACATAGAGTTTAAGACTAGCTAGGCTTACAAGTATTATCTAGGCAGAGAAAGTTGGAGAAAAGTTGCTAGTGGTAAAGAGAACAGAGTAATGAGAGCTAATGGTACATTCAGGGAAACCTAGTATTTCAGTAAAATGTTGCCAAGGAGAAGAGATGAAGCTGGAAAAGTAAGTCAGAGGCCAGATCAGGAAGGGCTTCATACCGTTTACTGTGTAGGTCATGGGGTATCAAGTCAGATCTGTGTTTTTAAAAACGTTCCTTTAACAATGGAGTAGAGGATGAATTAAAGTAGGCAGCTTAGGGGAAACTCGGAAGCCATTTCCAAATTCTTAATTCTTGCTTTTCGGCTTCTTTTTGATTTTAGGTTGTGGATCTGTCTTGAACGAAAATGGTGAAGTTGAAATGGATGCAAGTATCATGAATGGGAAAGACCTGTCTGCAGGAGCGGTGTCTGCAGTCCGCTGTGTCGCAAATCCCATTAAAGTTGCGCGTCTTGTTATGGAAAAGGTATGTGGGACTAAAGCACCCTTTTCATAAGGAATTGTCACTGCTGCACTTCAGTGACTAAAAGGGTTCTGACTTGTAGGGAAATACTTGAGATCACTGTTCTCCTGAAATTGTATGAAAGAACAAAAACAATGTTATTTAAGTTTCTCAAGGAAACCAAGATTCTGACTCAGTTGATGTAATTTGACTCATGATCACTTAACCAGTGATTACATTTCACATTATCTTCATGTTTTCATGTTATCTTCCTGTATTTTCTTCAGCCTGCTTTCAACACATGTAACACAACACATACACACTGAAAAGACCAACTGTTTAAATAGCATGTATGGGGGAATTCCCTGGCGATCCAGTGGTTAGGACTCCACGCTTCCACTGCAGGGGGCCCAGGTTTGATCCCTGGTTGGGAAACTAAGATCCTGCAAGCTGTGTGGTGCAGCAGATAAATATATACCTACATACATAGATATGTAGATAAATAAATAGCATGTATGAAATAAAAATGGATTAAATTCTCTAAATGTAAGATCATATATAAGTTGAATTCCTAGTAATATTCCATCATCTAGGTTTTTCTGAAAATACAAAAACTCGGAGAGCTCGGCTTTTTTCATCATTCAGAAAAGCAAGCCAGTGGAATTTGCATTTTTGAGACTTTGTACCCAGAGAGAATAATGATTTTCACACAGTAGGAACAGTTGAAAAGATGTTAACTTTTTCACAAAACTAACTATTTTCCCATTTCTTTCTGGCTCAAGACACCCCACTGCTTTCTGACTGACCAAGGTGCAGCAAAATTTGCAGCAGCCAGTGGGATTCCAACAATTCCTGGAGAACAGCTGGTTACAGAAAGAAACAAAAAACGTCTAGAAAACGAAAAGCTCCAGAAATCAGACTACCAAAAGTAAGTATCATCTGTGGCTCACATTTTTGCGAGTTATTCAGATGTGAAAGTGGGACTCATGTCTGGTTATCCACGTTTCTTAAATAAGTCAAATATCACTTGGTCGTTTCAGTTTTTGTACAAAATAGTTCACACTGAGTAATGGAAAAACTGCTCTTTTGACTCTGAAATTTAACCTCACTTATTACTCCTATGAATAGTAACTCAAATTCAGCTAAGAGTTCCTTCTCCAACATGATTTAATAGATGAATGCCGTGTGTAAAGGTATTAATTACCTGCATACTTCTTGATCAGTTTGCTATCTTCGGTACACTGCACAGGTTCTCTGTGATGTAGACCACCCTATGAACTTACTTAGGCGCCCTTTCACGGGGCCGAGAAATCAGTACAGCCCTTATAAGTGAATTCATCATGTGTTCTGAATTATGGTTTTCTGTGTTACCAATTCAAAAATACCAAATAAAAGGACCTTAATTTAAAGCAAAATTTGAAAAATAAAATTTGAATGTGGCCTGGAGGTTTATAATGGAATGTAATCTATTAACTCCACATACCCTTTTAGATTTGTGATGTTTAACCAGAGGTATACTTTCGTATCACTTAGGGAGCTTTTTCAAAATCTACATGTCTGGGCCCCTTCCCTACAGAATCTAATTTAGGGACTTCCCGCGTGGTCCAGCGGTTAAGACTCCAGGCTTCCACTGCAGGGGGCGTGGGTTCGATCCCTGGTTGAGGAACTAAGATCCCGCATGACGCATGGCGTGGCCAAAAAAAAAAATCTAATTGAGTAGAGCTGAGGTGGAGAGGCCAGGCAAGTCCATTAGAAAAAAGTTCCCCAGGTAATTCTAGTGTGTCCCCAGGTTAGGAATCTGTTTTACAAGAATGGCCATATGTTGGTAGCTGTTGATAATCTTTACTGAGTGTGCTCTTGTGTCTATAGGCTAAAGTCACAGGAATGGGGTTGCTTTATCAGTGGTTCATGTACATTTTAATAGAGGTTGCCACATTGCTTTCCAAAACTTCTGCAACAACACACATCTCCACCAGCCAGTACTGCTCTTCGATATAAGCAAGAGGGGCTCCTGCCCTGGGCCCCGCACTTTAGATGACCCTCATATCACAGTTACACAAAACAGTTGCTTTATTGCAGATCCATGGGGCATCTCTGTCACTCAGCAGTGACACAGCATTACCCATAGCCCTCATCATCCACTCTTGTGACAAATATCATTCAGCCCCCAGGGAAGTGCTTCTCTGCATCTCTTGCTCTATGTCTTGGAAGTAAAGACCACCTGAGTCAAAAGGTTTGTGGAATATGCCACTGCTGACATCAGAAATAGACCCTGTTTTGGAGTGTGGGGAAGACTTGAACAGCAGAAGGACTTAGGTAAGAGAAAAAGACAATAATTTGTCAAACAAATTCTTGCATAACGAAGTGTTGTTTCCCAGTAGTGCACAGTGTCCTTTTTCTTTCCGCATGTTTCAGTTTGTGGTTCTAGAGTTATTCATGAATTAGTACGATATCTGCAAGACTTGCACATGAGGGCTGATTCCTGTTACTCTTAGATTTGTAGATATGTAGGTCTAGACCAGCACTGTCCAATAGAAATCTGAGAGCCATATATGTAATTTAACATTTTCTAGTAGCCACATTAAAAAAAAGTAAGAAGAAATGAGTGAAATTAATAATATATTTAACCCAATATACCCCAAATATTATCATTTCAACATGTAATCAATGTAAGAATTTATGAGATACTTTACATCTTTTCATGCTAGATCTTCCAAATCTGCCATGTATTTTACACTGACCACATGCCTCACTGTAGACTGCCTGCATTTCCAGTGCTCAGCCACATGCAGACAGTGGCTGCTGTATTGGACATCACAGGTATAGACAGAACCTGCATGAGGAACCAATTTTTTATGTTGGCAACTAAATGGACACTGAATATTAGACTCATGAATGGTTTTATTCTTATAAAAATACTTAAGGTTGAGTTAAATTTTTTTAAATGTTGAAATGTTTAAGTAATTTTTATTTAAAATGTTATATTCATTAATTATAGTTGATGTTTAGACTTTAATATTAATAATTTTGTAAATTTTAGGAAAAAACTAACTTTTGAAATTATATCTGCAAATTACTTTTATTCTTTTTGGGGGGATTTGCCCTTAACTTTGATGAAAATATATGCTAATTTTGTACACTCTCAGTATAGTTACATTTCACTTTCTAATTCCTAGATGACTGAAAATGTGTACAAGTCAAGATTTTGATAGAAAAAGAATACTAAAGTGGAATTCACAAAAGAAAAAAAAGCTAAAAGGAAGAAAAGAAGTAAAAGATCTTCAAAGAAACAGTCTGCTTTAAAAGTAAGCACTCTTAGACTTCCCTGGTGGCTCAGTGGTAAAGAATCCACCTGCCAACGCAGGGGACACAGGTTCAATCCCTGGTCTGGGAAGATCCCACATGCCGCGGAGCAACTAAGCCCATGCGCCACAACTACTGAGCCTGCGCTCTAGAGCCCGCGAGCCACACCTGCTGAACCCGCGTGCCACAACTACCAAAGCCCATGCGCCTAGAGCCTGTGCTCCAGACCGAGAGAAGCCACCACAATGAGAAGCCTGCGCACCGAAATGAAGAGAAGCCCTGCTCGCTGCAACTAAGAAAGCCCACGAGCAGCAACAAAGACCCAATGCAGCCAAAAAATAAATGAATGAATAAAAATTAGAGAAAAAAAAAAAAAAGTAAGCAGTCTTCTTCCAGGATGACCCGCATAAAATTCACAAAGAGAACATTACAGCTTCTTTGTTCAATGAAGATTGAATTACTTATCAAAACAATGAAAATTAGTAGGAATAGTATTCTCACCAAATCCACAACTTGAGCAATTCAGATGAAATCCCGACAACTTCATGTTCTTTACTAAAGGAAGATTTAATTGCTAATCATAAAGCAATTTGGTGTAACCATACACCAAAAAAGGACACGTGCAATTATTAGAAGCGCTGGGAAAAGGCTGAATAAACAATAAACAGGTGATAACCAGAGAAGACACAGATAGAAAACATAGATGTAATGTTCTTGAAAGAATAATACTATTTGGACAAGTGTAATGGTACTTTTCATGACCCCATCAGCACAATGTTTACGGAAAACAATGGGAAATTTCTAGGGTTAATAAAAATTATTTCAAGTTTTGATAAAATGCCAAAACGTAATTAGGAAAAAAACCTAATGATAAGTATCTAGGAGAGAGAATTCAAATAGGTTAGTTTAATGGGTAAAAAAGCAAGACATGAAATCATAATGAAGTTTAAAAAACTCAGTTCAGCTAGAGTGGACCATGATCAGAAAACATGTTGAAAAACTAACATTTAAAAGGGAAGCCCGTGATAATGGAGCTAACATGGTAGGTAAATAAAAGGTATGTAAGCACGAACTTTGGCCAAGAGTCCAGAAGTATCCTGTGTGACACGGCCAGCTCACCGTGAGTTTGTTTCTAGGAGACATGCCCTCAGCTGCACCAATACTGACGATGCTGTGAGACAGTAGAGGGTCCACTGCAAGATACTCTAGATGTGGCCGAAGGTGGAAGAGCTTAATTAGACTCACATCTGACCTTATAACAGACCTCAGAGAGACGTGGAGGGAATTCCAACTAAATGCTGTTGAAGTAATGAAATCGAATTTAGATAAGAAGAGTTCAGCAAAAATCGCAGAAGTTCCTTAAAGAACAAATCACGGACTTTGACAGAAAGTGAAATTAATTTTGAATGTGCACTATCTACAGTTACTTAGTCTGAACTATTCCTCTCCATTGATAAGCTTAACAGAAGCTTTAAAAAAAAAAAATCTAAGTTTGGCTATTAACATTTTTTAAAGGATTAAAAATGTTTTTTTTTAATTTAGAGAAACAAAGCCAGAAGTGCATGGGAAATATGCAAGAAAAGTGACATCCGCAGAAAATATAAGGAAATCAAAACAAAGGAAACAAAAAGATTTGCCTAACTTGAAGGAGAAGATTCATGTACAGCTGATCCTGAAACCAGTTTCTTTAGAGGCTGTTTTTCTGTTCATTATAAATCGAAGTATAAGTATCATTTGTAGAGAGATTTGAACAAAATCGAGCAACAAACTGCTATTTTCCATTTTCTTTGTAATATACCAGCAATGAAATTTGAAAGAAGAATTTAAGATACTCTGCATTGATTTAAACACTGCTTAAGAGATGACAAAAATGACTATAGTAAGGGATTGTGATTTAAATGATCAAATTAAAATATTTAGTAAAATCTTCTGTGATAACAATTTATCAAACATAACCCCGTGTAACATTTGAGTGTGGTAATGTAAAAATCAAGATTCATTTCCAAATCTAAGTATTGCTGTAAGAGTTTTATATATAGTTCCAATGTTACTGCCTCAGCAGAGTGAAGCTTCTCCAAGTTCAAATTAATTAGAAACTTCCTAAGAACTACATCGCTCAAGAGAAGTTGTGTTGGGCTTCCCCGGTGGCGCAGTGGTTGAGAGTCCGCCTGCCGATGCAGGGGCCACGGGTTCGTGCCCCGGTCCGGGAGGATCCCACGTGCCGCGGAGCGGCTGGGCCCGTGAGCCATGGCCGCTGAGCCTGCGCGTCCGGAGCCTGTGCTCCGCAACGGGAGAGGCCGCAACAGTGAGAGGCCCGCGTACCGCAAAAAAAAAAAAAAAAGAAAAGAAAAGAAAAGTTGTGTTATTTGTCACATTGTCAGTAGAATGCATGTTACATGGAAATGTTGATCATAACAACGTGATCGATGCCCCTTGCGATGAAGGCAATGGAAATTAATTTTATGGAATAAATACATAATAATTTATGATTGTATATGTGTCTGTGTGTGGTTTTTTGCCCCACTCATCCAGCCATCACCAGCTGATCAACAAAGGATACAAATGTGCATGTTAATAAATTGTCATCATTGGTAGTTTGTCAGCTTCCAGTCAAATGAAAACCATAGCTTTACAGTATTTCTCAAGATACATTTATCACGGTGAGAGGATAGAACATCTTTATTATTTCTAAATATTACATGTGTGGGGGCCTCCATTTGCCTTTGTATTTTTGCCTCAACCCCTTCCTTGTACGTGTTGGGGGGCTGCCACCAGCAGTGACAGGGTACCTCTCTCCTTATGTGGCGGGAGGGGCTCGCATCACTGCCGTTGCTCCTCCCTGACAGCCGCCAGCTTGGATACTTTGCATTTGTTTATGGGTCATTCTTTTCCGGGAATTTGCCTATTTTTGTCCTGTGGTCATTTTTTCTCTTTAGTTGTTTTGTCCTCTTCTTATCAATCTTAAGGCTGTCTTCTCTGCTCAAAACAAAATTCCCGAATCTGTTGTTTTTATTTGCTTTTACTTTGCTTATGGTATTTTTGCCATTTGAACGTTTTTTGTGGTCAGTAGTGCTCTCCCTCTTCTTGTGTAGTTTGTAAGACCAGAAACTTAGGAGCCATCCCCGCCCTGAGACATACAGCTGCCTAGATTTCCTTGAAGAATTTTGTGTTTTATATTTAGGTCCTTAGCTATCTGGGTTGGCTTTTGTGAGTGATAGGAGATAGGGTTCCCGTTTCCTTCTAATAGGATACCAGCTTTCTCTTTCTAGCCCTTTGAATGCCAGGCTACATCTCTAGCTACAATTTAGCCTCTCCATGTGATTGCCCAACAGATACCTCAAGCTTTTGTCCAAAACTAAACTTGTTTCCCTACCCAACCCCACTCCACACACACCACGAAGCAAAAAACGTCTTCCCAGTCTTCCACCTTTCAATAAGTGTTTCTTGCATCCTTTCAGTTTCTGCCTTAGATTTCTCTCTCTCACATCCGGTCCACCTGCAAATTCTGTCAGCTCTGCCTTCAAAATGTCCCAGGTCCAGCCTCCTTCCCACCCTCTCCTCTGGAAACACCCCGACACAAACCACTGCCTCTCCAGCCTCTTAAGGGGTCTCTGTTTCCTCTCTCATCTCCCTCAGTCCACACACAATGGCCGGAACGGTTTCCCTAAGATGACTCTCTGTAGAAGTATAGCACACATTCCGGGTGCATAGATCCTATCTGGAACCCTGGATGCGCTTCCACAGGGTGGACACACATGTAATCAGCACACAGCCCGACACACACCCCCCTCCGTCACTGCCCTCCCCGCAAGGAAACCGCCTGCCCGGCTTCCAGCACCGTGGGCTAGTGGTGCCTGTTTTGGAACTTTATCTGAGTGGGACTGTGTAGTACGTGCTTTTTGGGGTGCCTCTTCTTACGTTTCTGAGATGTCTGTCATGTGTAGCAGAGTCCACCTTCGCTGAAGCATAGCGTGTCACAGGTTATTTACTTGGGCAGATGTTTGTGTCATTTGCGGTTCGCTGTTATTACAAGTAGTGCTGCTGTGAACATTCTGTACACTTTCATGGTGAACTTACCTCCACGTTTCTGTTGGACAGAAATGTGGGGATAAAATGGCTGAGTCGGCTTTAGGAGACCCCGTGGGTGGCCTCCCGAAGTGGCCTTGCCAGTCCACATGCCCAGCAGCAGTGAGTGAGGGTCGTGGTTCCCGCACCTCTGTATCCATACTTGATACCGTGTCTGTTTCGTGTTAGCCGTGCCGGTGATGGGCATGGTGGTAAGAATGGTTATTTTTTAAACTTAACTCATCTCGAGACACTTCTCGGTTCAAACTCTCCAGCGTCTTCCCACCTCACTCAGACTAAACGCCCTTCCAAGGGCCTGTAAGTAGGATGACCCTGTGATTCAGTATTCAAACTGGAACTTCGTTTTGAGAGTGAAAGGGGCACTATTAATTAAGCCGGGACAACAGGCATAAGTCAGGACGGTCCTGGGAAACCAGGATGTACAGTCACCCCACTTGTCAAAGCCTCATGGTCTGCCTGCTGGCCGTCCCTCTGACCCTGCTGCACACTCTCCCTGGCTTTATTCTCTCCAACCACAGTGGCCTCCTTGAAGTTCCTTGAACTTGGCAAGCATGTCCTGCTTCAGGAATGTTCTTCCCCAGCAATCAGCATGGCTTACCCTAAGTCCTTCAGAGGAGTCCTTCAGAAAGCAGCACGCCTCCACCATCACGTGTCCCACGTGCTGCTATGGGCTGTAGTTTATTGCTGTTCAGTAAAGCCTGACATTCTTTATTGCTCTGTCACCCTGTGCCCCAAATGCAAGCTCCGTGGGAGAAGGTACTTTGTCCATTTAGCTTTCTGCTGCGTCCCAGCATTTAGACCAGTGCCTGAGATATAGTTCACTGTAGAACCGGGGTGGTGGGTATACGGCTGTTAGCGTACAATTGCTTCAACGTTTGTTACTTGCAAATTTATAATAAAGTGTTAGAGAAAAAGTCAACTTATTTCATCTTCATAGCAAGCCCCATGAGACGGGCAGAGGGGTGTGCAGACAGGCAGCAGCAGCGTCACCCGGGTGGTTGTCAGGAGTACATGATGTTGGGTCCCATCCTGCACCTGCCAACTCGGGGGTCTCTGGACGGAGGTGCTGAGGATCCAAGGGGTGCTGATGCACACGGAAGTCTGAGATGCACCCAGTTATTTGTATCCCCATTTTACAGATGGGAAAAATGAGGCACGATAAAACTTAACTCAATCACCCAGCTAGAAAATGGTGGTGCTGGGATCGGATGGACCCTTAGAGCTGAGGGCTAAAGGTATGTCCAGCAGTCTAACTGACATGTAGAATGTAATGCAAACAGGCTTTCTTTGCCGTTTCCATGAGTGGGGAATGCTGGAATCAAAGTGTGTCCCATGTGCCATTAATATAGAAGTGTATTAAGCTACCCTGTCACCTGTGGGAGTGTCTCTCATCTTCAGCCACTCTTTGTTGGTTTTTTGGCAGAAACTTGGGGACCGTGGGTGCCGTTGCCGTGGACTGCCGAGGAAATGTGGCTTACGCGACCTCGACGGGGGGCGTCGTCAACAAGATGCTGGGCCGCGTCGGGGACACGCCGTGTATAGGTGGGATGGACGGATGATCACTGCCCCTGCCCCTGCCCTCCCCCGTCCTCTCGTCCTCTTTCTCTGGTCTTCGCCTCACCCCCACACCCACTTCTTTCTTCCTTCATTTCCTCCTCCTCCTGGTAGCAGCTTTAGAATTTCTGGGAGTGGCGGTGGGTTGGAGGGGGTCGCCCAGGGCACGTGCAGAAGGTGGCCTGTCCAGCAGGTACCTGTTTCCTAGATGCTGTGGTTTTTGGGGGGGGGCGTGGAGGACTTGGGAGGGAGGTGGAGCTGGGGTACTGAAGCCGCCGCAGCACCCCCGGTGCCTCTGTCTTCTCTCTAATCCGTTTCAGGAGCTGCAGACTATTCCCAAAGGGTTAAGTACACGAAACCTTTTCCCAGGCATGGGCTCAAATGAGCAAACTAAGAAAGCTGAGAATTTAAGTTTGCAGTTATTAGATCTGAGTGGCATGAGAGTGACACACCACCGCTACGAGATATTGCACGTCAAAGTGTTCTTCGCGTTAACCTCGGAGCACATTGACTTAATTCCCGGTGGTGGGGGGAGGGGAGGGGTGTATATGTCTTACCCTGTGTGCTGGGTGGATGTGCTGGGGGCAGAGGAGGGGCTGCTCTGGTGTCGCTGCCCTGGGAAGGCTAGGCCTGCCTCCCCAACATGCCCTCCATCCCCATCTCAGGGTATTATTCACACGGCGCTCACCAGTGCACCTTGGCGTTTAATATTTATGTAGCGTTAGACTTGTAATAAGTGTTTGAATTTCTTGACGGTTGCTGCTCAGTTAGAAACAATTCCCTTCCTTGAGCAGGATCTGGAGGTTATGCTGACAATGATATTGGAGCCGTTTCAACAACAGGGCACGGAGAGAGCATCCTGAAGGTGAATCTGGCCAGACTCACCCTCTTCCACATGGAACAGGGTACGTGGAACAAAGCCGTGCCGTCTGACTGTGAGGGGATAGGAGCTGTTTATAAATCGACGGAGAGGGTTGGGAAACCCTTTCTTGTTTGCTGCAGACGTTGCTTTCAGGTTAACGCCCCTTCTGTTAGGGTCAGGAAAGAAGAGCATTTGGAATACTGGTTGCCTTCTGCCTCCTGGGGGCGGTAGAGAGACTCTGAGCCTGCGTGTGGGAGAAAAGGCAGCTTCATCCAGTGCAGGGAGGGCCTTGTAGGGTGAGAGTCCTTGTTTGAGACATTGAAATAGAAATCACTTACTAGGAATCTTTGTTAAGACGCTTTGGTTTTTCATACTGTAAATAATTTTCCCATCAGATTCCTTTCAGTAACTTGTGTTGTTGCTCAACCTCTCATTGTTTTCAGGAAAGACGTTAGAAGAGGCCGCTGACGCGTCGTTGGGTTATATGAAGTCAAAAGTCAAAGGTGTAGGTGGTATCATCCTGGTCAACAAAGCAGGAGACTGGGCGGTGAAGTGGACCTCCACATCCATGCCCTGGGGGGCCGCAAAGGACGGCAAGCTGTACTCTGGAATTGACCTTGGCGACACCAGCATCACTGACCTGCCCTAAGTCCCCGGAAGCTGTATTCTAGAAGCTAAGACTTAGCTTAATCAATTAGATCTAGAAATGGAAAATTCTGCAGTCTGTCACTCGTTCTGTTGCCTTGATCAGTGTTTGGTTGGGGACAGATTCCGAAGTGATGTGTGACATGCCCATGTTAGGATCAAATAAGACTAGTGAAGATGACAAACTCGCTGAGCCTTCGTCGTGAATACTCCCCATCATCTGAGGTTAGAAAGAAGAAACAGCATGATCTTAACAGGACAGAAACAGCCTCAGTGCAGGGAGTGCCTTTTGGAATTGGGGGACCCACTGCAGTGACAGAGGCTGTAGGCGCGAGGGTGCGGGGGGCCCGGAGGAGAGCAGCGCTCTGGGGCAGGACCCAGTGCTGGGATGAGGTGGGGGGACAGTGAAGGGGAGACAGGGCAGCAGAGCTCACGGATTGGTGAGTGAGGCACGTGAACATTGCAGAGCTCGTTCTGAGCCAGAAGAACGTTAGGTGAAAGAATCTCTGAGAGAGAAACTGATTTTTTTTTTTTTTTTTTTTTTGCGGTACGCGGGCCTCTCACTGCTGTGACCTCTCCCGTTGCGGAGCGCAGGCTCCGGACGCGCAGGCTCAGCGGCCATGGCTCACGGGCCCAGCCGCTCCGCGGCATGTGGGATCTTCCCGGATCGGGGTACGAACCCGTGTCCCCTGCATCGGCAGGCGGACTCTCAACCACTGCGCCACCAGGGAAGCCCCGAGAAACTGATTTTTTTAAGAAAGTGCAGATCTTCTCTGACTTACTAACATAGGCGTGTTTCCAGATGCTTTAAGGACCCTCTGGTAACCCCTGGCTCTAATCTGCTGATGAAGGGTCGTCATGGAGACTCTGGAGGCCCTCCAAGTCTGAGGGTTTTCTCAGGCTCACACACGAGCCTGCTCACCTCGTGTTTCCCCCCAGCCATCCTCCACCTCCCAGACCCCTGGGTCCCCATCATGAGTGATGGGGGTCGTGACCTCTCCGCCTCTGCTACGACAGGGAAGGGCCAGTCAGTGTCGAGATGACCCTGACTTAATGGCGTCCATGACTGTCCAGTGCTGTGGGTTCCCCCAGCTGAACCAAGTGTCCACTGTGGTCAGCGCGGTGAAGAAAGGCATCTCCTTGGTGGCGAGTATTCCTATTAACCTCTTTACACTGGAAATGGTATTTTTGCTGTGACATATCTGCTCAATTTTTTAGTCTGTCAGGGTTTACCTTCTCTCTGGAAAGAAATTGCTTCACTTTAAATTCCATGTGCCACTAATAAAATGTATTTTGAAAGAATAACAGCGTGGTTAGGAGTCACTGTTGACAAAGACCAGAATGTACACGAACTCCCTTGGTCTGTCAGTTCAGACAGGTAAACTCGTTAAAGAGAGGTTTCAGCATAAGTGTGGTGTGTGGTTGTGATAAGACTGCCTGCCTCATGGAGAACACTCGAGAGTTTTCAGAGGAATTGAGTTTTTTCGGGATGGGTTAAGGAAGAAGCCAAACCACCACTGCAGGAATCAGCACGGCCTATGGGTCCAGCTTCTCGCGCTGGCCGTCCATGGCACGAGATAGTCACGCAGTCCGGGCCCCTGTCCCCTGACCTTCCCCGTGCCCGTATCAGCTGCCCTGAGCCCGAGAGAGGGAGAGAGAGGTGGCGCTTGGAGGCAGAATGGATCCTGCTTCTCCCCACGACCTGGGTGACCCCGGGCAGGTTAACTTCTGAGAATTTTGTCATCTATAGAATAGGTCACTATGAAGATTAAATGAAAACGAAGGACAGCTGCTCAGTGTTTATCTCCAGATTATCTGGACAAATAGAGGACGTGTGGCCAGGCCCAGGAGGAAGTCCATGTGGTTCCATCCTTGAACACCTCAGATGCAGCAATCGTCCTTTAGAAATAAGTACTTTGTTAGCAGGTGTATTCGTTTGCTAGGGCTGCACATGCGGTGGCTCACACGACAGACGTTCCAGAGGCGGGAAGCCCCAGGTGCAGGTGTCAGCAGGGTAGCTTCTCCTGAGGTCGCTCTCTCTGGCTTGTGCGCAGCCTGTTCTTTATAGAGTCTGTGGCCAAATCTCCTCCTCTTCTAAGGACACCAGTCACATGGGATCAGGGCCACCTAACGGCCTCATTTTCACCTCTTCAAAGGCCCTGTCACCAAATACCTGGGGCTTAGGGCTTCAACATAGGGATTCTGAGGGGACACAGTTCGGCCCCTGACAGGAGGCAGAGCAGGACTACTTTAGGGGTTGGGAAGGGAGAGACTTTTGCAGAAGTAACCATCCCCGAGTGGAGAAGGGAGAAGGGAGGAGCAGGGAGCAGAGGCTCGTTTTGCGCTTCTTGATTCTGTTCACGAGGGAAGTGGATCTAGTCACCAGGGGCCGCTGGGGCCTCAGCTCGGGCCACCTGCCCTCTTTGGTCGGGCAGCCCACTTAGGGAAGGGTCCCCAGCCCCTCTGTGTGAGCCCAGGCGCGTGTTGTTGCCCTCGGACCTCGGTTCAGTGAACGGTCACTCCACTAGCCTGGGATCCTGTATGTGGAGACCACCGTGGGTCTCTCCCGCCCCCCACATTGCCAGGGGGCAGCTCCCTAACTGTCCAACAAACGTAGGCTCACCGTAGCGTCTGAAGGGGAACGACAGCCTTTTATCCCTTCTCTGCCACAGGAGGGCAGCAAACCACACACTGTCCACCGCTTTCAGCCCAAAGGGGAGAAAACTCATCTCCACTCTGAATCAAATCAATCTACTCAGAAATTTTGGAACCGCGAGGGGGTTCCTGTTCTGACCTTCATTTCATCTAAATACTATTATTTTAGAGCACAGTTGTCCAGAAAAACAAATGCTAGCAAATGCCCCACAGAACGCATCGAAATCAACCACGTCTCTGACTCTTAAATCAGTGAAGCCAGCTCTGCACCTGCTGCCGCGGCCAGCAGCCCCTTCCAGCCCTTCCAGGAAGAGGGTTACACGGTCATAAGGAGAATATGGGAGCCCAGAGCCCAGAGCGGGTGGGTGTCTGCGGGGGGCAGCTGGGCCCCCGTCCAGGGAAGGAAGGTCCTTAACCGTGGAGCTGTTGGACAATAAATGTTTCTTTCAAGTAATGTCCGTTCCAGCCGTGTTCCTCTCTAGCATGAGAGATTATGGACTCTGAGGGCAGAGGGGGAGGGAGCGGGCTGTGTCACCCTCTCCTGAGAAGTGGGAGGCGTGGGGAGCCCGCGGGGACACCGTCCCTCCCGCCCCACCTCTGCCTTCACCCTCGCCCAGAACCGTGGCTGCATTTGGACAGGCGGTGGCAGCTCTGAGGGGGCGGGGGGCGGCCCGCAGGGCGGCCAGCTGAAGGGCGTGTGGTACCCTCCGCCCCCTCTTGCACTGTGTGCGAGGGACCCAGGAAGGAATGGGGCTGGGACGGGGCTGGGCTGGTGGTGGGCGCGGTGCCCAGCGGTGGTTCCCTCTGGGGCACAGGTGCCATTAGAGAGGCAGGCCGCCGGTCCGGCTCATCCACCCAACTCGTGTGACCCAGAAGAGCTGGGCCACAGGCATGCAGCTCGTCTCTTGTGAGGGGTTAGCGTGCCAGGGGAGGCTCAGGGACGACAGGGCTCTGCTGACAGGTGAAGTAAGGCCCCGAGAAACAGGTTTCCCGGGGCATTCGTCGCATTCCAGTTAAACCGCGGTTTGTATCGGCCTCCCTGGTCCCAAACCCTCTGTCCCTGGGTGACGATGGACTTCTCACGTCGTGCGCGGCACCCAGCGCCCCCAGATGCAAGTAGGGGCCGTCCCATGAGCGCCCCGGGTGACGAGCAGAAAAGAACAGCACACGTAACAACTTTATCTTTCAAATTCTGCTTTTCTTCCCCAACCCACGATTAAAATGGACTTGGATTTTCATACAAAGAGACGTTTGGGCCAGGCCTGGACTGGGTTAGTAAAGGAGACCAGGCTGGGATACTTTTTTTTTTTTTTAAATCACAGATCATCTCAGAGTCAAGTCTGTTTTTTGCTCTGCAATTATCAGTACTTTCTGGATCCTAGGCCGAACTCAGATGGGGTTTGGGTTCTAAGCTCTGGCTGGGAGCAAAGGAGCAGAGAGGTTAGTTCTTCCTGTCCTGTAGGCCGTGGCTCCATCCATGACTCAGGCAGCCCCAGGGTTGTTATTTTTCAGGGTAGCAATTTTTACCAAACACTTTTTAGTTAAAAATAACCTTTTAATATAATAATAACATTAATATTATTATATAATAAATTAATATAATAAAAGGGGGTATATGTTCATTGTAGAAGTTGGAAAAAAATTGACAAAAAAAAATTTTAAGGGTGAGAAAACATACATCCACAAAAATAAGGGGAAAAACTTCTTAGCACCCCAGTCAGTATCACTATTAACACCTACTGTGTATTCATTAGTATTTTGTCCAGGATGAGGCCACTCCATGTGCTTTTTAAGTGTTTTTTTCAGTTAACAATCCACCTTTCCATGTCAATAAACTTTCACCTTTTATAATAGTCAACATTCAGATGACTCCAGTTTACTCAGAAAACGTCACCGACAGCAGTTGTGTCCAAAGCCTGTCCCTAGCCTGGATGGGTGACTGTGCCCTCGGTCTCTCCTCACAGGTCCTACCCTGTCTTAATGGCTCTGGCTTGTTGGGTAGTCAGGACCCCCGCCACACCTGCCCGGCCATTCAGGTTCCCTCCTCTGCTTCTGCAGTGGAAGCCCGCAGTGCTGGGCTGTGGGAACAGGACCGGGCTTCAGGTTTGGAAAGGGAAGCGCGGGTTGTGCCGGAGCACAGGGCCCCACCCAGAAATGTGACCAGGAGTGACTTGGAGTGGGTCGAGCAGGTGGGGAGCGGGTTCGCCCCATGCAGCCCCCAGGGAAGGCCTGGCCTGCCGTCCACACAGCAAGCGGGAGCGGAGCCAAGTGCCTCCTGGGCAAAGGGCATCTTCCGAAGTATTTACAGATGGGCCCCGCTGGGTGCCGTCTCACCAAAGGCAGGAATATTTCCGTGGGATGAGAACAAAGGCTGGGCTGCTCTTGCCTTGAGAACAGCACTCTCCTGTCCACTGGTGCCAGATCCCTGGGCCTTTGAACTCGGCCGCTGCCTCCCAGTGTTCTATTGAGACGCCCAGTATTTAAATCTTTGAAAAAGTAAGGAAGACCCAGGCGAGTCCCTCCCTCCCTCCCGCCTGTCTGCCCCCTCCCTTCCCTGGGCCCACTCAGCCCACACAGCTCACTGTGGCCCCTGCTTCCCTGGTGACCCCGCCCTGGATCCAGCCTTTCTGCCTTGCGCTTCCCCAATCTTCCCATCCATCTCTGCTCATCTTATCTCTGGCTCTTGCACAGATAACACACCCTGGATGCCTCAGACTCAAGACTGCCGCTCCCGGCCAAGCCCTTTCACACCCTGTCCCCTTCTTTGTCTTAAATTCCTGCATGTTTGTCAACTGCTCTCAAGCAGAAATGGTCAGGACCCAGGGCGGGGTGCCCTGCAGAGCCAGCCTCCCCCCACACACTGCCCACTCCCAGCCCCAAGGCCTTACGTGGATGCAGGCAGCAAATGGGCGGCTGTCCTGGGGAGGGCGATGCGCCCGCCTTGTTGCACCCCAGGTCTCAGGCCGAGGGCCTCCACCCGGGCACTCCGGGGCGGCCTCCCTTGGAAGGGGCTTCATTTTCTTTGAGAGGAAAGATTCCAGCGCTGTCTCCTGTCTCTGACCACTGGGGCCGTGGCCCTACCACCCCCTCCCTAGCTGGGCCAGTCCCCTGACCAGGCTGCATGAGGGGCTCAGACCGGGAGGGCACCATTGTCCTGTCCGCGTGGGCGGAGTGCTCGTGGCTCCCCTAAAACCCGGCAGGCGGTGCTGCCCTGCCCTTCCCGGGGTCAGGTCCCAGGATGGGGTGCGGCCTGGCACCCGCCGGCCCTGCTGCAGCCCCTTGGCCACCGCGCTGGCCAGCCCGGCTCCGCGAGCCTCAGCCCGTGCGCCAGCACTGCCCGGCTTCTCGGCCCTTCTTGGCGTCGGGGATTCCCGGAGGGGCCGCGTGGGTGGCCGCTGGACCTGTGCTCAAGTGTGAAGCCAGAGGAATAAGGAAGGCCCACAGCCAGTCCTCCCAAGAGCCCCCTCCCGCCCACCCTCAAGGATTAGTTCACCCAGGAGCCTCCGAGGGTTCCTGCTGCTGTGGTGTCAGACCCCGACCCCTGGGCCCTCTCCTCCCGCTGCCCCTGCGTGCGAGGGGCTCCCCAGCCTCTGGCCACCCCTTTCCCTCTCCCAAAATGCCTTTCCACCCTTGAAGGGTTTACGGGGAGGAAAACAGTAACCTCCCTCCAAGGGTGGTTGTGATGCTTAATCAATGAATACACAGAAAAGTCTTAGAAGTGTGCCGGGCACTCAGTAAGCGTTAGCTCTCCTTAGTGTGTTACTCTGCTCCCAGGCCACGCCAACCAGACTGAACTCTTCCTTTTCTGAGCCCCTGCCCTGCTTAGGGTCCCCAGCCAGCAGTTCCTAAAATGGGTCTCCATTCCTTGGACCTAAAGTTGCTTTGACCTTTTGGAGACACAGACCCGGGGCTCGGCCAGCAGGCCTGGCTGCCCCCGTGTGGGGCAAGGCCCCTGGGCGGGACCCCACCTACAACGATGCCACCGCAGAGGGGACGTTTCATATTTTGCAGTTTACAAAGCACTTTCCCATCTCTCTCTACTTTGTGGAGTAGACAGGGCAGAAATCATTATTCCCATTTTCCAAATGGGGCCCTCGATGCTGAGAGGCAGCGGACACCTCACCGAGGTCACACGCCAGTAAGGGGCCCGGTTAGGCCCGGATCCTGTTCTCCTCGACGCCAAGCCCAGCACTGTTTCCTCAGCACCGTGCTGGCTCACAATCAGTTAAGTGCCTCTTCCTCCTTCTGAAAAGGAGCTCAGAGGCCAAAGGAATTAGAAACAGGCACCCGATGAAAAGCAGACGCCCTGCCCCTTGTCTCTGGACCAACTCCCAGGAAAGGGAGGACAACGGATGTGTGGCCCCCAAGGCCCGGCCCGCCCTGTGAGCTCATCTCCTGGCAGAGGGAGCCCCCCGGGCCTGAGAAAGCCTCTCCCCAGAGCTGGGCCGGACTGCAGGGCCGCTCATCTCCGGGGTTGGAACAAGGACTGTCCAAGGCCACCCGTGATGCCACTCACCCTCCCTAAGCCCAACAACCTTGCCCACCCGGTGCTATGCCCATTTTTCAGATGGGAAAAGCGAGGCCAGGGGAGATGGGACTGCCCAGGCAAGCAAGCAGGAATGCCTGAGGAGGCTGGATGACAGCCCAAGCCTCAGCCCTAGTCACAACGGCGCCCGGCGGGGGCAAACCCACCCAAGACCTGGGGAAACACAGCCAGCGCTGCCCATCACCCCCTCTAACCCCAGCCCAGAGGCAGGCCCACCACGAGGCCCCAGGCCCCACCGTCCGTGGGCTCAGGGTCAGGGGCCCCCTTGCTGTTGCAGGAGAGACGTCAGCTCCCGGGTGAGGTGAAGGCCCTATTGGCAGTGGCCCCAGCAGGCCAGGGCCTGGGTGGGGAAGCGGGGCTGGGCTCCGTGAGAACGTGAGAGGGGCAGGGAACAGGCAGAACGCGGGTCCACGGCTAGGGCGCCCAGGTCACCAGCCTGGAATGGCCCCTGGAGGGCCATTTCTACAGCCAACTCCCCATCTGCACAATAGGACTGCTTGTGGGGCTGAGGCCCAGCCCCAGGCCTGCGTGGGTGTGGGTGTGTGGGCAGTGTCCCTCTCTGTATCCAAGTTCATGAGCCCAGTCAGGGCAATTGTTTACATTCATTTAACAAACATAACAGCCATGACCACAGAGTCGAAATAACAATGAACTCAAACTCCACCCCAATCCCAGCCCGCCCTCCAGAGTGGTGCTTCTAGAAGACTCCATGAACTGAGCTGTGCCCACCTGCCCTCCCCCACCCCAACAAGCCCCATTCTCCTCCATCCACCAGATGCACGTCCCCCGCCTGTGCCCCCTGCCCCTGCTCCAGCCTGCCCTGCACCCCACTTTAGTACCTTTCCGGGTGTCCTGTGACCAAGTTAAACGCAAATGCCCCTTTGTCACTCCAGGCTCTGTGTGGACGGGCCCCTGCCCAGAGGTCTCCAGCTCATCGAGCTCGTGGGCCTCGGCCATGCCGGCTTCTTACAGGGCCCCGCTCCCTCCGGCCACCAAGCTTCACACACTCTTCCCTCTGCTCAGAGCCCCCTTTCCTCCCCCCACTAGACAGCGCCTGCTGATCTCAGAGCCCACCCAAGGGACCGTTGCTCCAACACCCAGGTCCAGTGATCCCTCCTCCATGCCGGAATCTCTCCTTCATGGAAACTGTCACTGTTGCGATTAGCATCTGTCTCCCACTCTAAACGGTGTCCTTAGTACCAGCCCCATGCTCGGCATGTGGAGAACAGCCGACGGAGGGGCCGGCCTCTCCCAGCTCTGACCTCGCTTCCTTCCAGCTCCCACCCACCCACCCACCCAACTCAAAGACACCTCCTCCAGGAAGCCTTTCTGTCTTTTCCTCCTCTGAGCAGCTCCTAGGGAACAGTCCGTGAACCACGGTCGCCTTGTCCGTCTGCCTCCCCATATGCTTGTGAGACCCTTGAAGCAGGGCCAAGCCCTGGGCCCCAGCCAACCACTGTCTCTTCCCCACACGCTCCCCTCAACCCACTCAAGCTGAGGCCTCTGGAATGCATGGGCTTCCTCCCGTCACTTGCTGAACTCTGACAGCCCCTCTGAGAGGGACAGCTGGCGGCCTCCACTGGCCCCAATTTACAGATGACACCTCTGAGGCTAAGAGAAAGAAAGCTCAAAGTCCTGCATCGCTCCAAACATCCCTGTGCTGGGCGCTGTGTTGCCTGTTGGGAGGACGGCCAGCTTCAGGTCATGGGCCTTTCCTCACAGAGGCCCAGCTTTCCAGAGGGGAGATGGGGGCGGGGGGGGGGAGAACTTAATTACTTCAGTCAGCATTGTATTTTATTTTATTTTATTTTATTTTTAAAATATTTATTTATTTACTCATTTATTTATTTGGCTGCGCCGGGTCTTAGTTGTGGCGTCCGGGATCTTCGTTGCAGCATGTGGGATCTAGTTCCCTGACCAGGGATCAACCCCAGCCCCCCTGCATTGGGAGTGCCGGGTCTTAACCATTGGACCGCCAGGGAAGTCCCAGGATTGTATTTTAAAACTAACTCTTGAGCAGTTTGAACCACAGAGAAGTATGTAATTACACAAAAATGTTAAGATGCGATTTACAGTAATTACCTTCTATTTGCCAAGTTCCGTTAGTCCCTTCCCCGCACCTGAACTTCTTTTCCTTCATAATTTTCACAATAGTTTTATGGAACCAATTTTTCTTGGCAATAAAAACAGCAGGTGCTTGGGGTGAGGGATGAAGGGCCAGAATTAGGTTTAATCCCCGCCCCCCCCCCCCCCAGCGATGTCCCAGGTTCCAGAACACAGGGCTGGAGATGGGATGGTCAATGGCAGGGGCAGGGTGGGGACCCTCAGCACAGGGGCTGGAGATCGTGGCCAGGGTCAGCCTCCCAGGGTTTAGATCCTCCCTCCTCTACTTGTTTTGTTTTGTTTAAACTTTGATTTTTTTAAAAATTTTTATTAGAGTATAGTTGATTTACAATGTTGTGTTAGTTTCAGGTGTACAGCAAAGCGATTCAGTTATACATATACATGAATCCACTCTTTTTTAGATTCTTTCCCATATAGGTCATTACACAGTGTTGAGTAGAGTTCGCTGTGCTATACAGTAGGTCCTTATTAGTTATCTATTTTATATATAGTAGTGTGTATATGTCAATCCCAATCTTTCAATTTATCCCTCCCTCCCCCGTTTCCTCCCTGGTAACTATAAGTTCGTTTTCTACATCTGTGACTCTATTTCTGTTGTGTAAATAAGTCCATTTTCACCATTTTTTTTTTTAGATTTCACATATAAGCAATATCACATGATATTTGTCTTTCTCTGTCTGACTTACTCCTTCCCTTACTTGTGACTGCAAGACTTCCGGCAACTTCCTGAGCCTCAGTTTCTCCATCTTTGAAATGGGGACGGGAGCGGAACCTACCTCGTAGGACTGTTGTAAGGCCAAAATGAGAGATGGAGTTGAGTGTGGTGCCGGGCAGAGGGCGGGTGGGAGTTATTGCTGCTGCCGTCACTGCTGATGCCACATTCTCCCTGAAGAGGTGAGAGAAGTCTTAGTGGAAGGTTGCCTTTGGCCTGAGTCTCGAAGGTGAGAAGGATTTCAGCAAGTGGAGATGCGAATGGAAGGTCGGTGTACGCAGAGAGATCTCAGCAGGTAAACATGGGGAAGGACAGCTGAGGGCATCTCAGGAAATGGGGAAATTACTGAGGCCAAGCCCCAGGGCCTGGGTGCAATAACTGTCCCAGAAAACACTGAGTATTTTGGTATTTAGTATGTGCCAGGCCCTGCTCTGAGTGCCATCCTCGTCCTCCCCACCACCGACGCTCACAGAACACCCGGAGCTGAGGCTGGGGCGGCGAGAGGCTAAGAGCCCCATCCATTCATTCAACAAATACTTAAAAGCACCTACTGTGTGCACGGCCCTGGAGCATCATGGGCGAGCACGGAGCTTACGTTGGGGGAGGGAGGGGAAGGCAAATAATAGACAAACACGTAAATGAGATCATTTCAGATGGTAATGAAGGTTCTAAAGGAAAGAAAGCCGGATTCTGAAATCCAGAGCGACGGGGGGGGGGGGGGGGGGGGGGGGGGGGGGAGGGGCCGCAGTGATCAGGAAAGGCTTATCCACAGAGGGGCTGTGAGAGCCGCAATCAGGAAATAATCTGGGATGAAGCATCCAGGCAGAGGGAGAGCGAAAGCAAAGCCCCAGAGGTGGGCTTGCCCTCCATGTGCCCTGCAGGGAGGAAGGCGTGCTATGCTGCTGCTTCCCACTAGCTATTGAACATTTGGTAGTGTATATATGTCGATGCTACTCTCACTTTGCCCCAGCTTCCCCCTCCCACCCCGGGTCCTCAAGTCCATTCTCTGTGTCTATATACTATCACCATGCACCAGCAGTTCTAAACAATGTCAGTGATAAAATACCCCTACCTGGAATATTCTCCTAAGTCCAAGTTGCAAGCATCTGATACAGGTCATGTAGAGTTTTCATAATATATACGTAAGCTCCAAATTAGCCCATGTTTATTGCTTATCTTTTGACAGGCATTGTATTCTACGTGGAAATTATTTCTAAGAACTCCCAGTTATACAGTTGGTCTCCAATGGGTTCATGTCAAGAGTAAGTTTGTCGTGAAGACAGGAACACAAAACTACTAATAGCAATCTTTGTAAACCTATGCAGGAAATTAGGAGGGATACAGGACTAGAAGGTGGGAAAATATGGATATTAAATAATTTATGCAAAACGTTTCTTTTTATTTCTTTATTTTTGGCTGCGTTGGGTCTTTGTTGCTGCAAGCGGGCTTTCTCTAGTTGTGGCGAGCGGGGGCTACCCTTCATGGCTGCATGCGTGCCTCTTATTGCAGAGCACGGGCTCTAGGTGTGCAGGCTTCAGTAGTTGTGGCACGCGGCCTCAGTAGTTGTGGCTTGTGGGCCCTAGAGCACAGGCTCAGTAGTTGTGGCGCATGGCATGTGGGATCTTCCCGGACCAGGGATCGAACCTGTGTCCTCTGCATTGGCAGGCAGATTCTTATCCACTGCACCACCAGGGAAACCCAAAACGTTTCTTTTGTTTTCTTTTCTGGCCACATCACGTGGCATGCAGGATCTTAGTACAGATCTTAAATGATGTCTCTTAAACGAGAGAAAGCAGACATGATAATGGCTTTCCAGGATATAAAGGATTGCCTCATGAAAGAAGAGGTTCACTGATGTCATACAGCTCTAAAAGGCAGAACTAGAGCTAATAGGTGGGAATAATAGAGGATATTTGCATATATGTAAAAAGAAAATTGTTGGTTAAAGCTATTCAACTAAAGAACAGGCGAAGTACAAAGTAGGAAGCTTGCCATCATGGAAAGTTTTCACATAGAAGCCACTGACTATCTGCTTAGATTACTGTGAAAATTAAATTTGCTTATTACGTAAAGCACTTCAGACTGTGTGGAACATAGATACAGCTCAATATACATCATCCACTATTCCTATTCCTATTATTATTACCTAAAAGTTTAGTAAAACATGCCTGTAAAATCAGCTGGACCTTCTGGTTCTTAGGGTTCTATGATTTCTTTGGTTACTGTCCCAGCATATCTTTAAGTTTACTTGAGTCAATTTTACAGTTTGTTTTCTTTCATTTATCTAGTTTTTTTATATTGTTTTGCTATAAATCTGTATACTATATTCTGTTGTAATAAAGAACATTATTTTATCAGTGGCTCAAAAAAAAAGAGTAAGTTTGTGAAGGGGCAGAATCCTTGAAGCTGGCTTCAGATTCAGTTCGTCTCCAGCTCCTGTGTGCTACGTACAGCTGTGCTCAAACAGCAAATTCAAAGTAAGCAGCCAAAGTGCTGTGCTTGTAAAAAGCAAGAAAGAGAACTTGAATTGCTTCATTTCTGTCATCTTAGGCCACTTGAGCTTTTCTTTGGGTTTAACATTTTAAACAGTAAAACAGTGTAAGGTATAATCTTTTTGTTTAAGAAGTGAACATTTTCGTTCATACATGAAATATTGGACTGAATTTTAATATCTTTAAAGTTGAAATGTATTCTTTTTTCAACTGCTGATTGTTTTAAAACTAAAGAACAAATCAAATAAATAAAACAGTACATCAGTGGTACAATTTAGTAGTTGCCTCATTTTACCTTTTGCAGGTACATATTTCAGTTTTATAAAACTTTACTTCTGGCTAAATTTTAATTGGATAATTATTTACATAAGAAATTAATATAGCAGATTATAACCAAAGGATCAGAGTTCATTAGGTAAATATACAAACTATTGAATAAATAGCTGTGCTTTTGTTTTTTTGTGGTTTTTTTTTTTATTAGAGTATAGTTGATTTACAATGTTGTGTTAGTTTTTGGTGTACAGCAAAGTGATTCAGATATATACATATATATATTCTTTTTCATATTCTTTTCCATTATAGTTTATCACAGGATATGGAATGTAGTTCCCTGGGCTATACAGTAGGGCCTTGTTGTTTATCTATTTTATATATAGTAGTTTGTATCTGCTAATTCCAAACTCCTAATTTATTCCTCCGCCACCCCCTTTTCCCTTTGGTAACCATACGTTTGTTTTCTTTTTTTGGTGGGGGTTGTATCTGGTCTTAGTTGTGGCACGCGGGATCTTCGTTGCAGCATGTGGGATCTTTCGTTGTGGCGCAGGGGCTTCCCTCTAGTTGTGGCGTGCGGGTTTTCCACTCTGTAATTGTGGCGCGTGGGCTCTGTGGTTTGCGGCACGCAGGCTCTCTACTTGAGGTGTGCAGGCTCAGTAGTTGTGGTGTGTGGGTTTAGTTGCCCCTCAGCATGTGGGATCTTAGTTCCCCAACCAGGGATCGAACCTGTGTCCCCTGCATTGGAAAGTGGATTCTTTACCACTGGACCACAAGGGAAGTCTCCATAAGTTTGTTTTCTATGTCTGTGAGTCTGTTTCTGTTTCATAAATAAGTTCATTTGTGTCATATTTTAGATTCCACATGTAAGTGATATCCTATGGTATTTGTCTGTCTCTTTCCGACTTACTTCACTTAGTATGATAATCTCTAGGCTAGTCCATGTTGCTGCAAATGGCATTGTTTCATTCTTTTTTATGGCTGAGTAATATTCTGTTGTGTATATGTACCACGTCTTCTTTATCCATTCATCTGTCGATGGACATTTAGGTTGCTTGGCTATTGTAAATAGTGCTGAAGAGCTGTGTTTTAATGTGTGAATATTTGTGTGCTCTGATATTTATATTTGCCAGCAGGGTGTGTGTATTTCAATAAAAGAAAATGATCTTGATAGATAAATAAATCAGTGATCACTGTCTGCATTTCTTTTCTGTGTTTCATTTCTTTTCTTCATTTCATTTCACAGTTATTAATGAGAATAAGTTTTGTTGTCTATAGTAGGGAGGGGTTAAAAACGGATCCTCTCTGGTTATCAAATCCACCAGGTAAGCCACCGGAGAGACCAAGCCTTAGTGAGACGGCAAAGTGCTCAGGTGGGTCTGAAGAATCTGAGAGCAGAGAGCAGAACCCCCCAAAGAAGAAATGGATGCGTGATAACATCTGAGGTGGTGTCACAGCAGAATCTCCCAGCCCCGCACCACGTGGGAGCAGCCGTGGGATTCTGTGCACCCAGGAGTGGCCCTGAGGTGGCAGACAAAGCCAGTGAACTGGAGGCCTGCACAGGCTGACGGCCAGCAACAAGAGATGAGCTGGTGACAGGTGACATCAAGCACCAGACGCTCTCACCACAAAAACCCCACCAAAGCCTTGGTTCTGAACAAGCCCCCCTGGAGGTTAGGCACAGCTCTGGACAGGAGAAGCCCCAAGGGGGCTGAGACTAGGTTTCCACCCCCTTAGCAGAGTGAAGGCTTGAGACTGAAATTACATTTTATTTTTGTTATTTTAGTTATCATATAAATATTATTATTATATGTATTATGTATTTTTATATGTGTATGTGATAAAACACATTACATATAAAATATATAGACATAAACTGTAACTATTTTAGTTATAAAAATAGAGATAGATGATAAAGTTCTAGTTCGTTTCGTGAACACCTGTGTTTGAGGACGCTGCACCACCCTGATGGACGGAAAGTGATGTGGGTCCCAGAGGGGACAGCATAGGCCGTGGGTGGAGGACGCAGGCCAGGGGCTCACCAGGCTCCTCTGGGTGAGACACCGCTGGGTCTCAGACTACGAGCCTGAAGGAGCCCGTGGTGGTCTTCTCTCCCCTTCCCTGTGCGTGCGGGACCACCGCAGCCCTGCAGAGCCTCTCGGCCAGCCAGCAGCAGAGCTGGGCCCTGACCCCCGTCTGCTGACCACGTGGGCTTATGTCCCCCCTGACGGGTGAGGGCAGGGCCGTCAGGCGCTGGGCAGAGGGACCTTGGCAGTGACCTGCCAAGTCCACAGTGGGCAGAAGCCCAGGGCAGGACAGACGTGGAGGGCAGGACCTGGTGACTCACTACAGAGCAGACAGCCTGCAGAATTCAGCAACCAAGTGCACACGCTCCCTGGGAAAGGTCAGGAAGTGAATCGTGTCACATGCTGTCAACGCAAATCTGCTGCCCAAATCCCCAGAGCTGCCAGTAAAACGGAGGGGAAACCAGTTTCCACCCTGCAGAACAGGGCCTTCCATCACCTTTATTGTCCCCACCCTTGGAGGGAGCTTCCCCCAGAGCCAAGAACCTGCTGGGGCTGCCAGGCCCCCGGTCTCAGGAAGGCCCATCCCCAGCTCCCAGCCCCCAGGTTTCAGCTCCAGGAGCCTGCCTGGCTGGGGAGCCAAGAAAAGGCTCAGATCCTCAGCGGGTCGAAACCTGCCGCGGCCCACCCCTCCCTGAAACTCCAGAAACAGCAAAAGCCAGGTCACTTTATACCCGGGTACAACCCGCAACTGAGGGGTGGGTGTCGCGCTCACAGGATGCCGCTCCGCCCGCAGCCCACGTGAGCATCTCGGTTGGCCACTGCCTTCTTCTGCGGGTTGAGGGACAACTTGCCCCTGGGAAGGTGATCAAGATCCCTGCACACATCAGATCCCCCATTCCTCACCCACCCCGACGCCCTCCCACTCCCACCTCCCCAGCCCTGTCATTCACCAACAACAACCCCTCCGCAGAGAACGTCAATACCGGTGGGGAGAGAAGCACATCTATATCCAGGCGTTGGGCAGAAAGAGGTATGTAGTTGCCGAGTGGTTTATAATGGCAGAAAAACTGGAAACAATACAAGTGTCCATCAAAGAGGTACTGGTAACTTAAATTTTATTACATCCTGCAAACGCATACTCTGCAGCATGAAAAAAATCAACATCTGTAAGTGCCAAGGTTTAGAAAGATATCCAAGACATATATTAAGTGGGAAAAGAGATCCAGAGCTGCGTATGTAGAATGATACTATTATGGGCTGGTTTTTCTTTCTTTCTGTTTTCTTTTTTTTTTTGCCACGCCGCGTGGCATGCAGGATCTTAGTTACCTGACCAGGGGTCGAACCTAAGCCCCCCGCATTGGAAGCATGGATTCTTAACCACTGGTCCCCCAGAGAAGTCCCAAGGCTGGTTTTCTTATATTTGACACTCACCCCCTCCCCGCATTCATTCTCCACCTTTTCATGATCTACTCCACGTCCCTGGAGGCTGACCTCTAAGGGCCACAAAACCGGGGCTTCCTTGCTAGCTGATGCCGGTTGGTTAGGCCAATGGAAGGCTCTGGCTATAGATCAGAGGACAGGACAAGAGAGAAGCTGGGGTATTTCTTCTCTCTGGTCCCTCCCTGCCTGTTTGGATGGTGGCTGTGTTCTGCTATGGCCACAGCTGGAGACATTGTGAGGGCCTATTAGTTTTGATGTTTCTATCCCATGTCATATCAAACACATTCAAATATATACGCTTCCCACAATAAATATAATTTGGGCCATAAACTTTTGAAAGAGGCTTGTATACATTTACTAATTCTGACCCTAAGAATAGATTATGCATTGGGTTCATACAACTTAAACTTTACTGCATCCACATATAACTATATCATAGTTGAACAGAGTCCCAGTAAGCTAGTGGAAATAATGTTACCTAGATAAATATTCATTAATTACAATTTTGATTTTCTTTTTATACTTGGAATCCAACAGATACACGACAAATGTTTAGGTCTTCTGAAAGCTCACAGGCCCCAGGCATCACGGCCAGTGGAGTTTTGCTCATTCTGGCTGAAATGTCCAGAAGTTGCCAGACCCCTCGTGGTAGGGCTGGGTCAAAGCAGGGGCCATCCCCAGGAGCCACTGAGGCAGAAAAGAATGAAGCAAACCCACAGGGGAAATCCTGCTCTGCTCAGGGGCCGTTTCCTGAACGGGCATGGAGCCAGAAGCCCAGGGGGGAGGGAGGAGGCTAAACACTCCACAGTTTGCCCCATGCGCTGACCCCGCGAGCCTATGGCCTGACCAGTCCCAGTCTGCTGGCCCAGCCGGATGGATAGGATCAGCATGGCCCTCCCACAGCCTCCAACCTGTTTTCTGGGCCAGGCTGGGACTTGCAATAGGCCAGACGCCAGCCCAGGCTGCACCCCAGCCTCTGGCTCAGAGTCGACACCAAGCCCAGGGGCCAACAGCAGGTCTCAGTCAATACCTTCCCTGGGCTGCCTCTGGCCCAGGCTTTCCCACTACCATCCCTACCGGCCCTCTAAGTGGGGACCTGGGCAGGCTCCCCAGGGGGCATTGAACAGAGCTCACCAAGCTGGCAGCCACGTGTGCACACACACACACACACACACACACACACGCCACATGCAGGGGAAAGGGATCGGCACACCTTAAAATCCAGATCCCCAAGCAGGGCTTCTAGTCCCCTGGGTCCCTCCCACCCTCGGGCCCCAGCGGATGCTGGAGCCAGGCACAAGGTGCTCTCACCCTCCGAGATGGAGCCCGGGGAAGGTTGCACCCAGGACAGGCTCCTTGGCCACTGCCCTAGCTGTGGCCAGGCCCTCTCCCTGAAGCTCCACAGCCAGGCCCAGGCAGCACAGGGAACAGTTTTTTGCTAGGAGGACCCAGCAGGAACTGTGACGACTCACTGCCACACCCATGGTGCTAATAACCAAGAGTCTTATCTTCCTGCAGACAGTTTGTCTTTGCACAGTGACCAGGGGACTGCCCACACGCGGCCAGAAGCGGTGGCTCCCGGCTCTTACCATGTGCTACGGTGGGCTGCAGGTGCTGGCCTGGAATTCGCAGTGCGGGGGTGTTTAAGGTTTGAGGAGCAGTTGTTAGGGTCTAAGAAGCTCTGGGCTCTGAGCCTTGACTGACCCTTTTTGCCTAACTGCCCACAGGACAAGGCAGAGAAGCAGCTGCTCTGCAGACTCCCGGGCGGGGGAGAGAAATGCCCCTCCCCACCATCCCACCAAGGGCCAGGATGGAAGAGCCCGTCTTGGGACACTTGGAACCAGGAATGGAGTATCCAGAGAGGAACAGAAGCAGGAACAGTACATTCACGATTCCACACGACACAGCCCTGGAGAACAGCACGCAGACCGCTCTGGGGGGATTAGCCCAAGGTTCTTCACGAAGGCTGAAGGTTTTTGACCTGATGAACTGTCTTGATGACACTCATAGGGCCCTTCTCTGCACAGCCCCTGGGCGGTGTCACTAAGGAGACAGGCCATGTGCCCAGAAGGCCCTCCCTGTCTGACAGCCAGCTTGGGGGAGGCTTCATGGAGACACCCTAGTTCTATGACTCAAGGATGAGGATAAGAGGGAACTAAGCCTCTCTACGTGGCTTACCTACGGGGGACCTCAGAACGGCTCTTTGTTCATGTAACCTTGCCTATCAAGCCCTGCCCTGGGGTCAGGTCAGGAACGTGGGAGTCAGCTAAGCCCACAGGTGTATGTGACGGACACAGCAGTGTAGAAGGAACAAAGGAAACCCTCATCCTGGGGGCCCAGGCCCAGCGTGAATGCGGCACAGTTTACCCAGGATCCTCTGCATCCCTCAGAGTCAAGTGTGTGCATTTGAAAAAGGAAACTCAAAAAAAAATTTTTTTAATACCATGCATTTTCTTTTCTTTTCTTTTCTTTCTTTATTTTATTTTATTGTATTTATTTTTGGCTGCATTGGGTCTTCGTTGCTGAGCACGGGCTTTCTCTAGTTGTGGCGAGCAGGGGCTACTCTTCATTGCGGTGTGCGGGCTTCTCATTGCGGTGGCTTCTCTTGTTGCAGAGCTAGGCGCGTGGGCTTCAGTAGTTGTGGTGTGCAGGCTTTGTAGTTGTGGCTCGTGGGCTCTAGAGCGCAGGCTCAGTAGTTGTGGCGCATGGGCTTTGCTGCTCCGCGGCATGTGGGATCTTCCCGGACCAGGACTCGAATCCATGTCCCCTGCATTGGCAGGCGGATTCCTAACCACTGTGCCGCCAGGGAAGCCCAGGAAACTCAAAATTGAAAGGACTTCTCTTGCGCCTTCAACGTGGAGACACGCCAGTATGATACTCGCCAACATTCACTGAGCACTTTCTCCATTATCAGGCACCCCTTAACATGCATCACCCAGATTTAATCCTCATGGCCAGATGCAATACATAATATTATTATGCTCATCACACAGACAAGGAAATCGAGGCAGAGAGGAGTGAAGTACTTTGCCCAAGATAGTACAACTGGTAAGCAATGCACCTGGGCTCGTTCTCTGAGCTGTTCTCTCCCTTTTTTATTATTATTATTTTTTAATTATGAGAAAACACATACAACATGAAATTTACTATCTCAACCGTTTGTAAGTGTATATAGTTCAGTAGAATTGAGCACATTCACATTGTTGTGCAATCATCACCACCATCCGCCTCCAGGACTTTTCATCATCCCAAACTGAGACTCTGTCCCCATTAAACAAAAATAGCTCTCCGTCCCCTTCCCCCCAGCCCCTGGCACCCAACATGCTTCTCTCTCTCTCTGTGAATCCGACTACCCTCAGTACCTCGTAGAAGTGGACTCACGCAGCACGTGTCTTTCTGTAACTGGCTTATTTCGCTTAGCTCTGTGTCCTCAAGGTTCATCCATGTTGTAGCAAGTGTCAGACCTATTCTTCCTTTTCTATTGATAATATTTTTACATAATTCCTGATGCAAAGGGCACCAAAGTGCTTACGGTGAAGTCTTCTTCTCTGGGTCTCCTCCATGCACCTTGTGGAAACAACCAGCACCATCCTCTTCCAGAGATGTCTTCTGCATAGACGAGCAATTACATATGTGGATTCTTTTGCTCTCATGTTGTTTTTTACTCTGTTCCACTTTGTTTTTGTCTGCTTTTTTTATAAATTTATTTATTTATTTATTTTTGGCTGTGTTGGGTCTTCTTTGCCACGTGGGCTTTCTCTAGTTGCAGTGAGCGGGGGCTACTCTTCGTTGCGGTGCGAGGGCTTCTCATTGCAGTAGCTTCTCTTGTTGTGGAGCACGGGCTCTAGGCACGCGGGCTCTAGAGTGCAGGCTCAGTAGTTGTGGCGCACAGGCTTATCTGCGATCTTCTCGGACCAGGACTTCAACCTGTATCCCCTGCACTGGCAGGCGGATTCTTAACCACTGAGCCACCAGGGAAGTCCCCTGTTCGTCTGTCTGTTTGTTTGTTTGTTTTCCCCCTTTGCAGCCTGCCTCGGAGATCGTTTCATGATCAGTTCAGAAGACCTTCCTCTCCTGATCTTTCAGCTACACAGTAATTTACTCCATGAGTCCACACGATGGCAACTTCAGAACCTGTGCTTTTAACCGTGTTAAGGTGGCTCTGAGCCTCCAACTCTCACATTCATCGATTAATGCCACACGGATTCCTTTTTAGCAAACATTATGTAAGAGGTTAGAACAAGTAAAGAATTGCAAAGTTAAAGCACGAAACAGAGGGCCGTAGGGGCTGACAGTGAGAGCGATGGCTGACGGGCACCGCAGGTTGAAGAACGCGTCGCTCTGATCCCACCCCCATCCTATTCCTCCCGAGTCTTGTCTTTTTTTTTTTTTTTTGCATACGAGGGCTCTCACTGTTGTGGCCTCTCCTGTTGCGGAGCACAGGCTCCGGACGCGCAGGCTCAGCGGCCATGGCTCACGGGCCCAGCCGCTCCACGGCATGTGGGATCTTCCCGGACCGGGGCACGAACCCGTGTCCCCTGCATCGGCAGGCGGACTCTCAACCACTGCGCCACCAGGGAAGCCCCCGAGTCTTTTCTAGGTCAGGAAATAGCATCCCAGGCCCCTGGCTGCCCCAGCCTGATGCTTCCCTCCCCAGCCCATCTTATTCTATCCAACGTCAAGCCTGTCCCTGGGTCTCTCACATCCTCACCCCACTGCCATCAGCTGGTCCAAACCCACTATCCCTTCTGCTGAGCCACTCAGTCACTCCCACGCCACCCCATCCTTTCCCCTCAGAGCAGTAGTCAGAGACATCTCATCAAAAGGGAAATCAGACCCCATCACTCCCTATCAACACCTTCCAGACTGTACACCCCTGTTCACAGCAGCATCATTCACGATAGCGAAAATGCAGACACGACTGTAGTGTCCATCAACGGATGAATGGATAAGAAAAATGTGATCTAGACATAAAATGGAATCTTATTCTGCCTCAAAGAGGAAAGAATCCTGCAATATGCTACATGGGTGAACCTTGAGGACATTATGCTGAGTGAAATGAGCCAGTCACAAAAAGACAATTATGGCACGATTCCACTTTTATAAGGTTCTTAGATTTGTCAGAATCGTGGAGATGGACAGTAGAACGGTGGTTGCCAGGGGCTGAAGGAAGCGGCGTGGGGAGTTGGTGTTTAGCAGGTATAGAGTTTCAGTTTTACAAGATGAAAAGAGTTATGGGGGTGGATGGGGGTGATGGGCGCCCATCGATGTGAAAGTATTTAATACCACTGAGCAGGACACTTAAAAACGGCTCAGACAGTAAATTTTACGTTATGTGCATTTTAACACAATTTTTTTAAAGCAGTCAAAAAGGAAACCCCTTCCAGAGCATAAAGAACTTAATTGGAGGCCCTTCGGGATCTGGTCCCCACTCCCCACTCCAGGCACAATGCCCCTCAGTGCTCCGGACAAGCCCAGGTCCTTCCCACCTGAGGGCCTCAGTGCTGGGCACCCCCTCTGCCCAGGCCCCTCCCCTGTAGATCTCGGCACCCAGTCACCTGCTCAGAGAGGACCGCCCCATCCCCCCACTAAGTAGTCTCACTCTCCTTTTCCACCATAGGGTCCCCGCTTCGTTCTCCCGCAGCGCTCAGCACACCTGTGAGTGTTTCATTTGTTTCACCGTCCGCTTGCTGTCTCCCCACCAGAGTGAAGTTCCACGGCAGCAGGGACCTGGGCCCGCCTGGTTCGTTCCTGCATCCCTGTTGCGTGTTGATGCTGTCCTGACAGCAGATGCTGAGTTGGAGTCTGGGGTACAAGATTATTCCTAGGGATCAATAACTGTGAAGGGAAATGGGCAGAATCTGGGCTGGGCAGAGGGGAAAACCGGCCTGCAGGCCACACAGGCCCGACAAAGACTTGGCCAGCCAGGCACAGCGCTCTAGAGTAAAAGGACCACCTGCTAGAGCTGTCCCGGGGAGGGTGTGACCTTGAGCAAGTTGTTCCCTGCAGCTGCGGCAGACCCCCAGGGACTGGGCCGACTCCCGGGACCGGTCACTGGCTGCTCTCTGCTGACCTCACTCCTCGAAGCCCAGCGGCAATTTCATCTTGAAGGGGCTCCAAAGCAGGGCTGCTCCGTGTCTGAGCCAACGCCTAACGCCTAGCACAGTGCCTGAAACTCCTAGCAGGTGGTCAGCACTTATTGAATGAATGAATGAATCAACATTTGATTGAATCTTGAAGTACAGATAGGATTTGGAGGAGGCAAGGCAGATGTGTGTTCCAGGCACGAGGCACAGCTTGTACAAAGGTAAAAAGGCATGAATAAACACGAGGCATGTTCCCAAATCGGCAAATACTAAGATAGGGTTAAATCCCCACGCAGCGGAGCAGAGGAATAAGGCTCAAATGTAAGCAAAGGCCAGTGGACAAGGGCCTGGTAATAAATCACACTTGAATTTTATCCCATCTGCCCAAGGAAGCTTCAAGAAGGAGGAGGATGTGATTAGCAGGCTTAGAAATATCCTCCTGGTGGCCTTTCCCAGGATGGCCAAGGAGGACAAGTTAGGAGGCAGAAGGCCGTTTAGCAGGTGACTTCGACCCCGGCAGGCCTGTGTTCTAAGGCACAGACACTGGAGAGAGAAACAGGCAGCCTCTGACGTAGCGTCAGGAGGCCAGAAGGGGCCACGGCCACAGCCTGGAACCACCAATACGTAAGCTCAGTCAGTGAAGAATCAACGTCTATAGAACAAGAAGGTCGGTCAGGGAGGAAAACAGGAAAGGACTGAGTCGTGGGAGTGCAGGCGAGAGAACAGCTCCGGCAAGAGGGTCAAGGCCATTAAGAGGTCAAGTGCAATAAGGCCCAAATTTGCCACCCATAGATTTGCCGCCAGGAGGGCAGGACTCCAGACCCAGCTGGTGCAGTGTGTCCTCCAGCCTGACCTGGGGCTTGGGTTTCAGGGGCCTTCTGGAGAACTCCTTCACCTGTCAACATGCTTCAGTCCAGGGTCTCCCCCAAGTCTGACCACGAGATGCTCTGGACCGTGGGACCCTGGAAGCTTAAGGTCCAGCCATTTCCTTGGGGAGGAGCCCATTGAAGTATCAGGAGTCCCGAGTCCTAGGCCTGTGGCTGCCACTGCTATGGGGCCTTAAGCCTCAGTTTCTCCCAGGGTGATGGGTCCAGGTGGGCTCTACAACTGCTTCTGGCTGTCGATCTGGACTGCCCAGTGCTCAGGTTCAGAGAGAGTGGCCCAGGCGGCCAGCTCTCCAGACCCTCTGACTTGGGAACCCTTGCTGCCTCTACACTGGACCCTGGGTTCCCCTCTCCCAAGTGGCCTATTGTGTGAGCTCAGCTTCCATGGGGACAGAAAGCGGGTTGAGAAAGAAGAATGTTTACTTTCTCCACTGAGCTGATGCCCATGTCAACAGTGTGGTCCCATAAGTGGAGCCCTCGCCCTGCCCTCCCTGCTCCAGGAGCATATAAGAAGATACCCGGATGGGCACATCTCCCACAAGACCACCAGATCCAGAGACAGGGACAGAGCTTCCCTCACCAGCCTCCCTCCCACCATGAAGCTCGCCATTGCCCTCACCCTGGTCACCTTGACTCTCTTCTGCAGCCCTGGTGAGTGTCCAGAGCCCTCTGCCCCAAGCCGAGCTCAAGAACTCTCCCAGTTCTGCTCGGGAGAGGGGACGGCTGCCCATGCCCCCTGTTTAGCTGCCCGGAGAGGCTGGGAAAGCTGACTCCCAGCCAGGAAGCTGGGTTCAGCGAGCAATCTCATCTCGGGAACTTGGGGAAAGCCCCGAGGCTGTGGGGAAACCTGAAAAGGACCCCATCTTCCATATCCAACAACCTCAGAAGTGCAGGGAATGGAACAGACTGGAGGAAGGGATGGAGAATATCCCACCTAGATGCAATGACCAGCAGAATAAGAGGAACAAACAAGCTTCTCAAAGCCCAGGGCTGGACAGACCCCGAGACGCCAAGAGACCTGGGTGCTGCCTCCCGATTTGGGGTCAACACACCACTCTGGCAGCCAAAGGGGCTGGAAGGAGCCTCATGGGTTCCAAAGAAACCCAACCCAAGGCAAGGTCTCCCATCCTGCACAGAGAGGAATATTCTAGAAAGGGCTCTTCCCTTTGGGAAACTGCCAACTCAGAACGGAGGTTTCTAAACATTTTCTGTCCTCTGCAAAACAAGGGTTAGGAGTCTCTGAAGAGTTGCAGCTGTCACTGAGAGGAATGGGGGTGGGGTGAATCACACCTCCCCGGAAACCCCCTGATCTCTTGGGAGCTGGGTTACTGAACTGTTTTTTACTCTGTATCAGCCTCTTCTACTCCTTCTACAACAAAAAATTTTAAACAAATTCCCCATAGTTCACTTTCAAAGTTTCCTGACAACCAGTGGAGATAAGTTTTATGACCTTGGCGAGACGGGGGAGTTAGTTAGAAAACCAAGACCAAGAGGCAGTGGGAACAACTATGGTGCAGAGATGTCTATTTTAAAGGGGAAATAACATCATTTGGACTGAAACGTATGTTAATTAGAAGATCTCAATGCCAGGTACAGAGGCGGGTGGCTCAGCAAGACAGGACTGAAATATCTTAGGAGGTGGGGATGGGATGTGTTGGTACGTTCCTGTGGGTGCACATATGATAATACCAATAATAAGGTCTAACATTTATTTAGCACTTACAATGTGCCCATCACCGTGCTGAACCCCGTTCACAACAACCCTATGAAGTGGGGACATTATCCCCATTTTACAGATGAGAAAACTGAGCTAAAGAAAGATAAAGTAACTTGGCTGGTGACATAGTAAGTTGCAAAGCAGGGATCTAAGCTCTGGAGAGGGTCTGACTTGGAGTGGCCACTTTGAGTGGGGCCTTGGAGCCCAGGCAGGGGAGTTTGCACACCAGGCAGCAAATTCAAGGACGGGGATTTGACACTCAGTAGGAAGATGGGCCAGCAGGGAGTAGGGGATGGTGACTCTCCCCACATTCCTGGGGGCAGGGAGCTAAAAAGGAGCACAACCGGAGGCGGGGTAGGGAGAACTCTGGTGAAGGGAACACGGCGGGGCCAGGAATAGAGGCAGAGACGTGTCTGTGTGTGGATGAGCCCACAAGGCCTGGTGCCCACAGTGGATTCCTCTTCTGGGCCAGGCTCTGGGGCTCATGATTGGCTGGCACAAGTGCCTCTTCCTGCCAGAGCCTGCCTTTGTCACGTGTGGCTCAGACCATCACTAACCAACGGTAAGAGGCATGTTTCCGGTGGGAGCCAAAACCCTCGACGGCCTCTTCCCAGCCCCCGCACGGCACACCAAACAAATGAGATCAGCAGCTTCTAGTCTCAGAGCCCTGCCTAGAACTCTATCAGAAAGAGCCAGTAGCACCTTGCCGCCGCAACCCAGGAAGTACAAGGGAGGCTCCGGCAAGCCACGAAAAGCTGGCCACAGCCCAGAAGGCATCCACATGGCGTCAAAGAGCCGACTGCTTGGAGCGCCACCAGGTCTCCCATTCAAGGCCGTCGACGAAAGGGCCGCTATGTCTTGCTGACAGGCGCAGCTGTGTGCATCTGGGCCAGGCCCAGGCAGGAAGCTGGCCAGTGTAGACAAGGGCCTGGATACACGCGCTCTCTCTTTACTGTGCTCCAGCAACTACAGAGGTCTGCCTGAACTTTCTACATGTCATTGAAAACCTCTTCATGGGCACGCTTCCCAGCTATGAGGCTGCCCTTGAACCCTTCAGCCCTGAGGAAGACATGAAAAATGCAGGGGCCCAGTTGAAGATGCTGGTGGACACCCTCCCCCAGAAGGCCCAGGACAGCATGACAAAGCTCACGGTACACGGCTCCCTCCACTCCCACTGCCCAGCGGAGGATTTCCCACATCCCTCAGCTGCAGTGTCAACTCCCTTGGGGGACCCTTTTCTAATCCAGAGAGGAGAGTCACAGTGCAAATGTCCCCAGGGAGCAGGCACAGCCATCTTATCTTTTTTTTTGGCTGTGTTGGGTCTTCGTTCCTGTGCGAGGGCTTTCTCTAGTTGTGGCAAGCGGGGACCACTCTTCATCGCGGTGCGCGGGCCTCTCACTATCGCAGCCTCTCTTGTTGCGGAGCACAGGCTCCAGACACGCAGGCTCAGTAGTTGTGGCTCACGGGCCTAGTTGCTCCGCGGCATGTGGGATCTTTCCAGACCAGGGCTCGAACCCGTGTCCCCTGCATTAGCAGGCAGATTCTCAACCACTGCGCCACGAGGGAAGCCCCATCTTACCTTTTTTATTTATTTTTATTTTTTATTTTTATTTTTTTGCCGTACGCGGGGCCTCTCACTGTTGTGGCCTCTCCCGTTGCAGAGCACAGGCTCCGGATGCGCAGGCTCAGCGGCCATGGCTCACGGGCCCAGCCGCTCCACAGCATGTGGGATCTTCCCGGACCGGGGCACGAACCTGTGTCCCCTGCATCGGCTGGTGGACTCTCAACCACCGCACCACCAGGGAAGCCCTATCTTACCTTTTTTAAAGAAGCTACTGAGGGACTTTCCTGGCGGCCCAGTGGTTAAGACTCGGCGTTTTCACTGCAGGCGGTGTGGGTTCGATCCCTGGTCAGGGAATTAAGATCCTGCATGCCGTGCGGCCAAAAAGTTAAAAAATTAATAAATAAATAAATTAAATAAGAAAATAAAAATAAAGAAGCTTCTGAGAAATAGTCTAAGCTTAGCTCCTCCCAGAAACACCGAACCTCTTAGGTGACATTAAAGTTTCTGGGTCTGACTTTGACGTTCATTCACTATTGTATTGGGTTTTTTGTTTGTTTGCTTTAGGACAAACTAATCCAAAGCCCACACTGTGCTTAGGATTTAGAAGCTGAAGATCTCCACCTGCCGAGACCCCTGCCACTCCCCGGATGTTTCCTTCACTCCATCCCCACCAGCCCTGCCTGGCTCCCTGCAATAAAGGACAAGCATCACATCTCTGTGTCCCCATCTCTTTTTTATTCACCTGCTAGAGTGAGAAGGTGTGCTGCTGCTGGGGTAGGTTTAGAGTAAAAAAAAGCAGTGGCCATGGAAGCACATCCCCAAGGGGCCCAGACCCTGTCTCACTTCCGGTCCACAGGTGGCAGACCAGCTTCTAGCATCTACTCCCTTCCATGGGCAGACAGCTGGCCTGGAAACGTTCCCAGGGCCTTGCTCAAACTTGACCTATGGGGGAAGGCGGGGGGAGGTTAGACAGGGTGGCAGCTGACCTGAGGCTGACCCCCCTAACACCCATTTAATAATGAAGTTAAGTGTTCTGTTTCTTCCAGACCCTTTGGAATCCCACTCTTGGGTGGAAAAAAATATTTCAGGTGATTATGCTACCCAGACATGCCTGCACACAAAGATGGAGCTTTCCAGAGAGTTCTGTCTCCCAAAGATAAATGGTGGACGTTTCAAGCATTTTGACAGAGCAGTAGGGTGCTATGAGGGGCTGAGTGGCCCTGTGACAGTCCTGCAAATCACACCCAGCACACGACTGATGCCCTCCACCTACAGAAGGAGCAAATTCCTAAGAAACTTAGGAAACAAAGGCTGGAGGGAGGAACAGACTCAATTCCTTGATTAGGAATGCAGGGTCCTTGGGGCTGATTTCAAGGAGCCATAGACTCTGAGGGGCACTCCCAGAGAAGGCAGGCTGTTTCGCTCACTTCTTATTTGCTACACGAAATTATTTGTCGAACTGTTTTTTAAAGCAAAAACCCTCTACTCATGCATTTTCTAGATCCTTTATCAGTCATCATTGTTAGGACATCCTGTTTCCAGGCTGAAGTTGCAGAGGCCTACGTGTCAAACTGTCCATTCACGTCAGTCACTGCCCAGAAGAGGAGTCTGGGGGGTGGGTGGGTCGGGACCAGGCTGGTCAGCACCTAATTACTGCCGTCCACCGACGATGGTGCTCTTGTTAGACCCCGAAGCCCCTCTCTGACCTGCCCCCACCTCCCGCCGTTCCCTGAGTCCCCTCCCGGCCATCTTTCACGCCACCCCCTTTTTTTCTTGCGGCAAAGGAGTCTTCGGGCGTGAAATCAATCCCTGGGTATTTACCAGCACTTTCCATGTGTTCATAGTGGTGCTGGGCGCTCTGAGGAACCCGGGAGCAGATTTCATAACCCAACAAATATGCATGAAGCCCTTGCTCGGCGCCAGAACCACACTGAGGCCCAAGTAGAGCGGAGTGAAGAAAACAATGGCCTCTGCTCTCAAGGAGCTGGCAAGCTAGCAGGGAAGATGGTCAGCGCCCTGCAAATCAACAAGGACACAAATAGACAGATAGATAGAGCTCTGATTAAAGCATAAAAGAAATACAGGGAGTGAAGTGACCAAGAGCAGCACGGACAGGCCAGCCCGGGAGTCCCCCCCGCTCAGGGTCTGAGCAGGGATGGGAGGAATTCAACGAGATGGGGGGGAGGCGGACAGAGCATTGCAGGCAGAGGGCGAAGCAAGAGGGAAGAAGGGAGGCTGCCTGGGCTTCTTCCCGAGCCCCTGCCCTTCTTGAGGCCCCACTGAGCCCTGCCCTTGGACCCCAGGAGAAAATTCAGAACCTTCTAAAGGGAGTTCCCTGGTGGCCTAGTGGTTAGGGTTCTGGGCTTTCACTGACAGGGCCCAGGTTCAACCCCTCTTGGGGAACTGAGATCCTGCAAGCTGTGTGGTGCAGCGAAAATAAAAATAAAAAAGGAAAGAAAGGGCTTCCCTGGTGGCGCAGTGGTTGAGAGTCCGCCTGCCGATGCAGGGGACACGGGTTCGTGCCCCGGTCTGGGAAGATCCCACATGCCGCGGAGCGGCTGGGCCCGTGAGCCATGGCCGCTGAGCCTGCGTGTCCGGAGCCTGTGCTCCGCAACGGGAGAGGCCACAAGAGTGAGAGGCCCGTGTACCGCAAAAAAAAACAAAACAAAAAGGAAAGAAAGAACTTTACCTCCAGGTTTCTATCACCGCCACCAGAACAGCCCAGACCTCTTCCCCTTAGATCCTACCGTCTACCCAGCATCTCAAACTCCTCTTGTCCAACAGAAGTCTGATTCCCCCCCACCCCACCCCATCTCTTTCCAATCTCTGTAAATTCTATCCCTAGCCGCCCAGTTGCTCTGGCCTGAAGTCCAAGGGGCATCCCCAGCCCTTGCCTCTCCAGCACTGTCACGTCCAGCCAAGCAGGTTACCTCCAAAGCACCTCTGGGAACTGTCTCCATGTCCACAGAGCCACCCTGGGCCACACTACGCATTCCTCTGCCGCACAACCCCGGGGGAGGGGAGCCTCCTAACTGTTTCCCAGCTCACACGCTAGCACCCCTGCAGTCCACACTCCACACTGAGGCCAAAGTAGTGTTTTGTTTTGTTTTGTTTTGTTTTTAGCGGTACGCGGGCCTCTCACTGCTGTGGCCTCTCCCGTTGCGGAGCACAGGCTCCGGACGCGCAGGCTCAGCGGCCATGGCTCACGGGCCCAGCCGCTCCGCGGCATATGGGATCTTCCCGGACCGGGGCACGAACCTGTGTCCCCTGCATCGGCAGGCAGACTCTCAACCACGGCGCCACCAGGGAAGCCCCGAAGTAGTTTTTATCAAATGAAAACCCCCTTCCTGGGCCACTTCCCCCACCCCAACCGAGTAAAGCCCTTCAAAGCTTCCTAGCACTCTTCTTATAAACTTCAAATGCAGAAGGTGCTCATCGCTGGCTCTCATCTCCCACCCTCCTTCCCACTGCTCACTCCATCTCTGCAGTCCACCCCTCTGGCCTTTAGTATTTTTAAGAACCAAGCCACCAAGCCCCTTCCTACCTCAGGGCCTTTACACAGGCCACACAGCATAAGTTGCTCAAAAACTATCGATGATTGCTGTAAAAATTCCCCCTAGGGACTTCCCTGGAGGTCCAGTGGTTAAGACTCTGCGCTTCCAATGAAGGGGGTGCGGGTCCCATCCCTTAGTTCCATCCCCTTAGGGGGAACTAAGATCCCACATGCCTCCTGGTGCGGGGGAGGGGGGGATTCGTCCTAGAGCGAAATGGGCAAAGGCTAGAACTCGTCCTAAAGATGGGTCCCATGTGGATATAAATATCCCCCAAACATCCCCTGTCCCTGTGGCAAATGGTCCCTGTCCAAGCCACACCATCCCGAGCAATTGAATGAAAGTGGAGGACGCGCACAGGGGAAGCGGGAATGGAGAGGGCATAAGCAGAGAGCACGCAAGGAGAGGTCTGAAGAGAGAGAGAAACCTTCCGTCCGGATTTTTCCAAGAAGCAACGTGGTCCCACGGGGACGCGCCTTCCCCGCCCTCAGCGGCCGGTGCCGCCGAGGCCACTGGGGGGCAGTGTCGACCAAGGCGTCCAGGAGCGGACGCGCTGGTCCGGCCCTGGAGCTTCTGAGCCCTGCGGCTCCACCCAGTCCGGCTCACTCCGCGGGACAGATGATGAAGCACAGTTCCTTTCTAGGGATCTTTTATCATCTTTGATTGCTTTAATTTGATTTTTCAGGGGGTTTTTCATCAGAATTCTGAGGAAGAGCAAGGGCAGTCACACCAAGTTGCCGCCCGCTGAACGCTGCCAGTGATGTGTCAGCACTTTGGGAATTAGTAATGATTCCATTCCCGAACAATTCCAAGGGCGCGTCCAACGGAATCTACAACGATGGCCCCCGGAGGTACAGAGGACCACGGGGCGCTGGTGGAGCTGACCTTTGACCTCCATCCATTCCATTTTTAAAGTCTCAAGTAACCTAACAATTTCTTTTATTGATCGCTTACTCGCTGGCAGGCATTTTTGCAATTTCTTGTTTATTCCTCACACAACCCGGATTCCAGAGCCCACGCCCCAACCCCTGCCCTACAGAGAGTAGGATCCCAGACGCAGGAATTTCCTGAGCTAATAACTGAAGTGATACCGATGAGAAATGTCCACCCACCAAGTGATACCGATGAGAAACGTCCACCCACCCTGCCCCAAACACACAGGTGTGTGCATGCTTGCGCAGACACACACACACAAACCATAAAGCCATTGCACCCCTCCCTCATCGTCTGCCACAAAAGAGGGCCTGTGACTGTAAAAATTCCAGTGCAGCTCAGGGGGATTGGCAATTCCAGAAGGTTCTTGGTAGAGGGTGGGGCGCCTCCTGCCTCCCCCTCCTCCCCAACTTCCTCACTGCGGACTCCCCGGGGGTTCCTCTGAGCCATCCACCTAGATGAGTGTTGTTCAAACAGATAAGGATCCAGGGTCATAAAGGTTCAGAATTTTAATTACCTAGTCACAACGGGGGAAATATTTACCTAGGGCAAATACAACAGGTATCTGCGGATAAAAGGGAGTCTCCACCTCAAGGGAGCTGCAGAGGTAGGCGAGCCAAAGAATGTGAGCTGTCAGCACACAGAAATGTACATTTAGTTTTAAAAGAGCAGAAGGCAAGATGAACTGATCACAGCCACAGAAAGAGCACGTATCTGTGTGACGCATGTTGCCAGAAAGCAAAAGGAGATTAGAGAAATGAAGGTATGTCTCTGGGTTCTTTTTTGTCTTTTTTTTTTTTTTTCCCCTGGCCTACGTTATAGCACGACTCTGCAAACTATGGCTGGCAGGCCACACTCAAGCCATGGCTTATTTTTGAACAGACCTCAAGCTAAGAATGATTTGTACATTTGAAGAAGGAGGAGGAGGAGAAAAAACATGTCCAGCCCTGGATCATATAAATATATAATTATATAATCAGCCTTTTTCACTATGAATCTGCCGAACTCTAGAACACAAGGAGGCCAATGTATGAATATAAGCTTCCTGCATTTGAGAAGTATTACGCACAAACTGTGTAAAGAAAAAAATGTAAAATGCGTCTCAGTAAAGCCAAAAAAAAAAGATTAAAAACAAGAAATGTATTTTTAGCACTATATTACTTTTAGCATTTTTTAGCATTCATACCTCTGAGGAGCCCAGGGGAAAGACCACATTTTTTCTTGATCACGTTGTCAATGAAACCGTGAATCTGGGTGAAATTGATCTTTGAAAAGTATATTACTCCCGCAGTCTGCCACCAAAGGGACATTTACTCCTTTTTTTTTTAATAAATTATTTATTTAGTTTTATTTGTTTACTTTTGGCTGCACTGGGTCTCCGTTGCTGTGCACGGGCTTTCTCTAGTTGTGGCGAGCAAGGGCTACTCTTCGTTGCGGTGCGCGGGCTTCTCATTGCGGTGTCTTCTCTTGTTGCAGAGCATGGGCTCTAGGCACGTGGGCTTCAGTAGTTGGGGCACGCAGGCTCAGTAGTTGCGGTTCGCGGGCTCTAGAGTGCAGGCTCAGTAGTTGTGGCACACGGGCTTAGTTGCTCCGCGGCATGTGGGATCTTCCGGGACCAGGGCTCGAACCCGTGTCCCCTGCATTGGCAGGCAGATTCTTAACCACTGTGCCACCAGGGAAGCCCGGAACGTTTACTCTTGAAGAAAGCTAAAGATATATGTATGCATATAGCTGATTCACTTTGTTATACAGCAGAAACTAACACAACATTGTAAAGCAATTATACTCCAATAAAGATGTTAAAAAAAAAAAAAAAGCTAAAGAGGAGTGGTCATTACCAAACATTGCCACCACGTTGCGAAATGCAAACACTTGCCCTTGCTATGTCAATGCCTAAATTGATGGATCCGTAGGAAAGCTGTAGTTTTACACCCTCAACATGTGAGTGGATTGATGTTAGCCAGGCAGAAAAATCTATAAATGATTCACAAAGCAGGAAGAGGAAGTGAAACCAGCCCTTACCAACTTTATGTAGATGATGTGGATAAAATGATGTCTAGTTTATGGCTAATGCCAGCGTGCTGTTTGCGAATGCCAGGGGATTTGTGGGTAGTAATTCACCGTAGGGTGACTGCTGTTCAGAATGGCTTCAGACAAATGATAAAGAAAACCTTGATTGATGAGGAAGCGGCCACACAAAAAATGCCTTCTGCAACGCGTCGTTAGGGAACGTTCCTCCCAGGCACTTACGGAACGCACCAGCGGGCACGTGGAAACAATATGAGCATGAATCATTAGGAGTTAGCCACCCAACGGATTTCTGTGAGCAAACTAAAATTATAAAGCTGTAGTACATGCAAATATAAATAAATCTGAAAATAGATTCAGCTTAGCATGCACGGTCGCATCAGAATGGATAAACCAGGCGTTTGGAAGTCAGATTCGTCCCCCATCAAGTGAATGGATTCCTAGCCTATGACAGTAGCCTAGATAACTCCTAAAATATCTAAAGTTATGTGCCTGCCGCACCCAAGCATCCTGTGTGACTGCGAGACATGTAGCTACAGAGAGTCCTTTAAAATTCCCTCTTATGGCCCTGGTGACACATGCAGATAGTCCTTCAGCTCTGGGACAGGATGGAGATGCTGGTCAGGGACTCCCTGGGAGAAAGAAGATGAGGGCCAGGCCTCAGGGCACTGGGGCCAGAGGAAGGATCTCTTGACCTCTGACCCTATGTGTCCATTGGTCTCTGAGTCCGTCTCTTCTCAGTTTACCTTGAATGTGTCCCCTTCTCCCTACTCTGATTCCAGTAGCAGGTCTTTACCATCTGCGGCCTGGAGTATGGCAAATAGCCTCTAACCTAGTTTCCTACGGCTCCTGTTACAAATCACCACAAACTTAATGGCTTTTTTAAAAAATTCACATTCATCATCTTACAGATCTGGAGGTCAGAAATTCAAAATGATTTCACTGAACTAAAAATCAAAGTGTTGGCAGCCTGTGTTCCTTCCGGAGGCTCTAAGGGAGAGTCTGTTTCCTTGTTTTTTCAGTTTCTAGAGGCCCCCTTCATTCATTGGCTCATGGCCCCTTCTCTCACCTTCAAGGTCAGCAGTGCAGCCTCCTCTTCCGCCTCTGGCCTCCTCTTCCGCCTCCTTCTCCCATGCGGAAGGACCCTTGTGACTGCACTGGGCCCGCCCCAGTAATCCAAGATGGTCTCTTCATCTCAGCATCAGCTGATTAGCAACCTTAATTCCATCTGCAGCCTTCATTTCCCTTTGCTAACAGGCTCCTACAGGATAAATTCCAGACTCTTCGCCTGGCCCAGGAGGCCCTCCTGAGAGCCTGGTCCTCCCCGGTGCTCTGGCCTCAAATCCTGCTGCTTCCCCGACCTACGCTGGGGGTATAGCAGTAGACAAGGTTTGGAAATAAGATTGCCCTCCAGGAAATGCAAATCAAAACTACAATGAGGTATCATCTCACACCAGTCAGAATGGCCATCATCAAAAAATCTACAAACAATAAATGCTGGAGAGGGTGTGGAGAAAAGGGAAGCCTCTTGCACTGTTGGTGGGATTATAAATTGATACAGCCACTATGGAGAACAGTATGGAGGTTCCTTAAAAAACTAAAAATAGAATTACCATATGACCCAGCAATCCCACTACTGGGCATATACCCTGAGAAAACCATAATTCGAAAAGAGTCATGTAGGGCTTCCCTGGTGGCGCAGTGGTTGAGAGTTCACCTGCCGATGCAGGGGACACGGGTTCGTGCCCCGGTCCGGGAAGATCCCACATGCCGTGGAGCGGCTGGGCCCGTGAGCCATGGCCACTGAGCCTGTGCGTCCGGAGCCTGTGCTCCGCAACGGGAGAGTCCACAGGAGTGAGAGGCCCGCGTACCGCAAAAAAAAAAAAAAAAAAAAAGAGTCACGTACCACAATGTTCATTGCAGCTCTATTTACAATAGCCAGGACATGGAAGCAACCTAAGTGTCCATCAACAGATGAACGGATAAAGAAGATGTGGCACATATATACAAAGGAATATTACTCAGCCATAAAAAGAAACAAAATTGAGTTATTTGTAGTGAGGTGGATGGACCTAGAGTTTGTCATACAGATTGAAGTAAGTCAGAAAGAGAAAAACCAATACCATATGCTAACCCATATATATGGAATCTAAAATAAAATAGGTTCTGAAGAACCTAGGGGCAGGACAGGAATAAAGAAGCAGACGTTGAGAATGGACTTGAGGACACAGGGAGGGTGAAGGGTAAGCGGGAACGAAGTGAGAGAGTGGCATGGACATATATACACTACCAAATGTAAAATAGATAGCTAGTGGGAAGCAGCCGCATAGCACAGGGAGATCAGCTCGGTCCTTTGTAACCGCCTAGAGGGGTGGGGTAGGGAGGGTGGGAGGGAGGCAAGAAGAAGGAGATATGGGGATATATGTATATGTATAGCTGATTCACTTTGTTATAAAGCAGAAACTAACACACCATTGTAAAGCAATTATACTCCAATAAAGATGTTAAAAAAAAAAGATTGCCCTTCAGGTTAGGCTGGTAAATTCACAGATGGTAGATGGGGTGAGCTATCTATGGGGATGAAACAAGAGGTTGTCTCTAACTAGGAGAAAAGAAGGCAGCCACACCCTACACTCCAGCAAGGTGATGAGGGAGTCATCTGGGGGGCAGGACCAGAATCTGAGTGTCGTGTAGGACGTGGAAATCTAACCTGATATCCTGTGCCAAAGAGGAGGGGATGGATAGCAGTGCGAGGGAGGCACAGAGGTCCTGAGCAGGGAGAAAAAGCAATGGAAGAACGCTTACTGGTTCTAAGTCTGTGCTCACTTCCCGACCTTCCTGACGCCCGTCCACAGGGCGTCGTCTGGTCCACTAGCCTCTGACTGATTAATCCACCCACGTGCTTCTCATTGAAGCTCTCGGTGTGGATGCTCAGTTAGCGTGCAGCCGCCTTCGGGACATGGAGCCCTTCTCATCGTGTCCCTCAGGCGGGTCCTGATGCCACAGAACCACAAGGCAGACCCGGGCAGTGCTATCTAGGGACAACCAGGACCCACTTCTCATCTGTCTCCCGCCAGCCCAGAGAAGGGAGAGCAAAGGGTCAATCTCCTGATGCCACCAGCCCAGAACAGACCATCTTCCTGGCAGGCAGACCTCCTTCCTCGGGTGACACTTCCCTGCATTACCATGAGGCACACACATGAATATTTAAACAGGCAACAAACCCATGCTGTTCCCACCTCCACAGACTATAATTTCTCCCTTTCCCAAAGTCACTTGAAGACCCAAGCTCCATCCTCCGTGCCCTATGCAATGTTTGGGACATAGCTATACCAAAAAAAAAAAAAAAAATTCATTATTTAACTAAAATTAAAATTTAGGGACTTCCCTGTGGTCCAGCAGTTAAGACTCTGATCTCCCAAGCAGGGGGCCTGGGTTCGATCCCTGGTCAGGGAACTAGATTCCACATCCCGCAACTAAAGGTCCCGCATGCCACGACGAAGACCCAGTGCAGTCAAATAAATATATATATTTTTAAAAACCTAAAAAAAAATTCAAATTTAACCTGACATCTTGTATTATCATCTGCTAAATCTGGCAACCTTAAGATTCCTTCAAGACTCAGCTCCTAGGCTCTTCCTCTAGTGGCTAAGTTCAGACCCATCTGGAAACTAAGACAGTAGATTAAGTACATTACGGGACTGGAGAGCCTTTTTATTCCATCTCTCTACTTCCCGGTGGGACCTGCCATCACTCTCTGGCCAACCCATTGGAGGAAGGCAAGCACTTCATGGGCAGGAAGTTCTAACCAAAGTCAACGCTTTCCCAAAAGTTAGAAGCTCATTGTTTCCCATCGCTCCCTTCTTCGTTCCTGTTTCTCATAGAGATGAGATCAGCTTAGGAAACTGGATTCTTTGAAACCACAAATCCATCTGAAATGTATTCGTTTCACGATCAATACATTTCAAGACCTGATTATTTTGCAATTATATTGATGCTGAAAATGTTAAATATTAACCAGATAACCAAAAATTTATCTTTCGATATCTTACACCACAGACAAGAATTTCAGACTGTACCCCAGTGACCGGAAACTTTGAAAAATCCTTTGCCTGGGAATTCCCTCGCTGTCCAGTGGTTAGACTGCAGGGGATACGGGTTCCATCCCTGGTTGGGGAAATTTAAGACCCCGCCTGCCACGCAGCGCGGCCAAAAAAAAAACAAAAGAAAAGAAAAGTCCTTTGCCTAAAGAAGTGTATTGACTGACATGTTGAAAATAGCGGGTTTACTTCTGTAACTAAGGAAGAGAAAGGAGGGAGAGAGGAAGGGGAGGAAGAAAGGAGAGGAAGGAGAGAAGTTGGTGCTCTCTCTGGTACCTCATCATCTGGGGGCAGAAGTCAAACACTGACTCTGAAAAATAGTGTCAGAAAGTCGCTGCCTGTAGCCAACGCTCCCGGTAATTTTAACAACGCCAGGGAAGGGAGTAGTGAAAACCACCAAGACTGACCCAGCACAGATGCTTGATAGATGTTTACTGAGTGAATAAGTGAAGGACCACCACCCGAGCCCCATCGTTGCCAAAGCCCACTCTGGTTACAAACCCGATTCCCTTAGAAGTGAAGAAACGCACCAAAAAGAACTGGTGCAGCAGCCCTTCGTCCAGAGCCGGCCGGGACTCTAAAAGCCACCTCGTGGAAGGTATTCCTTTAATTGCAGGTGTTTGTTTCCTTTGGCACAGTGATATGTAATTTCCCATTTTTAGAACAATGCTCCCAAGAAGAGTCACAAAAACAGCCTTCAGAGGGGGCGGATTTCTTCCTGGCCGCGGCTACAGCTCTGTAAAACAACAATAACAAAGGGATTTTTATTCAAAACACTGTTTGCATCTCTCCATCAAATCGGGAGGCCTTTTGTTAACTTTTCACAGGCTGAACAAAAAAGGTCCCCCCACCCCTTGGAAGAGCACCTCAACAAACTCTTACTTTGGGGAGGGGCCTATAGGGAAACGATTCCGCTGTGGGATCTGTTTGGGTTTTGACACGCCTCCCTCTGTGGGTTCCCGTGTCGCAAGGGTGGAAAGGAAGCTTGTAGAAGGCCAGTGTCTGTCCTTCGGGTGCCCTGTGCAAGTCTGAGGCCAGAAGAGGACAGTGTGTTCTTGAGAATGTGCCAATAGCAGGCCGAAGGAGGTGCGGAACCAGGGCGGGATGAGATGCACGCCCTCTGGTCTTAGCCATTAAGGAATCCCTTTCATCATCTCCAAACTGACTTTCTCCCTGCTTCGTAAACTCAGAAGAGTGGCTCCCAGATTTGAGGACTCCTTCACCCTCTTCCCCATCTACCTGCACCTTCCTTCCATCCCACCACCTCCACCCTGAGGTGCACCCAACTCATCTCCACCTGGACCCGCACGTTTCTCTCCTCACTGGCCTCCTGACCGAGTCGATTTCCCTCCCACGTGGGTGTGCACGTCCGGGCTTCCTCGTACACCTCCCTACTCAAAAATGTTCCACGGGGGTTTCCCTGGTGGCGCAGTGGTTGAGAGTCCGCTTGCCGATGCAGGGGACACGGGTTCGTGCCCCGGTCTGGGAAGATCCCACATGCCGCGGAGCGGCTGGGCCCGCGAGCCATGGCCGCTGAGCCTGCGCGTCTGGAGCCTGTGCTCCGCAACGGGAGAGGCCACAGCAGTGAGAGGCCCGCGTACCGCAAAAAAAAAAAAAAAAAAAAAAAAAAAAAAGAAGGTAGAGGGATTTGAGCTCCTGGAATATCAGGATACACGATGAAGTTCTCTTTAAAATATGGTATCTAAGGCTTCTGTGTTTGGGAGGAGTAGCAGGTGAAACAGTAAGCTTTGATGGTGAACCAAGAATCACTCTGAGGGCTTCCCTGGTGGCGCAGTGGTTGAGTCCGCCTGCCGATGCAGAGGACGCGGGTTCGTGCCCCGGTCCGGGAAGATCCCACATGCCGCGGAGCGGCTGGGCCCGTGAGCCATGGCCGCTGAGCCTGCGCGTCCGGGGTCTGTGCTCCGCAACGGGAGAGGCCACAACAGTGAGAGGCCCGCGTACCGGAAAAAAAAAAAAAAAAAAAGAATCACTCTGAGATCCCAAGCCGAGTGGCAAGAGCTTGGATTGTGGAGCTCGAGCCCCGGCCCCGGCACCTACTAGCTGTGAGTCTCAGACAAGCTAGTGAACCTCTCGAAGCCTCAGTTTCCTCACGTGTAAAATGAGAATAATCCCTGGCCGACAGGTGAGTTTGGGTGGATGAAGTGAAATAATCTGTATAAAGCACCTGGCACATAGAAGGTATTCAATACATTATTATTGTTGTTATTACTTCACTTGGACATAAGAATCTGCGTCTTTTCATTGTTTTTAATCGAAGCATAACATATATAAAGTACATAAAACTCACTCATCTTAAATGGACAGCTTGATAATTATTTACGTTTATATGCACGTGTATACCCACCACCCCAGTCCAGAGACAGACTATTTCTGCAGCCCAGAAAGTTCCCCCTTGCACATCTCAATCCATATGCCCACCAGCTACGACCATGATTTGACCCATATCTTTGCTTTGCCTCTTCTTGAATTTCATACGAATGGACTCAGACAATGTGTCTTCTGTCATGGTTGTGTGTGTAGCACTCCCTTGTATGAATGTACCACAATCTATGTCCCATCTTCTGTTGATGGGATTTGGAGACAACTCCTTTGAACATTCTTTTTTTTTTTTTAATCTTTTGTCCACACCACGTGGCATGTAGGATCTTAGTTCCCCGACTAGGGATCGAACCTGTACCCCCTGCCGCGGAAGCACAGAGTCCTAACCACTGGACCGCCAGGGAATTTCTCCTTTGAACACTCTGTACATATCCTTTTGTCAGCTCAGGCACTGGGTTTGTGTACCTGGGAGTGGAATTACTGGGTTCTAGCCTGGGAAAGGTTTAGCTTTACTAGAATCTGCCCAACAATTTTCCTAAGCGGCTGTGCCGTTCCTACATCCCGCACAGCAATGCGTGAGGGTTCCAGTGGCCCCTTGTCTTCAGTGACGCCTGGGGCCCGCTCTTAGTTTTGCCATTCTGGTGGCTGTGTAGTGGGAGCTTCCTGTGGTTTTAATTTGCATTTTCCTGATGAGTAATGATGTTGAGCACCTTTTCATAGTTTCTTTGACCATCTGGATATGCTCTTTTGTGAGTGTCCGTGAGGTTTTTGCCCAGTTTTTATTGGGTCATTCGCCTTTTTCTTACTGATTTATAGTGGCTCTTCATTTACTCTGGAAATGAACACCTTGCCAGTTATATGTACTGCAGACATCTTCTTCTGAGACTGAGACTCGCCTTTTCATGTTTTTAATGGTGCCTTTTAAAATTTATTTTTTATTGAAGTATAGTTGATTTACAATGCTGTGTTAGTTTCAGGTGTACAGCAAAGTGATTCAGACACACACACACACACACACACACATATACACACATATATATTCTCTTTCAGACTCTTTTCCAGTATACGTTATTACAAGATATTGAATATAGTTCCCTGTGCTATATAGTAGAGCTTTATTGTTTATCTATTTTATACATAGTAGCGTTTATCTGTCAATCCCAAACTCCTAATTTATCCCTCCCCTCCCTTTTCCCTTTGGTAACCACAAGTTTGTTCTCCATGTCTGTGAGTCTATTTCCATTTTGTAAATAAGTTCATTTGTATCATTTTTTTAGATTCCACATATGAGCGATATCATATGATGTTTACCTTTCTTTGTCTGACTCACTTCATTTAGTAGGATAATCTCTAGGTCCATCCATGTATGTGCAAATGGCATTATTTCATTCTTTTTTATGGCTGAGTAACATTCCATTGTAAATACATGCATATATACCCACATCTTCTTTACCCATTCCTCTGTCGGTGGACATTGAGGTGCTTCCATGCCTTGGCTGTTGCGAATAGTGCTGCAATGAACGTTGGGGTGCACGTATCTTTTTGAATTAGCGTTTTCGTCTTTTCATGTTTTTCATGGTACCTTATTATGAAGAGAGCCTTCTGATTTTGATACAGTCCAATGCAGCCATTTTTCTCCTATGGTTAGAAGTGCTTTTGGTGTTCTCTTTTAGAAATGTTTACCTACCCCCGCGGCCATGAATACACTCTATGCTAATTTCTTTTCATCGTGTGTTCGTGGTGTCTCCCTCTCGAGCTGGAGAGAACTGAGAGGTTGTTAGTTCAATGAGGAGCAAAGGTCTCACAGAAAAAATGAAGCATGATAACGCTCACACGGTAACGACTGCCTAAGGCTTCGGACCATCCAGCCTGTTACCTTAAAGCCACTTGGTGGCATTAGCAGGCACCACTGCTGACTGGCTGCACTGCTGAAATTCCATAGGAGGAGCTGCAGAGGAGCGGCGTCTTCCAGAGTGACCAAGGAAGGGGGATGGCAATCCCCCCAGCGCTGGTTTATACTCTCAGGCCAGCAGCTCGCTTTCACAACCCACACCGTGATCACCTTACAAACACATCCTTCTCCACCCTAGCGACGTTTTCTCTCCCCATTTATATACCTTTTTCCCATGCATTTCCTGTGCTCCCTGAATTTTCCCTTTCATCATCATTTGTCTAATCACTTATCATCTCGGGCGCATTTGTTATACATTTGCCTCTTAAATCATTTCTTTCCTTCTGGCTCTCCTTCCCTAAAGCAGGGTTTCTCAGCCTCAGTACTACTGACATTTTGAACCGGATACTTCTGTGTCGTGGGGGCCGGTGCCTACACTGTAGGATGCACGGCTCTCCCTGTTTCTCTCTTTTCCTTCCTACCTTTCTTCTCAGTGTCAATCAAGAGGCCCGCGGGAAAAGTGAGGGGGTGGCTGAGAGGTGAATCATAGCTTTCTCAAGCTCAAAGGGGCCTCAGATACGATCTAGCGCAACCTCCACTTTTACAGATGAGGAAACGGATTCGAGAGGGGGAGGGAGAGGATGCATCCGAGACGAATATGTGGCGGGCTGGGGGAGGGGAGGACGAGTGCCAGGCCAAACAGGAAAGTAAAATTCCAGGGCCTGAAGCAGTATTTCCAGTCCCACCGGGGAACCTGGGATTGCTTCCCACAGCTCGTTTCTTTCTCCAAGCTGTGAGTCCCATTCCAGAAACAACACGGGGCTGCTCAGATGGAGGTGCAGACCCAGATCCAGCATGAGTGCCTGTCCCCGGGAGCCATGCCAGAGCCTCCAGTGGACACAGATGACCACCAGTTCCAACGGGGATGTTTCATGCTGACTAATGCCATGACTGCATCCTAACTTAATCCTATAATCATGAGGTAAATGATGGTCAGGCCACCCGGCCACACCTGTCCCAGTGGAGAAGTTACAGAGCAAGAGACCATGAGAGGGGGAGGGAACCCCAAGACCATGTCAGTCCTGGCCCTGTCTCCAGGAAGACAGGCGATGGGATGCCCAGGGCAGCCGAGAGCCGTCAGCCAGCATCTCTCAAGTCATGGTGGGCGTTAACACTTGTCGAGCCCTTACTGTGCACTGGACGCTGTTCTAAATACCTTGTAAATACATGAATTCAGTCCATCCTCCCCCGGAGACACTGTCATTCTCCCATGTTGGAGATGCGGGTATGGGGCCTGGGGAAACCTTGGTCAAGCAGCAGTTGCTCTCCTGGAGCATCTTTATGGGGTGACAAGTCAACACAAATCACCCTGCTCCTTACTTGTAGCTAATGTCAACCTCACCCCCCTCAGACACACGTGGACCCCCTGGTGTGTAAAAGCCTGGTGTGTAAAAGCCAAGATATATATACACACAGTGGAATACTACTCAGCCATAAAGAAAAGAATGAAATAATGCCATTTGAAGCAAAATGGATGGACCTAGAGATTATCATACTAAGTGAAGTAAGTCAGACAGAGAATGACAAATATATGATATCTCTTACATGTGGAATCTAAAATATGATACAAATGAACTTATTTACAAAACAGAAACAGACTCACAGACATGGAGAACAAACCTATGGTTACCAAAGGGGGGAGGGGGGAGAGGGATAAATTAAGAGTATGGGATTAACAAGTACAAAACAGATATAAAATAGATAAACAACAAGGTCCTACTGTACAGCACAGAAAACTATATTCAATATCCTGTAATAAACCATAATGGAAAAGAATCTGAAAAAGTATATATATATATGTATATATATTTGACAAAGAATCTGAAAAATTATATATATATATATATATATATATAACTGAATCACATTGCTGTACACCAGAAACTAACAGAATACTGTAAATCAACTATATTTCAATTAAAAAATTGTTAAATAAAAATAAATTTCGAAAAGAAAGCCTATACCAGGAACTTACGCAAAGCTCTGGGTGGCGGTCAAAATTTTAGTGGTACATGACGAATATTTTGTTTTGTTGTTTTTTGGGGTTTTTTTGCAGTACACGGGCCTCTCACTGTTGTGGCCTCTCCCATTGCGGAGCACAGGCTCCGGACGCGCAGGCTCAGCGGCCATGGCTCACGGGCCCAGCCGCTCCGCGGCATGTGGGATCTTCCCGGACCGGGGCACGAACCCGTGTCCCCTGCATCAGCAGGCGGACTCCCAACCACTGCGCCACCAGGGAAGCCCGATGACGAATATTTTTACTTTAACAGTTATGAACTTGTTTCAGTGCTTATTAGAAAAATTCTGGGTTTCATTTATGGTAATTACATAAAGATTTTTTTTTCTAATTAAATGTAAGGTTTTTTTTTTTAAGTACGGTTTTTAAAATAAATCTATTTAAAGACAGTTATTAAACAAATAGTATACGATGGCATGTGGATGTGGCAGAAATTGTGATGATGGCACTGGAGTGACTTAAGCTTGGGCAACCCTGCCCTGGTCTTGTCACATCTTGAAGACAGCTGACCCCTGCCCGAGCCCCTGCAGGGCTGTGCCTCCCCCCCCCTCCTCTTACGCTGCCCTGCCGTCCTCAGAGCCTCTTTCTCAATAGACTTGAAGATCGTAATCCAATGGCCCTCCGGCTGTCTCTGCCCCTTTCCACATGTGGGTCAGTCACTTTTGGATTCTCTCTGCTTTCTGGTGATGAAAGAGTAATCCAGCAAGGCCGCTAAATGAACTAAAATCCACAAATAAGAGGCCAAGTGTGATGACAGAGAGGAATGAGGAAACCCCACCCCATTCTTTGGACACAGTCCTCGGCCTTCTGCCCCCAGCTGGCCTAACGAGGCACAAGCTGGGGAAACGCCAGCCCCGGGGTCCTCCGCTGAGGACCCCTCCCAGGCGCTGCTCTGTGGGCTGGACGATGTGCTCGAGGACCCTGCACTCTCCACCTCCTGCTGGGGACACAGTGGCAGGGAGCAACCTCGTGGCTCCAAAATCAAGAGCCCACAGGGAGTCCCATGTGTTCGACGGCCCCCTCTGCTCACTCAGCCTCTGATGGTACTGCCTTCCTGGTGGGACAGGAAGGACTGCTCTTCCTTGTCAAATAGAGAAAGTTTTAAAAGAATACTCGTAAATGAGATTGGGTGGACTCACTCAAAGCCCCAGGGATATAATGATAAATAATAAGCTGGGATTTGAACCAACCACCAAAACCCAGTGTCCCCAGAGATGCTCAGAAGACGGGAATGAAACGCTACCCGCCTGCGAGTGCCCGGCTGGCTGCTGCCTCCTTCTGGGCGCTGCCTCCCCCAGAGCTTGGCGGGTACCTGGCCAAGGAAGCCTGAGCCTCTGGGGCCATTGTCCTCCCTCAGAAGAGGATCTCAAAAGCAGAAGGAAATCAGAAACAGCCACACAATGAATACCAGATTCTCCTTTCTCCCTGCCTCGGCTGCCAAGAGATTAAGCAGGGCTGGCTGACAGCGCACCCCACCCAGCAGCTGTTCACCCTCCAGGACGTCCTCGCTACAGGAAAGGCTGTTCCCCCGGGCCTCACTGTTCTCTATTGATGTCCACAGTGTCCAATTTTCCTTCTCCAGATAGATGCTGGTTCCTCGAGGGCATAGACGCATCTGGGGCTTCCTTCCCACAAGGCACAACAGGGACAAGTTACAGGCGCTCTGTGTTTGTTGACTGAGTCGCTGATTGCCTCTGGGCACCCTCCTAAACACTTCACAGGTATAAACTCATTGACTCTCCACAGCCATCCCGTGCCGGAGAAACTATCGTTAGTCCCACTTTAGAGATGTCGAAGCGGGGTCCAGGCGACCCAGCCAATGCGCAGGACTGATCCAATCATGGCAGCTTTCATGGGATCAAATGATTCTGTTCCTCACTTCTTACCAGCATCAGCCTCCCCCAGCGACTCCGTGAACGTGTGTGGAGCCCAAAGCCCTACCCCACGGGCTGGGTAAAGAGGGTGACCACACGGCAGACATGTCCCCTTCAGAACCCACACCCCGAGGCAGCATGTGATGGGGATGGACAGGAAGGAGATTCTGAAGAGGAGACACACAGAACTAGTGTCAGTCTTACCAACTCAGCATCTGAACATTCCTGCTAAGAACTTTTTCTTAAAAATGCATTTTTTTTCCTGTTGGGGCTATTAGTCACTTCAACATAATATTGTGTGCTATGCCTCCTACGTAAGCAGACACGAGCTTCCGAGGTTGTGGAATACTGAGCTCATGCATCTAGTCAAACTGCTGTTTGCTTTTTGCTGCAGCCATAGCTACGATCTGAGTAAACAGAGGAGAAGGTTTGGCTCCCAGTTCTACGAGCTGGGCGCTGCGCCATCATCCCGTGAAACACAAGGGGAAGGATTTCGGAAGTGACAGGCCAGAGCTAATGGGGAAGAAAGTACCATCCTATTCCAGGGGCTACTGAGCAGGGTCCAAACTCCCCATAGAGGGGTGGTGACGGGGCAAGAAGGCATTCCCTTAATCCCTGTGAGAAGCCAGCATGTTTTATAACTGTGGGCAGCGGAGGGAGGAGACAAGCACCGTAACCCACACCCCAGCAGATAAGCTCAGGCTTGGAAGATGCCAGCGAACCCCAGCTTGTAAGTGGGGGACCCTGACCTGGCTCCCAAATCCTCTGTGTGCAGCCCAGGACTCTCCCTCTTCGCCCTGCTGCCCGTCGGCTACAGGATCTGGCAGCTCCATGCTGTGTGCGAAGTGACCTCCACCCTCTGGATTGCATCATGCAATAGCCATGCCCCTGACCACGTCCTGGGTGGCTGCGTCCATCTGAACAAGAAAACTCAGGGATAGGCTTTGTCCTTGGACCTTCCGGTGTATGACCACAGGAACGTGATCTGTCTCTTTAGAGTCTATTATATCAGATGTTAAAATGATGGGTTGATGGAAAGATCAATATCATGAATTCAATCTCTAAGTGAGCCCATTGTCACATCAAGGAAAATGAGGAATCTCTGTCTCTCCTGGGAGTCTTCACCGTCCTCCCCACTTCCCTCCTCCTTCCCCCCAGTCTCAGAAGGCATCTGAGTCTCTTCAGAAAAGCCTCCCCACTTGTTCCAATAACAGCCACCACCTCTTGTGCACTGATCCCATTCCCATACTTCTTTCAGAGCACAGGAATCAACGACCCCATCTTGCTTCAAAATCCCTACCCTCCCTCTCCTGCTGGCTTCTTTTGCTCCGCCTGTAAACATCTTCAAGTCTGTCCCGGATGAAAAGTCAGACCTCCTGTGTCTGCCTCCTGTGCCCAGAGACCGTCCCATCCCTCCTCTTCGCTTTAACTCCAAACTTCCTGGTAGCCCACTTTCATCTCCTGAGCTTCTCCCAGGGATTCCTAAGCCCCTGCCGGGTGCAGCCCAGCCCGGCTACTCGATGGGAACTGCCTCTCAAGGGCCACAGATAGTCTACAAGCATCGAATCCAGCGGCCACTTCTCAACACCCATCCCATTTGACCTCTCTGTAGCAGTGAACCCAACGGAAAAGACTCTTCCTTGTGAGATGTACTTGGGGCCAGCACTGCTTGTTGCTGACTCAAAGCCATTTCCCTTCTCCTTAGCTGGCAGAATCCCAGCTTAGTTCAAGGACAGGAAAGAGATTCTTTTATTTCAGCAAGATGGGCACAGCTTCTGGTCCAAGGGCAGCATGGGTCCTTTCTGACCAGCGGGATATAGGGGGAGATAAACGGGGGTCTTCTGGGGACAACCCCTCTACCACCACCCACCCCCACCAATACGAGGGAGCCGTGAGGACAATGTCTGCCCAGGTTGCTCCCTTTTCTGTCTTTGAACTCAATCGTGTGAGGATGTGATGCCTGAAGCTGAGGGGAGATCAAAAGGACCTCAGTGGCACTGACCAGAGATTTGCTACTGACCATCTCAACCATGAGAAAAAGAATCCCTCTTACTCACAGACACAGAAAACAAACTAATGGTTACCAAAGGGGAAAGGGGGTGGGGGGAAGGATAAATTGAGAGGTTGGGATTAACGTATACACACTACTATGTATAAAACAGATAACCAACAAGGACCTACTGTATAGCACAGGGAACTACACTCAATATTATGTAAGAACTTATAAGGGAAAAGAATCTGAAAAAGAATATATATATTCTGAATTGCTGTGCTGTATACCTGAAACTTACACGATATTGTAAATCAACTATACTTTAATTTTTTAATTTTAAAAATAATCCCTCTTGTCTACATCACCACTGGACACTTTTGCTGTTACCTGCAGCCAAAAGTATACCCTACCAATGTGGTACTCCTCTCTTTTTACTGACACTACCTCCCTATCCCTTGGTCTCAAGTCCCCTTGACAGCCCCTCTGCCACCCCTTGACTATCAGCGTTCTCCTGGCCCCCTGTGCTCCTTAAGTGCATAGCCCCATCAGCCACCTGTTCATCGATTCAAGAAATGCCTGTTGGCACCTTCTCTGTGCCAGGCTGCCCCATAGGCTTGCCACTCCAGTGGGGGAGACAAACAATGAACAAGATGAACAAGTGAAAATGTCAAGTTGTGAACAGTGAGCGCTCTGAGTGAAATGATTGGCTAAAGAGGATGATGAGGGGCTTCCCTGGTGGCGCAGTGGTTGGGAGTCCGCCTGCCAATGCAGGGGACACAGGTTCGATCCCTGGTCCGGGAGGATCCCACGTGCCTCAGAGCAGCGAAGCCCATGCACCACAACTACCGAGCCTGCGCTCTAGAGCTCTCGAGCCGCAACTGCTGAGCCCACGCGCCTAGAGCCCGTGCTCCGCAACGGGAGGGGCCCCCGCAATGAGAAGCCTGCCCACCACAACGAAGGGTAGACCCCTCTCGCCGCAGCTAGAGAAAGGCCCGCGTGCAGCAACGAAGACCCAGCGCTGCCATAAATAAATAAAAATAAATAAAGAGGCGATGAGAAGGATGTTGGGCCTCCTTAGGTCTTGGGCAGGGAGCTGAGAGGGAACACTTAGGCTGAAGTTTGAAGGATGAAAAGAAGCTGGCCATGCAAAGATGAGGCAGAGCATTCCAGACAGTGGGAACCACGATGGACCCAAAGAAGGAAAGACTTGGCGCGTCACGGGGACCCCAAGGAAGCCAGTGAGGCCAAAGAAGAGTGATGGGAGGCGGGAAGTCAGATGAAGGCGAGATCCAGGATAGAAAAGTGTGAGCCTGGGATGGTGGTGATTGTCATGCTAAGTGCAGTTGGAAATCACTGGGTAAGAGTATGAACAGTCAAATTTGTGTTCCTAAAACAAATGGCTGGAATTTGGAGCCAGAGTGGAAGCAGGAGCCCAGTGTGGACTCACAGTCTCCCAGGTGAGAGATGGTGGTGGCTTGGCCTTGGATGGAGGCAGTAGAGATGGAGAGAGATGGTGTGTTTCCTTTGTGATGTAGTCCCAAGATGCACATGATGGGACTTGCTGGTGAGTGGGATACAAGGGATGAGGAAAAGGGAGGCATGGAGGATGACACTCATATGTTCTACCTTGGACACAAAGGAGAGTAGCACAATTTACTGAGATGGAGAAAAGAATCTGGGAGTGAGGGAGGCAAGCCATTTTTGGAGTTTCATTTTGGAAATGCTGAGTTTGAAATGCCTCCAGAGACATCCAAGTGAAGGGAGCAAGGCTGGAGCTCAAGGAATTGAGAATTTGGAGATTATCAGCCTAGAAACGGTCTTTAAAGTCACAGGAATTGATGCGATCCATTGAGTAAAGCATAGAAAGAATAGAATAGGGCTTTTCAGGTTAGAAGTATCATTTATTTTTCACTTCCTCTCTTCTCTTCATGTGTTAGAATGCCACATCCTATTAGTTCTAAATGCAGAACACTTCTTAAAGCTGTCCTCTCTCCCTTGCCATGGCTCGTGCCCTTCCAGCCTTCACCGTGCCTCCCCCGGAGATTTTCAACCAACACCTGGCCTTTGGTCCCTCCAGTTCACCTTTCACTCTGTCACCTGTGGGGTCTGCCTCTGCTCAGCTGGAGTAAAACTGAAACCAGAGCGTCCAGGAGGGGACCGCAGAGAAGCAGTCATGGAACGACACCAGGCTGGAATGGCGTCACCTAGACCTGAGCTGGAGAGGCACGAGCAACAGAGAGAGAACCAGGTGCCCATGTCAGTAACCACGGCAACCGGGGAGGGCACGGCAGATGCTGGCCATACATCCTATTAAGCATCCATCTCTGGCCGGGGTTGGCTTTATTGGCACAGTTCACTCGCACCAGCCTATACCCAGCATGCCAGGGGGCCCTCTCTAAAGCAGACAATAGCAACAATAACAAGAATAGCAATGGCTAACGTTTATTGAGCACTTACAACGTGCCAGGCACCGTGCCAAACACTTCACATATGGTCCCTCATTTAATAACACAACCCTATCTACAAGGCAAGGGGAAAACTGAGGCTAAGGAAGAACAGCTTGTAGGGGGTGGGGGGGCTGGAACTGGATGCAGGCAGCCCCTCTCTGGAGCCAGAGGTCCTACCCACGATGCTGCACAGCCTGTTCCTTTGCATTGTCTGCAGAAGGGGTTAGTGGATTAAGGGTCTGTTAGATTCCTGTAGTTTCTTGCTAGTTGCTATTATTTGAGGGGTGGGGAAGGTGGGAAGGAACTGGCAGAACAGTCTCCTAGCGACCGCCTCATTAGAACCATCACAGTCCCTGCCATGTTTTTATCTTGGAGACCCAGCTAGTCAATAGCAGAGCCAGGATTTGAACCCAGGACTTGAACTTGGCACTGCACCACTGTCTTCCAAGAAGGTCACAGTCTGGTGTCCACAGGAGGGGAGAGAGCCCTCAGGGGGGTTTCAGCTCACCCAGAGGAGTGGGAACTGGAGGAGACTGGAAGCAGGAGCTGGAGTTTGAATTGTAGGTCCGGATGTAGGGGCGCCGCTCCTGGAACACATCTCAGCAGGAGGACTGTGTCTAAACGCACTGCCATGTGCCCAGTCAGAAGCTCTAAGTTAACTCTGAGGCCACCAAAGGGTCTGGAAAGAATACCATCTTCCACCACCAGCCAGCACCCTCAGAATGACCATGGACAGAGAGACTGTGGAAAACCAAACCATCGAAATAACAACGCGAGGTGTGAATAAGAAGACATCAGGAACTATGCGCAATATTCAGTAATAAACTATAAGGGAAAAGAATCTGAAAAAAAGAATAGATATATCTGAGTCACTTTGCTGTACACCTGAAACTAACACAACATTGTAAGTTAACTATACTTCAATTAGAAAAAGAAAAAAAAAGGACATCTCTGCCACTTTATCCTTTGGCATCAGGGACAAGGGAGCATCCCCGAACCCAGAGGGTAAGTGAGCCCTTTACGGCCACCCGACCTCCAGGTCCTGTTCCACCAACCCTATCACTAAGGGCCCTTGAGGACACCAGAGCATCACTTCACCTTAGAATAAGGCTTAGTTTGTAAGCGACAGCAGTGAGAGCTGCCCACCAAGAATAAGGACAGGGCTACTTCCTCACCGCCCGGGGCCAGAACATCAGAGCCGCAAGGGGCTTTAGTGATGGTCCCCCTCAGTCCCCTCACCAGAGGGGTCACCCGGTGCAGGGGTGTTTTGAGACAGGAGAGTCTGATGCGAGCCTCAGGCAATGGCCATTTCTGGCAACTAACCCACCCTCTGTGCAGACCCCTGCCAAAGCATGCCACGTCAGCCCTCATAATGAACAAAGCCAAGCTTTGTAAGCACTGAATGACTTTGGAGGGTGGGAGGAGGGAAAAACATTGGCCAGTACTCACGTTACTCACTTTACAGCTCTGATTTCCTTCCCCTGCGTATCAGAGGGAGTTCTGGCTCTACCTGGCTCCTGCCTGTGTCAGAAGAGCAGGAGCTGACTCTGTCTCCTCCATTTCCCCAAGCCTAGCAGGTGTGGAACCTGAACCACCTGCCCCAGACCCACCTGGGGGCCTGATCACATCAAATTCCTGGCCCCCCCTTCAGATCTACTGACTCAGACCCTCCAGGATGGGGCCCAGGAATCTGTATGTGTCCAGAACCCCAGCTGATTCTGAGACTCACTGCCGTGCTGACTCCTTTATTTAACCGTGGCCCGTCCCACTGGGGAAATCAGCCAGGCCCTGATGGGGACCACAGGGAGGGGAACCAACCATCCTGGTGTGGACTGAGGGGTTTCCTGGGACATGCGACTTCCAGGGCTAAAACCAGGACAGTCCAGGGCAAGCTGGGATGCCTGGTTATCCTATAGCCCCTTCAAAACCCCACGCAAGGACGCATCTCCAAATCACTCCAAATCACTCGTACTTGGGATTGGAATGGTGTTGGGACGCTCTCAGAGCCGAACGTGAGCGTGGGTGATATGCTGAGACTTCACAACGCTTCAAAGGAAAAAAGGAAGTCAGACCATGAGGAACTGACTCAGGGGCTCTAGAAAAGGGCCCATCTTCCCCAGACTGTCCCCTCCCCAAAACCTACCATTGCCACTGTGTGCTGAAAGAAGCAAACACCTACGCTGAGCTTACTGTTCCCTCAGGATCAGAGGGGTCACCCTGGGCAGGAGGAGGTCATGAGAATCATGGGGTTCAGAGGAGAACCAGAACGTCTCCTGGAGATCAGACAGCCCTGGTCCCCCATTTCTCAGATGAGAAAACTAAGGTCCAGAGGACCACATGATTGGCAGGGTCACACAGCTAACAGCCCAAAGGTGACCTCAGTCTTCCTGTTCTCCACACTCCTCCACAAGCCCTTCTGCTGGGCAAAAAAAATGACCCGTGCAGGAAGGGAAACTAGAAATGTTAATTGAGGAGGGGGCTGGACGCATAGACTGATCAGAGCAAAAGAGTGTGTGAGGGATCATGGTGCTCTAACCCATGTTACAGATGAGGAAACTGAGGCACACAGAGGTCCAAGGTAGTTCCCACGGTTACATACAGGAAACCTGTCTTGCAGGTCACTTAATGCCTGTCCACAGTGGCTATAGAAGTGGATTCGCCAGCAGATCTTAAGGTTTGCTGTATCTGAAATGAGGGACTCACGTGACAGTGTCCAGCAGAAATGTGGGCTGGACCACAAAGAGCTGGACGCTTGGATCCAGAGACCCTGTCCCGAAGCCTTCAGCCTGGGAGAGCTTTCCAGAAAGAGTGCATACCCAGGCCAAGTGGGGCTTACCTTGGAGAGGGCATCGGGGGTGATGCCCACTTTTCCCTTTCAACAGTTTTGAGTTGTCTGAAATAATTGGTAAAAACTTGGCTTTTTTGTCATATCTTTAAAAAATGATCATACAGCCCAGGGAACAGTATTCACTATCTTGTAATAAACTATAATGGAAAAGAATTTTTTTAAATATATATGTGTATATGTGTAACCAAATCACTTTGCTGTACACCTGAACCTAACACAGTATTGTAAACCAACTATCCTTCAATAAAAAAAGAAAAAAATGATTCAAGGGAAAATAAGCCTTTCTTTAGTGGATAGAGAAGAGCAGGAAGCTAAGCCCTGAGCTTTGGAAGCAGAGAGGTGAGGACAGTGGGATTTTAAGGTTGAGGATGAGATTACAGAAAGAAGATCAGGGCTTCCCTGGTGGCGCAGTGGCTGAGAATCCGCCTGCCAATGCAAGGGACACGGGTTCGAGCCCTGGTCCGGGAAGATCCCACATGCCGCGGAGCAACTAAGTCCGTGCACCACAACTATTGAGCCTGCGCTCTAGAGCCCGCAGGCCACAACTACTGAGCCAGTGTGCCACAACTACTGAAGCTTGTGCACCTGGACCCCAAGCTCCAAAACAACAGAAGCCACGACAATGAGAAGCCCACGCACCGCAATGAAGAGTAGCCTCTGCTCACTGCAACTAGAGAAAGCCCGCGCACAGCAGCAAAGACGCAACACAGCCAAAAATAAAAAGTAAATAAATAAATAAATTTATAAAAGAAAGAAAGAAAGAAAGAAGATCAAAGGATCCCCCACCCCACTAACTGGAGGGAAGGTGGTTGGGATGTCCTGGAGAGGGGGTGTCTGTATCGCAGTAGGGTTGGAATCTAAATTGCCTTTTTAAGCACATTAAGATTATTTAATCTGGAGATCATAAGACATTTCCAATTTTCATACTCAAGAGTAAGAGAAGGACAATACCTAAGGATTTTAGAACTAATTTCGAAAAAAGTGTTTTGAGTTCTCCATAATTGAGAATTCAAAAATATTCCCTCCAAGTCCATGACAAAATGGGAACAATCTTCCAGGAATGGACGTCTCTGTGGTTGGCCCAGTAAAACCTTGGCGTTGTGGAACCCTCGGGGAATGAATGAGTCACTTTATAGAGTAGAATTTCCTGAATGGCTGAAGATGAAACCTTTAAGGGATAGACATTTAAAGTTTTAAATAGAAGTCTTTCTAAAACGGCCTCTTGGCCTCCTGCATTCTAAAACAGGGTAGCTGGGACCTCGTCTCAGCAACCCCATTGCTAGGTGGCACCCTAGGGCTTAAGAGGGCCTGAAACTACTCCACTTTCAGTATCTTACATGCAGAACTTTCCCTCTATAACCCTCCTACACTGCTGGTAGGAATGTAAGTTGGTGCAGCCACTATGGAAAACAGTGTGGCACTTCCTCAGAAAACTAAAAATAGAATTAACATATGATTCAGCAATATTCCTGGACAAAACTATAATTCAAAAAGATACATGCACGCTTATGTTCATAGCAGCACTATTCACAATAGCCAAGACATGGAAGCAACCTAAATGTCCATCGACAGATGAATGGATGAAGAAGATGTGGTACATATAGACAATGGAATACTACTCAGCCATTAAAAAGAACGAAATAATGCCACTTGCAGCTACATGGATGCAACTAGAGATTATCATGCTAAGTTAAGTAAGTCAGAAAGACAAATACCATATGATATCACTTATATGTGGAATCTAAAACATGGCACAAATGAACCTATCTACAAAACAGAAACAGACTCACAGACATAGAGAACAGACTTGTGGTTGCCAAGGGGGAGGTTGGTGGGGGAGGGAAGTGTGGGATTAGCAGATGTAAACTATTATATATAGGATGGATAAAAAACAAGGACCTACTGTATAGCACAGGGAACTATATTCAATAGCCTGGGATAAACCATCATGGAAAAGAATATTAAAAAAAGAATGTGTGTGTGTGTATAACGGAGTCACTTTTCTGTACAGCTGAGATTGCCACAACATGGTAAATCAATTATACTTCAATAAAATAATTAACAAAAAAAAAAAAAGGACTTTCCCTCTATAACCACAGACCCCCGCCCAGCCACCGGCTGTTCCTCACTCCCACCACACCTGCCCTCCCCTCTCATTTCATCTCTGGTCTCTAGCCCTACACCTCATCCCTCCTTAGGACTAACAGTTATTGAAAACTCAGCTGCCACGCCCAGTGGGTCAGCAGTTTTCTCTGTCCCTATTTATTAAAGCTACAGAACTGAAAACTACTGAAGAAAGTCATGGAAGTGTGTTATAAATTATCATAGCAACGGCCCATGTTCATTCAACATAGGACACTTTCATTTATAAATTATTATAAATCACTTACACCCCCGAAGTAACCAGCATAGGCAGTTTTAGCCACATTTTTATGATGAAACTAAGGTCTACAGGTTAGAGGAGCTTCATAAGGTCACCTGACCAATAAATGGCGGGTGGATAACGTGAATCCAGGTCCTCTTACTCCAAATCCACATATTTTGCTACTTTTTGAATCACCAACTCTGAAAATATCTGCTATCTAAAATCTGCCAAAAGAATGGGCAGAATAAGTAAAAACTGGCAATCCAGCTGAGCTCCTTTGATAAGAAGGTCAGTGGAATCAAGCCTGAAAATGACTTTTTACTCCCATGAGTGTTAAATCGTTGCTCATGCAAATCACTGTAATTGTTAATTGCAAGGAAGTGTTGGGTATACACAAGCCACCAACGCATTTCTGCGGATGAACCAAAGGGTGATGTGGTTTTAAAGGGTTTGCACTATAAGTGTGAGCAGTCCCTAATGGAAGAAATCCAAGGTGAGGGTGAAGGTGTCATTCTCTCTGTTTTTGTCTCCAAGTCCTATAGACCAGGAATGTGTTTCTAATGATGTATCCATCTTTAGCTATTCCAGGACAACACAAAAGTGCCTTACGTTGAAACAAGTTAATTATACAGAATAGTAGCCATCTGGATTTTTGCAACCCTTATCACGCCTCGCCTCAATAGAATGTTCCAAGAAGACAAGGACTTGATTTTGCTCATTGCTATGCCCAGGGTCTGGAACATAATGGGCTTTCAATAAATACTGGTTAGATCAATGAATGAAACAAAAACGTGTCAATTCAAACATGCCGGGACTTCCCTTGTGGCGCAGTGGTTAAGAATCCGCCTGCCAATGCAGGGGACATGGGTCCGAGCCCTGGTCCGGGAAGACCCCACATGCCACGGAGCAGCAAGCCCGTGCGCTACAACTACTGAGCCTGTGCTCTAAAGCCCGCATGCCGCAAGTACTGAAGCCCGTGCGCCTAGAGTCCGTGCTCCACAACAAGAGAAGCCACTGCAATGAGAAGCCCGCGCACCGCAACGAAGAGTAGCCCCCGTTCACCGCAACTAGAGAAGGCCCGCACGCAGCAACAAAGACCCAACGCAGCCAAAAATAAAAATAAAATAAAAAATTTTTAAATATCCCTGATCCAGTATTTGTGATCGTTTAAACAGAGGCTATTAAGCAAATTGATCGTATATCTAAAATGAGGAAGCATTTAAACTATGTGGGATAATAAACTATTTACAAACAACATGCCTGCTAATTATGAATCATTTGTATACTCATTAAGGTCCCCAAGTTTCTCTTCTAAAAGACCTAGTTTACTTGGTGGTTATGCAAAGCCTAGGTCCTTCCTCTCAGCTTAGTTCAATTACACTTAGTATAGTCTTCAAAGTAATATAATTGCATTTCTTTAAAAGAAAATTCATATTCTACAATTCAAACTTTTGCAGTGATCTCACCAGAAAGCATATCCTATAAACATCTTAAATTCTCGATGGCTAGCCCAGCATTCCAAAAATGCATCTTGAAACACTCAAGCCTTTTGACACTGAGGAATGCATGCTAGCAGCTGTAGTTGGTTGGAAAAAAAAGATGGACACGCTCTCAGGCAGTTTCCACATACCCTGCTAGAACTTGCTGCAGTGTCTTCCTTTCCTCCATGTATCTATCGAGTGGCCCAGATCTGCCATTTTCACCATCAAATTGTTGCACACGCTTTACTCTTTTGAAGTTCAGTTCAGCTCAGTAAACATTTCCTGCAGCCTGATCCTGGGTCAGACCCAGCCCCGGTACTGAGGGCTCAAGGATGAGAAAACATGTAGTCCCTCCCCTCCAGAATCTTCTTCCATTGGGGAGAATTATATGAGTTATATTCCTTATATTGGGATTATATTGACATAACCAGACTGTAATGAGAGCTATGGGCTCTCACAGCATAACGAGCTGTGTGGGTACAAGTAAAGGAACAGGTCATTCCACAAGAGGGAGAGGTGTCAGGGACAGAGAAGGTGACACGTGAAACCATTCAAGTTTACTAAGTGGACAACACGGGGAAAGCAGAAAGTACAGCTCATCCACGTATGAGCGCTGGATCATAAACCAAAAATTACACGGAAAAACCCCGTAGAGATTAGAAAACACTCCTGTAACTAGGGCTCTGGTTCCTAGCCACCAAAACCACAAAAGTTGAGAAGTTTAAAACTCATCACATCATCCAATTGCTTTGTCATGCAGCCACGGAGTGAGGCTTGAGTGCTGAGTAAAGGGTCCAATGAGTGGCCATCGCAGGTGGGCAGGTCAATAACTTTGTGAATGACCATTTGCAGCAGATCATCATCTCCTGACAACCTTCAACTCATCTCTGTTCTTTCCGGGTGGGGGAGGGGGGAGCAGTGGGACTTCTAAACAGCCCAGTTATCCACAATAACCCTGTGCTAACCCAGTTGGTGAATGTCAATTCAATACATAGATAATACGAGATGATGGGTCTGTTGCAACCCCTCGGGCCTAACCCTCCCTGCCACGCCCCAGATGCCGGCTTCGCCAGTGGTCTACCACGGCAAGTTAAAGAACTTCTGAGCTTATTTGCACCACTACGGGAGAAGGTGGGCATGAGCGTCAGCCTCCTGCAGCCATAGGGATGAGGACAAAATGGTCACCATCTGGAACTATGGGGATGCCGGCAGTCCTTGCAGGAGTGCTTTCTGGTTGCAAGCACAGTTCGAGCTACCCTAGAGCAGGACTTCCCCGGTGGTTAAGCGGTCCAGTGGTTAAGACTCCACGCTCCCAATGCAGGGGGCCCAGGTTCGATCAGGGAACTAGATCCCACATGCCGCAACTAAAGATCCTGTGTGCCGCAACTAAGACTCGGTGCAGCCAAATAAAGAAATATTAAAAAAAAAAAAAAAAGCTACCATTGAGCAGAGTGTCTCGAAGCGACATTTCAGACATTTCGTGCTGGGACTTCCCTGGTGGTCCAGTGGGTAAGACTCCGCGCTCCCGATGCAGGGGGCCTGGACCCGGTTTCGATCCCTGGTCGGGAATCTAGATCCCATATGCTACAACTAAGAAGTCCGCATGCTGCAACTACAGACCCCTCGTGCCACAACTGAGACCTGGCGCAGCCAAAATAAAATAAAAAAAACATTTTGCGCTGGATAATTCTTTGCTGTGGGAGACGGGTCTGTGCACTGTAGGATGTTTAGCCCCATCCCTTGTGTCTCAGTCGCTTTAGGCTGCTATGACAAACACTGTACACCATAGACGGGGTGGCTTAAACGACAGTAATCTGTCTCACAGCTGTGGAAGCTGAAAGTCTGAGATCAGAGTGCCAGCATGGCAGGGTTCTGGTAAGAACCCTCTTCCCGGTTTGCCGACAACCTCTTCGTCATATGGCTGAGAGAAAGAGAGGCTGAAACCACGCAGAAGACGTGGCACGGGCTCAGGCTGGCAAGGGGACCACCCACCAGCGCCCACCCTCACTACCCGTGTTATCAGTACACCCTGCGGCTACAAGTCCTCCACCTCCTCTCCGAGTCTGTATTTGCGTTACTATGAAAAAAACAAACAGTCGGGGCAAATCACAGCCCCACCAGAAACCTCTGCGTTATGCTGGGTATTGATTGGCCACTTAATCTGTGCCAAGCACTGTTCTAAGCCCTTGCAGGAATTCTCTCATTTAATCCTTACGACACACCTATGCGATTGGTACTGTAACTATAAATGTCATAAATGGGGAAAGAGAGGTACAGAGACAGAGGGAGACCGGCCCGGGGCCAGGCAACCAATAGGAGGCCAGGCAGACCGCAGCCAGGTCGAGGGGGGGGGGTTGGGGGGCGGGAGAGTGCAATGCGTGCGCAGGCGCAGTGTATGCGCGCCTCACCTCCATCCTCCTTAGCAGTTAGGAGAAAGAGAAGCTAAGAAGAAACGGGGAGCCTTCCCTGAACTGACCAGTCCACACAATTGTCCCTCCCGTCCTCCCACCCTGAGCTCTTAGGCTTGGTCAACACCCTACCCTAAGCAATGCCTGCCAGAAACCAGCCACTGCCCACTCCAGGGTCCCTCTGACACCATACCGTCACCTCCCACTTCCTACCTCTCCACCAGCACTCCCTGACTCATCCCAGCCCTCCCATGCATATAAACTCAGCCAGCAAAGCCTGTGCCAGGAAGGCGTTTCCCCTCACCCGCCTCCCAGCCTCGGCCAGAATTCCTCAGAGAGGTCCAGACCCCTACATGAGGATTGCCAGGGGCCCTTGTTTAAAATACTGTGACAGTGAAATAAGCCAGACACAACAGGACACAGACTACATGATTCCACTTACAGAGGTCCCTAGAGTAGTCAGATTCAGAGACGGAAAGTAGAGTGGAGGTCACCAGGGACTGGGGGAGGGGGAGGGGCATGGTTGTTTAATGGGGGCAGAGTTTCAGTTTGGGGAGATGAAAAAAGTTCTGGAGATGGTTGGTGGTGATGGTTGCAGAGCCATGCGAATGTACTTAATGCCACTGAACGATACACTCAAAATGGTTAAATGGTAAATTTTCTATTCTGTGTATTTTACCACAGTTTTAAAAAAATGCTACGACAAAATCAGAATCTTGAGTGGTGCGGGGAAGCCCACGTTTTTAACCGGCTCCCCAGTGGTTCTTATGCCCCCTCAGCATGAGAGCCGGGAATGTCATGGCCTCTTAGCTGTGCGACCTCAGTCAAGTCACAGAACGTGCGGATCCCAAAGTGCCTTGTCTGGAAATGGACGTGAGACTTTGCTCACCTGTTCTTGTGCGGATTACACTAGAGGAGGAATGCAATGTGCCAGGAGTGTGGGAGCTGCCCAACAAAAGTGAACTTGACAGTCGGTCCACAAACACTTCCCGAGCAGCCTGGGTACCAAGCTGAGCCGGGACCTGCCCTCCGTCATCCCCCCAGTCCCTGCGCCTGCACACCGCAGGGGTCTCCCTTCCCCCATGCTCAGGCCTCCCAAGAGTTACCTGCCAGAAACAACATCTGGCAATAGGTAAGGAGGGTCCTGACTTCTCAGAGGCCTCGGCTTGGCAGGTCCGGTCCGCACACACATTCCATTCCTCTCAGCAAGAGCCCAGGGGCTGGGAGGGGGGTGGGGCAGGCCCCAAGGCCGCCTCACACCAAAACTTGACCCCTCCGGCCCTGCCAGTGCCCCTCCCAGCCTCCGCCACCGACCCAGGGCCCTTGGTTCAGCTCTCACTCAGGCCATTTCTACCAGCTTCTAGACCTCCGGAGTGCGCTGGTAGGAAAGTGTCTCTTCTTTTCCTTTTTTCTCCTCTTCTACTTTTCCCAAACTGACCACTCTAGCCATGTTTAGAAAAGAAGAAAGTCTACACTAGTACAAAAACAGCTTTAAAATAATACCTCCCAGGCCTTTTGGGATAGAAGTGTTTCACTAATGTGACAGCTAAGATTACAAAGTGCATCTCCTTCAGCACTTACCGTAATAAGATAGTTGGATGTTTTTAATACCTTTATCTTTTTAAAAGAGGTCCATTTACTTGCGTAGTTTGGGGTCTGTAAAGGGGTAAATGTGCTAGGAAGCTACCTAAAGAGTCACTTCAGGCTAACACTTTTGTCTTGGGTACCAGGAGGGTCAGAAGGCTGCCAGGCTGCTCGCGACCCCTTTATTAAGGTGTCTCCCCAAGGACCTGTCACGTACCAAGGAGGACACCCTGGAGAAGGGCCAGGCCTCCAGCCCTCCAACCCAACCCTCCCGCTCCCTTCCTTCCCTCTGCGTGAGGCCGTAGCATCAAATCAAAGTCCTCTTTCTAGAACCGGCTCTCCAAGTGGGTCATCCAGCCCTGTGTGCAATCTTGTCCTTTTCCCTGTTTTGCCTAAGAAACTATTCTTGAAAAATTTCCAAAATGGCTTTGGAGAATATTCATATCTCGAATATTTCACTTCAGTGAAGTGTTTTTCACTTTAATAAAAAGCGATGGCAACTTTGGCCGGTGCCTGGGAGCTGGAATCTAGAGAAGAGGGAGGAAGATGCCCGGTGCCCTTGTGGCTCGATTCTGCCGGATCTGTAGAAGGCTGTCACCCGCTCCCTCCCCACTTCCAGCAGGAGGACAGTAGGCAGGGCCTGGGAAGCCTCACCTCGCCCAGACCCCCACCTCCTGCCAGGCGGGCAGCCCTCTGGCCCCCACGGGTGCCCGCTGGGAGAGCAGACTGGACCCAGTGACCTGTCCTGGACCCTGAGAGCCACAGAACCCTCCCCTTTGCCAATCTTGCCTCTCTACTCCTTTCTAGATCCCCCAGTGACTTGTACTCTAAGGGTGGGGGGAAAAAAAGCTCAAGGGTTACATTAAATCATTGGTTGTGACAAAGTGCGTCATTCTAGGTACATCAATTCAGAGGCTAATGGAGCAAACAGGATTAGTGAGAGGAGGGCCTAACGCTTTCTCAGAGGGGTAAGCCTCCAAAGCCTTGATCTCTGGCCCCAAACAGGGCCTTCCTTCCTGAGCTCTCTGCTATGCCAGGAATTCTGCACACAGTAAAAAAAAAAAAAAAAAAAAAAAAATCTCCCCTGGATTTACTACTTTCGGATCTGACCAAGTTGGAATGCCTGCGTGGAGAAAGCTCCTGGCCTGGAGAAGGACGACACTGCAACGACACTGCGTAGGAAACCGGGCCTCAGTAAATAACGCCCTTCACAGAAAAGCCCAGAGGCTGTCCCTCATGAGGGACTGGATGTAAGAACAGCGCAGCCTGGGTAGTTGCTGGGCTGACCCTTCACCCTGAGGTAACTTGCACGAGAAGGAAGGTGTTATGGGCTGAATTGTGGCCCCTGCCCCCCAAATTCACATGTAGAAGTACCTCCAGTACCTCAGAAAGTGACTGCATTTGAAGATGGTCTTTAAAGAAGCAGTTAAGTTAAAATCAGATCACTAGGGTGGGCCCTAACCCCATATGACCCCGGTGTGCTTATAACAAGAGGAAATAAGGTCACAGACAGTTACAGAGGGACGACCGCGTGGAGACAGGAAAAGACCGTCATTTATAAGCCAAGGAGAGGGGCCTCGAGAAACCCACCCTGCCACACCTCGATCTTGGACTTCTAGCCTCCAGGTTCGTGAAAAACAAATGTCTGCTGCTCAGCCATCTGGTCCTGGAGGCCCAAGCAAACTCGTACAGAAGATGCAGCTGTAGAAAACCACGTGCCCCGGATGGGAGTGGCACAGATGAAACTTCAGGAAGTTCAGAGAAGAGGTGAGATTTATTACGAACTTGCAGGGAGGGTGGGAGATCCTCAGATATGATGTTTGGCTACAACTGATTCGCTGAGAAAATTTATGCTGCATCTGTGGAAGCCCTTTCAGTCAAATCGCTGAGGAGGGAAAGAGAAGAGTGAAAGAAAAGTGAATCTGCTCTGTATGTGGAATTTCCAGAATTCCCCTCCCTGTGGGGTCCTAGGTTGGGGTGGCCACGAGAAAGGTGTGCAGGACTTGGAGGGTGCAGGGGAAGCGCAGCCCTTTTGTGCTCTGAGGGTGGAGCAGGGCAGACAGATGCGGGGCAGTTCAGGCATACTTCTTAGTGCTGGGGCAGCCACCTGGCCCGAAGCCCCTCCACTCCTGGGCCAGGTGTGTGCAGCTCTGGGGTGCGGGGCCCCTGCTTGCCCAGAATGTCACTGCATCATGGTGATCTCAGGTGGTGAGAGCCCTTCCGGTCTGTCCCCTGTCTCTCCCACTCTGCATGCATCTTCCCTCCCAAGCTGGCCCAGCTGAGACCAGCATTCTAGGCTCGACCCTCCAGCGCCTCATTCCTGCCTCTGCACCTCCTACCCTCAGACCTACCACTGCCACCAAAAAAACCTCCCCAAACCTCTGCTTCTAGCAAGTCATCCTTCAGCACACTTCAAAGGCTGGGTCCTTCCAGATCAAGTCTAAACCCTCTGACTAGATGCTAAGACCTTTTATAATCTGTTCCCAACTTACTGCCCCGCCGTCTTCCCTGCTGCTCCCCAGTACACGCACTCTGCCGAGTGAGGCCAGTCCCTTCCTCCCTGTTGGGGTCTGCCATGCCCACTCCATCACTCAGATAGGTCCCCACGCTGTCAGACCTTTCCTTCTTCAAGGTCCAGCTCAAGTCTCATCTCCTTCACAAAGCCTCCATCAAGGCCATTAGGTGCAGTATTTAAGGGAAAAGACGCTGGAGCCAGGCTGTCTGGATTCAAATCCTGCCTTTGCACTTCCAGCTCTGTATGACTTTGAACAAATTACTCAATCTTTCTGTGCCTCAGTTTCCTCCACTGGAAAATGGAGATGAACAGGGTTCGCAGGGTTATTGAGAAGATTAAATGAGTTCAAGTCACGTAACACATTTGTATTGTGTCCGACACATAGAAAGCACTTGATAAGGGTTAGTTCCTATTTCATTTTTATTATTACGTGACCATTTCATCCCTCTCCAAGACTCTCTCCCCTGAATTTCTACACCTGGTATAATAGAGACCACATCACTCAAGTACTTAATTATAGTCAGTCTTGTACTGTTCGCTGCAATTTCATGTGTAACAAACAGGAACGAGAACATTTTTTCTGTGATCAGAACATCAATAAGCAACAGCTTATTCAGGAACAGAAACTATTCCTCATTCTTTACTTTCAGCATAAGGGGGAGAACTTGCCCTGTTTCTTCCTGGTAGCATTTAACCCCTAAGAGACCCAGGAGGGAAAAGATAGGGACAACATGTCAGGAACAGGAAGACATGAAAATGCCCACAGAATGGTCCTGAAACCCATCCTCCTGGAACATTTGAACACCAAGAAGATGACATTTTGACAGACATGGTTTTCACATCAAGAAGCACTGTCTGGGGGGGGTGGTCTGACCAGAGGCAGGGCCCTCAGCCAGTGTCTGCTCCCTGGAAACTGAACAGCACCCAAGTAACAGAAGACCCCGAAGGCCCAGGGCCCAAGGGGCCAGCAGATGGCCACAGTATCAAGGTGGGGTGGGCCCCTGACACTGTGCAGGCTCCCAGCTTTGCTGCCAAGGGCCTTCTGGTTTACCACCCAGACCACTGAAAGCTCATGAATCAGTCCATAGATCAAGACAATACAGGAGTTATGTGGCACTCAGCTGTTTTAGGTCTCCGTTTCTTCCACTTTAAAATGAAGGGATTGGTGGAACCAGAGGATAGCTAACAAACCACCCAGTTCTGCAATTCTGCACAGTGAGTTCTTTGCGCAGTCAGAGCAAGCAAAGGCAGTCAAGGAGAACTCTGAGAGTTTGATTTCCATCGATACTACCCAAAACACTCTATAGATTCAAAGCAATCCCCATCAAAATTCCAAAGGCATTTTTCACAGAAATAGAAAAAAAAATCCCCAAATTTTTATGGAATCACAAAAGTCTCCAAATAACCAAAGAAATCTTGAGAAGGAAGAAAGCTGGAGGCATCGCACATCCTGATTTTAAACTATATTACAAAGCTGTAGTAATCAAAACAGTATGGCATTGGCATAAAACAGACACATAGATCAATGGAACAGAATAGAGAGCCCAGAAATTAAACCATGCATTTATGGTTAATTAACTTACAACAAAGGAGCCAAGACTATACAATGGGAGAAAGACAGTTTCTTCAATAAATGAGAGTTTAATTTCCCCTTCCCTGTACACAGAGCTGCACAAAAGAAGGAAGAAAAACGGAGCCACAGAATAGCCCATCTGTGCTTCATGCATTTGGCACTAGAGCCCTCCTGGCTGAGAGGTGCCAAAGCTAAGGATGAATACAACAAGGTGTGCAACTTACCCAGGTTTAAGTTTCAGCGTGACACTTACAGGCAAGTTACCTGATTTTTGTGAAGCCTCAGTTTTCTCAGCCAATACACAAGGCTAATAATAATACTTACTTCATGCACTTATTGATTAAAATGTAAAGCACCTTGCACAGGACCCAAAGCAGAGGAGGTGCCCAAATCATTGAGAAAATGTTGATCAGGTACCCAGTAAGGGACAGACACCATTCCAAGGCACTGGAGCACAGTCTTGCACAAAAAAACAAAAAACTCTCCCTTATAGAGTTTAATTTTAGAAGGAGAAGACAGATAATAAGAAATAACCTTAATAAAGGTCAGATTTCCTCAAAAGCACAGGAGAAGCATATGAAGAAAAATCAACTAGGGTAAAAAGGATAGAGATGGAGATGAGATTTCTAGGTAGAATCCTCAGCAAAGTCCACTCAGAGAAGACGAGCCTTGAATGGACACCTCAGTAAGTGTCACTATTATCCTCATGGCCAGTCCTGTTGGCGCCAGGGTTTGGTGCCAACAATGTATTTTTCCTGGTGTCCAAATGGGCATTTCTCCCCAACATATCTCACAAAAGAGACTGTCAGGGTTGGAAGAGACTCAGATTCTCTGGTTCATTTTATAGAGGAAGAATGAAACCCACAAAGGTGGGCCGACAAACCCAGGGTCACACGGTTAGTTCAGAGACCGAGATTGGTGCCACCTCCAGTCTCCTGACTCTAAGACCAATATTCTTGCCTCTGCTTCATACCCTGTTGCCCTAGGCTGACTCAGACCCATGTAAAATTGAGGCCTGGAGCCTGGAAGATTTCTAGCCTGGTGTTGTATTTCAGCCTGCACAGTAGCTCAGGGTTATTAGCTGTGCAGTCTGAATACATATCTTTCAGACACATTTACAGGGAAAAAAAAAATTATCATGGATTTGCAAGAAGACATTCACGAACCAGCGACCCCAGTTTGAACAAATAAAAATTAAAGACCATCACTTCAGGGCATCCCTGGGCACCAAGAATACCACACACACACATGCAACCACCCTGGAACCACTTATATGACACTCCTCAGCTGTAAGGCAGTCATCGAAAGACCAAGAATTTGTTGGCTTTTTTCCCCCTCGGATTGTCATCAAAATGTAAAAACACTATTTGATTTGTGTAGACTCCTTGAGCCCCTGAGAAGATGCCCACAGAGTCCAGTTTGGGGAACTCAGATACGGCACAGGTTTGTTTTTTGTTTTGTTTTGGGTTTTTTGGGCACAGGTTTTTGAAGGGCTGTTTGTTATAGGATAAATCCTTGCAGTGATCAGGGGCATTTACAAGAACTACTAAGGCTAAAGGGGACTGCAAAAAGTGACCAACCCAGTTTGCTTCATTTTGAAGCTGCCCTGGGCCAGAAGGATGAGACTGGAACCTGCTAGCCATGGGACTTTCATACGTCTGCATAACTCTCAGAGACTAGGAACATCTGTGGGCCGTTAATGTGGGGACCTCGGAGCACCATCCATCCATTCATTGAACAGATACTAATTGAGCACTTAGTGTGTGCCTGGCACTGTTACAGGCACTGAGGATATGACAGGAAACCAAACAAAGCCCCTGACATCATGAAGCTTACATTCTAGTGAGGAGGAAGGAAAGGAACAGATTAGGGAGGGCGTATGTGTCAGACAGTGATAAGTAAGTGGGTAAAAGGCATGGGTGACGCCTGGAATCAGGAGAGCAAGGGCTTGTTACTTTAAGTAAGTTTTCAGAGAAGGGCTCTCTAGAGACGTGACATTGGAAGGCGAAGAGTTTGTCAAGGGAAGAACATTCTAGGCATAGTTCTCCGCAAACTCAGAAGCCTTGAGGCGGAACAGCAAGGGGACACTTGTGGCCTGAGCTGATGAGGGAAGGAGAGGTGGGGTCAGATGAGCAGTGAGGGCCAACAGACCTTTGCAAGCATTTAAATTTTGCCTCGAGTGAGATGGGGAGTGAGATGCTGGAATGAGGAATGACATTATTTGACTAATGTTTTTCACGGGTTGAACTTATTGCTGTGCTCAGAAGAGACCAGAGGGGGACCAAGACTGAAACAGGGAGGCCAGTTAGGAAACAATTGTCATAATGCAGATGAGGTGTGGTGGCCTGGATCCGGCAGCAATGTTCGGGATGGTGAGAAGTGACTCGATTCTGGGTACGGAGGATGGAGCCGATGGGAATTGCTCATTGTCTAAACATGAGTTGTAAAATAATTCGAGAAGTCCAAGATGACTCGAGTTTTAGCCTGAAGCGCCTGAGGGTAGAGTTGACATTGATGGAGATAAAGTCCGTGGGAGGGCCTGGGGTGGGTGGGGGTGGGGGAGAAGGGAGGTAAAGAGAGAATTTTTCCCACCAGGTGTTCAAGCTCTGATCTTGATTTATAAAGTCAACCTTGCATAAGAGATGGACCATATGATCCCACAATTCCACCACAGGGCATAACACTCAAAAGAATTGAAAGCAGGGACTCATACTTGTACACCAATGTTCGCGGCAGTGCCATTCACAATAGCCAAAAAGTGGAAACAACTCAAATGTTCATTGACAGATGACTGGATAAGCAAAATGTGACCTATACATAAAATTCAGCCTATAGAAGAAAGGAGGTTCTGACACATGCTACAGAATGGACGTACCCTGAAGACATTATGCTACGTGAAGTAAGCCAGCCATCAAAGGACAAATGTATGGGGCTTCCCCGGTGGCGCAGTGGTTAAGAATCCGCCTGCCAATGCAGGGGACACGGGTTCAAGCCCTGGTCCGGGAAGATCCCACATGCCGCAGAGCAACTAAGCCCGTGTGCCGCAACTACTGAGCCTGCGCTCTAGAGCCCGCAAGCCACAACTACTGAAGCCTGTGCGCCTAGAGCCCGTGCTCCGCAACAAGAGAAGCCACTGCAATGAGAAGCCCTCACGCCGCAACAAAGAGTAGGCCCCACTCTCTGCAACTAGAGAAAGCCCGTGTGCAGCAATGAAGACCCAACGCAGCCAAAAATAATAAATAAATAAATATTTTTTAAAAAGGACAAATGTATGACTCCACCAATATGAGGCACGTAATGTAGTTAAATTCACAGAGACAGAAAACAGAATCGTGGTTGCCAGGAACTGGAGGGAGAAAAGGGGAAGTTATTGTTTAATGGGTACAGAGCTTCTGTTTGGGAAGATGACAGTGTTCTAGGGACAGAGAATGGTGATGACTGCACAACAATGTGAATGTACTTAATGCCACTGCACTGTACACCTAAAAATGGTTAAAACGCTAAATCTTATGTATATTTTACAATTAAAAAAAATTAGATGGCAATCTCACAGGTTAGTCCACAGGCAAGGGCTCTCTAAGGCTTTAGAGGAACTTCCCCGGCGGTCCAGTGGTTAAGACTCCACACTTCCACTGCAGGGGCCACAGGCTTGATCCCTGATCAGGGAACTAAGATCCCGAATGTGCAATAAATAAATAAAGGCTTTAGAGATTTATAAATACAAACTCAAACAAAAAAAAATCATCCTAGAGTTTCCCCATGGTTAGTGGTGGTTGCAGGAATATCTGCACCTAATCCGCCAAGAGGGCTTCAACAGAGAGAGACAGACACTGGGGGAGGGGCAGAGGTGAAACGAAGCCTATTCCAGGCAGAAAGAACATATGAAAGAGATACGACTGGGAATTCCCTGGTGGTCCAGTGGTTAGGACTTGGTGCTCTCACTGCCAGGGGCCCAGGTTGGATCCCCGATCAGGGAACTAAGATCCCACAAGCCATGCAGCACAGCCAATAAAAGAGAGAGAGAGCGAGAGAGAGAGAGAGAGAGAGAGAGAGAGAGGACTTGAATAAGACGGCCAGAGAAGGAAAGAGGATTGAAACAACGGGAGCAGGGATGCTGTGGACCAGCAAAGGTGGGGAGATCTGATGACGGCTCTGGTGACCCAGAGAAAGTCATTGTGTTTAACATCCTGTGTGGAGCTGATAAAGGGGCAAAATTACAAGAGGTCACGTTACTGAGTACTTACTCTGTGTCTAAGCCCTGCTCAGCTACTAACGGCTTAATCCTCACAACCACCACACAAGGGAAATAATCATCCCGATTTCACAAATGGGGAAACAAGAACCCGTCCCATCAGAAGGTTAGAGTAGCAGAAACAGGATTGAAACCCCGGCAGTCCAGTTCCGGAGCGGAGCTCTTCACCACGAGGCTACCCAGCTCTCAATGCCAGACAGTGTGACGTGCAAACATTGTGACTTTGGGGGTGGACATTTATAGATTCAACTTCCCAGCATTTCATCTTTCAAAACCCTCTTAGGCACTTAAGACACCACGTGGCCAGATAGAGGTCTGGAGCGAAAGCCCCACTGGTCTGAACCTCACGGTCTTATCTCAAAGTCCAGCCACGGCTCTCTGATCAAACACACTGATTTTCTGCTTATTTACCAAAGTGACTCTTTATGACAACAGCTGACAGCAGTGCTGCTGTGAGAAAGCCGACCCCAAGCTCTGTTTTTAACTATTAAGGGACACGGCAGAAACCTCTTGAGAAGCTGAAGTAGAGAAAGCCCGAGGCCAACGGCGGGGGCAGGAAATGTTCGTTTCAGCTGAAGTCAGGTTTACATGAAATTCCCACTTCAAAGTCCATGAAAGTGAGGGCCGTGAAAGCAGGTTTCAAAGGAAACGTTTGTGATCAGGGAAAAGCCTGTAACCTGGCCAGTAGAGGAGTCCCAGCAAGGACAGCTGTAATCTTTCTCCTGTCGTTGAAAGCAAAGCTCGCGAAGATGAAAAGCCCCAGCGAGTTCTTCTAAGCTCCGCAGACTTTATGTGAATCCCCGTGCCTGGCTGCATGAATTCTACCTCCTTCTGTTCTGGCTGTCGGTAAATGCTTACTGAGTGAATAGATGTGATGCATCCGGTGTATAACAAGTCCTTTGGGGAAAGGGGTCAAATCCCAATCGTCTTTAAATCTTGAGACACTTAATAAATGTTGAAGTACATCGTACTAGAAAAAAGTGCTGCGTTGGAAACGCAAACACTGTGAGAGTCTAAGCTGCTCCCAAAAGGACGAGGAGTATGCAGCCACGTGAGAGCTGGGAAGCCAGTCAGAAGCTCCTGCCGTCATCTCTCTATTGTATGTGCCAGGCATACTGTGCAGGGGACCTTCCCGGGTCCCCAGGGGATGTGAAGTCTAGCAGAAGCCCAGTACTGTGGGAGTTGAAATGGGGGTGCCCGGCACCGCAGGAGGGCACTGAGCCCAGACCCAGAGGCTCAGGGGGTCTGAGGTAGTGACTCAAAGGCCCAGAAAAACGGGGGGCAGAAAGAGTGTTGGGGAGAATTGTGAAGACAGGAGCGGGGACCAACATCATGAATTTGGGTACCAGCAAGCACTCTGGTATGCGTGGGGCGACAGGTGCACATGGGAAAGCCGTGGGTGCTGAAATGCAAGCAGGTCACGGCAGCCTTGGGTGCTAAGACAAAGACATGAACTTCACCCTGAAAGCCAAGAGGAGCCTCTGAAGAATTATAAGCACGGGAGTAACATGATCCGAGTTTTCTCTTAGACTGGCCTCTACTTAAAGCTCACTCCCTCTGTGGAGGACAAGGTCTAAGACAGGTGGACCAGTAAATAATGGTGGCAACTGCAGTCAATAATGAAAACCTAAGATGTCAGGGATGTTAAGGAGGGGGGTGCTGGTGTGGCGACCAGATGGTTACAGAGCTGATCAGAGGCAGAGAAAACTCGACGGGGGTCCGGTTGGCAGGGTGAGGGGAGGCGCAGGTGGGCCCAGTGCTGGAAAGCAGGCTTGAGAATCAGCAGCCCGAAGAGATTGCCCAGAGAGTCCAGAACGAGAAAAATAAAAAGCCCAGGACAGGTCCTCGGGAAATTCTGCCACTTGTGAGTTCGCGGGAAGAGACAAGGCCATAAGGGGCCTGGGAAGGTCGTCCTAACCATGAAGACAGAAGAGAAATCACTAGGGAATTCCCTAGCGGTCCAGTGGTTAGGACTTGGCACTTTCACGGCTGCGGTCTGGGTTCAGTCCCTGGTTGGGGAACTGAGATCCCGCAAGCTGTGCAGTGAGGTCAAAAAAAAAGAAAAAGAGGGCTTCCCTGGTGGCGCAGTGGTTGGGAGTCCGCCTGCCAGTGCAGGGGACACGGGTTTGGGCCCTGGTCCGGGAGGATCCCACATGCCGTGGAGCAACTAGGCCTGTGTGCCACAGCTGCTGAGCCCGCGTGCCACAACTACTGAGCCCACGCGCCTAGAGCCCGTGCTCCGCAGCGGGAGGGGCCACCACAGTGAGAGGCCCCGTACACGGCGGTGAGGAGTGGCCCCCACTCACTGCAGCTAGAGAGAGTCTGCGTGCAGCAACGAAGACCCAACGCCTCCAAAAAACAAACAAACAAACAAATAAATAAATCTCAAAAAAAATAAGTCTTTAAAAAAAAAAAAAAGAAAGAACAAAGAGAGAAATCACTAAGCCAGGGGAGGAGGGGGATTCCAGGAGGGAGAGGACACAGCACCAAACGCCCTGAGACTACCCTGGGCAGAATGAAGGATGAGCAAGAACCGCTCTGGGTGGAGACGGGGGAAGCCCCATAGCAGTGGGTGGGGCACTGGCATGAGTGGGACATGAGGAAGAGGTGATAGAGAAAGCAGGTGACCTTTCCAAGCAGGTTGGCTCTACGAGGACACCACCACAGCAAGGGCGGGAGGGGCTGAAGGAGGGTTGCTTTAAAGGGGGAAGGGCGAGAGCGTATTTATTTGCCGAAAGGAGATGCCAAGATAGAGGTGGGGTGCTGAGGAGAGCAGGGGTGACTGAGGGAGGTGAGGGAAGGGTATGCACAGAACCCCTGGAGGGATAAGGCTAATGCCGGGATGAAGGAGGTGGGGGGGCGGCGTCTGCGGGGGCGAAGGGACAGGAAACCCCAATACTCCCCAGTGACGAACAGTGACTGCTCCAGCTGGTGGTGCCACGTGAGATGCAGGCTCGGTGGCGAGTTCAACATTTCAAGAGAAGCTAGGCTAGTCCTCTTGACTACGTTCCCGATTCTCTGGAAATCTCCTGATTTTTAAATGTTCGCAACTACCTCAAATACAGTGAGCCCCAACCCTGACTATGGCCCAAATTACGATCCCCATGACCAGGATTTCCACCTCCCACAGTTACTTCTTCCTCTCATCTCCCCCTTCATGTGGGCGTCTCCCCTCTGGAGAAAGCATTTCCGTTACAGGATCCAAAATGCTTTTCCCTCAACTCTGCGGATCTTCACTGGAAGTAGCTACTAATCCTTAAGTTCTAAGTCTCTGGTCTCTGCCCCACCCTGAATTCAACAGATACTGTCCTATAAGCCGTGTGAATGTTCCTCATATGCCACACATGTTAACAGCCTTACATACAAAGAAACCCTTGAGACTCCTTTGGAAGGAGTCAATTATTCTTCTAGATTCTTCTAATTCTTCTGTGCGTTTTCCACAGGCTTTTCAAACAGCTGAAAGGAGAGAGGAAGACTTGAATTTCTAGGTCCTAGAGAGGAAGGTGGGGGGGGGGGGGCTGGTGCTCCGAGCCAGCTCTCTCCTGAGTGTGGCTTCTGGTCCAGGGAGGCACGGTCATCTGCACAGGCTCCCATGAGCCTCATGTCTGGATGGAGGTATCATTATTACAATTAAAGTTATCATTCTTTCGGAGCCCACGAAACTTCTCTCACCTGTGTTTGGGGTGGAGACTGACTCTGCCCGGGCTTGGCTGGTGGCTTCCTCAGGTTTATTCTGGTCTTTGCATTCCAGGGCTGATGGCTGTGGTGCATTCTAACAACAAGGACAAGGGTTGTTACCAGTCGCACATCAAATCGCCCAACCAATTAACGTTTCTCAAATGCCTAATATATTAAAAAAATGAGGAGCCCCACGTTTACGCCCCACCGCCTCTCAGTCCAGCCCACCCATCACTTGGAAGCTCTGCCTGTAGGAGAGATAACAGGATCTTAAGAAGGGAGCTGGCATCAGCTGAAAGACATCCTTCTGTGAAAGTCCAGTGACCCTCATAGAAAGGGGACAACGCCATCTCAGGTTCATCAGTACAGCAGACCCAGTCCCTGGCCTCAAGGGTTTGGCGGTGGCAGAAGAAAAGAGATAAGGTGCAATTCAATACTGAGGAACAAGATGTTGTCAAGTGAGGAACGTGTAGAAAGGAGGGTGTGTTACTGTCCACTCTGCATCTTTTCTCTGTACCACAACTGACCCGGATGCCATGTGGCAGGAGCTCTAACCAGTGGATTGAATTCCACTAAGAGCTCCTGAAGCCTATGTGGTAGATCTCCAACACAGGGGTCACCACCATCTCAGAGTAGGGGGTCCCCTGAGGAAGGGAAGCCTACCTGAGCACGGGATTCCCTGGCCAATGCCAGAATCCTGTCTGGCAACAACATGGAAACCAGTTTGTGGAGAACAGAGTTACTATCAGTAGCTTCCACAGGCTGTTCCTTTCAGATGTTTGCTCAAGTTGAACATCAGCCCAAGAAATTACTCTTTCTCGGGAGAAAGTAACTTGGAGATTGATGAAAGAATGAGTCTGGATCTTCAACTTCAAATTGGTCAATTTTCTTATTCATGCTTTCCTCTTCCAGGTGATCTATCCTCACCATAAGTAACAAGCACATCCCTCATTAGACTTTCCTAAGGGCCGAGACCATGGATTATTTGTCTTTGTATCCCTGTTTATAAAGCCTAGCACATTGTCCCAGGCACTCTGGAAAAGTTTGTGGCTTGAATAGATGACTGACAAAGGAAGGAAGGAAGGAAGGAAGGAAGGGAGGGAGCGAGGGAGGGAGGGAGGGAGGGAGGAGGAAGGAAGGAAGGAATATTTTTTTGACTGAATGATACTTGCATTTCTTTAACAACCACTGACATGAAAACTGAGACACAGAGAGCTTAAGTAACTTGCCCAAGGTCACACAGCTAGGAAGTCGCAGAGCTGGGATTTGAACCCAGGCCACCTGGTTCATGAACTCACACGCAAAACTATTAAACCATCCACTTATGTTTCCCAGCATATACTAGAAAATATGAAAGAAAAACAAAGTCCAAGGCAAAGTGACCAAAATATCCAAAAGAAGAAGTTATCCTGAAGAAAATATGGTTCTTTGCTAACTATATCGATTGCCTCGCACTGTCCTGTTGGCAGAACTCATAGCCTGAACTAGAGCACTTTAGAAACAAGAGAATAATATTACTGAACTGGCAAAACAAAGGTTCTGTGGTAGCTGGACTGGATAAAGGGGTAAAAACCAAATTCGGTCTCAATTGACTTTAGGAAAGGAGATAATCAAACCAGCAAGCAAATGGTTTTCTGATACAAATAGGAAATTAATCTGATACAAATAGGAAATTAATCTGAAACCATCAGAACAAGTCCCCCTGCCTTAAAATCCTATGATCCCTGTAAAAATGTAAGCCTCGGAAGGAAGCCACTATTAAATACAGCCGCACTGAGTGGTGAGTCCAATTCAATCCCCAGAGATTAATATTAAGGCACTAAGTGGTTCTAAGGTGTGTCTTGTTAGCAACAGAGAAGAGTGTCCAGAGGAAACTTTCAGGGAGAAAAATCCTTTCACAGCCACCATTTTGGTGTCTTCCTGAGTACAGAGGATGAGAAAAATAGAACAAGGAACCCAAGACATCGAGGTGGAGATGGGGAAGAGAAAGAGTCATGAAATTAAATGGTGTAAAAATTTAAATGCTCTTAAAGCTTTTCCTTTTCAAAGGGACTCCCCGGGCTTCCCTGGTGGCGCAGTGGTTGAGAGTCCGCCTGCCGATGCAGGGGACGCGGGTTCGTGCCCCGCTCCGGGAAGATCCCACATGCCGTGGAGCGGCTGGGCCCGTGAGCCATGGCCGCTGAGCCTGCGCGTCCGGAGCCTGTGCTCCACAACGGGAGAGGCTACAACATTGAGAGGCCCGCGTACCGCAAAAAACAAACGAACAAAAACAAACAAACAAAAGGGACTCCCCGGCACTTCCCTGGCGGTCCAGTGGCTAAGACTCCACGCTTCCACTGCAGGAGGCGCAGGGTTCCATCACTGCTCAGAGAACTAAGATCCCGCATGCTGCACAGTGTGGCCAAAACAAATAAAAAATAAATAAAAGGGACTCCTCTGTGGAAAACATTGTACTAGATGACGTGTGAGCTTGGAAAAGATTAAGGCAGGATCCAGCTGGTGGTACAGCTTCTGATGTACCAGAAGATAAGCCTGGCATCATCTAAGTCAAGCAAGGGACAAAACCAACGACTGCTGCTGACGTGTCCCACGCTGATCAAAGGAGAAACCCAGAGGCCGGGAGCAGAGAATGCACTGCTGTGTCAGACCAGACAATTGGCATCATCATTCCAGGGCATGACCACTGTGTGGCAGGAACGGACGTGAAGGAAGGGCAGGCTGTGGCCAAAGAACTCTTTGGAGCCATTCCAGAGAAGAGAGGATGGGGGACTGGGTGGGGCATTCCCCAGAGGCCCTGCAAGACCCCAGACGCTGGCGTTTTACATCTAAAAGGTACAGTGAAGTGTGTGGAGAAAACTGATACATAACGAGATTCCCCTGCAAAAGGGTAGAGACCGGCTTAGTTACTCACTCCCTGTAAAATAGTAACAAAGCACACAGTGGTTAAATAGTGTTATTACTGTACATGTTATTATGTTACTAATGTGAATCGCTCACAGTTTCCTGGCCAGGAAGATTGAACTGAAGTTTTTATTTTAACAATGAAATCATGTTTTTTTGACCAACACATTGGTAAAAAATAAAAGAGCTCAATAAAAACAAATAAGGGTATAAAGAAAGCAGGGGCTTTCATACCCAGAATGTACATAGATACTGCCTTTTGGGAGGGCGATTGGGAGCAGCTATTTTAATGTTAAATGCATGTGCTCCTTTGCCCAGCAATTCCATTGCTAGGTATCTGAGTGAAATCCTTGTACATGTGCTCAAAATGGCGTGTGCTGGGGTGTTCCTAGACACGGGAAACAACATGCAACATACAATATTTCATCTAGGCTATGCAATATTTCACAACAGTGAAGGAGAATGAAGCAGATCTGTATTTACCTACACAGAACATCTCCAAAACATATTGTTAAGGGGAAAAAAGCAAATTGCAAAACAATATGCTATGGTCTTTTTTTTTTTTTTTATGGCTGTGTTGGGTCTTCGTTGCTGCGCGCGTGTCTCTGGGAGAGAAGCTGGGGGGTTGATAAAATATGCCCAGAGGCAGGGTCAGCTCTCCTAGGCCAGGGAAAAAGGAAGAGGCGTCTGCAGTTGGGCAGCTCCAGTGCCACTCCCCAGGCCTTGAGAAGGGATTGAGAACCAAGTACGGAAGGAGGGAAGGGGACAGCCAAGCTCTGGTCTGCCTTAGGAGGCCTGGGTCCTCAGGGCTACCAAGGAGAGTTCCCTTCCTGCACGGGGCCACTTAGAATGATGATGGCTGAGAGCCAACAAGTAGGGTGACAGAGGGACAGAGAGTAAGAGGAAAGTGAGTGGAAGGAAGGAAGATTAGAGAGGAAAGGAGCTCGTGGAGGAGCAGGCGTTGCTCCACCTTGGCCAAAAGCGGGGAGCCCGTCTCTCCCTTCAAGTGTCCTCTGGCGCCAGAGCAAGGCCCAGCAGCCCTGACTGTGCTGGGAGCTATGTGAGAGCCTGCCCTTCCTCAGCATCCTCACTTCCCCTCCTTCTGCCCCTCTGTCCCCGACACCAGGGCACCTGATTTCTGCTTTGCTTCCGGTCTGAGCTGAACGGAATAGGGAATAGGACAGGTGAAGTGACTCCAGAGAGGTCTAACCTGAAAAAGCAGCACTGAGACGAAGCTTACCATAGTAATCATTTTACAGTATACACATAGATCAAATCATTACCTTGTACACCTAAAGCTAACGCAACATTACATGTCAATTGCATGTCAATAAAACTGGAAAAAGAAAAAGTGGAACTGAATTTGTGGTTTACTCAAGAGATTAAACATACAGTTTAAGGAGAGAGGGTTAAGGGAATCCTATAACCCAGAACAGCCTGCCTCCACAGAATGATGGCAAGGAGGGGGCCCTGGGGTACACACAGAGGAATGACTCAATAATAGTGAAATGGCGGACACCCTTAAAAAGCCAGTAAGGGAGGGATTTCAGGCTCGGGCAGCCTCTCCTGAGGCCTTCAGATCATCCCTCAGAGGCCCCAGGGATGCCCCAGCTGACCCTGACCCAGCCAGCGTCATGTGATGCCAGTTCACACGGGTGCTGGGAGGCAAAGGTAATCTAATTATTCTGGAAAGTCATGTTTGCTAGGGAAGACTGGCTCTGTTAAAGATCAGTGTCAGGTTTGAACCTGTTCTTCCCAGACCCACGTGCTGTACCTCAGAGAGCAAGACAGGGAGAAACGCAGGGCGGTGTGAGCAGCTTTGCAGAGGTCTGATGACTTATAACATCCAAGTGGGTTTAAAACCACCATTGCCCAGTTGATGGACTGGACCTCAAGCTAAAGAATCACCTCCACTTCATTTCTTTTCCACTTTGAACTCAGAGAATCAACGGGGAGATTCCTGACCCACCACTTCACATAGTAAATAATCCTTTCAATAGAGAATGGATAAACAACAAGGTCCTACCGTATAGCACAGGGAACTATAGTCAATATCCTGTGATAAACCATAATGGAAAAGAATATGAAAAAGAATGTACATATATGGGGCTTCCCTGGTGGCACAGTGGTTAAGAATCTGCCTGCCAATGCAGGGGACACGGGTTCAAGCCCTGATCTGGGAAGATCCCACATGCCACAGAGCAAATAAGCCCGTGTGCCACAACTACTGAGCCTGAGCTCTAGAGTCTGCGAGCCACGACTACTGAGCCCGTGTGCCACAACTACTGAAGCCCGCGCACCTAGAGCCTGTGCTCTGCAACAAGAGAAGCCACCGCAATGAGAAGCCCGTTCACCGCAATGAAGAGTAGCCCCCGCTCGCCGCAACTAGAGAAAGCCTGCATGCAGCAATGAAGACCCAATGCAGCCATAAATAAATAAATAAATAAATTTATTTTTTTAAAAAAGAATGTGTGTATATATATATATATGTATAACCGAATCACTTTGCTGTACAGCAGAAATTAACACAACATTGTAAATCAACTATACTTGAATAAAAAATTTTTTTAATTATTAAAATAATAATGCTTTCTTCTCGCTCTCGGCTGGCAAGTCCTTCCCAGCTCAGGAGCCTGCTCTGTGAACAAGGAACCAGCATAAGGCACCTGGGTCAGCTACCATTTGCACAAGTCTGCATGGGGCTGGCAATGGTGTTTCTCTCTTGGCAACTCGAGGTGTACATTGCTTAAACACATGGCATTGCTTTAAAATACACAATTCCCCAGGAGATTTCTGATCTCAATGCCTCCAAATCTTTCTTTTTCTTTTTTTTTTCTTTTTTCAAATCTACTTTCTAGAAGGACTTTGCCCAAACCTGAGAAGATAAACACATTTGGCAAACCCCAGCCTCACTGTCCTCAACAGAGACTTGGAAACGCCCTGAAAGGCGTGGATGTGAGTGCCATGTGCTCAGACACCACATGTGCTCCCCTGCTCACATGTCACTATTTCACAGCCAAGTGCTTCCCAGCAAAATACACAAGGGCTTTGTCTCAATCTGCAACAGTCTGCACTGGCATCGGAGCCACTGTCCCTGTGTCTGTCCAGCTCAGAAAGAACAGCTGGGTGGAGGGTGGCAGTGAGCTGCCATGGAGAGAGGGTCAGCCCCACCTTGCTTCAGGGGGAAGACACAACTCTGCACATCCTGGCTAGGATTTCTGGTCACAAATCTCACTAGGAAGGAAGGGATGGGGGAGAAAAATGACGGTGATTTTTTTTGTATTGCTCCCTTAATAAAACAAAGCCTAGGGACTTCTCTGGTGGCTCAGTGGTTAAGAATCCTCCTGCCAATGCAGGAGACACAGGTTCGAGCCCTGGTCCAGGAAGATCCCACATGCCACAAAGAAACTAAGCCTGTGTGCCACAACTAACTGAAGCCCGCGCGCCTAGAGCCCGTGCTCCGCAACAAGAGAAGCCACAACAAAGCGTAAACCCCGCTCGACACAACTAGAGAAAGCCCGCGCGCAGCAAGGAAGACGCAATGCAGCCAAATAAATAAATAATAAATAACAAAGCCTGGTCAGGGCATCAGAATCTCACCTGAGGGACTTCCCTGGGGGTCCAATGGTTAAGACTCTGTGCTCCCAATGCAGGGGGCCCAGGTTCGATCCCTGGTCAGGGAACTAGATCCCTCATGCCACAATTAAAAGAGCCTGAATGCCACAGCTAAAGATCCCACTTGCTGTAACAAAGATCCCACGTGCCCCAACTAAGACCCGGCGCAGCCAAATAAATAAATATATTTTTTAAAGATTTATTTATTTATTTTTGGTTTTGGCTGTGTCGGGTCTTAGTTGCGGCACGTGGGCACTTCATTGCAGCGTGCAAGCTTCTCTCTAGTTGTGGCCCACAGGCTCCAGGGCATGTGGGCTCTGTAGTTGTGGCGCGCAGGTTCCAGAGTGCGTGGGCCCTATAGTTTGCAGCTCACAGGCTCTCTAGTTGAGGTGTGCAAGCTCAGTAGTTGTGGCACGCGGGCTTAGTTGTCCTGCGGCATGTGGTATCTTAGTTCCCTGACCAGGGATCAAACTGGCCTCCCTTGCATTGTAAGGCGGATTCTCTACCACCAGACCACCAGGTAAGTCCCTAAATAAGTATTAAAAAAAAAAAAAGAATCGCATCCGAAAGATGCATTTTTTAATACAAACAAAATAATCAATTGGGAACAGAATAATCAAAGGTCACACTTTCCAGACTTAACTGACATTTCAGGTGTCCGTCACCGGTACTGGACCAAACTGACCAGATTTGGGGACCCTCCTCCTCCTTCACACCCCAGCTTTCTTCCCCTCCCCCTTCATCAACTGCAATTCTTGGCCATCAAATCTCTGCTGTAATTCTGGTGGGGGCCATCTCCAACCCACCCGTGACCTACCTTCATCTCCCACCAAAGCCTCACAGGTCTCTTCCCCACTCAGCACCCCCTCTGAAGCAGCCACCCCACATTTCTTAGATCAGTTCTTCACTTTTTCAGTCTCCAAGCCTTTTTTTTAATTGAAGTATAGTTGATTTATAATGTTGTGTTAGTTTCAGATGTATAGCTAAGTGATTCCATTACATATATAAATATATATATATATTTCTTTTTCAGATTCTTTTCCATTATAGGTTATTACAAGATTGAGTCTCCAAGCTTTTGCTTTACCTCCTTTTCCACCCCAACAAGGCAGTCCCACATGCTGGAAAAGTGTGGATTTTGAAGTTTGCTGACTTTCCATCCTTTACTGAAGTTAGGTCAGGCCCATGAACAGCTCAAGGAGAGCAGCTGATTTGCACAACTTGTGTAATAACTTGTTAGGGAATCATTTCTGGTGTTTGTTTCTTTGGTTTGCTTTTGGATTTCATTTTGTTTGTTTTCGTTGGATTGTTTTTACCCAAAGTCTAAGGGAATGCATTGGAGATCAGGGAAATATGCGGTAATGGACAGAAGGAAAATAGGAGTCCGTGTCGCTAAGGGGAAGGGTATTAAGTGATAAGACAGTGACAGGAGGGCTGATGGAGTTCCTGCCACAAGCTGTGCACCATTTGCCTGGCACTGCGCTGGCGATATGATGGTGGATGAGCTGACCGCCTCCCTCCCTCACGGAGCTGACATTCTGATGCGGAGGCAGCTAGACAAGCAACCAGTTACTGATGATCTAATGTGAACAGTGCTGAGAACAGGAAAGAACAGAGCAACGCGGGTGCACAGACTGTGGGAGGAGGACGGGGGGCGCTGTTTGTGTGTCAGGGGAAGAAGACTTCCAGGAGGAAGTGCTCCCTAAGCTGAAACCCAAAGGATTGCGGAAGAGAAGCTTGTTGAAAGCCAGGGGGCCAGAGAGCAGGAGATGAAAGAGCTGGGTGTGGCTGGAGAGGCCAGCTTGAGGCTGCAGGGGCGGACAAGGACCAGAGTTAAAAAGAGGGGAGTGCCAAACTAGAAATAACCCAAATGCGTTTCAACAGTTTAATGGCTAAACAAACTATGGTACATTCATACAATGGAATAATACTCAGCAATAAAAAGGAATGAATTATCAATATACACAACTTGGATAAAGTTCAAGTTCATTATGCTGAATGAAATAAACCAGTCTTAGGTTACCGACCACATGATCTGTGCGATTCCTTTAATATGACATTCTCAAAAAGACAAAACTATACTGAGGGAGAACAGATTTGTGGTTGCCAGGGAATCGAGGGATGGTGTGACTATAAAGGGAGAGCTAAGGGTTTCAGGGCGTGGGGAGGTTTTCCTGATTGTGGTGGTAATTACGTGAATCGATACAGGTGTTATTGAATAAAATTCATAAAAGTATAAAAAAAATAGGGGAGTGCTCGAGGACTCCCTGGGGCCTTGGGTGGAGCCCGAAAGGCTGAGACACGCCCAGAGCCACCTCCAAGACCTTTTCTTCCCTCTGTGAACCTACATGCTGTCTCTATAAAGCATCCCTGGCCAACTCTTCACTCACTTAGTGAGAAGGGGCCCATCCACATCAGAGCAAAGGGAGCGGCAGACACGCCCCACCCCCCGTGTTTTTTCCTGTACTTATTTCAGCCACCAGAGAAGCCCTATCAGTTCTCCACGATTACATAACAAGAACAGGGCAAGCAATCTTTGGGGGACGCACGGAATCCAGACGTTTCCCCTTTAAAAAATCGCAAAACACCGAAAGTGTGTGTGAGCAAAACATGCAGTGCAGGCTGTTTCCCTGGGTTGCTGGCAAGGTCTGGAATCAGCATCCAGTGGCAAGAACCCTGTTAGCCCAAGGTGTTTATTTCCTTTTGATAAACAGTAACGTGTAATTTCCCATTTTTAGGGACAATAATTACTTCAAACAAAGGGCAGTTACCAAAGGGCGGTTCCATTATTTGGAGGGACTGGTTCTCCTCCGTAAGAGAACTGTAGCTCAGTTTTTTCAAATAATAATAATTTTTTTAAACTTTAGCTAAAAGCATTCATTTGTCTCTCAGATAAGATTCAAGAAACACGCACTGTTTGGAACACAGGGTGTTTAAATAGAAGAAGGAAAGAAAAACACCAGCTCTCCCCCTCCAGGCCTCCTGGAGCAGCAGCTCCAACCCCAGCCACGCGTGGCACCGACAGTGCCCACCTGACATTTCTCCCTCCCGCAGCTAAATTCCTAGAATTTATTTTCTAGGAATTTAGTCAATCCACACCGAATGCCTCCGCTCTCTCACTTAACATCCCTAATCTGCCTGAAGGGCCCACTTGAAATTCAAGTTCTGAGCGAACTTGCACTCTTACAAGCAGAAAAAGCCCTGGCATTATTCTCTCCCGCCTGTTCACATTCCAGCCCTCCCCACTGCCCGGCCACTGAGCCAGAGGATGGAGGCCAGGATGGTGGCCCTGCGCCCTGGTGGAGACCACACCCCCAGGTAAAACCCCAAACCCAGGCCACAGGGCACTGGCTGGAAAGCCAGGGGGTGTCAAAAGCCTCCTCCCTCACCTGGCCTGGAGTGGGGGACCTTAAGACAGGCAGGGGACGGGAATTCCCTGGCGATCCAGTGGTAAAGACTCTGGACTTCCACTGCAGGGGGCATGGGTTAGATCCCTGGTCGGGGAACTAAGATCCCATAAGCCGCCCAGCGTGGCCATACGAAAGAAAAACAAAAAGGCAAGAGTCTGAATGCCGGGCTACAGGCGAGGGGCCATGTCAGGCCCCCAGAGGGGAAAGCAAGGCGGGCACCTACCCATGCTGTTTGTGAGGCTTTGCTGAAAGGCTTTCCAGGCCCAAAATACCAGAGCTGGCCTGCCCAAAGGCCTGAAATAACCACCAGGAGGGACCCACATCTCAGGGCCCCAAAGTCCTCTTTTTAAATGTAAATATCCCAAAGAATTACCATACAGGGCCCCGGCACCCGCCAGCACAGCAGTGTCTCAGAGTACAAAGCTGTCGATTGACTAAGGGAAAAGCTCGTGTCCCTGCAAGGCTTAGGACTTAGGGACCCACCAGGGTAAGGTGGCTAGCTCCCGCGGCCGCGCCCTCCCTGGGAGCTGTGAACCTGGCCTCCAGCAACTTCCCGACGCACCACGCCCCTCACCCACACCCACCCCCGGTCTTCCTTCCCCTCTTTCCTCCCCGCTGTGCCCCGCGCCCTACCCCACTCGGCCAAAGCTGGGCTGGTGGCTCGCAGCAGCCCAGAGGTGGATAGAAATCTGCCTGGCAACGAGTCACGGGGACCTGGATGCGGCCTGGCAATTGGCAGTTCGGCCGAACGGGGCGTGGCGTCAGATGCTCCCTAGAGACTGTCCTGTGCGCCCCGTCCCTCCCTCCCATGCTCCCTCTCACTTCTCCGGGACCGCGAGTCTCCGGAAGGCTCTCTTACTCCCTGGAACATGGCGGCCCCATGATTACATTATGGGGGGCTTAAGGGTGTCACCTGGTTTCTGATTGGAGCGGAAGAACTTGAAGTTGCAAGAATGCTGTTTTATTTAGGGGGTAAATTCATTTGGGGCGCTAGGAGGGACTTAGATAGGGAGCGGGGCTAAAGTCCCCTCAAAGCCCTTCGGCGCAGTCCCTGCTCCCTGTAGGTCCTCTCTTCTTTCATTCCCTCCGCACGCCCTGACACGCTCCCAGCTGCTCGTTCCAAATCGTCCCCCTTTCCTGGGGCTTTGCTCCTCCCCTGCTGCCTTCTCCCTCCCGGCACCGGCCACGCCGCATCCACCTCTGCCCTGTCCCGGGCTCGCTTTTTGGTTTTCCCCATGGATTGCTTTTTACTTCCTTCTTCCCTCGGGCCCCCATAATCTCCGGAGGAAAGAGCCAGTGGGCCAAACTCGTGGAGGCCTCAGTTCCTTCCCCTTGGGCGGGTTGCCGCTGGTGGGTGGGACAGGGCAAGTGCTCCGCTCACACGGCTCATGGTTAGCGAGTTCTCTCTCCAGCTGGGCTCCAATTAGCCTCAGCTTTGGAGCCCAGGAGGCCTGCAGGCGAAGGGATGAGGGAGACTGTCCACGGTTGGGACCAACTCTCCTGCCCAAAACTCCTCTCTGGAGCCCCCTCACATTCCCAGGTCCTCCCCAAGAGAGGATCCCCAGAGGCCTCAGCTGGCCTGCATTCCGAAGCTGGGGGGCAGCCAGTCCACTGGATGGGGTGGTGGAAGGGGCCTCCAGGCTTCCTGGACAGCCGTCAGGGACAGTGGGTGAGGCAGTTACAATGCACATGCTTTGATTGTCGTTTCTCCCTTGTTTATCATCATCCTGGAAGAGTGAATACTCAGGAGGGGAAAAACTCAGGGTAACTGGGGAGGAGGGGCTGGCAGCAGCTGACAAGGTTGAACCTGGGCCAAGGGTTCACTTCACTTGAGGCCTGGAGCCTACCCCTACCCCCCAAATGGGCAAATGAATAAGAGCCTTTTCTGGGCTGGACCAGAAACCAGCCAAGTTGCCGGGGTTTCCAGTTTCTGCTACTTACTAGCTGTGTGACCCTGAACATAATTGCTTAACCTCTCTGAGCCTCAGTTTCTATGTCTGAGGAAAGTAATACCCACCTCATAGGGTTGTAGAAATCAAAAGAGATAAAGTGTGTACAATACATATACAATGCCTAACACAAAGTAAGTATTCAATAGAAATGGCTAACACTTCCAGTACTTACTATATGCCAAATACATTATACTGTATGTGTTGACTTACATCCTCCTCACAAAACTGCTATGAGAGAGGTAATGTATCATCACTATTTTATAGATAAGGGAAGTGAGGCACAGAGAGGTTCATTATTCCCTTATTATTCCCTTACTTATTCCCTTCTAGTCTCCTTGAGGAAACGGGCTTTGCCCATAAGTATTTAATAACTGCTTCAGTTCTCAAAAGGTCAAGGCCCTACAAATTTTGAAAGACAGCTTCCATTTCCTAAAACCTCCACAGAAAAAAATTCCCGGGTTCCTCAGGGAAACAGCAATGGCATCAGGGGAAAGGGGGAAAAATGCTTTTTTAAATTTAAAAAAAATTCTTTTTTTTCTGGACACACCCTGACATGCGGGATCTTAGTTCCCCAACCAAGGATGGAAGCCCTGCAGTAGAAGCATGGAGTCCTAACCACTGGACCACCAGAGAAGTCCCAAAATGCTTTTTTTTTTAATTAGTAAGCTTGGATTGACCTAGACAGAGTCACCTCTTCCAGCTCTAAGGGTGGAGACGGATTGCTTCACTTCTCTGAACCTCACTTTTCTATAGCCTTCTGGCCAGGGGCCGAGTGAGAACTCAGCATGAGATCTCAAGAGATGGGCACCTTTTGGACCACCAGTCCCTGTCCCGAGAGAAGCTCTTCATTCTTAACCCTTTCCGATCCTCAGCCCCACTGCTGGGAGGTTTTCCATTAAGGCCAGGTCTCAAGTTTGTGGTGGAAAATAACAGAGATTTTTAAAGGGAATTGAAACCACCGGCCTCAGCAGAATGTTCCACACACATTTGCTCTGGCCCATTCACGGCAGCACCTCTGCTGGCATCAGTCAGCCTTGGGAAGCTCTAGCAAATGCCTGACTCCACGGGGCGATTCAGAGGCTGGTAAACAGCTCTGGCATTCCCAACCCGTGGCAAGCATTCATGCACTGAATTCTTTGTCCTGATGAGGACGGACAGAGAGCTGCTCTGTGGTGCAAAGCCCAAAGCCAGAACTCCAGTTTCCAAACAGCAGCCGGAAAGCACGCCAAGGCCGAGGCACGCAGGCCACCAGCCCTTTCAAGGCCACCAGCCCTTTCAGCCCTATTTTGCTTGCAAAATAAACTTGCCCAAACTTGGACTTCTTTCTTGAAAACTTGGGTTTACTTGTTAATTCCAAAGGGGGAAAAGACTTGGCGCTGTTACAATGGAGAAACTTGGCGATCTCCTCCTTCACCGAGCGATCCAAGTCATGAGGGTCCTGAGCAGTGACCCCACTCCACTTCTGTGGGATCGCTGCCCCAGAACACATAACCTGAACCCAAGCATGAGGAAATATCCTCAGGGAAACCCACACCGAGGGACGTTGCTGCAAAACAACTGGCCCTGTACACTTCAAAAATCTCAGTGTCACAAATGACAACAAAAAGCAAAGGAACTGTTCCAAACTGAAGAAGCTAAAGAGACCATGACAATTAAAGGTCACGTGGGATCACAGGTGGTTGAAGCCTAAATGGGAAAAAAGACATTGCTACAAGGAAATTGTAGTTACTGGGGCAATTGGTAAAATTTAAATATGGGCAATATGTCAGATAATAATAACAATGTTAAGTTTCCTGAATTTGGCTCTTATCTTGTGGTTATATAAGAGAATGTCCATACATGCTGAAGGATTTAGGAGTAAAGGGTCATGATGTTTGCAATTCACTTTCAAATGATTCAGCAGATATAATGATAATCATAACATCGAGAGAGAGAGAGAGAGAGAGAGAGAGAGAGAGAGAGAGAGAGAGAGAGAGAGATTAAAACCAACAAGGTAAAACTGGGAAATCTAAGTGAAAGTTATGTGGATGTTCACTGTGTCATTCTTGCAACTTCTCTGTAGGTCTGAATTCAAAATAAATACACTGTAGGGCTTCCCTGGTGGCCCAGTGGTTGAGAGTCCGCCTGCCGATGCAGGGGACACGGGTTCCTGCCCCGGTCCGGGAAGATCCCACATGCCATGGAGCGGCTGGGCCCGTGAGCCATGGCCGCTGAGCCTGTGCGTCCGGAGCCTGTGCTCCGCAACGGGAGAGGCCACAGCAGTGAGAGGCCCACGTACCACAAAAATAAATAAATACACTGTCAAAAAAACAGGAACGTCAGTTACAAGCTGAGCAGCATCTCTCACGTCACAGCTAACATGCAATGCCGGAGAGCTAAGATGAGACTTGAGAAATGAGACGCACGTGCCAGCAACATGCAAAGTCCTGGGGGTGCAGTGCCTTGGCTTTGGGCCACTAGAGACATAGCAGTATTTCAACAGTGCTGTTGCTCAAAACATTTGAGTTGGTTTACCAGCCACATGGGAAAATTAGTTGCGCTACATTATAATCATGCCTTGTTTTTGACCCCAAACAGCCCCATCCACCTAATTAACCAGCCTTGCTTCTGAAAAGATCATAGACTATTGGAACTGGCAAGGGCCTTAGAGAATGCATGCCTTATCCATGTTACAAATGAGTAAACCGAGGCTCAAAGAGGGGCCTTCACTTGTTCAAGGTCATGGCGAATCCCACTTACTCCCAGGCTAGTGGTCTTTTCAGAGTTTTGTCCTGGGAACCCTGGAGGATCTTCCAGGCCCTTTGGCCATTTGCAGGCCTCAAGAGAGGAAGATTTGTGCTTCCCCAAGGAAATTGTTCCTTTTTTAAATGCACAAGTGATGTTGAGAGCAGTTCCAAAAGAGAGGGGACAAAAATATTCTTAACAGTAAAATTTTCACAGAAGTGTAGCACCTCCCGAGTATAAGTGTGTTTGTTTAAAACAAAAATTGTCGTATTACTTTATGATCATACCTTAGCTACATCCCACATAACCGTGGCTATTTTAAGAAACCTCAATACATAGAAAGTCACACTTGCCAAACAGAAAAATGAGGATGAGGGCATTGTTCCGGTCGTTCTCTATCTCGCCATCCACCCTGAGACCCCTTCTCCGTGCTTCTCTGCCCTGCTCTGTGCCTGGGGAAGGCCGATCCCTCTACCCGCAAGTTCTGGGCTCGGGACTTCCCCGGTGGCGCAGCGAGTAAGACTCAGAATGCAGGAGGCCCGTGTTCGACCCCTGGTCAGGGAACTAGAGCCAACATGCGTGCCGCAACTAAGTTCACATGCCACAACTAAGGAGCCCGCCTACCGCAGCTAAGACCCGGCACAACCAAATAAATAAACTTTTTTTTTAAAAGAAAAGACCTGGGCTCGCTTGCCCTCCAGCGCAAGGCACCAGCAGAAGGAAAGGTCAGGGAGCTTCTTCCTGCTTCTCCTGGCAGGCAGTCCTGGCAGATGCTGTGGCCCCTCGTGGCTAGATTCCAGGAATACCATCTCTTCCCAGGCCCCTTCAGGCCCAGGGGTAGCACCAGCCCCCCGCTGTCCCTGGGGGGTCTCACCACCCCTTGTTGGCTGCTTGGTCCCGGCCCACTACTGCATGAACGGCCGCCGTTAAATTCTCTGTGGCTGAGTTGTCTTCACGAACGTTTCCCGTAGGGACCCTGACACGCACAGAAATGAGTTTGAGCTGGTGAAAAACATACACTGCCTTTTGTGAGCATGGGGTGCATTTCAACATAATTGAATTGGGGACTTCCCTGGCAGTCCAGTGGTTAAGACTCTGCACTCCCAATGCAGGGGGCTCAGGTTCGATCCCTGGTCGGGGAACTAAGATCTCACATGCCGTGGGGTGTGGCCAAAAAAAGTAAAAAAAAAAAAGAAAAAGAATTGAATTTGCCAAACGTCCCCTTAGCCACGCCCACAGTCAGTCACACTGCTTAAAGCAAGGTGCACTGTCAGGCTGCAGGCCCTGCTGTGGCTCCGTGCTGGAACTCCAAGGAAGGACCCAGAACTGGGACCTCAGAGTATTAAGACCTCCTGAATCTGGGCCCTGCAGGACTTCGGGGAATAACTTGGACCATCCCCATCAGGTAGGCGGTGAGAAGGCGTCAGGAAGAACGGAGGAAGGGGGGAACTGAGAGTGGGTGGGCAGAACAAGCGAAGGAAAGCTCGCTGGGATGGGCCCTACATATGCGTCTCCACCCCCTGGCACCTCCTCCATGTTCCCCCTTCCGGTGGTAACAGTCACTGCAGCAGGGAGGGCTCCTGTCCTGTGGTCACTGCCTCCAGCCTGGGCCTGATGTAGGAGGAGGGCAGCTGGGAAGTTTCTCACATTTGAATGGCCCGTTGCCATGTTCCTGATCCATCTGACCCACTACTCCTGACTGTCCCAGCCAATGAGATCTCACCCTGAGAGTCCAGGGAAACATCACCATCATCCTCATCATCCCTGGTAGAAGCGTCACTTACACGTGTGTATTTCCAGTGTTCCAGTGTCCCACATCCATCACATCATTTGGTCTGTGGAGGTCAGCAGAGGAGGATTCTGAGACCAGGGGGGCAGGGACAGCATCTAACCACGTGATGCTCTAAAAATACTTGTTGAATGAATGGACGCTGAGGGCCACACTAGTGTACATCACCGCTTCCTCAAGCTAAAACAAATTTTTTTTAATTGCCATATTATTGGACAATCTGGGTAGTTCTGCCTGGGAGATCTTTCCAGCGTCCCAGTGGGCATCCCCCTGGCTGTGTCCACAAGTGCACCGCACTGTCACCCACTTATCCCCCCTCCAGACGCCAGGACCACACATCTGCACACTCTGTCCCACTCCACACTCATCAGCTTCAGAACAGAGAACTGGGATTTGAGCCGTGGTTGAAAGCAGCACACTTGCGGGGTGCCCAGACCTGGTTAGGACGGAAGGCAGCTGCGTGTAGGCACGTGTGCCAGTGGGCGTGCGCACACTCTAGCTTTCCAGTGTGTGCAGCGGCTCACACCCACCTCCCTAGGACTCCATGCCCACCCTCACGCTCTCAATAAACAAACATACGGCCGTGACACGAATGCTATACCCTTAAATGCGATGCCCTTGCACAGCAGACAACCCAAACACCTGAACAGACAGACTCTGGGCCTGTGGATGCTACCCCTAGTTTATGGGTGAGGAAACTCTTGCCCAATTCACAAAATCAGCTTTTAAAAAGCCACAGGGGCTGGGGGAGGGATAAATTAGGAGTATGGGATTAATAGATACACACTACTATATATAAAATAGATAACCAACAAGGACCTACTGTATAGCACAGGGAACTATATTCAATATTTTGTAATAACTTATAAGGGAAAAGAATCTGGAAAAGAATATATATCTATATATTTATTTATTTATATAAAACCGAATCACTTTGCTATACTCCTGAACTAATACAACATTGTAAATCAACTATACTTCAATACATAAATAAAATTTTTAAAAAATATTTTAAAAAGCCACAGGGGATCAAGCACCTCCCTTGCTACCTATCTCTTTCCAAAAGCAAGAGCCACCCGTGAGCTCCAAAGCCCCCCAGGGACACAGGCTCTGCTGGCTGAGGCGGGAGTGGATGAAGCTGGCAAGGGCCCGTCTGAAATCCAAGCGAGGGCAGGTGGATTTCACGCTGGGCAGGAGATCCCGCTGCTCTGCGCTGAGACCCGCAGATAAGCTGGCTCTGGAGAGGGCAGGAGGGGGTTGGAGCTGGTGTCTCCACTCCAGGGCTGATGGGAGAGGTACAGAGCTGCTTCCACTGGCAGAAAGGAAGCAGCTCTGGGGAATGGCAAGGGGGATGAGCTTGGTTCGATCATTTTGGCCTAATAAGGCGCTGCCCTCTGCCCAGCAATGACCAACATCAGAAGCCAGTTTCTAGAAGGTCCCCCCACTCTGTATTGTCTACAGAGCTGTAAATCAGAAGGGGACTTTTGGACGTCCCTGGCGGTCCAGTGGTTAAGGCTCCGTGCTCCCAATGCAGGGGACCCAGGTTCGATCCCTGGTCGGGGAACTAAGATCCTGCATGCCTCAAGGGAAGGCCAGAAAAAAGGGGGTGGGGGAGGGGACTTCTGTCAGAAGAGATTTTTCATAAAGTTTAGCGCTCACGTGGACTAGAAGGAAGCATAAGGACATGTGATTCGAGATCAGCACCCTTATTTCGAAGGGGAAACTGAGGCCCAGAAGGGCAGGTAACGAGGCCAGCCAGCAAACCTACAGCCAAGTTTGGAACAGCTGGCAGGCCTGTGGCCCACGGTCAGATCCCTTTCTGCCATTCCACAGGCCTTTTCTTCCCTTCATGTCTGAACCATGTCTGAATCGTATATTCCTATCTGAGGATGCCGAGTTGGTGGGCAGGTCCTGGGGCTCGGGCTGCCAGCGTGCCCAGCCTCTCTTGATATCTCAGCAATGGTACAACCAGCCTCACCATGAGAATCGAGAAGCAAAGAATCCCTCCCATCACCCACTAATGCAACTAGCAACGCCACTGAGGGAACCCAGTCTGACCTGTCAGGGCTGGGTATGCAGCCTCCCTAGGCCTCATCCTCCCATTACAGAATATAAAAGGCACAGGACATCCGGGTTAATAAACAGCTTTATTTGCCCTTGACAGCATCAATTTTCTTACATTCTCAATTAATTTGCCATTAAAGTGCTGGAAATTTCCTTAATCACGATAACATTTGTTAAAAGAAATCAGAATTAATATCAGGAACGTGGCGATCACAAAGAAAACATTTCTCTTACAACACACAGAATGGAAGGCCCTCGTGTCGAGTCGGTGGGTTGGCTAATTTGCAAACAGACTCTAAATTCCCTCTCATCGCGAGCACCAAACGGGCTGGGACCGCCACCCCTGGGGAAGAAAAAGCAACGCTAAAGAGTTCTAGAAACACCCACACGCCCTGCCTGGCGGCTCCTCTCAGCCATCTTGGGATGTTTCCTGTTTGAGTAGATCCGGACGGCAGGAGAAATGAAGGTCTGGCCCCCCTCTACTGCCTTCTCCACCCCCCACCCTGACTAACAGAAGCCCCAAAAGTCATTACAATGAAAAAGTGGGTTTCCATGACCCCAACGCTAACAATGTTCAGTAAAAATGAGGATAATAAACACAAAAGCTTGCTTAGTAAACAGGAGCTCTCAGCGTTCAATGCAAAAACAAAAACCTGAAATCTTAAGGCAAATACTGTCGACTTTGCACACGGGCTGGACGAAGAACTTAGAACTCTTGACCTATCTGTAAAGCTCCAGGAGGAGCCTAAAGGCGCTGGTCTTTTCAGCGCTCGCCCCTGCCAGAGGCCAGGTGTTTGCGTTACTGCTGAGGCTGTCGGCGTGTTTCTCTTTGGAGTTTATATACAAACTCACCCAAGGCTGATGTATTTTTATACATATATGTACACACACACAGAGGCCTGCTACTCTTTCTTTGTGGAAACTGTCAGCTCCACCTCGGGAAGCTGGATGCCAACTTTAGTCCCACTGTCACTGCTAGAAGATATCAGTTGGGACTTCTTAGAGGCCAAGGACACTCCACTCCCCTGTAACTTGCCTGCCTCATCATCACTCCCAGTCACCTCATAATGACCTTTGCTCTTTGACCCCAATCCACCAAAGGTACCAAATTTCAGCTTCCCATGTTTCCCTTTGACTTTCCCGCCTTCCAGCAACACTTCCCCACCTTCAAACTCCAAAGTTCCCGGAGGGGTAGAAGATGCAGAATGCTCCCTTTCTTCACTGAAGGAATTTGAGCGGTGCTGTGCCTTCTTGCTTTTGAATAAGGAGAATTTGCCTTTGGGCGAAGACGTTTCGACTTCTGCCTCTCCTTCCAGAGAGCCTAGGCTGGCCTTGGAGCTCTTCAGGTCACCTTTGGACCCTGGAATGGACGCTTCCGGTGAGCCGGTGACACCAGGTTTCCCTTTAGGTTTGGAAAAGTTGAACTTGGGCATTTTGATTTTGGACTTTTTAAGTTTTACATCAGACTCTTCCCACTCGGCCTCTCCGGCACCAGACTGGACACTGGCCTCCGCTTTAGGGAAGTTAATATCCACCCCTACTTCTCTGCCAACCAGCTCACGGCCAGAGAAGGTGAACTTGGGGATCTTCATCTTGGGGAATGTTACTTTTCCAGATCCGCTTTCCAAGTGATCTTGAGGCCCAGACACGCTCAGCCCAGGACCCTGAAGTCCAATCGGGTCTCCTTTGACACCTTCTATCTTTGGTCCTGAGAAATGAAGTCCTCCGGCAAACTTAGGTGCATCCAGGTTGAGAGCAGAGGAGACCTGGGGTCCTTTCCACTCCCCGCCGGAACCTTTGACGCTCACATGCCCCTCACCCAGGCTGATATCTGGGGCACTGACACCCCCTGAAACATCCATGCCTCCTTTGATTTTCGGGCCTTTCAAGCTGACACCAAAATCTGACTCAGGAGATGCCACGTTAAAGGAAGGCCCTTTCATGCCAATGTCAGGAAGGGCCCCGTGGAAACCTATTCCTGAACCTTTCAGATCACCTTTGATTTCAGGACCAGAAATATGCCCGGTTGGGAGTTTCACATTCACACCTGGCAGCTCCACCTCACATCTGGATGACTTAATTCCAGGCGTCTGGAGGTTTCCTTCTAGGCCTTGAACACTGATGCCCGGAAGACCTCCTCCAACTGTGGGGCCTTTCATGTCACCACTGGCCCCGAGGCTGCCTTTTGCTTTTGGTCCTTCCAAGTTCAAGTCCACATCTGGTGCTGAGATTTGAGGGCCAGAGATCTGAGGCCCTTTCAGGTTCGGGCCTCTGAGGTTCAAATCTATGCCGGGCCCCTTTAGTTCTCCAGCGACTTGTGGCCCCTTGACGCCGATGTCCAAGTCGGACCCTGGAGCGGAGATGCCAAACTGGGGCAGCTTCATCTTAGGAAGTTTGACACCACCTTCAGGTGCCTCCAAGCTTAGGTCAGGAGCACCTACTGATACTTCAGGACACTTGATGTCACCAGAGACAGCCAGGTCTCCCTGCAGGCTCGGTCCCTTCAGGGTCACATCTGGCGCACCGACATCAAGCATTGCTGTGGCATCAGTTCCAGGCACTTTCATACCATCACCTTCCACCTTCACCTTTCCACCGACACCTCTGAGGTCAAGCCCAGGAGCGTGCACCTTCATGCTGGGAACAGATACATCCAGGCCTCCCTTCAAACTTGGTCCTTTCGAGTTCAGGTCAAGGTCAGGTCCAGAGACTTTTGGCGCAGAGAGGTTCACTGAAGGCAAGTCTATTTTGGGCCCTTTCAGAGACACATCGGGCCCTTCAAGCTTAACATCTGGTGCGCTCAAGCCTCCTTCTAGAGAGGGCAGCTGGACCTCAGCGCCCCCACCCTCCATCTTCACACCAGGGACGCCGATCTTGGGCATCGAAAACTTGGGGAACTTAATTTTCGATTCTGGACCTTGCAGATCTACGTCTGGTCCTTCCAGTCCCACACTGGGGACATCACCCTTTATCTTTGGTCCTTTCAAGTTAACATTCACATCAGGGATGGAGACTTGAGGGGCAGAAATGCTGAATGATGGTGCTTTGACTTTAGCATCTGGGCCTTCAGTGTTGATGTCAGATGCATCCAAGTTCACCTGCACCCTGGGGCCTTTCAAGTCGCCCTCTATTTTTGGCCCTGAGACATCCACACCTGGCACCTTGAACTTGGGAGCCTTCAGCTTGATGTCAGGACCTTCCACGTTAGTCTCTGGTGAGGAAACATCCAGGTCAGGTGCCTGGATTTCACCCCCCATTTTGGGGCCAGGGAGGGAAGCTTCAGCTTTAAATTTAGGTGACTTAATGTCAAATTCGACATCTGGAAAGTACATTTTTCCAAACATAGGTTTCTTGGTCTTGGGAGATTTCGCGTCGACTTTAAGTGAGGCATCCGGCCCTGCAACGTTGACATCTACATCAGGAGACTTGAGGCTGGCATCAATCTCACCCCCAGGAGCATTCACATCAAATCCTTGTTTTTTGGCCTTAATTTTAGGACCACTCATGTGAATTTTAGGCATTTTAAACTTACTCTTCTTGCCCTTGCCACCAACACCAATTTCAGGAGCCTCAACATTCAGCTCTGCCTCAGGAACTGTCACATCGAGGGAAGGTGATTTGAAGTCAGGTTTGGGGCTTTTGGCCCCAAACCCAAACTTGGGCTTCTTAAATTTGGGAATTTTCACATCTGGCCCCTCAGTGTTAATATCTGGGCTCTCCACGTGTACATCTAAGCTTGGAGCTTCGAAATCAACTTTGGGTCCCTTGAGGTCCAGTTCACCGCCTTCTAATTTGGGACCAGAAACTCCAATTTTGGGTGCCTTGAGATGCAAATCAGTATCAGGCGCAGTTACTTTAGGGGCAGATATATCCAGTGAGGGCATCTTCAAATGTGGGCCACTGAGTTTGGCATCAGGGCCTTCAAGATCCAGACCTGGACCTTTAAGGTCTACTTTGGGGCCTTTGAAAGTCCCTTCAATCTTAGGGACAGACACATCGAAATCTCCTTTGCCTGTGGATCCTTTCAAATCCAGGTCGACATCAGGCACGGAGATTTTGGGAGCTTTGATGTTCATCTCCGGCATCTTGAACTTGGGGCCTTTCAGTTTCGCATCTGGACCTTCAATATCCACATCTGGAACATCAATGTCCACCTTGGGTCCTGAAACGTCAATGTCAGCCTTAGGCAGGTTCACATCCACTTCTGGACCCTCTCCTTTGAAGCCAGGCATGCTGAACTTGGGCATTTTCACCTTAGGCATCTTCAGGTGCCAGTCTGGGCCATGAACGTCCACATCTGGAACATCAATGTCCACTCTGGGGCCCTTGACATCAACTTCGGGGCCCTTGAGGTCACCTTCCATCTTAGGCAGAGAAACATCCACATCTCCCTTTACTTTGGGTCCTTTCAGGTTTAAGTCAATGCCAGGCATGGGGATCTTAGGGGCTTTGATGTTCACCTCTGGCATCTTGAACTTGGGGCCCTTCAGTTTCGCATCTGGACCTTCAATATCCACATCTGGAACATCAATGTCCACCTTGGGTCCTGAGACGTCAATGTCAGCCTTGGGCAGGGTCACATCCACTTCGGGGCCCTCTCCTTTGAAGCCAGGCACACCAATCCTGGGCGCCTTGAGATGCAGGTCAGGCATTTTAAACTTGGGGCCCTTCAGTTTCCCTTCTGGACCATTAATGTCAAAATCAGGAGTGTCTATGTCCAGCTTAGGGCCTTTAACATCTATTTTGGGGCCTTTCAGATCTCCTTCCAGTTTAGGGATGGAAGTGTCCAAATCTCCTTTTATCTTAGGTCCTTTCAAGTTCAAATCAATGTCACTCATGGAGATTTGTGGGGTTTTAAAATGGACATCAGGCATCTTAAATTTGGGTCCTTTGAGTTTCCCTTCAGGACCTTCAATGTCCACCTCTGGCCCTTGCAGATCACCTTCTACCTTAGGCAGTGAAAAGTCCACATCCCCCTTTACCTTTGGCCCTTTCAGACTTAAGTCAAAGTCAGGCATGGAGATCTTGGGGGCTTTAATGTTCATCTCTGGCATCTTAAATTTAGGCCCCTTCAGTTTTCCATCTGGACCTTCAATACTGATATCAGGAGTGTCAGTGTCCAGTTTGGGGCTCTTGATGTCCACCTCAGGGGACTTGAAATCACCCTCAACTTTGGGCAGAGAGATATCAACATCACCCTTCATTTTGGGGCCCTTCAGGTTAAAGTCAAGGTCAGGCATGGAGATTTTAGGGGCTTTTATGTTCATCTCCGGCATCTTGAATTTAGAGCCCTTCAGTTTTGCATCTGGACCTTCAATATTTACATCTGGAACATCAACGTCCACCTTGGGTCCTGAGACGTCAATGTCAGCCTTAGGCAGGTTCACATCCACTTCGGGGCCCTCTCCTTTGAAACCAGGCATGCTGAACTTGGGCATTTTCACCTTAGGCATCTTCAGATGCCAGTCTGGGCCATGAACGTCCACATCTGGAACATCAATGTCCACTCTGGGGCCCTTGACATCAACTTCGGGGCCCTTGAGGTCACCTTCCACCTTAGGCAGAGAAACATCCACGTCTCCCTTTACTTTGGGTCCTTTCAGGTTTAAGTCAATGCCAGGCATGGAGATCTTAGGAGCTTTGATGTTCACCTCTGGCATCTTGAACTTGGGGCCCTTCAGTTTTGCATCTGGACCTTCTGTATTCACGTCTGGAACATCAATGTCCACCTTGGGTCCTGAGACATCAATGTCAGCTTTAGGCAGGTTCACATCCACTTCTGGGCCCTCTCCTTTGAAGCCAGGCATGCTGAACTTGGGCATTTTCACCTTAGGCATCTTCAGGTGCCAGTCTGGGCCATGCACATCCACATCTGGGACATCTATGTCCACTTTGGGACCTTTGACGTCAACTTCAGGGCTCTTGAGGTCACCTTCAACTTTGGGCAGAGTAACACCCACATCACCCTTTACGTTGGGGCCCTCCAGATTCAGGTCAACGTTAGGCATGGAGATCTTGGGTGCCTTGAGGTGCAGGTCAGGCATTTTAAACTTGGGGCCCTTCAGTTTCCCTTCTGGACCATGAACATCAATGTCAGGAGTGTCTATGTCCACCTTGGGTCCTGAGACATCAATGTCGGCCTTGGGCAGGTTCACATCCACTTCAGGCCCCTCTCCCTTGAAGCTGGGCATGCTGATCTTGGGCATTTTTATCTTGGGCATCTTCAGGTGCCAGTCTGGGCCATGAACGTCCACATCTGGAGCATCAATGTCCACTTTGGGACCTCTGATGTCAACTTCAGGGGCCTTTAGGTCACCTTCCACCTTAGGCACAGAAACATCCACATCTCCTTTCACCTTAGGACCTTTCAGGTGCAAATCAAAGTCAGGCATGGAGATCTTGGGGGCTTTGATGTTCATCTCAGGCATCTTGAACTTGGGGCCCTTCAGTTTCACATCTGGACCTTCAATATCCGTATCTGGAATATCAACGTCCACCTTGGGTCCTGAGACATCAACGTCAGCCTTGGGCAGGTTCACATCCACTTCTGGGCCCTCTCCTCTGAAGCCAGGCATGCTGAACTTGGGCATTTTTATCTTGGGCATCTTCGGGTGCCAGTCTGGGCCATGCATGTCCACATCTGGGACATCAATATCCACTTTGGGGCCTTTGAGGTCAACGTCAGGGGCGTTTAGTTCACCTTCCACCTTAGGCACAGAAACATCCACATCTCCTTTCACCTTAGGACCTTTCAGGTGCAAATCAAAGTCAGGCATGGAGATCTTGGGGGCTTTGATGTTCATCTCTGGCATCTTGAACTTAGGACCTTTCAACTTTCCCTCAGGTCCTTCAATGTTAACATCAGGGCCTTCAATGTCAACATCAGGGCCTTCAATGTCCACCTTGGGTCCTGACATGTCAATGTTGGTCTTGGGTAGGTTCACATCCACTTCTGGCCCCTCTCCTTTGAAGCCGGGCATGCTGATCTTGGGCATTTTTATCTTGGGCATCTTCAGGTGCCAATCAGGGCCTTGAACATCCACATCTGGAGCATCAATATCCACTTTGGGACCTTTGATGTCGATCTCAGGGCCTTTCAGATCTCCTTCAGTCTTGGGAAGGGTAACATCTATATCACCCTTCACCTTGGGCCCCTTCAGGTTTAAGTCAATGTTAGGCATGGAGATCTTGGGCGCCTTCAGGTGCATCTCTGGCATCTTGAATTTGGGCCCCTTCAATTTCCCCTCTGGGCCTTCAATGTTAATATCAGGAGTTTCAATGTCCACTTTGGGGCCCTTGATGTCCACCTCAGGGGCCTTGAGGTCACCTTCCACTTTTGGCAAAGACACATCCACATCACCCTTTAGTTTGGGGCCCTTCAGGTTAAAGTCAAGGTCAGGCATGGACATTTTGGGAGCTTTGATATTCATCTCTGGCATCTTGAATTTGGGGCCCTTCAGTTTCGCATCTGGACCTTCAATATTCACATCTGGGGCATCAATGTCCACTTTGGGGCCAGAAATACCAATGTCAGCTTTGGGCAGGTTCACATCCACTTCGGGGCCCTCTCCTTTGAAGCCAGGCATGCTGAACTTGGGCATTTTCACCTTGGGCATCTTCAGGTGCCAGTCAGGGCCTTGAACATCCACATCTGGGACATCAACGTCCACTTTGGGCCCTCTGATGTCCACACCTGGCACGTTCATTTCACCTTCTATCTTGGGCACCGACACATCCACATCCCCTTTGACTTTGGGGCCTTTCAAGTGTAAGTCCACATCAGGCATGGAGACCTTGGGAGCTTTGATATTCATATCAGGCATCTTGAATTTGGGACCTTTTAAGCCTCCCTCTAGACCTTCCACATTGATTTCTGGGCCCTCAATGTCCACTCTGGGACCCTCTACGTTGATGTCTCCTTTTGGCAGATCCACAGCCATATCTGGCCCTTCTGCTTTTAAGCCGGGCACACTGAACTTGGGCATTTTCATCTTGGGCATTTTCAAATTCCAGTCTGGACCATGAACATCCACATCAGGTGCATCAAGATGAACTTCTGGTGCCGTAATGTCCACTTTGGGTCCTTTAAAATCACCTTCTAAATTAGGACCTGCAACATCTAAGTCTCCTTTGACTTTAGGACCTTTCAGGTTTAACTCCACATCAGGCATAGACACTTTAGGAGACGAAATACTCAAGAAAGGCATTTTGAACTTGGATCCTTTCACTTTTCCTTGGACCTCAATATCGGGAGCATTAAGGTCAACTTTTGGACCTGTTACATCAATATCTGGCTTTTTGACTTTGACATCTACCTCGGGTGTCTGAACTTTGGAGCCTGAAAAATTAAATTTGGGAAGCTTAAAACGAGATTTCTTTGACTTGCCTTCAACATTGAGCTTAGGACCAGAAATGTCCGCTTCTGGGCCCTTTACATCTAACTTGGGAGCTTTAATGTCACCTTCCAATTTGGGTCCAGAAACATCAACATCTCCCTTAAGTTTTGAGCCTTTCAAATTCAGGTCAATTTCTGGCATGGAGATCTTGGGCATGTTTACATGCACATCAGGCATCTTCAGCTTTGGACCTTTTAATTTGCCTTCTGGGCCATGAATATCAATATCTGGTGCATCTACATCTATCTTCGGGCCTTTGATGTCAAGAGAAGGCCCTTTCAAATCACCTTCTACATTTGGAAGTGAAATATCCACCTCTCCTTTCATTTTAGGGCCTTTAAGATCAAGGTCCAAATCTGGCATTGATATCTTAGGAGTTTTGATATTCATCTCTGGCATCTTGAACTTGGGACCCTTCAGTTTCGCATCTGGACCTTCAATATTCACATCTGGGGCATCAATGTCCACCTTGGGTCCTGAGACGTCTATGTCAGCCTTGGGCAGGTTCACATCCACTTCTGGGCCCTCTCCTCTGAAGCCAGGCATGCTGATCTTGGGCATTTTTATCTTGGGCATCTTCAGGTGCCAGTCTGGGCCATGAACGTCCACATCTGGAGCATCAATGTCCACTTTGGGGCCTTTCATGTCAACTTCAGGAACTTTAAGCTCACCTTCCACTTTTGGTAAGGACACATCCACATCACCCTTCACTTTGGGGCCCTTCAGATTAAAATCAATGTCAGGCATGGAGATCTTGGGGGCTTTGATGTTCATCTCTGGCATCTTGAACTTAGGACCTTTCAACTTTCCCTCTGGTCCTTCAATATTAACATCAGGGCCTTCGATGTCCACCTTGGGTCCTGACACATCAATGTCAGCTTTGGGCAGATTCACATCCACTTCTGGGCCCTCTGCTTTGAAGCCAGGCATGCTGATCTTGGGCATTTTCATCTTGGGCATCTTCAGGTGCCAGTCTGGGCCTTGAACATCCACATCAGGGACATCAATGTCCACTTTGGGGCCTTTGACGTCAACTTCGGGGCCCTTGAGGTCACCTCCCACTTCAGGCACAGAAACATCCACATCTCCTTTCACCTTAGGACCTTTCAGGTGCAAATCAAAGTCAGGCATGGAGATCTTGGGGGCTTTGATGTTCATCTCAGGCATCTTGAACTTAGGACCCTTCAACTTTCCTTCTGGCCCTTCAATGTTAACAACAGGGCCTTCAATGTCCACTTTGGGTCCTGACACATCAATGTCGGCCTTGGGCAGGTTCACATCCACTTCGGGGCCCTCTCCTCTGAAGCCAGGCATGCTGAACTTGGGCATTTTCATCTTGGGCATCTTTAGGTGCCAGTCGGGGCCTTGAACATCCACATCAGGGACATCAATGTCCACTTTGGGGCCTTTGAGGTCAACTTCAGGTCCTTTAAAATCTCCCTCTACCTTGGGGCATGTGATATCCACATCTCCTTTCATCTTTGGACCTGTTAGATTAAGATCAATATCTGGCATGGGTATCTTTGGAGTCTTAAAATGCATTTCAGGCATTTTAAACTTTGGACTTTTCCACTTTTCTTCTGGTCCTTCAATGTTAACAACAGGGCCTTCAATGTCCACTTTGGGTCCTGACACATCAATGTTGGCCTTGGGCAGGTTCACATCCACTTCTGGGCCCTCTCCTCTGAAGCCAGGCATGCTGATCTTGGGCATTTTCATCTTGGGCATCTTCGGGTGCCAGTCTGGGCCATGCATGTCCACATCTGGGACATCAACGTCCACTTTGGGGCCTTTGAGGTCAACGTCAGGGGCCCTCAGGTCACCTTCCACCTTAGGCACAGAAACATCCACATCTCCTTTCACCTTAGGACCTTTCAGGTGCAAATCAAAGTCAGGCATGGAGATCTTGGGGGCTTTGATGTTCATCTCTGGCATCTTGAACTTAGGACCTTTCAACTTTCCCTCTGGTCCTTCAATATTAACATCAGGGCCTTCAATGTCCACCTTGGGTCCTGACACATCAATGTCAGCCTTGTGCAGGTTCACATCCACTTCAGGGCCCTCTCCTTTGAAGCCAGGCATGCTGAACTTGGGCATTTTCATCTTGGGCATCTTCAGGTGCCAATCAGGGCCTTGAACATCCACATCTGGGACATCAACATCCACTCTGGGGCCTTTGATGTCCACATCTGGCACATTCATTTCACCTTCTGTCTTGGGCACAGACACATCCACATCCCCTTTGACTTTGGGGCCTTTCAAGTGTAAGTCCACATCAGGCATGGAGATCTTGGGGGCCTTGAAGTGCATCTCAGGCATCTTAAACTTGGGACCCTTAAGCTTTCCTTCTGGCCCCTCCAGGCTCACATCTGGGGTTTCAATGTCCACCTTGGGTCCTGAGACGTCTATGTCAGCTTTGGGCAGGTTCACATCCATTTCAGGGCCCTCACCTCTGAAGCCAGGCATGCTGAATTTGGGCATTTTCATCTTGGGCATCTTCAGGTGCCAGTCGGGGCCTTGAACATCAACATCTGGGAGATCAACGTCCACTTTGGGGCCTTTAATGTCCACATCGGGCACTTTCATTTCACCTTCTATCTTGGGCACTGACACATCCACATCCCCTTTGACTTTGGGGCCTTTCAAGTTTAAGTCCACATCAGGCATGGAGATCTTGGGGGCCTTGAAGTGCATCTCAGGCATCTTAAACTTGGGACCCTTAAGCTTTCCTTCTGGCCCCTCCAGGCTCACATCTGGGGTTTCAATGTCCACCTTGGGTCCTGAGACGTCTATGTCAGCTTTGGGCAGGTTCACATCCATTTCAGGGCCCTCTCCTCTGAAGCCAGGCATGCTGAATTTGGGCATTTTCATCTTGGGCATCTTCAGGTGCCAGTCGGGGCCTTGAACATCAACATCTGGGAGATCAACGTCCACTTTGGGGCCTTTAATGTCCACATCGGGCACTTTCATTTCACCTTCTATCTTGGGCACTGACACATCCACATCCCCTTTGACTTTGGGGCCTTTCAAGTTTAAGTCCACATCAGGCATGGAGATCTTGGGGGCCTTGAAGTGCATCTCAGGCATCTTAAACTTGGGACCCTTAAGCTTTCCTTCTGGCCCCTCCAGGCTCACATCTGGGGTTTCAATGTCCACCTTGGGTCCTGAGACGTCTATGTCAGCTTTGGGCAGGTTCACATCCATTTCAGGGCCCTCTCCTCTGAAGCCAGGCATGCTGAATTTGGGCATTTTCATCTTGGGCATCTTCAGGTGCCAATCAGGGCCTTGAACATCCACATCTGGGACATCAACGTCCACTTTGGGCCCTCTGATGTCCACATCGGGCACTTTCATTTCACCTTCTATCTTGGGCACAGACACATCCACATCCCCTTTGACTTTGGGGCCTTTCAAGTTTAAGTCCACATCAGGCATGGAGATCTTGGGGCCCTTGAAGTGCATCTCAGGCATCTTAAACTTGGGACCCTTAAGCTTTCCTTCCGGCCCCTCCAGGCTCACATCTGGGGTTTCAATGTCCACCTTGGGTCCTGAGACATCAATGTCTGCCTTGGGCAGGTTTACATCCACATCTGAGCCTTGGCCTTTGAAGCCAGGCATGCTGAATTTAGGCATTTTCATCTTGGGCATCTTCAGGTGCCAGTCGGGGCCTTGAACATCCACATCTGGAACATCAACGTCCACTTTGGGGCCTCTGATGTCCACACCTGGCACGTTCATTTCACCTTCTGTCTTGGGCACAGACACATCCACATCCCCTTTGACTTTGGGGCCTTTCAAGTGTAAGTCCACATCTGGCATGGAGATCTTGGGGGCCTTGAAGTGTATCTCAGGCATCTTAAACTTAGGTCCTTTCAACTTTGCATCAGGACATTCTTGATCAACATCAGGAACCTCCACATCCACATAGGGACCTTTCAAATCTCCCTCCCATTTTGGCACAGACACTTCCACATCCCCTTTGACTTTGGGGCCTTTCAAGTGTAAGTCTACATCAGGCATGGAAATCTTGGGGGCTTTGAAGTGCATGTCTGGCATCTTAAACTTAGGGCCTTTCAACTTTGCATCAGGACCTTCCAGGTCAACGTCAGGCACCTCCACATCCACACTAGGACCTTTGAGATCACCTTCTATTTCTGGCACAGAAGCATCCATCTCTCCTTTCAGTTTGGGTCCCTTCAAATTCAAGTCCACATCTGGCATGGATATCTTGGGAGCTTTGATATTCAACTTAGGCATCTTAAATTTAGAACCTTTTAATTTTCCTTCTGGTCCCTCAATATCCAAATCAGGAGTATCAATGTCCACTTTGGGGCCAGAAACATTAATGTCAGCCTTTGGTAGATTCACATCTACATCGGGGCCCTCTCCTCTGAAGCCAGGCATGCTGAACTTGGGCATTTTCACCTTGGGCATCTTCAGGTGCCAGTCGGGGCCTTGAACGTCCACATCTGGGACCTCAACGTCCACTTTGGGGCCTCTGATGTCCACATCTGGCACTTTCATTTCACCTTCTATCTTGGGCCCAGACACATCCACATCCCCCTTGACTTTGGGGCCTTTCAAGTTTAAGTCCACATCAGGCATGGAGATCTTGGGGGCTTTGAAGTGCATCTCAGGCATCTTAAACTTGGGACCCTTAAGCTTTCCTTCTGGACAGTCAACATCTATATCACCAACATCCACATCCATTTTAGGGGATTTTATGTCAATTCCAGGACCTTTCAAGTCTCCTTCCACTTTGGGAAGAGAAACATCTACATCAGTTTTCAGTTTAGGGGCTTTCAGGTTAAGTCCAACATCAGGCATAGAGATTTTGTGTGTTTGTATATGCATGCTTGGCATCTTGAACTTGGAACCCTTTAGTTTCCCCTCTGGACCTTCAATATTCACATCTGGAACATCAATGTCCACCTTGGGTCCTGAGACGTCAATGTCAGCCTTGGGTAGGTTCACATCTACATCGGGGCCCTCTCCTTTGAAGCCAGGCATGCTGATCTTGGGCATTTTTATCTTGGGCATCTTCAGGTGCCAGTCTGGACCATGAACTCCCACATCTGGTGCATTAATGTCTACTTTTGTACCTTCGGTGTCAATGTCAGGAGCTTTAATCTCTCCTTCTACTTTTGGAACCGTAACATCATAATCTCCTTTCATTTTATGGCCTTTCAGATGCAGACTAACATCAGGCATGGATATCTTCTGAGGCTTTATATTCATTTCTGGCAACTTAAATTTAGGACCTTTTAGTTTTGCATCTGGACCTTCAATATTCACATTTGGAACTTCAACATCCACCTTGGGTCCTGAGACATCAACGTCAGCCTTGTGCAGGTTCACATCCACTTCAGGGCCCTCTCCTTTGAAGCCAGGCATGCTGAACTTGGGCATTTTCATCTTGGGCATCTTCAGGTGCCAATCAGGGCCTTGAACATCCACATCTGGGACCTCAACGTCCACTTTGGGCCCTCTGATGTCCACATCTGGCACTTTCATTTCACCTTCTATCTTGGGCACAGACACATCCACATCCCCTTTGACTCTGGGGCCTTTCAAGTGTAAGTCCACATCAGGCATGGAGACTTTGGGGCCCTTGAAGTGCATCTCAGGCATCTTAAACTTGGGACCCTTAAGCTTTCCTTCTGGCCCCTCAAGGTTCACATCTGGGGCTTCAATGTCCACCTTGGGTCCTGAGACGTCAATGTCAGCCTTGTGCAGGTTCACATCCACTTCAGGGCCCTCTCCTCTGAAGCCAGGCATGCTGAACTTGGGCATTTTCATCTTGGGCATCTTCAGGTGCCAGTCGGGGCCTTGAACGCCCACATCTGGAGCATCAACGTCCACTTTGGGGCCTTTGATGTCCACATCTGGCACGTTCATTTCACCTTCTGTCTTGGGCACAGACACATCCACACCCCCTTTGACTTTAGGGCCTTTCAAGTGTAAGTCCACATCAGGTATGGAGACTTTGGGGCCCTTGAAGTGCATCTCAGGCATCTTAAACTTGGGACCCTTAAGCTTTCCTTCTGGCCCCTCAAGGCTCACATCTGGGGCTTCAATGTCCACCTTGGGTCCTGACACATCAATGTCAGCCTTGGGTGGTTTCACGTCCACTTCAGGGCCCTCTCCTTTGAAGCCAGGCATGCTGAACTTGGGCATTTTCATCTTGGGCATCTTCAGGTGCCAATCAGGGCCTTGAACATCCACATCTGGGACATCAACATCCACTCTGGGGCCTTTGATGTCCACATCTGGCACTTTCATTTCACCTTCTATCTTGGGCACAGACACATCCACATCCCCTTTGACTTTGGGGCCTTTCAAGTTTAAGTCCACATCAGACATGGAGATCTTGGGGGCCTTGAAGTGCATCTCAGGCATCTTAAACTTGGGACCCTTAAGCTTTCCTTCTGGCCCCTCAAGGTTCACATCTGGGGCTTCAATGTCCACCTTGGGTCCTGAGACCTCAATGTCAGCCTTGGGCTGTTTCATGTCCACATCTGGGCCCTCGCCTTTGAAGCCTGGCATGCTGAATTTAGGCATTTTCATCTTGGGCATCTTCAGACTCCAGTCTGCATCCTGAACTTCCACATCTGGTGCTTTAACATCTACTTTGGGACCTTTGATGTCCCCATGTGGAGCTCTCATCTCACCTTCTATTTTTGGTGCAGACATATCTAGATTCCCTTTCATTTTGGGTCCTTTAAAATCCATGTCAACATCTGGCAGGGTCATCTTGGGAGCTCTGAAGTGCATCTCAGGCATCTTAAACTTAGGGCCTTTCAACTTCCCTTCTGGTCCTTCAAGGCTCAGATCTGGAGCACTAATATCTACCTTGTGTGCAGAAATGTCAACATCAGCCTTGGGCAGGTTCACATCCAATTCTGGGCCCTCTCCTTTAAGGCTGGGCCTGGTGAATCTGGGCATTTTCATCTTTGGCATCTTTAGGTTCCAATCAGGACTGTGAACTCCAACATCTGGGGCACTGACGTCTACCTTTGGCCCCTTCAGGTCCCCTTCCAGTTTTGGCACTGTAACGTCATATTCCCCTTTTACCTTGGGACCTTTCATATGCAAATCTACATCAGGCATGGAGATCTTGGGGGCCTTGATATTCACGTCAGGCATCTTAAACTTGGGACCCTTCAGCTTTCCTTCAGGTCCTTCAATATTCACATCTGGAAGTTCAACATCCACCTTGGGTCCGGCGATGTCAATGTCAGTCTTGGGCAGGTTCACATCCACTTCTGGGACCTCTGCTTTGCGGCCGGGCATGCTGAACTTGGGCATTTTCATTTTGGGCATCTTCAGGTGCCAGTCTGGGCCTTGAATGTCCACATCTGGAGCATCAATGTCCACTTTGGCACTTTTAAGTTCAACATCAGGAACTTTAATCTCACCTTCCACCTTCGGCACTGTGACATCATATTCTCCTTTTACACTAGGGCCTTTCAAATGTAAGTCCACGTCTGGTATGGAGATCTTCGGGGCTTTGATATTCATCTCAGGCATCTTAAACTTGGGTCCTTTCAATTTCCCCTCTGGTCCCTCAATACTCACATCTGGAGCACAGACATCTACCTTGGGCCCAGAAATGTCCACATCGGGCTCAGGCAGCTTTACATCCACTTCGGGGCCCTCTGCTTTGAGGCCGGGCATGCTGAACTTGGGCATTTTCATCTTGGGCATCTTCAGGTGCCAGTCTGGGCCATGAACGTCCACATTAGGGGCATCAATGTCCACTTTGGGGCCTCTCATCTCTCCTTCAAGTTTTGTTGCTGTTACATCATACTGTCCTTTTACCTTTGGGCCTTTCACATGCAAATCCACATCAGGCATGGTGATCTTTGGTGTCTTGACACTCACTTCAGGCAGCTGAACATCAGGACCTTTAAGGTTGCCCACCAGGCCCCCTATGTTGACCTTTGGGGCTTCCACACTGACCTTGGGCCCTGAAATACTGACATCACCTTTGGGGAGATTCACATCTACATCTGGCCCTTCCCCTTTAACTCCTGGAGTGCTGAACTTGGGCATTTTCATCTTGGGCATTTTCAGGTTCCAGTCCGGACCATGAATGTCCACATCTGGGGCACTGACATCCACTTTGGGGCCTCTGACATCAACTTCAGGGACACTGACTTTCCCCTCTACTTTTGGAAGCGTGACATCCACACCCCCTTTCACCTTTGGTGCGGCAACATTTAAGTCTACGTCTGCCATAGAGATCTTGCAGGTTCCTTCTTTCCCAGAAGGACCACTAAACTTGGGGCCAGTCACGGTCCCCTCTAGGCTGGGTGTCTCTATGTCCACTTTGGCACCTTTAACTGCCACTTGAGGGCCTTTAACATCACCTTGAAGCCCAGGAGCAGAAACCTTAATGTCTCCTTTCAGTTTAGGGGACCTGAGGCTCAGATCCACATCCTGCATGGAGATTTTAGGTGTCTGAACAGTCACTTCAGGAGTCTTGATTTTAGGACCTTTCACCTTCCCTTCCAGTCCCCCAGAAGCAACCTCAGGTAGGCCAACATCCCCAGAGACCCCAGGAAGTGTCACATCAATGCCAGCTCCCTCTCCCTTAGAACCTGATACGGAGAATTTGGGGGCCTTCACCTTGGGCATATTCAGTTTGCCCCCTGGCCCGTGAATATCAATGTTAGGAGTTTGAACTTCCACCCTGGAGCCAGCGATGCTGCCCTCGATTTTGGGCACAGAGATGTCCACCCTTGAACTCCCCTGTGGCTTGGTACCTTTCAGGCCCAGGTCACCCTCAAGGGATGGCCCAGTGATCTGGGGGCCCTTCAGCTTCCCCTCAAGCCCCTTAATACTGGCAGAGGGACCACTGACTTCTAGCTGAGGGGTCTGGATGTTCCCGCCAATGGTCAAGCCTGGCTTGCCACCCTTGTGCCCCACAGAGAATTCAGGGGCAGAAACACTCAACCCTGCCTCTGGGGCCTGACCCTCAAGCCCTGTTGAGACACCAAATTTTGGGAGCTTCATGGAGGGAAATTTAATTTTCCCATCGTTGCCACTCTCAAGAGCTGGGCCCTGCCACTCTGCTGCCCCACCCCCAAGAGAAGACAGAACGTCCACCCCTGGGACTTGGACCCCTCCTTTGCTACCTAAGTCCAAGCCCTTTGCACTGACACTGACACCCGGGCTTCCCACCTTTATCCCAGGCCCGGTGACCTGGACCTTCGAGTGGCCAGCACCTTGGAGCTCTGGTCCTGAAGTGGAAATGGACCCTGCTTGGATGTCCACAGTGGAGCCTGTGGTGGGGGACAGTGCCCCCGAGCCCGAGGGCAGTCTGATCACTGTCTTCCCAGGCTGGGTGTCCACATCCACGGTGGAGATTTCAGTCAGTTCGTGCCGTGGAATCTTGATCTTGAACTCAGGGCTGCTGATGTCGATGTCCTTGGCTCCTTCGCGGCTTGTCACGTCCACAGTGTAGGCTGTGACCCTCCTAGTCACCGTGATGGTGCGGCTCTGGGTCTCCCCAGGCTCCCCTTCCACTCCATCCTCCGGCTTCAGCCGAGGCTTGATCTTCGTGGTGTAGATGCGCTGGTACTCCTCGTCATCCCCGCTCTGCAGAAACACACGCCCCCCCCACAGGTTGCAGCAGCGTCTGCGTGAGTGACAGCCGCCTGGCCGCAGCCCAGCCCACAGCATGGTTGCCTGTTTCCCAAAGAAGCCGTAAGGAGGCTTCTTTGGACCGTAAGGGAGGCCCACGGAGCCTCCTGGGACACAGCACAGGGGACTGAAGAGAGGGGCTGACGGCCACACCACAGGAGGAGAACAGAAATTACTTGGGGAATCTCTGGTAAGCAAAAGCCATGGGGAGTGGGGACAGGTAGACTCCCAGACAGTGGAGTCTGGGAGAAGGATTTACAATCAATTCTAGATTCGAATCGGCCCAGCAGGTCTCAGGGACACCTCCCGGTGACTAGCTCCGTGTTGACTGGACCTTCAGCTCTCACCTCTCGCCTCTCACCTGCCTGGCTTGTTTGTTTAATCTGCAGGGGAATCCTCCCAGGGACCCTTCGGAAAGCATTTGTTGAGCCTGGTCGTGCCAGGGTTAACGTTTCCACTGTGAGGACTCATTATTTGTTAAATAAACAAGCCATCAGAAGCAGCAGAGAACTGTCCCTCAGGCACTCTGCTGCCCAGCCTCTGACTCACAGATGAGTCCAGGCCTCTGGAAGCAGAAAAATGATGTCTGTGAGGCAGAACTGGGCACCTGTGAAATCATTTCAAAGATGCCTGCAAAGCAGCCAACTTCCTCCTGGCACCGAGGAATAGACCAACGAGTGGGTCCCCAGGCGGGGACCCTCGGAAGAGACTGACAGAAGACTTTTAGCGGCAGCCACACGTGAAAAGGAGAAACAGGCTGGCTCTACAGAGAGCAGAGGGTGAGAGCAGGAGAGAAGCCAGGAAGGACAAGCTGCCCAGCGGGCGGACAGAGGCTCAGGAAGGGGGATCAGCCCGTCGGCGTGGTCGGGGGAGCTAAGGGCACGGCCAGCCGGCCAGGCACTCACCAGAACCACGTCAGGGCTGTGGGAGCTGAAGACATCGTAGGTCCGGGTCTGGCCGGGCTCAGGGGAACGGTCCCCCTTGCGATGCAGCTTCAGGCCCACGGCGTGGTGCCCCATGGTGCTCAGCAGCTGGGCCACCTCTCCGGACTGCAGGTTGTCAAAGTAGATGGTAGCACCCACGATCTGGTCCCCTGAGCAGGGAGGAGCGGGAAGCGGGTAAGACCACCCAGGGTCTCGGGGAAACAACACACAACCACTCTGTGCCGGGCCCTCAGACTGACGTGCAGGTGTGGTAACACCCATTGTAGAGATGAGGAAACTGAGGCAGAGAGGCCACCTAATTTGCCCAAAGTGGCAGAGCTCATGGGTGGAGGAGTCGGAACAGAGGACGGCGCGTCCACCAGTCCTCAGGACCACCTCCCGCAAGGACTGTGAGAGAACCAGGGATAGAGAGCGGGCAGGGGAGGGCAGGGCTTAGGTACCGGCCATCCTGATGCCACTGGGACCCAGCCCTCCACAACCACCCACCCACTTGTGCTGCCCCTGCCTTTCCCTCCAGCACCCTCCCCCTCCCCGTCCCAGCAGCAGCCCGCACCCCGAGGTAACTCACCCTCCTTGACCACCCCAGTGCGGGCCGCAGGGGAGTTCTGCATCACCTCCTGCACAAAGACACCATCGTCCCTCTGGGTGATGGTCAGCCCGTGGGAGCCGCTGCCCTGCCAGTTGGGCAGCAGCAGCTCCCGGGTCGTCTCTTCCTCCTTCTCCATCTGGATGAGGTAAGGAAACGGGGCAGTGGGGGCATGAGGGGATGGGGAAGCCAGGGATCCCCCTGGGCGTGGGGCACTGTCTCCGAGGTGCCTGCCTCCACTGTGGGCGGGCTCCCAAGGTGGACGGTGGACACAGCCGCAGCGGAGGCAACCGGTCCCTCGTCCTGTCCCCCCCGGCCCTGCCTCCCGATAGCACGTGCCTCCCGGGTCTCTGCCCTCCCCATCCTCTCACCTCCACCGCCCTCGTCACCCTCCCTCCTACTGACCTTGGCAGGACTTGGTTCAGGAGCGGATGCCTTGCCAGAAGCCCGCCCCTCCTTCCTCTCCTCTTCTCGGAGTGTCTCTCTCTTGGGAATCTCGGTCACACAGCCTAGGGAGAAGGTCACATTCGGGCTCACACTCAGCACTTGGCTTGTCGAAACCCCGACCAGCTGCTGTGCAAGAGACGGCCGGTTGTTTTGCCCACCCCCCCGGGCCAAACCAAATCCCCAACCCCGCTACTGTCATCAGCTCCATTCACACAAGACTCTGCAGCCTGGGATCACAGGAAGGGGGTTTGGAAGAGGCCAGACTCAGATTCAAATCCTGGCTCTGCATCTTCCCGGCTGTGTGACCCGGGCCAAGTCATTTAACTTCTCTGAACTTCCATTTCCTCATCTGAGAAAATGGAGACGATAAAGAATTCCCATGAGGACTGAAGGAGCAAGAGAAAGCATGTGAGAAAAGCTCTGGCCCATCGGAGCCTCCCAACAACCCCATTCTCATTAGGTCCCTTGTAACAGCTTCAGCCCCCATAGTGCAGGTGGGGAAACCGAGATTCGGAGAGGCCAGCCGGCCGGGGGTGCACCGTGAGAGAGCAGCTACGATCGGGCTCTGAGCCTGTAACTCTTCCTCCGATGCCATATCAGGCCTGCAGCTCTAACCTGTGCGAGACCCCTCCTCAGACTCTCCGGCACTGGGGGCCACTGGCAACCTGCAAGCAGGGCTGGCTGGTGGTGCCCTCCCTCCGCCAGTGGCCGACAGTGAGTGACTCCGGGTCACCCTAACCCCAGCCTCAGAACCAGGGGGACGCTCGCCAGCTGGGAGCTCCAGGAGCCCTGCCACAGGCAGAGGCCAAACAATGGAAGCCCCAGGCCCCCCAGCACCGGCCCAAGCCCAAGAGGCTGCGGTCCAGCTGTGCTGCCTCAAGGACGTGGTGAGTCAGGGCCCATCTGGCTACACCTGCTGGGCCCTGAAACCAGGCCCCCATAGGTGCGGGCACTGAGGGAGCAAAGACACCCTCCAGCCATGGGATGAACTGTCGGCTGCAGAGGCGCCGGGGAAGACACCAGGCAGGCCTCCAGCCTCCAGACACCCAGAAGTACGCCTGTGAAACCGTCCGGGGGGTGCTATAAATCGTGGAGAACCTCGCCCAAAGCTCCTCCCTAAATCTGCTGACACCCAGAAATTAGCCAACCAATCAATAAATACATGCATACTGATCGTCTCCTGTATGTCCAACATTGTACAGGACACTGCCGAGAAGTCTAGCAAGGGACAGACACAGCTCAGCCCAGCACTGAACTCTACACTGCATCAGGCTATCACCTAACTTCACTCATGCGTCCTCCAAACGTTTACTGAATGCACTCCACGTGCCAGCTATGGAGAGTTAAAAGACTTAGCTTCTGTCCCAGATATAAGTTATGAGCAAGGTGCTCTGGGCATGACCAATTTCGCCTCTGAATGTTCCGGAAGGCTTGGGAGCCTTCTGAGGGAATGAAATCTAAATGGAGTCTTGAAGGGGCTGAGTTTGCCTCTGAGGACGGGATTCATGGAAATTCATAGGCACTTAGGACTTCCAGCGTCAGGCAGATCACAACACCGGAGAAAACAGCCACAGACACCCGGTTCGCCAACCACCTGCACTCGCTCACGCGGTAGTTACGTCAGCACAGGTGCCGGCTAGGAGGCCAGCGGCAGCCAGTTGGCACAGGTGTGAGCTGAGGAACTCACCTCCTTCCTTCCTACCGGAAGTCCCGCTGACCCTACCCATAGTGAAACAGCAAGCTGGAGCTTAAATGGTGCCTTCCCCCGGCGTCCAGCACTGAGAAGCCAGCCCTGCAGACAAGGAGTCAGGCAGGGCAGGGAAGGAAGGGGCTTCCACCCGAGGGCCTCTCAGATCCCCGAAGCCACCACCTGCACTGGCATGCCCCTCTTCCTCCTTGAGCAGGGCCCCTTTTTTCAGCCCAGCATCTGGTGCTGAGCCAGCAGGCGGCGATGGGGCAGCAAGCCAGACAGCTCACCCTCGCCCACGTCTCAGCCCCACCTTCCCTCCTTCCCCAGTGAGTCACTGCGGCCGCAGTAGCTCCAGACACGCCAAGGGTCACGCCTAAAACCCGATCGACCAAGTGCTTCACGGGCCAGACCCCCGGGGGCCAGAGGGGCTGGGGCCCGGTGAGAGGCAGGGGGCTTCCCTGCCAGCTGCTCGGCACAGAGCCCCAGGCCCGGAGTCCAGGGAAGCACAGCTGGGAGGCTCAGGAGGGAGGTACCACACGCCTCAACCCCTGGGGCTAGCGAGGAGGCCATGGTGAGCAGAGAAAGGGCCACAGTCCGTGAGAAGAGGAGGCGCTGGACCCAAGGCTGCAGGTTGGCCCTGGCAGGGCATCCGCTGGCTTCCCGGCCAGGCAGGGCTGCCAACCACCACGCCTGCTCTGGCTCAGGCCTCACCTCATGGCACAGCCAGGAAAGACTCCCCTCCTCTTTCATCTGACCTGGCCGGGCATGGGGGTGCTGATAGGGGATTCGAGGCCACGGTGGCAAGGGCCTATTTTCTGCACTTGGGTCCCAGCCCTCCATCTCGCCCACCCCTGGGGCCTGTACCGAGCCCAGATGGGCCTTCCTTCTCCTCCCGCACAAGTCAGGTGAAGCCAGCTACCCGGGGGGCTGGGGCTCCACCTTGCTGCTGCCCAAAGCAGGGTCTCTGGAGCTTTGGGGAATTCCACACATTCAGTCAAGTGGCATAAGCCCTCGGAGTGGAAGAAACCTTAGGCCACATGTGGCTATTTAAATGTAAGTTAATTTAACTTAAACATTTAGTCCATTGGTTATAGTAGCCGCACTTCAAGAGCTCAACAGCCACGCAGGGCTACCATATTAGAAGCGCAAGTACAGAACATTTCTACCGCTGCAAAGTCCTGTGGGACAGCACCACCTGCTATTTACAGATGGGGATAGTGAGGTCCAGAGCCCTGAGAATGGCGGAGTGTTGGGGGCCTAGAACCCAGGACTGCTAGCTCCCTGCCCGCAGTCCACCCGACACTGGCTCACAGTAACCTTCGTGATGGGATGGGCTGGACTGGAGACCCTCTAAGACACGGGGCTGCCTGGAGGGCAAAAAAGGAGTGATTTGGTGAGGCCACGCCAGCTTCAAGGTAGAGAGGACACGCAACTGAGGCTGCAGGGACAGAGTGTAATTCAGGCCAGAAGCGGCTAGAGAAGAGCGAAGCTGCCCTGACAGTTCAAAACCACAAAGGAGGATGTGCAGAGCAGCAGGGCTCTGCCCATGCCACCTCTGCAGACTGGGGGCAACACCCAGGCAAATCCGGGACAAGGCCCAGGAAACAGACTCTTTGCCCCAGGAAGATGGTCTCCGCCAGGTGTTACCTCCAGAGGAACATGTTCTCCCACTGCTCCCAGGAAACAGAGCCCCTTCTGCCCAAGATCCAGTATGAAAACAGCCAGGGAGGGGACCCAGCCTAACTGCTGCAGCAGCCAAAGACAACCTCGCAGCCAGCGTCAGCGTCAAGATGACAGGAACTGATACACACACACACCCGGGAGTCAGGCCCACGGGCCTCAAGGCCTCCACGCACCAACCCCGAAGTCAAGATACACAGCAGAGGGACAGAAGTTTGTCCATATGCCCAGCACAGGCGGGACACAGGAGGTGACACTCCAAGGCAGAAGGAAGCACACCCACCCACGGTGGGGAGGACGCTGACAGCAATGAAACTTCCACCCAGCACACGAGCAAACCGAGCCACCGTACACACAGGCCAGGGGGAAGCAGTCCCCAAGCTCAGAACAATGAGGTGACTCACACCAGAGCCACAGACTCCCACCAGCGGGAAAGCTGCGAACACTTATAACCAGGACCAGGGGCTGAGACATTCGGAGAAAAGAGAGACACGCCCGGAGAGGCCGTCTACGCGCTCGTGAATACTCCCCGGGCAGTAACAAGGAGAAAGCTCCGCATTAAAAGAAAACGCCACCGCCACCCCCGGCCCCGCCCCCGGCCCCGCCCCAGGGGGAGAGAAGGAGAACTTTGCAGAGCTCCTATGGTGCCCCAGGACACCAAGGGGTCCCCTTCCTTCCCCAAACAACCCTATGTGATTAAGAATTAACATCCTTATTTTAGAGTGCAGAAATAGGCCCCAAGGTAAAATGACTTGCCCGAGTATGACACAGAGTTGAAATACAAGCCCGGGGTCCTCTGACTCCAAGGCCTCTCTACCCACGGACAGCGACAAAGGTACAAATAAACACACAAGAGAGGATGAGAAACCACAGAGAAAGATGCACAAGGGAGATACACGGGAGGGAGAGACCGAGAGACCTATACTGGAGGGGGGCAGAGTGAGAGCTGGAGAGGCACGTCCACAGGAAGGCGGAGAGGCCTCCACGCTCATCCAGAGGGAGCAGACGTGGTGGGAGGAGGATGTCTCGGAGGGACAGAAACACACAGAAAGAGAGGGGCTGAGATTCGGGTAGGGGCACGGGGAGAGACCCCAGGAAGCAGTGATGCCCGTCAAGGTGCACCAGCACACGGGGAAGGGGGAGTGGCCATCACCTTCCTTGCCCACACACCAGCCCTGTCCTGGCCCAGCTTGGGGACAGCTAGCCCAGAATGGGCAGAGTCCCAGGCACCCCAGAGCCCAGGATCCGAGGGCCCTTTTAGTTCTGAGGCTCATCAACGCTGTGTTCCCAGGAGTCAGAGATCCTGAGCCACCCGGAACCCAGCTCACCTGCAGACTCTCTGGACCCCAGCCGGTGAAGACCAAGAGAATCATCCCCTTCTGGGGCTTGGCAGGCACCAGACCCACTCTAGAGACGGGCACCCACAGGGCAAGGCAAACATTCCCACTCACTGGGAAATCCCAGGTCCAGAGGAACAAGGAGGAACACAGGGGCGCCTCTCTTCCAGTGCCCAAGCCTCCAAACGGACCTCCACATAGGCAGCCGCCAGACCTTGGTCTGGAAAACAACCTGCCCCATTCTAACTGGAGTAGCACCGCGTTCCATTCAGAGTCTAAGCTGGAACCGAGAACCCTGAGGTCAGCTGATTCTGGACGGCACGCCCCCAGGGGGCACTTTCAACTTGAATAGGGTATGTGTGTTGGGGAGGGCGAATCATCAGGGAGAATTTGACGAACATGTTGCAAGACACAGGCAACATGGGCACTGGAGAAACAATCAAAGAAAGACACACAGGGAAGCACACACAACCCGGGCACGCAGACACACTCCTCAGTCCCCCCTCCTCACAGCCCAGAGCAGGCCCACAGCCCCTGCCTCCCCCAGCTCACCACAGACACCTGTCTGCGCGGCCCCAGGCCCTGCGCATCATGGAGGGAGCCTCTACCTGTTAACCTGGTGCCCAGATTCCGTGCCTCCCTCTAGCGCGTGCGCCCGCCTAGCTCCTCCCTGGCTACCGGGGCTGCTGGTCCCGCCCACACCTCCCACTTGGAGCAAGTTTTTCCAGCCTCATCACTCCAGCCCTGTCCTCCACGTCAGCCCCTTCCCCTGGCCCCTCACCATCACACTAGAGTTTCCTGCCCCTCGACTTCCAGAGCAGCCCCCCCACCCCCACTCCAGCCAGCCAGCCAGCCAGCCAGCCGCTTTCAGGGCTCAGCCCAGCCACCTTTCTCCACCTCTGTCCCCTGGCCCCTCCCACTCCCGCAGCCCCAGCGCTCCAAGTTCAAGCTTCCAACAGGGAGAGAGATTCCTTCTTCCTCTCCTGACCAAGACGGACTCCCCTCTCCTTCTGGCAGGGACTGGGGACAGCTTCCATTCTCCAGCGGGCAGTCCCCACACCTGGCCACCTCGCCAGGGAAGAGTGGGCCTTGACCCTGGATGGCTGGGATTAAGACAGCAGCTGGGGGATGGGGGGGTCCTCCTGACTGGGGCAAGGGGTGAAGAAGAGCTCGCTGTCTCACCGGGTCTCGCTCCGGGGGTTGATTACAGTTTGGGAGCTGCCCGCGGACAAGACCAAGGCGGATCTCTCCGCCCAGAGGTCGGGTCACGCTAGTGCAGGGGCTCGGGGCCAGTCCACTCGGCTCAGCTGCCAAAGAGCCACCCCCCCCCCCCAGCCCGGCCAGGACGCAAAACCAGGCGCTTCCCCTTCCCTAGAACCTCCGCTCCAGCCCCCGGGGACCGGGCAGGATGCCCCTCCCTGACCGGCCCTGTGCAGCGCCTCGCTCAGCCTAGATCTGCGCAGCCTCACTCCCACGGCTGTGCTCACCCTCCCTGGGGCCTCTGGACACAAACTCCAGGGCCTGGAACCTGTCCAGGATGGAGAAACTTACTTGAGCCCTTACCTACAGCCCCTGAAGCCCCCATGAAACCTCCACCACTGGGACAGAGTCCCACTGTTGTCCCCTGCTCTATAAACCCCAGACGCAAGCAGAGGTGACACATCCAGGACCAGTGAGCACAGCCAGAGACACCTTCTCACAGGTAATAACACATATCTCTCTGCTGTGACACAGCGGTCACAGGGACTCAAGGCCACAGTGAAACAGGGACCCCGGACCCAAGACCTCCAGTACAACAGCCCAGCGGGCCCCCAGATGTGGACTGAGGCCAGCCGGGAGGAAGAGGGGCTCAATCAAAACACACGTTCCTGCTGAGCCCGCTGTGCCCCCTCCCCCCAGCGTGGTCCTCACAACTCCTCGGGCTCGCCCAGGCCTGGAGGAAACCGCTTGTTCTCAGGAAGGCCTGGGAGCCCAGCGGGATGGTCGCAGCCCAGGGAAATGGCAGCTCCCTAGGAGCCTGGATAAAGCCCATGGGGGTCAGAGGGAGAACAGAAGGCCCCAGACACCCACCAGCTGAAACGTCCCATTCTCACCGCTCTCCAGGGGCCGCCTCGTTTCCTCGTGTGCACACGTACCTGATCAGCCCAGCTCCAGGGAGAGAAGCTTGGGGCTTCCAGGTGTGGTGGGGAGGACAGAGCCGGCATGGGAGAGTTCCCAGCAGGAGTCAGACTAGCTCTCCCAGTCTGCCTCTCTGTCCGTCCCCCAGTGGTTCCCAGGTTCTGAGGAAGGTGACAGCCACACCCCAGAGCCCCACACACTCCTCCACTCCCACAGCTTTGCCCCAACCCCTCAAACAAGCTCCTCAGGCTCTGGGTGGCGTGCTCTGCCAGGGCCAGCCAGCCAATTCCAAGTGAGCCTAAGAATCCAGCCCAGCAGTGCCCGGGCACCTCCACCCACGGCCTTCCTGGGACTAGGGTGACCCTGGGGATCCCCGGCCCATACCCTGCCCTTGGCTGATCCTGGCTTTCTCCTTCCATAAGTCCCCCATGGTTTACTCTATTGGGTCCCACTTTGAGCCCTGGACCTGTAGACGCATGCCCTTCAACCAAGTCTGGCTGGTACAAGTTCTCAGCTCTGTGAGGTTAGCTCTGCAAGAAGTTGCCCAAACCAGGACCCCTGACTCACTGCTGTGGGCCCACAGCTGCAGCTCTAAGCCCCAATGACTTCTGTGGCTCCCTCTGTGTCCTGGTTCTCTGAACAACGTCCCTGCATATAACCTTTAAAGACAGGGCTTTGAAGAGGGGCTCAGACACCCTCCAATCCGCATTGCCAATACTCCAGACCCTTTGACTTCTGCTAGCCCAGCTCTCATGGTCCCAGGTCCTCTCCCTGCTACCTCATCCCACAGCTCCCAGCTCAGAGCAAGGAGGTACCCCCTCAGCCTGGGGCTCCCTTCTACTCCCCACTCTGCACACACACCAACCAAGTGCTGGCCCAACCCATCACCCGTGGGTGCCAAGGTGAAGGCAGCTGCCCCGCTCAGCCTCGGAAAGGAAGTGAGAGCCACACCCTGCCCCACAGATTTCCCTCATGGGGGGCAGGGGAAGAGGGGCGGAATGAAAGCAGAATCTACTCCCTGAATTTAGACCCATTACAGGTGAGGAGGCCCTAAAATGCCTTCCAAGGCATCTTCAGTCTCTCCCTTCTTTCCCCGAAATCCCTCACCGTCACCTGTCACCGCAACCCTCCAATGCGTCACTGTGTCCCACAGAATCAACCCAATCCCTATCCTGTGCTAGGCTGTGCACAGGGCATGCGACCCCCGCAGTCAGAGGCTGGATTCTAATAAACTGTTTCAAAATCAATTATTGGCAGCCCAGCACTGTGCTGGGGACCCAGAGGTAAATATCTGGGTCCCTTTTCCTCCCAAAAGTCCAGGTCATTCTCTAAAGACCTCACTGCCATGGGAAGATCCCACTTTGCCTTTCCACAAATCCAATCCACAGAGCAGGGCACCCAGCGGCAGGCTCCCTGGGGGCACCTCACCTCCTCCTCGGTGGCAGCCACGCCCTGTGAAAGGCACACACACGAGGCACACAATTCTCCGTGGCCACAACGTGCGGAGGCGCCAGAGCTGCCCCCACGTGGTGCTGGGGCCCAGCTAGTGCCGTGAGATGCCCCATCTGCCCATTCGGCTCCCCTCCCACGCATGGGGCACAGTCAGCCCTGCTCAGACCCCACGTGTCCCTCGTGGCCAGAGACGCCAAAGGGCTGCGCCCCCGCCTCCCAAGGCCCTGGCACTGCAGGGGGCGCCGAGCCCGCCAGCGGAGGGCCGGCCCTCGCACACTGCACACCCTCTCCCTGCATGGGAAAGCCTTACATAACACAGTTCTCTGAACACACCCTAAGCCCAGTGCCTTTCCAACTCCACGGCAGGACCTCGCCCCCCAGCCGCCTCTCCAGGAGCGCGTCTCTGGAGAGGAGGGCTCCAGCCAGGGAGGGCAGCTGAGCCCTCCTCCCACGCCAGCCGGGCTCCTGCCCCCGCCTCCCTAACCAGCCCCTTCGCCGCCTTCCCCTTTGCCCCTCACCACTCCTCCCCGAGTTCTGGTTTGAATTAGTCACCGGCTCCAACCACCACATTCCTCAGGCTGCTGGCGCCGAGCCAGGCGCTGGGGCGGGGGCCGTCCCACCCGGCCGGGTTTGGGAGTGGGGTTGGGGAGAGAGCGCCGCTTCGGAAGGGGAAGGGGCGGTCCCGAGGGCTATGCCGCGGCACAGCCCCCCTCCCCGCCCACCCCAGCGCAGGCATCTCTCCAATTATGTCCCCCACCCCCACTCCCACCCGTCCCGCTGCCGGGCGAGCTGCAAACTCCTAGGCTCAGCGACCCCAGCGGAAGAAGGGAGTTTTCTGGAGCTGGGAACACAGAGGGGCAAGACTAGGGCGGGGCAGCTGGAGGGAGGCTGAGGGGCCGCTCGGAGCAAGAAAAGGAGAGGCTGGTGGTGCAGAACTGGGTGGGGCCGGGAGGACCCGGGACGCGAAGTCAGGGGCGGAGGTGTGGGGCGCGGGGAGGGACAGCGGAGGGGGTGCTTGGCGCGGGGCCGCTGGGGCGCCGGGCGGGGCCGAGGGGCCGCGGCGCGATCTCGGAAACTTCTCCAGTAAACATGGAATAGGAACGAAGCAGCGCGCTCAGCCACCGCCCCACGGAGAAGGAGGGGGTGGGACAGGGGCCACCAGGCCAAGAACGGGCGCCCGGCCGTAGAGCAGGGACCACAGCCAGCCCTCGAGAGAAAGACAGACTGGAGCAAACCGCGTCTCGGAGCGATTTTCCAACTTTGCCCAACTTGCGCCCCTACCAGCGACCCAACTCCGGAGGCAGAGCTCGGCTCCCAGGACGCGACGCGTCGCCTCCCCGTGCGGCCCGGGGCTGCCCACCTTGCGCCGAACTGAATCTTCCCAGTGACACCCGCCCAAGGCGCCTCGCCCAAGCCCTGCCACCCACCTCCCCTCGCGCGTTCCCGGAGTCCCGTTCCCCGATTGCGCCGAGGTGCGCCCGGCGCCCCTACCTGCGCGCTCAGCCCCAGGGCACAGCCATAGCCAGCGCAGGGCCCGAGGTCGCGGTGCTGCGGCTGCTGCGGGCGGCGAGCCCCGGTCGGGGCGGGTCCGGCAGGGCGGGCGGTGCAGTCCCCGCGGCGGAGCTGCTCCGAGTGGCCCGGCCCCCGTGCGCGGAGGCGGCTCTTGTAACTCCGGCTGGGGCGGGCGGGCGGGTCTGCCCTGAGCGGTGGGGAGAGGGCGGGGCCGGGCGAGGCCGAAGCGGGGCTGGGACTGGTGAGCGGGGCCAACCCTGGAGGCACCAGGGAACGCGCTGTTGGGAGGGTACTGGGGGCCGCGGGGACCCGGGGACGCCGCACGTCCGAGGTGCTGCCTTCCCCTCCCCCCATCCACTGCCCCCCGTCCTGGCCCGGGCCTGGATCTACCCCCAAAGGATGCGCTATGTGGCTTCTTCGGCAAGAAACTCCTCGAAGCTCCCTGAGGTTCATCCTCACAGCTGGAACTGCGAATCAGCCCATTTTTCAGGAAGGACCAAGGGGTTCAGGCTGCGGCTGGGGGACTTGGGTGATTCAGCCGCGACCGCCAGCCTGACGCGGACCTTTGAGTTTTCTCTCAACACGGGCAGCTACCCTTCAAATCCTCGGCCGCAGGCTCCTCACTCGGTTCCCAGGCTCCACGCAGCCGCGCGCATTTCTCACCTTCCCTCTTTCTGGGGGCCCTCCCCCCACAGAACCAGCCTGGAGACGCTCGCCCCACCTGCTGGAGTCAGGGTCACCAGTGCCCCCCGTGCCACCGTGCTGCTCCGGCCGCTGCAGCGACACCGGAGTCAGGCCTGCACCCCTTGGAGGAGCAGAGCCCGCTGTCTACCTCCCTGCCCCCCGCTTTTCTCTTCCTACCTATTTCTTCTCCGACCCCCTCCCTCCACCACCCCACTGGCCGGACGCAGAGTTTCCAAATTTAAGCCATTTCCCGCAGGTACTTCTAACTACACGGAGATTTTATTAAACGCTTAATGACGGGGTGCAGGGGCCTTCTGGCTACACCCTCATTCGCTTCTACCCCGTGAGTTCTCTTATCCTCCTTCCTGGATGGCCACCCACTACCCACGCGAAGCCAGTTTTCCTTCCTTCTGGAATGCTGCGTGCAGAAGGGAGACCCCAGGCTGGGGACCTGAGAAGGCCTGGCCCCGGCAGGGAGCGCCCTCCTCGCTGTATGATCATGAGTGGGCTGGGGCTGAGACCAGCGGCCCTGTCCTCTGAAATGGCAAGCATGTTTACAGGCTAAAAATACCCAGCAGCCAACTCTACTGCCAGCCCTGGGGGCTGTGTCCCAGGTCCAGTTACCAGCACAGGGTACAGGCATGGGGGAGGGAAGAGATAGCCAAAGGAGCCACAGACAGGCAGACACTCAGATAATGGACACAGAAAGGTGGAGACACATGTGTAGACATTCAGACAAGCATAGACATGCAGAGACACATAGTCAAAGCACAGACTTGGGCACCAGCATTCTCTCATTCCCTCTCTCTCTCTCTCTCTCTCTCTCTCTCTCTCTCTCTCTCTCTCACACACACACACACACACACACACACACACACACACACATACACGCACACACACACACAGTGACTCAAACCCGCAGCAGAGTCGGTTCCACCACCCATATCACAAACACACAATCAGAAACCCAGACTTTCTGAAGAACCACCTCCACCTCCATTGTGGTCTGCACCCCTTTCCCAGCACCTACTTTATTCAAAGAAAAAATCTCAACTTTTCAACTTTGGGATGCTTTAAAAAATAAAAATAGAGACCAAGAGCTAATTATTTCCTATACCAATGGCTTTTTAAATTTTATCTCATTTTAAATAACATTTACTCAGTTTTTAAATATGAACCAAGAATACAGACAAAGTGGCCTGTGATCCTACAAGTCAGATAATCCTTGTTGCTGTTTCTGAAACAAAATCAATACCTCCATAGGGTGAAGAATGTCAGTACAGAAAAGTAGAACAATAAAAAGTAGACATCTCGGGCTTCCCTGGTGGCGCAGTGGTTGAGAGTCCGCCTGCCGATGCAGGGGACACGGGTTCGTGCCCCGGTCCGGGAAGATCCCACATGCCGCGGAGCGGCTGGGCCCGTGAGCCGTGGCCACTGAGCCTGCGCGTCCGGAGCCTGTGCTCCGCAACGGGAGAGGCCACAACAGTGAGAGGCCTGCGTACCGCAAAAAAAAAAAAAAAAAAGTAGACATCTCCCCCCCCACCCAGTCCCTCTCCCCAAAAGTAATCACTGTTAACAGTTTACCGGAGGATTTTAACTTTACAAAATGAATCATTTGGCTCCTTGAAAGTACAAGGGTTTCCAGTGCATATTAAGACGGGAGCTGATTTGCAGGTAGGTTTTTCAGAAAGATAGCTCTGGAAAGATGGCCATGGGATTTCGGAGGGAGGTGGCTGGAGCAGGAAAGGAAGAGTGGGGAACGGTGTGGATATTGTCCCCTCACCTCAGCTTGGGCGCCATCAGCCCCCCAGGAGTGAAAGAGCAGAGGCTAGTGTCCTGGGCTCAGAGCCAACTTATCGGCTCCATTGTTTGTCCCGGCCACCCTCTTGGTCAACAGAGAAAAAGGAGGGAGAGGATGGTCGGGGAGCAGCCGCAGAGCAGGGATTACTGTCCAGGTACTTCATTCAGCGGTAGGAGGGTCAGGATACCTGCTGGGAGGTGGTCCTGGGGACTGGCTCCTGCCCCATTCTAGGCTAGGAGGGTAGATAAGGGGTAACCTAGACCCTGCCCTCTAAAAAGCCATGATCGTGCCTGTCAGACCAAAGCTGGGGTTTCCTAGGGTCAGCCTCCTCAGCCCAGGCGAAGGGAGTATCTTCAACAGTTGGCAATGGTGCAACTGGAGACATACACTTTTAGAAATCTCTGCCAACCCTGTTCCTTCCGCCCGCTGCTGCAGCCCCCAGCTTTCACTCCCCGAAGCTACCTCAGTGGGGATTGTGCCTGACACTGCTGCAGGCACTTGACGTGTCAGCTCGTTTAATCCTCACATGCAGGAAGGAAAGGGTCTCAGAGAGGGGCAGTGATTTACCTAAAATCACACAGCTCTCAGAAACAGGAGTCAAAGCTCCCACCAGCATCTAAGCTCCACGAGAGCAGGAATTCTTTGTTCTCTGCTGTATACGCCACGCCTAGAGCAGTAGTTAGCACCAAGCAATCACTCCAGAACACTTGGTTAAATGTGTGAATGAGTGAATGAACTACAGGTATAAATGGCCCCAAAGCCCTGGTTCTTTATACAACAGCATCCTGTACCCCGTGATTCCCATGAGGGGAAGTCAGCTTCCCCTTGCTCTCAGCCTCAGGGAGCACTTCCCCCACGTGTAGGTCTTTCATGCAGCTGCACAAACATTCACTGTGTCCAGCACTGGGTCAGGGGCCGCTGGGGGTGGTGGTGCTGGTGGTGCTTGTGCAGGTAATGGGGTACTTGGCAAGATGGAATCCCTGCCCTCAAGGCGCTCAGTCCAGAAGGATCTATCCTCTGATGCCACCTTACCTTGTACTCTGAGTCCTATGCTTTGGAAAAACTGGACATTATCTTTTCTTACATATCTTTTACACCCCTACCTTACTTCCCCCCACACAGACACACTATTTTTTAGTTATGAGTCCCCTCAGTTGGCTCCAACATCTCAAAGAAAACCTTTGCTTCAGACTTTCCTGTCAAAATAAGGGCTACCCAGGGATCTGAGAGGACGTGAGCCCTCCCCTGCCACTACACCATCCTTCAGAAGCATCCCACACCAGTCCTCCAGACTCACTGGAAAAGCTAGGTAAGCTCTAGGACTCCTCATCACTGGGATACCCTAGCTTCCCCAGAAGTGTCACGCCCTCCCTGGGGGTTCCCTGATATGTATGTAGTATGTGTGTGATGAACCCTGGGCTCCTTTGTTGCCAGGCAACGTGCCTCTGTTTTGTTCTTATTATGCCTGTTTCCATAGCAACCACAAAGGGGAGCTCCGTGGGCAGGCCCCATGCCAGGGGATTCCCCTTCCCCTCCCTTCTCTCCACAGTCCCCTTCTCTGAAATCAGTGTGTTAGGAGGAAGAAAAGAAGCCAACTGCTCAAAGAGTCATCATGGCTTTTAAACTCTGATCCCAGAAAGGAAGCGAAGTGTGCAGTCTGCTTGCAGTCTCTTTGAAAGCAGACTTTTTCCCCGGATGAGGGCCCTTTGGCATGTCAGCCTTAGAAGCACAGAAATTACTGTTACCCCTTCTTCGAGCCATCTGGGACCTCCCAGACCCCACCTCTACCCCATACCCACACCAGCCCAGAGATGAGCATCCCTGCCAAGCACCAGGTCCTTCTCCATTCACTGTCATTGATTCTAATCTATCATCTTCCCTAGTGGAACAGCAACATTATTGGGCGATTCTGGGACCCAAACATCATTTTCTAAGCAATTCTCAAACCCCAAACTCCTAACCCAAACCCAAAATAGGAAGCCAAGTCAAACCATCCTTCTCCAGCTCAATTCAAATCCCAGCCTGTGTTAAACCTCAGGCTTCAAATAAGGAGTTCCTGAATTACGCAGATCAGACAGCTAGGATACCGGAAACCCTCCCATTACACTCAGTCCTAACTGAAATCTTCAGGCCCAAGCAGAACCCAAGTGAAAGCTGATTAGAGAACGAGAGATGAGACACAGGGCCCTGAGTAGAGACTCTGGGATGTAAGAAGGCAAAGAAAGGCTGTCTAGGCAAGAGACGGGGAACAGATGTGAGCAGGGAGAGTGGGGCAGGCGGCCACATCAAGACGGCTGGATCCCCAGCGGCAGAGAGAGAGGGCCGAGAGGCACCTGAGCTGTGGGTGCCGGTATGCTGGGGGAGCAAAAAGATAATGGGAAATGGAGACCCAAGATTAAGGAAAAGAAGTGGCAAAACAGGACTGAATGAGGCTGTACAGGGAGGGAGGGAGAGAGAGAAAAAAAGAGCCCAGAGCTGAGCCAGGGACTGGGCGGATGGACTTGTAAACAGGAGCCGAGGGAGGGAGCTGGAATGGACAGAGCAGCCAACGCCCCAGGCAGCTCCCCTCCGCAGCAGGGAGCGGGCAGCAGGGAGGGAGGGGCTGGGAGAGGGGAACACCAGCCTCCTCTCTCCTTTTTTGGGATCTGCCTTTCTGCCGTCCTTTCCAAATTCCTCTGCTTTTCCCTCAGTTCCCCAGGGAAGGGAAGACCAGCCCAGGGTTTCTCTCCCTCCTGTGCCCATACTTCTCAAGTCCAGTTTAAGGAGAAGCAGGCTGAGCAGGGAAGGAAGGGCCTAGGCTGCCCAGGGCCTGAGTCACCACATAGTTGAGGTTCCTGTCACTCGAAGTCCCGCCTCTGCTACACCCTGTGCCCTCTGCCCGCCCCGGGACTTGGATTGCTGGGCCTGCCCCTGCCCCAGGACCTGCTCCACTTCCATAATCCTTTCCCGGGTCAGGGCTGCCTACTCGGGCTGCTGGCAGCCTTAGATACAACCCTCTCCTCGCTTCCAAAACTACTGTACTTTGTCCACAGCTTTTTTTTTTAAAATTTTTAAAATTGTATTTACTTTTTGGCTGCATTGGGTCTTCATTGCTGCCCGCGGGCTTTCTATAGTTGCGGCGAGCGGGAGCTACTCTGGTGCGGTGTGTGGGCTTCTCTTGTTGTGGAACATGGGCTCTAGGAGCACAGGCTTCAGTAGTTGTGGCGCACGGGCTCAGTAGTTGTGGCTCATGGGCTCTAGAGCGCAGGCTCAGGAGCTGTGGCGCACCGGCTTAGTCGCTTGTGACATGTGGGATCATCCCAGACCAGGGATCGAACCCGTGTCCCCTGCACTGGCAGGCAGATTCTTAACCACTGCGCCACCAGGGAAGCCCCTGTCCATAGCTTTTGAGGGACGCGTCCTCCTGCTCTTCTTAGGAGCAAAAGTGACTCGGTGAGCGGCTGCAAAAACTGTGGAAAGAGAAGCATGCACCCTTGATGAGTCACTTCCCCTCTCTGGGCTCTAGTTTTCTCTTGGGTAAAAGAAAGGGACTACTTGCTGTGGTCTCCCCGAGGTACATTCTGTAAGACTGAGTCAAAGAGATGGAAAGTTGCTATTGAAGACAGCGGGGATAAAAGGGGCGTGTTTGCTAACCCCTGTCCTAACAGTAGGAGTGGATGGGGTGCGGGCACAGGAACCACACAGGAACCGCCACTATAGGACAGCCAACACTCCAGGCAACTCGGTGACTCAGGTCCTGAATACAGGCCAATGGGCAGGAAAGCACCCCGTGGCTCTCCTGTGAATCAGGGGAAATGCAGATCTCCCTGGAGAATGACTGGCCAGGGTCCCGCTATAACCAACTCTCCCTTACACCTAGAAAGCTTCCGATCCCAGTGTGGGCCCCACGTCTTTCGATGAGCACCCTAACCTCCCTGGTCTAGCTTCCACTCCTCCTGCCTGGCCTTGGCAACCCCTCTGCCCTCAACTCCGTAGCCCTCCCTACCCTCCAATGGCTCCCCTGCCCTGCCGTGTCCCCTCGTTTACCCCTTGGCTCTGCCCATCCTCACTATCCACCCCATCCAGGCAGAGTCAGCCAAACGATTGCAAAAGGGCTGAGCCAGCGGGAGAGGCCCTCACATGACAGCTGTTCCTGCTGCAGAGGGGAGGGGGCAGCTGGAAGTAGAGGGAGGCACATTCCATGGGAGATCTGATCAGAAATAGCCCCAAACCCTTAATGACCATCCAGCTCCCGCTCAGCGCAAGGCCTGCCCATCGTGTAAAACAAAGTAAGGTCAACAGGCTCCCCTTGGAATCCTGAGGAAATCAGCAAAACAAAAGGGGGCGGCCACATGAGGGGAGAGGGCTACAAGAATGAAAAAAATCCAGGAACGCGTAGAGATCCAGGGTCACCAAGGATACCTTTGCCACTGAACCAGCCCCACCTGCCCAAGGCATTCTCTCTCTTACAAGAGATTCAAATGAATACAGAGCTACTCCCCAGCAACCGCCATTACCCCCACTCCACCCACCCCTTGCGTGCTGAGGCACTGGGACACCCCAGTCATTCCACTGGAGTAAAACAACAGCCTTCTCTGGGAGCCATGCCAGCCTGATTAGAGCAAACAGACAAGACCAGGTGGCACAGTTTCTCTTAACCTTTCTGGAGCACCAATATTTTAGCTCCATAGCATCAGGGGAAGAATAAATAAGGTGGGTGCCCCAGAATTACATTCAAACATACAGAGAGGGGACTTCCCTGCTGGTACCGTGGTTAAGAATCCGCCTGCCAATGCAGGGGACACGGGTTCCAGCCCTGGTCCGGGAAGATCCCACATGCCGCGGAGCAACGAAGCCCGTGCGCCACAACTCCTGAGCCTGCGCTCTAGAGCCCACGAGCCACAACTACTGAGCCCATTCGCCACAGCTACTGAAGCCCACGCACCTAGAGCCCGTGCTTCGCAACAAGAGAAGCCACTGCAATGAGAGGCACGCGCACCGCAACAAAGAGTAGCCCCCCTTGCCGCAACTAGAGTAAGCCTGCGCACAGCAGCGAAGACCCAATGCAGCCAAAAATAAATAAATTTATTTTAAAAACCTAAAAACCAAAAAACATAGAGGACCAAAGCAAGTTGGGGAAGTTACAGTGTCCTGCAGGTACCACTGATGGGGTGAGCCGGGTAAGCCACAGTCACCCAGGAACACCCACCTGATGTGTGGAGGGAAAGTTCGGGTTCTGAGGACATGCCATGAAAGGTTGCCATGAAAATCACGGTATTAATTTCAGAAATGACTGGGTGGAGTCTTCAAAGCGCTTCACTCCTCTCCCTTCAACATTCTAGACCATTCCCCCACCCTTCAAAAGGGGAAGTGGCACATTTGGGGCATGTGGGCAGCTGGTGGGATGGATGGGACTGACCCAGTGTGAGCAGCAGATGTCCAGCTCCAACCAGGACGTGAAGAAAAGACAACCTAGGTGTTTCTTGGAAGAACTTTAAAGGCTTTTGACTTTTTAATAAGTGACTTAAGCAGAAACGCCAACAAAGCTAAAATAAACAGCCGCTTATAACCAGTTTATAACTGGTTTATCTACGAGCTAAACCAAGTCTCAGCCTCCCATTCACACTCCAGCCACTGTAGATTGTATCTGCAGTCAAACGCACGTCTGAGCCCCGGCCCCCTCTCCAGTTTCTCACCCTCCCTTTCTGGAGGCTCTGAGATTTTGCTCCGTAAGTGGGTGAAATAGCCTCCTCCTCCCCCCATCCTATCCCATTTCTCCAAGATCCTGCCCTGTCCTCAGCTCTCCACCCACTCGCAGCAGCCCCTTCCCTTTCCGCCCCGCGACCCCAGCCCCTGCCGGCCTGAGCAGCACCGTGGGCGCGGGGACGCCAGCTGCACGGTGAGCCTCCCCGGCACGTCTGGAAAACGACCCCACCACAGGAGACGTCCCCACGGCGCAGGCTCACTGGCTGTGGCTAGCGAGCCGGGCGGGGCCGAGAGCGCCCCCACCCCGCACTGGGAGGAGCGGGGGGCGGGGCTCTAGCGCAGCACGGAGGGCGGGGCGGGCACCCGGTGGGATCCTGGAGAGATCCCGAGTCCTCAGGCGGTGCGGTGGTGACTCAGGGCTCCCCGGGGCAGGGCGGGGACCGACCTAACTACAGCTGTACTCCCCCTTTCCCCGCCCCACATCTGCCCTAGAATCTCCTGATATTAATCTCTTTCCTGCCCACCCCGGCAGGGTAGAGGCCCCCCCACCCTTTGGAGGCCAACAGCAAACCTTCCTGAGGCCACACAACCCCCTCTCCTCTGGGCCTCCCACCCCACCTCCTGCTTGTGGGTCCTGGCCCTCCCCCAAGCGCAGGCCTGGCCTCAACCAACCTGGCCACACTCCTCGGCACCAACCGCCAGAGCTACAGGCACAAGAAGAAGGACGTGTGGATGAGTCACTCTTCCTGCAGTCTGAGGGAGGCTAGGAGGCGGTCCAGCCCCCCCCCACAGGCCAGAACCGCCCCCCATGCACGTGGGCTGCCAGGCCCGCCGCTGCCCAAGCCGCCCCCTTTTCCCCGGGCCTCTCGGGCCTAACCCTGCAAACCTACTTGCACAGCTCAATCTCTCCTGCCTCCATCTTCAGGTCCTGGGAAGATTAAGGATACCAGGAAGGTCGTGAAAATTACACAAGCCAAGGAGCAGAGGGTGTGGAGGGAAATGGAACCCGGAAGGGGAGTCTGACTGGTTCTGTGAGGCGCAGGCAACCAGCTCAGGGCACACCCTGGCCAGCACCTAGCACTTCTAGCTCCTATCCTCCAGGAGCCCAGAATGCTCAGAAGCAAGACAGGTGGCAAGTCTGGAACCAACTCACAACTACCAAGGTGCAAATTCTGAGCAAGAATCAACCCATCCTCACCCAACTGGATTCCAAACCACCACTCTCCCCTGCCCATTTGTTCACAGAACCCCAACTGCAGTTAAGGTACCAGCGAGATTACAGCCCTACTCCCTCAAAAGCTAGCAGCCCCCACCTGTACCGGGAAAGATTACCTTCTTCCCCTCCCAAGCCAAGACCCCCTGCCCTTGCTTTGTGCTTGGACTTAAGGGATGGGAAAAAATAACCACTCAGAAAACCACAACCTGGAGACCAAAGCCTCAAAATGTGAATCAAACCAGGTTTCCGACTTCACCTGAGCTGTTAAATTTACAGAGAGATCCTTAATGCTCTTCAGAAGACACAGAAAAGACAATCAGAGTAGGGGCAAGTTATCCCTGAAAAGGGTATAACAAAAAATTAAGCTCAAAGGAGAAAAAATAGCAACCACTGGTCTGAGCAGGGTTGTTAAAAGACATTTATGACTGCTCTACATTGCAGGAAGCGCTAGGGCGTTTTTAGGGTACAGGCTCCAGGGACACCCACTGGGTTCAAAATCCTGTCTCCACCACCTAAGATGTGTGATCACAGGCAAGTTGCTTAAATCTCTGAACCCCACTTCCTTGTTAGAAAGTAGGGATACCCCAGAGATGATCCGCAGCCAGGTTAGGGGCCACAGGCCAGTATCTGTTCCAAGGAGTCTCTTCTCGCTGTTTGTCTGAAGTGTTGAAACTATTGACTCTTGGGATACGGCTGCTGCCCCACCTCACAGGGCAGTTGCGGGAAGTAGTGGTAAGTCGCTCTGCATGCTGTGCTCTCACCCCATCGGCAGGTATTCTCCCCCTTCACGCGGGAAGGTCTCCAGTTAGGTAGTTGCAAAAGCCCCGTGTCACCACCTCCTAACTACATCCAGTCTCTCCCAGCTAGGCTAGAAGATGGTCATCACAGGAGAGGCAAGGCAATTAAAAAAAAAAAATCAAAACTGAGGAGAGGCCTCTCTTTCTGCTCTTCTGAACACTTCTCTCCTACACAGGGAGGTCCTGCAGGTATACACAACACCCTGCTTCAACATATCTACTCCCCTTTGAAGAAGCCATCACCCACAAAGGAGGCAGGGCAGGAGAGGGTTCGATGTTCAGTTTCCTTTAATGACCCCCATTCTCCCTGAAGGGCAGGTGCGGGCAGCTAGGTGATGGCAGGAGATGTTCACTTGAAGATCTTGCCCTGATTGAAGGCTTTGCCCACATGCTGGAAGGCCCCATCCCAGGAAAAGTATTCTCGAACCAGCGTCTGGGTCTCCTCGCTGCTGGGATCCAGTTTCCGCCATGTGTATGACTCATAGTCCACCTGCCAATCTGGACTCAGCTGGGGAGGAAAAGCCAGGTAGAAGCATGTGGTCAGGCTATTGGCCGCTGCCCCACACCTGCTATTTCCAGCTCAGACACCCGTCATCAGACCCCAGGACTCCTGCGAACATGACAGCTCCTTCGTGGACACATTCCTTGAACTCTCCGGAATGCCCAACGGCTCAGGAATACGAGTGCACTTCCCAAACCCTCGCCCCGCCCTAAAGAGACAAGACCCCTCCCCTGCACCTTCCTCACCGGAAAGGCAAGCTCCTGGCCTCGGAAGACCCAGACTCCGGAAATGGAGCTGCTATTGTTGGTTCCAAACAGAATGACACTGGCAAAGGCATTCTTCCTCAGTTTGTCCAATCGCTGGAACATTCCTGAAGGGCAAGGAAGAACATTCAGCCTTTGAAATCATGTCACCCACTACCTTGTCTCCTCCCTTCCTCTTCCCAGAGCTACCCTCTGCTCACCAGTGATGAGGTTGCAGCTCATGAAGGTCTGGGTGAGCTCTTCAGGGAAGCGGTACTCGGAGTACCACAGGGACCAGCCATCTTTATCAAAGTGCTCCCAAAAGTACGGCAGGGCCACGGAGAGTGTGTCCTCGTTGGAGTACTTGCGCTTAAATTCATCCAACACAAAGGTACTGAATGAAGGAAAAAAAGCAAGGAGATCAAGGTGGAGAAGGTCCTACTGCGGCAACGTTGCCATGCTAAGAGAAACTAAGGGCATTTCCACTCAAACATACTGCTTTAAAGGTAGGGTCACTGGATTGGCAGACGTGTATCACCTTCCAAGGGAGGAGAGCTGGGGGGTATGAAAGGCGCCCAGGGCATTCCCCTATCCCCCCACCCCCAGCCTAAATATGCTTGGCACGTGGAGGGTGGGGCCCAGGATCTGCCCGAAGAAAGACACGGCGAGCTGCTGCCCCCTGGTGGAGACTCACAGCGAGGACTCCTTTTTTTTTTTCCCCTGGCCGGCCCCTCCCCAGGCTCTTATCCAAGAGTCACCCTCAAGTTCCTGACTCACCCAAGTCGCTGCCCCCACCCCTCCCCATCACACAGGCCTCTTCAGGTTACACACACTATAATATGATGGCAATGTAAGTGAATGTTTGCAAGGGGCCTCCACCCCAAATCCTACCCCCGGGCCCTCTAGTTACTCGGCTCAGAAACAAGTTCGTGATCTGTGAAGCAACCTGGCACACGGAGCCAAGGACGCCAGCTTCAGAGGAGACGCGCCCCCCCCATGGTAGGGCTTCTGGGTTTTTTTTCTTTCCTTCCAATTATAAAAACACATACTGACTGAAGAAAATCACTCACTATGCCAGCAAACAAGATAACTAATATTTTAATGTACTTCCCACTAGCAATTTTCCAAAGATGATGCATGTAATTCTGTGCCTTACACAATTTGCTTACTTAATACTGCCTGGCTATCAAGAATGTTTTGCAGATGTTTTAATGGCTAAATAATCTTCTGCATGAATGTGCCATAAATCCATTAAACCCCCTTATACTGAATGTTTAATTGGTTCAATTATTCATTAGTATATAATTAATGTCAACAAACCCTAGAGTCAGAGAATGTTACCATCCCTCCCTTTACCAATAAGGTTAAGTGGTGTGACTTGCTCACTGCTGCAATGTAGCAAAGCAGAGAATCTGTCCTTTAACCCGAGGTCCCAGGTTCCTTCCCAAATGCACATCAGAGACCTCATCTGAGGTGCTTTACTTCCTCAACCACCCAAAAAGTAGGGCTGGGGGGGACTTCCCTGGTGGTCCAGTGGTTAAGACCTCACCTTCCAATGCAGGGGGTGTGGGTTCGATCCCTGGTTGGGGAGCTAAGATCCCACATACCTCAGGGCCAAAAAACCAAAACATAAAACAGAAGCAATATTGTAACAAATTCAGTAAAAAAAAAAAAAAAAATTAGGGCTGGGGAGTTTTTCTTCACTCTCTCCTGAGCTGTTTGAACTTTATTATTTATGACCATGTGTCCATTTTTCTCCCCAAACTGACCACAGTTGGAAGACTGGGATTGATATATGTATAAAATGGATAACTAATAAGAACCTGCTGTATAAAAAAATAAATAAAATTTAAAAAAAACCAAACAAATGACCACAGGGTTAGGGTAGCTGGAAGGTCTTAAAAGGACTAAAATTAACTCTGGACAAATGAGTCTTGTCTTTGAAGACATCACTTTTGAGTCATTAAGAATCCTGGGGAAAATCATCTTGGCAGCCCAGGAGTACACCATGGTAATGTAACGAATAAGTACTAATAAGCACTCCCAAATGATACGAAAGAAAACAAAAAAAGTGCTGGGGCTTCCCTGGTGGCGCAGTGGTTAAAAATCCGCCTGCCAGTGAACTTTTGTAGTGTTGGAAATGTTTTAAAATTTAATTTTTGTGGTTACACAGATCTATAAATTTAGTTAAAGGCACTGAACTATATACTTATAATGACGGAATTTTATTTTATTTTTTTTCCTTTGCGGTACGCGGGCCTCTCACTGCCGTGGCCTCTCCCGTTGCGGAGCACAGGCTCCGGACGCACAGTCTCAGCGGCCATGGCTCATGGGCCCAGCTGCTCCGCGGCATGTGGGATCCTCCCGGCCGGGGCACGAACTCGTGTCCCCTGCATCGGCAGGCGGACTCTCAACCACTGCGCCACCAGGGAAGCCTTAACGACTGAATTTTATATGGAAAATTATACTTCGTAATGGAAATTATACTTCATAATGGAAATTATACTTCAATAAAACTGTTAAAAAAAAAAAGAATCCACCTGCCAATGCAGGGGTCACGGGTTCAAGCCCTGGTCCAGGAAGATACCACATGCCGCGGAGCAACTAAGCCCGTGAGTCACAACTACTGAGCCTGCGTGCCACAACTACTGAAACCCACGCGCCTAGAGCCTGTGCTCTGCAACAAGAGAAGCCACCGCAATGAGAAGCCCGTGCACTGCAACAAGAGTAGCCCCCGCTTGCTGCAACTAGAGAAAGCCCGTGAGCAGCAACGAAGACCCAACGCGGCCAAAAAAATTTAAAAAATTATTTTTTTTTAAAATGCTAAGTTTATTAAAGATTTTAAGTTTACTGCCTGATTTATTTTCTGCCCAGTGTACAGACCCAATATACGTGAGTATCTCTAGCTATTAGCAGTACCTATGTTACAAGGGTGTACATAATTTGGGTTGGTTATCATAGCTTACTTACAGATACCAAAAATCCTGCTCACTCCTGACCTGCCCCTGTGCTAGATTCAAAAAGGAATATATCCTTAAAAAGCGGCTGCGTTAGGAGCCGCCTTGTATGAAGTGCCTGGGAGTAAGAGCTCTCAGCTACACCCCAAGTTGCTCCCCAAATGGGGAAGCAGCGGTTCCTAATGGTAACCATCCAGTACTAGGTCGCTTACAACTCCACATACTTCTTCTTACGCCTACCACCAGTGCGTGCTCCTTCATCGCAAATACAAACCACTACAAAATGGGGAGGTCAAACACTGTTGCACCCCAACAAACCAACTAGTGAAAGGATAGATGGCTTTAGGAAAGGCAGAATGGGCAAGAAAAACAGAAAAGCGAACTAAGTGACGTGACCGTGGAAAAGACATTTCTCATATTGCTTGAAATTCTAATAAGATGACCCGGAGCAGTGACTGAAAAAAGATTTGATGGTAAACAACTGGGCAAGTACTGGCTGTCCCACTTTTTTCACACTAAAAATCCCCCATTTACTGTATTCCTTCTTCCAGGAACCCCTATGGTGACTGAGAAGAGGACACAGACGACCACCCCATATACGTCCTTCTCCTTGTGGGGTTTAACTCCCCCACGCTGGGAAACAATAAACCAGACAGACACTACGTAGCCATGGTCATCATCCTTTCTCTTAAAGTGAGCAATTTTTATACAGGCTGATGCATCAGAACAGCAAAAAGACAATCAGAGGACACTGACATGGTGTCCGCTGCCTCAGCAAAGCCAGCAGAGCAGGGCAGATGGAGGTTCTCTGCATTTTCTTCCTTCCTGCGCCCCTCAGTGTATTAGTTCCGAGCGTTCTCAATCTCAAATCCTAACGTGCGCACGCAAGACCAATCAATTCACCTCCACACCGGATTCTGGGCCCTGGGCCCATGTGCTTTCTTTGCTAGAAAGGGAGTTCTGATATCCTCAAATACCAGATGCATTAGGAACTTGTTTGCTACTTTCAAAAGTCACCCAACCCTTGACGGTAAAGTCTGGAAGCTGCTTTATTTGCAACTAAAATACATCTTTCAATTTTGTATGGACAACCTAAAATCCTAGGCCCTAGCAGTATGAGGGGGATGCACAGAGGTGAGCACAGGCCCTCCTGGGCCCCATGCCCCCTACCCTCCACCATCCATACCTCTTGGGCAGGTGAGCAAAGGGATCCTTGGCCTTCGGCTCAGCAGCCAGCGCCTGCTCACATTCATCCAGCTCCTCCTCGGGAGCAGGGGCAGCTGCCTTCTTCTCCTCTTTCCGCTCGGCCTGGGGCTTCTGCTTCTCTTCTCGAGAAGCTTTCTCTTTCCGTGGCGTGTCCTTTTTAGGCTGGCTCTCTGCAAACTTTTTAGCTGGTGCAAAGGGAAGGAGAAAAGTCAACGTCTGGTCTCTTTCCACAACCCTCCCAAGCCAGGCACAAGCAAAGTAACGGAGGAAAGCTGCTGGGCGGGAGCTAAGGGATCTGACGCTACACCGCCGCCACCTCACAGTACATCCTGAGCAAGAATGCAACCCTCAGCAACACATACACGTGCATCATGATTCTACACATTAACACAAATGAGCGGGAGCATGTGTGTGCAGAAGACAACTATCACAAAATACTAGCTGCTACGTGCGATGCCCTACGTTCTGTGGGTCCACATAACCCAAAAGCTAGACAGGAAGTCAACGGGTTAAGACTAAGCAAACCAGTCCCCTGACCCTGCCGGCACGCTCCCCTACCTCCTCAGACTTACCATCAAATTGGGCCATTTTCTCACAGAGTTTCACCTCCCCCAAGACCGCCCGGAACTGGGGCTGGTTAATGCAGGTGAGGAACCAGCGGTTTGTATTAGGGAAGGCCTGGCGGAAAGAAGGCTCCAGAACCTGCCAGGATGCAAGAGTGGACATAAACTCAGCGGAGGGAAAAGTCCTGACGAGTTTCCAGTCAGAGCCCCTTGTTTCTTTCCACACCAAAGCTCCAGCTTCCTTTCAGCCCCCAGAACACCAGCTTTCCCTGGAGGGCTACTGCCCACTTACCTTACTCATGTCTCTCCTGCAGTCCAATCCAATTTAATGGATGCTTCGTCCCACCCTCTATTCACTGCGAGAATCTACCCGGTAGGAATGTTTATATTGTGCCTTACTCCTTTTACAAAGCCATTTCACGTGTCAATAGAACTTAAAAGGCTGGGGACCAACAGAGAACTACGAACTATTCACTTTGCCAAGCAAATAATGAAAACTCTCTATGTGAACTATGTGATATGTGAGAGATATATACATGCATCATCAAACTTCAGAAAGTAAACAGTCAACAGCAAAAAAGTTTATTTCAGAATAACAGGGTGCTTAAACTTAGCTTCATGAAAAATTCATCTACCATTTTTTCGGTTTGCCAAGATCAGAGGGAAAATAATCCTGTCAAGGATACATCGCAGTCAGCTCTGTAGTGCTGATTCTGCAGTACTTGGGTTCAAATCCTACTCCACAACTTCCAGGCTACATTTCTTTCACCCACACAACAAGCAAAGACTCACTAAGGTTGTCCTTGTTATGCCCTGGCACAGGCTCTGACACGTAGTAGGTGCTTTTTTCTTTGCTGTTATCACATTACTATTCTGGTCCAGCAACAGTCCAAGAGCTGCTGTTTAGGAACCAGCAATATGCCATCTTTAACCCAATAACCTCAACAGTGATTATTCCTACCTTGGTTTTATGGCTTCCACAGGGGGGAAAAAGAGGACTAAATGAATCCACACACACCCTCCCCCCAACAACCAGTAAGTACTGAAGCCAAGAACTGATCCTAGTTCTGCCTCCAAAGATCTTGATGCTGAAGCTATCACCTCTACCTCTGTCTTCACAACTAAGCACAACCGGGCAACCTGAGAAACACGGGAACAAACTAAACGTACTAGCTGCCAAACAGAAATTAAGGGCAACAGAACAGGATCAAACTTCTCAGGAGGGAAAGCAGTCGTGGTGTGAGAAGACAGGGTAGAGGGTCTGTGGAAAAAGAGAACCAGGCACTTTCTTGACATAAGAGAAGCCATTTTTGGCCTAAGCCATTTTGTGATCTGAACCTGCCTGTAATACTTGTCCTTGAACAGGTCTTTGTAATTAATGATCTTAAGGGAACAAAAGAATGCAGAAACTGGGAATTCCCTGGTGGTCGGGTGGTTAGGACTCCGCACTTCCACTGCAGGGGGCACAAGTTCGATCCCTAGTCGGGGAACTAAGATCCTGCATGCTGCATGACGTAGCAAAAAAAAAAAACCAACCAGGGCTTCCCTGGTGGCGCAGTGGTTGAGAGTCCGCCTGCCGACGCAGGGGACATGGGTTCGTGGCCCAGTCCAGGAAGATCCCACATGCCGCGGAGCGGCGCCCAGTTTTCCGTTAACAGTGGTACTCAACCCTGGAATTCCTAAAGACTAGCTGTTGCCTCAGACTCCCTCACATCAGCAGGATACAGATAACCTGGCAAGCCTGTCACTCTGTTTCTAATCCCCACCTACCCTCTGTCAACCCAGATTCTTTACAAACTTCACCTGTTTATAAAGCCACAACAGGGTGCAGACAAGTGTGATGTCAGCCAGCGTCACACGTTCGCCCACCAGAAAAGTCCTCGTCTTCAGGTGAGCATCCAGCAGCCCCAGGATTCGCCTCACCTCCTCCTTTGCATTCTCTGTGGCCTATTGATTTAAAATGATCAGACTCGGCAGTGGGTACCAACCCTCGTCCCTGCCCTTCTCCCCCAATAATAGAACTAAGGTAGCTATTCCACTGAGTCCTGGCTCCTTCCAAATGTATCGCAAATGAAGCTCTCAACGTTAAATTTCTTCATGGCGCAGTCTGGCTTCATTTCCCACTGCACTGATCGTAGGCATATATCTTTGAATTTTAGAAAGAACCTTAGAGGTCATCTGGTCTAACCACTCCCTTACCATTTGGTACAACCTTTCTAGAGCAGAGGCCTCTCCTCTGGCCACTCAGACCTCCCACCTCCACTGGGTCTGTCTGACAAAGAATCCATATACCATCAACAGCCCAGCGCTCCCAACTGAAAGCTCAAAGATTAGGTATTTATTATCCACATATTCTTGGCATCACCCTTCCTCAATCTTTTTTATTTCTTCCTCCCTGATACTGAGGAGCTGACGCCACCCCTGCTCTTGGTTTCTCCCCAAGTTCCAAGGCTCACCTGCTTGCTGTGGTGCATGATGCCCAAGGTGGGGAACACCCAGGTACTGGCTGGGGGAACTATGTCGCTATCAGCAAAGCTCACCCACTGCACCACCTGGGCTGCTGCTTCGGGAGTACTTCCCCGCAGCTCCTCGTTGCTCACTGCAGAGGCAGAACATAAAGGTCAGAACTTTGGGGCTGTGTCAAAGCCAGTGCAGGTCCCTGAAAATTCCTCTCCTTGCCCGCTCCAGCTCCCCTCACCCTCTCCTGCACCCCATCACCTCCAGACCTTCCCATTCCCCAGCCACTGCAGATTACCATAGTAGGCAATGGCATTGCTCTCGAACACACAGAATCCATCGTCACCCTCAAAGGCTGGAACCTGGGGACAAAGCAGTCATAAGTAAACACAGCAGTTTCTCACTAGTCATGCCCAGGGACTCAATCGTTTTGAATAAAGTTTTTTATATAAGGCTGAGAACCCTTGCTGACCAAACTCTTGACACTATCTGAAACTCAAGAACCAAAACTGTATGAGTAACTTGCCATCCCCTACAATCTGAACTCACATAAGAGACCCCCAAATTTTAGATATTAGATATTTGTATATAATCTCAGTCAAATAAGCAAAAGGCAAGAAACCCGAGTCTGATATTTCTGTCTATATTATCCCAAGTATTATAGTACTCCCCCACTGCACTTGATCTCTTCTACATGTAGCATGGTTATTTATCTATCTCTGTAAGCCTCTTGGGGCAAGAATTCTACTCACAGCAAACATTTGATCTATTTGCACTGAAATCAGTCAAAACTGATCCTCTCTCCCACAAATAAAAAGAAGCCTGTGAATTTCACAGGAAATGACTGAACAGCTCTGTACTATTTTTAACAACAAGTAAATCACAACTGTCTCAAAATAAAAGTTTTTAACTCTCTGAAGCGTGAAAAAAAAAAAAAGTAACATGGAAAGCTCCCTTTTAAAGATGGAGGTCATCTTCAGAGTGATGGAATCTCAGTTCTCCTTGGGTTCTCAGGACCAAAGCCCCCTCTCCACTTCCCTACTCACCTTGCCAGCAGGAAATTTACGGAGAAACTCGGGGGTACGGTTGGTTTGGCCAAAATGGAAGTGGGGTGGTGCGGACAGCACGCGGACCTGAGCCCCGCTGTACTGAGCGGCAATGAGGGCCTTGAAGGCCCTCCAGTTTTCAGGATATGTGTACAGGGTCTGTGGGGAAAAGGCGGGGAATAAGCCATTAATGACTAGAAGGGTCCCAGTCCTAAGTGTTACCCGGGAACAACTTCCCCGAGTAATCCCAATCTGTTTCGACTCACTCTTTTACTCCCTTTGGTGAACCAAGTTAGTTCTTCAGTATCTGCAGTCTTGTGTAATCAGAGTCCTCCAAAATACGAGGACAGAACTACACACCAACTGCTAAATAAAGCTTGTTGACAGATGTGACCTTCCGTAAGGACGTCTCTGGAAGCGTTCTCTTCCCCTCAAATACACCTCTAAGAAATGCACAACTTCTAGCTCCCTCAGATTCCATCTGCCGACAAATACACACCCCTCCCTTCCCAGAGCCCTTGTTCATTCATTGATGGTCACTGAGCGCCTGCTTACTCTACTGAGCCGCTCACCCTTCAAAAGCATCACCCTTGTTTCCAAGACACACACACCAACCAAGACATTTCCAAGTCCCCCTCCGAACAGCCACAAAGAGACCGAATGGCATCTTCTCTTCCTAAGCCAACTCGGTCTCCCTAAAAAACCTTTCATTCCTTGTCACGCGTACCATCCCTCCGGTCCTGTCCCGCAGTGAGTTCCCAGGGGTTTCCTTCTCTCCTTCTATTAACGTGGCCAGCGGGGTCCAACTGGTCTGACTCCAGCGTCCGGAGACTCCTCTCGCTGCCAAACCTCCCCGCAGGACGACCCTTAACCGTGGCCCGCCGTACGTGCCCACAAAGACCCTCCTCTTCCCCTGTCCCTCCCGTTGCCCCACAAAACGGTCGCAAAAGTTCTGTCAACCTGCCCGGATCCCACGTCTCGAGAAGGCAACGAACCGAACTCCGTTCTCAGGTCCCAGACTGCCAGGATCTGGCATCCCTTTTCTCTTCTACCCCAGACCCTTCCACCTCTTTGGCCTCCCAGAGCCCCAGCCTCAGTTCCCCTCCGGGGCCTGGAAGCCCTACTCTCCAACAGTACGATCTCTAGACCCCGGATCCGTTCCCCACTCGGCTCCAGAAACCCTCTGACGCCGGCTGGACCCACTCCGGCAGAGGATGGCGTCGGATAGGGTGACCTGGATTGCCAGAGCCGGCAAACTTACCCCAGCCGCCATGGTGATTCCGCAGAGAAAGGGGGTGGGGCCCTCCGCGCTGCCGCAAAGTAAGCCGTCAGGGAGAGAACGGTGGGGGGGGGGGGCAGGGGAGAGCCGTGGAGAAACAGCAGCCGGAAAGCGAGGACGGCATAGAAGGCTTACGCACGACAGTTCGGTATCCCGCGGCAGCTAAAAGGAAACAGGAGGTGGGGCCTGGGGCCTGCGCGGAAAAAGCTCGCGCCTGCGCGGTGAGGGGGGGGCCCAATCCGAGTCCCGACATGGAGGTAGAAGGCGCGGAGGGTGGGGAGACTGTGAGAACTAGCTGGAAAGCCGGCCCTCTGCAGCTACGTGGCAGAGCTGCCAGCCCGGCATCGCGCCGGGCCCCAGAGGCGTTTCCCTCCGGGTCGCGGGGCCCGCGGTGATTTGTTGGAGGTCCTGCCAGACCCCCGAACATCGTGGTTGTGTGACACTCATAGGAGCGGAAGCAACTGCGTGGAGGTGGCGAGGTGCCACGTTCCTTTTGTTCCGGCTCTTTCTAGAGGAGAGCTTGTACATCTAACCCAAGCCCAAGTCCGAAGCCCTCTGTAAAAGAGGTTTTTTGCCATTAAACGACCTTGCAGCTCAAGGATGCTGTTACTGCTTAGAAGAGGAGCTAGTCCTCGGGCCTGCAACAAGGGAGGGGCTGAGGGAGAACCCAGCCACGTCCTGTCACCCGGGAAGGGCTGACAATTCAATGGATGGGTCGCCCTTTACCCATGCTCAGATCTGAACCCAATTTAAGAACAGGATGAATTCTATTAAGTGAGAGAATGAAGAACCCTGAATCCAAATTTCAAGCCCTGTCACCATTCACAACTCTGGGCAGTAAGGTAAATGTGGAAGCAAACTTGGTACTTCTCAGGTGCTGCTCAAGCCACCCACCCAGCACTCCATCTTTCCAGAACTCTACTGAGTGGGTCCAGGTGCCAAACACACACTCCTCCTGGGCTCTGAAGGAAACATACTGAGAGACCTATCTTAGGGTGGCGAGAGAGGGTACCTGGGAGAGGCTGCATTAAGCACTGGGGGGAAGGAGGATTATTACCAGGTGGAAATTAGCAGAAACTAGCGTTTATTAAACTAGCAGCTTTATTGCCCTTTACGGTCCCCATCTTCACTTGAGCAGGTTTCGAAGTGCTTGAGGGAGGAAAACCTGTAAGAAATGATGGAGATCAGGGAACAGGCCTTGAGAATCCCGGAGTGGGGTCACAGTGAGAGCCTGGTCAGCCTGGGAGACAGACACCACGAAGGTCAGGAGTGGCTTGGCCCCTGGCGTCTGTTCAGTACCGCTCAGGCCTCGCAGCTGCCGGGTGACCCGAGCCTCAGTTGCCAGCCACTCTGCTCCTGTGTCAGCACCAGCTCCACCGCCTTCCTTGATTTGCTGCAAGCGTCTTCGGGCACGCCGCCGCCCCTGCCACACTCGGTGGCACAAGGCACAGCGCCAGCCCACTGAGGAGAGCAACGCCCCCTTCCCTGCCTCGGCCTGAGACCCTTCTCGGGCTGCCTCAGGTCCTCTGGGCCCCTGCTCAGCCAGCGCTGCGGGGCCTGACCGCCCCTCTTCTCCAGTGCCTAGATGCTTTCCGGTCATCGGGGCCAGCTCCCCTGGCTGCCCAGGGCTCCTCATGGCCCAGTCTTGCACTGACTCTCCAGCCTCTATCGCCATTTCTTCCACCCCATCTTCCCCGTGGCCCCCTGCACGTCCCTGCTGTTCCTCCTGCCCCCCCTCACAGCTTTTCTGTCCGTCTAGTTTCAATCTTTTGCTTGTCCCTCCCTGGGAAGGCTCCCCAGTCCCACCTCCCTCTGACCGCAGTCTCTTGGTTCCCTGTTCTATATGGCACCCCAAAGCCTCCTGTAACACCTGGGCCAGGGCAGCAGTGAGCTGGGTGAAGGGAGCGGAGGGTAAGGGGATGGGTGTTGCAGACAGCAGGGAGCTAGGGGAGCTGGGCTGCAGAAGGGGAAGCAGCCCCCAGTCGCGACCCCGGGAGGAACGGCACTGGTACTGGAGGCTTCGGCAGTAACCGGCTGCCGCCTGGCAGCAGTTCTGTAGCCGCCCGACCACCCGGCTGGTCACGTTGGCTGCCACGTTGTGACTCAGGTCAAAGGGGTCCTGGAGATTCATGGGACCGAGGCGCAGACCCTCCCAGAGATGAGAGGGCAGGCCCCCTGCCACAGGCAGTGCCTGACCCTCCCGCAGGGACAGCAGTGAGCCACGAAGATCCCAAGAAGAGACGCAGGAGAAGAACTGGGCCAGCAGGGAACCTGGAGGAACAGAAAACCCAGGGAAAAGGGGTCACCTGGAGGCCAGAAGTGAGGTCAGCCCTGTGGCAGAGCCATTCCCTTAGCTGGACTTTCTTTTTCCCTCCCAAGCGGCCCAGAAGAGTGCCAGGGCCAGGCTCCTCTGATCCCTATACACAGGAGGCCACACCTCTCTCCCGTGGCTCTCCCAGATACGCCCCTTCCCCTCGCCAGCAGCGTGGCCTCGGGCAAGCCACTCAATTACTCCAAGGCACGGTTTCTTCATCTGTTAAGTAGCAATAACAGTATTAGCTACCCCACGAGGTTGCTGTGTGCCGGTAACTGTGTCATTAGCACCATTTATTAGTCCTCTCCCAGGCTCCCCAAACTCACTCGGGGGCTCCTTATTGGTGCTGGGCTCCAGTCTCGAGGCATCCCTGGGAAAACTACAGTCCCAGCCATCAACCTCCACCTGTTCGCCCTCACCTATGAAAGTAAAAAAAGGTGAGGGTGAGCCTGGAAGCACGAAGATTAAGGGGGGGCGGGGAGGGTGGATATGGGAGTGATAGCAGAGATCTCATTCCCAGGGAAGCTCAATATGTCTAAGTGAGATGAAGAAGAGAGATGAAGCTCACGAGACAGAGCGGGTGGAGGCCGGGCTACTGTACCTGCTTTCTGGGTGAGCTGGGACACAGTGGGCAACACAGGAGGGTCCCTGGTCTGAAGGAAATAGATCACGAGCAAGGTCAGGGCGTAGTTATTGAGAAGTGGGCCACTCCCTGGGTAAATAATCAATTAATTCCGGTTAGATTAGAGGCGGTTCTGATCCCCTCCTTGGCAGTTTTCGCAACCCTGGTTCCTGTACCTGCCACCTTCCTTCTCTCCCTGAGTCCCTGCCTCTGCCCCGACACGAACACAGCCCCAAGTCTGTCCTGATTCATTCTCACCTGACAGCCCTCGACCCTGAGCCCAGCAGCGCAGAGTGTACACAAGGGGCCGTACTCGCCCATCCAGCTCAGAGCAGAGGCTCAGGAAGCGGGAGTTATGCAGGGCCAGCCTGGGACAGAGGGGGGGACAAGGGTGTTAGGGCTCAGGAACCTATCACCCCCAGCTCTTATTCCAGGCTTGTGTAATGGGGGCCAGCCGGAAGAAGGCCAACAGAGGGTTTCCCGAGTTTTCTGACATGGTCTGGAGAGAGTATGTACAAAAGAACATCAAACGTGTCTGGGAAACACTACATCCTATAAATGTCTTAGTTACAGAGCATGTTATTGTAAGACTGATCAGAGCCTTTACTATGCAAAGAAAGATAGGAAGGGAGGGAGAGGGAGGAAAGAGGAAGTGGGGGAGAGGGAGGGAAGGGAGAAACCTGCCTGTGTTTAACTCAGCATTTCCCAATGCTAAAACTTATTCAACCATGGAACTCTTTCCTAAATCCTTAAAAACAGTATCCCAAGAAACACACTTTCCAAACATTGAAATGAAAGCCAGACATGAGATGAGCATCAGAAAGACAGACAGGACCAAATAAGGACAACCAAAGGCTCAGCTGGTGCAGGGCACCCTCCTCAACCTCCCCAGAGTGCCCATCCGGCCTTCCCCGCCACCCCCCAAACAAAGGTACCGGTTACTGAGGGAGACGTCACCGTGGAGACCTGAAGGCCGATGGCAGAACTTGACCACAGGGCGTCGGGCAGATGGCACAGTTTGGACTCGGTACACTCCAGGGACACAGCGCCGAAGAATGGATCCCACCAGCTCCAGCATGGCTCCCCCTTCTGCTTTCTCCCCCTTCAGGGCCTCTGCCAGTTCCATGGCCTTCCCCAGGTCCCCCTCTCCCTGGTCCTCCTGCAGTGGCGAGGATGGAGGCAGGGACTGGGGAGAGGCGAGGGTCTCAGAGGCCAAAGCAGAGTCTGGAGTCCGGGGTGCCAGAGAGGAGGAAGGGACTTCACAGTCCAGGGCTTCCGAGTCTTGGGGAGAAGCTGGAGGCTGTGAGTCTGGAGGGGAGGCTGGGATGCAGGCCAGGGCTTGAGGATCCAGTGGGGATGCAAGGGCCGAGTCCAGGGATGGAGATTCTGCAGCCTTTGGGGCTGGCTGTGGATGGAAACGAGCTGAGTAACTGCCTCACCTGCGGTCCCCTAACCAGGGAACATTCCATCCCTAAGGTATACCTATTACTGCTTATTATGTGCCAGCCTCTATCCTAAAGGCTTTATAAATATCAACTCATTTAACCTTCACAAGCTTTTTTTTTTTTTTTTTTTTTTTTTGCAGTACGTGGGCCTCTCATTGTTGTGGCCTCTCCCGCTGCGGAACACAGGCTCCGGACGCGCAGGCTCAGAGGCCATGGCTCACGGGCCCAGCCGCTCCGCGGCATGTAGGATCTTCCCGGACCGGGGCACGAACCCGTGTCCCCTGCATCGGCAGGCGGACTCTCAACCACTGCGCCACCAGGGAAGCCCTCACAAGCCTTTTTAAAAATTAACCTTTTAATGCCATAAAATAAACGGTCAGTATTTTAGAAAAACGTTATTGTCATGAAAAACAAAAAAAGGCAGAGGAACTGTTCCAGATTAAATAAGACTAAAAAGGGAATTCCCTGGTGGTCCAGTGGTTAGGAATCCAGTGCGTTTCCACTGCAGGGGGCACGGGTTCAATCCCTGGTGGGGGAACTAAGATCTGTAAGCTGTGAGGTGCAGCAAAAAAAAAAACCTTTTGTGGGTGAGAGGTATATGGGAACTCTGTACTTTCTGCTCAATTTTGTTATGAACCTAAAACAGCTCTAAAAAATAGTCTATTTAAAAAATAATGACCCTTTCCTATTCCCAAGGCAGGATCTGTACATTACATGTTAGAAAACACAGATAAGCAAAAACATAACCCATTATCTCCCCAAATAAGATATTATACATGCTATTTTGAAATCTGTTTTTTTCCCTGTTACAAATGCCATTTATACCATGTTGATTCATTTTATCCTATCCAATATCCATACATATTCACATTTCTCCAATTATAATAACCCTTTCAGGCAGGTCCTATTACCCCCATTTTATAGATGAGGAATTAAGGCACGAGAGGTCAAGTGTTTGCCCAGACATGACCATTTCCACTGACTCTTCACAGCTGCCTCCATGGTCACATACCTGGGGCTCGTCCAAGTCCCCCAGATCCAGGAAGAGGTCAAGATCACAGCCATGGACGTCAAAGCTGTTTATGGAAGAGCCAAAAGGATGGACCACACAGCCTGGGTGCCAAGCAGAGAATAAAGGTCAAGAGACACTGCAGGGAGTAAGTGGTGGAAGAACAAAATGGGGCACAAAGATGGAAAAGCAGGCAAATGAACACCACTAGCTGAGGGAGGACGGGGGATGCAAACACAGGGGAGGAAGGACAGGGAGGGCTCAGACACAGTGAGGGAGGTGACACACCAGGGAAGAACTCTGTGAAGACCTCCTGCACCAGGGCCACCACGAGGCTCCGAAGCTGCCGCTCAGCCTCAGACAGCTCCCTCAGCCCCACGAGCTTCGCCATTTGTGCCTCCACGTCCGGGGCCTCCGCTAGTGCTTTTGCCAGCTGGTGACTGTCGGGGGCCACTCCTTTGGGGGACTTGGAGGCTGGGCTCTGGAACTCTTTCTGCTCCCGTGGCCGGACCCTCAGGCGATGTCCTCCCAAGCTGTGCTGGGGCTGTGAGAGAACAGCTTCCCGGGCACCCACGTCCCCCATCTCCACAATGGCAAACACTCCCTGTCAAACCACAAGAGGGACAATGATGATGGTTTTAGAACCTAGAATCCAAACACATGGTCTGACAGTGGGTGAGAATCTTTAAAATGGGGACCACCATATAAATTGGGAAATTTGTTTGCTGTTTCCATAACATCAGAGAACATATTTATTTATTTATTTAGGCCACGCCTCGAGGCTTATGGGATCTTAGTTCCCCTACCAGGGATTGAACCCACGCCCTCGGCAGCGAAAGCGTGGAGTCCTAATCACTGGACCGCCAGGGAATTCCCACCAGGGAACATATTTAGAAAAGCAATTATCTCCTTCACTCAAATCGCATACATTTTATTCTCACCCAAGCCTGCCTCTGAAAAACCTCATTTTACCTATTTTATAAAACCCCCGTCTTCCCAATGACATTTCACTGGTAATACTGTGACTCACCCCCTAACTTTTCCTGCTTTACTTAGACTCTTTTAATATTAAGAATCCATGTAGGGTCTTCCCTGGTGGTGCAGTGGTTGGGAGTCCACCTGCCGATGCGGGGGACGCGGGTTCGTGCCCCGGTCCGGGAGGATCCCACATGCCACGGAGCGGCTGGGCCCGTGAGCCACGGCCACTGGGCCTGCGCGTCCGGAGCCTGTGCTCCGCAGTGGGAGGGGCCGCAGCGGTTGAGAGGCCCGTGTACCACAAAAAAAAAAAAAAAAAAAAAAAGAATCCATGTAATGATCACTGTGTTAGGCATAAATATAAACATATAAACCCTATCTTCAACAAACTTACCAGCAATATGACAGCACTGCTGCTATGATTTGGTTGAGTTTAATGATATTCATTGGGTCATTTTTTTTTTTAAGGTAAAACGTTAGCAGGAGCAGAAAAAATATAACTGCTCTGGCAAAAGGCCATATTTTTTTATATTTTCTTCAGTGGTAAAGCTAGAACCTCATCCTGCTTATACAAAGGTACTCTCTACAGTAATCAAGACAGTGTGGTACTAGTGACAGAACTTTAGCTAAACTCACTAAGAAAAAAAAGAGAGAAGCCTCTGATAAATAAAATCAGAAATGAAAGAGGAGAAATAATAACGGATACCACAGGAATACAAAGGGTAAGAGAATATTATGAATATGAAAAGCTATACACCAACAAACCTACAAAGGGACAACCTAGAAGAAAGGGACAAATTCTTAGAATCACACAACCTTCAAAGACTGAATCATGAAGAAATGGAAAACCTGAATAGACTGATCACGAGTAAGGAGAATGAAACAGTAATCAAAACGTTTCCCAAAAAACAAAAGTCCAGGACCATCAAAGACTTAATACCTATCCTTCTCAAACTATTCCAAAATATTGAAGAGGAGGGAACGCTTCCTAACCTTTTTTTTTTTGGTGGGGGGGTACATGGGCCTCTCACTGTTGTGGCCTCTCCCGTCGTTGCGGAGCACAGGCTCCGGACGCACAGGCTCAGTGGCCATGGCTCACGGGCCCAGCCGCTCCACAGCATGTGGGATCTTCCCGGACCAGGGCACGAACCCATGTCCCCTGCATCGGCAGGCGGACTCTCAACCACTGCACCACCAGGAAAGCCCCCTAACTTATTTTTACAAGGCCAACATCACCGATACCAAAACCATACAAAGACAACACAAAAAAAGAAAACTACAGGCTAATATCTCTTGGGAACATAGATGCAAAAATGCTCAACAAAGTATTAGCAAATACAATACAATAATACCTTAAAAGGATCATACACACCATCAAGCGGGATGCAGGGATGGTTCAACAACCATGAATCAATCAACAAGACACATACTTTAACAAACTGAAGAATAAAAATAGGATCATCTCAGTAGACGTAGAAAAAGCATTTGACAAGATTCATTACCCATTTATGATAGAAACTCTCAATAAAATGGGTAGAGAAGGAATGCACCTCAATATAATAAAAGTCATATATGACAAACCCATAGCTAACATCATACTCAATGGTGAAAATCTGAAAGCTATCAGGAACAAGACAAGGATGCCCACTCTCATCACTCTTATTCAAAACAGTATTGAAGTCCTAGCCAGATCAATTAGACAAGAAAAAGAAATAAAAGGCATCAAATTGGGAAGGAGAAGCAAAACCATCACGATTTGCAGTTGACATGACTTTATATATGGAAAACCTTAAAGACTCTACCAAAACCCACTAGAAATAATAAATGAATACAGCAAAGTTGCAGGGTACAAAAATCTGTTCTCTTTCTATATGCTAACAATCAGCCAGCAGAAAGAAAAATTAAGAAAACTATTTACGATCACAACAGAAATAATAAAATACCTAGGAATAAACTTTAAGGAGGTGAAAGACATATACACTGAAAACTATAAGACATTGTTGAAAAAAACTGAAAAAGACACAAATAAATAGAAAAACATTCCATGTTCATGGATTGGAAGAATTAACATTGTCAAAATGTCCTAAGGCAATCTACAGATTCAATGCAATCCCTATCAAAATCCCAAGGAGGGCTTCCCTGGTGGGGCAGTGGTTGAGAGTCCACCTGCTGATGCAGGGGACATGGGTTCATGCCCTGGTCCAGGAAGATCACACATGCCGTGGAGCGGCTAGGCCCATGAGCCATGGCCGCTGAGCCTGCGCGTCTGGAGCCTGTGCTCCGCAACGGGAGAGGCCACAACAGTGAGAGGCCTACGTACCTCAAAAAAAAAAAAAAAAAAAATCCCAAGGACATTTTTCACAAAAACAGAACAAAAAATTCTAAAATTTATAGGAACCACAAAAGACCCCAAATAGCCAAAGCAATCCTGAGAAAAAAGAACAAAACTGGAGGTATCACACTCCCTGATTTCAAACTATATTACAAAATCATAATAAGCAAAACAGCATGGTACTGGCAGAAAAACAGACACACAGATCAATGGAACAGAACTGAGAGCCCAGAAATAAACCCACATGTATATGGACAATTAATTTACAACAAGGAGCAAAGAACATACAATGGAGTAAGAACAGTCTCCTCAATAAACAGTGTTCAGAAAACTTGACAGCCACATGCAAAAAATGAAACTAGATCACTATCTCACACCACACACAAAAATAAACTCAAAACAGATTAAAGACTTGAATGTAACACTTGAAACCATAAAACTCCTAGAAGAAAACACTGGCAGTAAGCTCTTTGATACTGTTCTTAATATCTTCCTAGATATGTCTCCTCAAGCAAGAGAAACAAAAGCAAAAATAAACAAATGGGACGACATCAAACTAAAAAGCTTCTGCACAACAAAGGAAACCATCAATAAAATAGAAAGACAACCCACCAAATGGGAGAAGATATTTGCAAATGATATATCTGATAATGGGCTGATATCCAAAATACATAAAGAACTTATACAACTCAACCAAAATTTTGAAAACAAAGAGACTGGACTTCCCTGGTGGCGCAGTGGTTAAGAATCCGCCTGTCAAGGCAGGGGACATGGATTTGAGCCCTGGTCCGGGAAGATCCCACATGCCGCAGAGCAACTAAGCCCGCGCGCCACAACTACTGAGCCTGTGTTCTAGAGCCCGCGAGCCACAACTACTGAGCCCACGTGCCACAACTAATGAAGCCAGCGTGCCTAGAGCCCATGCTCCACAACAAGAGAAGCCACCGCAAGGGAGAGTAGCCCCCGCCTGCCACAACTAGAGAAAGCCCGTGCACAGCAATGAAGCCCCAACACAGACAAAAAAAAAAAAGATTAAAAAAAAAAAAACTACAATGAGATATCACCTCATGCCTATTAGAATGGGTATTATCAAAAAGGCAAGAAATAAGTCTTGGTGAGGATGTGGAGAAAAGGGAACCCTCGTGCACTGTTGGGAATATAAAGTGGTTCAGCCGCTATGGAAAACAGTATGGAGATTCCTCAAAAAAATTAATACTAAAATTACCATTCAATCCAGCAATTCCACTCCTGGGTTATTATACAAAGAAAACGAAAACGCTAATTTGAAAAGATATATGAGGGCTTCCCTGGTGGCGCAGTGGTTGAGAGCCCGCCTGCCGATGCAGGGGACATGGGTTCGTGCCCCGGTCTGGGAAGATCCCACGTGCCACGGAGCGGCTGGGCCCGTGAGCCATGGCCGCTGAGCCTGCGTGTCCGGAGCCTGTGCTCCACAACGGGAGAGGCCACAACAGTGAGAGGCCCGTGTACAGGGAAAAAAAAAAAAAAGATATATGCACCCCTATGTTCACTGCGGCATTATTTACAATAGCCAAGGTATGGAAACAACCTAAGTGCCCCTGAATGGATGAATGGATAAAGAAGATGAGGTGTATATATACAATAGAATATTAGAGTATTACTCATCCTGCATGCATGCCACAACTAAGAAGTCCGCATGCTGCAACTGAAAGATCCCACGTGCCTCAACAAAGATCCTGCGTGCTGCAACTAAGACCCAGCGCAGCCAAAATAAATAAGTAAATAAATAAAGTTTTTAAAAAAATAAAGTACTATATGTACCATAAAAACATCTATTAAATAGATAAATAAATAAATAAATAAATGAACAAACCAAACAAAAACAAACACATAGATACAGAGAGGAGTAGTGATTATCAGAGGGGAAGAAGCAGAGCAAAATGCGTAAAGGGGATCAACTGTATGGTGATGGATGGAAACTAAATTTTTGGTGGTGACCATACTGTAGGGTATACAGAAATAGAAATATAATGTTGTACACATAAAATTTATATAATGTTACAAACCAACGTTACCTCAGTTAAAAAGAACTTTTTTTTTTGGCCATGCCGCACAGCTCACGGGATCTTAGTCCCCTGACTAGGGATTGAACCCAGGCCCTGACAGCCAAAGCGCTGAGTCCTAACCACGGTACCACCAGGAAGTTCCCAAACAATTTTTTAATTTAAAAAAAAAAAAAAAAGACAGTGTGGTACTGGCATAGAGATAGACATTCACAACTTCCCTGGTGGTGCAGTGGTTAAGAATCCACCTGCCAAGGCAGGGGACACAGGTTCGAGCCCTGGTCCAGGAAGATCCCACATGCTGCAGTGCAACTATGCCCACGAGCCACAACTACTGAAGCCCACGCTCCCGAGCCCATGCTCTGCAACAAAGAGAAGCCACCGCAATGAGATGCCTGTGCACCACAACGAAGGGTTAGCCCCTGCTCGCCACAACTAGAGAAAGCCCGCATGCAGCAATGAAGACCCAACGCAGCCAAAAATTATTTTTTTAAAAAAAAAGACAGACATTCAGATGAAGAGAATGTAATTGAGACTCCAGAAATAAACTCGTACATCTATGACCAACTGATTTTCAACAAAGGTGTTAAGACCATTCAATGGGAAAAGAACAGTCTTCTCAACTGGGATAACTGGATAACCACATGTAAAAGAATGATGTTGGACCCCTACCTCACGCCATATACAAAAATTAACCAGAGGGATGGCTTCACCAGCACACAGGCCTGAATCACAATTGGAGAATGACAGATAATAGATTCACAGTTTCTTTTTGGGGTGATAAAAAACATTCTGGAATTAGATCATATGATGGTTGCAGAATCTTCCAAATATACTAACAAACAGTGAATTATATATCTTAATAATATATAATATCAATTGACAATACAAGGAGGGGAAAAAGAAAAGGGGGTCCCCCGTCTACCCTCACTTCTACCCTATGTCAAATAGCACAAAGAACCAAAGTGAAACTAAGGAGAAAGGCAGCCACTTGGGCCTGCCCAAGTGAATCTTCTGATTCTGAGGAATCACACAGCTCAACAGACTGCAGTGCAACACCAAGTTTGCAGCCGAAGCCCCAGCTAGCAATTAGGTGTCTCTTTGCTTGGCCTTGTCTGTGTGCACATATTTCTCTCAAGAACGGCACAAAAGGCATCAGGGAGGGTGGGATAAGCAGATTCAGAAGGATGTATCCCAGCCATTTTTCTCCTCTCAATACCAGCATCCCCAACTACAGCCACTATTTACTGAGGTCTTTATTTTTTTTTTGCAAGTTGTTTTTTTTTTTTAGGCCGCGCTGTGTGGTATGCAAGATCTTAGTTCCACGACCAGGGACTGAACCCGTGCCCCCTGAGGGCTTATTGTTAACCGAACAGTTCACGTAAGCTATCTCAAAGTCTCATAAGATTCCTACAACAAGGTATGTGTTATTATTCCCTTTTTACAAATTAAGCAGCTGAAACTCAGAGAGGTTAAGTAACTCGTGACTGCCTCCCAAGTAGGGACTCCCCCAAATCTCCAACTTCCCCAGTGATGATCTCAAGGAAATGTTGTGGAGATTAAATGAGATATACAGTACTTAGGGCTTCCCTGGTGGCGCAGTGGTTGAGAGTCCGCCTGCCGAAGCAGGGGACACGGGTTCGTGCCCCGGTCCGGGAAGATCCCACATGCCGCGGAGCGGCTGGGCCCGTGAGCCATGGCCGCTGGGCCTGCGCGTCCAGAGCCTGTGCTCCGCAACGGGAGAGGCCGCAACAGTGAGAGGCCCGCGTACCGGAAAAAAAAAAAAAAAAGATATACGGTACTTAGCATATAATTGGTGCATAATAATTGCTCCATAAAAATTTTAGTCATTATTGTTATAATTATTGATAGAAGCCTCAAAAACTTGAGGTTTAAATTCAGGAAAAGATCTTTCTTTACAATTGAAATAAATATGAACAAAAATGGTGGCATTGAGCTTTCTGAAGAGTTCACCTGGGACAGACACTGCCAATTGCCCACCCAATATACATTCTCCCAACTTCCTTACTAACAGAACCCTGCTTTTTGCTCAGAGGGGCAAAGTGCCCAGCTAAGAAAACTTCATTTCCCAGGCTTCCCTGTAGCTAGGAGTAACCAGGCAATAGACAGAGTTCTGGACAATGAAATATAAGGAGATGTCTGCTGAAGAGGCCTCTGAGAAATATTTTCCTGGGAAATAAAGAAAGCGGGGGAAGGGATCAGACTCAGATGACCCTAGCCTTTGATAGTCTGCCCTTCAACCTGCTGCTGCTTCTTGTCGGAAGATGTGGAACCAGCATAATCACAACTCTGAAGTGAGAGCCATATGCCCATAATGACAGAGCAGGAAAACAGTAAAATCTTGGACGGCCCAGGTCTGGACTTCTTGTTATAAGAGAACAACTGAACCCTGCTTGTTTAAACCATTGTGAGTCGGTTGCTGAATGCAATTTCTAAGAAAAACAGACCCCACGGCGTGGTAAAAGAAGACCTGAGCTGCTAAGTAGATTTGGGATCATCTAAGCCCACAAAACCAGAGTGTAGCCTCAGAGCTACAATATGACCACGGAGCACATCACCACAACGGCAAACTTTTTCCAGGGGACTAGAGAGACTCTGACAAAAGGTCGGCATGGAAGCAAGACAAAAAGGACCACAAAGAACAAGTCTGTTTGTCTTGCATTGTCCAGACGACAGGGTATTCTGACCGGATGACCTCAGTACCTTTCAGCATAAGTTAATAAACTGCTAGCTGGTTTATCAACCAGTTTCTTGAAGGGTTAGGATAGATGTCCCAATGGTGTGGTCTTAAAGCACCCACTTCACTGTAGTAGTTACTCATTTAATTGTCTACTTCCTCCACTAGACTGTAAGGTCTGTGCAAGCAGGGACCATGACTAACCTATGCACTACTCAGAATGCAGTTCTAAGCAGTGCCTAGTACAAAGTTAGCAGCTAATAAATATTTGGCAAATAAAAGACTGACTGAATAAATAAATGACCAACAAGTTCCCCAGTGACTAATTCTGACGAACTGATAAAATCCAAGCAGGGGTGGGGGGGCGAGGGTGAGAGACTCACAAAGCTGGACTAGCCCAAGTACTGGAGTGTCCACCAAGGGCAAGCCACATTAGGAACCAGCAGAAACAGGCTGCTGGTCTCCCGCCCCATTTCTTTTGGTGTGCAGGACACCTGACTCATTCTTTACCCCCAGAGCCACTCACTCTACCTTGTCCTTGTCCATGACAACACTGGCCACAGGTCCAAATGCCTGGAAGTACTCAGAGAGCTGAGCAGAACCCACATCCCGGGGAAAGCCACTGACAAACACGCTTCGAAGTCCCTGGGCCTTTCGAGCAGCTCGTAGTTCTACCAGGTGCCGGTGCTTTCGGCCTCCCAGGTGGGCCTCTAGGCTGGGTCCTGCAAAGACAAACGTGAGGACAAAAACATCCAAATTGCTCTTCAGTGTACCTACCCCGACTTTTTTCTCGGCATACCTAGATCCTACTGATTCTTCCAAGCCATAGAAAATGTGGCATTTGAATGACAAAGTCCTGGCTCCTTGCAGCTTCCTCTCTCGTCCATTTGTCTATATAAAGCATTTTAAGTGGTTCCCAAGAGAACTGGCTGTACACAAGTATTATTATTTTTTTTAATTTCTTTTTTTTTTTTTTTTGGCTGCATTGGGTCTTCATTGCAGTGTGAGGGCTTCTCATTGCAGTGGCTTCTCTTGTTGTGGAGCGCAGGCTCTAGGCGCACGGGTTTCAGTAGTTGTGGCACATGGGTTCAGTAGCTGTGGCTCGCAGGCTCTAGAGTGCAGGCTCAGTAGTTGTGGTGCACGGGCTTAGTTGCTCTACATCGTGTGGGATCTTCCCGGACCAGGGCTGGAACCTGTGTCCCCTGCATTGGCAGGCGGATTCTTAACCAGTGCGCCACCGGGGAAGCCCCACAAGTATTTCTTAAACCATCTACAAGTGCTAGGTAGAGCAACACCTGCACACTGTAAAGAAATTAACAGGTAACTTATCTAGGTCATTTATAGAAGAACTAAATAAATCAGGACCCTAGACTATTTATCATTTCTGGGTATATTATAGAGATTACAAGTGCAGGATCAGAAGTCACACTACCCAGAATCAAATCCCAGCTCTGTCAAGCTGTGCGAAATCTTGGGCAACTTACTTAACCTCGCTGTTCATGTCTCCTCAGGTATAAAATGGAGATAGTAATAGTACCTACCACATTGATATTATTCATATATAGCACTTGCCTGAGAGTCTGGTACATGGTGAATGCGGGAAAACTTAGCTGATTTTTAAATTTTTATTACATTTTGAGTCAGCTGCTTGATGTCACCAGTGTATATGTGGGGCCAGAGAAGACTATCCTGGATTTCTGGCTTGCCCTACTGGACAAGTGGTAGTGCCACTCACAAAGGAAAAGAATGAAAGATCATGTTTAGGGGAGATTATGATTCCAGACTTCAAAAGTGGAATATGAGGTTTCATTGAGCTTCTCACGCTGTCATAAAAGGACCTTGTCTCCTTTTCCAAACCCACGTTCCAAACATGCATACCATACTACTTCACCCATCTCTGCCTTTGGGAAGCTCCTCTGTAGGGCTTCCCTCACTTAATTACTACCTTCTCTGTGACCGGGCAGCTTTCCAAACACATCTATAAGGTACTGAAATTGTTTCCATCTCTAGGTGGTGAGCTCCTTCATCTCTAAATCCCCTCTCCCCGCTCTAGAACCCAGCGGAGTAGCAGGCACAAAGGGAATATCCAATAGATGACGGTTAAAGAGGAAATAAAATAACGAAACTTCTGTCGTCGAGATTTCGGATACTGGGAAGCTGGGGTGTAAGATGGTGGGACTCTCCCCCGCTCTGTAATCCCTTCGGACAGCGGAGAGAAAACGGAGGTGAGACCCTACCAACCGACTTGGCAAGAACTATGACCTATAACCCTAACTTTCGCTAGGACCCAAAGACGAAAGCCCATAAACACCCCCCTCACTAGCCACCGCTTACGGTTGGCCGTAGTGACGTGGCAGAGGCAGCAGCGGAAACCCCCGCGAGGCAGCGGTTCGACATCCGAATCCACCGCAGCCATCACAACTGTCCGGTACTAACAAAATGCAACCACTTCGGCCACGACCGGAACTCACTTCTACAAATTGCACCATGCTGGGAAGCAACTTCCGCCCGTCCGATAGGAAGTGACGTAGCCGTCGCCCAATCGCGCGGTACACTCCTCCGAAAACCGAGCTCTTTCCGCTCAAGGTTCCGTTTCCAGCCCGACTTAAGCCTCTACCAGCTTTCGGAATACCATCTACGATGCTTATCTGCATGCGGTAAGCCGATTGGCGTGCTCTGAGCTGTTCAGACGTTGATTGGCCCAAAGGTCATGAATATTCATAAGGCAGCCACAGCGTGCGCCGGGTTTCTTGCCGGGCCCACTGCTTGACGGCAGGCGGTTTCCCTGCTGGGTGGTCGAGAGCAGGCTGTGTCCTCCTTCAAGGGGCAGTAGAGACTGTATCCTCAACCCCATATTTACCTAGTGAATAAAGGCGGATCCTCCACAAAGCCCGCACTGTCCCTAGACTCCCAACCTCCTCAGGGCTGTTACCCTCTCCCTCTGCCGTCGGTCCTCTCCCAGAATGGGAGTTCTGCAACCTCTCCCTAACCCTGGTTGGGGAGCTCTGCCCCCACCGGGCACCTTCCGCACTCCACGGGCTACAGCCAGATCGCCTCTCTTCCGCGTAAGCGGGCTGCGTGGAGTGCACCCACCAGAAGCCAGAGCCACCGGCCCACTTAAAGGCATTTAGCAGAACCTGCTATGGTGGCAGCTGAGTGAAGACACTGGAGGGTGCTGCTTCCCCCTAGAATGTTATAGTGGTCAGTTCCTCCCTACACTACCAAGGTGTTGGCTCAGGCCAGGGAGGGAGGAAGAGAGCTAGGGAGGCCCCAGGGACAAGGACCATGAGATGGAGGGGCCTATCAGCTGGGCTAAGCAGCTCCTGCTGTGTTTGATCAACGCACAGCTTTCCACAGCTTCCGGCTGTGGAAAGAGCAGCGGACCTGAGGCAGACATCTCAGGATCTAACCTTGAGCAAGTCACAACTGCTGAGGCTTTTCCCCATCTCTAAAGAAAGTGCTCAAGGAGCACACAGTAGGCGTAACTTCTCGTTCTCTCTCCTAAGGTGCTCCTCTTGTTGGGACCAGCTCAAATGTCTAATCTGTCTCCCAAACTTAAAAAGGGAGGAAACAGCACTAGAGTGGGCCCCAATATCAAGGCAGTTGCTGAGGCTGCCCTTGGGGATCCTTGAAGCAGCAGTCTGTGCAAATACACCACAGACCTAGGTGATATGATCCTACAGTACACCCCAAAGTGGTCTACATCCTGCTCTGACCTCTAACAACTCCCAGAATCCTCTAAGTAAAAAGGAGAGGGGAGGGCTTCCCTGGTGGCGCAGTGGTTGAGAGTCCGCCTGCCGATGCAGGGAACGCAGGTTCGTGCCCCGGTCTGGGAAGATCCCACATGCCGCAGAGCGGCTGGGCCCGTGAGCCACGGCCGCTGAGCCTGCGCGTCCGGAGCCTGTGCTCCGCAAGGGGAGAGGCCACAACAGTGAGAGGCCCGCGTATCGCAAAAAAAAAAAAAAGGAAAGGGGATTAAGAGTTAGGAAATAAAGAAGCACCTTCACACTCACACACACACACACACACACACACGCATGCACACGGCAGAGAATAGCTGAGCCAGGAGGAGCTGAAGAAAACAGCTTTTTATTTGTTACTATAAGAACCAATTACAGAATCCGAGGTTAAAAAAACAGACAAAAGGTCTTTATTTCTGAGAACTGGCGTACAAAAGGCAGAGGGGACAAGGGGAGGGAAGGAAAGAGCGAGCATAGGCTGGGGTTATGGGACCTCAAACTCCAATTAGGAAAGTCCGGACACCGGACAGGAAGAGAAACCCTCAATTAGGAGAAAAAAAAAAAAAAAAAAGACATGGCAGTCATGGCAGTGCACGCCCCCCACCCCCAACCAGATACCACCACCTGATATCTGTTTACTCTTCCCCTCCCCCATCCCCTTTCACAAAGGGAGGCAAAATTTTTAAAAAATTTAAAAACCCTCCCCCCAAAACTGTCCAAGACAACTGTGGGTCCTACCCCCCAAAACAGGCTAGGTTCCCACAATGGGCCAGTTCCTGCAGTCTGCCCTCCACCACCAGGCACAGAGAAGCACTGGAAGGGGACAAGCCTCCAAGTGCTAACACCAGAGGGCGTCCAACCCCTCCAAGGACACGCTCACTTGCTCCCTCCCTCCTTCACTCCTCATTCCCTTTGATACTAAAGGGAAGGGAGGCTAGGTGCCCTGTGCACCCACCCTCTAGCTTTCAGCCCACCTCCCTTCCCCACAGATGCTCAATCTTCCAGGACAATGGGCTCACTGGTGCTGGCAGGATGTGAGGATGGAGGAAGAGGGACTGGGGGCCGCACTGCAATCAGTGGTGGCTTCACCTTCAGGGGCAAGTTGGGCCGGCGGGCAGCTCGCCGCATTTCCAGGTGGGTCAGAGCCTTCCGCAGGGCTCTGGCCAAGAAGAGAAGGGGGCAATAAAAAAGGCAAAGACCTTCAAGATGAAACCCCACATTCCACTACAATTCCACCTTCCAGCCCATTCCTTCCTAACATCCCCACCCACCCTGCACCCAGTCTTCGTGGAGCTGGTCTTGCTCAGATACTCCTTCCTACTTCCTTTCCCATATCCACCAATCTAGGTTGTCAACCTCTCAGCCCCTCCCATGGAGGGCTCCCTACCTGGTATCTTTTGTGGCCACAAACACCACAGGATTGGGTGCATCAGCTGGGTTTAGTTTCTGACGCTTGGCTGCTGGCTGTGAGCTTGAGCGAATCCCTGAGGCCAGAGGCCTTCCATTGGCAGAGAAGGGGACTCCTGCCATCTGGAAAAGAATGGGGCAGCACAATGAGAGAGGAGACTCTCAGACACCTATCAGATACAAAAGCCCACCCAACTCGGCCCACTCCAGTCTGTCAACTCACAGTCTCATAGGCCCGTTTCACCATGATGCCCCCCAGTCCCCGGTTCTGGGTCAGCTGGTTTCTGTTGATCGGCGTCTTGGTACCCCGAGGTGTTTTTGGTTTCAGAGGTGCCTGGGCCACTGTCAGGGAAAAAAAAGAAAGGAAACCTTAGAGGACGTTCACACTTCCTCTTCTGTATGCATCCCCAAAAGCAGTGACGGGGGAGGGGTCTGGAGAGTAATCACCAGTATTTCAAAAGTCACACATGAGTATGATCTTATCAATCAATATATAGTTATACTGGATAGCATGTGAAAAGTAACATTTTTAACCTACAAAAGTACAGTCTGTTAGACTAAACCTTTTTGGACTCAGTGGGAAAGAAAAAAGCAGGGGAAGAGAAGGATCTTGATGATAAAAGGACCGGGAGCCAGACACCACCCTAAAGGTTCCCCATCCTATACCCACCCTTACCCAGATCTTTGACAATAGTTGCCAGGGGGAGCCGCACCAAAGGGTGAATCTTCAGTGGAGTCTTGGCGGCCTTAGGGAGTCGAATGGAGCCTGGAGAACAAAGATGAACGCTTTTGAAGGCGCTTCACTATTCAGGCCTCCTCTGGGGCCAGGAACCATGCCTAACCTCGTAACAAATCCTTGTGGCCTACTATCCCTACTACTGTCCTTAAACACCCAGAGAAACACTGGTCTCTGGCCAGAGCAACCCCGAACCTGCCACCAGCCCCAGCACTCCTGCCCTTACACTCTGCCTTGATGGCATTGGCATTGATGGGGGCATAAGGTCGTCGGGCAGCCCTCCTCGGTTGTAACAGGTCCCTGCACATGCGTCTGGCAAGACGGGTCAGCTTCGTGGTCTGCAGCAGGAATGTTTGCCTGTTCTTAGCCAGCAGCTTGGCCCGGTTGGCGCTGGTCGTATAGGGGGAGAGACTTTGGGCTTCGGGTCTGGATAAATGACCCCTCGAGTGTGGCTCCTGGAAGAAGGACATAGGAAAAGGGGAGAACACAGTCAGTCGCCAAGGCTCCCTTCTTCCATTCTTGATGGAGGGTCTTTTATTCCTGCCTGATCTCTTTGCTGCCATCCTGACCTGCCTGGCTCCCCAACCACTGTCCAGTACCACCCCACCCCCACCCCAGTCAAGCCATAACCTTACTGGAGCTGGGTGTTCTGGCCTTCACTTAAAGCTCATATCAATTAGCTTACTGCTCTCCCCAACCTGTCCCTCATCGTCCATCCTTACTGTGGTGCCCCGAGCAGCCCCCTCAAGCTGGGTTGGGGTCTTCAGTCCCCCGTACTTCTTCCAGTAGATCCAACAGGAAGCACAGAGGCGGCACTGCATGTTGGGTGGGCCCCAGGCATACCACTGGGCAGACTGTGTGGCTGCAGGAACATGGAGAGGAGGGAATGGTCCGGAGGCTACCTGAGCCTCTCAGGTTGCTGGGCCAGAAAAAACACCCGGCTCACCCCCCGCATCCCTATCCCTTCCTGGAACTCACTGTGGCAACTCTCACAAGTCAGGCCCTTCTGGAATCCAGCCCCATTCATGCCAGGTTTTGAGCCCACAGAGATGATCTGGTTAGGGTTTGGTTTGGTGCTAATGGAGGAGAAACCAGGAACTGGTCAAGGAAAAGAATCCACTTCCACTTTGTCTCTGTAATTTGACAGCGTCTCCGACCCACCCCCCAACCACTTAGGAAAGCACAGGTTAGGGGCTGAGAAGGGAAACATGCCCGTCTCCCCTATCCGTCGCACTTACTAGGTGGGGATGTAGACTTGTTTTAGTTTGCTGTCTGCTTCAGCAGCTTTCAATCTTTTCTGCAGGAAGGAGAAAAAGTAAAAAGGATCAGAGCATCTCAGCAGGGAGGATGTCACCAACTTCAAAGGCAGAGGTGAGCAGGAGGCCTCTGGTCCAGCCTCCCCAGCCCAGACCTCACCTGCTGAATGTATCGGTCTGTGGTTTTCCACATGTAATAAAATTGAACTATGCTGGCCAGTGACTTCCAGGGTAGCTGAGGAGGCACAAGGAAGAAGGATGAGCTGCTATCTGGCCCCTGGTCCTGGTTCCCTCACCTGTCACCTCTTCCACCTCTCCTCCTAGTCCCATCCACTTACAAAGTCCTGGCGAATATCATTGAAATCCTTCCCGTACTTCTCCAGGGCCTCCTCAAATAGCATGGCCTCTGAGGCTGACCATTCCTCCATCTCATCCCGACACAGCACCGGGCCCCCTTGGGGCACCAGGGTCGACATGGCCTTAGCCAGGTCGTAGCCGTTCCTTTGCAATGTATCCATGGCGTGAAACTACAGGAAAGGTGGGAAACAATGCTGATGACCTGAAACCCTCAGCACCACTCCTCTGTTGCTCTTTAAATACTCCCACTCCCTCAGAGATACCCTCCTCCCTGCAGAGTCCCAAGGCTCTGCAGGTCCCCACAAAGTCCAGCCTACCCAACTACCCACCAACTTCTTGCTCACCAGGGTGATATCTCGGGAAGCGGCGGCGGCACTCATGTGCAAGCTTGGCTGCCGAATGGAGCTGCTGCAATCTAGGGCTCTCGCGAAGGTCCCCACAGCTCTGAGGGAGAGAGTGAGGAGTCAGGGAAAGCAGAAAGCGCGAGTGGGCTGAGGAACCAAGCCAGATGAGAAAAAAGGACAACACCCAGGCCAAAAATAAATAAAGTCCATCTCTACGAACATGAATCAGAACTATGTCCACACCACCCCCAGCCCATCTGCCCCATCCACCCACCCCTCACCGGGCCACCACGAGAAACTGATCAATCTGCCGGTCTGTGAGAGGGTTGTCTGGATCCCAGACTTTCAGCTCCATCTTCTGTTGGTTCCGATTATCAGATTCTCCTGGGGAATGGGGAAATGGTATCATCGGGGAGGATAATAGATGTCTTGACAAAGTAACACCTCGTCTCCTCCTTGGATTCTGTCAGCCACCTCAACTCTCAGACTTCTCTTCCCAATGTGCCCATTTGCCCCTTTCCGGTTCCTAAGGTCCCATTCTGCTACGTTCACAACACAGAGCCAGGCAGACTGTGCACCACACAACGCCAGGGCACACCATTCAGAGACTCTGATGTTACACAACCCCGCAGCCATGATATGGTGTCCCCTGCTGCATACCCTCTGCCAGGCGATCTGGGATCTCAGCTTGGTATTTGCAACCAACTCGAATCTCCCCCTGATCAGCTAGAAGTGTCTTCTGCACAGGATCAAACACCAGTGAGTAAAAAAAGCAGTCCTGGAGATGGAAAGAGAGAAGGTAAGCAGGGCAGCAGTCCTCATAGGCAGGGGGCAGTGGGGTGTATCCAGAGTTCCCAAGACAGGCAGCCCGTCAACCTGTACCTCATCCCAGTCAGACTTTCTTCTTGCCTTTCGGGGCAATACCTACTTCCCTCCCTCTTCTCCCGACACCTCTTTCTCACCTCCTTTTCCAGGTACTGGCTCAAGATATCTGTCTCATTCAAGAGGGTCACACTGCATTTCCCCCTACAGGAGAGAGGTCAGAAAACCCTGGGTGAGTTCCTCATTTCCTCTGTACAGCAGCTCCAATACACTAGTCTCTCCTTTCCACCTTCTAAATAAGTGCATGCAGGCCACAGTGGCCCTGATTGTTCCATACCTTATGTGGGTGGCTGGTAACGATTCGAATTGCCGAGAAAGAAAAAGCTCCCGGTGCTTCAGTTGATGTCGCTGCTGTTCCGACACCCCTGGCTGCTTTGATTCCTCCTCAAACTCCCCTGGGAGATTTAGGAGGAAGACGCCGAGTCAGAAACTAATTCAGAAAGAAGCCACCTTAGAAGCTCTAACCCAGGGAAAATATTTCCTGTCTCACTTGTTTTTCTCACATTCCCTAGGTACCTGCCTCTCACACCACCAGCTTTCCCTCTTAGCTTCCCCACCCCCACCCCCCTTACAAATACTCCCAACTCTCCATCACTCTTTAGGGAAGAGCTGCTGAGAGTACAAAGACTGCCACAGAAATACATCACAGACCCAGGTGCCACGGCTCAGACACCACTCATACAGCACAAATCTGCTCACATGAGACCCAGCAAGAAGATCCCACCTGTCTCTTGCTAAACTAGCCTGGGGTCCAGAAATCCAAATTAAATAAATGAGTAAAAGCCCCACACAGGAGTGTGTTTACCAGTTCCTCTTTGCAAATTTCAGGAGACTTTGCTCTTAAATGTCACGTGCGACCCTAACTATCCCTTGTTTTCTACTTGGCTAACAATCGTTTGTTGTGGGGCTTTCAAGGACAGTACCTTTCAAGCCAGTGCCAACACCTTCCTCCCCAAGGAGCTGCAACTTGCCCTGAAACCTTGGTGGAAAGGGTTAATTTGGCTGGGTGCCAACCAAACAGGGAGGGGGCAAAGGAGCCACAGGTCCAGGCTCATTGGTGCATTGTTCCCAGCCTCAGGGAGAAAGGGGGGTGTGCGGTGCGGTAGGCTCCACCCCCTCGCCTGCGTGCTCCGGAAACCCTGCCCTAAGGCAAGGGGGACCACACCCCCCACACCCTTTCTGATTGGACAAGGCCAAGGTCAGCCCCTGCCAGAAGGGACTGGAAACCCCAAAGGGCCGGAGAACTTGGTAGGCCCAGGTCCTCATTAACCCCTTCATGTCCAAGGCCCAAAAAAGCCTAAAATGAGAAAAATAATTTAGGAAAAACAAGAGGAAGGGAAAAGAAAGCCAAAGCAGAAAAAAGAAAAAGAAACTAAGGGAAATGGAAGAATATGTATCTGAAAAGATGATGAAAGCATAAAGAGACGTAGGATAGGGCAAAAAGAAAAGGGAAAGATGTAAAGTGGAGTAAAGGGGAAGTCAGGATAGGTGAGAAAGAGGAAAAGTGCAAGAAAACTCCTGGCTTCCTATTTATTCCCTCCCACCCATGTATCCTTACCACCTCATGACCACACACACACACACAAAAAAACCTGCTTCCCTGTTACACAGGCTTCTAAGTACGATGTCTTCCTCTTCACCTGACCTTCACAGTCACCACCCATTGTCCCAACATAACCAAAACTGTCCCCCAAGAGTCCTGCTTCTCTAAAGCTCCTCCTCATCCCTTATTTAAATACTATCATCTCGTAAATACACGCTCACACACAAGCCAAATTCTGGCTTTCCTTATCATGGCCTCTCCACCCTGCTTCCAACCCAACGTGTAAAAACAGGCCTCCCTCTGCAGACCAGGCATTTACCACCCCCAAACTCACACCCCTGCCTTGGGCATGCTACCAAGAGAAACACCTGCAGAGACATGCGCAGGCTTCAGATCATGGGCAGGGGGAGACGGGGGGCCGGGGGTGGGGTACAAAGACACTTACTGGCATTACTATCAGCCAGGCTGTTGAGGCTACTAGAAATGTCCCTTCGCCGGAAAAGGCACACAACCTTTGCCTCCACATTTCCATTTGCAGTCTAAGGAGAGAAAAAATGGTGGTGAAAAGTAGTCATTTGAAAGTGGAAATGCATAAAGAGACTAACAACAGTGAGCAAGTCTAAAGGATGTAAGAAAAGCCCAAGAAATTATGAATCAAGAGATTTACATTTAAGGACAGACTTCCAAATCCCTTTCCTTGGCCCCCAAGAAACAGAATAGCAAAGTTCCCACTAAGCTCTCAATAGCCTTTCCTGAATGTGTGAAATGAATGAATAAATGAATGAATGAATATGAATGGGTACTTAGGATAGGGTTTGTGTTTTCTCTCTCCCTCTCTCTCTCTCTCTCTCTCTCTCTCTCTCTCTCTCTCTCTCTCTCTCTCTCTCATTCACCTGAAGTTAGAGACCTCAGAAGAAAGAGGAGGTTGCGGGGGGGGGGGGGGTTGGTGGCGAGGTGGCGGGACTCTGCTCCACTCACCTTGTTGAGCTCTTCAATCCTTCTAACCAGGTAAGGATTGCTGGAGGAGTTCTCAAAATAGACGTAATCTGTAGGAGGGGGTGGGGAAGAACCGGCAAGATCAGAGGAGTAGATGGGAGAGCCGAGCACCAGGGTGGGAGGAGCGAAAGCAGGCCCGAGTAGACCAAAAGGAGATAAGGGTCGAGGTAGAGAGGACGCTTAAATGTGGAAGTGGAGAAACTAACAGAAAATAAGGAAAGGATGCCCCACCCTCCACCCCTTATCACTTAGTTCTAAAATCAGATCCTTCACTCAAAAGTGAGCCTTCAGGGGGAGACAAGAAGCAGGGGGTTCCCCAGCAGTCCCCACCACTCAGCGACGGAGTTGCATCCCAGTCTGGGCCAAGCGACTAATTGTTCACTCCTGCGCAGGGCCCCCACCTTTGCGAACCGAGGCGCACAATAACGCCTGGGAAGAGGAAACCTCCCAACGGCTCCCCCGCAGGTGGCAAAGCGGTCGCCCCGGCCCTCCCCGTCCCCTGCCTGCCCTGTCAATTCCTTCAGAACCACTTTCCCAAGCCCACTCCGCGACACCGGCGACCCCAGACTCAGCCCCGCGAGTGCCGTCGGGCCGCCCGAAGCCTCTCCGGGAGTCTCGGTGCTCAGTCGAGTCGCGATCCCCGCGCCCTCCCTCCCCTCCCTCCCGGTTCCGGTTCCGGTCCGCGTTCTGGACCATGCCGCCCCAAACGCGGCTCCCCGCGCCACTGGGTGCCAAGCCTCTCCGATCCTGGCCCCCAGCCTCTCCCGCCCCGGGCCCCGCAGCCCCTACGCCCGGTACTTACCCCCCACTCGGTACATGTTGGCCGCCATGGCCGTTCCCGCCGCCGCCTCCGGCCGCACAAAGGGGTCCGGGAGGCTCACTGGGGCAGGGCTCGAAGCGAAGCCCGGAGCGCGGGGCTAGTGCTTCACAGAAGTCTCAGTCGGGCCCGCGCAGCCGGCACCTCCGCCGCCTCAGCCGTCGCGGTTCATCCCGGCCCGCGCTGTCGCCGCCGCCTCTACCGCCTCTAGCCCGGGACGCCGAGGCCGGCGCCGGCCCGCTCGGCTTCTTCCGGAAGGAGCTCGGCTCCCGCCGGACCGGAGCCAGGCTGCTGCTCCCCCCGCGCTCGCCGAGCCCCGCCAGACGTTGGACTCGGAGGGCCGCCGCGAAGGCTTGCCCTGCCCGCCTCGGGGTTCGCCTCCTTCCGGAACACCTTCGGCGGATCCGCAGAACAAGGCCCAGCGCTCGGCTCCGGTCGGAGAACTAGACCTCAAAGCTCGGCTACTTCCGGAAGAAGTTCGGCTCCCCACGGCCAACCGCGGCCTGGCGCTCGGTTATTTCCGTTGCGGCTCGGCCCCTCCCCCGAGGGCGGGGAGAGGAGTTGGGCTTAACTCTTTCCTCGCCCCGGAGTGCTGCAGCTCCGCATGCGGCCGCGAAAGACTCGAAGCGCCCTTTGCACTTCTCGGAGTTATTTGCAAGCGGCTTTGCCCGTTATTTGCATGAAAGGTCGACGCTCCCTCACCCTTTCCGCATTCCCCTTTTCCTTGCTCCCCATCCCCACAAAGGCCCTAGGCGCCCAGCCGCACCCCACAAAAGGACCGGGAGGCGACTTTGCTTTTGGTTTATTGCCCCTCAGCAGGCAGCGGGAGTCAGGGCCCCGGCTGGGGCTGCCCGGCTCAGCCAGCGGGTCTATACAGTGTGTGCAGGGGTGCCGTTCGCCCCCTCCAGGGAAAGGCGCTTTTGGGAATGTCTCGAAGTCGAGGACAGGGTCGGCCCCGGTAATGGGGAATTTGGGTGGGGCGGGGCCACGCTGCAGGGCCTGTGGGTCCCGTAGGACAGCGGTCAGACGTCGAGAGAGGAGGCAGGGGACAGGGAGGGGGTTCGAGAGGGCGTTGCAGGCGCCGGCCCCGCGCCCCCAGGGCCCAGCACTCGCCACTGGAAGATGCTGGCGTCCTTGCCGCCCAGCGAGACGAGGTGCGAGTCGTCGTGCGTGAACCGGACGCTGGTCACGTGGCTGCCGTGACCACCGTACACGAGGCTCGGCGCCTGGGCAGGAAGGAAGGTCGGGCTACAGTGGCCGCGGAGCCCTGGGACCCCTCCCGCCCGGCCCCGGAGGCCCCGGGAGGCCTTACCTTGGCGCGGGCGCACGGGTACTGGAAGAGGTGCACTTTGCAGAAGTCGTCGGCCACGGCCACCACGCGCTCGTTGTGGGAGCGGCACAGGGAGTTGATGTCGGTTCCATCCGAGCCGTCAGGCCACACGCCTAGCACAGGGGCCAGCCTCAGCCCAGCCTCCCGGCCGCCACCCACGGTCCAGAGCGGCACCATTTCCGGCTCTCAGGCGGCCCGGCCACCCACCCACCGGCCGCGCGTTCCAGGCAATCCTTCCCGGTCCCCAGGGCCGGCCGGAGGGGCCTCCTGGGCTGGATTTGCCAGTTTCTTGACGCCCACCCCTCTACACCTGTCCAGCATTGCGAGCCCGGGACGGGCTGCACCTTGTCCCCGCACCTCTCCCACAGGGTTCCGCGGCCCTGGGCCCCTGCTCACCGTAGACATGGAAGCCCAGCACGCAGGTGTAGGTGGCCCACTCCCGGTCTCGGCTCTCATAACGATTCCTCAGCAGCTTACAGCCTCCAGCCACGTCCCCTGGGGAGAAGGAGCCCACCCAGCTCAGCTCTCACCCTGCCCTCAGTGGGGAAGATGCCATGGAAGGGTTGGAAAGACTGGCTTGAGGCGGTGGCACGTGATCTGGTCAGGGTGGTAGCCCTCAGCCCAGGGCAACACCCAGCCCCATGTGCTTCCTGAGTTCTCAGCTGAAGTTGTCCTGTTTCTCATCAGTTCCTCCTCCTTTGATAATCCCTCCACACCTGTCCTGAGAAACTTTTCCAAAACAATCTTTTCTTGGTGCATTTTTCAACTCCCCCAAGGCCTTGTGGGAACAAGACATGGTGCAAAACTGTGTGTGTGGTTTTTTTGTCCAAATGACAACATTTCTCCTATGTGTATAATTCTGACTCCACTTCAAACCCATCTCCACCTCCCTGTCTGACTGCCCCTCCACCTGGAGTTCCCCCACATCTTCTCCTTCATCCCCTCCCAACCAGGAGCCCCCTCACATAAATAAAACCCACCCCTATTACCCTCTCCCCATGCCCTCTCCTACTGTCACTCACAGTAAAGGATCTCATAGTCCCCAGAATTGGACATGATGAAGTTCCCATCCTTGGACCAGTCAAGGTGAGTGATGAAGCTGGAGTGACCCTGGGAGCAAGGGTCAAGAGACTAACAATGTAGCCACCGTTTCCCATCCCCTCACCCTCCTAAAGGACATTAGTTTACCTGCTATGGCAATGCCCCGCCCTCCACCCCAGCTTCCTCACCACACAGCGGCCAAAGCGGCTGGACTTGGCACCATCACTGGAAACGCTATAGATGTAGATCATGTTGTCATGGGAACCGATGGCCAGGTACAACCCATCTACAAAGACAGTCACTCAGAGAGGGAAGGGCCAGGGATGAGTCTAGGTTCCGGGGTGGGGGGGGGCTCCCACCTGGGCTGTACCGGACCACTGAGAGCTGCTCATTGCCATCAGTGATGTCGGACACGATCTCTCTGGTCTCTGTGTCCAAAACTAGCCACCTAGAAGGGAGGGGGGTGGAAAGCGGGTGTGAGGATACCTGTCCTGAGCAGGGTAGGGGTTGGCAAGTCAGAGAGCCTCAGAGACACCAAAAGAAAGGCTGTGATGTAGACAGAGAGGTTATCTATCATTGCGGTCTTATGCTGGGAAGTGGGAAGGGGCTATGGGCAGATAAAAGCTGAGGGGCTCCTGATGCCATCTGAAAGGGAGAACAGGGGCCCAACTACCAGGGCCTTGTGGAGTCTGTTAAGCTTGTCACTTCCCTGTGTTAGTCTCCCCTATGCCCCTCCCATCCCCGCTGCTTCTCTAGCCTGAGCTGCCACCTCCTCCACTCCCAGGCTTGCTTGGAGGGGAGAATGGATGGGGGAGGGTGTGATGACAGCTGCCATAGGAGAGCAGGGGAGACCCTGGCTGCAGGGAAAAGCACTGAGAAGAGGGAGGGTGCAGTTGGGGCTCCTGAGCAGGCAGCGATCACACTCCTCCACCCCCGCCATTACCAGAAACCCTTCCCATACCTCCTGCTTTCCCCTCCCAGGAGTCCTGGCTCCCTCTCACCTCCCTGTGTTCAGTCCTACGGCCACAACTGCCCCACTGGGGTGGAAGTCAGCACAGAGACCAGTCTCCTGGGAGGGGGGAAAGGTGAATTCAAGAAGATGCCTTTCTAGTGAGGGAACTAAGATGGATACCTTGTCATCTTGATAACAATGTCAAAGCCCCCTCCTCTCAAGGATGAGAGGGACAGGAAACCTGGGATGGAGGCAGGGTATCACCGGAGCCTAAGCAGAGGTGCTACTCAAAACACTTAACAACCAGAAGTGACACCCCACAGCTGTGCTGGAGATTAACCGTCAGTTGCTGGATCAAGAGGACGTCTAAGGGCTGGGGGAGGGCAGTGCTCAGGGGCACTGGAGGCATCAGTACAGAAGAATGAATATTTTACCAGCCAGTACAGCCACACCAGTACAAACGGGCTGCCTCTAGGAGCAAAAGGGAAGGGGGTGTTGGGGAAGGAGTGGTGGCCACAGGAGTCATGGTGGGCGTGACACTGAGGATCCGGGGACACAGAGCTCTACCTTGAGGTCGATGCTCCAGGCCAGCGCATGGCCCTCCCCATCCCACAGGCAGAGCTGCCGGTCATGGCCACAGGTGAGGAAACGGTTCTGGAAGGGATGTGTGCAGAGCCCCCAGAGCTCATCCGTGTGACCCTGCGGCAGAGCGTGCGCTGTCACCTCTGCCCCTCCCCAACAGCCCTTCCCTTCCTGCTCGCTCGAACCCTTGGCGCCCCCCCCAACCTGGATTACAGGGGAGAAGCCCTGGTCCAGATCTCCCCTCAGCAATGCGTTCTTCGTGGTTCCCACCAGCAGCTCAGCGCCAAGCCCCTCTGCAATGGCCCGCACGGCCCCAAAGTGTTCAGGAATCTGCAGAGTGGTGGCAGAAAGTCAGGGGCCCGCTGACCATTCCTCTTCCCTCTCCTTCCCTTGACCCCAGCCCAGCCCTCACCTCAGCTTCCTGGAGGGCCACCAACCCAGGCCCCCACTGGACCAGCCGGCGGTCCCGCCCACCACCACTCAGCACGGTCCCGTCCCGCCGGAGACACAGGGCGAAGATAGAACCCTCGTGAGCGTGCGCCTGGGCCACAATCCCGTAGGTCTCTGTTGGCAAAGTCCTGGGTGGGTCATGCTTTTGGGGTGCAGGGAGCAGCCGAGGCCGTCACAATAGAGCAATGACTGCCGGGTGCTGAGTGCCTAGTCTGGTCCTCGGCTTCTCCCCAGTTTACAGACTGGACGACCAAGGCTTCGAGAGGTGAGGTAACTTCCTAAGGGCCAGGCAACTAGGGGCGAAACTGGGATTTGAACCCAGGGTCTGGCACACTCCAAAGCCCCAGCCCCCTCTGCCACGCTGCCCCCTGCCCTCCGAGACTAGCCCCCCAGAGGGCCCCACCCTCGGACAGAGCACCATCAATTCTCAAGGGCAAAGGATGGGAAATCCTCTCCTCTGTTTTCACAGACCGTCTGGGGAACTAGCCTTCCCAGATGCCACCCCCAATCACATACCTTTGGCCCCGCCCCTGCCTGGGGTCCTGGAATCTGAGAGGCTCCGCCCCCAGGTGAGAATGTTCCCCTCGGAGTCCCCTGTGAGAATGTCTCCGTCCGGAAGGAGCACAAAGCAGGGGATAAACTTGGGTTTCTTGTATTTCTAGGGGCCAGGCGAGCAGAGAGTAGAGGTCAAAGACGCTACAAGTCTCCGGACAGCTGGGAGTTGGGTAGCGTCAGGGTCTACGGTACTCAGACCAATACTTCCATCGCCACTCTGCCCTCCCCCACCACCCTGCACCCATCCACACCTCACCCCAAAGACACCCTGTTTCCTGGTGAGGGTCCCGTTCCCAGGAACCCCTGCTCCACCACTCCAGTTCCAGAAGTGGACGTGGGATTTCCCGCTGGTGACAATGCAGCTGCTGTCACGAGGGTTGAAGCCAACGGCCAGGACTGAGTCATTTGTGCTCTGAAGGGAAGATACTAGATTCAACCACTCCAAGCCCTGTGCACCTTCGTTCTACCAGACTCTCTTCAACTGGCATCCTGACAACTGGTCTGCAGCAGCCCAGGACCCTCAGGACAACCCTTCCTCCAAGGCCCTGGTCCCCTAAGAGCACTACTGGCAGTCACTCACTAGTGCCTAACACGGTGTCCCTCACGAGGTCAGAACCTCCGTGGTCCCCACTTCACAGCCGCAGAGAGGCTAGGAGGCTTGCTCCAGGGGACCAGGCCAGAAAGGAGGTACACGTACGGGGAAGTCTGGAGCTCTCTGCACTCCACCACTCCCAGCACCTCAACCTCAGCGCCCCACCAGGCCACCTGGACACCTCACCTTGATCTCAGCCAGCTTCGTTCCCCGGCTGCAGTCCCACACAGACAGCATGTGCTCGTTGGAATCATCCACCACACAGAGGAAAGCACCCAGATCCTGAAGATGGGGGACACATCAGAGGGGCCGAGTAAGGCCTGGAGGGCTCAGGATTCATGGTCCAAATTAGGTCAGGGGTGCACGACAGGCTGAGAGAGCAGAAGGGGCCCCACTGTCTCTTAGGAGAACCGGCTGGGTGGGGCTTAGGAAGGCCAGGAATTCTGAGGCTTCCTGGTGAAGTACAAGGAGGGGGTTCCCGGACAGGGAAGATGGGGGCCTCAAGGCGCCGGGGCCAGCTCACCGCAACTGAAAAGGCCAGGGCCCCCACACCCCGCTCGAAGGCCCCCAGTCCGATCTCCTGCAGCTTCAGCAGCGTCTCTGAGTCCCAGACATGAACCACAGGCTGCAGGGGCTGGTGGAAGAGAAGGGGTCAGGGGTGTGAAGGACAGCTGGGCTGGAATTTCATCCTGTCTGCCTGGCGTTTGACTGTGGCCTTACCTTTCCATCCTTATCCACTCCGGCTGTCTGTCCTGAGGCTACACGCACACCATCAGGGTGAACAGCCAGGCTAAGTGGGGGAGGAGACACTCTAGGGAAGGGGGTCGGTGGTCTCTCAAGACCACCCAGGCCACTCTCCTCTCCTGTTCCTCCACACCCACCCAGACCCTCTTCCTGCCAAGCCCACCATCCCCATGCCTAGAGCTGCCCACTCCCAAGCCCTAGGACCCTCACCATCGAACGCAGTCCGTGTGCCCCCGGTAATGTCTCTGGCCGCCACCTCCAGGACCCCCTGGGCCTCCCCCGGGCCGGTACAGCACCACCACACAGGCGATAAAGTAGACCACCTCCCCAGAGCGCAGCACAAACAGATTAGAGCGGGAGTCACGACCCCGGTACCCGTAACTGGAGTGGGGATCATGGTCAAGGAAAGGGTCAGATCAAGGGCACCACGAGGAAAAGGAGAGGAAGACAGAGCTCTGGCTATAGCAGCGCCACTGGCAGAGGATGGAAGCGGAGGATTCAGAGGTCTCACTCTCCTTGCAGACCCAGGAGGTGCAAGGGGGGGGACATTCCAGGATGGGAAGGGTGGTTCCCATGGGACTGGAAGGGGCAGGATACACCCAGTCAAGGCTGAGGGTCTCCGGGGGTGGGCCGCTGGGCAGCTCCTCAAGGCTGCGGATGCCAGACGGGATGTACATGGTAATGGGGCGGCCGCGAAGGAACATCTTCACTGAGATGCCTTCTACAAAAAAAGAAGGGGGTGTCAATCACCACCCTGTAGCTTCCCTTCCAGGAAAGCCAGAGCAGAACTCAACCCACCATACCTCACAGGTCCCCCAAAATAGCTCCTGGGGCTGCAGCCCAAACCCTAACCCCATCATCCAAGTTCTTCCGGATCCCTCTATACATACCTAAATTATAATTGCTCCTCCGAGATCCAGGACCCCCAGGGCTGGAGAGGGCGTCTTTTCCCCCACGGCTGTTGCGAAGGAAGAAAAGCACAGGGATTGGGGTCAGGTCCCAAGACATAATTGTGGAGGGGCAGGACGTAAGAAAGGAGGCTACCCTAGAGATGACAGTCACCTCTGCAGAATTTCAGTTTGCATCGTGCGCATTCAGAGCTCAGGTGGGGACTTTTAGCTCCATTTAAGGCATGAGAAGACTGAGGCTAAAGAGGCTGAGTAAGCCTGTAAGAGGCAGGGTGGGGTGACACTTTCCTCCAGACCACCAGGCCTCTGGCTATTAACCGCTTCATTTTCCCATCTGTAAAATGGGCCTTTAGTGAATCCAGAATGTACATCAGCCCTGCCTTTCAGGGATCTGAGAGGTAAGCAAGAATAGTCCTTCTCTCTCAAGGGGAAAGTGACAGGTGAATTCCAGAGATCACTGTCCTTAGATAATAAGGTGACCATCTCTCTTCAAAGAATAAAAGAGAGGCCAAGGATCGGGCTAGAATGAACACTCAGGCGTCCCGGGGCCTGTACACACTCTGAGACAACTATGCTCAGCCACCAGGATTTCCCCTTGCTCTCTAGAAGTAAAGCTTGGTACGCTGGGGTGTGGGAGGAGGCTGAGACTCTGAGGACCGTCACCATGAAAATCATGGGTGCTTTTGGAAAACCCTCTTGGAATCTTGGAAGGTATGTTGTGATATGGTGGAAACGGCAGGGGAACTGGAGTCAGGAAGAGTGGGGTTGGAATCCTGGCTCTAGCTGTGTGACCCCAGACAAATGACTTACCCTCTCTGAGCCTGCTTCTTCACCTGGACAATGATCAGCATGAGACCACCTACCCCCCCAAGGATGTCATGGGGACTGAATGAGACGGAGGAGGTCGAGGGTTTAGCACAGTGCCGGGTACACGGCAGGCACCCCAGGAGTGCTTGTTCCTTTCTTCCTGTTGGGCAATGAGGTCCCCCCACTCCACCCAGGGAAGTGAGGTGAGGGATGTGAAAAGTCAAGAACCTGAGCCTGGGGTGGGGCGGGCTGGGGGGAGGGGAGCCTCGCCCACCTCTCTGTGCTCCCTGACCGCAGCAACAGGTTGGCCGAGGAAGCTGCCTTCCGGGAGAGTTTCTGGCGAGGCCGCTCTGAGGGGGACGAGGAGGAGGAAGAATTTCTCCGGGGCCTGGTCGGACGGAGCACAGTGAGCAGGTGAAAGTCATTCCCTCGGATCGTGCTCCCCACTCCTCCCTCCCCTCCCAGCCTCTGCCGCAGGACACTCACGTGTCAGTACGCTGTGGGGGCTGCACCAGCCTGAGGAGCCCTGGGGGGCCGGGCGAGCCAGTGCCACTGCTGCTGCTGCCCCCTCCTTCGGACTGGGTCCCACCGGGCTCTTCACCGCCCCCATGCGGGGCCGCGGGCCCGTTGATCAGGCCAGGGGGGCCAGGTGATGACTCCGTCTCCACCTCTGTCTCTGTCTGGGTGCCTCGGCTCACCGAGGAGGGGCTGCGTGTGGGTGGCAGTCCCGGGGGAGCTGCAGGGCTGCTGGGGAGCCAGTGCATCAGCCCGATGCGCCTGGGGCAGGCCCCAGCAAGGGGGAGGAAGAAGGTTTGACAACATGCATACCTGTCCCTTGTAGGGCCTGGTGTGCCAGGGTCCTGCAGGGAGGTGGGAGGCGCCTGCAGCCGCAGCAGGCGAAGAGCTTCTGCCAAGGCTGCCTTTACCAGCTCCATCTCCTTCTCCTGCACCTGAAGCCGCCGGCTCAAGGACTGCAGGGCCTCCTGAGCAGGGCCCTCACCTGGGAAAGGGGCAAGAAGCAGTCAGAATGTACCCACCACCTGGGGAAAGGCTTGAGGGGATTCTCTCTGCCCCCAGCTGTGCATTTGTCCAATAGGACCTGCACCCTTCGAGCAGCTCCAGGCTTGGATGCGCTCCCAGAGGGGAGGAGACGGGTAGTAAAGGATCAAGGGCCTCCTTGTGGCAGGGCAGGCGAGGAACCTGGCAAAGCTCCCTTCCTGCTGCCGTCCCAGCCTCCGCAAAGACAGGGAGTACCATGGAGTACCCGGGGAAAAAATGGAGTACTGGCGAGGAACGTGGGAACCACAGGCTGAAGCGCAGTGCTGGTGAGGGACGACAGGGCCCAGCCCAGAGCAAGCTCAGCTCTCCAGAGAAGGCAGAGAAACTCAGAGGGAGCACCCGGAGAAAAGTGGGGGGGGACACAACAGTACAGTCATCCTGAGGACTCAGAGAAGAAGACATCTAGAGTGACAGGAGAGGGTATGAGTGGAGAGAAGAGTCATAGCGAAGGTCCCAGGGTAACAGTGGGGGTTCGAAGTAAAAAGACCCAAAATCCCAGGAAAAGAGGCCCAGAGTAACACAGGAGGTAAGGAAATTTTCGAGGGGCCCAGAGTAACACGGGAGATAGGATGACGTTGGGGAAGTCCGAAATGACAGTTGGAGGACCCAAGTAACTAGGGAGAGCGACCTGAGGTACAGTGGAGGATGCTCAGAGCCCCCGGAGCCGAGGAGCACGCGGGGACGCTCCGAACAGCCGTCGGGCAATGGCAGCGCCCGACCGGCCGGCGCTCCGGGAAGGGGCACGCCGCCCGCCCCGCCCCGTACTCACCGGGCCCCCCGGCCCCGTCCATCCGGCCCCCGGCTTGCTCCGAGCGGCGGCGGCGGAGGAGGAGGCGTCTAAGCCGCGGGGGCCATGGCCAGAGAGAGGGGAAGGGGAAGCACCCCGGGGCGCGCGCGCAAGGGAGCCGAGCCACCCCCCGGGGGCGCTGTCGGGCGCGGGGAAAGGGCCTGGAGGGGGCGCTGTGGGGCGGGGGCCGCAGGCTCCGGGGCCCGCTGGGGCCTCGGACTCTCCCGGGACCGCTCTTGGCTCCCGGGGGTGGGGTGGCGGGGCCGTCCTGGGCCCCAGCGCCGCAGCACAAACAGGCGCCGGACGCGAGGCCGCCAGGAAGCGCGGGAGGTGGGGGGGCGGGACGAGGCGGGGGGGCCGGGCCGCCTGGTAACCCCTCCCTGTCCGGGCCTCGCAGCTCGCTTCGGGGGCGGGGCCAACCCGTTGACCCCAGGCCCCCTCCGGCCACCGCCCTCCAGGCCCTTCCGGGATCCTGGCCCTCGGACTCCCTGGGAACCTGGGAAGGAGCGCGGGCCGTGAGGTCTCCCGCCCCCAGCCCCTAGTCTGTCGAGGCAGAACCGACCAGCCCCTCCCCACTTCCGCGAAGGGACAGGGGCGGGGTCACGAAATAGGCCTTGTGCCCGGGGGCGGGGCTTTTCCTAAGGGGCAAGGCCAAGGCATCCCGAATTGGGACTGGCAGGGGACAGGGCAGAGGGTTATTAAGGCTGTGGCGGGAGGATGCCCAGGGTATTGGGGTCAGGGTGGCATTAGCCCAGCTCAAGCCAGGCTGGGCTGACGCAGCATCCTGCCGCGGCCAACCCCTGTCCCTGACAGCTCTGCTGTCCCTTGGGCAGAGATGGGAGATGGCGCCGGTGCTGCCCCTGGTGCTGCCCCTCCAGCCCCGCATCCGTCTGGCGCAGGGCCTCTGGCTCCTCTCCTGGCTGCTGGCGGTGGTCGGTGGCCTCACCCTCCTCTGTAGCGGGCACCTCCTGGTCCAGCTGTGGCACCTTGGCACCTTCTTGGCTCCCTCCTGCCCGGTCGCTGCCCTGCCCCAGGTTGCCTTGGCAGCCAGTGCAGTGGCTCTGGGCACAGGACTGGTGGGTTCAGGAGCCAGCAGGGCCAGTCTGGATGCAGCTCGATACCCTCCCTGGCGAGGGGTCCTGGGCCCGCTGCTGGTGGCTGGCACAGCTGGTGGCGGGGGGCTCCTGGTTCTTGCCCTGGGGCTAGCCCTGGCTTTGCCTGGGACTCTGGACACAGGACTGGAGGAGGGCCTGGGGACTGCCTTGGCTAACTACAAGGACACAGAGGTCCCTGGACGCTGTCAAGCCAAACGGCTGTTGGACGAGCTGCAGCTGAGGCACCACTGCTGCGGGCGCCATGGGTACAAGGATTGGTTTGGGATCCAGTGGGTCAGCAACCGTTACCTGGATCCCAATGACCAGGACGTGGCTGAGTGAGTGATTTGCTTCTCCTCCTCCCTCTTCCTTCTTCTCCTCCTCTTCCTCCTTCCTTGAAACCCCACCTCACCCAGACAGGCAATGAGTAGAGTCTAGTGACTGAGAGAATGGAGCACAGCTCTGCCATGTTTTAGCTGTGTGACCCAGGGCATGTTACCAAACTGCTCTGGGCCCATTTGCTTGTCTGTAAACTGGAGATGATAAAAGTCCCACCTTACAGAGTTGTCGTAAGGATAAACGAATTATGTATGCATGCCTGGCACATAGTAAAGCAGTCAGTACATGTCTCACTCATCTTTTCCCTTCTCAACTCCTGTGCCCTGCAGCTTCTCCCCCAGGCCTCTATCTCCAGACATCCTAACACCCCTGCCCCTCCCTTTGCAGCCGGATCCAGAGCAATGTGGAAGGCCTATATCTGATTGATGGGGTCCCTTTCTCCTGCTGTAATCCCCACTCACCCAGACCTTGCCTGCAAAGCCAGCTCTCAGACCCCCACGCCCACCCCCTCTTTGATCCCCGACAGCCCAACCTAAACCTCTGGGCCCAAGGATGCCATGAGGTGCTGCTGGGGCACCTGCAGGGGCTGGCGAGCACACTGGGCAACATGCTGGCTGTTACCTTCCTGCTGCAGGTGAGTCAGCAAAGTGTCTGAGGCCTCCTCTGGGCCTCCTCACCGCCTCCAACCCAGGGGCCCCTGAAACTGCTGTGACCCTCATTGACCTCTTGCCCCTTGCTTTCCCCACAGACTCTGGTACTCTTGGGCCTGCGGTACGTGCAAACGGCACTGGAGGGGCTCGGAGGAGTCATCGATGGGGAGGGAGAGGCCCAGGGCTATCTCTTTCCTGCTGGGCTGAAAGACATGCTGAAAACAGCGTGGCTACAGGGAGGGGTGGCCCGCAGGCCAGCACCTGAGGAGGCCCCACCAGAAGAGGAACCTCCCAAGGAGGGTCTACCTGAGGCCTAGTGGCCTGGAGCTTGGGGTGGGGATGAGGGGTGGGGGGAAGGGGAGAGATGGACAAGCCTGGAAACCTCACAACTCCTTATAGGCTCCAGGTGGGGGAGGAGGGATCTCTGGGATTAGAGGGTTAAGGATAGTCAGTGAGCTGGACTGGGGTAGGAGAGAAAACCAGGTGTCCTAGGGCCTAGCCCATGGCCAGAACCACCAGGGAAGAACAGAAAAAAAAACCAGGGTGGTGGGAAAGTGACATGGGAAGGACTGGAGGCTGCTTCTGGTGCACAGACTCAATAAAGCTTTTGGACTGAAGCCACTGATCTTTCTCTTCAAGGGGGTGGGGGCCCTGAGAGAACTGATTTCCGTCTGATGGAGAAGCCAGGACTCCAGGGGTTTGACCTGGTAAGGATCAAATGCAAGAACCTGACATGGGAAGTGAAGGAAAACAGAAGCCCCTCCAAGTTGAGAGTTTTTATTCTGGAGGTTGGGGCGGGGGGGGGGGGGTCAGCATGCTCAGGTGGGGAGGGTCCAGCCCAGCTCCTCCAGCCCCCCAGTGCATGCCCAGCCCCAATAAGTTACCCAGTCACTCAGCCGCCCTCCCGCCCGAGACTCTCTGTTTTCTGCTCCGCCCCAGACAAGCCCATCTGGCTCAACACAAGGGCTGCTTGTCCCTAGCCTGTGAGCAGTGCCACAAGGCAAGCTGGGGGAGGGGAGAAGCAGCTGGGCCACACCCTGGGGTTGAAGGGGCAGAAGGGCCGCCCCTGGCTCTGAGGGCTCAGGACTTGGAAAACCACATCCTGGGCAGGCCAGGGATCCAGTCCCACAGATCTGTGTCTGATGAGATGGTGGGCAGTGGAGGGCCGCCATCACACCTCGACAGCTGGGTCTGAGCCTCGGCCCTGCCGCTGCAGCTGCTCCTCCTGCTTCGTCTTGGGCTTCTCTGTCCGCGTATGCCACACCAGAACCTGTCCCGAGAGCTTTCAGTTAGAGCCGGGCCCAGCCACAGCCAAGCCTCTGGGGCACGCAGTGTAGAACGGATTCTCCAACCCCCTCGACACACACTGGGTTGGCTGCCAAGTATGAAGGGTGGGTGGGGGGAGCCTTTAGTGCCTCTAAAATGGGGCTTAATCCCTTACCCTCTCTGTGTCACACGGGTGCCAGGAGACAGAGTGGCAGGAAGACCACTTTCCTTCCCTGCCTCCCAGCTTCCCCTTCAGGAGAGCAAGCAAGGTTGAATCTGAGCCCTGGAGGGTCTCTCCTGGTTCAAACACCCATCCCTGATCCTACTCCCCAGGGCCTCATTCCACTTCTCCCATCACCCGTCCATCCCACAGTCAGATTTCCGTGCCCACCTCCATCCCCTTACCCGAGTGCAGTTGGCAGCCCGTGGCTCCAGGTCCTTGGGATCGACAAGGTGGCTCAGGAGGCTGCTCTCCAGGTGGCCCCGAGGAGCAGTAGCATCAAACCGGGCATTGGGTTTCGCCAACAGCAGGGGCAGGGAGACGGCAAATCCCGCCATATCCAGTGGGAAGGGCCTATTGGGCTCCCACGCGGTGTGGAAGCCCACGACCCGGCCATCCTGTACGCGAGGGCCCTCGAATCGCAGGCCGCCCACCAGCCCCACTGGCCACACTGAGACGCCACGGGTCCAGCGCATCTACCGGAAGTCAGGAAAGAAGAAACAGACAGGAGGTGGCCCAGAGGAATGGGAGCAGCGGGAAGGACCACTTGAGTCACTCTGCCCCACCACTCCCCACTCCTCACCTAGGGAAAAAGATGAAGCGGGCCCCACCTGGCCTGTTTCCCCAGCCCCATCTCAGTGCTCACCTCCTCAAAGAGTTCCCGGCTGTAGGTGTTGTCATCATCAGCAAAGTACACGACTCCCTGGGTGCCTGGTGGGGGTGGATCCTTCTCTCCCGCCACAGCACCCCCTCTGCTCCGGAGCCAGTCCAGGGCCCTGTTCCGTTGCTCAACACCTCGGGGCCGAACCCAGCCTGGCTCGCCCTCCCGGAGTCGCTGGGCCTTGGGGGTGAGGACCGCCAGGTGTGTGAAGAGGAGGCCAGAGGCAGCCAGCAGCCCCGAGACCAACGGGGTGGGGCCCTCAGCATCCTCTACCAGCAGCCAGTGCAGCCGGGGCACCAGGCTTAGGGTCTGGGACAGCCGCACCAGCTCCGCCTTCTGCACCAGCCTGCAGGGGGAAAGATGCAGGAGGGAAAGGGGTAGGCACCATTTGCCCACTCCAGAGGGTACATATGGCTTCTCCTGGGCCACTCCTAGCACCGCCCACCCTCCCCACCCCTCCCCGTGACCTTTCCCTGACCAGCACCCAAATGCCCTGTTCTTTTCTTTGTCTTGTTTTGTTTTTTGACCCAGCTACTCAGCTTGCAGGATCTTAGTTCCCTGACCAGGGATGGAACCCATGCCCACTGCAGTGGAAGCGCTGAGTCCTAACCACTGGACCGCCAGGGAATTGATTCACCTGCCCTGTTCTTAATGTCCATGTCTGTCACTCACCTCAACCCCAGGGCTCTGACTATAAATTAAGGGCACAGTCTTTGAAATCAGATCTGGGTTTGAACGCCAGTTTTGTAACTTATTAGGTGAGATATCTGGGGAAATGGCTCCATCTCCCCAAGGCTCAGTTTCCTTTAAATAACTTTAAAATAACAGTACTTTAAAACAATGTTGTTTTAAAGATTAAATAAGATCATGACTTTTTAGAATACCAGTAGGACCATGTTCTTCGCCGCCTATGCTTGGATTTCCAGGTAGAAGAGTTTAGAGGAGCCCTTTGGCTCATTCCTTTTCAGGGGACGAAGATTTATCCGAGTTTAGACAAGAAACTGGGAAAGTAGGGGCCCAGTCTCTTGCAGGCTTCTTTACCCTTCAGATGGGCCTGCCCGCCCCAGGCTTGATGGTGTGTGTAGGGAGGTGGAGAGGGTCTAGAGATGCCCTGGCGTAGGTGGGTCAGCCATCTGATTCCAGGCAGATGTCAGCAAGCCCTTTTGGCTACAGATTCAAAACCACATTTCCCAGTTGGTTTGTGTCACCAATAACGCTACGTTTTATTAAAAAAAAAAAAAAAGGAACACACTTAGCACAGTGTGGGGCAGAGAGTAAACACACTGCAAATAATAGCTGGTGTAACTATTTCTAGACCCCCGTATGACCGCAGGGCCAAGTCCTTTTCTACTTCGATTTAGTCAAGGGCTTCCCAAACTTTCTCACCAAAGGCTCCCTAAGGAGAGAGAGTGAACTCACTGGCAAGTTCAGAATTTCTTTGCAACTTTATTGTTCTACCTTAAAACTTCTCAGGAATATTGTATTCTACTTCACAGCACATCCCTGTCTATTTTAATAGAAAAACATTTTCCCACAAATCTTAGAGTAATGATGTGGTTCATTTAGCCTGTCATTTGTCATGCCTTAGCTTGAGGAACATCCCCTGGCCCAGCGCCTCCCGAAACTCATCATCGACCCCAGCCTCTTGGTCCATGCAGATGTTGGGTGCATCACAGCCCATACCTGGCATAGGTGGGGGTAACAACATAGATAGTAGGCAGAGCCTCAGGTTCAGGGGGCTGGGCGGGGGCAGGGGGTGGACGGCGGAGATCGGCTTGCAGCTGGGAAATCCTCAGATCCTTCTGCCGAAGCTGCTCTGCTGCTGCCCGCAGGGGAGAGAGGCAGTCACATGGCTGGCCTGGTCCCAGGAAGCAGGGATGGGGGCAGAGAACCACAGTATGTTCAGCATCCCAAAGGGCCATAACCTTCTGTTCAACTAGCCAGTGCAGGGCTCTCTTTACAACTTCTCTAACAGCTTTTCTATGCCTTGGGTGGTGGGGAGCTCACTGCCTCAATTAGCAGCCCCTCTCCGACTTTACCAATTCCATCCATTACAGTTTTCATTTGGCTATTGAGCTGATTACCTGCCTCCATCCTTTCTACCTTCTGGTCCTAATTCTGCCTTCTGGAACCATAAAGAACAAGTTGATCTCCTAAAACAGGACAGTCTTTCAAATACCTGAGGATCATGCAGTGGCCCAGTCTCTAAATCCCTGCATAAGAGGCAGGGTTCAATCTGTTCCACTGGCTGTGTGACCAAAGACTCATTAAATTCATTGATTCCATCATTGGATAAATATTTATTGAATGCTCCTCCTGGGAGGCACTGCCTTAGGTGCCCGGGATGCAGCTTAGGAAAGCAAACAGACATGGTCCCTGCCCTCATGGAGGTTTCAGTTTAGTGGAGGAGCTGGACACTAAGCAAAGAAACAAATTAATAAAATTATTAGAAACCGTGGCAAGGGCCATGAAGGAAACAAATAGGATAGAGACTTAAAGAGAATCCAGATTGAGAAGAGGTACTTTAGCTAAGGTGGTCAAGGAAGGCCTGTGAGGCGGTGACATGTGAGCTGAAACCTGAAGGATGAGAGAGGGAGCTGGGAAAGAGCTGAGTGAAGAGCACCACAGGCAGCGGGGACAGGTTAAGTGCTTGGAAGCAATGAGTGTGGGGTTTTCAAGAAACTGTCATGAAGCCAGTGTGGCCGGAGCAGAGCGAGCGAGAGGGTTAGGAAATGGGGTTAGAGAGGCAGACCAAGGCAGGATCATGCGGGGCCTTGCAGGCTCTGGGAAGGAGTCTGATTTCACCCGAGGTGCGGCGGGCAGCCGCGGTGCGTTCTAGAGAGGGGAGTGCGCCCGGCGGCCGCAGAGGGCTGTAGAAGGGCCGAGCCGGATGAATGGGGTCTGCGCGGGGGTTCATCCCCAGGGCGGGACGCTCGGCGACGGGTGCCCGAGGGCCGACCCGCCGCGCCCCCGCCCCGCCCCGCTCACCGAGCTGCACCAGCGCGTAGAGGAGGCCGGCGATCGACACCAGGAAGTAGGCGAGGAACACGTTCTTCAGCTTCAGCTTCATGGCCGCGCCACCGCCGGCGCCTGGGCAGGCGGGGTCCTGCAGGCACGAAGTTCCCCGCCCCCAGCCCGCCAGCCTGCAAGCCCCGCCCCTGAAGCGGCCCCGCCCCTTGACCCGCCCTCCTCACCCTCCTCTCGACCTGCTCCCAGGAGCTGGAGCTGGCAGTAAACGTCGCGGCCCACTTCCGGTCAGTCTGCACACTCCCTCCCTCCGGGTTAATTTCCGCTCCCACCGCCTAGTTCTGGGAACCACGGTAGTGGGTGACGTCATATCCGGCGTATCAAGCGCGCGCGGCCGGCGGTCAAAAGCCAGGTAGGGTACTTGGGAGTGGCTTTGGGACCGCCCCTTGATCTCTAGTCCCTCTGCGCAGATTTTCTCCTTATAGTCATTCATTCATCCATCAGTCACTGCAGGTAGTAACAGTACCTCAGTACATACTTGTTACATGAATGAGTGAAATCTAGGGCCTATCATGTACCAAGCCTGTGCCCTGGGTGTCTCATACAATCCTCACTATAATCCTTTGATTATAATTTTAATACAATTTAGGATATTAAAACTCTAAAGATTGATGTTGCAGAATTTTGATATTTAACAAGGTACTCTTGGCAAAAATGCAAAAAATACATAGTAATCTAATAAATTAAACCAAAAAATAGTAAAGGGGTATTTTTGATATTTCATTAATTAATCAACCTCTCATATTCTAATATTTCTTGGATTTTTTTTTTTGAATTTCTAGTATGACTTGGAATCAGGTCCCTTTCTGGGATGAAGAGTTTATATCCATAGTGTTTTTCCAGCACATCTGGCAGTAGTTCAGGAGCAAACTGCTCTTCTTCAGGGTTGTCACAGTATCTTGGTCCACTTTTGTGTGAGAGATAGGTATTGTCCCCATTTTACAGATAAGTAACTAAAATTGTGCCAAATCATGTAATTCCCATCGTACAATTTTCTATGTCCCTTCTAGATACCTGACTCCAGGAGCTGTACTGTCTCCTTTGACCCACACTGAAACAGGTGACAGAAGGGGTGGGGGTAAAATGTCAAGGCAATGAGCTATCTCCCAGAGAATTAACTGGAAATTTCTTTTTAAAATAAATTTATTTGTTTACTTTTGGCTGCACTGGGTCTTCGTTGCTGCTCGTAGGCTTTCTCTATTTGCGGCCAGCGGGGGCTACTCTTCATTGCGGCGCGTGGGCTTCTCATTGCAGTGGCTTCTCTCGTTGTGGAGCATGGGCTCTAGGCACGTGGGCTTCAGTAGTTGTGGCACGTGGGCTCAGTAGTTGTGGCTCACAGGCTCTAGAGTGCAGGCTCAGTAGTTGTGTCTCACGGGCTTAGCTGCTCCGCGGCATGTGGGATCTTCCCAGACCAGGGCTCGAACCCATATCCCCTGCATTGGCAGACGGATTCTTAACCACCGCACCACCCAGGAAGCCCCTGGAAATATTTCTTGAGCTGAGGAATTCCAGAAACACAACCCCTAACTCCTCACAGGCATAAACCATCCTGAGCAGTAATTTTTCCAAACAAAACCTAGTTTCTTGTTAAAATAATCTCTAAGACTTGTGGTCAGTCTACAAAATGGAGGAAACTATTTCCTGTCACTAAAACAATGGGAAATTTTTAAAAATGCTGCTAGCTAAAGAGAAGCAGTCTTTAGTATGAGAACATCTGACATATAGCTATTTGTATTCAAGAGGGACCCCATTAGCTCTGGTCACCACTATTAACTAGGCCTACCAAAATCTGATGACCTTGCTGGGCTCCTCTATGAAAATACTGGCATCAGGGACTTCCTTGTGGCGCAGTGGTTAAGAGTCCGCCTGCCAGGGGCTTCCCTGGTGGTGCAGTGGTTGAGAGTCCGCCTGCCGATGCAGGGGACACAGGTTCGTGCCCCGGTCCAGGAAGATCTCATGTGCCGCGGAGTGGCTGGGCCCGTGAGCCATGGCCGCTGAGCCTGCGCGTCTGGAGCCTGTGCTCCACAACGGGAGAGGCCACAACAGCGACAGGCCTGTGTACCACAAAAAAAAAAAAAAAAGAATCCGCCTGCCAATGCAGGGGACATGGGTTCCAGCCCTGGTCCGGGAAGATCCCACATGCCACGGAGCAACTAAGCCCGTGCGCAACTACTGAGCCTGCGCTCTAGAGCCTGCGAGCCACAACTACAGAGCCCACGTACCACAACTACTGAAGTCCATGCGCCTAGAGCCCATGCTCCGCCACAAAGAGAAGCCACCACAATGAGAAGCCCGCGCACCACAACGAAGAGTAGCCCCCACTCGCTGCAACTAGAGAAAGCCCGCGTGCAGCAACGAGGACCCAATGCAGCCAAAAATAAATTAATTAAAAAAAAAATTGGCATCAAGCAAGCTGAAGGAGGCTTGCACTCACTCATTTTGCTCAACCAATGAGGCTTATGCTGAAGCTAAATGAAAATGTCAGGTCCTCGGGCTTTTAGGGGTCTGTGGTTCAGGCCAGAACTGGAATCCAGACGCCAACAGTTATTTATGGTTTCTCTCTTTATTGTTTCTCCTTTTATCAAAACCTGTCACAGCTGGGGGCCAAAAGGAAGTAAAAAAAATTCCCACAAACATTCCCCATCGTCCCCAGTTAGTCCTCCCCCACCCCCCACCCAGGGCCCTGGGCCAACCCTGAGCGCACATGATCATCTCCCCCACCCTCAGCCTTCCCCCAGCAATAAATACAGGTGACCATGATTCGATGAAACCGCAACTGATTTCTCCATCTGGAATGCCCCTCAAGGGGACAAAATTTTAGGAGGCAAAAGAAGTCTCGCTCATCCCCTCTTAAGGAGTGGAAACTTCTTTCCCCCAAGGGACAGGGGAGGTAGAACTGCCCCTGTCAGAACCGCAGCTGCTCTAGATAGAAGCAGGGAGAGGAAAGGCTGGGATGCCAGGGAAGAGGATGTTTTCCAGCAACCTCACTCCTTTGATCCATTCATCCCTTATCAGGGTAAGGGGTGGACCCTGTGCATCAATGGGGCATAAAACAGAGAGGCCTGATAGAGAAGAGCCAGGAGGAAGAAATAAAAAGGAGGGAGAACAGTTTGGTGGGGAGGGAAGGGGAAGGAGAAAAGGAGCCCTAAAGCTCACTGCCCTCATCTTCTTCCAAGAAATGGCATCAACACACAAGAGACATGAACAGAGAGGGTATGGAGGAGATTCAGGGCCCCCAGAAGAAAGAAAAGAGAAGGGAAAGCAAGGGCCCTGTGGTCCCCAGGTCTTCACAGGTGAATGTGCTCCAGTCAGAGCAACAGAATATTTGGGGATGAAGGGAGATGTGGTGTCAATGGGGTGGGAGAGGTCAGGAGATCACAAAATGAATTCAGAGCCCAGGGAAAGCCCTCTCATCCTGCCCAGATGTTGGCAGAATGTAGATCTTGAGATAAGAAAGGTGAAGTCTGGGGAAGGTCAAACTCCAGGGCAGAAGGAAGAGTAACTATCAAGACCATCACACCCCACCCCAACATCCCTTGGGTTATCGCAGGTGAATACTCCAGTCGGATACCACACTGACGCCAGGCTTGCGCAGGATCAACACAGAGGTCTCAGGGTCATGCTGGAAGGACAGGCGGCTTTCAGGAGATCCTGGTGGAGGAAAGAGAAAGAGTGCCAGAGTCAATAGCAACTACTCTCCTATACGCAGGGGGTCCCCAACCCTGCCCTGCTTCTTCTCTTTCCCCACCTGGGGGCCAGATCACTCACCTTTTGTCTGGAGTACCACGGTTGCTGGCTTTCCAGCCCCTATTATCACCACCCGCTCAATCCAAATTGGTGTCTCAAAGTGGCCTTTGGGGTCTGCTGAGCTGGAGGAAGCAAAAATGGATACCCATCAGAAAAAAAACTGTCAGAGCAGAGAGGAGGAGAGCAGAGCAAGGCCATGATGTAAGAGCACAGTGAGCTGTAAGCATCCCAGAGGCTGCCAAGGAAGAAAGGGTACCTCCTTACCTGGAAACAAGGGTGTTGCCAGAGAATGAGAATCGACGCAGCAGGAACTCATGGCGAGTCTGATAGTTGAACGTGTGCCCATCATCTAGAAAGAGCTCTCCTTGGGCCGTACCCTGAGCAGGAAGTGGGGTAGGCGAGAGCCTGAGCCCAAGAGGGAGTGAGGGGCACATCCCCAGGGGACTGAATCCTAGGAAGGTAGGCAGATGGTTGAGGAGGCTCCCTGCTTATGCGCTCACCTGGAGGCTGAGTGCAACGAAAAGAGTGATGGGGTCATCCTTCATGCAGTCTGAAGAACGCCGCACTCGCATCCATCGGGGCACAATTGTCCCTCCACGCTGGAACACAGGGATCTAGGGCAAGAGCAGTGCTGGGATGAAGTAGCCCTGTTGTTCAACCCTGGGCCCTGCAATATCTTTTGCTTGTGTATATCTGCGTCCCCTTAGGAACTGGACTCCAAAGTATACACTCTCTCCCCTTCTGGAAACCTACAGGCAGATGGAGCTGGCAGCTGGGCCAGGCATACTCACACTGCTTAGAGTTACAGGCAGATACAGGGTCTGGGGACCATGATGCTTCTGGTAGCTATGAACGTCATACCACACCTGTGGGTGCAGAAGATATACTCGGTCACTCACTGCACAGAGGACCCCCCTCTCTATTTACCCTCTCTGACCTCCACCACCTTTCCCCACCACACCCTTCCTTAACTCACCTCCCCTTGGCCAGGAAGATAGACCTGCACGCCATGAGCCTCAGAGTCTGATACAGGGTGAACCAGCAATGCATCCCCTAAGACACAGCAGAATCAACTCTGAATTGGGGAGATCAGTTCCCAAAGAGGGAGCCCTAGAGCACCCACCCCCTTGCACCCCTGGCCTCGTTCACTCCTCCCTCCCTGCACATCCACAGACGTATCTATCACAGTGCTTGCTTCTTCTCAGCCCTATCCCAACCCACCACTAACTGTCCCCCTTGTTTCTCACCAAGCAGGAACTGATCATCTATACTGAAGGTGGTCACATCCTGAGGATAATGAACCCACAGGGGCCTAGGAAGGAAGCAGGACAAGAAAGGAAGACACTTGCTGTTTGGCAGAAGTCAAAGATGCTACCCCAGGCACTGGCAAAAAGAAGAGCACAGGGGAAAGACCCGCGAGCTGGCAGCCAGACAGCCCAGCAGGCTTAAGGACTCAGCTATGCACTCTAACCTTGGTCTAGACATTTAACTTCCTAACGTGTCTCCCTGCCTCCTCCCACCCTGCTCCCTCTGGAAACTGCTCTGCACAGCTACCTCCCAGCGGCCACTTCATTATCCTGGCCTGAAAAGCCCTCTAGTTCAGGTTGAATTTTCCACTCCACCTCATCTACCTCTCCCTCTGGTTCTTTACCCCTGAGACACACTGGTTTGTTCCTACTCCTGGAACATAACAAACTCATTTCCATTTCATAATTTTTGCACTTGCAGTCTCCCCTGCTTGGAACATTCTTCCTCTGCGTCACAAAAGCCTGTCTTACTCATCAGTCAGGGCTCATCTTTACGTGGCCTGTTTTTTGTTTTTTGGTTTTTTTTGCGGTACGCAGGCTTCTCACTGCTGTGGCCTCTCCCGTTGAGGAGCACAGGCTCTGGACGCGCAGGCTCAGCGGCCATGGCTCACGGGCCCAGCTGCTCCGCAGCATGTGGGATCTTCCCGGACCGGGGCACGAACCCGTGTCCCCTGCATCGGCAGGCGGACTCTCAACCACTGCGCCACCAGGGAAGCCCTACGTGGCCTGTTTGTGGAACTTAACTCCGTTACCCTGTTCTATTTTTTTCAAAAACCTTGTCAGTTTTGGCAGTTTTCCTATTTCCATATTTGTTTACATGTCTCTCTGTCTTCCTCCCAAGAATGTAAGTTCCACAAGGGTACGACACTTGTCTGATTTGTTTCTGGCTCTGGGGATAGTGATGAGTAATGCCTAGCATGTCATAAGCACTCAGTAACGTTCACTGCTCTTCATCTCCCCACTGGTCTCTTCTTACTCTTGACCTTGCAGTCAGATTTCCCTCCTTTACAAGGCCCTCGTAAATGAAGAAAGAGGCCCAGAGATGGAACCCAGTCTCCCAGCCATCTCAGTCCATTCTACACAGACCCAACTGAATGCCTCACCTCATGATAGGAATCCCTTCACGATGGGCCTGATAGAAGAGGGTATACCAGAAGGGCAGTAGGGAGTATCGCTGACCCAAGGCGTCTCGGATTATGTCATGGTACTGAGACGGTAACAACCACGGCTCTCGCCGACCAGTGTCCAAGTGGGCATGTGCCCGGAAGAACGGCTGGTAGGCACCCATCTGGTACCAGCGCACAAGCAGCTCTGGCTCTGGATTTTTGAAGAAGCCGCCCACATCCGCTAGAGAGGGGAGGGAGGAAACCGGTTGGAAAAGAGGGTGAGGGAGGGCTGCTGCCTAAGGAGCCCCCCAAGGCCCCATCATGGACTGTCAGTTCTCTGCACAGGCCTAGGTTTTATGCCCTCTACCTTGCCCCTCTCCCGCCAAAGCAAGGCTCCAAGTTCCTCCCCCTCTCACCTCCACAGAAGGAAAGTCCCACCAGCCCCAAGCTGAGACACATAGGAATAGAGATCTTCAAATGGTCCCATTCGGCAGCATTGTCGCCTGTCCACACGGCTCCTGAGGAAGAAAAGAGGGAGGGAACTTGCAAACAGTGAAGGGGCTCAGCCTTTTATACAGCTGACCTCTCTAACCTGCCACATCTCCTCTGGGGCCCCCAGAGTCCTGCTGAAGATGGCAGAGTTCACAAGAGCACTTCAACACGGACTGGCCCTCCCACTCCCTGCCTCGCTTTTAGTGAACAGCTGGAAGGAAGTACGTAACTCTCAGAGGATGGACAGACTTCTCCAAGAACCAGGCCCAGGTCCCTCTGCCACAGCTTTATTCTCCAAATCTTACCAAAGCGCTGGGAGCCAGCAAAGAAAGCCCTGCTCAGGACAAAGGGGCGTTCTATGCCCCCGGAGCGCAGCACCAGCCCGTCAGCAGTCGCCATGTGCTGCGTGGGAACAGGAAAGAAGGGTAGTGAGGAGCAAAAGCCAGCTGTCATCGGTGCAAGTTCTCGGTCCTTGGTCTCTCCTCTCTCAGTCCCTTACCACGTAGAAGCCATAGATGTTATGCACGTCTCGGTGCTCCCAGCCCCCATAATGCTGGGCATCCTTGAGCATGGTGACCTCAGGACCATTGAACACGGACGGTTCATTCATGTCATTCCAGACATAGAGGTTGGGAGATGAGCCCTGAGAACACAAGGCAGAGAATGGGGACAGACGACAGAGGGGAGGGAGAAGACAAAACAGTGTCTGAGCAGAGAGCTCCTAGGAATCCAGAAAGATGCATTTCTCAGGGCCCCCCCCCAGGATCATCAAGGCCCCGATATCTTATGAGCAACCAACCATAGCAGGGATAGCAGGCAGAGAATGACTGATTCCAAGAGGTAGAGTGGGAAAGACAGAGGCAGGTCGGGGAGGGGCTGCCATACCTCATAATTGTCAAAGCGAAACATGTTAGCCCACCAGGCCCTCATCTTGGGATTGGTGAAATCAGGGTAACCGGCTGCGCCTAGAAGAAATCAAGGATGGCTTTCAACCCCTGAGGGGTAAAATAGCCTCCACTCTAGCTCCCTGGCCTCACAATAGCCTCCTTTAATTCTGGGCCCACCTACCTGGCCAGCACCAGCCTTCGTAGTCAGAGCCATCCCGGGTTTTAACGTACAGACCCAGGTTCTGCAACTCTTCATGTACGCGGTAGCCAGAGTCCACCTTGATGTGGGGGTCCACGATGGCCACCAGCTGGGGGCACGGAACACGGGTAGTGAGAGTTCTCCAGGGCTATCATGCCTGAGAAAACCAACCATGGCTGCGGCCCTCTTACCTTCCGCCTCTTGGAGGCCAAATGCTCAAGCATGGTGAGGGGCTGGGGGAAACGGCTGGGGTCCCAGGTGAAATACCGCTTGCCATCAGCATGCTCAATGTCCAGCCAGATGACATCGCAAGGCAGGTTGTGATCATCGAAGCCCTGATCGACTTCCAGAACGTCAGCCTCATCCCGATAGTTCCAGCGGCTCTGGTGGTAGCCGAGGGAGAAGAGCGGGGGCAAAACCTGGGTCCCTGCAGGTTCAGTGAGGGATGGGTGTCACAATGGGGTCAGGCTCAACCTGGGGCCAATGGGGATGCCCAGAAATTGAGGGAGATGAAAGGGCACCGGGCTGGAGAATAGGCCAAGGCACAGGATTTCTGAAAATGCAGTCATCCCTCAAGAAGCCAAGGACCAGAAAGGGAGGCTGCAGGCTGACAGAGTAGGGACACTGCGTACCTGTGAGACTAGCGTACTGCCGGAAGACATCAAAGACAGACGGCCCAAGTAGCAGGAAGACATCAATGATGCCACTCTCCGATATCCAGCGAACATCTGTCTGTGGGGTCTCCCCAGAGCCCTGCAGGTAGTCCAGCATCTTCCCAAACAGGGTCTGCAGAGGGGACCAGAGAGAGGTCTGACACCACCCTCTTGCTTCCCAACCCAAAGACAAAGCAGCAGTGTTTTCCTCAGAGTCCTCACACAGCTGGCTCCTTGAGTCACTTCGGGCTGAGATTAAACGTCACCTCCTCAGTGAGGCTTCCCTGGGCCCCATCATAAGCAGCACCGCCCATCCCCATCACATGACCACTGCATTTCTTTCTTAGAACTTACCACCACTGAACTCATCTTCCCTCTGTTACCTGTTTAATCTGTCTTCCTCCTTTCCTAACTCAGTAAGCAATATATCCCCAGCACCTAGAAAAGGGTCTGAAGCTCCTAACGCATACTCAATAACAAATGTATTAATAAATGCAGAAAAGGAAATACCTTCCCCATGAGTCTGTGTCTTCTGGGAGTGTCTGGGGAACTCATATGCTGCCCAGAAGGCCCAGGGCCTGTCTCTCATCCAGTCCCCAAACAGGTATCCAAATAGGCCACTCTACCAGCCTCTTCAAAGCAAATGCCCCTAACAAACCCATCTGTCTCAAGGCCTGACGATTCCCTCCCTTATTGCTCCCCACGCCTGTGCTCTCACCTTGCCTGCAGTGTTGGAGGATATGTCAACCCAGGTCTCCGCGGCGTTGAGCCAGAAGATGCCCAGGTCCCGATGAGGGCTGTGTGCTAGGAGCACGGGCACAGACCCATATAGGGCCATGCGGTTGTACAGCTCATACTGGAACACGTCCAAATTGTAGAGGCGATACGGCTCCCCACCCCTGCAGGCAGGCAGACAGACAGACTGGCCCCGGGCCATGGCATGCACAGCCCCAGCCCCATAGACACAGATGAGGGATAAAAACTGGCCCCTCTGCCCTTTCTCAAAGCAGCATTTTCTGATGGCCCAAGGTTCTCTGGCACAGGAAGTGAGCCACGCTCGTCTGGAGTGTCTAATCTGTGTGCACATCTCCCACAGCCCTGGCCTCTGCCCCCTTCCCTCCTCCCATATCCTGATGTCACTGTAGGACTCACTCAGTGACTTTCAGCCTCAGGTTGTCTGCATGCTCAGGGATCCCATACACATGCTCCATGCCTGGCAGAGAGAAGTCCAAACTCACAGATGTGGGGCCTGGAAGAAAAGCAAAAGATGAGCTCCAGAGCTTCTGCTTGGCAAGGACTCCCTGTCCTCTTGCCCAAGGCTCCCCCAGCCCCTCACCAAAGGGCTTGCTGTCAGTGTGAGTTTTAAATGTCTCTTCCCAGGCTCCTGGCTCATCGTGCTCTGCCTTCCCCTGGGTCTCATCTGGCTGGAAGGAGAAAGCAGACCACTACTCAATCACACACCAGGTCCTCTCTCTTCCCTTGCCCATTTTCTAAATCCCATCCACGATGGCAAGACTAAGCTCAAATTTCTTGTGGGCCTTTCCCCTCCAACCTCCCAGCCAGCCCTGTGCTCCAACCACCCACCCCCACCAACTTGCCTTGTCACCATCCCCAGGTGTTTCCTCGGGCTGGGCCCCATCGCCCTCAGCTGGGTCTTTTGATCCTTGCCTGGAAGGTAGGAGAGCTGTCTGCTCCAATCCAGAGGGGGCAGGGACGAGGGGCTAGTGGAAGGAGGGGTGAGGGAATAGAGAGCCAAGGGTCCAAAGGAACGACGGCACTGGAGGAAGGGACTGAATGTTAAAGCTTGGAAAGGGACCCCCAGTGAGCAGATAAGTGTGCAAAGGACAGGGAGAGAAATGAGAAAGGGAAATGAGAAGTAAATGCCACCAAGGGGTGCCTTCCAAACACAGGCCCAAACCATCAGCCTCTGCCAGCATTCCAGAAGAGACAGGCAGACAGGTTCAAGGGCCTGGGTTCGGAATGCCAGTCCTAGCCCTGCTGCCTCTACCAAGAGACTCTGGCCCCAACTTCCCTCACTGGGCCTCAGCCTCTTGGCGTGACACAGGGTTTTGCAAAGGCAAGTGAGTCATAACCATGGTCAAGCCTCTACACAGGGACTCAAACAAGAGATTCTGCCAAAGGATGCTTTCAAGGGCAGCTGGCAAGCAGCTCTGCCCAGAGCCTCAGTGCAAGCCAGCTGAGAGGCAGGAACCCCAGCAACAGGCAGCATCTCTCCACCCCCTGGCAAAGCAAGAAGCTCCCTACATTCCTCAAGGATATCCAACATTTCATCTTCCTTCTCCCAGGGGGCTCCTAGCCAAGGGAATGGGGAACGGGAACCAGAGACCATATAGTTGGGGAAAAAGAGGTGAGTGAAGGACAGGGTATGGAAGGGTCTGGGGCACCTTCCCTGGGGGCCAGAGTGAAGGGGGGGTAAGGGCAGAGGAACAGATACAGTACCAGTGGTCATGGATTTACCTAGAGAAAAGGTTCTTGATCTTATCCCAAATGCTACCGAGCGTGAGACTAACTTTATCCGAGAAACTGGGGCAGGAGGAGATGGGTAGGAAAGGGGAAAAGGAGGCACAAAACCAACACAAAAACAGAAACATAAAAGTGAGTTTCAGTCGACAAACTTCCAGAGATGGGGTGGGGGAAGAAATTAAAAACAAAAAACAAAACAAAACAAAACAAAAAAAAGGAAGAAAATAAATCTGGGAAGTGTGATGGTGTGAGAGGGGGAAGAGGGAAAGGCAGACCCAGGCAGGCCTCTGAGGGAGGAGGTGCCCAGGGTACAGCTCATGGACAAAAGTGACTGCCTCCTGGTCTGTACAGGAAATGGAGAAAACTTCAACCCAGGTCTGCTTCCTACCCTCCCTGATGGTCAGCTTCGCCCAGCCCCCAGCCCCGACCTGGCTCTACTACCACCCTGTCTTCCTCCCAGGGACCCAGTGCCAGATCCTACGACACCCCTAGGTTCCTTCACACTAGGTCCCCTTCACTCCTGATCCCTGTACTCACGAGACCCTGGGAGCCCTCTGGTGCTCAAAATTTAAGAGTCCTCGGGCATTGACACTGAGCAGAAGGCTGCGGTCCTCCAGTAGGTCGAGGCGGAATGGCCGTGCCGTCAAGATGATTTTATAGGGCCCCTCAGCCATGGTTAGCTCTACGCTGTTGGCATCCCGGCCAGAGACAGAAAGCCTGGGAAAAAGATCAAAAGGGATATAAGGAAGTGCAAAGTGCCAGGAGCAGTCATGACACTTAGAAGACGGGGGACCTGCTAAGAGCTATACAGGCAGTGTGGTAACAGTACAGGGACAGATACGTTGACCAAAGGAATCAAATAAAGAGCCTGGAAACAGACCCAAGCATCTTAGAATGTTGAAATGTAACAGATGGCATGGCAGTTCAGTGAGGTCTGGAGGACTATTCAATAACAGAGCGGAAAAACACATTTTCTGTATAGAAAAGAAATGGTATCACACTCCTACCTCATACCAGATACAAGTATCAACTCCAGACAGATTATGACTTAAAATTTTAGAGTAAAACCTTTAGAAGAAAATATAAAAAAATATTTTCTGACTCTGAGGTAGATAAGGATTATTTAAACACAACTTAGAAAACACTAACACCAAAAGGTAAGAGACTTATCTACCTGACAACAAAATTCAGAATTTCTATTTATTGAAAGATACATTAAGGGTAATCAAAAACAAGAAAAGTCTGAGGAACTGTCCCAGTCTAGAGGAGCCTCAGGAGACATGACAACTAAATATAAAACAGTATCCTGGATTGGATCGTGAAGCAGAAGAAGGACATTAGGTAAAAACTAAGGAAATCTGGGACTTCCCTGGTGGCGTGGTGGTTAAGAATCCACCTGCCAATGCAGGGGACTTGGATTCAATCCCTGGCCCGGGAAGATCCCACATGCTGCGGGGCAAATAAGCCCGTGCACCACAACTACTGAAGCCCACGCGCCTAAAGCCCATGCTCCGCAACAGAAGAAGCCACTGCAATGAGAAGCCCGCTTGCCGCAACTAGAGAAAGCCTGCACGCAGCAACGAAGACCCAATGCAGCCATAAGTAAATAAATAAATAACAAAAAAACTAAGGAAATCTGAAAAAAATATGGACTTTAAGCTACAAGGATATATCGTACAACACAAGGAGCGTAGCTGATATTTTATAATAGCTATTAATGGAGTACGACCTTTAAAAATTGTGAATCACTATATTGTACACCTATAACTTATGTAATATTGTACATCAACTACACTTCAATTAAAAATAAATGAAATGCTGGCGCAGTGGTTAAGAATCCGCCTGCCAACGCAGGGGACACGGGTTTGATCCCCGGTCTGGGAAGATCTCACATGCCTTGGAGCAGCTAAGCTCGTGCACCACAACTATTGAGCCAGAGCACCACAACTACTGAAGCCCACGCACCTAGAGCCCGTGCTCTGCAACAAGAGGAGCCACCGCAATGAGAAGCCCGTGCACCACAATGAAGAGCAGCCCCTGCTCGCCGCAACTAGAGAAAGCCTGCACGCAGCAATGAAGACCCAACACAGCCAAAATAAATAAATAAATAAAATTTTAAAAAAAATAGGGCTTCCCTGATGGCGCAGTGGTTGAGAGTCCACCTGCTGATGCAGGGGACGCGGGTTCGTGCTCCGGTCCAGGAAGATCCCACATGCCACGGAGTGGCTAGGCCCATAAGCCATGGCCGCTGAGCCTGCGCGTCCGGAGCCTGTGCTCCGCAACGGGAGAGGCCACAACAGTGAGAGGCCCGCGTACCACAAAAAAATAAACAATAAAAACACTTTAAAAAAAGGAATGAAAAAAGAAAAAAATTTATGAACTTTAGTTAACAATAATGATATCAATTCATTATGTATGACAAATATATCACAATAATGTTAACAGGGGAAAACAAGAGTACAGGGTATACAGGAACTCTCGTAATATTCTTGAAACTTTCCTATAAATCTAAAACTATTCTAAAATTAAAAAATCGTTGGGACTTCCCTGGTGGCGCAGTGGTTAAGAATCCGCCTGCCAGTGCAGGGGACACAGGTTCGATCCTTGGTCTGGGAAGATCCCACAGGCCGCGGAGCAACTAAGCCCTCGAGCCACAACTACTGAGCCTGCGCACCTAGAGCTTGTGCTCCGCAAAGAGAAGCCCGCACACTGCAATGAAGAGTAGCCTGCACGCAGCAACAAAAGACCCAATGCAGCCAAAAATAAATACATAAAATTTTTTAAAAAATAAAATTAAAAAATCTTCTTTTTTCAAGGCACCTTTAGAAAAGTAAAAAGATAAGCTACAATCTGGGAAAAGATAACTGCAATACATGTAAGTAATAAAGAACTGGTATCAAGACTAATGAATTTCCACAAATCAGTGATGACAAACAACATAAAAGGAAAATGAGCAGAGCAGTGAACTTCCATTTCACAGAACAGAATGACAGATAAATATATGAAGACATGCTCAATATCAGTAATAAACTGGGAAAGACAAGCAAGCCAAGACCACCACATGGTATCATCCTACAGCCATTCCACTGACAAAAATTAAGTCCAATAGTTCCAAGGGCTGGAGAAGATGCAGTTCAATAAGCCTCTTATATATTGCTGGTGGAAGTGTAAATTGGTAAGCCACTTTGGCTTTATCTTGGAAAGTTGATGATTTCCATATTCTACAACTCTGCAGTTCTTCTCTTAGCTATACACCAAAGAGAAACTCCTGCACAGGGAGACAGGAGACATGGACAAGAATGTTCACGCCAACACTGGAAACAACCCAAATGCCCATCAACACAGAAATGGAGAAATAAATCGGGATATATTCATATAACATAACATTATACAGCAGTAAAAATGAGTTTCTGGAGCTACATGCAACAAAGTTAAATCCAGTTAAGTGAAAAAAGGAAATCCCAAAAGACCACATTCACTAAGACACTTTCCCTATAAAACTCAAAAACAAAATCACATAATTTATTGCTTAGGCAAATGTACGAAAGTGTGTATATGTATATACGTACCCACGATATAACTGTGAGAACAAAAAAACAAGGGAATAATAAACTTCAGAATAACAATCATCTCCGAAGGAGTCAGGGGTACAGGACAGTGAGATGTATATGTTTGGGTTAGGTGAAGGGTTTATCATGTTATTTTCTAAGTTAAATACTTAACAGAGAGCCATGCGTGGAATAATGACGACGATGTGTCATGACCCGAGTATTTGAATAATCCTATCCTGAATATCTGAGGAGAAATTGAGGAGGGAGGAAGGGAAGGAGGGAAAGAGGGAAGGAAGGGAGGAAGGGAGGAAGGAAGGAAGGGGAGAAAGAAAAGAGAGAGAAAAGAGAAAAAAAGAAAGAGAAGAAAAGAACAGACGAGACAAGACAGGGGGACAGGACAGGAAGGGAAGGGAAGGGAGGAACCAACCACAGAGACACTGTATTCCTGGAAGGCGAGCTCCATGGCCTTGCTGACTCCCTCTTGTATCTCCAGCACCTAGGCCAGGCCTGGCACAGAAGAGGAAGCAGTATTTCTTTGCTGACTGAATGAAGATAAAGGGTGAAAGAGAAAACAAGTGAGGGAATTCCCTGGCAGTCCAGTGATTAAGACCCTGTGCTTTCACTGCACAGTGCGCAGGTTCAATCCCTGGCTGGGGAACTAAGATCCCGCAAGCCAAGCAGCTCGGCCAATCAATCAATCAATCAATCAGTTGAGAAAACAAGTGAAACAGAAGCACAGATGAGGGAAGGCTGAGGAGAGTGGCCGGGTGCTATTCAGCTATTACCCCAATGTGGAAGAGAAAGTCAGCTGCCAAATAAAGGCTCATTAGGAAGGGAAAGGGCCATGGAGATGGAGATGTTCCTCAGGAAAAACTCACCCAGCTGTGGGGGGATCAGCCACCAACACGTCTGGCACACGGTATCGGGGCCGCCGGGGCTCTAGTTCATCAATTCTGATCCGAGTCATGTTCCTTCGAAGCCCCTGGAGCTCCAGCACAAGCAACACCTGTGGAGGCAGAGGTCTGGGTCTGGAGAAAGGAATGGGCTATACCAGGAAATGCCCTCTGAACCCATTTCTCTCCCGAGGGGGTCTCCTCCTTCTAGCCCTTTGCCTAAGGGATCTGAAATCTGAATTCCTCACAAAGTACAAGTCCCAAGGTTAGATGGCACAGGATGTTGGCTATAGGATTCCCCTTCCCGAATTACCCCTTAGCCATTTCTCCACCCCCACCAGACTCTTCCTTTTCTCCCCTGACCTTAGTGACTTCGTTGATCAGATGGACTGTGAGGGCATCAGGACCAAGCTGCAGAGAGTCCAGCAAGGCTCGGTATGGAGAATGGCCTGGCCGTATGCTTCGTTGCCTCCTGCCAATGTGAAATGACTGAGAACGGGGGAGGGTTCCCCAAGGCCCCTAAGTCCTTCTATCAGCTGCAGTGCCCCAGGCTACCTCATCTGCCACAGACACCTCCCACATTACCCTACTTTCCATTCTTGTCTCCCAGAAATATCATACTTGCAGAAGGAACTCTCTTCGCAGGTCTTAAAGTTGCTTCTATCCACAGCCAGGGTAATTCCCAGGCAGACGCCTAAACAAGCCAGTACCAAACCAGTCCAAGACCTAGGGGGGAAAAGGACAAAGAGGGCACGATCAGCACAGGGTCAGAAAGGGCCCCACCTTCTGAGGTAAAGGCCTCTTCCCACCACAACCCTAAAAGGGGAGAAAGATAGAGTCCCATTAAACAGAAAACACGGCAGAGTGGACAGGGCTTAAGTGTCAGGCCTGAGGAGCTGGCTCACGCACACCTTTCCTTCAAAAGGCAGAGGAAGTGGACAAAGGATCCTTGGCCTTCAGAGGCCTGGTATTGACTCAGGTTACATCAGCCTCTCAGAGGAAAGGAACAGTAACAGCCAGTCCCAGGGGAAGTGGTGGTACCTTATGTGTGGAACAGAGAAACACAGTAAGCCATGCCTTTTCACTGGAAAGACACTGGGGGGACCTACAGTGAAAAAGTTCAAGATGTACCCTCAGCTGGCCTGCTGGTCACAGGTTCCTAGGGTCCTAACATCCCTAACACTCTAGGCATCCTGTTCCTCTGATCTCCACTGCTATATCTTTGACATAAGTCACCACTGTCACCACGTAAGCTTGAAAAGAATAACAACAGCTAACCTGTGTTGAGTCCTAATAGGCACCCGGGGACCTGGCTAACCGCCTTATACTAGTTTTTTTGTTTCTTTTTTTTGCGGTACGCGGGCCGCTCACTGCTGTGGCCTCTCCCGTTGCGGAGCACAGGCTCCGGACGCGCAGGCTCAGCAGCCATGGCTCACGGGCCCAGCCGCTCCGCGGCATGTGCGATCTTCCAGGACCAGGGCACGAACCCGCGTCCCCCTCATCGGCAGGCGGACTCCCAACCACTGAGCCACCAGGGAAGCCCTATACTAGTTTTTAACTCTCCCTGCAGTTTTTAGTAGTGTCTATGCCCAGGTCTCACCCTGAGATTTCAATCTAATTGGCCTGAAGTGGAACCTGGGCATCAGATTTTAAACTCCCCTAAACAATTCTAATAGGCAACCAGTGTTCAGAAACAATTCTTTATACACACTAATAGCTCTTTTCCCTTTCTTTCACTGTTTTCTTGGTGAATGTAGGATTGGGATTTTTCCGAGATGGGAGCACTGAGGCATAAAAGGTTCAATAATTTGGGGCTTCCCTGGTGGCGCAGTGGTTGAGAGTCCGCCTGCCGATGCGGGGGACGCGGGCTCGTGCCCCGGTCCGGGAAGATCCCACATGCCGCGGAGCGGCTGGGCCCGTGAGCCATGGCCGCTGAGCCTGCGCGTCCGGAGCCTGTGCTCCGCAACGGGAGAGGCCACAGCAGTGAGCGGCCCGCGTACCGCAAAAAAAAAAAAAAAAAAAAAAAAAAGGTTCAATAATTCATCCAAGATTTAACAGCCAGTATGAGGTGACACTGGTGAACTCAGCTCTGCCTAACTCCAGGGCCCGGGCACTTCATTATGCACAGCACATTGCACTAACCACCAGCAGGGCCTGCCTCATTGAGGACCATCACCAGGGTTTCCACAAACTTGTCACTTCCCCAACATGCTATCAAATGACAGACAAGGGTGCTCGCTTCGGCAGCACATATACTAAAATGGAATGATACAGAGAAGATTAGCATGGCCCCTGCGCAAGGATGACACGCAAATTCGTGAAGCGTTCCATATTTTTGGGAGACCCAAGAGGGAAGAGATATGGGATCATATGTATAACTGATTCACTTTGTTATAAAGCAGAAACTAACACACCATTGTAAAGCAATTATACTCTAATAAAGATGTAAAAAAAAAATAATAACAGACAAGGGACTAACAGGCTTATCTGAACAAGTTAGTTTGTTAAGGATATATCCATCCATTCTGAGTAAACCCTAAATAGGGATTCTCACACTTTAGCGTCTGTTAAGAGTTACATGCAGTGCTTACTAAATGAAGATTCCCGGGTCCCAGGGAATCTGCAGTTTAAACATGCTCTCCCAGTGGCTGATTAGGAGCACACTCTGAGAAAGTGTTCCAAATAAAGGAGAACAAACAAAAACACACATTTCTCCTCAGCATTAAAACTTTGCGACCTGCTAACAGGGTAACCAAAGAGTAGGGCCTACAAACACATTGTATCCAGCATATCCTCAGTATCTGCTTGAAAGCTAAAGGTAAAGAAAATCACTAGAAAGGAGATCACAGAACACAGTAAGCCCTCCAGTTCCAGAAGAATGTGCAAGGCAAGCCAGGCCACACAGAAAGATGAGGAAAACACCAGGCTTTGTGGTTTAATAGGTCAAGCAGGAACAAATAGTAGCAAAACAAGCAGAAGAAATGCTACCGGAAAACTCAAAAGCAAGGCATGTGGCCCAGGTCCTGAGGAGTGACTGCAGCGGACACCCTGAGCAACTGACCCCGTGTCCACCAGCCCAAAGCAGCAGTAATCAGAAGTACAGTGAATTAAATACTCTCTGGAGTCCTACTTGCACAATCTATAAAATGGGTTTGGAGAGACGCCAATGGGGATAGAATTTCTGAAAGATTTTTCAGAGGTAACCTGTTGGAAGGCCCTGAGAACTCAGGAATGCCTTGAACGCCCCTGGGCAAGAGGTGGTCACAAGCCAAGGTCAGGAATGAGTCGCAAGGAAAGGTGCACTCATTTATTGTTTCAGGTCACAGGCTTCTGGAGTCAAATTTACGATCCACGCTTTTTTCACCGCTGCCGACAGTACGTGCCTCTCCCACCCCGATACATCCGTTAGGTCCTGGTAAACACTCTGTGGCGCTGATGATTGTTTCGAACCGTCTTTTCAGTAATATAAATGCAGAACAAACCACTGTTGTGTTTGAGCAACGTCATCCAGGTCGACTGTGAACTTACGGGATCCTGCCCCAGCCGTGCCCAACGACCGTGGACACCAAACAAGCCAGGGCTGGTGTCCACGTGAAGACAAGGGCAGGGCAGGGTCCGGGGCTCTCGAGGGGAGGGCGGGAAGGGCAGTGGAAGCAAGACTGCCGGCCGCGGTGCTTCCAGCGCGGCTGAGGGGCCGCAGGGCAGCAGGCTGCATTCCCGGAGGCCGGGCCGCATCTCTTCCTCTGCCCCGATGGCCCCGCGCATTGCAGGAAAGAAGCGGCAGCGTTAACCGCCGCAAGCCGCCAGCGGAGGGCGGCGGCTGACAGCGGCCAAGGCCAAGAAGAACACAAGGCTGCGGCCTTCTAGAGCCACCGGGCCGGAGCGGAGAGCCCCAGAAACAAGGGCCCCCCGACGCGGCGAGGAGGCTGGGGGCACCTGAGGCCGCCTCCAGAGAGACAAAGAGTCCTCACGAGGCTGGGGATGGCGGAGTCTCAGGAGAACATACAGGAAGGAGAGACACGGGATTTGGGGGTCTGGGGGCGTCCCGGGCGCGTTCCCCGGGATCCGGGCTCCTCACCGCCTCCTACGCGCCACCACTGCCGCTACCGCCGCCATCTTGTGCCGGGTTTGCTCCTTGACCCGGAGCTTCCCCTCCCCCAGCGCGCGTTGAGCCACGTATCTTAGCGCCCGCCCCTTCCGGCTTCCTGATTGGCCGGGCCACACTGAAGCCTGGCGTCTGTCCCATTGGCCGAGAGCGTACTCTAAATGCTGGTGGGGGCGGGGCCAGGGCGGGGCTTGAGGGAGGGGGCGGGATTGTTCAGAGACAGGAGCTGTCCGAATTTGCCGGCTCTCCACATCAGACAGAGGAACCGGACTCTTGTTTTTCTCAACTCGGCAAATTTTATTTAGAAAAAAAGGTGGGGGAGGAAGAAAGTGACAGCGCTCTTTTAGGCCAAGGTCTTAGAAGAGAAACCTCCACATTTCTGCAGCACCTTAGCCCCCTGTCTGTCTCTCCTGGCTCAACCTCCCTCGGCTTCTGGAGCATGGAAAGGCTATGTCCCCTGCCGAAGGAGATTGGACGGTGAAGGTGCCTGGAAACGGCCAGAGAAAAGGCCCAGGCGGTCAATGTTGCGGTGGAGGACACTGTGCAGCACAGCCAGATGGGCTCCACCTTCACCCCCACCCTCCCTGGAGAAGTCCCGGATGAAGCGGCCACGCTCTGACTGGAAGATGAACTTCTGGGGCAAGGGCCCGTGCTCCCGGAGAAAGCCCCAGACACTGAGCAGCAGCAGACGCACTTCAAAAGGTGCCAGTTGGCTAAATACCTCGTGCATATTCCCCAGGGCTGGTGGCAGGAGGCTTCCCTCAGCCATGACAGCCACCAGGGTGCAGGATGCCTCCAGGTGCCAGGGGGAGTGGGCTGTATCAGGGTGGCGAGAGGCTTCCCAATGGCCCAAGAGGGCGGCCAGCAGCCCCCGCAGCAACACGGAACAGTAGCACAGGGCTGGGGGAGCAGCTGCTACCAACTTTAACAGCTCAAAGAGCAGAGGCTGTTCCCGGAAGCGCCGGCCAATGCGGAGATCCCGCTCCACGGTGGCCCGGGCATGCTCCTCAGGAGGCCAGGCTAGCTCAGCACCGGCTGCATCGGGACACACACTCTCCACCAAGGTCACTGCCACTGCTTTGGCTGCCTCCGGGCTCAGGGTGGGAGCCCCCCAGCAGCCCACACATTCAGTCCCCCCAGGGGCACTGCAGCAGTGCACCAGGAGGCTGAGGAGGCTCTGGGTGTTATACATCACTTCTTGCTGATTGCGTGACTGGGCAAACTTGGGTGGCTTTAGGCCACGGCCGATGACTCCAGCGTGGAAAACAGACCAAATCCCTCCAGGGCCCGGCACAGCTGCAGTGTGCCGCCGGTTTGTGTCCAACAGGGAGGCCGAAGCCAAAGGAGCTGAAACAACTGAGAGAGTCTCATTATCCCCATCCACTTCCCCACCAAACAGTTCTGTGTTGCCCCGATGTAAGGCTCCCTCAACTAGCAGCTGCAGGACAGCCTTGAGCCCAGCTGGGGAGGTCTGGGAGAGGCGGGTAAGAAGCTGGGAGGCGGAAGCCACCCCTGGAGGACCGTGCAGCCTGAGAGAGGCAAAGAAGCGATGCACTCCAGCTCTCACCAGTCCCAGGAGTTGGGAAGGGCACAGGGCTTCCGGAGGAAAGGGACAAATGGCCAGGAGGGAGGCAGAGGCTTCGGCTACTTCCTCCTCAGGATGGAGCAGGAGAGGAGCCAGGTCAGACAGATGAGCTGAGGCCGACTCCCCAAACCGGGCCCCTAGGGCTGCAGGGCCCTCACCACCCTGCTGTTCCCACCCCACTAGCAGTGCCAAGTTACGCAGGAACCGAGCCGTGAAGGGAGGTTGCAAAGTCCCTGCATGTACCCTAGCCAGGCAGCTTCGGAAGGCCAGGGGCAGGAGGCCAGAGAGACTGACCACCAGCCCTGCGTATAACTGAGTGGCCAGACTCAACTCTTCAGGGCTTCGGGCCCGGCTCAGGAGATGGCCCAAGGCCTCAGGTCCGCAGCTAGGCCGGGTATAAACAGAGAGCAGGCCAAGGAGCTGGTGTTGCCAGAGGAAGCGTTTTCGTTCCAAACGTAACGTCTCTCCACACAGCTCTCCAACGTGGTTTCTTAGCGCATCTAGAAAGGGCACAGGGCGGGGGGGCGGGGGGGGGCCCAGCACCCCTTCCCCAGGAGACCCTCCCCGGTGATGAACCAGCTTTTGCAGGTGCAGCAGCAATAGCTGGATCAGCCGGTCACAGGCCTCACGCACGGTGTCTGGCACAGCCAGGCCCTGGGTGGTAATGACTGAGGCAGGCATGGCTGTGTCCACCAGGAACTGCAACAGGCGGTAGGCACCTGCCCCAGAGGCCTGGCTCACCAGGTGCACGGCCAGGTTCAGCATGTTGTCCAGCTCCTCTCGGGGGAATCCCTGCAGGTGTTGCTGCAGCTGACTCAGCACAGCTGGGGGCTTAAGGCAATCCACCAGCTCTCCAGAGACTGTGCCCAACAAAGCTGGTGACATGACTGCCAGCTGCAGGAGGAAGGGAACTGTGGCCTGAAGGGAGGGATCCCCACTCCGGCCGCCAGTGCCCCCTGCCAGACTGTCATGAAACATTCGCAGGAGCTCCCGTCGGATGCTGTCTCCATGGCGGGAGGCCAGGTGCCCTAGGATGCCTACAACTGAGGCAATCTTGGGCACCCGTTTCTCCCCAGGGATGGCAGGAGATCCAGGGAAGGGGTCTGTAGAGGGGGTCTGAGAAGAGCCTCCACCACTGCCACCAGCTCCACCTCCAGCCCCACTGTGAACACAGAAGTCCTTAAGGCCACAGGAGAGAACTCGGGAGATGATGGTGCCGGGAAAAGAGGAGCCAATATGCGCCACAACCCAGTCGAAGTGTGGGGAATGCTGGACAGAGGTATCCAGCAAGGCATCCACGCAAGCATCTGGGCAACTACCAATGAGAGCCGAGAGGCACTGAACATAGATGTCCATTAATGTGCGTGTGGCCCGACAGCCCATCCACAGCTGCAGCAATTCGTTGAGAGAGCCAGTGGCATGGGGCACACGCTGGTGCTGGCCCGAGTAAGTGCTGCTCAGTTGCCCCATGAGGTCAATGGACCATGCACTAATCACAGGTGCCCACGCCTTCGGGTTGGCCCGGATAAACTCAGACAGCACCTGCTGCACTTCCTGCACCACATCCTCTAGACCAGGTCCCCCAGCAGGGACATGGGAGGGTGGCGGTGGACGGAGGTGAGGTGGACCAGCCACAGGGCTTTCATCCAGGGCAGCCAGGTGGGCCCGGACACTCTCATCAAAGACACCTCGCAAGTGGTCAAGCACAGCAGCCCGCGCAGGTGGCAAAGAGCGGAGCAAAAGAAGGCCACAGCGAGCATGTTCCCGAGCAGAGAGTTGGTGGCCCAGAACAGGGTCTACACCAGTCAGAAAGGCCTTGATTTCCTGCGACAGCTCCTGAGCACTGTAAGGAAGCAAAAGAAGCAGAGTTAGAGTGTTGGGAGTTGTTGAGCAAGTTACATTCCCTCTGTGAGCTTCAGTTTCTTTCTATGTAGAATAGGGATAACTGTACCTCCCTCAAAAGATAATATTCATAAAGCACGTAAGCACCATATCTAGGTCACACTAGTTACTCAGTAAATGCTAGCTATTTTTCTTTTAATAAATAACAATAGTATCAATATTAGATAACTCTTGTAATACATCAAGTTCTCTTTTAAGTACTTTACTTGTATTATTTCAATACAGATAACAGCCCAATAAGGTAGGTACCATTATGATCCCATTTTACAGGGAAGGAAACCAAGGTAAGTAATCAGACTATAAAGTCCAAGAGGGTAGTTAACAGTTCTCTGATTTTCAACAGTGGATCCTCTTCTACTGGGGTGCCTGGAATATGGGAAATACTCAATAAATATTTGTTGAATTGAGTAAGTATAGTTTGTGTTCCTGTAACATCTGCTTTAAACACACCTTTCTAGCTTTACTGCACTCCCCCCTACATACAAACGAGAACGCTGGACTTTGCTCTTAATGGAACGAAAATTCTAAGCCCAAATTTGCCCCTTAGTAAGAGCTCTCCCTCCCCAAACCTGCTTCTTCCCATATTCTGCAAGCATCCTAACCACCAACCACTTGGACTCCACCACATCAACAGCCACCACCTTCCCAGAACCCTCAGTATGCCCCAGCAATCAAGGTGCCCCAGGGCAGAGACAAGCTAATGCCCTTCAACCCTTCCCCTCCTGAAACATATGGGTTCAGTCTTAGAGGTTCAGAAGCCATTGTTACTTCCTCTCATTGCATTTTCTGACAGCATCCTCTAGAGGTTGATAAGGCTCTGACTGTGCCATTCATCTCTGGTTCCTCCAAAAAAAAACACTCTACGGTGAGGGGAGTGTCTCCGTTGGAGAGCAAGGGAAAGGCTAGAAGAAAGCATTCTGTGGGTTTCTGGGCCTGGGTGCTCAGGGAGTCTCCATGAAGTCAGGGGACCCTGGGTTCCCTCGGGTCTAAGGGACAGGGCACCTGGTTTCCCAAGAGTTCTGATATTCCCAATTCTTGGAAGAGCAAGGCCAGGATCCGGGGTAACTGGGCATTGGGGTTTAGGGGTAGGCAGTACCGAGATCTTGGGAGTGCGGGCACTGGAGCCCAGAGTTTTAGTGAGGCAGTCCCTGAGTTCTGGGAAGACCCGTCCGGGAATCTCTGAGAACCCGGACGCGAGTTCTCGAGGTGGGATCCGGGTTTCCGCCGAGAAGGCTGGTTATCGGCGCGGGACCCCGCGGTAGGGAAAGATGCCAGGGGCTCTGACTACCTGAGCGGCGCGGGACCGTGGGAGACCGGGGCAGGCCCGGGAGGCCCTGGGGCCCCGGGAGGGTCGCACAACGCGGACATCCCGGAGCCCTAGCCCGAGCCCGAAGCGGGAGCGGCGGAGCGCAGGAGGCGCATGCGCGCTGCCGGGAAACCCGAAAGGAACCAGCGACAAAGCCTCTCAGGAAAACCAATCCGGCGACGTCCGTGACCCTCACACATTGGTTCCGAGATGAGTCGGCGTCCCAGAACGGGGCTGCACCCGAGAGCGGGAAGCCGACCCACCCTCAACGCAACCACTTTTTTCCCCCGAGAGGGCTATTTACACAGACTAAGGCTAGCTGCGACCACTTAATTGGATTTAATTAATTTTCCTAAAGCCGAAACAAAATTTTCAACTCTCGAGGTTTTAAAAAAGGAAGCACCTTAGGAAACATTTTAATCAATAACCAGTGACAATGTAAAAAGCAGTTAAAGGAGAGAAGGGAAGAAGGAAAGCGGAAGAGAGACGGAAAGAAAGGAGTGAAAGTCTGTAAGAGAAGATGAAGAGAAGACAAGGAAAGAGAGGGAGAGGAGGAAGCCTGAAAAAATTGGGCTGGCTACGCTGAAGGTGTTCTCCCAGTCCTAGGTTAGCACTACGATCTCTGTCAGGCTCCCCAGTCTCCCAGTGCAGGGGGGCCTTCCCCAACCTCACATCCCCATAGCTGCAGAGAGAGCTTGGTAACCTTATGAGGATATAATACACCTCATCAAGAGCCCCTGCTCCAACCAGTCTATCTAGATCACGTTCCAGCTATTTCCACTAACCGGCTGTGTACTACATTTAACCCCTCTCTGCCTGTTTGCTTTTCTGGAAATCGGGATGTTAATAGTACAATTACCTCACGGGCTTGTGAAAATTTAAACCAGGTAATATGTTTACTGTATAGCACTTGGTGCCTGCAATGGTAGGTAAGCACTATATAAGCAACAGCTGTTTTTATTATATTTGTTGAATGAACTCCAGCTCTTTGACAACAGGGATGTTGCCAGTTTTGTTAAAGGCATTATCATCATCACATACAACAGTGTCTTCCTGGCATGTAGCAGGCTCTTAATAGTTGGTTGGATGAATGAAAAGGAAGGTGGGTTCTGAGGCCTGTATTAACCAGAGGGCTTACTGTTCTCAGTGGAAATGTGAGTTAGAATAACACCAGATGGTAGGTTCTAAAGATACCTTTGAAGTGACGGTGTTTTAAAAGCTAAATGATTAATTATGGTGGTTCTATATTTATCCTTAAATTTTAGAAGTTCGATCACTCATGAAGCGTATATGCTCTAGGACAGTAAATGAGACAATTTCTGCTCCTAGCTCTGCTTCAAACTTGGACCCAACACTTCCCTTCTCTGGGCCTTGACTTTTGATCTATGAAAAGTGGCTTTTGGGGACTTCCCTGGTAGTCCAGTTGTTAAGACTCTGCATTTCCACTGCAGGGGGCATGCGTTAGATCCCTGGTGGGGGAACTAAGATCCGCATGCCTCACGACATGGCCAAAAAAAAAAGTGCCTTTTGAACCCGATAAATTCTTCCAGCTATGAGACTATTATGTGGTCCTTGCCCTTAAAGATTTCACAATCTAAGGGTGCTTGTTTTGGAGTTAGATCTGGATTCATGTCTGCTATTAATTAGCAATGTAACCCTGAGCAAGTGACTCAGCTGCTCGGAGCCCCTTTCCTTAACTGTAAAATGGCGCATGTTGTATCGTATCTCACAAACTTTTTGCAAAGATCACTTCAGATTATTCACCTATTTCTTTCTCTCTCTCTTTTTTTTTCTTTTTCTTTATTTGGCCATGCCATGCAGTATGCAGGATCTTAGTTCTCCGACCAGGGATCAAACCCATGCCCCCGCAGTGGAAGCGTGGAGTCCTAACCACTGGACTGCCAGGAAATTCCCACTTCAGATTATTTGTGTAAAGAATTTAGCACAATACCAGGTACAGAAACTCTTCTTTGAACACAGCAAGCTCCTTTCTGCCTTAGGCACAGGGGGTAGAACAAAATTATGAAAGGAGATGAGAATCCCAAGATGTTGAAATTCCTTCTCCCTGCAGCTTCTCCCCTCCTCTCCTTACCGCCTCTGAATATATTTCAGTTTCACACAAGTACTTTTTCCTTTCTGTGTTCAAAACTGGACATAATACTGTCTCCATAGAAAAATAGCTGATACCAAGTTTTAGCCCAGGGGAAGTAGCAGGTGAGCCTGGAACATTGTGCCAGACAGCAAGGGATTGCTCAGATACTGGTGGTGCTGTGTCAAAAGGACACAGGACCAGAACTTTCTTGGTGGTCCAGTGGTTAAGACTGTGCCTCCATTGCAGGGGGCACAGGTTCAATCCGTGGTTGGGGAACCAAGATGCTATATCCTGTGTGCCCCCCTGGAACCCCCCCTCAAAAAAAAGACACAGGCTTTGGCTGGCCAGTTTGGTATGATTTGGAGCATGAAAAAGTGATAGTAACAGATGTTTAACAACCAAAATGAGATTTTAAAAAGGAAGTAGGGGTTTCCTTTACAGAATATGTAAAATGAGTAACATGGATGAATGAATGATACAATTAGAAAAATCACCATTTTGCAGCACTAACTAATTCAGGTATGGATCATCATGGATGCTAAAACCATTGTTGAGAGGTCATTGGGGAACAGGGTATTCATACAATCTCAAAGTATCACTCCATAGATTGCTTATTAATTACAAAGGGAAAGAATACCTTAACTGTGGAGAAATCTGACAGACACCCACTTAACACTAGGAATCACCGATAATGAGACAAACTAATATTATATGTGTGGACGAAAAATTCGCCTGCCTGGTGTATCAGAAAACAAACAATGTTGCGGCCATCAAGCAATCAGCCACTATGACCATCTCCGACGGTCTCCAAACAGGCTGCCCTCCATCAAACCATCAACCACTGCAGCCATCCCCAGCGGTGATTCAGGAGGAGATTCAGGAGGAAAAAGAACAGGATACTGGCCATAGGTAGTTAAGGAGCATATCAAAGAGCCGAGACTCTTGCATCTTCCCATACATAGAAAAGCACTAAATTAATTAACTTGAGAAGTCTGATTTTTTTTAATTAACAATAATCTTTGATGTTCCAACTACCTGGTTTTTGTTGCAAAAACACCTCTATATCCTGGCTCCTCCCTTACCTCAGAGCTATCTGACAGGCTGTCTTCCAGGTTTAAGTTTTCAGCAAGTCTGCTGAATCAAACATAATTCTCAACCTTTAGGTTGTATTTTTTTTTTTTTTCAGTCAACACTTACTTCCTGATGAAATGCAATGGGAAGTACACAATATCTTCTATGTAGAATTTTTCCCAGAAATGCTTAACCTACATCTATTGATGAGGAAACATATGGAAACACTCAGACAAACCCAGGCTGTGAGATATTCTTTAATTAATTAATTTAGGCTAGACTCTTCGAAGACACCAAGTCACCTAAGACAAGGTAGGGGTACTGTTCTGGATTGAAGGAGACTAAAGGGACATGACAATTAAATGCTATGCGTGATCCTTAACGGTGTCTGGATTGAGGAAACAATAAACAGCTATAAAAAATATTATCCACAGCTGAGGAAATGTGAATATGAAAACCTGAATTTTAGCTATTCCACCAATGTTAAATGTCTTAGGTGTTTTGGCTATATAGAAGCATGTACTAAGGGATAAAATCTCATCTGCAACTGACTTTCAAATGAGTCAGCAAAGACAACAATTATACATACTTGAACACACACATATATATGCAAGCGGGTAAGGAGATCAAGTATAGCCGAATGTTAAAAACTGGTAAATCCAAGTAGAGTGCATATTTAAGGGCTCAGTGTGCTAATTTCTTAACTTTACCGAAGGTTTGAAAATGTTCAAAATATAAACTTGAGGAGGGCGGAGCACAACACTGTACCCAAACCCTCCCTCTTCCAGGAAGCCTGCACTGATTAACAGAGCAAGGAGAGAATATGCTTTTCCCCAGTTGACCACATCTCTGCACACATAGCTTCTCACTTTAATTAACCACCCCAGCCCTGGCTTCCAACAAACAGAATTTCTGAACGTTAAAAGGGAAAAATAATGTTCACTTTATAAAAATATAATCCAGCAAAGGAAGCAGAGACAACCACGGTCACTTGTCCACCCTGGTCACACAGAGGAGGTGGTAGGGCCAGTATCAAGACCGTTACCTCCTCTGCTATCTCTACGGAACACCTTATTTTTGTCAGAAATGGAAAGATGGAGTGTCACTCATCGGGGAGACAGGGCCATCATGGAAGGTGGCTTCTTGTTGCCTTTGGTCAAGTAAGAGCTGTGGGTCCTGTTTCCCGATTGTCTTGTTTCCACACTCACAGCCCCTTTTCATGGCCTAGCCCCATTCCTACATTTAATCACATACATCTCAGTGAGAATGCTAGGGCTTTTTTACAAACAGAGTTGACTGCTTAGGACCCCCTCTCCAATCTTTCTTTTCTACCCTCTACCTCTCAATACATCCCTCCAGGGCAGGTCACTAGGCCATTAGGGAAGAGGAATCTGGGAACAGTGAAAAGGAGCAACGCTTTCTCCAAAGTCCTTTGAAATAACCATCGAGTCCTCCTGGCTCCAGCTGAGAATCTTCTGGTGGAAGGGGTGTGACATTTAGCTCTTATCTTCAAGGTCCTCCATGTCTACATCCTGGGGGATTTTTGTCTTCTTTTTTGATTTGGGCTGTGGTTCACTAGTCTTGGCTGACTTGAGGGGGGCTTCCACTGAGCAAAGGGAAAGAGGAAGCATTAAAGAACCCAAATGAACCCAGCTGCCCCCTCACCCCAGCTTCTGTGCCCTCGCCTCACCTTCCATGGCTGCTTTCTCTTTCTGGGCAAGCCGGATCTGCTGGAGGAGTTTTCTGCGCTTCTTCCCAGACAGAGTAATGTTGGCACGTGCACTGGACCTGAAGGATTGGTAAGAGCAAAAATATCCAGGTTAACCTGAACCAATACAGACCACACAGTGGTCCTGGTTACTGAAAAGGTCTTTGGATCCAAGTCAAAGAACTGTTACTTTACCTAAAACTAGTCTTAACAGATACATAAAGTAACATTAATTGCTAAAATTTAGTACATAATAGAAACGTTTCCTCCTCTTATTTTATAAATATATATAAATATATAAATACATATATATATATATATATATACTTTTTTTTTTTTCTGGCCATTCAACATGCAGGATCTTAGTTCCCTTGACCAGGGATCGAACCCATGCCCCCTGTATTGGAAGCGCAATTGGTCTTAACCACTGGACCGCCAGGGAAGTCCCTTATTCTTGATACTTTTAACAGCAGATGTGGTGGGTGGGGGAGGTTTCCCACATCAAGTAATTCTCCAAATTCTCAATGGACATTGACTAGGTGTCCTACAAATTTAACTCCATTTGGACACTATCTACCAGGACACAGCAACAGATACCAAAGGTTAAGTTTTCCCCCACTTCAAATGCCAATCACATATCCAGGTTGTTACCTGTACTTCTGATTGACCAGTCATAAATTGGGGTTCTCATGATCCCCTTCTCAGACTCGATAATTTGCTAGAACAGCTCACAGAACTCAGGGCAACATGTATTTGCATTTACTGATTTATTATAAAACGATACAACTCAGGAACAGTCAGATGGAAGAGAAGCATAGGGTAAGGTATGGAAGGGGCCAGAGGTTCCATGCTCTCTCCAGGTGAGCCAGCCTCCCAGTACCTCCACCAGTGGACCAATCAGGAGCTGGTTCAAGAGGTTGTGTAGAGCTTAATCTACAGCACCCACCCACCCCCTTCCCACAGGCAGTGAGAGGGAATTAAATTTCCAATCCTCTAATCACTTCATCCTTCTGATGACCAGCCCCACACTAAGTCACCATTTGCATAAATTTAGGTGTGCTCAAAAGGGGATTCTTATGAACAAAAATTCACTCTTATTACTCAGGAAATTTAGCTCTGCCAGAAAGCAGAGACAGGGACCAAATATATTTATTATGCTGCTTTATAAACTAAATATTTATAATAAACAAGTCAATGAAAGAATGGGGTGGGAACTCTGCCCCAAGACTCAGATTATATGCAAAATCTCACATGTGCCCTTGTGAAAATTCATCGAATGATTCGCCGCACACTTATGTGTGTGCTTTTAAATGTACTTATAAAAAAATCTGTGTGGGGCTTCCCTGGTGGCGCAGTGGTTGAGAGTCCGCCTGCCGATGCAGGGGACACGGGTTCGTGCCCCGGTCCGGGAAGATCCCACATGCTGCGGAGCGGCTGGGCGTCCGGAGCCTGTACTCCGCAACGGGAGAGGCCACAACGGTGAGAGGCCCGCGTACCGCAAAATAAATAAATAAATAAATAATCTGTGCGAGTGAATAATGTTACTTGGGGAGGTGGGGGAGTCCACAGCTCTCCTTAGATTCTCATCAGAGTCCAAGAACCAAAGAAAGGTTGTGAGCTACAGGTACAGTGAGAGACTAGCAGAGTTTAGGCACAAACGTTCCTTGCATAAACGTGAGTACACAAGGAAAGCAAAAAGGTGTTAGCTGCTCCGGAGCTCGACAAGGAGGAGGGAAGGAGGCATGGTGGGGAGGACCAAAAGGGAGAGCGTCTGGCACTCACGCCCGCTTCTTGAGGTGGTGCCTCGTGATCAGCCCTTCGTCTATCACAGCCCCGACCACCTGGTGCTTCAGTCGCCGCTCCCGGTTCAACACCCGCCGTCGCTTGAACAGCTTCTTCTTCAGCTCCTAAGGGGGAGGAAGATGCTTAATCAGACGGGTGCCGTGCACCGCGACCCGGGACCCCGCACCCGGCGACACTGGCCCATCGAGTCCAACTCGGGCGAGGGTAAAGGGCTCCAGGACGCTTGGGAAACAGGGTCGGGCTCCCACACAGTCACCGTTCGCGGCCGGTTGATCTTCCCCCCCGGAGCACCCATTGCTGCGTTGCGAAACCAGCTCAGGGACCAGCGTTTCAGCTCTGCGCAGGGTCCGTGTGCGCCCCACCCCTCAGTCCTCCGCTAGCCAATCGCAGCTGGGAGGGGGCGGGTCCTGGAGCGATATAAAGGAGCCCGGCTGGCGTTTCGGTCTTTCCGAGGACAGCGACTGAGTGAGTGTCGGTTTTAGTGTTTTCACCGGCTGGCCGTGCGGGGTTTCTGGGTGGGGCCTGTTGACCCTCCTTTTCTTGGCGGGGACCGGGCGTGCGGTCCCGGTCCGCGTAATGTACGGAGGTAGAGGGAAAGGGCTCCGGCCCCCTCGGCGTCATGTCTTCGGTACCGGCGGCTTCCATTCCGCGGGTTCTATCCTCAAGCGCCGGGACACAGGGCTCCAAGGAGCAGGGCAGAACCGAGGTTCAGCAGACTCCTCCCCGGGGTGCTCACACCTTCTCCTTTGATTTCAGGTCTGTGGAGCCGCCCCAGGAGCCGGAGCTGTCGCATCCCCTCCTCTTCCACTTCCCGTTGCAAACAATAAAAGCCGTTCGTACCGTAGTAAGTTTGTGTCCGCGTTCCTTTTCTCCGAGGCTGCAGAGTTAGGGAGGCTGTACGCGTGATTCCTCACAGCGTATTTTGCAAATCTTCCCTTGGACCTCAGGCCCCTGCCGGAGTACGGGCGACATTTTCGCAGAAGTTTCTCCGGCCGACCTTGCCGTCACCTCCGGATGGCAGCCCTGCGCCGAACCCTCCACCTGGCGAGCCTGGCGGCGGCGGCCCGTCGCGCCGTGGCGGGTAGGGAAGGTGGACAGAGGGAGGGCAAGTTGGGTTCTTTGTTACACAGGAGTCTAGTCCCTGAAATTGTGCCGCTTAAAGCCCCAGGCCACATTGGTGTGGGTTTTGTCGCGTTTTGCTAGAACTGGGCGCTGGGTGACGCAAGTCCTCCGCTCGTCCACAGGCTCCCTGGCTGGTAGCTGCCTGGCGGACCGCCGCCTCTGGGATAAGCTCCCCGCCCAGCCCCGTCAGGGCAGCGCGGGCACCTTCGACTGGTTCTTTGGATACGAGGAAGCCCAGGGGCTCCTACTGCCGCTGCTGCAGGAGGCACCAGCTGCCTGTCCACCGCGGGTGTTGGACGTGGGCTGTGGGACCTCCAGCTTGTGCACGGGCCTCTACACCAAATGCCCGCACCCAGTGGGCGTGCTGGGGGTGGACTCTTCTCCTGTGGCTGTGGCCCACATGAACAGCCTCCTGGAAGGTGGCCAAGGCCAAACACCCCTGTGCCCGGGGCACCCTGCCTCACGCCTCCACTTCATGCAAGCTAATGCCCTCAACCTGCAGCCAGTGGCTTCCTCAGGCTCTTTCCATCTAGTGCTAGACAAGGGTACCTGGGATGCTCTTGCCCAGGCTGGTCTGCCTGGGGCTTACCAGCTGCTGTCAGAGTGCCTGAGGGTCCTAAGCCCTGGGGGGACCCTGATTCAGTTCTCAGATGAGGACCCTGATGTGCGGCTGCCCTGCCTGGAGCAAGGGTCCCAAGGCTGCACTGTGTCTGTGCAGGAGCTGGGCCCTTTCGGGGGCATCACCTACTTTGCTTACTTGGTTCAAGGCTCCAATTAAAGACTTTTAAAACCTGACCCTAGTGTTTCTGTTGGGTGAGGAGTTGGAGAAAGCTTTTGTCTTGGCAAGATGACTGGAAAATGAGGATTTGGATCCGGGCTTTCATATTTATTAGCTGTGTGCACACAGTATTGAATATTTCTGTGCCCCAGTTTACTCATCTGCAAGGTTGGAATAATACCTGGAGTTATGTGGATTCCATACAACAACAGGTGAAACACTTAGCAGTGCCAGGCACAAGATGAGTGCTGAATAAAGAAGGTACAAGTGGGTCATTCCCCAGCCCAGTTAACCGAGCTCCTAAAAGCACAGATAGGAATTCTTAATCCAGATTCCTTGGATATGACGTGTGTGTGACCCAGGGGCCTAACCTGTAAGCCTTCACTTTTCTCAGCTTGTAGAAGGGGAAAATTGTGAAAGGATAGGTAGAAGGGCTTCATAAACCTAGGTAAAATGTTTGAGGGAGAATGATACTTACCCTCAAAGCTCCTGGGAGGCAGGAAATGGGAATATTCCACAAAGCAGCTTCTGCACACATGGGAACCTGATGCCGAGTCCCAGAGAGGACAGGGATTGGGGGCTTCCTGACAATCTGTCTCCTCTGGAATCCAGTAGGCATCTTGATCTACCTGTTCCTGCCCCCAGCTGAGTTCTGGGTTAAAGGTTCTTAAGGGAGATTTGGGGTCCAGTGAGCTCCAAGTCCAGCCTGGGGGGTGGGAGGGAGGGAGTTAGAGCCCATTAACAGTGAAAAATATACCTGATATATTACTGGATTTTTTTTTAAGATAAAACAAATTCATGTAATTTCTTTTCCTTATAAAAATAATACAGCAATTATAATGAAGAGCCTAACTTAACAGCTTCAGTTTCCTCATGAGGGAGAAAGTATCCTTCCTCACTGGGTCCTGAAAAATATATGTAAAAGTGTTCAGCACAGTGCCTGACATATAGTAAAAGTAGCTTCTGTAACAGTATATAGACATGAAGAAAAATCTGGAGGAGAAGGCATCCAAAATGTTAATCTCTGGGTAGTCGGATTTGGGGTGATTTTATTCTTTCCCCCATGACAAAAATATCTTAAAGTATTAAAAATACATATTAAAAGGTGTCACCTATCTGACATCACAACTGCCTTTTAAAGTTCATCAACTTTGCCAACCACCTTGACTTTTTTTTTTTTTTTTTTGCGGTACGTGAGCCTCTCACTGTTGTGGCCTCTCCTGTTGCGGAGCACAGGCTCCGGACACGCAGGCTCAGCGGCCATGGCTCACGGGCCCAGCTGCTCTGCGGCATGTGGGATCTTCCCGGCCCGGGGCACGAACCTGTGTCCCCTGCATAGGCAGGCGGACCCTCAACCACTGCGCCACCAGGGAAGCCCCACCTTGACTTTTATCTCCCACCTCTACATTTTTCTTCACTGTGTTTACTGAGCACCTACTGTGTGCTGCTTAATGCAAGAGACACAACTAAGTTGTCCTGCTTAGACCATCCCATTCACAACAGCCTCATTTGAACCAGCCACCTCCCTCACCTGGTTCTTCACTTTGGTCCTGGAAGACCTCAACCTCCTCTTCCTCATCATCAGTGAGCAGCTGCAGCTCCTTGTGCGGCCACCGGAGCTCCCCACTCTCTTCACTCCCTTCAGCCTCAGCGGCTTCCACCACGATGGAGGGGAGGCGGGTCTTTTGACAGACAACCTGGATGGGCACAGCAGGGGGCTTGGGCCAAATTAGAATGAGCCAACAGCAAGACACAAGGTGGGGAAGTACTAACCTGAACATCCTGGTGACCTTCAACCTGGCCAATTTCTCCTCTGTCGTCCCAGAGAGGGTTGGTGAGTCTAGGACTTTCCGGTTGCTGGGAGGAGCCTGGGCTATCTCTAGGCCAAGGCCCATCCTCGCTGCTCCCTGGCACAAGGGCCATGGGTGCTGATTCTTGGAGTGCAGGGTGGTTGAACTCAGTAGAGTATCCCTGCCCAAAGCACCCCACAGACTGTTCCTCTAATCTGCTTTGGAGCCTGGCCCCTTAATCACTTCTGAGAAGAGGCTGACATGCAAGGAGATTATGGGCCTTTCAGGGGAGGGGACAATCCCAAGAGGTGGGATAGGAGCTTTATTTCTACTCACTCCCTGGTGACACTGGGAAAGGCGGAAGTAGGAGTTAACGAGGGCATCTGGATTAAAGCCCTGTGAGTGAAGAGCTTTGATAACAAACTTGGAATTTTCTGGTTCTTACTGGGTCTCCCACATTGACATGTTTCTTTGTATCTTATTTAATGAATATTTTTATGGTGTATGCTATTTGCCAGGAACTGTTTTAAATGCTTTTCATATAAACTTATTTAATTATCCTAAAACTATGAGATAAATACTGTTATTAGCCTCATTTTCCGATGCAGAAACCGAGAAACAAAGAACTTAAACGATTTGCCCGGGGTCACACAACTAAGAGGTGTTTTCTTCTCCAAACTAGAATTCGGTATGTTAAACAAAATCCATGGTTTTAAAAAAAAAAAAAGGTTATACACCGTGAAGAGAAAGGTAACGTTTACTTTCAAAAAAGTAAGATAAAAAGAAAACATAAATATACCCTTCTCCCCACCCGGTACACTTGGCTTTGAGTTTTTGTTCAGGAGTTGAAGGGATTGAAGGCAGTCAATAGATTGATGTTTATAAGTATCTGAATGTCCTTATGTACTGTATTGGAAAAGCACAGAGCACAGCCTTGACCCTCTATTGATCAGGACATTCCGGAGCTGGGCAATTGTAAAACTCACAGCAACAATGAAGACACTTACTCTCCCCTTAGCAATCCTCCTCGGGATTTCATGACAAGGGGCCCCACGCTCGGCCCTGGGTGCCAACACCTCTTGACGTGGTCAACCTCCTCAGCTACACCTAGTCTTAACACCCAGGCGCTCTAGCTTCGAAACGTTTCTCTGGCCAGGCCCTCTCTAGCCCGGCCCCGTCTCTATGGTTTCCTGTGTGAGGCGTTCTAGCCTGCGCAGATTGAGACGTCGCGGCGGCCTTGCTAGGCTACTGGAGGCTCCGGAGGGCGTCTCGCTGGTCGCGCGGTCGGCCATGGGGACCCTGCGCAAAGCGCTGATCGCGGGCGCAGTGCTGGGCGTGGGGGCTGGCGTGGGCACCGCGCTCTTTGTCCTCGTGACCCCGGGAGAGCAGCAGAAGCAGGCGATGCTAAAGGTGTGAGCAGCTGGGAGGCCGAGGTGGGGCGAGCGGGCGGAGAACCGCAGGCTGGTAGCCCGGACTACGAACCTCCCTTTCTGCCCGCAGGAGATGCCGGAGCAGGACCCGCAGCGCAGGGACGAGGTGGCCGGGACCAAAGAGCTACTTCTGGCCACTCTGCAGGAGGCCGTGGCCACGCAAGAGAACGTCGCCTGGAGAAAGAACTGGATGAGTGGCGCCGGCGGGAAGTCAGCCTGAGGCCAGACCTGCCCCCGTGCGCGCCGGGACCTCCGCTGCAGCGCAGGAGCCCGAGCCGGCCTTACTCCTCTGTGGGCCGGCGGGGAGTCCAGACACGCGCAGACCTCTTCGGGACCTGGGAAGCTGCCGCCGGGTGAGCACGTTCCCCCCCAAACCCTGCACTGACTGTGTTTTAACGTCCACGTCTTGGGCCAGGGCATCGGATGTGGCTAACTGAAGGAACCAATAAATCATGTTCCTCCATCCAGAGAGTGAGCACTGCGGTTGGACGCCCATAAAAGCCTAGAGTGTTATGGGGGTCAGTGCTGCGGGCGGGCTTGAATGCAGCTCCCGCCTGCCCCGCCCTTCATGTGACGCTGAAGCCCTATAGGCAGAGCGACCACGTTTTCAAAACACACGTCAGGTCACGTGGTTTGCGTGAGTGTACTTTGGGGGATAACCAAGTGATGTTCTTGAAATCGTTATCCTGGAAACTCTTGTGCAGTAAATACCCATAGAGGACACTCTGGGTGCCTGTCCTTCGAATGAGGTTGGAGAGGGGCTTCTAGCAATTAACATGTGCCATAATGCCTTCTGTGACCTTAATTCGTGGTAGGAGCGGTAAAAGGGGTGTGCTTTGAGTCAGATCTTGTTTCAACTCCTCTATGTTTTTAACCTCTGAGCCTTAGTCCTGTTCCATAAAAGGTGATAATGGGGACTTTCCTGGTGGTCCAGTGGCTAAGACTCTGTGCTCCCAATGCAGGGGGCCCTGGTTCGATCCCTGGTCAGGGAACTAGATCCCAGGTACTGCAACAAGAGTTCGCATGCCGCAACTAAGAGATCCCACATGTTGCAACGAAGATCCAGAGTGCTGCAACTAAGACCTGGTGCAGATAAATACATAAATAAATAAATGGTGACAATTATCTTGAGAGTTGTAAAAAGGTGAACTTAGGAATGTAAAGTGCAGTGCCAGGCACAGGGCAGCCTCTCACTAAATGCACTGGGGTTTTCCTCCCACAAGGTTTTCACTGTAGTGGCTTTCAATTTCTGAATCCGTCACAGGATCCATTGGCGATGCCACTGATGGGATGAGATAAAGCTATCAGTGGGGTGGCCGCCCTACAGCGAAGTCAACCATTTCACTCCCCTTTTGTCTATTTTATGTCCCGTGGTTCCAAACAAGATTGCAATTGATGGGGGATGGGGGGGGCTGCTTGTATTAAATAAAGCCGGAACACACTAAACAAAGCTTGGGAACACTGAGGTGTAAACCCAGATATGAGCATTGGTGCAGTTTTCAGCTACTAGATGGTGAAGTCGTAAGCTGAGTACATTTGTCATGTGCGACCTTTACAGTTTACTTGTGGCCTCTTTCCTAGTCGGGGTATGAGAGGAGGGAGGTCAACAGCTGTCTGAGGGAGCACGAGGATGAGGTGAGCAGCAGCAGCGCAAGGGGAGCTCGGCAGTTCAGAGCCTGAGCCCTAGAGTCACGCTCCCCAGAGATATGTCCAGGTTCTGCTACTTGCTAGCTCTGTCAGTTTGGACAAGTCATGTGCTTTGGCGTCCCAATCTCTAAAATGGGATCATTGTACCTACAGCTAGATAATACTGCCTTCATATCTCAGTTAATACATACAGAGCACTTAAAACTGTGTGGTATATATTAAGTACTCATGCTTTTTAGTGCAGAAGAGATGCAGTTTTGAAGGTCACACTATGGCTCCTCTCACTGTGAATGGCCACTTTTTTTTTTTTTTTCCGGTACGCGGGCCTCTCACTGTTGTGGCCTCTCCCGTTGCGGAGCACAGGCTCCGGACGCACAGGCTCAGCAGCCATGGCTCACGGGCCCAGCCGCTCCGCGGCATGTGGCATCTTCCTGGACCGGGCCACGAACCCGTGTCCCCTGCATCGGCAGGCGGACTCTCAACCACTGCGCCACCAGGGAAGCCCGAATGGCCACATTTTAAAAACTACCCTTCTAGTAGCTAATACTTAATTGGGGACTTACCAGGTGCCAGGCACGGTGCCAAAGCACCTTACGTCAGCATTACGTAAGCCCCCAAACCCCAATTAACAGGCACTATTATCCCTGTTTACTAAAGAAGAAACTAGGCTTAATTAAAGAAGTCAAGGCACATAGCTACTAAGGATTTCAGGCTTAGGTACTGCCTTACCCATAGGAGCAAAAGATGCTATCCAACGTACACCCCACACTCCAGCACCTCTCCCCTTCAACCTCCCAAGCAACTCATCAGACCCAGAGATTAGAAACAAGTCTCCCGTGGAAATTTAAGAGGAAGCATAGGGTCTGTTCTAAAAGCCTTCCTTTTGTCCCTCCCGGCCATTCAGGAAGGAGTCAGTCGCATACACAACTCAGAGGGTCTATTTATTAGGAAGGTAATGTCAGTGCTTTATCAAAGATGGAGAGGTCAGAGAAGGGTGGTGGGATAAAGGCCTCTCAGCCGGGACATTTCTTGGCCACAATGAGGACAGCAGAAGGCACAAGTCCTGAAGATGGAACGAAACAGGTTTGAACCAAAAGATCTGCTTTTTGCCCACCCTCCCCGGCCCCCCCAAATTCCTGGCCTCACACTATCTCCACAAAGTCCCTTCTTTGCATCCCTTCCTTTCTCGGGCATGTCCCCTATCCCCCTCCTGGTTTCAGGTCCCACGTGTCATACCCAGCTCCTGCAGAGGCCGCTCCATGTCAGCCTCTGAGAAGGCCCGCCGGGGGAAGCCACTAAGCAACTGCACAGGATCCTGGCCCCCTCCTAGCTCCTCCCCACGGTGGAGCTCCACATAGAGCCTCACAGCTGCCAGCTGTTCCCGTGCCCGGAATGTCTGGGTCAGTGAGCTCCCATCTGGCAGCCTGACCTGGAAGGCAAGACAGAAATACAGAATTGTGAGTGTCAAAACTGAGTGAAGTGCCCAGGTAAGGAAAAGGAAAAGAGCAAAGTTGGCTTCTCCTTCCTCTTAGAGAGACTGAAGCAGCATAATTACTATTTAAAGCAGCTAATGAACAAGCACTTAGGCTTGGCTTTACTGAACACTGAAGAGAGACTCCTAGCTCCCTCACAATTTAAGGAAAACAAAGACCAGATTACACAAAATATCTGGATAGGTACCACATCGTGCAAATAGCTGTATAATAAGCCAAAGGAAAATACGGTGAACAAGTAAGAAGTTAACTGCTGAATATGAAAGAGAGATAGATTTATGTAAGACTAGGGCAAGTAAAATTTGATATCTTTCCTAAGAGCAGAGGAGGTAGGATTTCAAAAGTCATTTACAAAGATGGGAAAGGTTTGGCAAAGGGAACATAACTGAAAAAAGCTCTGGGCTGGGCTGGGTGCCTTACAAGCCAACAAAGGGTCCCAGGAGCAGGACAGGAATCAGAATCAGTACCTGTATGCGACACTGGTCATACTCTCGCTTCGTGGGAGGCTCCTTGCCGGGAGAGGAGGGAACAGGGCCTGGCTCTGTTGTTGGTGGGCATGGCTGAGAACCCCCATGACCACCATACTGGAGGACAAAGTTAAACAATCAGGCACTAAGCCCAACCCTTCCCTCTGAAGCTAGAAAAGGGGATTTACTAGTCCCCCTACTTCATGACCCTCAGTATGTACCCAATCACCTACCTTCTTGGCTCTCTCTGCTTTGTCCCTTTCGATCTTTTCTCGGACTCTTTGTCTGGAATGCAGACAGAACGAAAGTAGGTCAGACACTGACAAAGCAAATCTTGATTCCTTTCTCATCTCTTAGCCAACACCCCCAGCACCCAGACCTGGCTGCTAACTCTTCAGCCTTTTCCCTCCTCCGCTCCTCAGCAGCCCGGCGCATCTCATCTTCCTGTAGCCGCTGTCGGGCAGCTGACAACTCTTGCCCTTGTCTCCTGCGCTGCCGTTCCCGTTCCAGTGCCTCCCGCTCCTCTCTTTCTTCACGCTCCCGCTGCTTTTGGGCCACCAGCTCCAACATCCTGTATTGCAGAGAGGAAAGAGTTCAAGACAAATGGACATAAATTGGTTCAAGAGAAACGGACATAAATTGGGAGGGTGTGTTTATTAACAAGGGATTCAGAAAACAGAATCCGGGAACACAGGCCCAAACATCTCTGGGGAGAGGTGGAGGAGGAGCCTCAGAAGTGGGAGCTTGTTCTTCATACCTCTTAGTCTGTTCCTGTCTTTCCTCTTCAGTCAAAACGGGTTTGCTTTCTCCCACAACAGACTCAGGTCCTACAAACAAGCAATCAGTATTATCACCCGCTCATCCTCCTCCTCAGGCCCTCCTGAATAATCACAGTGGGTCCCTCCATCAGGACTTTCAGGGCCACCTTGCTCAGTGGGTGTGGGTTCCCGTCCCAGGATATGTCCAAGGGGGGTCGCTAGTGGCTCGTCCACGTCTGGGTCGTCTTCATGCTCCATCAACCTGGCAGGGAAAGTCGGGAGGGAGGTTAATGTTCAGGCTGCCCCTCGTAGGAGTCCCCAGCCACCTGCTACCCGGTCTGAGCGCTCACCAGTCCATCGCAGCCTCGATGCCCTGGTTCCCTGTGAGGGCCAGAGCCTTCTCCCTGGGGGCAGAAACACCGTGAATAGCGCCCACGAGCCATGGCGATGGTCAGGCTGGGGCGTAGAGCCTGAGGCCAGGCTGGGGTAAAGGCCTGGACAGGTCGGCGACCCCCGCGGACGGGTGTTAGGGGACTCCCTTACGCGCGTCCCCTGGGGAAGCCCATCTCGATGAGACTCTCCAGAGCCGTCAGCTCCGCCATGACGCCGCCACCGCCGCTTCCGCGGGGACCTGGAAGGGACGAGAAGGCCGGAGAGGGTCAACGCGGGGCGTCCCCCGCCGGCGCGGAAACCCGCCCCCTACGGCCCCAACCGGACGCTCGCTCACTCACTGGCTCCAGACCGGCCCTGGACACCGACGAGAAGAAAGCCTAGAGGAAGCGGAAGTGCCCGAATCTGTTTGGGTCACGTGGAGGCGGACGTGGACGGGTGCCGCAGAGAGCCAGAAACACAGGCCTGGCCCGGCTGCCAGGACCTGGCGCTGAGGGGACAGGCGGGGCGTAGGAGTAGCGGCCCGGGAGGCAGCTCACACTCCCCCGCCCAAGCCCGGGTGCCCCGCAGCGGTGTAGAAGGGCGATGCCGCCGTGAAACCCTTGGGCGAATCAAGACAGCTCTCGATATGGCCCCTTAGCGCGACCGGTTGGAAAATTATTTAGCAGTGTTTATCAGGAGCCATAGGAATGTGCGCACCCTTTGACCTGCTCATCCTGTCCGGCAATTGAGCTATCCTCCGCGCTACTGCCAAAGGGATCTTTGCAAAACACAGTAACTGATCCTGTCATCAGCTCCCTGATTAAGATTTCTCCATGACACCTCAGTCACCGAGGACGAAACTTAAATGCTGGTAGTCTGGCTTCCTCCTACCCTTTCTTTTGTTAATGTCCCATCTGTAAAGTGAGGATAACAATAGCACCAACCTTAGGTGTCTGGCAAGACTACACTGTGTAAATGTTGGTAGTTGGTGCGGGGTTCATCTCTCACCACTTGAGGGTAACTTGTGCAGATTGCAAAACTCTCCCTCCTCCCGGCCTTTGCACATACCCGTCCCTCTGTGTCTGGGATGTCCTGCCTTTTCTGTAGGCTTGGTTAACTCCCAGTCGTTTTTTCGGACTGGACCCTGGGTTTGCTTTCTTTTTTTTCTTTCCTTTTTTTTTTTTTTTGGCCGCACGCATGTGGGATCTTACGTCCCCAGGGATCAAACCTGCGCCCCCTGCTGTGGAAGCGCGGAATCTTAACCACTGGACCACCAGGGAAGTCCCTGGGTGTGCTTTCCAAGGGAAGCCTGCCTTGACCACCCCCTCTCCATCTCCCAGCCCCGGTATTTACTCCATTAGCATTTGTCACCGTAGTGTGTAGTCTTGTTGATTACTTAGCCCGCCGCCACTACCTAGGCTGTTAGGTCCCTTAAGTTAAAGCTCACTTTAAATGTTTTTTAGGAGGCAGAATAATAATAAGTTGCTGATATTGATAATATATGCACTAGAGAATTTTATATGGTTAATTCATATTTAATCATCACAAAAATCCATATGATGTAGATACTATTATTAGTCACAGGAAACAGACACAGAAAGATGAGATAATTTACCGAAGGTCGCAGAGCTAGGATTCAAACCCATGCAGTGTGCGTGCTGGAACTGCTAGGCTGTGCTGCCTCTCTGCGGTGGAATGATCATCAGCTATGGAGTTGGGCAACTTGTATCGAGAAGTCCTAACTCACCTCCTTATTTGTACTGAATAGCTTCAAACCATTTAGAACCTCAAACTTCTCATCTGTGAAAAGGTGATACCATCTCTTAGAACGACTGTGATAGAGATTAAGTACGAAAGCATGTAAAGCATGTCTTTAATATTAAGACAGTAGGGAAGAAAAAGTACGGGGAAAAAAAACAACAAAAAAGTGAGGTAGTAGGCCCTCATTATTTGTAAATGAATAAATGCTGAGAAATACAGGAATCAGATTAAAAAGACAAAGTATTCATGGCAATGTGGTGAGTGTATTCAAAATAACAAATGTGTTCTAAATTTATTCTAGAGTTCCAATAATAGAAGAATGATTAAATTGTATAGTACTACTTCTCTCACCTACTTCCAAGTAAGTACCCTATGGAAGTACACAAACATGTGAGGATACACAAACAAACAAGGATGTCCATAGCAAACGCTGAAGACAAATGTTCTAACAAAGAGCCAAGGCTCTTGCCAGTTAAGGAGCATCCTCCAGTGGAAAGTTATGCCTTTCACATAACTAAGGAGGCTGTGATTTACCAACAGGGAACATTGTCCATAATATATTGAATGAAAAAAATATATTTGCATTGCTTAGAGAAAAATTTGCTCTGCTACAGGCAATTACCTCTTGAGGAGGAGGGGAACTTTCATTTTATCCTCTCCAGTACTGAAATTTGTATGTGTTACTTTCATAATTTGAGAAAAGGTTATAAGATCAGTAAAAGTGAGGAATAAACTGTGTAGCAACTTCGACTTTTCTACATCCAGTTAATTTAAAAACTCGAAAGTATGTATACTACTCCGAAAAATCGGTGTGTGGACGAGGAACTGAAAAGGATCATGAAAATTGAAAATGTTTTCCTTTTACATCTCCTTTAATGTTGTTACAGTGAATATACAATAAACACAAATGCGGGAGGGGGAATCCTTTGCTATTATTGTATTATTATTATTATAATTTTACTAGCAAAACCGCAAGCTTGTCTCAGACAGCAGCTTGGGCAGTCCTTCTCTTCTCCACCCCATGTCAGTCATTTATTTCCACCCGCCTCAGACACAGGTAGATTCTAACTCAGTGCGCATCCTCACTATCTAAACAAAAAGGCAGAAGGAGAAGGAGTGGTCTCTAGCCCCAAACTCCCATACCGCAGCAGCTTATTCTCAAAACCCCACGGAAGCCACCCATAGTGGCAGGGCCCTTTTGAGGCTGTACGACAGAAGTAGACTAACCGTAGCCAATGGGCCGAATCTGGCCAGGGCCTGACTTGTAAGGCCCAAGAGCTAAGAATGATGTTTACATTTTTAAATGGTTACATGGTTGTGTAAGAACTACATGGTATCTTCGATTTTATCCCCTGGAACCACAAAGCCTAAATTATTCTCGTCCCTTAAGAAAAAATTTGCTGACCTTCTCTACTCCTAAACCTAAGCTCGGGGCAGAGTGGAAAGTCTGGGGCCTGAACCGACTCAGTGGGGGCCCAGCGCCCGGCCTTCCATCCCGCCGTCTGTCGGGGTCCGCCACCTCCCCCGGAGCGGCGCCGGGCTTAGCTTGGCCGGAGAGGCCCCCGGGCGGCCTCAGAGTCCCGCGCCGCTCGGGCGGCCTCAGAGTCCCGCGCCGCTCGGGCGGCCTCGGCGGGGGCAGCCCCAGCGCTCGCGCAGGCAGAAGTGCCACACCAGGGCGGAGCAGCTGAGCAGGGCCAGCGCCGAGCCCACGCCCACGGCCCCGTGCAGCAGCGTGAGTGGCCTCGGCAGCACAGTCAGCCGGCCGCAGGGCCCGAAGGCGGGGCCGCCCGCGCCGTCGAGGCCCTCGGCCCCGGGCACGCTGCTCTCCCCGGCCGCGTTGGCGGCCACCACGCAGACGACGTATGCGCCCCCGGGCTTCAGGCCCTTCAGCTCCGCTCGGCGGACCGTCGAGTTGAGGGGAGGCCCCTTCTGCGGAGCCCCGGCGCCTTCCCAAAGCAGCAGCCAGTACTGGTGGACCGGGGAGAAGGGGGCGCACCAGTGCACCACGGCGCGGCCCGCCTCGGCCTCCATGCGCACTTCCCCCAGGCGTGGCGGGTCGGGCGGCTGTGTGGCGCTGGAGAGGCCAGGGCACAGGCACGTCGTCGGGCCGGCCCTCTGCAGCTCCTGGCAGGGCACCTGCAGGTGGCGGCAGCGGTCGTAGTCGCAGGGGACAGCCGGCAGAGGTGTCTCATCTTGCTCCTCTTCTTCCGCGTCTCCCGCCAAGGGCTGCGCTCTGGGAACCAAGGAGAAGGTGACAGCCAGGAGCCACAGAAGGCGGGGATTTCCCGGCATGGGGTCTGGAAGGGAAGGAGGGGGAAGGGTGAAGGCCGGCCAGCCCTCACACCTTGCAGGCCCCCCTCCCTCAACAAAAGCTCTAGAGACAGGGAAACACGACCGAACGGGGACCGAGAGGAGAACAGGAAAGAGGTGGAAATGAGACGGTACACCCCTTTGTCATCCAACTTCTGAACAGCCTATGTGCTTGGTTTTGGGCGAAAAAGAATAAAATGGCGTCTGACCCGACAGAGAGAAGTGTGCGACCAGCAATGCGTGAAGCACGAGAAACAGTTAATGAATAAACTGAGTGCTGAGGGGAGAACAGGAGTAAATGATTTACGCAGTCTGGGGAAGGAAGGTGGGATAGTTCACAGCTGCCACCCAGAGAAACCATCTAAGTAAAATAAGTATCAATCAGTCAGTGACACATGCAGAAACCCAGAAAGGAGATGGAGGTGAGAAAGGAGAAGAGATGGGACACAGAGGCCCTGGAACCCTCCCTCCCCACCTATCAGTCCTTGTCCCTGCCTGCCCCCCACCTCCCTGGCTCACAAGCAGCGCCTTACCAGTGGGTAGGCCTTGATGCAGTGAGTAGCAGGCCGGGGGTCCTAAGAGGTCCCCAGGAGCACAGGCTGCGCAGTCAGGTTTTCTCAGTGTCTTCAATTTCAATTCTGTTTCGGCTCAAAGCTTTTATACCCCTCAACTGTGATGTCACCACCTGGCCCCCCTTCCCCTGCCCCCCTCCCCAGTGAGTGCCAAGAAGAGGGCTGGTCCCTTCAGAGGGCCTGAGTCACGGGGCCAGGGGTGGGGGAAGCCACATGCAGCGGTTTCAGCTGGAGGCCAGGATGCCTGGGTTCTGAAAGAGCAGTGGAATGTGGAAAGCAGCCAGGAGCTGAGAATCCAAAGGCTGAAGTCATGTGAGGGGGTGAAGGGGAACACAAAGGACGGGGCCACCTGGCTGGTATCAGAGAGAAAAACAGCTGTGGACAGCATGGGGCCTGGGCTACAAAATGCTGTTTCAGTAAAAAATCATACCACATTCATGGCAGTCATTTCCTGTCTTCTGCCTCCCAATGGACTGAGGAAGGGAGGGGTACGGAGGCCAGAATGATGTATCCCAGCTTTCCAGACCCGCCCTATGCTATCCCCCTCCCCAGAGGGAGATGAGAGTCACATGGATGGAGTGGGCAGGTTTTCGCTCCTTGGACGTCCTAGGCTGATGAATGGAAACAGCTGTGCCTGAAATAGTCCAGGGTCTGGAGGTCTTCCCCATCGGTAGCCCCTGACAAGACAACCTCCTCCAATCGAGGTGAGGGATGCCTGGGGAACATCACGTTTTCAAATGGCCCCGAATCCAGTTCAGAGTCAGGGAGGCAGCTGGCATGAAAAGAGTTTATTGGGGGAGCCCCGGAAAGGGAAAGGGATGGGGGGGGGAGAGGGCTGGAGTGTGGGAACTCTGCCCTATTCTCTTCAGGAACTAGAGCAAATGGGGCGCTGTCGGACAGTGCCTGTGGAGGGTTCAGAGCTGCCCACGGTTTCCGGGGCAAGGGCAGGGGCAGAAACAGGCAGGTTGGCCTCCGTCAGCAGAGCTGCATCTTCCCAGGAGCCTGAACCTGGGCCAGGGGAAGGAGAAACGAAATCCCAAATGGGAAATTCCAGACCAGGGGCTCCTGCCCCTACCCAACCCAACGTGGCCTTCTCCCTAGCCACAGGCCAACCCCAGTCCACCCAGGTCCCGCTGCAGAGTGCCCCTCACCGTCACTGGCCTCGGGCTCTAGCTCCTCCTCGCCACTCAGGGGCTGTTGATCTGGTTTCTCCTCCTCAGACAGCTGGCCTTCTGCAGCCCCAGGGGGAGGGCAGAGGTCAGTCTGGAGGAGGCTGAAGGGGAGGGCTGAGAGGAGTCAGGAAGGAGGTCGGGCTGCTGCACCTTACCTGGCTCCGAGGGATCTGCACGGCTCTCACTATCCTCTGTAATGGGTGACAGCTGAGGGGACTCCTCCTGGCCTTGGGGCCCTGTGCCTCCAAAGGGGGTAGAGGACAGGGCAGGGCTAGGGCAGCTGCGCCTGGACGGCAGTGCCAATTTCACCCCATTCAGCCTTTGCCTTGACCTTCAGCTTGGTATGTGAGCACCTAAAGCCTCATACTGGACGGCGCAGGAGCCTCCTCACCCAGCCCCCAGCCATCACCTTTACCTGGCTGATGGGCAGAGATCCTCCGCTGGACTTCCTTGTGGGACCTGTCTCTGTTTCGGATGTTTACCTGTAGGGGGGGAAACTCCTGAGCAGCAAGGACTGCCTTCCCTCACCAGTGATCAGGGCCCTTCAGCCCCAGCCCCCAACATGCTCCTGCCCACTCCCCAAAGAAGGATCGTGACGGGGAGAGGAAAGGGGTCCTTTGCGACCTGCAGAGAGAGGCGGTGTCGGGGCCAGATGCCCCGCCACACCCACTGCATGTAGCTGAAAAGCACGATGACGCTGAGGAAGGTGAAGTTGCTGGCGACACCAATGAAAGCGCAGGTCATCGGGAAGTTGTACAGCAGGTACCTGAAGCAGGAAGCAGAGACAGGAGGGGAGTAGCAGGTACCAGGGAGTACCAGCCTTCTCATTTCCCAGAAGTAACTTCTAGGGCGATTCGCCAGTTTGGCTAGAGCTGGGCTGCATCCCCTGCCTCCCACCCACTGAGCCGACGTGTTCAAGAGAGCAGTTCCCAAAAAAAAAAAAAAAAAGAGAGCAGTTCTCAACACTGACTGCACATGACCTTTCCCTGGGGTGCTTTCAAAAGGTCTGACGGCCTGGTATGACCCTAACAAATCCTGGTCTTGGGGTGGGGCCCAGGCATCAGTGTCTTTTAAAGTTCCCCAGGGACCTGATACGCTGACGTGCAGCCAGGGTTGAGAGTCTGTGGCCTAAGTAAAACCCGTAAAAGCCGGCGCCTCTGCTTAGGACCCTCTTCACTTAAGGACGGCCCCACGAGAGCTGCCCAGGTCACGGCGGCGCTTCCCCACCTGAGCCCAGTGAAGTGGGCGTGGATGCGGAGGTAGGCTCCGTACAGCTGGACGCGCTTGCTGTGGATCTCGATGACGGCTCCGGTGGTCGGCACGTACTGCGGGCGGGTGGGCAGTGGTGGCAGCACATCAGGCCAGGATCCTGCCGCTGTCACTCTTACCAGGCCAACCTGAGGCCCGCTTCCAGCCTCTACTGCTGTCCCTCCTGACCGAGCCCAGAAGCTCCTCAGGTAAAATCCTGGGCTCGTGGGGAGGGCTGTGTCCTAGTCCTCCTTCCCCCCTTACCGAGTTCTCCCTGTATTCTGGGTACAGCTCCACCTCCAGGACCTGCTTCTGCTCTGCAAAGCCAAACAGCAGGAGGCTAGAGAAGACCAGTGTGTCAAGCATCTGGAGCAGGTTTGAACGGTAATGCAGCATCACCTGCCAGGGCCAGGAGGGAGAGGCTGGGGACGGGGGCCCGCCCCTCCACCCCTGAGCAGGCCAGGAAGGCTGCTGCTTCCCCGGTCCCTGCTCCCTAACTTTCACTTCCTACCACGCCCCCAAAACCCAAGTCTTGACCCAACCGTTGCAAACACTTGAATGACATCCCTGCCCTGCCCTAGCCGGCTGCGTGTCCCTATTCCAATACAACAAAGCCCCCTTTTCTAAGAAACCCTCCTAGGTGAAGCCCCACACTGTCTCTGATCTACCTTCCCCCCCAATGGTTCTATAATCCAGAACAGACTGTATGTTCCAGTGTACCATCTGAAGCTTTTCCCGCATGTGGACATTCAGGGATTTGCTTCATGATATGGTTCTGTTGATAACTAAGAATGGAGTCTAACATTTACTGAACACCCACTATTTCCTCATTGAATCCAAACTCGTCTTGTCATGAGAGAGTTACTACTATATTCACTTATAGTACTTCATAACTAAGGGGTTAAGTAAATTGCCCCTCAGCTAGCATGTTTCTGAGTGAGGATTTGAGGCCAGGCTTGCCTGGCTCCACAGAAGCCCCCGTTTTCAGGGTGGCTCTACTCTTCAGACTTTACCCCAAAGCTGGCCATGCTCATCAGATGTTAGGGGGTGTTTGTCTGGTGTGGTAAACTGACACCTCTTGCCTATCCTGATGTGTCTGTGACTTCAGAGCTAGGATGTTTTCTCCTGAAGCCCTACCCAGACAGTCTGACATCTGTCATCGTTCTCCACACCCTCCTAGACAGGCCAGGAAGGAACACTCACGGAGCGTGAAGAGGTGGAGATGATTCGGCCGCCTCTGGTGTAGCATGAAATGGTGACCAAGAACATGCCCAAATCTTGATTCACAGGAGACTCTGGCAGCTCAAGCTCTAAGGTAACGCGGTACGGCTGTCCATACATCAGCACCTGCCCAAGGTAGCCCCATCTCTTTAAAAAAAGTTTTTTTAAATTGCACTGCCCCTGTACCACCTCCCCCCCTTCCCCTCAAAACACTCTGCCACAACCCTCCGCTCTCTAAACAGGCCTCTCAATCTCCCTGGTCCCAAGAAAGTGCTGCCCCCTTCTGGTGGCTGGATCCCTCCCACTTCTGAGATCTTCAGTATCCTGTCTGCTCTACCGAATCGCTCTATTCGAGAAAGGCTGTGTCACATTTCTCTTCCAAAAGTGAACCGTCACGTTGCCAACTGGGCCATCTGTGACTCAGGTCTCTCTGTCCCCGTGAGGCCATCCCCCCCGGACCCAGCCTACCTTCACTTACATTATTAATTAACCGAGTGCCAGAAATGCTCACCATCTCCCTAGCCAGCTGTCGCACAGTCACTGTCACTCAAGACCATCTTACGTCATTCTGGGTCCTTTATCTTGGTTCTGTTGGTAGAACCCTGAGACTCACACAGGAAGGCTTCTTCACTGGGACTAACCTCAAGAGGTTGAAGATGTGCCACCAAACATACCCTAGTTTTCCTGACTGTTCCTATGTTCCTCGAATCCTACATTCAGCTATGCTTGTCCTACGCGTGACCCCCTCAGGGTGATACATAAGGATCACAGCGGTGATGGTAAAGCTTCTGGTTTTAACCAAAGAGGGAGTGGATTAAAAAAAAAAAGAAGTTGAAAAAAACTTTCCCCTAACCCTAATAGTATACTAGCTCCAAAATCTAGATATGGCTATGAGGGTACTTTGAGCATTTTATCCGTAGGGTAATAGCTGAAAAACCACTGATCGAAGTCTTTCTTTATACAGATTCTTATTTTCGGTCTGAATTACGTCTTGACAAAAATGGATTCCATGAGATTCCTACCCCCCTGTAGAGGCCAGATGAATCTAAGCCAGTTGCTTCACTGAATTCTTTGAAACATTAAAATAGGTAGTTCTCTGAGTGGGCAGGACGGAAACGGGGAGGGACTGCTAGGTAGTGGGTATGGGTTTCTTTCTGCGGTGATGAACATGTTCTAAAATTGATTGTGGTGATGGTTGCTCATCTCTGAATATACTGAAAACGACTGAATTGTACATTTTGAAGGGCGACTTGTACATTATGTGAATTATATCTCAATAAAGATTTATATATATATATTTTTTCTTTTTAAACCAGTAATTATGTCATCTCCTCCAAGGGCATCCACAAAATCTAATACCAGAATCTTGTGAATGAGTCCTGCCTTTGTTCGCATTTGTCTGCCTGATGGGCAGGTTCTCCCTCTCCTCCATTCCCACGCAGCATTCACCCTTCCTTAAAAGGCCCACTTTGAGCCTCACCATCTCCATAGTCTCACACCTGTCTAATTCTTCACAAACTCTTCTGAAATGCAGAATCTGCATCTTTGCTACTTAATGCAATGTATAGATTTCTGTCAATCCTGTGAGCTCCTTGAAAGCAGGACCACATCTTCTATTTCTAAACAAGGTGTTACACACAGAGAAGACCCATTATTTCATGCATTCACTCAAAAATGCTCACTAGAAATTAATGAAATGATCAATCTGGCCTCACCCTTCATCCTTCCATTCCTTCCTCATCCAGCAGCCTGGTACCCGATTGTTTTAGGCTCCTTGCGTCACCAACCATTATGATCTACTATGGGCAGCCACACAAATGCATGCAGCATCCCAGGTGCAAATGTACTGTGGCTTTGTTTCTATTCCCCTCTCAATATATTCCATTTATTATTATTATTAAACCACAAAAACACATTGAACCAATGTTTTTACAGAACATTCTATAATAATCTCCAAGTTACTTTCCTGAGTAGCAGAACTAAAATGATAATCCTGTCTTGCAATGCCCAACATTCCACTTCACCAGTTTTTTTTTTTTTTTTGGCCACACTGTGAAGCTGCCCCAGGGATTGAACCTGGACTCTCGGCAGTCAAAGTGTGGAGTCCTAACGACTGGACCGCCAGGGAATTCCCTTCCCCACTTCACCACTTTGAAATCTCCATTTGGGATCCACTCATCCCACCTGGTAAGCTTTCTGGATAGTGTTACCCTGGCAGTAAACTGGAAGATGTCACAGGAGACAGGATACACAGTCTCCTAGGTTATTTGTATTGTCAACCCCAGGGGGCCCCAGACTCTACAGCTTACACTCCTCCCTTCAGAGTGACCATTTATTTCTATCCTGTGTTTATCTTTAGGTCAGTATCCTCCCAAGTACAATTTTTGAAAAATCATTTTCAAATGGTGTTTAAACTCTTAGTAAGTCTGATTTCTGATGACTTCTTATTACATTGCTGACAACTCAGAAAACTCTGGTGATCAGAAATGCTCCTGATCCTCCAGGATCCTTCTGAAGTGTTCTGGGACCCTACCCTTTTTCAGGGCCTCCAGCAGCTTGCCTGGTAGAGAAGGACGCATCCCCATCCTGCATTCCCCAGGGCGCCCAGGTTTGCTGAAGGCATGCTGGCACTGGGCCGGTCCCCTGGCACAGCACCCTTTGTCATGGCAGGTTACACATATCCGTCAACGGTTTCGTAATTTAACATACTTACAAAACTCTTGGGTGGATCCCATCCTAGTTCTGTGAGATAGCTGATCTGTTAATTTAGGTTCATTTAGATCTAAAATACACCTTATCTAGTAGATATGGCCTGGCTGAAACAATTTAAGAAGGAGGAAAGAATAATCCACACAATTCATTTGGACTTTAATTTTTCTTTAACCTCCCTTTTCCCTGAAAGCCTTCCTTTTAGTCTCTATTACTCGGTCCCTGACATCCAGGTCTTCCTCAAGCCTTCCTGTTTCAAGTCATCAAAGCTCTAATGAAACCTCTCTTCAGCTCCCATACTCACCCGATCACGTCCACCCTTAGCCAGTGAGACATTGGCAACAGGGAAGGAGCAGAGTAAGGAGGCGGAGGAATCACAGTCGGTCCTAAATGAGAATGGGGATGATACTCTGCTAAGTTACAGAGTCTGCCTTACTTGTCCACACACCTCCTTGGCCCCTAGGGCTCCCTTTCCTATCCCCCATCCCTTCTCCCAGAGTGGGCACGCTTCTCTGTTATAGAGACAGACGGAGAAGAAATGCAGCCAGGAGATTCAAGACAACAGATTGAGTCTTTAATTCTCTTCCTGCTACTTCCATTTATTTCCTTTCATTAGAGCAGACATTCTTAAATGGGAACCTATGGACACTTAGTTGAATAGTTTCGGACTTAAGTCTTTCTAAAGACTCACCTGGGGAGCTGATAAAAATGCAAATCCCTGGGTCCCACTCCTCCAAATTCTGATTTAGGAATTCTGGTCTGGGGCCTAGTTTGAGAAAACTCCTCCAAAGGGAGCCACAGATGATCTTTAAGAGGCTCACGAACCCTCTGAATTGTAGGCAAAATTGCACATGGGCATATATATAGGTTTTTATGGCAGGAAGGGCCAGAGCTTTCATAAGCTGAACCTGGGCCAGGGGCCAGGCCATCATGCCTCTTAAAAGTTTAAGCACGGCTTCCCTGGTGGCGCAGTGGTTAGGAGTCCGCCTGCTAATGCAGGGGACACGGGTTCGAGCCCTGGTCCGGGAGGATCCCACATGCCGCGGAGCAACTGAGCCCGTGTGCCACAACTCCTGAGCCTGCGCTCTTGAGCCTGTGAGCCACAACTACTGAAGCCCGTGTGCCACAACTACTGAGGCTTGCGTGCCTAGATCTTGTGCTCCACAACAAGAGAAGCCACTGCAGTGAAAAGCCCTCGCACCGCAACGAAGAGTGGCCCCCGCTCGCTGCAACTAGAGAAAGCCAGCACACAGCAACGGAAGACCCAACGCAGCCAATAAATAAATTAATTAATTAAATAAAATAAAATAAATAAAAGTTTAAGCAGCTCTGCCTTAGAAATTACAGCTCATGACCACGGACTCAGGACAGGGGAAAAAAAACCCAAAAAACTTTGGACCACTGATAATAGTGCCCTTGTCAGCACCTCTTGTTGGTCCTGTAGTCATTGTTAAAAGAAGGGGAGACGGGCTTCCCTGGTGGCGCAGTGGTTGAGAGTCCGCCTGCCAATGCAGGGGACGCGGGTTCGTGCCCCGGTCCGGGAAGATCCCACATGCCGCGGAGTGGCTGGGCCCGTGAGCCATGGCCGCTGAGCCTGTGCGTCCAGAGCCTGTGCTCCGCAACGGGAGAGGCCACAATGGTGAGAGGCCTGCGTACCGCAAAAAAAATAAATAAAATAAAATAAAAAAGAAGGGGAGGGAATTTGGCAGTGTTTGTAAAATGGGAAGGAATTGAGGCCCCAGGCAAGAAGTAGGGAAGTAGGACTCTGGGAGTTTATGCACCCAGACACCCTGTGTTTCCATAAATTCTCTTGCAGCAGACTATCCGGGAGTGGGAAGAAGTCATGTAAAAGGCAAACTACTGCTTTCCTAATACCTCCTCTACTGAAGGCCAGATTAGTTCTGAGATGACCCAAGGAGTTGGGTTGGCTCAAAAGTCTACAGTGGCCCTGAGAGAGGTCTGATCCAGCCTAAATTGAACTGACCCTCATAATGACAATCTAGGAGAGGGATTTTTTTTTTTTCTTCTTTTTAACCAGATTCCAGTAACCAGAGACAGGACTAGGACCCTAGAGCTCTACAAGCCCAGACCTGCCCCAACCTTGGGCTATAAATCAGTATAAGCACACTGGGCTCAAGTGTCCTCCTCCGTAAATAAGGGGGTTGACTTGAATAAGCTCCAAGGGTCCTTGCAGCAATTCTCTCACTGGATTCGTCTACTTTGATAGAAGACCCCTCTCACCTGTAGTAGAAATGCACGGGGCTGAGGTGGCTGACTGTCGGCATGTAGGAATAGTAGAAGGAGCCATAGAGGAAGACAGACACCCAGAGCAGGAGCAGGATGGTACAGAAGAGCACCCCAAACTGCAGTAGCAGCTTGCGGGCACGGCCTGCCAGGACGTGGCCCATCTCCTGGGCCCACAGTAAGGCAGGTACTGGTGGGTCATTGACCATGATGGGGAGTGCAGGGGGTCTGGCCCCGGGTTCAGGCCTTGAGTTCCTAGGTGCTCTGCCACCTGGACGCCACCCCTGGCCATGGGATGAAGCAGCTGGTGGTTCCTGGAAAAAGACAGAGAAGGGGAAAGAATGGCTCTTTTCACGGGGGAGGTGCGGACAAAAAGGACAAGCTTACCGGACTGGCTTTGAGGAACCAGAGATAGCAAGACATAGCAAAGTCTTTGTTTCATATGGCCTTTCTCCAATTGATTGCGTTTCTCAGCCAATTATCCCTTCCTTTCCTCCACTGTGCTCTCTCCACCACCTGTGCTAGAGTTCCTCAGCTGAACCCATCCTCGGGTCACCTGATTCTGGGACAGCCACCTTGACGGGCATTCATAGTAATACGTAACATACAGAGGATGAGCACCTTAAAATTCTTCCAAGGCGGTTTTACACACACGATGACACGATTCCACACTGCGAGGTGGCTGCACGGAGAGCACGCGCGACTTGCCTAAGGTCGCATAGCCGGACTCAAAGCCAGCAACCTCAGCGCAGCCACAATTCCCTACCGAGCTTCTCCTCTCCTCCTGGAGCTGCAGTCGCTCTCAGACAGGGCTGCGCCCCACTCCGGGCAGGGCGTCCTACAGCCAACGGCCGCTCCCCGCCAGCTCCCTCTGGCTCGGCGGTGGGCGCAGCGCCCGGAGCCCCCACCCAACCGCAGCAACACAGAAACCTGCCAGCGAACCGCCACAGGGATGCAGACTCACCAGCCGCGCACCGCCCGGGCAACCGCGAGAAAGCACTTCCGCCTCCCGGGGAAGTCCCTCCCCCTCCCGGGGAAGTCCCTCCCCCTTTCGTCGGCCCCCTTTGTAGCACTGGGGGCGGGGCTCGTCTGGGGCGGGGCCCGGTACAGGGGGCGGGGCCTTCCGGGCCGCCAAGTTCCTACCTCCTCGCGCCCGGCACTGTCCGTTCCTGCGGTCCGTTACCCTCCGGATACCAAAACCAAAGGGGACAGGCGCCTCCCTCCAGGCCCCAAGATATGCTCCAGATATGAGTCAGCAGGATCCCTCAGCCCGCCCCTCGAGGCCGCAATCACGGCCCTCCGCCCACACCTTCACTATCCGCCATTTAACCCCCGAAGAGGGGGAGAGGCGGGCATCCAGCTGGCGCTGATTTTCATTGCCCACAGCTCCTTGGATCCGTGGGCTTCCAAGGCAGAGAGCATTCGCCCCGAGAACGTTGCAATCTGCGGGTACCTGTGCATCTTGCGCGTTGCGCCAGCGGGCTGGCTGTCCCCTATTCACAAGAGCGGTAGCATTTCAGGCCCGTGTTTTGTCTCCAGCTTTTACGATGCGTGATCGACCTCCTCCGACCCTAACTAGACTTTCCCTCAGAGTCCCCACAGCGCATTATCTAGACTAGGTTTTGGCGGGTGGCATTTCTATTTTGTATATGTCTATTCACCCCAAATAAGATCCCTCAGAAGGATCAGTGTTGTGTACATCTTTGCGTACATCTCACAGCACCAAGCACAACACTGCAGACGTGGGAGGCAATCTCAAGCCAATACACACACACACCCAGGAATCCCATCTATTTCCAGAAACACCCACCGACTCTCCCCTCTACCTCGTCTTTGTCCGATTCTTTGATCTGATCTCTGCATGCCACTCTTTCCCCAGCTGCTCCTTCTTCTCTTTGGTCTGCCATTTCTTTAGACATCTTCCTGATGGACCTCGCTGCCCCTGGATCTTCTGCTCGAGTACTTGTAGCTAGAACGTTAAAGTGGTGATCTAGAAGCTGATACCTGTAGCTCATCACATTTTCCAGGATATGGGGAATGGAGGGTCCCTGGGAGAGAAGTGAAGATTCAGGTGTTAAATGCTGTGTCAGAGTAGAGGGAGGAGGGATGGAGGGGGCGACTGCCCAGCTGATGTCAGATTTTCAAATGAGCAGGGTCTCACGCAGTCAGTACTGACTCCACTGCAGGGGCTGTCACAGGTCCAGACCACCCCATTTGAGGGGGGAATCTACCTGGGACTCAGCTACTTCCAGCTCCTTTGGGGAGGTCTCTAGCCCAGACTCTGAATGCCTGCAATGGGGGAGGGGCAGGTAGTGAGACAGTAACAGTGGGGGCGTGCACAGGGGCTGCAGGCAGCAGCCAGGCTCCCCCACTGGCCAGACAGTTGGTATGTGCCAGGATCTGAGCAGCTCCTTCTAGCATCCTTCATCTTTCAGGTAACAGCCAGTGCTGGAGCTGCAAAAACTGGGACCAGCCCTCCACTGGCCTCTGACTTGACCCTCCCCAGTGGCCTTGTGCTGCTGCGTCAGATATTCTCAGCTGCAACTCCCTGCAAGGTGAGGCACCCATCTCAGGCAGAAGGTTTTGGTGCACCCCACGATCCTTCTCCCCAGGACTGTCGCTGCCCGTGGCCTCAGGTGAGTAGCGAGCATCCTGCTTTTCTCCCTTTGGGGCTCAAGGGGGCAGGTGGGGGTTCAGTACTCTCCTCATTAGGGCGGGCCTCTTTCTAGTTGTGGTTTTCAGAGCTGGGAACACACATAACTTGAGGGCTCGGAAGCCTTAAATCATTTATATGTTTAATGATCTGTGGCCCAGGCCATGTAGGAGTTTGGGGAGCATCTCATCCCACTTCTCCATTTCCTTAGCTGAGGAAGACAGGAATGGGAAAGACCACGGAGGTTGGGGATAAGAGGGGAATAAAATATTGGGGCATATGACCCGGCCTTGTAAAGGTTGATGAGGAGTAAGCACAGAGGGGGGCCTTCAGCTGAGATTGTGCAGGGCCCCCTATCATGCTCTGAGCTCTCTTCTCCAGGATGAAAGGGGAGACCCCTGTGAACAGCACTATGAGTATTGGGCAAGCCCGCAAGATGGTGGAACAGCTTAAGATTGAAGCCAGCTTGTGCCGGATAAAGGTGGGTGGGGCCCTGGATCCCATTAGTTGGCAGCCTGTATCGTAGGTTCCCAAACCTCAGGATAAGAGATGCTTTCTTTCATTGACTCCTTGAGATCACAGGAGGAGTCTTGGGATCTGTAAGGAGAGCTGGCCCCAGGTCTCTGTGGGTGATGAGGGAAGAGAAGACTGTCTTAAGGAGCCCTAGAGACGGCAAAAGATTTTCCATTTGGGGAGGGAGCCTGCAGTCCATTTCAGGGTTTCTGGCTAACAGTTCCCCTCCTGGCTGTGCCCCAGGTGTCCAAGGCAGCAGCAGACCTGATGACTTATTGTGATGCCCACGCCTGTGAGGATCCCCTCATCACCCCTGTGCCCACTTCGGAGAACCCTTTCCGGGAGAAGAAATTCTTCTGTGCCCTCCTCTGAGCTGCCCTGTCCCTCCTCACAACTCTTCACCCTTCCCTCTCCCGGGCCCTTCCTCATTTATGTCAGGAACTGTGGTGAGCCCACTAGGATCCCTGCATCCCATCCGTAGCCCTTTCCCAACCCTGTGAGGTTAGCTGAAGCACAAGGCCCTCCCTCACCTATCTGCCGACCCCATTTCCTCGCCCACTGAGGCGGACCCAAAGCACCCCGTGACTCGGGGCACCCTTAGCTCCACCCACAGAAGGGCTGTCAGACTCTGCCAGCGTCCTGCCCGCTTCCCTCTGTGACCCGCTCAGACAATGGAGAGAGGGATGGGCTGGGTGCTGGCTCTCAGTCTCACCTGGAACTATTGGAAGTGTAAAGCCATTTGAAGAATAAAGTCATCCAGAGTCTCAGAGGACAGTTCCTGTGTTACCGTTCTTGGGGGATAGGATCAGTCAATAGATTTGGGAGTGGGTGCGGCAGGTGGAAAAGCTTGCCATAACCAGGGAACAGGGCCAGTCAAAGCGGGTTAGACATTGTCTAGGATCGGAGATCCACCGGGTTAGGGTGGATGGCGGGCATGAGAGAACGTCTCAAGTGGAAGAATTAAGTTACAGACAGACACTCAGAGGCTACGGAGAGCATACACACACACACACACACACGAGTGCAATGAAGACAAGTGAAAATGAAAACAGACCTAACGGGGTGGACTTAGGGAGGGCTTCCGAAGGGCACTCGCAGACAGGAGGTACCCAGTGAGAGGGGAGGAGCTTGGTTCCAGTTCCTGGGAAGGGGCCGTTTTACTTCTAAGATGGCGACGCCCACAGCAGGTCTCCGTTCAAGATGGCCGCCGCCAAGGGGATCCGCACCAATATGGCCGCCGCATGTCACAGCGTTTCACCGTACAGGGCTTCTCGGCTGGGCCCATACTTAAAATGGCGGCCCCAGGCATCCAGAGTTCTCAATATGGTCCCTTCCGTGCTCATCTGTCTCAAAATGGCTGCTCCTTCCCTCGTCAACTCGATACCCACTCCTACCCACCCCGGAGGCCGGAAGCCGACGTCCACCCGATCCAGGTGAAGGCACACTGGTGGCTATAGCCAAGGATCATGGGACAAGGGGGTCCCAGCAAGCACGCCTGCAGTAGGCGCCGGTCGCGTGGAACTTATGAGAGAACCTAGGTCTCTGTTATCTTGCCTAGTAGAGACTCCCTTGGAGCGGAAACATAAGTGTGAGGACAATGCCCGGCGCCGTTCGGCTTGGGGCGCTGTTCCTTGGTCGCTTCCTGTTCTCCCTAGGAGTTGGATAAGCCCTTAGTTGTTCAGTTTGGGCTTCCTGTTAGAACTGGGGCTTGCTGTTCTCCCACTTCCCATTCAGGCCCCTTCTGTCACATCCGCCAGGAGCAGTGTCCCCGCCCCTGGTGCGCCTACCACCCCTAGTAGTGGTCCAGCAAGCTGCCCGGCCAGAGGTTTGTCTCACGAGCGCCTCCCGGACTCAAACTTGGCGGAGGTTTATAAAGCCCCAGCATACCTTTCCAGAAGCCGTTACCTTCCAAGGGAAAGAAAGACACATACGGAGGTGGGACCAGGGCCAAGGCAGAGAAAGTAAGTCTCAGGAGGTCTGCTCCTCCTGGGTTGTCAAGATTCCCCACCCCCTACCCAGTGACACATGCTTCCCGGGGCAAGCCTGGGTCATGCTTTGTCCTGGGATACACTTGCGGGTAGGGTCGGCTGCCGGAGGCTGCCTTGCAGAAGGGGGTGACCTATATTAGAGACAGCACATCGCCCCCAGCTTCCCCACACCTTCACACAGGAAGACAGCAGGGGAGGGGGACAAAGAGGAAACCAAAGGAATAAAGGGGGTTCTACCAGGAACTGAACTTAAGTTTCCTATGGACGCCTCCACAGGCTCCAGGAGTACCCAGTGAACTTGAGGCACCTTCAGGAATAGCAGCTTCCCCGCTGTTGATGAATTCCTGAGCCCTAATAGGCCCTGGAGATATTTAATTCCCTCATCCTGGAGAGGAAGAAACCAAGGAAAGTAACCTGGCTGCCCTCCTGAAGTGGGGACCTACCCCCATTCTGTTCAGGAGCCTGCTTAGTTCTTAGTGCCCGTTGACTCCTCTAAGGGTCAAGTCTGTTTAATCCCTGCATCCTGTCAGTGTCTGGCATATGACAGGCATTCAGATATCCAACGATTGTACTATACATGCTTAAATGGCAAGCAGGGCATAGAAAGCACTAAAAGAATCTTTCTCTTTTCCTAAGGTATTACAGTGTTGGGCAAATTCCAGAGGGGTAAGTGAAAATGCCCACATCAGCTCAGACTTGGTAAGAAGTCAGAAGTGCTCAATAAATGTAATCTTGATATTAGGTTATTTAAAAAAAAAAAAAAAGCAACCTCTGCTCAGTTTTTCTACACATTCAATTTTCATACTCATCAGATTAGGGGTGAATGGCTGCAGCCCTTGCTGGGGGCAAAGGGGGGTGTCTAGAGGTTACTAGAGACAAGGCATGAGCTATAAATAACCATTTTAAATTATTAGCTGTAACACTGAGTAACTTTAAATACCCTAGAGAATGGGCAGACACTGAAATCAAGGATAGCCTTTGGGCCCAAAGCTGTAAGCCCCTGGGGTGGGAATCTCTATCATGTACAGTGGGAGGAGTTAGAGCAGTAACTATACCTGGGTCACCACTGCTTCAAAACACTAGATGTCATAAGCCTGTGGGAGCCCAGCCTTAATAAGTCCTTGACCATTTATCAGAAGTTACAATCAATATCCGTTCGGTGCTAGTAATGCAGTAGTGCTTTTGTCAAAGTTACCTTCTCATTCTACATAGTCACTAGGAAAGAATCCCCATCAAACATCTTCTGTTGAATAAGTAGGCTTTTCCTCTTATGTGGTAATTACGAATAAACTTAATCTGGCTCCTAAATGGAACCCTACATTTAACTTCAAGCATCCAACTGGTTTTAGTATAGGCCAAATACACAGAGGTCATGGTTATCATTTATTTTCTTCTACTCCAACGGCTCAAGCAAGCACTTAAGTAAGCCAACAAACCCCGAGTGACCCCGAATGAAGGTATGGCTGGTTCCCAAGTGAAAGCATGGCAGAATAGGAAGGGAGAAAAGCCATGAAAGAGGAAAGCCAACCTTGGTTGGAACCCAGTACAACTTGAGGAGCAGCATCAGAAATAAAGCCCCCAATGACACACTCTACCCAGTCAGTGCAGCGACAGGAGAGAGGGTGAATTCAATCCAAATGGTTATTTATTCTAAAACTGGAAGCTACCGTGCCTACATTTTTGCCATAATGTTGTAATGAGAACAGGGGAGGAAAAAGTTACAGATGTAAACAATGACACAGTTACATTTTTTTTAAATGGTAAAACCCTTTTTTACTGGCCACTTCCAAGAATGCTTTACAGGTTGTGCAATAACATTTACAGGCTCCATGTGGTGTTTGTTTTTCTCACAAGCTTTTCCATCTACAACTACAACAGACGTCTGATAAAACACTAAACAAGTCTTCTAAGGAAAACAAGGGTAGGGATCCCGCCTGTTAATCCACATTTTCCCCCTTAACATTGTTTTTTCATAATAAAAAAAGACAGAAACAAAACCCAGACATCTACTGTTGTTGCGAGTGATCTCTTGGACTAAACCGACAAGGACGTGGCAGTTTCACTCTCCACCCACCTAGAAAAAGCTTTTTTTTAAAAAAAAATGACTTTCTAGTGTCAAAAATTAACAGCAAGTACCTCCCCTCCCCCCAAAAAAACCCAAAGCGGCTTAAGCTTTGTCCCCCTGGTCCTGAGGGCCTAGCATCCCCGAACTGTGTTGTAGACTATAAAAAGATGCTATTTGCTGGAGAACTAAACGTTTGAATAGGGGTGGCAGCTTCTGCCTCAGAGTCAATTTTCTGTTATAATCTTGCCCTAAGGGAATCTCTTTGGGCTCCAGTTTCTACCTCCTCCTTTTTACCTCCCTGACACTATGAGCAAAACTTTCTCAAAAACTCCCCTTAATGATAATAAAAAGTTAGTGGGTTACAGAAAAATTCATGCAATCACTTCACCCACTGCCACACACAAATCCATTTGACGGCACCACAGAAAAAGCAGGTGCCCAGAGAAAGGACATCATTTTGAGCAAGCAAACGTATTGCCTACCAGCCCCCATTCCAGCCTCCGGGTCAGAGGTCCTTGTGGAGCAGAAGGGCGACTAGAGGGCCAGGACGAGGGCCTGCGCACCCTCCTGGGCACGGCAGTAACCGTGGGAGAGGGGGAGAGAGGTCAAATCTCAGCACAAAATTTTCAACAGAGGACTGCCCAGGTAAGGAAATGGAAGTGAAGTACCTTCTAGTAGCACAACCCAGGGCTCCCCTCGCCAGGAAGTGCAGCAATGTGTGGTGTTCGCTGAGTAAGCTCTTGGCTGACACAATGCTGAGCAGGAAGGTGAATGAAAACTGAAGCTCAGTATTGAAAGAGCATTCCCATAATCCACCTGTATTCTTGAACCCACAACCTGAAGCTGTCTGTCAAGAACTGGGAGGGTGCTGGTAAAGTTACAAAACAATAACTCTCCCGACTGAAGTCTCTTGGCTAGAGGCCTCTCTGGGACACACAGGGAAGGCACCCCAGGAGGAATCCTGTTTCAACAAGTCGGGAAGGGGTGCTCTCTTTCATGCACACGCTGCACACGCTCACATTCATGCTCTTCCCAAGTTCCAGCAGCCCCACGGAGCTGCCTCCCACCCCCCACCCTCCCCTTTTCTATTCACTCTCTATCTGTGTATCAAAAAAGCCAGCAGGGCCCCGGCCCTCCACACTGTAGAAAATAGCTGCTATTCTCAGCGCCTGGGCCTGGTAGCCCACACCACAGGATTCACCTATATACATATCCTGCTGCAGTGAAAAGAATCCTGCTTCGTTTCTGTGTGAGCTGAAACCCTGAGAAACGTTCCTTCTCTTGAACTATAAGAGGACAGATTCTCTAACAGAGATGATTTCAGAGACTTCCCACCTGTCTCAACCTTGGAAGACAGAGAGTAGAGACTGGCAAATCACAGTCTTCAGGCTGAGGGCTGCAACCCCAACTCTTCCCCCGGATTTTACGGAAATCCATTAACAGACACAGAGAGGCTGCAAGCTATTCTGCTCTGCAATCAGGAACAGTCCCCACGCCTCCTTGGCGTGGGGATCCTATAACAGAACCGCCCAACTGGTGGTCTCCATGCCTCAGCCAAACAGCACAAAGGCACAGGAACGTGGAGACAGGGACACTATGGCCTCCCAGCCCACCAGACCAGATATCCCAAGAGGGAAAGGTCGGTAAAGAAAATACAAACGGTTAGTTGGTGCAAGTGATTGATAAGAGCTGATCGTTTATTTTCACTGCCCCAGTCACAAGCTCTCCCTCTGTCCCCGCTCCTGCCTGTATGGAGAGTGCCCTCACACGCCTCCCCACCCGCTCCGCACTACCTCGCCATCACTCTCCCTTACTTGGCTGCCAGTCCAGCTGCCTCAGAATGTCAGAAGGGTGACATTTTCAGTTATTTTCCTGTCTGACTGCAGGGTATAGGACAGGCAGCCCTAAGTGCTGCTTTCTGAGCAAATGGTTTTTTGATTACAAATATCTAACTAGGTTTGAAATGTTTTATAGAATAAGACAATATTCTTTTCAACAAACTTTAAAAAAAAATGTACAGTTTTGTTGTTTGTTTCCACCCCCTCCCCCCCCGCTTGCGCACCCTCCCCCCACCGCCCCTCCCCGGCAGCTCAGCCCCACCCCGGCAGCCCCTGTTTTCCTTGGTTGTGTTTTGGGGGGTGCTTGGCACCCCCAGAGATTCAGCTTCATGGCTGACAGGCGACAATGGCAGGGGCTTCACCGATACCCTTGGTAACCGTAGTAGTTCCTGTAGTATCGGTCTCTGTCCTGGGGATGGTGGTAGTAGTAATTCTGCCACTAGAAGAAAGGGGAAACTCCATCACCTGGAGCCACAGCTGGCTAAGGATGGAGAGGCACGACACTCATCCCTTTGGCCCTGCCCCCCTTCATCTCTCTATCCCCAGATGATACTTACATCCCGACTGTATTGTCTGTAATAGTCTCTGTATCTGTTGTACTCATAATCTCGCCCATAGAACCGATCGTAGTCTCCCCTGTATCGATCGTAGAAGTTACGGTAACCCTGAGAAAGGAGAAGGAGAAAGAGCGAAGATGTATGGGCTTTCAGCATCACAAGCCACTGCTATCCCCCGTCTTAAATGAGACACATCTTCACTTGATATTATAAACAAGCTTAACCTTCCCAGGATAAAGTCTTCCAGAGGAACAAATTAAATGGGCAAAACCCTAAGCCCTGAGAAAACAGCCCAAACCACTCTGCTCCCCCAAGCCAATAGGAATGGCTATCACGGCCCAGAGGGAGGAGCAGAAGGAGAGCTGCACTCACCCCTCTGTTTCCAGACTGCCCCCAGTACTGCTGCCCGTAGGCCCGGTTGTCGTAGCCTCGGCGCTGCCCGCCCACTGGAAGAGAAATGGAGAGCGCGCTCAGACAGCTGGCATGGGGTCCTGGCTCCACATCTGAGTGGAAATCAAAAAGTCGGAGCCAAAGGCAATTCTGGGGGAATAGGAGGCCTGCTTCTGCCAGGCTCACACAATGTTAATTAAAGCACCAGCCAGGATCTTTTAAAAAGTCTGAGGTGGGGGAGGGCAGAGGAATAGAGACACAAGAAAACCAAGCCACCTTGGTTTCACCTTTTGAAGCTCCCCAATTCCTGCAAAACATTTAAGATGCCAAAAGGATACATGGCAGAGTTAGAAACATGAGTAAAAACTGCCATTCGTAGAGCCACAGACTTTCAGCCCTGGAAGGGATCCTGGATATCATATAACCCAGACCCATCATTTTATACAAATGAACAAAGTCTAAATGATAAGCTCTTCCAGGGTAGGAACTGTTGGTATTCCCACTGCCCAGCACAGAGCAGGCACTCAAAAAGTTTGTTGACTTACACTTATAATTACACACACACACACACACACACACACACACACACACACACACATTTTTAATGCACAGTGAATGCACACTGTGGCGGGGGGTGTTAAGTGACAAACTAGACATTCAGGAGGGAAATTAATTCCACTAATAAGCTAACTTACTGTCTAACACCCCCCCCCAGATTACTGAATAATGCATTCACTTTCTGCTCTATACAGTTGGGTTGATCCAATAGACAAAGTAGCAAGGAAAAAGATAAGAATCTGATTTCACTGCACAAATCCTTCAAATAAACTACAATAGTGAATGGGGAGTCCACATGTAAAAATGAAAACTAGATAAATGAACAGGCTCAAGCATTGCTTTTCAAGGAAACAAATATTTTTGTTGAAAAATAACTACCTTTTGTTGAAGGATTATGGAAAAAGCACAAGAAGCTGGGAGTAAAGATCACAGGAAGAAATAAGCTCCGTAAGAAGGGGCTTCCTTATTGTTGGTGACCTGACTTGGTTTGCCTGCCCTTTCCTTGTGGGTCCTGCTGCACTCAGCACAGAGAACAGACTGAGGCTTGGGCTGTTAGGTCCCCAGGACTCACCGTAGCCTTGGCCTCTGCTTCGGTTCTGCCGGTTTCGCTTGTTTCGATTGTTTCGGCGGTTTGTCCGCTTCTCGGAGGGCGGCAGCAGCTTCCTTGCCTCCTCCCTGTACTTAGTGACAATGGGCTGAGCTTCCTCCTTCTCCAGCTCCCCGTATGTCACCTCATCCATATAGTCGCATTTTTCAGGCAGAGAGAAGTTGGCTGTAAGAGTAAGAGAGAAGCTTGTGGGCCTCCAAGTACGTAGACGGGTAAGATCTCATGATGAAAACCCCACTACAAGAATAGGATTTTCTAAGCCTCAGGTACTAATGCACAGAAGTGTGCTGGGTTCACTCTATGGGTTTTCCCTAAACTGTAACAGCCCCAGGCAAAGGGCTATCTGCAAGCTGTAGATTTACAGGTTCTCAAGTGATCCATAATAAATTAAGAGTGAACTGGGTTAAGGTTTCTTATCAGGACAGAAGCAGGCAGCCAGAGGCTAAAAGTAACTGAGAAACTTTTGGTGTTGGTTAGATAAGAAATACACTTTTAAAGAGACTCAAGAAGAAACTGACCCCAGCCTAAAGGCACTTACTCATCTATACAAGAAAAACAGTTAACAAGAGTACGGGGTCCTCATTAAAACCACCTGTGTATGATGGGCCAGCACACTTGCCAGTCTCTAGACATCAAGTTCAGAGGCTGAGTCCCCGCAGAATTCAGTTCAATGAGGCTCTCCTGATTCTGAGATGAATCCAGTTAGCCCTCCGTTTTATAAAACTGAACTAAGTTCCTCCAAGTGCTTGAGTACCGGTATGGACTGGCCTAGTTCATTCTAAGTAAACTGGAGAATCCAGCTCTTAAATGTGTAACCAGCTCCCATGCCTGGGCATTATCAGAATTCAAAGAGCCAGTAGTTGACAGCTCAGGTGGGATGTCAGGCGCTGAAGGCAGCAAGGGGAAAAACCAAACTCTGAGGTGAACAGCACAAAACTAGATCAATCAAGATAGTTAATTTTGCCTTCTAGGGAACCTTGCTGTAAGGCTTTGTACCACGCGTATCAAAAACCAAAACAAACAAACAACAAAAATAAAAAACAGGCCTAATGTGATACTAGAAATCAAAATATACTGATGAGATCATTCACTCCAACCACTACCATTTTAATTTGAACCACAAGCATGGCCCATCTCTAGAATATAAATTCGGTGAAGGCAGAGCTTCATTTCATTCATTCTTTCCCTATGTCTAGAACAGTACTGGACAAATAGTAGACACTTTAAGTACTTACTAAATGAATAACTGACTCGTTGAAGCCTCTGCCTTAAGGCTATCATCCTGTGATCTATCACCATTTCTCTTTTTGTATTTTATCAGAATGAATCAAGGAGTTATTGCTTCACCATTCACTCTGCTCATTCATTAATCTTCAAGTGATCACACCCATTAATTTATTCCACAGATTTACACTTTACATGTGGAGAATCCTCCAGGTGCTAAGAGGCTCCAGTGAGGTGTGCATGGACCAAGGACAGGACCCCTAACTTGTAGACTTTAGCCCACCTTTCATCTCCAGCATTATAGACTCAGGCACATCATCTCCCTCCACTTCCTTCCTTAGCTCCAGCCTCTTCTTCCAGTCCTCCTCATTAGGGACGACCACCACCACTTTCCGAGAGAAAGTCTTAAACAGCAATAGCTTCCGCCGTTGGCCAGAGTTGTACACGTTACACTAGGAACAAGAGGAGTAATAGACGTTTTAGGAATAAAAATTAAACACTAATTCAACCAACAATTACTGAGCATCTTTCACAAGTGAGGCACTAGATTAGGGGTCTTATTTACACAATCTCTTTGAATTCTTCAAAAGCTACATGATGTTATCCTGTTTTACACAACATGAAAATTGAGACTCAGAGAGGCCAAGACTTGTCCAAGGTCACAAACCTAGTAAGTGGTGGAGCCATGAATCCAAAGCTCCAACGCTCTTTCCATTGCCTCTAGAATGTGTTTTACAGTCTGGGTCCATACACTCTCTGGTAAAAACACTAAGAGTTGTATCTCTGAGCTCAAAACACATTACAACCGTAACACAACCACTTAGTCATAATCAGGTAACCTGATTCTGTTACTTAATTCAGTCTTTCTCTATATATGCACCCTATTTTGACTCTGAGCAATTTTTTTTTAAAGGGATTTAAAAAAATATTATTTATTTTGGCTGTGCCGGGTCTTAGTTGCAGCATGCACGCGGGATCTAGTTCCCTGACTAGGGATTGAACCCAGGCCCCCTGCATTGGGAGCACGGAGTCTTACCCACTGGACCACCAGCAAAGTCCCTGAGCAATTTTATCAGATTAAATGGATACCAAATCTTTTATCTTTGGACCTATTGTTAGATTAGGTTTCTTTTGAATGTTTGAACAATACCTGATCAAGAATGAAGTTCCTCTTTGTCCGGGAAGCAATCTGGACCAGCTTACTAAGGCACTGGGAGGCTTGCTGAACTAAAAGGTCTCGGCTTTTGGGGTCCATCTGTGGCTCCTCGAGCCCCTTCATCTAATGAGTTTGAGAAGAAGAGAAACACAAGGAGTTACACACTAAGTTAAAGCCCAAGAATCACTGGTAAATGCCACACCACCACCACATCAGTTCACTGACATTGCTCAGTGCTGTGAATGTTGTCCATTTCCTACAGAACTCATTTCCAGTCTCAATCTGGATAAACTCCAGACTTTACCAGCTTTCACATTTGACAACACAGCAAAGGAAAAGAAAAAAATCTACCATAAACACATACTGAGAACGCATTTCTTTATTTGTGGGGCCCTTGTTCTCAGACACCTGAAAGACCAACTCCACTGGGAAAAGATTATATCAATTTCTTGGTACCTCAAGAGCTAACATCACAGCTGACTAACCCCTCCCAGCAACTCACCCTCATTTGATTGAGCACAGTCTCAGCTCCCAGGACATTGTATCTTTTCTCAGGGTTTTCTTTTGCGTATTTCAGTGCCCACTGGGTCTTTCCAGATCCAGGCAGTCCCACCATCAGAATCACCTGCAAGTAAACAGAACCAGGAATGCTATAAAAAATAAGTGAGGGTCATGTTTACAAAGCCCAATTTAAGAACATCCTCCCCTTCCCCCAGCTGGGTAAAGTTTTCAGAAGAAAAGCGACCCACCCACCATTCCAAGCATGAGCACCAAGGTTCTGCACACTCTCCAGCATACCTCACACTCCTCTATGGTCTTGGGAGGGACCGCAGTGCGCACGCGCTCCTCCACAGGCACGGCATGGATGAACACAAACTCTTCTGGCGGTGGGAAGAAGGGCTCCTCCTTCTGACCAAAATTTAATTCTACAACACAATTTTTGCAGAGGACATGGGGTAGGAGGGCCCGGTCAGCCAGGGATTCCTTGTTGATACGGAATGCCACGCCAAGGTCTTCTCCATTCTTGGAAAAGGAAAGTTCTACTTCTTCAGCCTCAAAATTCTACAACGACGAAAGACAAGAGCATTTATGGGCACACAGAGCTTGAGATTGATTAATCTTACAATTTAATCTTTTTTTTCTCTACTCCAACTGCTGTACTAAACAACTATGTGAGCAATGCATCAAAGGCAGAAAAGACAGCAGTCGATGGGAAGCAAATTGATCCCTAGTGCCCTCTATTTACTCCTTGCTACAAATCTACAACTTTCAGGAGCACTTACAGCAAAGCAGCCAATGACATCACTCTCCCCAAAAGTCTGGCCAAATTCCTCAAACTGCCCATTCTCTGCCTTGAGTCCTCGTCCATCGAAACCATACGAGAATTCATCCTCACCTAGAATAATCAGCAAATTAGTTACCTACACACAAACCTCCCACAGAGCAGCAAACATTAAAATGATTATGTTAAAAATAACTTTACCAAGCTGTGGATGGGAAAAATCAACAGACCATCCAACTCGAAGGAGAGAAACCTCTGTGCAGCCTTCTTTCATTGGGAGATTCTGGGTTACCTGGCCAAGTCAGAAAAGGAACTTTCAGATACTCAAGCAAAGTCTGAGTTAGACAAGATTTTGATACAAACCGAAAACGACAACTGTCACAACTCAACGTCAGAAAAACAACTGTCAATAAACTTAAACCAAAGCCATGAGGGTCAATTTCTCGGTTACTGGCGCTACGGTTGTCATTCAAGCGTGGTGCCTTTTTCTGCACTAATAAAATACTGGTGGGCAGTAAACTACTATGTACTGGAGCCCACTACATAGTGGTCTAATGACTAATTTAATAAATGAACGGTCCTAATGAGCTGTACACACTACCTTGGCCTCAAAGCAGACTTTCCCCTTTGTCACTCCATAAGTACTTCTTGCCCCGGACCAAAGGGTGGGGAACTTCTCTGAGAAAAGCGGCTGCCCTCCATAGCGGTCTTTGCTCACTTGAAAATGGAGATCCGAGGTATCTGTTAAGAAAGAAGCGATCTGTTTACTCCAATGCCCAACACTTGAAGCCACCAATAGAACACAAGTATACCCAGTTCTCAAGAATGGATACAAAGTTTAAATCTTTTCAAAGCTGCAGGCCATGAAGTTTTAATCTCCAAAATCACTTTTGATTGGTTTAAAACCTCAACCTGTCTGCCTTATACATACACGTGTCCAGGTTCACAAGAGTCTGATCCTCTTCCTCATCTTTTGCCTCTTCTTCCGGGGGTGGTGGAGACTTTGAACTATACATATGAGAGAAAAGCAAATACAGTGTAACCAAAGTCCTCTAATTGGAGAGGTGTCTGCATGACATCAGGTCTGTTTATCAGCAAATATAAACTTCCAGCAGACAGCTTCTTTCAACAAATGTGAAAAGGGCAACAGGAGCTCTCAGGGTAGATTTAATCTAAAACTTAGGCCTGTAAAAACCTATTCCATTTTTAATCCACCCCTCTTTCCAGACTCTCCAATCAACATCAGGTATACCAAAATCAGAGCAGACACTCCCTTCAATGAAAGGGACTATTTCCCTCACCGGCTGTGGTAAGCCTCCTCTCGGAATTCATAGTAAGCTCGGCCATGTTCATCCTTCTCATCCCGCTGTCTCTTTACCCCCCGCCGCTCACCATCTGAGCCTGCCGGTTTTGACTTTTCACTATCTTGGTCATCTCCTACAAAAAGGAGGGAAAGAAAATCAGCAGTTTTCATACTGGAGTGTAGAATAAGCTCAGAACCAACAGAAACTAAAGGAGGACCTGCATATCTGTCTAGTCAGAAGAGCCAGGTTTTTCCCATGGCATTCACAGAATGTTTTATTTCCAAAGATGATCATCTTCCTGTCATTGGCTGGGATTTTTTTTTTTTTTTTTAAAAAAAGGGACATTATGGGCTAATTACAGTCAAGCAGTAGATTAAAAATTCGGCAATTTTTGCATTCTAAATTTATCTGCTTAAATCAGGTCAAACTTGCAGATTTTCCCACCAATATGACATAAAAGAAACATCCCATGAGTTTTTTAAAAACTTCATAGCTTAACTTCGATTCCTGACTATCAGATTTGGATTTAAGCTGGACACTTAATATATGTTTTCCAACACTTTTCCACAGGTTCATGTTACAGAAGCCTCAATTTTTTTTTTTTAAGGGTTTGCCTTTCCAGCTTTGAAACGCACAGCCATCCACAGCTTTACCTACATAGCTAATGGACTATGGTGTATATACAGAGCTGTATTTTTATCACAGATTTTTACTGAAACTTGCAGGAGCAAACCATTAAGTCACAAGAGACCCACAAATAATACTGCATCTTTACTGCACATAATTTGGAGCAGAAAAGTGTTGTCATATATTTCGCAACATTCTTCACAAAAGGAGAAGAAAAACAATTTTTCCTTGGACTTTTTTGGTTTGTAACACTAAAGTTTTTAATAATAACTTCTTTAAAGAAGTCCTTTATCCCTCAACCTTTTTTATCTGCTATCTGGCGGTACACGTTAAGTCAAAGGTTATGTAATGGGATTTTTGTTCCAGAACATAGGACAATCTGCAAGTTGCATGTGACTGTTGTAGACTGGGTTCCAATTATACCATCATACCAAGCAGCAGCCTAAAAAATGTATTATAAAAGGAACTAAAGCAAGCCACTTCATATTAAGAATGGGAAGCAGCTCTAGTTTTCCTCCCTACTCTGACAAGACAGTTATGGATCAGCTCCAACCATCCAATTACTTCAAAGAGAGAAAGGTCACTAACTCCCTAGGGCAACTCTATACAGTCTCTTCCACAAGGTTACTCAATGGACCCACCAACAGCCCAACCATTTCAATTCAGGAAGTCAAGGACCCGAAATGTAAAAAGCTAGCTATGTGTACAGCAAATATACAAATTTGCCCAACCATCTTCTCAGATGAAAGATTAAAATTTAGTTGTAAGAATTCAGGCAAGGTTAAACCACTAGCCAAATAATGTTGATTAACGTTCTAAATGCTGTAGATTAAAATTTTTTCTTCCGTAGTTAACGATTAAACTTGACACCCTCACACCACAGGCTGCTGAAGCAGGAGCTGCTGCTAAAGCAGGAGCAATGTTAGATTTCCAGATTTTCGGTGTGGCTCAAACTCTAATATTGAGCTTTCGATGGAGCGAACTTTGACGAACTGAGCTTATTGCTTAATTTTATGGCGAAAAAGTCAACAGTCGGGCCGAAGCCTCCAACAGTCGGTCTGGCTGTCCGTGTAATCAACAATTCCTCAGTGCATTCTCGGTTTAGGAAAAGATAACCAGCACCGCGGAAGGCTGCTCCAACAGGTAGCTCATAAGCAGTTCGCAAGCAACATCGCTTACTTCCATCCACTACCACCAAGCAACCGAGTTAGGCAGGAACCTCCCGCCTGCAGAGAGTGGGGCCACCAGAGGTAGTCAAACCCCCCAAAAAGGTGGGTAGAGGACGAAAGCCACCTCCCCTGGGGAGTCCCACCGAATGGCGATGGGAATCGAACCCCGCGATGCAGGGCTTGGTGCTGGGTCAGGGGCGCACCCGCTCCGCTGCCAGCTCCTCACCCTGTTCCTCTGCGGCCTTGTCACCCGGCGCCTCGGATCCCGGCGTCTCGTCTCCGCTCCGATCCTCCGGCTCATCTTCCTCCCCCTTGTCGGTGCCCTGCTCTTCGCCACCGTTCACCCCACCTGACTCGGCTGTGGCCTCCTCCACTGGTTTCTCGGAAGCATCGGGCTCGGCCGCGGCCTCCACGGCTGCCGCCTCCGGGGGCTCCGGCGGCGGCTGTGCGGCCTGGCCCGAGGCCTCGGCAGGGGGTGGCTCTTCGTCTTCGTCCTCAAGCAGCGCCTCCTCGTCCTCCTCCTCCTCCTCTTCGTCCTCCTCCTCGTCCCCGCCCGGGCCGCCGCCCGACGCGGCCACAGGCCGAGGCTCCGCCTTGCAGGCCCCGCCGGGCCCGGCCCCGCCACCGCCGGCCTCGTCCTCGAGCATCTCGGCGTCCAGCGCCTCCTGCAGCCGCTGCGCCAGATCCACCTTGAGGCCGCGCGAGTCCAGGCCGCGCCGCTGCAGCTCCGACCGCAGCTCGGTCACTTTCAGCCGCTTCACCTCCATCGCCGCCGCCGCCTCCTCCGCCTCCCGCCGCCTCCTCCCCTGAGAGCCGTCGACCGAGCCCGACCGCGCAGGCGCCGCCGCCGCCCGCCTCCGCCTCACGCGCCAGCACTGAGCCCGCGCGAGCGAGCGCACGCACGTAGGCACGCAGGCAGAAGGCCGCACGCAGCCTCCGCTACGTAGTGTTTGTTTCTCGCCCTTCCTCCCTCCCCCTTTCGGCCCTCGGAGCCCAAAACAACACAACAGGGAGCTGCTTCCTCTCCAGCCCCCTTGGTTCCCCTGCCGCGGGCGGGTGGGCGCGCGCCGTGGACGGTGGACTTCCCTCTCTTTACCTCCCGCCCCCTCTCACCCCCTGGGCCAATCGCCGCCAGCGGCTTCACGGCGCAGTCGCACCGGAGCCGGAGACGGGAAAGGCTGGCTTCAGCTCAAGTGCCTCGTAGTACCGAGGCGTGTGCGCACCCGTCCCTCCGTACTTCCAGCCGGGGCTCCGCGCAGCCGCCCGGACCTCCCTCGCCACACGCCCCTCCCACCCCGTCACCACCCTTACTTCCGTCTGACCCGATCACACTGTTGTCGTAGGGCTTGCTCGCTAATCTCTGTTCCCTAGTGTCTATTCGTGCAGCCACTTCTTGAGAGAGAAAAAAGCCAGAAGGAAAGCAGGGAAGCTCTTGCAACGTGAACGCCTACTGGCAATTGTCTTTCTCGTTAGTCAACAAAAGGGCTCTCTAAAACCTTGCAAGGACCGCAGTAACTAACCCCGGCCCTCTTTTTTCCCCTCAATCCTTCAACTTCTACCCAGCAACAGACACCCTGGCCTCGCCGTATTGGCCAACTTGAATCGTCATCTGCAATTCTGATTGGTCCCTCAAGAGCTTTCTTTTTTTTTTTTTTTTCAATTGGCGAAGCTGCCAGAGGATTTCCGCCCACCCCACGGTTGGTCCACTGGGGAGGCTGGAGAGGCGGGGTCGTTTCTGCGGGATTACTTTTCCGGGGCCGCTTCTGATTGGGCGGCGTGGAGCAATGCGCGCCACCATTTAGACACCAAGCTGTCGGGAGGCCTGACCCTGCACTCTCCCTATTCCCCGCCGGTAAATCGAAGCCCAGCGGGGAGACTTCGGGTTCGGCCACTTGCTGGGGGCGAGGGGCTGGCCGCGGGGCATGCGAGGCTTGCATGAGCGGCGCTGCGGCCGCGTCACCCTCGGGCTGTTTGGGGTGCACGGACCGCATTCACCTCGGTTCCCCAACTCCTGGCCCGGAGGTCAACAAATGCTGGTTGAATAAGTGCGAACAAAGAGCTGGGATGGAGGCAAGCCCTCTAGACCTCGTTTAGCAGTTGTCCCCGCCTTACTCTCTTCCATTTCCAGGTCAGGGAGGTGTGTCCGAAGGAAAGGAGGAAGCAATTCCGCTGGCGTTTGCACGCCGGCCACAATTTTATAGTACGGCCTTCGCTTTTTCGTGCAGTCTCCGCCCCCCGGAGTCGCCGCTTTAGGAAATAAATTAATCTCTGGCTTTACTCTTCCCACGTCCTCTCCCTGATCAATGCCCTGCACTTCTAGAGATTGAAAAATAACTGCAGAGAAGAAAGGAAGGGGCTGTAGTAGAATCAAGGAAACATTCCCTGAGAGGCCTCCTGGAGAAGGAGAATTTCCTGCTTTTTTAAGTCGGCTACCAAAATCGGTTATTTCGCTCCTATCCCCAGAGCTTCGGTTGCTCTTTCACTTCCCAATTCCTCAAGAGCACTGGGCGACAAAGTTATGGAGAAGCGCCTGCAGGAGGCCCAGCTGTACAAGGAGAAAGGGAACCAATGTTACCGGGAAGGAAAGTACCGAGATGCTGTGAGTGGGTACCATCGAGCTCTGCTGCAGCTGCGGGGTCTGGATCCAAGTCTGCCCTCCCCGATTCCTAATCTGGGACCCCAGGGCCCGGCCCTCACACCTGAACAAGAAAACGTACTGCGCACCACCCAGACAGACTGCTACAACAACCTAGCTGGTAAGAACAGGGCTGAAGGGTGGGTAGAGTGTCAAGGCCGGGACATGAAAGTCTGAGAACATTGGGGAAAACTGACGTGCTTCTCTGCCGTCATCTAGTTATTCTGCCGTGAATTGAAATTTATTTTCAATCTGTAGGGTCTAATTGAGTTTCTGTAGAGCAGTGCTTCTCAGACTTCACTTGGAGAGTTTGTTAAACTCAACTTCTTGAGCCCTGTTCCCACGATTCCGATTTAATGGGTCGGAGGTTTGTGTGTTGGGCGATGTGTGTACCAATTTGCATTTCTAACAAACTCCCGGGTGATGCTGATAGGTTTAGGGAATTTCGCACGCTATAGGGACAATACTGAACCTACGTTTAGAGTGTTGTTTCTTTAATATTTAAAATATAGGAAAGAAGGCACTTGCTTTAACTGGTGGTGTAAGTTATCCATCTTAGATATTTTGGATAGCTTTTCCTCATTTTCCTTCTTCCTATAAATCAGCTAGATGGTAACCTGGGTAACCAATATCTTCCTTTTCCAGCTGGCCTTGAATGAAGAGGTGGATTCCAGAGTTAGTATCGCTAGGATTAATCTGCTAAAAGAAGGGAGACTTCTTAGGTCTGTTTTATGGCAGGCAAAATAACCATAGAGCTAATTAAGTTATTTTGAAGTATATTAAAGTATTCTAATGGTCCCAGTTGAGGCCATAGAAATTATTAGGAGTAGTTTTTTTTTTTTTTTTTTTTTTTGCGGTACGCGGGCCTCTCACTGTTGTGGCCTCTCCCGTTGCGGAGCACAGGCTCCGGACGCGCAGGCTCAGCGGCCATGGCTCACGGGCCCAGCCGCTCCGCGGCATGTGGGTTCTTCCCAGACCGGGCCACGAACCTGTGTCCCCTGCATCGGCAGGCGGACTCTCAACCACTGCGCCACCAGGGAAGCCCAGGGGTAGTTTTTATACTTTGTAATAGGTGTTTAAATGATTTTTTTTTTTTTTTTGCTTTCTACAACACTCATCAGCTGTGATTTGGTGAAAATCTAGCTTTTTTACAGTGTGTGTCCAGAGCTCCTCTTAGACTCAAGTAACAGTAACTAGAGGAGCTAATATTTCAGTTCATTCAACAATTATTTATTGGGTACTGAGGATACTGCAGTATTATAAAACAGATAAAGATCCCTGCTTTCATGGGGAGATGGACAATTAACAGAAGAGGTAACATATATTAGAAGATGATGAGTAATGTGGAAAAGAATAAAGCAGAAAATGGGGATAGGGACTGCCCTGGCGGTCCAGTGGTTAAGACTCCATGCTTCCAATGCAGGGGGTGCAGGTTCCATCCCCGGTCAGGGAACTAAGATCATACATACTGTGTGGAGTGGCCCAAAAAAAGAAAATGGGGAAAGTGAGTGCCATAGGCATGGAAGTGTTAGGTAGGGGTCAGGGAAGGCTCGTTAAGGTGACATTTATGAAATACCGTGTTTAGGCCCTTTATACACATATACATATAAACCTATTTAAGTGTCACAGCAATCCTTTGAGGTAGATTTAAGGAAACATCTAATAAGTGGTGGAGCTAAAATTAAACATGGGAAGTCTTAATTGCAGAGCTTAAGCTCTTATTGCAGAATACTGTGCATTATTAGAGAAGAGAATACACATTGGGGAATTGACCAGAAATCAAGGAAATGAGATAGGTACTTGTAAATATCGTGACTCTCCAGGTGGACTTGAAGGCAGAGACTGTAGCTTATCCATCTATAGACCCTCTGCTTGGGGGTGCTTGGTGGATGCTCCATAAAGACTCACTAAAATTAAATTTCACTTACATGTGAGTGAAGTTTACGTGTTGGGCAGTTTATTTATAGTATCTCTCATCTTTATAAAAATTCTGCAAGGTATTTATGATTTTCCCCATTTTACAGATAAGGAAATCAGACCATGTCACTGTCTAAAACTGTCCAATGGCATCACATTACACTTAGGAAAATATTCAAACTCTGACCTTCCCCGGCACCGCCTGACCTGATCTGGCTCCGCCATAGACCAAATTCACAAAGCATGCGTCCACCTTCCAGCTTTGTAGGATCTCTTCTGTCAGGTAGAATGCCCTGTCCCTTGAATGACCCTTGTCATTCAGATCATGGCCCAAAAGTCACTTTCTCAGGGAGGCCTTCTGTAATCAAACATCACTCTGACCTCATTCACTCTCTGTCCCAGCACAGTTCTGTTTTCCTCAAAGCACTAATAAATAAGTGAATTTCTTAGTGCATTCCTCCTACCTGGGAACTGGGATGCAAGCTCTATTTACTCGTCAAGGTGTCTGTCTCGTTCCTCTCCTCTCCTGCTCCTAACTCCGCCTAGCACATGGTCAGTGTTCCATAACTAGTTGTCGAATGAATGAATGAAGCTACAGTGATGGGTTAGCTGACCGCCTGGGAGTACCGAAGTATTGATATAAACCATATGGCCACTTGGTGGGGATGTTGTAGAAGGGTTGCAGACATCAGCCCTGATTCTCCTTCCTTCTCAGCACCGTGATTTAATAATGCTATGTTTAATTCCCACAGTTATGAAACAGGGAATGCATTTCCCTTCTTACTTATAGAAAGGCAAAACACTGACCTGAACATTGCCTCCTAAACAGATTTGTGGTTTGAGGTCCCATCTTTCATCCAAGGGAATAGTGAAGTAATATATCATCATTGAGAATGGTGGTAATTTTTGAGTTAGAGAGTCCTTGGTTCAGATTTCTTATTCATTCCACCTAGAAGCTGTGGGATCTTGGACAACTTACTTGACCCTTGTGAGCCTTGATTTCTTCATCCATTAAATGGAGATGGTAACACATACTGACTTCAGAGGGTGGATGAGAAGATTAAAGAACATAGCACGGCGCTTACTATTTCCTCACACAATCAATGGCAACGGTTGTTGTTAACAGAGCTTCAGTACAAGCATTGTGGTGAAATGGGAGATTCAAGACAGAGAGCCTTGGGTAGAAGAGATACAATGAAGAGTTTTAAATAATTTTTTTTCTTTTTTTGGCTGTGCCACGCAGCATGCAACATCCCAGTTCCCCGACCAGGGATCGAACCCACACCCCCTGCAGTGGACGCGTGAAGTCCCAACCACTGGACCACCAGAGAAGTCCCCATAAATAAATTTTAAAATATGTTCTTATCAACTTTTCTAGCTGGGCCTGACCCACACTAGGTACGTGCCAGGCATTTGGTAGATAGTGACGTAAACTGTGAGGTATGTAAAGCTTATATTCACTGCTGTATCCCCAATGGCTAGAAGAATGTCTGGCATATGGTGGGCACTTAAATGTATTTGTTGGATGAGTGAATGTTGTTGACATCATCCTAGGTTTGGTACTGCCTAGAGTTGGGCAATGGAACTTAGTGTTCCCTCTTCTCTCTTCCTTCCATTTGGCCCCATTAGCCTGTCTTCTTCAGATGGAGCCAGTAAACTATGAACGGGTGAAAGAATACAGTCAGAAAGTCCTGGAGCGACAGCCTGATAATGCCAAGGCCTTGTATCGGGCTGGAGTGGCCTTTTTCCACCTGCAGGACTATGACCAGGCTCGGCATTACCTCATGGCCGCTGTCAACAGGCAACCAAAAGGTGAGAGAAGGGGATTGAAGTAGTAAGTACAAAAAATTGTTCCACTGAGGTGGTATCTGTGGGAGTGTTTTAGCTTTCCATTTATTGAATTTTGAAAATAGGTAATAATACATTCACATGTTCAAAATTCAAAAAGTGTAAAAAGATATATGATAAACAGGCCTTCTACTCCTGTATTCTTGCCTCCACAGGAAAGCAATATTGTATGTGCTCCAGAAATAATCTTAAAATGTTGTTTTTCAAGTTTCAGTTCCTAGATGGGGACAAAAATAGGATCTGGATTCCAATGAATAAACATGATAATCCTCATTTCTACCAGTTCTCCAGCTGGGGTCTGGCCTTTGCTTAACTATCCATTCATCCTTTAGCTCAGCTAACCCCAGGTATGACCTAGAAGAAGGACAGGCCTCCTGACAGAAAATTTGAGGCTTGTTTCCCTTGTTTCCAAGGGGAAAAGAATATTGTGAAGAGAACGACAGACTCATTCCTGTGTTGGTGGTTCAGCACTGAAAGTTGTCTCCCATTTTGCATTCTGGCTTAGAGCGGCTACTGAAGTAAGAGGGTCCCCAAACTTACAAAAATTCAGCAAGATCTCTCTAATTGAACGGGAAAGCCATTATGAATTAATAAAGATATATGAGCCGTTGTTCACATTTCTTACCTTCAAGTACATAGATTAACTGCCAGCCATGTATAGTAGCTTTAGAGACTTGCTCTGACAAAAACTATTTCTCCAAGCTCCTTTTCATTATTAAGTTAGCATCCCTGTACAAGATTTTTTAATAATGCACATAATTAATGAATGACATTTACTATTGCATAGAATTGTTGTGATATATGCAAGTGGAAAGATTTTAGGAAATGGAAGTGTGTTCATAATCCCCTTCTGTCCAGAGGTACGGTTATGGCCTGTCTCTAATTGCCTTCTTTGCCCTGTTCTAAGACGCCAGTGTCCGGCGGTACCTTCAGCTAACGCAGTCGGAACTCAGCAGCTACCATCGGAAAGAGAAGCAGCTCTACCTGGGCATGTTTGGTTAGCAAAGAAGAAAGATACCCCTCCACTGGAACTTCGGTGAACCAATAAGGACCCATCAAGGGGAAACCTGAGCCTCAGCAAGAGAAATTAACCCCATACCTCTGACTGAGGTGAACTTGTATTTTGTTTCTAGTTCTGCACGAACTCTTTATTGCCTACATGGTCTGTGTCTGTTTTTGTTTCTCCATCTATGTATTTATATGGCTTTTAATATGTGGTATTATTAGGGATATTTGCCTTGAGAAATACAACCAGAAAACATTCGTCAGTTATGGGTGGAATTAATCATATCTTTGGCATAGATTTTAATGATAGATGTTGGTAGATGTAGTCATATACAAAGGAGAAGGCTAGCAGAGGATGAAGTAATAAGGAAGGCAGAAAGGAGTTTCTTCCTTCGTTTCCTCAGATGTCCAAAGCCAAACTTACACAGGCCACAAACTGGCAAATATATATACTGTGAAACTAGACAATTATAAATTGGGCCCACACGGCTCAGAATGAAAGATTTGAAATTAACCATCTTGACTAAAATAATTCCTTTGTCTTAATGTTCCACATACATTCAGATTCTTTTTCCCCCACAAAAGTATCTAGTTCCTCTTGTTTCTCTTGGTAATTTCTAGTCCTTGCTATTGTTCACACTCAGATCATTAATATAGTATACTTATTTATTTTTTTATTAAACCCTTCTGTCTTAAAACTTCTGGAGTCAAGCATTTAAGTATATATTTTGTAATCTTTTAAAAGCTCTCATGCCAAAAAAACACTCGTAAACATTTTAATTTTTAATAGGTGCATATCTATAGTATGCTCATTTCTCTAAAAAAACATAGGAAAGACAGTTTACCAAGTCTTCTAGAAACAATACCATAAAAGAACAGGATAAAAACATAGATCTGTTCTTTACTTGTTACCCGCCCCCTTGTATTTTGCAGGAGCTCACTTTATTAAAGAGGAAGGAAACAGTGAGAAAAGGTTCTCTTCCCTTAGGGCCTTTTAAGCACCAACGAACTTTCTGGAAGATTTTTTGGGCATGGGTGCAGGCGCAGATCTGGTGCAGTCATGGCTCAGTAGGAGGCTTCATCAACCGGGAGCTCTTTTGTCATTCTGCTAATGTCCACAATGTATGAGTTGTACAGAGTAGATAAGACCATAATAGCACTGCTTCTACCTTTATGAGTGAAGGTAATAAGCATGTATCATTAGCCATCATACACAGACAGATTTCAGACAAAAACCCCTTAGTCTTGCCAAGTGTACACAAGCTCTTCTCCCTTTATCAGTAATGCCTCTCTATCAACGAGCTAGGCTCCTCTTTGAGTCTCCCTGTACCCTTAAATAATACAGCCACCAACTTACAAACAAAAAGTTTTCATACCAAATAATCTTTTAAGTCCAAGGACAGAACTAACAAAAGTTGAATATTTTATTCCTCTTCCAAGTTTCTTAAATTTCTAAGCCTAGACTGTTGCCAGATTATGTCATGCATGGTTGTGTGTTATGTTTGTTTGGGGTTGGTTTTGCTTTCTGATTTTCTTTTTTTCCCCTAAGACTTGATGTTACAGTAAGCTATGTTCTGCATCAGTGAGGAAAAAATAAAACTGATATTTAAAAATGTACTGTACAAATTTATTGCACTAACCCTTTTTAGCGCTTCTAAGACACAAAATGGTCAGACTTACATTTCGCCTTTAATTTGAAGGCCAGCTCCTAACAGAGATGTTAACGAACGGGAAAGTGGACAAAGATAGGCAGTCAGATGTGGGTCTGGAGGAGGTCTGGCCAGCCCACATCCTGAAGGAATCAGCCAGAGGTACCTCAATCTCTGTACTCAGAAGTTTGTGGAGGGGGGAGGCTGCTCACCTTACCAATCCTTAATGGTTTCCACACAGGATTTGAGGGTTTGATTGAAGAGAAAGCATTCATGGTGATGTGAGGATTCATACTGCACATAAGGGACAGTTTAGAACAGTGTTTCCCTCCAAACCAATACCCATCATCTTTATAGTTTTGCCAAAATCACATACTACCTATACTACTTTTTAGTCAATATTTTAAATATATATTTTGAAAGGAATTTTTGGACAGAGGAATATGTTAAATGATACCATGGGGACGTAATCAGCAAACCCCAGGCTGAAACCATAAGATGAATAAACCAATTTCTTCTATAAATTGCAAGGAAAAAGAGAGGGGAACCTATAAATTAAAAGAAGTTTAAGAGCCACCAACCAAATAAATGTGACTCTGTTAGAAGAAAACAACTAAAAGTTTTTATGAGACTGTGTGAATTAAGAAAAAATATATATATTGGTCTCTTCCCAGCTCCTGGCACAGATCTCCTAAAACCCTTGGAATTTGGATTCTGATTTGAAAAAACAACTAAAAGTTTGCGAGACAATCAGGGAAATTTGAACAAGAATTATTAACAGTTTTGCTGGGTGTGATCATGGTATTTGGTCTTTTTAAGAGTTCTTTTAGAGGTGCATGCTGAAATTGCTTACTGATAAAATTGGGGAGGGGACTTTAGAGCACTTCATATCATTTGCCAAAAAACACACAAAAAAAAACCCCAAAACAAAACAACCAATCAACCATAAAAATAAATGTATTTTACAGTAAAAAAAAAAAAAGTATTAGTATATATTGAAGTAAACCATCTTTGGAAACACTGGCTTTGGAGAAAGTGAAATCTAATGTGAAGGGCTAAAATGGTGAGTTTTGTGAAGCTAAGCGCAAGTGAAGGCATACACTTACAAAATACCAATTAAGAAATGAAATCCTAAACTAGGAAGAGGTCTCTAAAACTGGAGAGCAAAGGGTGGTCGTCTGAAAACTAAATCAGCTTGTAGCTCAAAAGCAAATAACTTCTCAGGGTTAAACTCTTAATAGCCTGGGGCCTGGCCCATCCCACCATAAAAGGAGGCCGATTTTGGCTCAGTAGAAGGAATAATTATCCAACAATTAGGGTTGTCCAACAGTAGAATATGTTTCCTTTGGGAATAGTGAGTTCTCTTTCAACACCTGGCAAAAGGAGGATCCAGTGTTGGACTAGAGGTTAGATGAGCTGGCCTATGGTTCGTTGAATCCATGGATGGGACTGTCAAGAGTAGTGGAAACCAGAGAAAGTTCTCTTGATCACACCTCTACAGACAGGCCTAAACTGTTCTTGGTGTCCAGCAGATAGATAAAGTGAGGCAACTGTGGCCATAATTGTGTTGGCTGCTGCTTTAAACATCTTGCAAATTCTTGGCTGCCACCTCCAATGAAGAAAGCATTCCATGCTGGGAACTAAAGGCAAATGCTTGCTCTTCAGGAGAATCTCACCAAGTTAACACATCCTCTTTAGTTAAGTATTGCACTTGGCCGAGACAGTAACAAGGTTCCTGTGTTCCCCAGATGGTCCAGAGAAATTATATACATTATATATACATGTACACATATTTATTATGCCTTGCTTTTAGGAACTGATGTTCTGAGGCAACCGATTTCTTTTTTCCCCCCTCCTTTTTAAAAAAATTGATAGATAATTCACATACCATAAATTTCACTCTTTTAAAGGCAACTGATTCTTATAGGCATTTTGATGTGATACTTACTCCAGGAAAAGGTGCTCCAATCAGCTAAAATAGCTCTTACTGTATGTATGTATATCTTGCCTTGTTTCACCAAGGAGTTAAGGCAGTAATGTATTTGCATAAATAAAATTAGCCATTTGAAAAATAAAATAAAAGATTATTCCAACACAAGGAAAATGAAAAGCACAGAATTCAGTCTCTCAGCCATGGAAATGTTAAGCGTCAACCTTTGCTTCCCATCATACCCCAAGTAAGGAGCTTTCTTTGGCCAAGTCTTTGATGCTCAGCTTTGTCTCCTTCCTATGACTCAAAAACAGCTTGCTAGTGTGAGTTCACAGGGCTGAATGTGACAAATCCAAAAAGAGAGAGAAGAAATTCAGAAAATTCACTCATATTTTCATCTTTTTCTAAATACTCCTTCCTGCTTTTTTTGCATTCAGTTCCTTATGTGCCAAAGAGAGAGTTTGTGGGGAGCCCTCTGGTCCATCCTACAAACACCACTCTTCACCACAGGCAGGGGCAGACCCTTCTCTTACATTCCTAGAATGCTTTCCCCCCATGCCACACCAACACCCCAAATTCCCATTTCTTTGCTATCTCTACTGTCAGTAACCACCTGTGTGACCGTACCTGAGTAATCTGACCTGTCTAGGCCGTCATCACAACTTTTAAGTGAGGGAGTTAGACCAGATGAACTCTAAGATTGTCTCATCTAGAGTTTCTTGCTTTAGTTTTCCCAAGAGCCCATCGTTTCCATTTCACAAGTCCTCAGTCTGCCCCCACACGCCTACCACCGTGGAGCTTAGTGTTTTCTGCCTTCCAGTTTGTCATCTTCAGAGACCTCAATGCACATTTAAGACATGCAGGCAAAAATTTCAAGTCATCAATACGGTATCTGTTGTTGAAACAGTCAATCAAAGGCCTTTCTACATGGAAAGCAGAGGGAAAGGGGTAAGGCAACAAAAGGGGTAAGGCAACACTCAAAAAAAAAAGGCAACAAAACCAAACACTCAAAAGGTATCTGTTGTTGAAACAGTCAATCAAAGGCCTTTCTACATGGAAAGCAGAGGGAAAGGGGTAAGGCAACAAAACCAAACACTCAGAAGGTCAAAAAAGAAAACAACTTCTAGTTCAAGGTGAACCATCTTCAACAGTGTTTTAAACCAGCATGGTATCTGAAGTCATAAGCCAGCGTTCAAATTCTGGCTTGCCCCTTAACTAGCTCTGTGACCCAGAACAAGTTAACGTTGATTGTTCAGTCTCAAGTTTCCTTGTCTGTGGGGAAAAAAGCGGGGAGAGGGATAATACCTCATAAACTTGTTGAGGATTAAATGAGTATTTATGTGAAGTCCCCAGTACAGTCCGGGACACAGGAAGAGCTCAACTACAACAATAAACCATAATTGTGTGAAATTCCCTAATTTGTACACTTTTCCTAAGTAAAGTCTACACTGCCCTCTGCCTCTCCCACTTTTTTCCTCATAAACAACCTGACCCCCACCCCTACCCCAAGTACAGGTATCAGATTCCTAGGTCTGGAGGAGAGCTGTGAAAGAATCAGCAGGTGTGCAGTTTTGTGGAAGAAACCAGGCAAGTCCAGTTCAGAGAGATACTTTTCACTGCTAGCTTTATGGGTCCAAACGCAGAGTGAGAAGCAATTACACCTCAGGAAAATTCCCAGTGCCCTTGGTGAGGAGTTGACTGAGATGCGATGCCCCATAAAGTCCTGCTATCTGGCTGGGAAAAGAAAAGGGTAGGAACCTACAGCCTGGGCAGAATCTTCATTCTGTCCCCAGCAGGGGAAATGAGATGCTTCCCACCTTCCGTGCTGCCCCCTAACGGGGGCAAGAGCCGGCCTGGCATCAGGGCGTGTTAGTTTTTGGGGCCAAGTACAAAATCTTTGGCTGGCCCTCCAGCACTGCTGTTCTGTCTGTCTGCTGTCGGGGAGCCGGGGATGGGCTGCACTCCCAGGAGGGGGCCAGCCTCTGGATCCGGTTTGCTGCGTTTGGCCAGGTCCTCATTGTGAGCCTTGCGGATGTGGCGGTACAGGTCCCCTGACTGCGTGTAACTGCGCAGGCAGTAGCGGCACTCGTAGGGTCGCTCACGCGTGTGCACTGTGGCATGGCGCCGTAGTGTGTAAGAACATGAGAAGGTCTTCCCGCATGTCTTGCAAGTGGGAACATCCTCCGTAAAAACCCCAAAGCTTCCCGGGGCTGCTTCATACTCGGAAGGCAGGTAGAGTGGCTCGTGCAGGGTGGGCGGAGCAGGCAGGGGTGAGGTCACCAGTCCTCGATGATACTGCCCTGGACCTGGCAGCAAATGGTAGGGTAGGTGAGGATCTGGCGGCAGGAAGTGGTCACTGGCCCCCACCTCCTCCAGTCCTGCTGCCCTTGGCTCTTCAAAGGCCTCTGGCTGGGGGGGCTGTTCACCATACACTGCTCCTCCGGGTGGGAACAGTCCCTCAGGACCCCGAGGCTGTTCCTCCGAGGCATCGGGCTCCTCATCGGAAATCACGATAGCTTCTACTTTCACCTGGACCAGCTCCGCTTCTGCTGGGGCTGGAGCCTGGGATGGAACTGGGGCTGGGACTGGGACTGCAGCCGAAGCTGGGGGATAGAAGCCTTGCAGCGGGCCTCCAGTTCCCCTTGGTTCCACCACCCTCAGATTCTCAGAAACCACATCAAGGGGAGCCAGTGGCTCCACTGAAACCGTTGGGAGGCCCGAAGAGAAGTAGTTTGCAGGGTTGGTTTCTGTGGAGCTACTGGGGCTGGCAAGAGAGACATCAGCCACTGGTGGAGGAGGTGCCCGCAGATGCGGTGAGTCAACCTCCACGCCAGGCTGTGTAGTATCAGCCCCAGCCGGCATCGGTGGCTCATCTGGAGGACAGACAGTAGGTGAGGGAGCTGCTGAGCCTTTCCATTCCCCTTTGCCCCAGTGGCCTGATGTCTCTGCAGATGCCAACGAAGGTTGGGGGCCACGGGAAGTGCTGGACAAAAACTCCAAATTAGGGTGCTGTGAGTTGGTTTCTTCCTCCTTCTTGGTACTATCCGCCTCTGCCAGGGCCCGGGCTTGCAGCCGCCGCTTACACACCTTGACAATATCATTCATGTGCAAGTAGCTGGCAGCTGCCAGCACATCCTCCACAGGGGTATCCCCCCTCAGGACCAGCTGGCCGGCATACATAAAGTCCAGAAGCAGCCCAAAGGCTGGAGCTGTGACAATCTCGTTGTGGATACACACCAGATCCCTCTTGTCCAGTTCCCGCTCTTTGTAGAAAAGCTGGAAAAACGGGCTGCAGGAGGCCAGCACAGCCCGATGGGCCAAGAACTGGGTGCTACCCACCATCACCGTGCAGTCACAAAGGAAACCCTGGGACCGCTGCTCTCGGAGGCTCTGCAGCAGCTGCTGGCTGTGTTCTGGGAACTCCATAGCACCCCACGAAGGGAAAGGGACCCTAGGAAGGTCGCCACCAGTGGCTCCCTGGGAAAAGAGGACAGGGGGTTAGGGCAGGTGACCCTCCCATAAACCATAACGTCACCTATGGGCTATTACTTGCCACCCCAAAGCCTCTGGCAGCACCGTCCTGACCCCAAGACGCTCGCTTAAATTACTACCCTTCGTTCTCCCAGGTCACACCCAGTGGTCTACTTTTAGCCCCGCCCCTTCGGCCTAACCTTAGCAGCAGGCCCCGCCCTGTCGACAAAGCCCCTCCCCGGAAGTCCCGCCTCCTAAGCAGCCTCCGCTTCCTCGATGCCCACCCGGTAGCTTCCAGCACCTCCTTCAACAAGAAGTCTCGCCCCCAGGCCTTTGCGGGCGATACCTCTACGCCCCACTCCGGGAACTCCCTGAGCCTCTCTCGCATTCCAGGGGCTAAGAAGTCCGAGGGTGGGAACTAGCAGAGAAAGCTGATCTCTTCACTCACCACCGACCAGCCACCGGGAGAGCTCCGCCCCTTCCCACCTTCTCAGTTGTCATTGGCTCAAATTTGCCTTCCCTCGTCAGGGATTGGTTCACTCTCCCCTAACCATCCCCCCAGCTCGGGGCGGCTTCTCCAAGTGGGTGCTGGTGGCCGTCACTCAGGCAGGTGGGCTCCCTATTGGTTAGCGCTCCTGTCCTAAACTTTTCCTTTTCTAACCTCCTTCTTCGCCTCAGAGCCCTCTGGATTGGTTGAGCTTTTCCAGCTACCTGAGGCAGTAGGAGTGCGACGTCCGCCAGGAGGGCCGCGAGGCCCGCCACGGCGCAGAGCGTTGTGTCTTAGCGGACAGCACGTCACCCTCGCTGCTGGGTGACCGGGAAAAGGAGAACCTACAAGCTGGTGTGGTACCCCGGAGGCCCGAGTCTTAGACCCGGCTCTGCTGTAACCGTGGGCGATAGCTGCACCTCTGAACTGCAGTTGTTTCTTGTAGGGCCCTTACTCTCTCAAAAACTCCAAGATGTCCTGCTGCCTCACTCCCTCCAGTCTGATGGTTCTGGGCTCCTGGCTCAGCAGTGGTGGTGTCAGAGAACTAGCAGCTGTGCGAATGCGGTCGTAGTGTCCCTAGCCTAAACTCTATAGCCAACTTACAGTAGAAGAGATGAGTGTCCTTCTCTGTGTGGAGCGTAGTGGGCAGTAGCTGGTAGGAAAGGAGTGAGTGGGCCAAGGCCCTAAAGTGTCCCTGGGCGGGAGAATAAAGAGCGTGACTACTTCTGAAGAGATCTTCCAGAGTTCCTAGACAACAGCTAGTTGTCTAGACACAACTACTGAGCCCGCGTGCTGCAACTCCTGAAGCCGGCATGCATAGAGCCTGTGCTCTGCAACGAGAAGCCCGTGCACCGCAACGAAGACCCAGTGCAGCCAAAAATAATTAATTAATTAAAAAAAAACCCGACATAAGTAACATTTTCATTTTCTAGGAAAAATAACTCTATTTTCCAAAGTCAAAAAAATATGTAGTGAAAATAGTGGCATTGTTTTACATTTTTCCCAATTTCTTTAATGTCTGGCTTAATATAAGACAGCTGGAGTCTCACATCTGTTTCTGTTTTCAAACTATTATGAGATATTGTTTTGATTATATGAAGATTAAAATCTGACCTCACACAAATGGGTGGGTGTGGAATTTCATTGGCCATGGTGAGCAGTTTGTATTCTATTCTGAGTATAGTCGGGAGCCATTGGTAGGTTTTAAGCAGGGGAGTGTTCTGATACGATTCTTGCTTTTAAAGGCTTAGCCTGCCTAGTCTGGAGAAAGGAACATAGGGGATCAAAGTGGGGCAGGGAGAGAGCTGTGCAAATTGTTCTGCAAGAGATGATGGTGGCTAGACAAAGGTAGTGATGGTGGAGCTGGGGAGAAGTGCTGGGTCAACAGAATTTGCTAAAATTAGGATAGGAGATGAGAGTCAAGAGGAAAAAGGAGTCAAGGATGGCTAAAATCTTTGCATGAGCAATGGTGTGGCTGGCAGCCATTTTCTGAGATGGGGACAATGGGATAGGAAAATGGAGAGTTCTGTTTTGACGCTTTAGGTAGAGCTTCCCCTCAGCCGGTTAGACTTGTGAGCTTGAAGATCAGGGGAAACACTGGGGCTGGAGATATACATTGGGAGTGTCATCAGCATCATATGGATGGTATTTAAAGCCAGGGGACTGGAGGGAAAACCCTTGTAGGAGAGAGGGCTGTGGAGCTGCTAAGCAGTGAGGAGCACAGGCTGTTCAGGAAGCTTAAGCGATCATGTTTCTACAGGTTCAGAAGAGATCAGAATGAAGATGAATCTGAGATTGGGCACAAAGACTGTGTGCTTGACACACTCTGGGGTTGCTAAACATACTGGACCTAGGTTTTTAAAATTATAGTTATTTGGGGAATTCCCTGGTGGTCCAGTGGTTAGGACTCCATGCTTCCACTACAGGGGACACAGGTTCCATCCCTGGTCGGGGAACTAAGATCCTATATGCCATGCGGCACAGCCAAAAAAAAAAAAAAGATAACATTTATTTTAACCTCTGTATAAATCCCTTTGGTCAACACAGACTAGTGGCCACTGTGGCTTAATAAGCCTAGTGTGTGCTAGGTTTTAGCCTCTCTCACACCCAGGCACACCATTAAGCAGGGCACAACTTGTTGGTTTTGCTTCTCAAAACTGGAATATACAGGGCTTCCCTGGTGGTGCAGTGGTTGAGAATCTGCCTGCCAGTGCAGGGGACACGGGTTCGAGCCCTGGTCTGGGAAGATCCCACATGCCGCGGAGCAACTGGGTCCGTGAGCCACAACTACTGAGCCTGTGCGTCTGGAGCCTGTGCTCTGCAACAAGAGAGGCCGCGATAGCGAGAGGCCCGTGCACCGCGATGAAGAGGGGCCCCCGCTTGCCACAACTAGAGAAAGCCCTCGCACAGAAACGAAGACCCAACACAGTCATAAATTAAAAAAAAAAAAAAGTGTCTTCAATTTAAACAAGTCTTCTCATTAAAAAAAAAAAAAAAAAGAACAAAACAAAAAAACTGGAATATACATACCCCCACCCTGGGGTACACAGAGCTACAGGGTGCCAGGAAACATCTTTCAAGAGCACCGTTCAGTCAGATTTTTTTTTTTTTTTTTGCGGTACGCGGGCCTCTCACTGCTGTGGCCTCTCCCGTGGCGGAGCACAGGTTCCGGACGCGCAGGCTCAGCGGCCATGGCTCACGGGCCCAGCCGCTCCGCGGCATGTGGGATCTTCCCGGACGGGGCACGAACCCGCGTCCCCTGCATCGGCAGGCGGACTCTCAGCCACTGCGCCACCAGGGAAGCCCCAGATTTTTTTGATAGAAGTTTTTATCTGGGGAATAGGCATATTAAACTGGCATAGATAGACTATGGCACATGAAAAAAAAAGTATGTAAATTTTAAAGCTAAAACAAAAGAAATTTCATACTTATTGCAGTAACTTTCCCCCAAGAAAAGAGGTTGAAAAGCTTTCTTCTATGCGTTTTTGTATTAGTAGAAATTAGAAAAATACCTACCGTATATTTAGTAGTTGTTAACTGCTAGCAATGTGCTAAACATATGATCTCTAATTCCATTATAGCCTTTCTTATCCCCATTAGACAGAAGAAGAGACTGAGGTTCTTGTGAGACTTGGTTAAGTAACTTGGCCAAGGTCACAAAGCTAATAAAAGGCAGAGCTGAAATTGAATCTAGGTCTACCTATCTTCAAAGTCACACCCTTAACCACTTTGTAGATTTGTCTTCCTGGAGTGTCCCCCAGGTGGTCCTCAGGGTTGTTGTACCCATGGCCAGAGGATTCAGACTCAACTGCAGGCAGGATTATCCTAGCTGTTGGATGAACTGGTGGCACAGAAGCAGGAACCTAGAACCAGCGAGAGGGGCAGCTAGGATGGATGATCCTTCCTCAGAGTTGCCCTCCAGGGGCTGGACCTGCTGCTTGTATATAAATCTTTGGGAGACAAGTGACAGACATCATCACAAGGGCTCCTCTCTACTACTCTGTAGGTTGGTAAGACCTATCCTTGTGGCAGATTGTGTTCTCCAAAGTGGCCTTAACAAGATCTTCCCTCCCACATGCTCCTTTTACAATATGACATTGATGCTCCTTCCATCCGGTAAGTTCTCTCACCTTGAGTCCGGGAGAGATTGTGACCCTCAGAGAGATGTGATGCTGTGTGACTTTTGAGGCTACGTCATAAAAAGGGACAGAAGTTCCGCCTGGTCCTCTTGGGATGCTTGCTCTTAGGACCCAGCCACCATGCTGTGAAGAACCCAGGCCACACGAAGAGGGCACCTGTAAGTGTTTCAGCCAGAGCCACACCCAGGCTTCCAGCTAACAGCCAGCTTCAATTTGCCAGCCATGTGATTGAACCATCTCAGAAGCGGATCCTCTAGGGCTTCCCTGGTGGCGCAGTGGTTGAGAGTCCACCTGCCGATGCAGGGGACACGGGTTCGTGCCCCGGTCCGGGAGGATCCCACATGCCGCGGAGCGGCTGGGCCCGTGAGCCATGGCCGCTGAGCCTGCGCGTCCGGAGCCTGTGCTCCGCAACGGGAGAGGCCACAACAGTGAGAGGCCCGCGTACCGCAAAAAAAAAAGTGGACCCTCCAGTGCCCAGCTGAGCTGCCCAGCTGACTTTGCTTGAAGCAGGAGCACACCTTCCCCACTGAGTCTTTTGCTCCAACTGTAGATTATGAGATAAATAAATTACTGTGGTTGTTTTAAGCCACAAAGTTTTGGGGTGGTTTATTGTGCAACAAAAGTAAAGTAAAACAATCCTTCAGTAGACTTTCTTTGTACTCCGAATCTCAATTCAGCTGATTGTTCTCCATTGCTATTTTCTTTCTGTTCTAGCTTGTCTCTGATTCTGAAGTTTTGGAGGCAAAGAGATCAGGGCTTGGGGAGGATTTATCAGGGCCAAACCATGCCTGGGGAGCTTGAAGAGATCATAATAGATTCAATATGAGAATGAGGTTCAGTCAACCCATATTTGTTAAACTCCATTATTTGCCAAGTGCACTGTTAGGTGCTAGAGATTCGATCAGTGATGCAAATAGATCCCAAGCACCTGTTGTGTGCCAGGGGCTCTTCTAGGCATCTAGGAACACAACAGACAGGAATCCCTGCCCTTCTTGAGGGGAAACAGGCAATCTGCACATACATAAATTAATAAGATGACGCTAAATAGGGCTAAGTTCTATGAAGAAAATAAAACAAAGCAATACAACAGGAGAGTGATTGGGTGTGGCTACTTGAGTCAGGGTAGTCATGGAAGGCCTCTTGGAAGTGGTGATATTGAGCTTATAACTGAAAAATGAGAAGGAGCTCCCCCATCCCCATCAGGTGAAAATCAGAGCCAATAGCGTTGTAGGCATAGGAAATAGCAAGCGCATTGGTCTCAAGGTGGGAGAGGAGGCCAATGTGGCTGGAGTGGAGAAAGCAAGAGGAAGAGAGGCAGAAAATAGAGTTGGCTGAATCTGGCCCCTGCCTGGTTGGTCAGAGTGATGGTTTTATTCTAGTGCCCTGGGAAGCCATCAGGCCCTAAGTAGGGGATTGACATGATTTGACGTGAGTTTTGAAAAGATCACTCTTGGCAAATAAGTACATGAAAAGATGTTCAACATCCTTAGTCATTAGGAGAATGAAAATTAAAACCACCATGAGATACTATCACACTTACTAGGATAGCAAACAAAAAAATAAACCCTGCTGACAGTACCAAGTGCTGGTGAGGATATCAGAGCAACTGGAATTCTTATACCTACATAGACAATTATATAACATTTACACCACACAGACACAGTAGGTGTAAATAACCTCAAGAGCATTGATAATAGTAAACTATGTTAAATAGGAAATGATGAGTTTTAAGTATTTATTGCTAATGATTCTGACTCTAATTACAATGTGTGTTTTTTCCCCCCCACACTTCCAAGCAATTCTCAAACACCAGCTGGGTGTCCTATGATTTAACTCAATTCTGACACCATCGACACGGAGATAGCATCAGATTCCACAGGTTAAGGGCTCAGTCCTACAAGACTGCCTTCCACTTCAGATGACAATAGTAAGTTCCGGTTGTCATCTGTCCATCTAACTGGCTATAGATTGAAGGTTCCAAAGACCACTCCCACCCACCTCCTTGGGTTCAATTAATTTGCTAGAGTGGCTCACAGAACTCAAAGAAACATTTCACTTACTAGATTTCCACTTTATTATAAAAGACCCTAACTCAGGAAGAGCCACATAGAAAAGATGCCTAGGGTGTGGGATGGGGAAAGGGCGTGGAGCTTCCATGCTCTCTCTGAGCTCACCACTCTCCCCAGTTCTATACGTCTTCACAAACGCCAAGCTCTCTGAACCCCATCCTTTTGGGTTTTTATGGAGATTTTCACTACATAGGCAGGGTTGATTAATTCATTAGCCAGGTCAAGGAGTTGACACTGAAAGTTCCAATCCTCCAGTCACTTGGTTGTTTCCCCTGGTTTAGGTGCGTTCCAAAAGTCATCTCATTAACATAAACTCGTGTGTGGTTGAAAGGGGTTTGTTATGAATATCAAGACACATTCATCATCTTATCACTTAGGCAATTCTAAGGGTTTAGGAGCTCTGTGACAGAAACGGGGGAAAAGACCATATATATATATATATATATATATTTATTTATTTATTTATTGTAAATCACAGTATCACAGTTTTGTTTTTTTCTAACTTTTTATTATGAACAATTTCAAACACACAAAAGTAGTAGGAAAAGTGTAAGAAACCACCGTTATCCATCATCCGGCTTCAACGATTATCAATATATTGCCAAACTTGTTTCATCTACACCTCTGCCTTTGTTTTTTAGTATAATTCATTTAATTGTAAGTTGACAATTAAATTATTGTTAACATTTTAAAAATATCTATTTATTTATTTTGGCTGTGCTGGTCTTTGCAGGATTTTTAGTTGCAGCATGCAGACTTAGTTGAGGCATGTGGGATCTAGTTCCCTTACCAGGGATCAAACCCGGACCCCCAGCATTGGGAGCGCAGAGTCTTACCCACTGGGCCACCATGGAAGTCCCAAGACAATTAACTTTTTAATAATGGTTGTGTTTACCCACTGGCTTGCAAAATTCCTGAAATATTAACAGCTGGCTTTTGTAGGGGGCTCCAGCACACCACTGTCAGCAGGTAAGGTTGCTTTTGCGGGCAGGCTGGCTTCGAAAAGAGGAAAGGAGGGAGTCGTGGCTGTTGAGGCCCTGCCCTCCGTCCCGCCATCTGCTTCCTTATGTGGTTGCAGGTGCAGGGGATCCCCAAGGAGTCTGAACAGCTGACTGGTGACCTCAATCATTCTAGGAAATGGGCAGCGTCAATGGAAACTGGTGTGTGACAGCTCTAAGAAAGCATGAAGTCTCTGTTCTTGCAGGAGGGAAGGTCAGGCTTTCTTACAACATACAAAAACTTAGGCAGCAGGGAGTTTGCTCAAGGTCCCAGACACTGTCTGGGCTTTAGAAACAGCTGCTCTTGCTGAGTCTTTATTATAGGTCCGCATCTCATGGTGTTTCTGCCTTTCTTCCCATGGCCCTTTTATCAGTCAGGGTCCCAGCAGGGCACAGACTGCATGCTCACTCTGGTTAACTGAGGCGAGTTTAATAAAGGGACTATCTACAAAACTGCGAGCAGGGCTGAAGGAACAGACAAGGCTCACCAGTTCTCTAGGTCCTTGGGTGTAAGGGGGCGGACGAAGGGGCGAGAGGGGGTTGAAAGGAGCGCAGTGACTTGAGGTTCTCTTCACACCTGGAGGGGGCGCTACCTTCTGGGCTCTGACTTTGCGGGTTTCATCTCTAAACTACCAGAGCCAGGCAATGAATGCCTGAATATGCAAGAGTCTTGGAGTCAGGCATCCTGAATTTGAATCCCGACCCTGAGTGACCTCAACCTTCTGAGCCTGGGACCTTCTTGTAAATGGGAGTAATAACAAAGCCTGCCTGGTGGGGTTGCTGTATGGATTAAATGAGATAAGAACAGCTACTTACTATACTTACTATGTGAAAGCCGTCTTCAGCTATTTGCTGAATGAATAGATTCTGCTAAAGCGCTTTATTTATGCCATCTCTCATTAATTAATTAATTATTATTACTATCATTATTTTTGCTGTACGCGGGCCTCTCACTGTTGTGGCCTCTCCCGTTGCGGATCACAGGCTCCAGACGCGCAGGCTCAGCGGCCATGGCTCACGGGCCCAGCCGCTCCGCGGCACGTGGGATTCTCCCGGACCGGGGCACGAACCCGCGTCCCCTGCATCGGCCGGCGGACTCTCAACCACTGCGCCACCAGGGAAGCCCAATTAGTGCCTTTTAAAAGGATTTACTGAGCATATAGTCTACACCGGACACTGATAATTTGTGCGAGCCTGGCATTTCGACCACGGTTGGGCTGCACAGAGGGGAGGAGCTTCACGGATTCCCCGCCCACGACAACGAGACTCAATGGGGTCCGAGGAGGAGGCGAGTCCCTCCCACTTCTCCGGGGCAGTCCCGGAAGCGGGCTTGGGGTAGTTGCTGTGTTTCCGGTGGGTGTGGAGGCTCGCTGCCGTCGCTGCTGTAGGCCCGGCTGCTGTCCAGGCTCCTCCGGGACGATGTTCTATCACGTGAGCAGGGCACGGGATGGCGGCGAGGGCAGGGTCGAGAGGAGGAGAGAAGCGGAGGACCGGGACTAGGGGCCGCTTCTTGCCTCACGTTCCTGCCGCTCCTAGCCTGGTCTCCATCCCCGTTTCCCCGCAGATCTCCCTGGAGCACGAGATCCTGCTGCACCCACGCTACTTCGGCCCCAACCTGCTCAACACGGTGAAGCAAAAGCTCTTCACCGAGGTGGAGGGGACCTGCACCGGCAAGTGAGTGTCGCGCCCTCCGTGCCACCTAAGCAGTGAGCACACGTCTCCCTTTGCCTGCATCCCCTCCCCAACTCCTACACATCCTGAAAGGTTCAGCTACCTACCCTGGCGAGCCCTCTCACTCTCCCAGGAGCCCCAGGCAGTTAGATGCTTCCTGCTTTGGGTTCCCACGATTCCCTCTGCGAAGCTGGATAACGGAGCTTCCTTCCTTCAGCCAAGATTGGTCATTCATTTACTCTGCAAACATTTCTAAAGCTCCAGCTGTGTGCCAGGCTCTGTGTCAGGCCCTGGGAACAATGCCGTGAAAAAGATAGAATGAGGTCCGCCCTTGTGGGGCTCAGTGTTTTTTGATTCTGCTGCTTTTCTCTGTCCCAGGGACCTGGCGTGGCACATCTTGGGCCTCACTAAAGGTTTGTTGAATTAATGAGTGAGCAGGAAAAAGCAGATTGAGAGTTAGGGGGAGGAAGGAAGAGGACTGAGACTTGACCATCTCTGGGCTCTGCACAGAGGAGCCTTGCACATGGTGATGTAAATGAGTGAGGATGAGCAGGGCTATAGAGTGCTTGGACCTCCAGCATCAGAGTAACTTTGGGTGTTCTTTGAACATACAGGTTCCTGAGCCTCAACTCATCCCTACAGCATCACGACTCTCTGGGGGGAGGCCTGGGAATATGCATTTTAGTAAGTTTCTCCCAGGTGATTCTGAGGCATCTCCAAGATTGAGGTCTCTTGGCTCAAGGACTGCAGCCCTTTTGGACATTTGTTGTGAAATTATGAGAGCAGCATTTGGCATTTTTAGATGCGGACCATTGTCCTGTCTCCTCTCTTGATTATTAAGCTCTGTGGGGCAGGGGTGCTATCTACTTCCCCTTTGTGCCGCCCCTTTACCCCCAGGCTCAGTGTCTCTTGTGGCAGATGGTTTAGAGGCTTTTCCACACACAGTGCCTTTCTCCTTCTCATCCTCCTTGCAGGTATGGCTTTGTAATTGCTGTCACCACCATCGACAATATCGGTGCTGGTGTGATCCAGCCAGGCCGAGGCTTTGTCCTTTATCCAGTTAAGTACAAGGCCATTGTTTTCCGACCCTTTAAAGGGGAGGTCGTGGATGCCGTTGTCACTCAGGTCAACAAGGTAAGACCATCAGGGGAGGTAGTGGAAAGGTCCCTCCCTTAGAAGATCTGGGATGGATCCCAACTCGACTTGTTAATAACTCTGTGTCTTTGGCCACGTCACTTCTTTGTGCTTCAAGCTTCCTCACCTGTCAAATGGTATGGTGATCTTGCTCTGCCTCACTCAGGGGTATGTAAGTCATTATTGATAGTCAAAACAATAGTAGCCTCCACTGATTGAGTAGTTCCTCTGGGACAGGTAGTGTGCAAAGCCTCACAGTGACTCTGTGAGGTGAGTGCTTTTATCCTCGTGCTTTTTTCTCCAGGCTGAAGCCTGGAGAAGTTGTCTACTGGCCAAGGTCATGTGGCCAACAGGTGTTCAAATCCCAAGTTCCGAAAAGTTCTAGGCCTCAGCTGTTTACCACTACACTTCCATAACTTAAAACGAAAGCTTGAAAAAAAGAAAGAAATGAAAACAAATGCCAAACTTCAGAGTGGTTTCGAAACATGAAGAATATTATTGATATTAGGAACCAGATAAGGACAGGAAGCTTAGAAGACTTTGGGGGACAAAAGGAAAAGCAAGGTCACTCATTTCCCTTCTAGGTTGGACTCTTCACAGAAATTGGGCCCATGTCCTGCTTCATTTCTCGACATGTAAGTCTAGGCACACTGGGTGGGTCTAAGGAGGAGACAGGTATCGTGAGCATCTATTGAAGCATCCTTTTAAAGTACTCTTACCCAGTTTCACCTTCCTTTCAGTCCATCCCGTCAGAGATGGAGTTTGATCCTAACTCCAACCCACCATGTTACAAGACAATGGATGAGGTAAGTGGGAAGGAAGAAGTCAGTGAGAGGGACAAGAGCATGAGCCACTCCGAGGGAGAGTCCTGGCCTGGGGTTGTCTGAATGTACTGTTCCCTCCTCCCCAGGACATTGTGATTCAGCAGGACGATGAGATCCGCTTGAAGATTGTGGGGACCCGTGTGGACAAGAATGACATTGTGAGTCTCTTGCCTGCCTCTACCAGGCAGCGCTGATGATTTCTGCCTCCCCAGAGTTCCTTGGGGGGTTGTGCTCTTCTGCTTGGAAGAAGAAGTGGGTGGGCAGAAGGCCTGAGACTGCGGGTTAGAGCATAGCTCTGTGCTTGCCCTGGCTTCATTTGCTTTTTACCTTTCCTTCTGCAGTTTGCTATCGGCTCCCTGATGGATGATTACTTGGGTGAGTGTCAGGGTCATTGCCTGGAGGAGGGGTTTGTGGGATATGGGATTTAATGCCTGAACCACAGATGACAGAAACTCTCCTGTTGTCTGCTTGGAAGACCGAGGACACGTGCCTCTCGGGATGGGAAGTCGATGTTTAGGGCTGCCCCAAGCTCTGGGTCTAACCAATGTGCTTTTCCTGTTCTCGGCAGGGCTTGTGAGCTGAGTACCGTGACCTCCTACCTTGTTTGGTCCTTATCCAGGAGGTGTGACTGTCACACTTCCCGTGTTGTCCAGAGGCCCAGTCTGGCTGCTGTGGAGGAGGCAAGGAAGGTTTCTTGTCCTCAGAAGACATCTGGCTCTTCTTGTGGCTTAGCAGCCACTCCCAGATTTCTGACTGTGTGTTCTAACCATAAAAGGTTCTTGATTCTCATGGAAGCGTCATCTCCTTCTTTCTTTGGTAAGAACAAGTCTGGTTTTTTTTCGGCCACGCTGCGCGGCATGTGCGATCTTAGTTGCCTGACCAGGGATTGAACCTGCGCCCCTTGTAGTGGATGCGCAGAGTCTTAACGACTGGACCGCCAGGGAAGACCCAGAACAACTCTTTTTTTAAAAAGGCTGGAGGACCAGATGCTTGCTAGCCCCTCTTTTCTTGGCCTGATGCCTTAACTAGCTTCACCCACCAGGGGATCTGACTAACCCTTTTGCCAAGGTCTGAAGTTGACCTCACTAAAGGGAAGGCGTTAGTGTTGGGTCTTTGGCTTCCAGCAAATGATACTATCATTAGAGCCGCTCTAAGCCCCCGTCTGTTTATTTATTTATTTATTTATTTATGGCTGTGTTGGGTCTTCGTTGCTGCGTGCGGGCTTTCTCTAGTTGCGGAGAACGGAGGCTACTCTTCATTGCGGTGCATGGGCTTCTCATTGCGGTGGCTTCTCTTGTTGTGGAGCACGGGCTCTAGGCGCGCAGGCTTCAGTAGTTGTGGTTTGTGGGCTCTAGAGCGCAGGCTCAGTAGTTGTGGTACACGGGCTTAGTTGCTCTGCGGCATGTGGGATCTTCCCAGACCAGAGCTCAAACCCGTGTCCCCTGCACTGGCAGGCGGATTCATAACCACTGTGCTACCAGAGAAGTCCTAAGCCCCAGTCTAGTTTCAGAGTATTTGCCCTTTCCCCAGCCTTAAAAATAACCAAGAGTATAGCTGAGGAGAGGGAAGAGGAGACAGCAGGTAGGAAGAGGTGAATAATAGGACAGTAATGATACAGATTGTGAGGTCCCAGCCCTTCTTAGGATGGGCACATAAACTACAGCCTTTATTTGCTTATCAATTATTAAACTAAACTGAACTGAAGATATGAAAGGGCTCATAATCTCCTTAGGGTAACACAACAGAAATACACGAAATAAGATGAAGCAGACATGCTACCGTCCCTCACACTGTCTTTGCAGTACTGTTTGTCTACCTTGGAATGCCTTTTCCCAACCTACCTGCTTGCTGCCTAGGAATCTATCAAATCTCAGTCAATTTTTTTTTTTTTTTAAAGCTTTCCTTGACTTCCTTGGGAAACAGAGTTGTGTCGTAGAAAGCACAGTATTTGGGTTGATACAGAGCTGGGTTGCAGTCCTAGCTGGGTGACCTTATGTTTCCTCATTGTAAAATGATCATATAACGCTCTTTGGATGATTGCTGCTAGTATCAGAGATTGTATGTGCAAGTGGCTGGCACAGAGCCTGGCCCATGATAGGTACTCAACGGTTAATTATAATTATTGTTATATGGTGCATATAAAGCCGTGATTATCACCTGGGGTGATCTTGGCCCCCAGGGGACATTTGGCAATGACATTTTTTGTTGTCACAACTGGGTGGGGATGCGACTGCCTTCTAGTGAGTAGAGGCCAGGCAGGCTGCTAATATCCTACAATGTATAGGACAGCCACCCACAACAAAGAATTATCTGGCCCCAAATGTCAACCGTGCCAAGGTCCAGACCTGTTATGAAACATCCAAAATACTGCCTTTAACCTGGTAAGGAAAAGGCATTTGAATGTGTTTCCCTTCCCCTTGCCTCACCACTCCTGGACAGAGGTAGGCTCTTCCATTCATACCTCTCTAGTATGTCATAAAACACATTATTTCCTTATTGTCTCCCTTTCCATTTTTTTATTACATAAAATTTCAGTTATTTTATTGAGATAATTATAGATTCATATGCATCCCTTTGATTTTTGTATCTCCAGTTCTCAGCACTCTGCCAGTTTTCCCAAGTGTGTTGAACCCTGGAAAGTTTCTGTGCTGGATTTGCAATGAATTTTGCCACGGAAACAATGTTCAAGTTGTGAAACCACTTCCCAACACAGAGTTGATTTCATAGGTTGCAGGGAATTTGCCTAGTTAGGCCCTAAACATGTGTCTCACTGAGAGTAAAGTTCTTCCCAAGTTCTCAAATGGAATCATGCATCTGTAAATTGTGTTGGGGATGCCCCAGTAGTAAAACCAGGCCAGAAGGAAGAGACTGATGGACAGAGAAGCAGCTCATGGAACTGCTGGTGAGGATGTGGGGTGTGGCACTGAGAAGGCTGACACTGGATAGGGAAGCGAGTAAGTGGGGATGGCCTGGAGATAGTCCTGGACTCTTCTGATCTTTTAAGGTTTGGTACTAGGGGAGTCTGGAAGTTACAGCCTCTTTTTTTTTGGCCATGCATCTTTGGGATCTTAGTTCCCTGACCAGGGATTTAACCCAGACCCTCAGCAGTGAAAGCACAGAGTCTTAACCACTGGACCACCAGGGAATTCCCAGGAAGTTACAGCCTCTTAAAGAGGTCACAGGCTTAATAGTGACAGGAGTATGTGCCTGGTAACATGTTAAATCCTTTACACACATTATTGAATTTTCACAACAGTTCCATGTAACATTCTGTCACCCCACTTGACAGATGATAAAACGGGTCAGAGGGATGAACTAAACATGCCTAAGGTCACACAACTAGTGGAGCTGTTTTTTAAAAAAATTTTTTTAATCGTCTAACTCTAAAACCATCATAGCTTTTCTTGCCAGGCATTGGTGGCTGGGGAGTTTGTGTGGGAGCCACCTTTCTCCCATCTATGGCCATGTGAGTCTCATTACTGCTTTGACTCAAGCTGGAGGCAAATCAGCCCCAGACAGCTTGCATGCAGCTTTACTGCATCCTACAGGCCTGCAGGCCATCCTCTCTTCATTGTCTCACGCTGCCAAGGTTGCCAATGGCTGGCCCTACCAATAACACCTTTGCAAGGAGGTCTGCCAGCAGCCAGGAGATCTGAGCTGATCTCAGACTCAGAACCTTAGAGGAGCCCCCCCTATCCTTCATGCATAGGTGGGCAGACACTCCAGTGACCAAGCACAGTCCTGAAACTACTCCAAGTATCATTCTGAATATGACTGGAAGAAACTCAGCAGGGTCACAGTCCCCTTAGGTGGTGTTGCTGTGGCAACCCCAGTCCCATCCATCTGGCTTTCTCAGCTCTGGTCTCAGGGGATCTTCTTTTCTAGAGGCAGCAGCATCTAACCCTGAGAGGGAGGAAGGGCAAGGATGTATACATTCATGCTCCCCTACAGAAAGCTCCTTTCTATAATAGCCCATTGCAAATGGTCCCATCTTGTTTTTTTTTTTTTTTTTTTTTTTGCGGTACGCGGGCCTCTCACTGTTGTGGCCTCTCCCGTTGCGGAGCACAGGCTCCGGACGCGCAGGCTCAGCGGATGGCTCACAGGCCCAGCCACTCCGCGGCATGTGGGATCTTCCTGGACCGGGGCACGCACGAACCCGCGTCCCCTGCATCGGCAGGTGGACTCCCAACCACTGCGCCACCAGGGAAGCCCTAAATGGTCCCATCTTGGATGAACATAAAGGAATTAAATCACTGTCTGCCCCGTGATGTGTGAGTGAAAATTCAACTACCAACTACCAATTTTATCTCATTTAATCTACAATAACCCTGTGAGGTGGGTATTATCACTCCATTTTGTAGATGGGGGAAATGCGCTCAAGTAGTTTGCTCAAAAGCACTATCAGAGTTTGAACCCGTGTCGGTCTGACTCACTAAGCCCACTGCTTTTCAGTTGAGAACTGTCCAAGTTCGGGAAAGCGTGTACGTGTAAAACGGTCAAGGAAGTGTGCGAGGTAGGTGAGGGCTTATATTTGGCTTATTGGACAGAAATGGGGAGGATACGAGGTAGGGTGCCCGAATGGGTAGAGCCCTGGAGTCTAGAGCTTGCACGGGGTGTGTTTGGCCCAGTCAGAAGACCCTTTTGCCAGAGAATACCTACTGAGAGCCCAACCTTCGGGAAGGGGAAGTGGCAGGTGATGTGGGAGAGGTAAGCTGATCCCCACCAAGCGGGCAGCAAAACTAACGCAGACGCCGAAGTCTAAAGCATCAATGCATTCGTGTAAATGCAAGTGCTCGGAAACTCAGGAGTAGACAAGGGAATGCGGACGCTTTCCTCGAGAACATGGTTATTAAAACGTACACCGAACCATACCCACCCCGCAAAGCTCCCAAGAGCTGTTGCTTTAAGAAGCGCGAGTCTTCAGCATCACGTGACCTCTGGCGCCCTGAGCCTTTTACAGCCCCATCACAGTGGCCAATCGGGTAGCGGGAAGTCTTTTGGTGGGCGGGAACTCCTCAAGGCGCTCGTCGATTGGCTGTGTTTGTAGAGGGCGGAGCCTGAGCGCCGAGAGAGGGAATTAGTGCGAGCTGAGTGAGTGGGCGCCAGCGCCGCCGCCACCACCGTCACCGTCACAGCTACCGCCGTCCCGGTAACCGCCTTCGCCGTGCCGGAGCCCTCAGGTGAGCAGGCCCTCGAAGGCCCGTCCTGCTGTGGGCCGCGCGCTCACCGGCCTGGGAGCCAGCTCCGCTGGGGGCCCGCCCCCTTCGCTGACCACGTGACCCAAGTTCTGTAACCTCTGACCTCCTCCTCCGTACCCCACCACCTCTAGATCTGGCGTGAAGCGAGGCTGGGTGGGAGGATTCGCATCACGGAGACCGGTAGAGGTCAGTTCTCGCGCCTTGTTAACAGTACGGCTAGTGGCTGAGGATGTGGAGGAGAGGAGGTTGAAGAGCGGGAGACCTTGGTCGGAGCCCGGACTTTGTGGATTGTAATGTGGGCTCGTAACAGGGAAAACCCCTCGGCGCCTTCCGTGTGGGCAGGACTTCGTGCTCCCATTTTACAGGTGGAGAAAGAAGCTTAACAATTATCCATTGGCGGGTTTCCAACGCCTAGTTTCCTGGCTGGGAATCCAGGCCTTGTTCCCCACACAGCCCGTCGCTCCTCATGATTAGAACGATAGTTGAGTTCTTTCTCCCTACCCAGGTAGTGCTCGCCGGATGATTTTGGGAAAGTCATTTAACATTTAACCTCTTTGAGCTTTGATTTCCTTGGTTGTGAAATAGACATAATACTTACAGAATCCCTATCGCATTGTTAATGTGGACAGAATGAGGCGGAAGCCATGGAAAGCACTTAGCTCGGTGCCTCGGGCATAGCATGTGTTTAGAAAAATCGCTTTTCTTTATTCGTTTTTTCAGCAAGTGTTTATTGAGGGCGTGTTATGTGCAGACGCAGTGCCTGACGCGGGGGATGCAAAGGTGAGCAAAAAGGCATGATGATCCTTGCTGGCATGGAGCTTACAATCTAGTGGGGAGGTAGGTGTTAATCGGAAAGTTACACAAGTGTATAATTACAAACTGTCAACTGCTTTGGGAGGTAAAGTACAGGCCCATGGTGGGGGTCTGAGAAGAGTTCCCTGAGCAAGTGACATTTCAGACTGACATCTGAAGGAGCGACTAGGAGCTCAGTGGACAAAGGGATTGGGGGTGGAGGAGGAGAGCGTTTCAAGTCCAGGAAACAGTGTATGAGTGTCCTGAAATAAGGTGTTTTTGAGGAAATGGAAAGAGGCCACGGGTATGCAGAACACGAGAGAGTGGAAAGAGGTGTTTGCAGATGTAGCCACACATGCAGGGCCTTGGAGCCATGGCACAGGTTAGTGTTTTATTCCAAAGGCAATGAGGAGCCATTGGGAGAAATGCTGCAGGGAGACCAGGTAGGGCGCCCACTGGATTTAGGGACCTGGAGGTCACTGGTGACCCACTGAGCCTTGTCAGAGAGGAGTGGTGGGGCAGTGCCTGGGTGGGTCACCGTGAAGCTGGGTGGGCGTCGCTGCCCATGGTGCTGATGCCTCACTTTGGTCCGTGAGGGCCAACCTTCTAATTGTGGGCTGTGCTGTTTTCGTGCCTTCTTATTCTGCCATATCCTGTGAACGGAAGAGCAGGTTTCTGCTTTTAGGGCTCGTAGCCAAACTGGGGAAGACCAGACACATGGGCAGAAAGCCCAGCTACTAAAAACCTGACAGCCCCAGGTGGCACATGGGGCAGGAAGACCTCAAAGGACAGGCTGCTTCTGCCTTAGGAAAGAAAGAGGAGGGTGTGGGGGCTTGGAGTAAGGTGGGGGACAGACCAGCCCAAGCCCTGGCAGTGGGGTGCAAGGCAGGTTGGAAGACACGAGGCGGCCTTACTGGGGGGACGGGTCAGCTTGATCAGCTGTGGGGATTTGGGACGAAACACGGTATGCTGAGCCAGGGAGCTGGGACTTTCCTTTTAGGAGTGGTGGAGAAGTATTGAAGACTTTTGAGCAAGGGACTATGGGGGTAAAAGTAGTCTTTTCATCAGTGTTTAGTCCGTAGCGATTGTAGCAAGGATCAGAAGGAAGAAGGCATGAAGTTTTTGTTTATTATTAGTGATCGTAACATTTTCCATTTGTGTAGCATTCTAGACCCTGAGTTTCTCCTACCTCATTTCCTTTCATCCTCACCTCAGCCCTGTGAGTTACGGAGGGCAGGGATTATTGCCACTATCTTCCCGGGGCTCAGACTGATGAGGGTCTCAGCGGGTTCACACCGGAGGTGGTAGAGCAGGGCTGGGACCCAGTTCTGTGCAACCCAAGGCCAGGCAGTTTCTCAGGTGGCCCTGTTGTCTGCCCTCTGGTCCAGCTCAAGTCCGTTTCTTGCTCTGAGCCTCAGGTTTCCTCACGTGGACACTCAGAGCCATCGTGACTCCTTGTTCAGGGATTCTGGAGCAAAGAGCAGCAAGACTGGTTTCGAGGGCCTTGAGTCCGGCTCACAGGCTCTGAGGGAGCCTGGGCTGGCCTTTCACACCTCCCTCCCCACTCCCAGTTCCATCGGGGCCATGTCGGAGCGAGAAGAGCGGCGGTTCGTGGAGATCCCTCGGGAGTCCGTCCGGCTCATGGCAGAGAGCACAGGCCTGGAGCTGAGTGATGAGGTGACGGCCCTGCTCGCAGAGGACGTGTGCTACCGTCTCAGAGAGGCCACCCAGGTACACTTCCCCTCTCCTTGTCCCTCCCTTTGACTACCCCCTCCTCCAGGGGTTTATTCAGCAAGTATATGTCAGGCACCTACTCCCTGCTCAGAGGGAGTGCAGTGGAGGCGGTCCCCGCCCTCTCCAGAGCCCGCTTCCAGCCCGCTGGGCTTCCAGCGAACAAAGCGCTTGCTGGGCGTCTTCTCGTGTGCTGCTCACCACACGCCTGCTGGGTGGGCCAGGCAGGTTCACAGTCACATCCTGCACATGAGAAACTGAGTCACAGGGAGGGGATGTGACGTTGGGAGTTGTTTGCCCCCTGTTTCCTGTCCCTTGACTGACTCTGTTCCTCCGCTCCCAGAATAGCTCTCAATTCATGAAACATACCAAACGGCGGAAGCTGACTGTCGAGGATTTCAACAGGGCCCTCAGATGGAGCAGTGTGGAGGTGAGTGGGGTGCCGGCTGCAGAAGGCTCGGTTGGCACAAGCCCTCCTGCACGCCCAGCTCGGGGCTGGCAGTGCGGCGAGATGTGAAGACCCAGTGCACACACGAGGGAAGGTCACAGCCACCACAGCACATGTGCTGGGCCCAGCCCCCAAGGGCCAGGAGTTCAGAGAGGGAGAGGCGGCCACGGAGACCAGGAGGTTAGGGAAGGTTTCTTGGAAGAGATGGAACTTGAGCTGAACCTGAAAGGGAGGCTGGGATTAGACTAAGTCACAAGGAAAAGAGGGCATTCTGGGTGAGGGAGGAGGCTGAGCCCAAGTGTAGGGGTTGGAATGTCCTGCACAGTTGTTCCAGGGCAGTGGGTCTAGGGAAGAAGAGGGGAGGGTTAGAAGAGAGGAGGGTTTTCAAAGTTGGGCAAGTGTGAGGTGGAGGACCAGCGGCCTGTGGGTGGGGTTCTGAGTCCCTGTGGATCCGTGAGGAGGGCCCACATGCTACTCCTTGACTCAGCGAATACTGGATGCTCCAGCCAAGTTCCCAGTGAAGGGCCTGGATCCCCGGGCATCCCTCCTCTTCTCAGGACCTCTGGACTTCCCGCGAACATAGGCTTCGTGCCCTGATTGGTAGAGCACCTCTTCCCTCCCTGGATTCAGCCCAGTCATCTCTTCACTCAGGCTGTGTGTGGTTATGGGTCCCAGGAGGCGCTGCCCCTGCGCCCTGCCAGGGAGGGTGAGCTCTACTTCCCCGAGGACCGAGAGGTGAACCTGGTGGAGCTGGCCCTGGCCACCAACATCCCCAAAGGCTGCGCCGAGACAGCTGTGAGAGGTGACCGCCGGGGTCATGCATGGGGTGGGGACAGGAGTTGGGTTGTCGGAGGAGTGGTGATGGGCTGGCTGGTGGATGGGGCGGAACTCAGAAGGGTGGGTGGTATTACAAGGGGCCAAACCCCAGGCTGACCCATCTCTCTGCTCTGGTTCTAGTTCATGTCTCCTACCTAGATGGCAAAGGGAACCTGGCCCCTCAAGGATCGGGTAAGGGGCAGTGTGGGGAATGGGCCCTCTGCCTGGACGTTCCTCCGTTAGGAGCTGAGGGTGGTGCCTCTACACCTCTGAGTCTTCACCTGACAAGAATTTTCCGTGCCTAAGGGGTGCCTGCCCTGAGTGGGCACTGCTCCCTGCCCAGAGGCCTCAGGGTCGGAGATAGTGTCCCAGACTTAAGACCGATCATGATGCCATGTTGGGTGCTAGTACAGAAGTCTGGGCCGCTTGCTGGGGTCCCTGAGGTGTCACACTTCCAGGGTCTGCTGAATGGAGCTTCACAGCCTGAGGCTATGACCTCGGAACTTGGGGACTAAGCAGGAGTCCGCCCAGCAGAGGACAGGTGGGAGGCAGCGTACAGAGCTGGGTGTGGAGAGCTTGCAAGGTCAGGGCTGCGCAGGCTGCTCAGAGGGGCTGGCAACGCTGTGCTCTGGGCGTCCTGTCGGAATGGGCTCCTTGTGGGATTGTGGGAATGGCGGTGGTTGTTGGGGGGAGGCGGGGAGGCTGGGAGAGGGCAGGGCTCCACCCTGACCACCTTCTGCCCACCCTCTGGCAGTGCCCAGTGCTGTGTCTTCACTGACTGATGACCTTCTCAAGTACTACCAGCAAGTGACTCGGGCTGTGCTGGGGGATGATCCACAGCTGATGAAGGTGAGCCGTGGGCCTGAACTGGGGCACAAAGTCCAACTTTCAAATCCTCATGGAATTCCTTCAGATGCCTCCTTCTGTCCTCTGAACACTGAGTGACTGATGTGGGCAGAAGCTGCTCTTGGGGGTGGCGTGGTGCTCTGTGGCTGGCCCTGGGCCAGCGCTGACTCCTCTTCTTACTCTAGTAGGAACCCTCGTTCCTTAGGGAATGGGCAGCTCAGCAGGGCCCTGTGGGGGGCTCAGGTGGTCAGCTCCCCACACCTTAATCCAGAGCCCACCCTTTGGGGCATCTGTTGACCTGGAGCCACATGGGGCATCCACATGGTAGCTTTCATTTGCCTGGACTCGAGAGGGAAAGGAGAAGAGGAAGTAGAGGGAGCCAGGTTAAGGTGCCTGGCCAGACCTCATGCCAGCCCTGCTGCTTTAGCCTCTTGGGCTCCACAGGGCCCGCTGGACAGCGCCTGTGCCAGGCCTCTTCTGTCCAGAGTCAGACGAGGACCAGTTTGGTGGTCTGCTTGGCCATGTGGCCTCTCTCTATTTGAGGGTTTTACATCTTCCATGTCTGGCTGCTGCTGTTGTTTCCCTTGCAAAGTTAGGACTGTTGTTACTATACTTCCTGCCTTAGAAACTTGGCTGCTGGTCCCCAGGCAACAGTGCAGTGGCTGGATGTGGGGCCTGGGAGCTGAGCTCCTTCCTCACTAGCTGCTGTCCGCTTTCACAGAACCTGAACTTAGGGTCTTTATCCAGAGGAGTTGGAAGGGCACAGGTGGTGGGGGTTCAGGGCTAAGATGGTTTTACTCATTTACCTACTCTATTTTTTCTGCTTATCAAAGTAATACCAGGGGACTTCCCTGGTGGTCCAGTGGTTGAGAATCTGCCTTCCAATGCAGGGGACATGGGTTTGATACCTGGTTGGGGAACTAAGGTCCCACATGCCGCGGGGCAACTAAGCCTACGTGCTGCAACTACTGAGCTCGCACGCCGCAGCTAGGGAGGAGCTGTTATGCCACAACTAAGACCCAAAGCAGCCAAAAAAAAAAAAAGTCATACCAGCATATGTTTATAATAGAAGTACTGTAATATAAAATCACACAAAGTAGAAAGTGCAATTCTGTAGCATCACCCACTCACCCTTTTGTTTGTATGTGTAAACTGTACATAGTTTACCGTCAACCAGTGGTAACTAAGCGTCTGGGTTTAGAATAATTGCTTTACTCAGTTAAAAATATGTTGGACATTTAGGTTGTATTCAGTTTTTTATTACTACATTACAGACAGTGCTATCTGTATGTGGGTATGTGTGAGTGGGTTTCTTTTGTAGCGGGTTAAATTTGTAGAATTGCTGAGTCACAGAGTTTGAACGTTTAAAATTTTACTGCATAGGTGCTAAATTGTTCTTTAAAAAAAAATGTCCGTTTATACTTGGGGCTGGTGGACTGTGCAGCGTGGCCCCTTCCATTTCAGGTTGCCCTCCAGGACTTGCAGACCAACTCGAAGATCGCAGCGCTCCTGCCGTACTTTGTTTATGTGGTCAGTGGGGTAAGTGGGGTTTATGTGGTTTTGTGGGGAGGAGATGATGCAGCAGCCTCTAGGGCTCACGGCAGGTGCCACCAGAAGAGCAGGCTCTTGTGCGCCCTTGTGTCCCCTAAGCACCCCTCTCCTCCCAACAGGTGAAATCTGTAAGCCACGACCTGGAGCAGCTACACCGGCTCTTGCAGGTGGCACGGAGCCTAGTTCGGAACCCACACCTCTGCCTGGGGCCCTATGTCCGCTCCCTGGTAGGCAGTGTCCTCTACTGTGTCCTGGAGCCCCTGGCTGCCTCCATCAACCCGCTGAATGACCACTGGACCCTGCGGGATGGAGCTGCCCTCCTGCTCAGTCACATCTTCTGGTAGCTGCTGGGCCAGTGCTGATCAAAGGGCAGGACTGCTGCAGAGCTGAGTGGGTTGGCGTAGGAGATGGGGTGAAACTTCTGGCTTTGAGGCTCTATGTTGAGAGGTCGGGAGCCTCTTCCCTTCGATCTTCCAAGCTGGTGTGCCGTGAACCCGGGGATTCTACAAATGGGTGATGAACGTGCCAGGGGTTTGGTCCATCAGCCCTGAGGTCCTGGGCCTCTTGGCCCAGACGCCTCTTTCACTCACCCAAGCGTGCCATACAGGTGCTGTTTTCTCTATGTGCTGGGACCTGAGTACAGCTGGGCAGTGCCGTGCCTCATTCCCCTGACTGAATGTTGCTCCCGCAGGACTCATGGGGACCTTGTAAGTGGCCTCTATCAGCAGATCCTGCTCTCCCTGCAGAAGGTCTTGGCAGATCCTGTGAGGCCTCTCTGCTCTCACTACGGGGCTGTGGTGGGGCTGCACGCCCTTGGCTGGAAGGTGAGGACCCTGGCTTTTCTCGCAGAGCTGTAAGAGCTCCCATTTGTAGTTAGAAAGTCTTTCTTGTCCAAGAACCTGTCATCTCTCTCCATTTTTTTAGGTCTTTCACTGTCTTTCAGGATCCTTTCATAATTTTCCCTGAAGAGAACCTACAAATACTTTATTCAGTTTATTCCTAGATTCTTGCTTTTTTTTTTTCTTCTTTTTTTTTTTGCGGTATGTGAGCCTCTCACTGCTGCGGCCTCTCCTGTTGCAGAGCGCAGGCTCCGGACGCGCAGGCTTAGCGGCCGTGGCTCACGGGCCCAGCCGCTCCGCGGCATGTGGGATCTTCCCAGACCGGGGCACGAACCCGCGTCCCCTGCATCGGCAGGTGGACTCCCAACCACTGCGCCACCAGGGAAGCCCTCCTGCTATTTTTGATACTGTTGTAATGGTGTCTTCTTTTCATGGTATTAATTTCTTACTGGTGTATAGAAACACAATTGACTTGTGTATTGATTCAGCTACTTTATTAAACTATCATTTTTAACTGTGGATTATTCTGGGTTTTTAAGGTAGATCATATCGTGCAAATAATGACAGCTTTGTCTTTTTTAAACCTTATGCCTTTATATTTATTTATTTATTTTTGTGGTACACGGGCCTCTCACTGTTGTGGCCTCTCCCGTTGCGGAGCACAGGCTCCGGACGCGCGGGCTCAGCGGCCATGGCTCACAGGCCTAGCCGCTCCACGGCATGTGGGATCTTCCCGGACCGGGGCACGAACCCGCGTCCCCTCCATCGGCAGGTGGACTCTCAACCACTGCGCCACCAGGGAAGCCTGCCTTTATTTTTTTGAATTCTCTCTTTTTTTTGCGGGGAGGGGGGGGGGCACACCACACGGCTTGTGGGATCTTAGTTTCCTGACCAGGGATCGAACCTGGGCCCTTGGCAGTGAAAGTGCGGAGTCCTAACCACTGGGCCACCAGGGAATTCCCAAACCTAATGCCTTTAATTTCTTTTTATTATTTTATTGTTAGGATCACTAATATCATTTTACATATGATGATAATGGGCATCCTTGTCTCATTTCCGATTTTAAAAAAAGGGTTAACAGTAACCTTTTCTATTTAGGCTGATGTTTACTTTGTGTGTTTATAGATAGATACCTTCCTCAGGTTAAGGAAATTTTATTCTTAGTTTTATTATTACTTTATGTTAACTTTTATCAAACGCTCTTTTTGTATCTTTTGAATTGATCCTAAGGTTTTCCTGCTTTTATCTGTTAATGTGATTAATTGTATACCTAGTGGTTTTTTTTTTTTTTTTTTTTGTCTGTATCACACAGCTTGTGGGATCTTAGTTCCCCAACCAGGGAATGAACCCCGGCTCCAGCAGTGAAAGCGCTGAGTCCTAACCACTGGATTGCCAGGGAATTCCCTATACAGATTTTCTAATAGTAAACCATCTTTACATTTCTAGGATAAATTCAATTTAGTCATGCTATAGTCTTTAAAAAATGCAAAACTTTTATTGGAATATAATACATTTTTTATATACTGTTGGCTTTACTAAAGTTTTATTATTTTTAAATTATTATTTATTTTTGTTTGCATTGGGTCTTTGTTGCTGTGCATGGGCTTTCTCTAGTTGCGGCGAGCAGGGGCTACTCTTCGTTTTGGTGCGCGGTCTTCTCATTGAGGTGGCTTCTCTTGTTGTGGAGCACGGGCTCTAGGTGCATGGGCTTCAGTAGTTGTGGCACATGGGCTCAGTAGTTGTGGCTCATGGGCTCTGGAGCGCAGGCTCAGTAGTTGTGGCGCATGGGCTTAGTTGCTCCGTGGCATGTGGGATCTTCCTGGACCAGGGCTCGAACCCATGTCCCCTGCATTGGCAGGCGGGTTCTTAACTAGAGAAGCCCTTTACTAAAATTTAAAATGATTTATCTCTATGAGTGAAATCAATCATTAAGTTTCCTCAGGTACTGTCCTTACATGGTTTTAGTATCAGGGTTATACTGGCTTTATGGGATGAGGTAGGGAAGGAGTATTTATTTTTTATACTTTATATTTTTAAATTAAATTTTATTTTATTTTATTGAGACGCTCTTTTCCTTGAGTGTCTGTCGACTGTAAATTCTGGCATGGTGTTTTGTGGTTATATTTTTAACTACTATGGTTACAGAATTATTTGAGCTTTCATATATTTTTTTTAAAGATCTCTTTGTTTATTTCATTTATTTTTGGCTGCGTCAGGTCTTAGTTGTGGCAGGCGGGATCTTTCGTTGCGGCGTGCGGGCTTCTCTCTACTTGTGGCACGCGGGTTCCAGAGCGTGTGGGCTCTGTAGTTTGCGGCACGTGGGCTCTAGTTGAGGCGCGCGAGCTCAGTAGTTGTGGCACAGAGGCTTAGTTGCCCCGCAGCATGTGGGATCTTAGTTCCCTGACCAGGGATCAAACCCGCATCCCCTGCATTGTAAGGCGGATTCTGTACCACTGGACCACCAGGGCAGTCCCAAGCTTTCATCTTTCTTTTTTTTTTTTTTTTGCGGTACGCGGGCCTCTCACTGTTGTGGCCTCTCCCGTTGCGGAGCACAGGCTCCGGACGCGCAGGCTCAGCGGCCATGGCTCACAGGCCCAGCCGCTCCGCAGCATGTGGGATCTTCCCGGACTGGGGCACGAACCCGCGTCCCCTGCATCGGCAGGCGGACTCTCAACCACTGCACCACCAGGGAAGCCCAGTTGTTTGTTTTTGCACAAGTGGTTTGAACTGAGTTCCAGGTTGCATCTATGCCAGGACATTATTGGCTGTATAGGGTAGCAGCTGGCCACTAAATTTCTCTGTTACCAGGGGGCATTACTTATACCCTCTTAGCCTTTGGCACATATGTCAGTGATAGTGGGGTCACTTTGTATTGGTTTTGTATGTCTTTGTACCCGATCTTTGTTCCCAGGGCTTAATTAATTAAGGCTTGGGCATCCAGGAGCTTCCAAACGGTGGCTGAATATGCCAAGCAGGGAATTTAGGATTGAGCCCTAAATTCAGTACCGGAGATAAAAGTAGATCTTTCAGGGGAAATGGTACTTGGGAGGCGATAAGCAAAAAAGAGGCACTCACTGCATTCTTCTCTCCTTTCCAGGCAGTAGAGCGAGTCCTGTACCCACACCTGTCCACTTACTGGACAAATTTGCAGGCTGTGCTAGATGATTATTCAGTATCGAATGCCCAGGTTAAAGCAGATGGGCACAAAGTCTATGGAGCCATTCTGGTGAGTGCCAGCCCCTTCCAGCCTCTCCTCCCTGCATGAGCACAGCAGCTCAGCGGGCCTACTTTGGAACACTTGATAGGCCCAGGTTCCTCCTATCCTAGTCCCCCTGCTCTTGCAGGTGGCCGTAGAACGACTGCTGAAGATGAAGGCCCAGGCAGCAGAGCCCAACAAGGGTGGGCCAGGCAGCAGGGGCTGCCGGCGCTCAGACGACCTGCCTTGGGACAGTCTTCTCCTGCAGGAGTCTCCCTCCGGGGGCAGCGCAGAGCCAGGCTTTGGGTCTGGTCTCCCGCTGCCGCCAGGAGGCGCGGGGCCGGAGGCTCCTTCCCCTTCGGTGACCCTGGCGGACATCTATCGGGAGCTCTACGCCTTCTTCGGTGACAGCTTGGCCACCCGCTTTGGCACGGGTCAGCCCGCGCCCACGGCCCCGCGGCCGCCTGGGGACAAGAAAGAGCCGGCGGCCGCCCCGGACTCGGTGCGGAAGATGCCGCAGCTGACCGCCAACGCCATGGTCAGCCCGCAGGGCGACGAGAGCCCCCGGGGCGGAGGCCCCCCGTCGGCCTCTGCCCCCACCGCCTCTGAGAGCAGGCCGCTGCCGCGCGTGCACCGGGCGCGGGGGGCGCCCCGGCAGCAGGGCCCGGGCGCCGGCACCCGCGACGTCTTTCAGAAGAGCCGTTTCGCCCCGCGCGGTGCCCCTCACTTCCGTTTCATCATCGCCGGGCGGCAAGCAGGGAGGCGATGCCGCGGGCGCCTCTTCCAGACTGCCTTCCCCGCGCCGTACGGGCCCAGCCCGGCCTCCCGTTACGTGCAGAAGCTGCCCATGATCGGCCGCACCGGCCGCCCGGCCCGCCGCTGGGCGCTCTCGGACTACTCGCTGTACCTGCCGCTTTGAGGCGGCGCTGGCCTCTGTGAATAAATCCAGCGCCCGGAAGTGACGTCTCCGCGCTCGTGGGTCGCGCCGGATGAGGCGGGGCTTGGGCGGTTGGCTCCCACGGCGGCGCTTCCTGGTGGCGAGGGAGCCATGGCTCTCCCTTGGTTGCAGCGCGTCGAGCTCGTGTTCTTTGCTACCGCCTTCGTGTGCGGAGCCGTGGCGGCCGCGGCACTGACTCGGACCCAGGTGGGGCTGCGGGGCGGGGCCGGGTAAGCGGGGGCGGGCAGGCCGATCCTGACACGGAGAGTCCGCTGCTGTCCGGGCCGGTGGGGGGTGGGGGGCGGGTTCTGGCGCGCTGCTCCTCTCAGCCGGTGGGCCGGGTGGGGCTGGTCGGCGGCGGAGTTGCATCGGCGGTAAACGCGCTCTGTCGATCTGTCCGCCCAGGTCATACTCGGGCCAAAGGAACGAGTTCTCAGGAGAGTCTTAACAGCATCAGATATAGCCCGGCCTGGTGACTCCCTCTGCATAACCTCACCCTGGCTGTGAAACAAGCTGGTCCAGGGCCCCCTAAATCAGACACTGTTGTGCTAAGCTACTCCAAGAAATAAAGCTTGGTGTAGTGGAGATGATCAAACTACCAAATGGTTGCGACAGAATGTGTTAAATGGCAAAATAGTGATGTAGCAGAAGCCAAAAGTTTAGGCTGAGTGTTTATCGCAGTCAGGCAATCATGTTAATAAACAGGTTCATTTAATCCCTGTAAGTAGGCGCTATTACGCCTGTTTTACAGGTCAGAAAACATCGGAGATAGCTGAAGGTCACACAGTTCTGGTTCTACTCTAGGATTTCTGCACGAGGGGAGACCAGAACTTGTGAGGCAACTCTGAAGCTCTTTGTATTTCATAACTACCGCCTATTTCCTGATCCTTCTGGCCACTCACTGCAGGTTTGATTTCCCCAGCGGACTCATTAATCTACTGGCCCAGAAACAGGAGCTGACAGTGCACAAATAACTCCCTAGAGCGGCCCTGGTCTAGATTATCCCCAACACCTGCCATGAGCCTGCATCCAGAGGCACCAGCCTGAAATCTAGGACTCAGCAGCTTCTTTCCACAGGGCTCCTTCAGGGGCAGCTGTCCCCTGTATGGTGTGGCTGCCCTGAATGGCTCCTCCCTGGCCTTGTCCCGACCCTCGGCCCCATCTCTCTGCTACTTTGTGGCTGGGGCCTCTGGCCTGCTGGCCCTCTACTGTCTCCTGCTTCTGCTCTTCTGGGTCTACAGCAGCTGCATCGAGGATTCCCACAGGTGACTGCCCACTCCGAGGGCCGGGGGCTGAGATGGGAGGAGTCCCACCTCAACCACAAGGTTTATTCTCTCCCTCCTTATAGAGGCCCGATAGGGCTCCGCATTGCACTGGCCATCTCAGCTATAGCCATCTTCCTGGTCTTAGTGTCTGCCTGCATCCTTCGATTTGGCACCAGTTCCCTCTGCAAATCCATCATCTCCCTGAACATAACTAGGTAATGGGAGAGGGAGGGAAGCCTGGCTGGGGCTGACTACCTTCCCTCTGTAGAGGGGATCCTATACACCCCGTTTTATATCCCCATCAGTTCTCAAAGGGGCACTGGAGCACAAGGGTATTTAGGGTATGTCTCCCCTTTCTCACAACTGTCTCTTTGACCTCACAGCTGCTCTGATGCCCAGAAAACTCCATGGATACCCCCTGGAACCGCTCTGCAGTTTTACTCCAACCTACACAATGCTGAAGTGAGGTCCTGGGATATGAAAGACTGGGTGGAGATTGAGGGATACACAGATTCACATAATGAATCATATAACACAATCTGCAGTTGTAAGAGTGCTCACCAGTGTACTCTGAGCTTGGCCCACCAGTGAGGGGCTGAGAGGAGCTGAAGGCTTGACGGCCTGACAGTGAACAGCTAAGAGTGGTGTGTGGGTGGAACTGGATTCGAGATGGGCCCACTCCTCACACTCCTGTTCCTGTCTCCCACAGACCTCTTCTTGGGTGAATCTGGTATTGTGGTGCGTGGTCTTGGTGCTCCAGGTCGTGCAGTGGAAGTCTGAAGCCACCCCATACCGGCCTCTGGAGAGGGGGGACCCTGTGTGGAGCTCTGAGACAGATGCTCTTGTTGGGCCACGCCTTTCCCATTCCTGAAGACTAACCAAAGAGTACTCCTGCCGCCAGACTCCGTGCCCAAGTGCCTGCAGTCCTCTTGCCCCCACATGGCCCACACGGCTGGGAGCCTGAGTTTTCCCTCCAGGAGGGAAACATGATTAACAGACCCCCTCTTCCTACAGCTGTTTTTGTACCAAAGTATTATATTACTTTCTTTCTTCATCTCAGTACTGAGTTCTTGGTGTAAAGCACTGTAGGTAGGGTGGATGGGAGTAAGGAGTGAAGGCGAAACAGGCATGGATCAAAACTTTGAGGTACTGACAGGTAGCTGCCCTTGGGATGACTGCTCCTTTATTTGCTGTTAATGAATTTTGGGCCTCTTGTGTGACCCTGGTTGTCACCCCATTCCCTAAGGTTCAGTTTTGATTCCCCTCTGGGAGGGGTGAGTGACCTGAGGTGGTTTCGTCACAAGCTACGGTAGGCACCCACAGTGTTGTCAAAGAGTTTCGTGTTGGGGAAGTGTCCAGCTTTGTCCAAGAGGAAGTAGAATCGTCGGCCTTTGACCTTAAGAGGCAACATGGCAGGGACTTCACCCCGGTGGGCCATGCAGGATACTTGGTTCAAGGGAACTGTAAAATGGGCACCCCAGCCAAAGGGGGCATGAGTGGTGAGGGTCACTTGCTTCCCTCCAGCCTGTAGCATCACTGAGCGCACAGAGCGGAAGGAAAAGAGAAGACCAGCACCAAGTACCAGAGTACCTGCAGGAAGAGCAAAGATTGGGGTTTTCCCTGGAGAGCTAAGAAGCAACCCTTACCGTGTGCCCCCAAATAATAAAAAAAAAAAATTGTGATGATAGTAACATTTACTAAGCTCCTCCTATACCCCCATCATGTATTAGTCATTCCTCCCAAAAGCCTTAATAGATACTCACACCCATTTTAAAACAGGGTCCAGAGCGTAAGTACTAACTCGCTCAAGGTCACAGAGTGAGAGGCAGACTTCAGCCTGAACCTGTACGAGGGCTTGGCGCTCGGGGACGTCCGACTCCAGTGTACCACACACCTATGAGGGTGGCCTGTCCATCCTGGAGGGTCGGGAGCCCCTTACTCTTCTTGCCCAAGCGGAGAGGATTGTGCCCGCCCTCCTCGACCCATGCCGGCAAGGCAAACCACACCTTACCGATGGCGCCGCAGCCGACGGCAAGGCCGTAGCGCCAGAGCGCGGAGCGCAGGTCCAGGCGGCCGCGGCCTGGGGACTCGGCGTCTGGAGGCCGAGTGGAGGCCGGCGGGCGGGCCAAGGCGGCAATGGCTAGGGAAGCCCAGAAGACGCCCTGGCCAGCGCAGAACAGCCCGAGGACGGCGAAGAAGCGACCCCCTTCGTGCTCGAAGAGCAGCACGTCCCGTGGCGGGCCCACGTCATGCAGAGCCCTGCGCGCGGCAAGCGACTGCAGCGTTAAGAACAGCCGCACACGGCACCGCCGCCCGAGAGCCGCCATGCCCCTGAGCGGCGCCGCTTCCGGGGCGGGACTTCCTGCCGCTGGCCCCGCCCCGCCCCGCCCCCTTCCTGCCGCTGGCCCCGCCCGCGCTTGCGAAGGGCAAGGCTAAAATAACCCAGCACACTGGACACAAAATACAGTATCACTCTTTATCTTAAAAAGTAGGGAGGATCCTGGGATAAGTACACAAAGCACCTAAGTCCTTCGGGTAGTTTAGTGTCAGTTCTACAAAGTAAGCTTTGGCTTCCTGGCACCAGGGAGGCTCAATCTTCCCGAAGTCTTCAAGAAGGCAGGTAAGGAGAGGGATCCAGCAGTCACAGTCACAGGGGCCAAAGAGGAGACATCAGGACAGACAAGGGCTATTTACAGGGATCTTCTGGGGCATGACTATGGATTACTTTATGAATGCCACTTCTGGGATTTCGCCCTTGGCCTTAGAGAAAAAATAAAAGGTCAGTAGAGCCAGGTGGCCCATGCCCGCGTCCCAAGCCTACGTGACCCTCTTGAAGGCCTGGAAATCTCTTTTAGCCACCTATTCCCAAACTTTACCTTGAGATGAGTAAAGGCCTGGGCAGATCTGGTGTAGTCCCAGTTGTTGTCCTGAAGGCACCTGGAGTAGGGCAAGAACAGGCACCTCCATTAGAACCAAGACGCAGTCACCCTGATCTCTAAATGCCACTTCAACATCCATTCTATGGAAACACTCACCAACAATTACATACATTCTTGCACTCTTTATACAAATGAAAAGTTGGTAAAAATCCATCTATCAATGGTCTTTCGATTACAAAGAAATATTAAATAGCTATCTATTTCTATTAAATAGCTAACAGAAATGAGACTAAGGTGAGTTTTATACTAATAGGGAAAGATGTTCATGGGATAAGTAAAGTATGTTGCAGAACAGTATAAAAGAGGGACTTCATTTTGACTTTAAATGTTATGCTAATGTATGCATAGAGAAAATTTTTTTATGGACCGTCTTTTTTTTTTCTTTAAGTAATAAAAAAAGTTCTGGCTTTAAAAATTTTAGGGGCAGTCATTATTCACCAGCAGCCCTACCCCAGTTCACCCTTATTCCTACACATGTCCAGTACTCACTTCTGGGACCACTCAAGGTTCATGCCAGACTGGGTAGAGAATGCCTGCACCATTTCCTGCTGCTCTGGGGAGAGGGTGGGCACTGGGCTGGAAGAAGGTGTGGGTGCAGGCATGGCAAAGGCTCTTTGGATCTCATCAGGACTGGCATTCCGCACAAATAGCTCATCATTTACGATGCACAACCTTGGGGACAAAAAGCACCTGAGACAGCTGGACAGACAGACAGATAACCTCATCCTCCCAACATCATTCCTATTCTCACTTGACACTCAGATCCTTTCAATACCCACGAGGTCCCTTTTTCATTTCCTCCCTTTCCCATGGACTCCATGTATGGGATTATCTACCAAACACACTAGAATTATACATTCTCCCCCAACACTCATTTATCTTCACAACAGACTTAGGAAGTGAATATTGTTAAACCACTTTTCAAATGAGGAAACTTGCCCTAAGCTAGAAGTGGTGGAGCCAGGATGAAAACCCCAGACAGCTGGACTCCAGAGCCAAGCTCGTCACCACTATGTGACCCTCCTCTGATCACCCCCTGCCTTTCTGAATGTCTGAAGATACCCAGAGGACCGACTCCACCCTCCCCAATCTTCACAGTGGTGGCCATGGATTGGGACTGGGACCCCATACGGTAAGTCCAACACTCACCCTGAATTGCTGGCAGGAACAGCGACGAATGTCCGGGTAAAGGCTCGCAAAGAGTCCCGAGATTTTCCATCCACTGCAATGATAACAATGGTGACAACCTGTCAGAGTCACTCATGTTTTATGTTTTCAAACAGCTTCTCAAAAATCATGGTCTTATTTGATACAAAGAACCCTAAGTGGGCCAGACAGGGATGATTATGTGTGCACAGGGGAGCACAGTGGGGAGGAGTATCAGAGGTCAGGGAGGACAGTAATAACAACGCTGTTATCCCACTAGTGGAGTGTGTGTGTGCCAGGCCCGGTGTCAAGCATCTTGTACATCACTTCACTTACTCACCACAACACTGTGAGATGGCTATTACTAACCCCCTTCCTTTCACAAATAAAGACTCAGGCTCAGAGGTAATGTAAATTGCCCACAGACACAGAGGACCAAAGTTGGGATGGAAGCTCAGACCTGCCTGACTCCAAAGTCTGTGTCCTTCTAAACCTCAGGCTTTTCCCATATCCCAGACAGGAAAAGACAGGTGGAGAGGGTAGGCTTGGGGGGAAGAATGAGAGAAGGTCAAGGAAGAAGAGAGAAGAGAAGGTAGCTGGGAAGCTAAGAGTGCTCAGAACGACTAGCTGGGAAAGGGACCACTCTGCAAACTCGGCACTCCAAAGACCCTCACCTTCTTTGAAGACCCCATTGACAGAAAAACACAGCAACGTGCTCTGAAAGAGAAGCAGCAGCATCAGGTACCACGTAGGCTCCCAGCCAGAGCCCGAGTCCTCCCTGCCTCTTAACCGCCCCTTCCCCAATTCCGCCCTTCTGCCAAGGGAAGACATAGGTGCTCACTGTCTGGGCGCTTATGTCTACCACGAAGGAACTGACGTCATGCTGAGTTTTGGGCAACTCATTGAGGAAGGCCACAACATTGAGACGTGTGTGCTTTAGCAGCCGGAACCGCAGGGCTGTGGGAGGAGGGGACGCCAAGGTGAGCAGCCGCCACACTGGCCACACTGGCCACACCCGCGCCCAGCCCCCCCATCCCCTTCTCCCAGCCTGTTCTGCTCACATCACACACTTACTAGGGTCTTTGAGCTTCTTCACATTCCTACTATCTTTGAAGTACTCAGCTAAGTTGCTTCTGGGGGGAACAGGAGAAAAAGGAGGCAGTGGTCAGAACGGTGTGCATGCGCACGTGCTGGCCTGTATTTGCTGAGAAACTCTGGTTCTGGGCAGGTTCTGGGATGTGACACTCACCGGGCAGGGTTCTGGGGGGTGAAAGGAATACTCAGAGAGCAGCAGGCCCCATCGTGGTAGGCATCCAGGAGCTGCTGCCGGTCTCCGGAGTCATATATCGCATAGTACCTACGAGGAAAACAAAAGGGAAAGCCTGAGCTCCACAATCTGGGGCCGCACAGTGACCGACAGCTCCCGAGAGCGAGCTGTGCTGGGGCTAGCCCACCGCCCCCCAGCCTGAGGTGACCTGAGATACTCACTGCTGCAAGAAGTGCAGGACCAGATTCTTCAGGGTCTCTGTTCCAAAGTAGCTTCCCTGGAATCAAACAGATATTAGGACCACGTAACCAGGACTCTCCTCCCAACGTGAGCGCTAACTCTTGTGCCCCCAACTGCGGCCCCCTCCACTCACCTTGCAGGGAGGTAACACTGTGGGGGCTTCAATGTCAAAGGCAATCGGTGGGGGTAACTCATGGCCGTCCTGCAGAAAGAAAGTGACAGCCGACGATATAAACCAGACAGAAAAGGCTGGATGAGCACTCAGATGGGAGAACTAAGAGTGAGGGGTCACAGGTCAAGTGTCAAAGAGACATGGCAAGGGTCCATGAATCCTGATAGATGCAACTTTTGTCTACAGGTGTTTTTCTGGGAAGAATGATTATATTTTCAGCGACTGTGAAGCTGGGGAGATCCCAGCTGGGAGAAGGATGTCAGATCTCATTGTTCTACCGGCCCTTCAACCCTCCCTCAAAGGTCCTCAATAAAATGGCTTGATTCCCCCCACCCCACAACCAGGGAAAAAAAAAAAAAAAGGATTAGAGACTTTGTCAGATTCTCAAAGGGCTCCATGTCCCCAAATCAGTGATCATACAAACACGTTAGGCAAGACTTTGAGGGTGCGAGATGCTATGCTCCTTAGAAGAGAATGAAAAAAGTTAGGTACTTACCAGGCGTAATAATTTGGGAAATCGCTCTCGAACGGCGCTGTCAAGAATGGGACAGAAATGAGTGATGTTTCAGAGCCACCGTGCCTCCTGGGCTGCTCTAGGGGTGAATATACCAATGCCCGAGGGACAGCCCATCCCACCCTCTTGTCCTCACTCTTTCCCAGCCTCTGAGCTCCAGGAAAAATGGCCCCAACTCCCCACCTCTCCTGGGCACCAGAAATGACTGCCTCGGAGGACGACCCTCTCTTCTCTGAGTGACTCTGAACACGCCACAGAAGCAGCACTCCCGGCCCAGGCTTTAAGCCAGGACCTCCTTTCCCTCCCTACCCCCCTTACCTTCCACCTACTCACCTGTGCAGCCCCCGGGAGGAGGGAATGGGGTGGGAGCCCAGGGGCTCCACTGCCTCAACAGGTATCCATTACTTCTGCCAGGTCTGGCCACGGCCAAGACCAGAACACACCGCAGAAATGGCACAGGATGTTGGGGCAGGGAGATGAGCAAGGCAGGGCTCAGGAGGAGATGAGGCCAAGGAAGCAGCGAGGGGACGAAACGGAGAAGAGAGAGAAAAGGCAGGAGAGGAAGGAGCCAAGGAGACGGGGCCGATACTGGCGAGGAGAGAGAAAGAGGAAAGAGAAAGCAAAGGAAAAGCGAAAGCACTACACGGCAAAGAGTCATTTAGAAAGAAGAGGGAGAACAAAGGAAGAAGCCACCTGACACAGCCCTTTCTTTCAGCTCCCTCTTCCCTGTGGTCCACGGAGGAAATGGGAAACAAAGCCCTGCTGCGGCAGGAGAGCAGCTGCTATTGGCCAGGTCTCTTGTCTGCTACCTGGGTTCCCATCTGAGCTGGGCGTGGGAAGCGAAGCAGCCATGGGGACAGGAGACCTCCCTCAGAAGGGGTGAGGGTTCAGGCCCCTGCAAAGTTGGGGGGGTGAGGGTCTGTGCCCCACCTCTGTTGGCCCCCAAGTTCTCTCCTGATGGCCCCTCTGCGACTGTGCCTGTCTTAGGTTGTTCCTTCCCTGAGGAATCTTACCCGTCTCTGGCTAACCAGCCATCCTCCGGGGCCAAGCAGGGAGATGTGAGGTGTGCGAGTGAGCGAGGTGCAGCGCCCCCAGAGAAGGTCAGTTCTCTGTCACCTTGGTAGCCTATGCCCCCGTGGCCTCCACGCCCAGCACCTGCCCTGGGATTCCCTCGCCAACTGGCGGGGCCCCGGTTCTGGTCACATGTCTTCGGGAACCCAGGTTTCTCCTCCAGGGAGGGCCCAGCTTACAGCACTGGGCAGTAGAGACCGATTGCACGGCACCAGCCACCAGGAGGCCTCAACCTCAGTGTGGGCAGGAAAGCCCAGGCACCAGCCTTGGGCAAGGAGATTGTGAGAAGAGAGCGCCTCTTGGCAAAAGGGCAAGAGGGGCCGTTGCAGGACAGAGGAAGGAAGAACTTCCATCAGCAGGAAGTCCCAGGGAGGGAGGGCTTTCTCTGCCCAGGGATACCAGGCTCTTGGCTCAAAGCAACTCCATGTATGGGGCATGATATACAAGATATGCCCCCTAGCCATGGTAAAAAAGGGAGCTGCTCTTCATGGAACAACAGGGTAGGGGGAGTGTAGAAAACCCTGTGTTCAGGAAGGAAGGAGAAAAGCCACAGAACCAGCAAACAGGCAGACAGGTGAGAAGAAAGGAAAGGAGGCCTGGGGCAAAGCTGGGTGTCACGGATGGACAAACGGGAGGAGCACATGATCCTCCCCAAGGACAGGTGGTTCCAGCTCAGGGCTGCACATCTGCAGACGGGCACTGGTCAGGGTGCATCAGCTCAGCCTCCTAGGGGTGAAGGTTCCCAGGAGGGGAGACAGAGGTTAAAACTGACCTGATGTAGGTGGACTGGTCTCGAAAGGTATCACACAGGGTGTTTCTGTCAAGCCACAGCTCTTCTAGCTTCAGCCCTTTTATCTTGTCCAACTCCCGCTCAGACTTTAGCTGCAAAGGATGGGGAGAAAAGGCGGGAAAGACATGCTGCTGGTAAAGGGAGCCAGCTAGATTCCTCCCACCCCCAAACCCCACCTCATCCCTTAAATGCCCTCCCTCGCCTCTTGCTGCCACCAGGCAAGCTCGCTCCACCCTCTGCCCACCCCATCCAAAACACAAACAGGCTCTCAATCTCACCTCATTTCCAGAAAGATCGAGGATCTTTAGATTGGGTGCTTTCTGCACAATGCTGGACAAGTCATCCAGCCTGTACAGCTTGTTATTGCTCAAGTTTAAGGACAACAGCTGTGGGGAGAGAAGAATTTAGAGGAAGCACCAGCAGCAAGGGAATCTGAAACAAACCTGCCTCCCAACCCCATCCTATCTATCTATCTATCCCACCCTGCTTCCTCCCACCTAGTGGGACAAAGGCCTCACCTCAGGGATGTTCTCTTCAATGATTCGCAGGGTGGCTGCCATACAGCTTCTACGATTCAGGACAACATCAATGTTCTGGGCCACCAAATCTTCAGGAAGGAAAGGGAAGTCTGAGAGGGCTCACCCAGGCCAGCGTTCCCACCAAACCAGCCTCAAATGTTCCCTGCCTGACAGATCCCCCTCTGCCGCCACCCATCTGAGAATTACTGCTATCAACCATACCTGGGTCTGAACGGAGGCCCTTGAGGTCAAGTGCTTGCTGGGAGCCATCGTATCGTTTGCTCATGACCAGCTACAGAGGAATACAAAGGATTCAGCGGTCACTGGAGTTGCGTGTGGGCATGGGTGGAGGGTGAGAACTGGCAGGACTCGGGTGGAAGCGCCCATCCCTTGCGGCTGCCTCACCTTTAGCTGCTCTGCTTGCTCTGGCTTCAGTTCGTTCTGCACAGTGTGGGGTGGAAGAGAGGAGTTGATGATGATAGATATCTGCAGGGGAGACACGCATGGGCACGGTGAACTCCAGGGAGGCCTAAGCCCCAGGACCAAGACCCAGTCCATGCCCTGAGCACCAATCCCCACCCCCAACCAAGCCAGGCCCTTCACACATACCCTGCGGTTCTCCCGATCCAAAATCTTATAGTTGACAGCCTTCAATGCAGAGGCAGTACTGGCATCCTCAACAAAAAACAGGGCCCGTGTGTTTTCATAGTGAAACTGCAAGAAGAGAAAACAACAGCATTGGACTTGGGAGCCCAGAGCACCCCCGTGCAGATGGTACCTCCACCTGCTCCTTGGTCCCCAGCCACACACCTGCGCCTTCTCTTACCTCAATGGGAGTGAAAGGGATGCTGCACTTGCTCTGAATCATGCTCAGGAGCCATGACTTGTCATATTTCCTGCCATAAGGAATCTAGATGAGAGAAAGAGAAGAGAAGGGAACAACACATAACTAATACTGAACAGCAGACCCACTCTAGCCCTCCTTTCGTATCATCTGCCAAGCTCTGAAGAAACGGTCAATTAAAGGGTTTCTGGGGGGACTTCCCTGGCGGTCCAGTGGTTAAGACTCCTCGCTCCCAATGCTGGGGGCCCAGGTTCGATCCCTGGTCAGGGAACTAGATCCCGCATGCCACATCTAAGACCCGGTGCAGCCAAATAAATATTTAAAAAAAAAAAAGGTTTTCTGGGAACTCCCTGGTGGTCCGGGTTCAATCCCTGGTGGGGGAACTAAGAAGATCCCACAAGCTGCATGGTGTGGCCAAAAAAAAGGGTTTCTACTCAAGCCAAACACGAACTCCTTAACCTCCTTTCTGTCCATTTATACTTATTATTCCTCAAAAGATTCAAATTGTTTGATTCTAAAAGTTCCAAGACATCATTTATAACCTGCCTGCCCCTGAGAGAACTCAAGTGACCCCCAGCTCCACACTCAGCTTGAGTCAGATGGAGACATGTGGAGGCGTTATTGCACCTCCCAACTGCAGTTACCACATTTCCCTTTAGATGGCCTCCCCGTCCTACCTGTCCCCTTCTCCTTTTCTGAACCTGCTCTTAGGTGTTCTAAGATATTGACTCTTAGGAGAAAGAATGGTTACCTGATTGTGGAGTTAACAGCTGAGAACACTGATTTTTTAATGTGAAAAGTAAACACCTTAACTCTGAGCCCAGTCCCCTATAGCTCCCCTGCACCATGTACTTTCCAAGGTACTCACTGTAATCTTAAACCAGTTCTTTGAGGTCCCATCCTGGCTGGTGCCAGCCCCTCCCCTCTCTGGAGGAGCTCTATCTCTCCGCAGAGGCACAGTAACATGAATTCGAGACCGCTCGTGCCAATTATCACCCCTACGGTTGGGTCGTGCAGCATAGGGGTTGCTGTGGGGAGGGAGAGAATAAAACACTCAGAAAGGTCAGGAGTGTCTTCTCAAAGACTTTCCTGCACTGTTACCAGGACCACAACTAAGACTGCTCAACCATTAAGCAGGTCCTGGCATTTCTCTCTCTTCCAGGCGGGAAGAGAAATGACATGGACAGTAAGAGGGCTACATAAATGAGGGGGTCGATAAATTCAAACCAGATCAACTGGTTACTTACTATCGTACTCGGGAAACATCCTGGGCATCGCTCATTGCCACATCTCTGTTCTCTTCCTCAAGGCGGGAAGACCGAACAACGAAACCTCCTCTTCCAGACCTCCGGTTCCCCTCACCATACTTCCACCGGAAGGGGCCCCGGCCTTTCTTTCTTCTTTGAGGGAAACCAACACGATCATCGTGCTCTGGGGTTGGGAACAGAATTTTAAATGAGAAAATACATCCCTGGTTCAGCTACCTTGCCTGGCAACCACAGCATCCGGCACCCGGCACTATCAGATGAGATACACACTCACTACAGAGACCACCTCCGTGCAAACTCTTCTGCCTGTCCAGGGAAAGAACCCTCTCCGTGGGATGGCAGCAACAGGGGAAAATGATTGGAAAACTGTGTAAAGTCTTTAGAAAAATGAAGCAGAAATTGGAACTATAGAAAGAAGAAGCAGAATGTGGAAGTGAGAGTGTCCCAAGTTTAACTGGATACAACTCAGAGCCCCTGAAAGTCATCTGAAGTCTGCTTTTCTCAGCCTCCCAAATCTACTTAATCCCACTCAAAATTTTTTTTAACTTTTAATTTTATATTGGAGTATAGCTGATTAACAACGTTGTGTTAGTTTCAGGTGTACAACAAAGTAATTCAGTTATACATATAAATGTTATCTATTCCTTTTCAAATTTTGTTCCCAATTCGGTTGTTAGAGAATACTGAGCAGAGTTCCCTGTGCTATACAGTATGTCCTTGTTGGTTATCCATTTTAAATAGAGCAGTGTGTACACGTCAATTCCAAACTCCCTAACTATCCCTGCCCCCCCACCCTTCCCCGCTAGTAACCATAAGTTCATTCCCTAAGTCTACCCTCACTGAAAATTTGATCAGTCACAATAGTTACATCACAATCACAATAATTACATCAGCTCTCAGTAAACAATACTTCTTTTGCCTATATAGCACAGACATCAGTTACAAATATGACCAATTTAAGGGCTTCTTTTAGGTCTTGTTCTCTCTTCAAAAAACTAAAAATAGAGCTACCATATGATCCAGCAATTCCACTCCTGGTTATATATCTGGAAAAAACAAAAAATACTAACTCAAAAAGATACATGCATAAATTAAGAGGTTGGGATTAACATATACACACTACTATATATAAAACAGATAATCAACAAGGACCTACCATAGAGCACAGGAAACTCTACTCAAAACTCTGAAATAACCTATATGGGAAAAGAATCTGAAAAATAGATATATGTATAACTAAATCACTTTGCTGTACGCCTGAAACTAACACAACATTGTAAATCAACTATACGCTAATGTAAAATAAAAATTTAAAAAAAAGGAAAATATCAAAACTAAGAAAAAGGGAAGAAAACATATAAGCTTCACTTGCTTTTTTTTAAAATCTTTAAATTTTTATTGGAGTTTAATTGCTTTACAATGCTGTGTTAGTTTCTACTGTACAGCAAAGTGAATCAGCTATATGTATACATGTATCCCCTCTTTTTTGGATTTCCTTCCCATTTAGGTAACCACAGAGCACTGAGTAGAGTTCCCTGTGTTATATACCATATGAGCTTCACTTGTGTTCAGGGGGGAAAAATAAAGATACATGCATCCCAAAGTTCATAGCAGCACTATTTACAGTGGCCAAGATATGGAAGCAACCCAAGTGTCCATCAAGAGACTAATGGATAAAGATGGGGTACATATATACACAACAGAATACTACTCAGTCATAAAAAAGAATGAAATCTTGCCACTGCAACACGATGAATGGACTTGGAGGGTATTATGCTTAGTGAAATAAGTCAGACAGAAAAAGACAATTATTGTATGATAGCACCTACATGTGGAATCTAAAAAATAAATATATTCAGCAAAACAGAAACAGTCTCACAGATATAGATAACAAACTAGTGGTTACCACTGGGGAGACGGACGTGGGGAGGGGCAAGATAAGGTTATGGGATTAAGAGATACAAACTACTAAATATACAATGGATAAGCAACAAGGGTACATTGTACAGCATGGGCAGTGACAGCCATTACTTTGTAATAACTTTTAATGGAATCGAATTTATCAAATACTGAATCACTATGTCATACACCTGAAACTAACATAATACTGTAAATCAACCTTACTAAAAAAAACTAAATAAATAAAATTCTTGTTCTTAAACTGCCACTCTGAAGTGAATGTGGAAGTGTGAGTGACCCAAGTGTAACTGGACACAACTCAGACTCCCTGAAAGTCACCTGAAATCAGCTTTCTGTCAGCCCACCCAAATCTACTTAATCCCAAGGTGACCTCTCTCACATCTCAGAAAACCAATCACAATGATTACATTAGCTTTCAGTAAACAATACCTCTTTTGCCTATACAGTACAAACATCAGTTACAAATATGACCAATTGAAGAGCTTCTTTTGAAAGCCTTATTCTCAAACTGCCACTCTGAAGTTTAGGGAGTGAGCTCTTTGTTTCCTTGGTCAGAAATGCCTCTTAACTCAGGAGACAACTCCTAAATTCAGGTTCTAGTGGCAGCTAGGGTGTTTCACCAAGGGTCCTCAAATGTTCTCCAGGAATATGATCCTCTGAACCCTGGTGGGTAGGAATGGCTTCTTAAAAAAGACGCATGATTCCCCAAAAAGGTCTGTCTAATGCGTAATACTCTGCAAACAATGAACCTCAAGAAATGACCCTAGGGAAAAAATAATAAATGAATAGAAAGCGCAGCTAACGTTCATTGAGGGCTTTCTCCAATGCCAGGCACTATGCTCCAGGCACTTGACACGAACCATCTCGTTTTAACGCACACACGGAGACAAACTCAGGGGGTAGGTACTGTTTCTATCCTTATTAAAGGGGTGGAAAATCAGGCCTGAGTGTTTAACTCACTCAAGATTGGCAGAGCCAACTCAGGATTGAAACCTCGGCTGTCGTGTGCTCTTAACCACTACTCTGGACTAAAACCCAATGTAGTGTTCGGACTAGAACATCGAGTTAGTGTGTAGGTCTAAAATATTAAGCCAAAGCCGCGGCGGGTGGGGGGGAGGGGAAGGGGGCAAGACCGACTGGACGCGCGGTAGAAAATAGGGCACCGGCGGCCCAAGAGCAGGGCACCGACTCACATTAAAGAGTCTGGCAGCCAAATTGAACTGACAGGTATCAACCATCCACAAAGTTCAAAGGAATCTCATCACCACGCTGCCGAGCCACCGGCTTCGAGCCGCAGGTGCTCGCAACGCCAGGATTCCGGAATTAACAAGTCGGGCACCCACCCTCAAGTTCAGCCAAACCCCCGGGCTGCCTCGCCCCGGGCCGGCGCCGAGCACCGCCGCTCCCCGCGGACGCCGGGCCCCTCGCGGCCTCACGCCCCGGCGCTGCGGCCTAGGCCGGCGCTGCCCAGCTGAGCCCAGATCGTCCCGCTCCCCAACCCAAGGGCCGGCACTGACCGTTGTACGACTTCCCCTCGTCCGCCATGGCACACCGAGAAAGGGAGGGCTCTGTCGCGGGCCGCAACCCAGCCCAACGTCCGAACGCCTAGGCGCTCCAAGGCGAAGTGCTCCTGCGCTGGGTGCCACCGCTTTTATGGGGTCGAGCTCGTCACAGACAGCCGACGTCCTACAATAACAGGCGGGGCCGCTGGGACATGTGCGTACGCATCCGACGAGCCGACGCGCCGGGGGCGGGACTTGGCGCTGCACGCCCCGCCCAAGACCCGAGCTCGCGCAGCCCAGAGTTACCGCGAGTTCGCCCCGCCCCCTACTCGCATCCGTCCGCCGCTAGACCAGCACCACAAAGGTAGGGGCTCAAGCAGAGAGCTGGACGCCACAGCCCAGGATTCCAAGAGGAACAAGGGAGAGGAGCCACAAGAAGTGCTGCCGAGGAATGGGAGACCAAGGGCCTTGGAGTGGGAGTGACCGCTCATAGACCCCTACGGGGATCCAGCCAGGGCTTAAGTCTCAGCTCAGCCCAGCCCTTTGCCATCTGCGTTATCTATGCCGTGCTTTCCTCGCCTATAAAAATAGAAAACTAGAAGGTAAGCTCCAAGAGAGCAGGGACTTGACTAATTCATGGCTTTTTTCTCCAGCACCTGGCTCAGTACCATACCTAGCACATAGCGGAAACTCAACAAATATTTATGAAATAAGCTTCCTATCTCTGCGTTCCCCCAAGAAGAGTTGCAGAGTCAAATGAGAAAAACTGCATTTGTCAGGCTTTGGTCGTCTTCACAGACCGCCCCACTCACCACCGATGTGCTGTGCTAAACCCACCTTGTGGGTCAACTGGGCAGTGAAGATGCAAGCAAGACCACCCTCTGAACACAGGCCAAGGGGAGAGGAAATATTAAAACACCAGGCCTAGGAAAGACCTGGGCTCTCCTAGACAACGCCCCCCCCCCAAAGTGCTATGGCCAGCCCAGTGTGATGGTGATGGTCCTCGCTATAGCTTGAGCTTCCTTTGGGTGTGTGAAATGGGGGAACTCCGGTGACCTCGGCACGATGTGGTCGTGGGTCCTGCTCGGGACTGACCAGCATATTGACCTCCCTGGAGGGTAGGTGTTCCAGGCAGGTCTCTACTTCATTCTCGTGTGACTAGCTTGGATTTGGTGAGGGGCTTCGAGGGGACCACGAGCCTCAGCTGGAGCTGCGAACAAACACTTCTCTTCACCTTTCACTCCTGGCAGCAGGCAGAACTCCTGCTTCATCCAGCCCAAGGAAAACGTGGGGCCAGCTGGTTGGAGGATGCAGATGAAACAGATCCAAATACTTCTGGAGATGGTCCTGAAGTTGCCACCCATCAGAGACCCACTCTGAGATCCTGCTCCCCGCTTTGAAGGGAAGTTTCCATGCTAATTAAGTGCTGCTGCACTTGGTTATCCCCTGCTGGAGGCAGCTGTGTGCATGGAGCCCAAAGCCTGGCCCCTTGGGGCCATCAGCCCAACCCTTTCAGTTATAATATTGGGCAGTGGGCTCACTCCACTTGCTGCCTAGGCCTTTTGACGCTCCCACCCAAAAATGACGACATGGCTAGTGAGGCTGACAGTCTTGTTGTAATTGGGAGAAAACAGGCTGCAGCACATTTGGCAGATTGAGAGTCACCTGCAGCCAAAGTTGGGGTTATGCAGGCAGCCGAGGGGCTCAGGGCCCCCTGCCTCACATGGTGAAGAGAGGAAGAAGAGGTCAAATTCTAATCCAGATGGGAAAGTTGGTCCCTGGGCCAGTTTCACTTCCTTTCCTCACTCTCAGGAAGGTGAGGAAGGACATCACCTCCCCTTGCTGCCAAAGTTTCTTTTGTGACAGGCTGGGGAGGGTTTATAAAAATCTCCTAGTGGAGACAACCTGCGTGATGAGCCCCCAGTTGGCCTCTGCTCCCTTCCAGCCACTTCACAGCAGAGTCCAAATGCAGAACCGTGTGTGTTTCATGGGCTGGAGGGTGGGGAGGGGAGGACAGGGTGGCCAGAGGAAAGGAGTGGGGGATTGGGGGCAGTGGCCATTCTTAGCAGTTCCAAGGAAGCAGGGCCTTTCTCCCAAGCATCCTGCACAGGCTCAGTGGCAGCTCTGGCCACCTGCCCTCCCAGGAGGGTTCCAAACCCCCATGGAGTGCCTCAGAGTGGAGAGGGTTCAGGCAAGGAAGACCACAAAGATGATGAAGAACACAATGAGGATGAGGAAGATTTTGACCATAAGCCACCGGTTGGAGGTGACCGACTGGAAGTACTTGAGAATCTCTGAGTGGGCGGCCTCAACATCCAGCTGGGCTCCCAGCACGTTCTCGTCGATCCTGGGGATAGGGCCGGGAGGAGGGGAAAGAGAATGACACTGGATTAAAAAGAATGCTGTTGAAGTGTATTTTCTGCATGTTTATATATTTGTATTGATATATAGAAAAAGCTCTGGAAGGGTAATATAAACAAGTCTTGGCTGTGGTTTGAAAATCAACTCTGCAACTTATTAGCTTATGACCCCTAAGCCAGTCATTTAACCTCAAGTCTCATTTTCCTCAACTGCAAAGGAAGGAAAAATGAGGATAACACAAATCGTAAGTTCGTTGTCAATCTTAAATGAGTTATATAAAGTGCCCAACCCATACTAAGAGGATCCAAAATGTTATATTTTTTTGCTCATTGGTATTTATTGATTTTTGTCTAATAAACAGTATTGCATTTGTAAAAAGGGGGAAAAGTTCACAGACCATTATGGTAAGGAAACCCTGGTTCTGAGTGAGAAAGGAAGAAAAACTTGATGATGTGGACAGAAAGTCAAGGGATAAGAAAAGCCCTATATTAGGAGAACATGTCTCTCAGGATATAGAGAAGTTCTCAGAAGAATGGCAATCTCTTGAGACACTGCTGAGGAAAATCAAACATATCCCAGCTAATCTGAATATGCAGAGTCCTAAAAACCAAATATAAACCCTGGTCTTTGCAAAGGGATTCGCTGGGAGCAGGCACCTGTGGGAGCTGTGAGGTCAGAAAAGTTGGTGGAGCCTGGTAATCAAATAGGAAGTGAGAGGAAAGGCTGGGCCAGTGGCTGCAAGTCCAAGGTCCTGGTAAGGTGGTCATGAGGACGGCGAGCTAATCTCTGTCCAAATACAGGAGCCTGGATTGTACACGGCTCCCTGTTTATGTCAGGGAGGCTAAAGTTATCAGGTTTCCTAGCTTTTGGCTATAACTAGATTTCTCAGTGTGGATGCGTTTGTCATCTCATACCCAATTAAGCTCATTCATATCGGCAATTATAATGGCTTTGCTTAACAAAAGTGGAAAAACAATGAATGCAATCTGGCATCTAAAAGATTTTAAATGGGAGTCTGTGAATGAAATCTAATACAAGGAAAGAAATTACTATTATTCTATAGTAATTTTACGACAGAAAACTTCTTTAAGGAAGAATGTCAGCTAATAAATGCAGAAGGAATGAGCAAATTAGAAAATTACCATTTTGCAACACACACTCTCACAAACGAATCAGGCAAGGACCATCAGGGGGCTAAGGAACTGGAAATTCACAGGGACCCAAAGCATCACTCCACAGATGACTCAGTCTGATGGTTACCCCCTTGAACAAGTGGCCAAACTTGGTATCACCAATAAAAGATATAACCTCGGGCTTCCCAAATACATGGAACTTAAATTTAATCATAGGGAAAACAGGGGACAAATAAACATGGAGGACCTCGTACAAGAGACGCTGGCCTCTTCAAAAAAAAGTAAGTATCACACACACAAAAAAAACAAAAGGCAGACTAAAGAGACACAACCATCAAATGAAATGTATGAATGTTGCCTGAATCTTAAATTGAAGGAAAAAAGCTAAAAACTTTTTTTTAGACCAGTTGGGGAAATCTGAGTATGGACTGAGTGCTGGACTGTGCTGGAGAATCGTTCATTTTCTCAGGCTCGATAACGGTCCTGTGGCTGCTCAGGAGAATACCTATGTTTGGCAGATGCTTGCTGAAGTATCTGGGGATAAAATGTCATGATGTTTGCACCTACTTTTAAATGATTCAGAAAAAAAAAAAGGTGAGAGGAAGCAAATGTGATAAAATGTCAACAGTTGGTGAATCCAGGTGAAAGGAATATAGGTGTTCCTTATGCTATCCTCCCAACTTTTCTATAGTTTGAAAAATTTTAATTTACAAGTTGGAGGGAAAAGGAAAATGACTAACACTACATCAGCAGTTTTTCTACTTTAGAAAAACATAAGAATCACCTGTTGAGCGTCTCAAAAACACAGATTCAGGCTTCCCTGGTGGCGCAGTGGTTGAGAGTCCGCCTGCCGATGCAGGGGACATGGGTTCGTGCCCCGGGCCAGGAAGATCCCACATGCCGCGGAGCGGCTAGGCCCGTGAGCCATGGCCGCTGAGCCTGCGCGTCCGGAGCCTGTGCTCCGCAACGGGAGAGGCCACAACGGTGAGAGGCCCGCGTACCGCAAATCAAAAACAAAAACAAAAACGCAGATTCTTTTTCTTTTTTTTTTTTCTGCCAAGCCAAGTGACTTGTGGGATCTTAATTCCCCGACCAGGGATCGAACCTGAGCCCACAGCAGTGAAAGCGTGAAGTCCTAACCACGGGACCGCCAGAGAATTCCCTGGCGGTCCCGTGGTTAAGACTCAGCGTTTTCACTGCTGTGAGCCGGGGTTTGACCCCTGGTTGGGGAACTAACATCCCACATGCCACAAGAAGTGGGCAGAAGAAAAAAAAGCAAATTCTTAGGTCTCACATTCAGAGATTCTAGGATGGGGCCCAGGAAACTACATACTGAGAACTTTGGACTAAATCAGTGGTTTCTCACGAGGGTGCTCAAATCCAGATCCACTGGCATTTGCAGGAAGCAAACACAAGAATATCTGGGTCTATTTTAAAAACATCATCCTTTCAAATTTTCAATTTCTTTTTCATATCATTGCACACAAGTTTTCTCTCCTTTGTTATTTCCCTTTTATGTTTCAATCTACTGCCAGGTTGCTTCTGAGCCACTCAACTGAAATTGCTGGCACTGATCCAATTAATCCAAGCCCCCTGATCCAAGTAATGCTTGAGGATTCACACTTCCTTTCTCAGGGGCACCAAGAAATAACGACCCCTTTCTCCCTAAAATTCTTTCCACCTCAGCTTCACATCTCTGCTTTTTTCTCTCATCTCCCTAAAACTTCCTCCTCAGTCTCTTGGACAGATTCTTCCCTTCACCACATATGCCTGGAATCCATGGGGTGCTGTCCTGTCCTTATTCTCACTTTACCCATTGTCCCTGGGTAGTCTCATCTACCTTCATGGTTTCACCCAGAAGCTGCTGACTCCCAAGTCCTTATCTCTAGCTTAGCCCTCTCTTCTGAGCATTAAGACCATGCATCTCATGCCTCTCAGCTGTCCCAGAACAAACCTCATTCTCCTCACCCAGCACCAGTCTGCGGCCTCTTGCGTTCTCTCCCTATCCCCAGATCCAGGAGGACTAGCTCACAGGAGCAGCGACAAATGTTTGCTAAACCAATGAACAAACGAGTACTAACACCGAAAAATACTTATGACACTTTTTCAAGGAAGACTAGAATGTAAAGTTGTATACATACTATAACTCTAACTTTTTTTTTTTTTTAAATAAAAGGCTTTCAGTTTTGTTGGCATGCGGGATTTTAGTTCCCTGTCCAGGGACGGAACCCATGCCCCCTGCAGTGGAAGTGCAGAGTCCTAACCACTGGACCGCCAGGGAATTCCCTAACTATTTAAAACACATATGCAGGGGCTTCCCTGGTGGCGCAGTGGTTAAGAATACACCTGCCAATGCAGGGGGCACGGGTTCGAGCCCTGGTCCGGGAAGATCCCATATGCTGTGGAGCAACTAAGCCCATACGCCACAACTGCTGAGCCTGTGCTCTAGAGCCTGCGAGCCACAACTACTGAGCCCGTGAGCCACAACTACTGGAGCCTGTGCACCTAGAGCCCATGTTCCGCAGCAAGAGAAGCCACCGCGATGAGAAGCCTGCACACCACAACGAAAGAGTAGTCACCGCTTGCCGCAACTAGAGAAAGCCCGCACGCAGCAACGAAGACCCAATGCAGCCAAAAAAATTAATAATAATAATAATAAATTCTTAAAAAAACACACATATGCATTGGGGAAAGAACACAAAGCTTTTATTGATACAAATCTGTTTCTTTGAATCTATAATATTCTAATATTCAAAATACACTGTAGGGCTTCCCTGGTGGTGCAGTGGTTAAGAACCCGCCTGCCAATACTGGGGACACGGGCTCGAGCCCTGGTCCGGGAAGATCCCACACGCCGCGGAGCAACTAAGCCCATGTGCCACAACTACTGAGCCTGCGCTCTAGACCCCACAAGCCACAACCACTGAGCTCACATGCCACAGCTACTACAGCTACTACATGCCACGCACCTACAGCTCCACAACAAGAGAAGCCACCACAATAAGAAGCCCACGCACCGCAACGAAGAGTAGCCCCCGAGTAGCCCCCACTCGCAGAAACTAGAGCGTACACAGCAACAAAGACCCAATGCAACCAAAAAACAAAAAACAAAAACATTGTAGCCTGAAGAGCTCCAGTGTTATGGCCTAACTCAGCAATTCAACTGAATTCCCTAGGTCTCAGTTGAACCAGGTAAGAATCAGTCAGTTCTCCTGGTTCTAGGATCAAGACTGCTGTCTTCACAGTGCCGTTAAATTGCCCAATTAAATATGTGAGGCTGCTTAATGCACTGGTGTTGGGAAACCTGCTTTATACAAATGCAGGTGTTCACGCAGTTTCACTTGATCAACAACCAGGAGTACAAGCACTCTGCTTGCTAGGTGCTGTGGGGAATAAAGAACATCCAGGCCTGGACATTGCCTGAAGGCATCAGAGCAAGTGGGCGGGAATGTGTGAACCTGCAGATTCCTCAGAACTCCCACACCTCCTCTCCTTGATTCTCTCCACTAATGGCCTTTCTTCTTACCGAACTGAGAACATGGAAGTAGTTTGAAGAATTGGGCAAGGTAAAAAAAAACAGGTTCCTGGCCTCATACTTGGAGATTCTGATTCCACAGATGTGAGTGCAGTAGACTGCCAGGAACCTTCATTTTTTTTTGTTTCCCAGGAGAAAATATATTTTTAAATTAGGTATAGCTGATTTAAGATACTATAGTAATTTCAGGTATAGAACACGGTGACTCAAAATTTTTTGTTTGTTTTTTTGTGTTTTTTTTTGCGGTACGCGGGCCTCTCACTGTTGGGGCCTCTCACGTTGCGGAGCACAGGCTCCAGACGCACAGGCTCAGCGGCCATGGCTCACAGGCCCAGCCACTCCGCGGCATGTGGGATCTTCCCAGACCGGGGCACGAACCTGTGGTCCCCTGCATCGGCAGGCGGACGCTCAACCACTGCGCCACCAGGGAAACCCTCAAATTTTTACAGATTATACTCCATTTAAAGTTATTATAAAATGTTGGCTATATTCCCTGTGCTGTAGAATATTTACATTCTTGTAGCTTATTTTATATACAGTTTTTATCTTAAACCCCTCCCCCTATCTTGCCCCTCTCCCTTCCCTCTCCCCATCAGTAACCACTAGTTTGTTCTCTATATCTGTGAATTTGTTTGTTTTGTTACATTCATTCATTTTTTTCTTTCCATTTTTTAATTGACGTATTGTTGATTTACAATATTATATGTTTTAGATGTACAACATAGTGATTCACAATTTTTAAAAGTTATACTCCAATTAGTTATAAACTATTGGCTATACTGTCTGAACTCTACAATGTATCCTGGTAGCTTGTTTTATACACAGTAGTCTGTACCTCTTAATCCCCCACCCGCATGTTGCCCCTCCCCCTTCACTCTCCCCACTGGTAACCACTAGTTTGTTCTTTATATCTGAGTCTGTCTCTTTTTTGTCATATTCAGTAGTTTGTCTTATTTTTTAGATTCCACATATAAGTGATATTATACACTATTTGTCTTTGCCTTATTTCACTAAGCATAATACACTCCAAGCCTATTCATTGTTGCAAGAGTTGCTGCAAATGGCAAGAGTTCATTCTTTTTATGGCTGAGCAGTATTCCATTGTATACACATACTACATCTTCCTTATCCATTCACCTGTTGATGGACACCTAGGATGTTTCCATATCTTGGCTATTCTAAATAGTGGTGCTGTGAACACTGGGGTGAATGTACCTTTTCAAATTAGTGTTTTCCATTTTCTTTGGATATATACCCAGGAGTGGAGTGGAACTGCTGGACCATATGGTCGTTCTAATATTTTTACTTTTTTGAGGAAACTCCATACTGTTTCCCACAGTGGCTGCACCAATTTACATTCCCACCAACAGTGCACAAGGGTTCCCTTTTCTCCATATCCTTACCACCATTTGTTATTTGTGGTGTTTTTGATGATAGCCAGTATGACAGGTGTGAGATGCTATCTTATTGTGGTTTTGACTTGCATGTCTCTAATGATTAACAATGTTGAGCATCTTTTCATGTGCCTGTTGGCCATCTGTACGTCTTCATTGGAAAAATGTCTATTCAGGTCTTCTGCCTTTTTTTTTTTTTTTTTTTTGGCCGTGCTGTTCGGCTTACAGGATCCCGGTTCCCTGACCAGGGATCAAACCTGTGCCTCCCGAATTGGGAGCACAGAGTCTTAACTACTGGACCTCCAGGGAAGTCCCTCTACTCATTTTTTGATCGGATTTTTTGATGTTCAGTTGTATGAGCTGTTTATACATTTTGTAAATTAACCCATCAGTCATATCATTTGCAAATATCTTCTATTTTGGTAAGCTATCTTTTTGTTTTGTCGATGGTTTCCTTTGCTGTGCAAAACCTTGATTTGGTCCCATGTGTTTATTTTTGGTTTTGTTTCCTTTGCTTTAGGAGATGGATGCAAAAAATATTGCTATGATATATGTCAAAGAGTGTTCTGCCTGTGTTTTCTTCTAGGAATTTTATGGTTTCTGGTCTCACATTTAGGGTCTTTAATCCACTTTGAGCTTACTTTTTGTTTTTTTTGATGCACCGTGTGGCTTGTGGGATCTTAGTTCCCTGACCCGGGCCCCTGGCAGTGGAGGCGCAGAGTCCTAACCACTGGACCGCCAGGAAATTCCCACACTTTGAGTTTACTTTTGTATATGGTGCGAGAAAATGCTCCAATTTCATTCCTTTACATGTAACTGTCTGGTTTTCCCAGCACCACTTACTGAAGAGACTGTCTCTTCCCCACTGTATATTGATGCTTCCTGTGTCATAGATTAATTGACCATAAGTGTGTGGGTTTATTTCTGGGCTTTCTATTCTGTTTCATTGATGTGTCTGTTTCTGTTTCAGTACCACAGTGTTTTGATTACTGTAGCTTTGGTACAGTCTGAAGACAGGGAGCATGACAACTCAAGCTCTGTTCTTCTTTCTCAAAATTGTTTTGGATATTGCAAGTCTTTTGTGTCTCCACAAAAGACTAAATGCCATTACTTCACAGGTGAATTCTATCAAACATTTAGAGAAGAGCTAACACCCATCCTTCTCAAACTCATCCAAAAAATTGCAGAGGAAGGAACACTCCCAAACTCATTCTATGAGGCCACCATCACCCTGATACCAAAACCAGACAAAGATACTACAAAAAAAGAAAATTACAGACCAATAACACTGATGAACATAGATGCAAAAATCCTCAACAAAATACTAGCAAACAGAATCCAACAACACATTAAAAGGATCATACACCATGATCAAGTGGGGTTTATCCCAGGGATGCAAGGATTCTTCAATACACGCAAATCAATCAATGTGATACACCATATTAACAAACTGAAGAAGAAAACCCATATGATCATCTCAATAGATGCAGAAAAAGCTTCTGACAAAATTCAACACCCATTGATGATAAAAACTCTCCAGAAAGTGGGCATAGAGGGAACCTACCTCAACATAGTGAAGGCTATATACAACAAACCCACAGCAAACATCATTCTCAATGGTGAAAAACTGAAAGCATTTCCTCTAAGATCAGGAACAAGACAAGGTTGCCCACTCTCACCACTATTATTCAACACAGTTTTGGAACTCCTAGCCATGGCAATCAGAGAAGAAAAAGAAATAAAAGGAATACAAATTGGAAAAGACGTAAAACTGTCACTGTTTGCAGATGACATGATACTATACATAGAGAATCCTAAAGATACCACCAGAATACTACTAGAGCTAATCAATAAATTTAGTAAAGTTTCAGGATACGAAATTAATGCACAGAAATCTCTTGCATTCCTATACACTAATGATGAAAAATCTGAAACAGAAATTAAGGAAACACTCCCATTTACCATTGCAACAAAAAGAACAAAATACCTAGGAATAAATCTACCTACGGAGACAAAAGACCTGTAGACAGAAAACTATAAGACACTGATGAAAGAAATTAAAGATGATACCAACAGATGAAGAGATAATACCATGTTCTTGGATTGGAAGAATCAATATTGTGAAAATGACTATACTACCCAAAGTAACCTACAGATTCAGTGCAATCCCTATCAAATTACCAATGGCATTTTTTATGGAACTAGAACAAAAAATCTTAAAATTTGTATGGAGACAAAAAAGACCCCGAATAGCCAAAGCAGTCTTGAGGGAAAAAAACGGAGCTGGAGGAATCAGACTCCCTGACTTCAGACTATACTACAAAGCTACAGTAATCAAGACAATATGGTACTGACACAAAAACAGAAACACAGATCAATGGCACAAGACAGAAAGCTCAGAGATAAACCCATGCACCTATGGTCAACTAATCTATGACAAAGGAGGCACAGATATAAAATGGAGAAAAGACAATCTCTTCAATAAGTGGTGCTGGGAAAACTGGACAGCTACATATAAAAGAATGAAATTAGAACACTCCCTAACACCATACACAAAAATAAACTCAGAATGGATTAGAGACCTAAATGTAAAACCGGACACTATAAAACTCTTAGAGGAAAACATAGGAAGAACACTCTTTGATATAAATCACAGCAAGGTCTTTTTTGATCCACCTCCTAGAGTAATGGAAATAAAAACAAAAATAAACAAATGGGACCTAATGAAATTTCAAAGCTTTTGCACAGCAAAGGAAACCATAAACAAGACGAAAAGAGAACACTCAGAATGGGAGAAAATATTTGCAAACGAATCAATGGACAAAGGATTAATCTCCAAAATGTATACACAGCTCATGCAGCTCAACATTAAAAAAACAAACAACCCAATCAAAAAATGGGCAGAAAACCTAAATAGACATTTCTCCAAAGAAGACATACAGATGGCCAAGAAGCACATGAAAAGCTGCTCAATATCACTAATTATTAGAGAAATACAAATCAAAACTACAATGAGGTATCACCTCACACCAGATAGAATGGGCATCATCAGAATATCTACAAACAACAAATGCTGGAGAGGGTGTGGAGTAAAGGGAACCCTCTTGCACTGTTGGTGGGAATGTAAATTGATACAGCCACTATGGAGAACAGTATGGAGGTTCATTAAAAAACTAAAATTAGAATTACCATATGATCCAGCAATCCCACTACTGGGCCTATACCCAGAGAAAACCATAATTCAAAAAGACACATGCACCCCAATGTTCATTGAAGCACTATTTACAATAGCCAGGTCATGGAAGCAACCTAAATGCCCACCGACAGACGAACGGATAAAGATGTGGTACATATATACAATGGAATATTACTCAGCCATAAAAAGGAACGAAATTGGGTCTTTTGTTGAGACGTGGATGGATCTAGAGACTGTCATACAGAGTGAAGTCACAAAGAGAAAAACAAATATTATATATTAACGTGTGTATGTGGAACCTAGAAAAATGGTACAGACGAACCAGTTTGCAGGGCAGAAATTGAGACAGATGTAGAGAACAAACCTAGGACACCAAGGGGGGCAAAATGGTGGGGGGGTGGGGGCATGGTGTGATGAATTGGGAGATTGGGATTGACATGTGTACACTGATGTGTATAAAACTGATGACTAATAAGAACATGCTGTATAAAAAAATAAATAAAATTTTAAAAAAAAGACTACATGCCATTAGTTTTTGATAGGGATTGCACTGAATCTGTAGATTGCCTTGGGTAGTATGGTCATTTTAATAATATTAATTCTTCCAATCCAAGAACATGGAATATTGTTCCATCTGTTTGTGTCCTCTTCAATTTCTTTCATCAGTGTTTTATAGTTTTCCAAGTACAGGTCTTTTACTGCCTTAGATTTATTCCTTTTCTTTTTGATGCGATTGTAAATGAGTTTCCTTAATTTCTCTTTCTGATAGTTTGTTGTTGGTGTATAGAAATTCAACAGATTTCTGTGTATTAATTTTGTATCCCGCAACTTTACTGAATTTATTGATGAGCTCTAGTAGCTTTTTGGTGGCATCTTCCGGGTTTTCTATGTATCATGTCGTTTGCAAACAGTGACAGTTTTACTTTTTCCTTTACAATCTGGATTCCTTTTTCTTCTGATTGCTGTGGATACAACTTCCAATACTATGCTGAATAAAAGTGGTGAGAGTGGGTGTCCTTGTTCCTGATCTCGAGGATATGCTTTCAGCTTTCCACTGCTGAGTATGATGTTAGCTGTGGGCTTATCATATATGGCCTTTATTATGTTGAGGAATGTTCTGCCCACTTTGTGAAGAGTTCTTATCATAAATGGATGTTGAATTTTGTCAAAAGTTTTATATGCACCTATTTGAAATCATCTATAATTTTTATTCTTCAATTTGTTAATGTGGTATATCACACTGATTTGTGGATTGAAACATCCTTGCATCCCTGGAATAAGCTCCCAGTTGATCATGGTGTGTATTTTTAATGTATTGGTGGATTCAATCTGCTAATACTTTGTTGAGGATTTTTGTATCTATGTTCATCAGTGATATTGGCCTGTAATTTTATTTTTTGTGATATCTTTGGTTTGGTATCAGGGTGATGCTGGCTTCGTACAATGAGTTTAGGATCACTCCTTCCTCTGCAGTTTTTTGGAATAGTTTGAGAATAGGTGTTAACTCTTCTCGAAACATTTGGTAGAATTCACCTGTGAAGCAATCTGGTCCTGGACTTTTGTTGGAAGTTTTTTAAAATTACTGATTCATTACCGGTAATTGGTCTGTTCATATTTTCTATTTCTTCCTAATTCATCTTGGGAGATTATACGTTTCTAGGAATTTGTTCTCTGCTTCTGGGTTGTCCATTTTATTGGCATATAGTTTTCACAGGAATCTCTTTTGATCCTTTGTATTTCTGTAGTATCAGTTGTAACTTCTCCTTTTTCTGATTTTATTGCCTTAGGCCCTTCCCTCTTTTCTTCTTGATAAGTTTGGCTAAAGGTTTATCAATCTTGTTTATCTCTTCTTACTTTCATTGATCTTTTCTATTTTTTTTAGTCTCTATTTCATTTATTTCTGCCCTACTCTTTATTACTTCTTTCCTCTACTAACTCTGGGTTTGTTTGTTCTTCGTTTTCTAGTTCCTTTAGGTGTAAGGGTAGGTTGTTTGAGATTTTTATTTCCTGAGGCAGGCTTCTATTGCTATAAACTTCCCTCTTAGGACTGCTGTTGCTGCATCCCACAGATTTTGGATTATTGTTTTCATTTTGTCTCCAGATAATTTTTATTTCTTCTTTCATTTCTTCAGTGATCCACTGGTTGTTTAGCAGCATATTGTTCAGCCTCCACTTGTTAGTTTTTTTTGCAGTTTTCTTCTTGTATTTGATTTCTACTCTCATAGCATGGTGGTTGGAAAAGATGTTTGATATGATTTCAGTTTTCTTAAATTTACTAACACTTGGTTTGTGGCCTAGCATGTAATAAATATATCCTGGAGAATGTTCCATATGCACTTGAAAAGAATTTGTATTCTGCTGCTTTTGGAGGAATGTTCTCTATATAAACCCATTTGGTCTAATGTGTCACTTAAGGCCAGTGTTTCCTTATTGACTTCTTGTCTGATGTGTCCATTAATATAAGTGAGATATTAAGGTTCCCTACTATTATTGTGTTAGTGTCAATTTCTTCCTTTATGTCTGTTAATATTGGCTTTATATATTCAGGTGCTCCTATGTCTGGGTGCATGTATGTTTACAATTGTTATATCTTCTTATTGGATTGATCCCTTGATCATTATGTAATGTCCTTCTTTGTCTCTTGTTACAGTCTTTGTTTTAAAGTCTGTTTTGTATGATGTAAGTATTGCTACCCAGCTTTCTTTTGATTTCCATTTGCATGGAATACCTTTTTCCATCCCCTCACTTTCAGTCTGTGTGTCCGTCTTTAGATCTTAAGTGAGTCATACATAGGCAGCATATATATATGGGTCTTGTTTTTGTATCCATTCAGGCACTCTATGTCTTTTGATTGGGGCACTTAGTCCATTTACATTTAAAGTAATTATTGATAGGTATGTACTTACTGCCATTTCATTAGTTGTTTGGGGGTTGTTTTTGTAGTTCTTTTTGTTCCTTTTTCTTTTTTTGTTCTCTTCCCTTATGATGTGATGACTATCTTTGGTGTTACGTTTGAATTCTTTTCTCTTTTTTATGTATCTATTATAGATTTTTGGTTTATGGTTACCATGAGGTTTATATATAGCAATCTATAAATATATATATGTGGTTATTTTAAGTTGCTGATCTCTTAAGTTCAAATGTATTTTTACTCCCCTCCCCCACAGTTAGTTTTTGACATCATATTTTACAACTTTTTGTTTTGTGTACCCCTCACTTACTTATTGTAGATATGGGTGATTTTACTCTTTTTTTTTTTTTTGTGGTTCACAGGCCTCTCACTGCTGCGGCCCCTCCCATTGCGGAGCACAGGCCTCGGATGCGCAGGCCCAGCGGCCATGGCTCATGGGCCCAGCTGCTCCGCGGCATGTGGGATCCTCCCAGTCCGGGGCACGAACCCGTGTCCCCTGCATCGGCAGGCGGACTCTCAACCACTGCGCCACCAGGGAAGTCCTACTCTTTGTCTTTTAATTTTCCTACTAGTTTTGTAAATGGTTAGTTTACTACTTTTACTGTATATTTAATTTTACCAATGAGCTTTTTCCTTTCGTAATTTTCATGTTTCTAGTTGTGGCCTTTTCTTTTTTACTTAGGGAAGTCCCTTTAACATTCCTTCTAAAGCTGGTTTGGTGGTGCTGAACTCTTTTAGCTTCTGCTTTTCTGTAAAATTTTTGATTCCCTCATCAACTCTGAATGAAAACCTTGGCAGGTAGGGTGTTCTTGCCGTAGGTTTTTCCTTTTCATCACTTTAAATATATCATGTCACTCCCTTCTGGACTGCAGAGTTTCTGCTGGAAGAGTCAACTGATAGCCTTATGGGAGTTCTCTTGTACATAACTTAATTTTTCCTTGCTGCTTTTAATACTCCCTGTCTTTAATTTTTGCTATTTTAATTACAGTGTGTCTTTGTGTGGTCCTCTTCAGGTTGATGCTGTTCGGGACTCTCTAGGTGTCCCGGACCTGGATGTCTGTTTTCTTTCCCAGGTCAGGGAAGTTTTCAGCTATAATATTATGTCTCCCGATACGTTCCCTGTCTCTTTCTCCTTTCCCCTCTGGGACCCTTATAATGCAGATGTTAGTACACTAGATGTCCCAGAGGTCTCTTAAACCGCTCACTTTTTTTTTTTTCAGTTTCAGTGCTTTCCACTACTCTAATTTTCCAACTCACTGATCCATTCCTCTGTATCATTTAATCTACTGTTGATTCTTTCTAGTGTATTTTTCATTTCAGTTATATTCATCCGTTTGGTTCTTCTTTACATCTTCTAACTCTCTGTTAAGCTTCTCACTATGTTCATCCATTCTTCTCCCAAGTTCCTTGATCATCTTTATGATCATTACCTTGAACTCTTTATCACGTAGTTTGCCTATCTCCACTTCACTTAGTTTTTCTTCTGGGGTCTTAACTTGTTCCTTTGATTGGAACATGCTCCTCTGTTGCTTCATTTTGCCCAATTTGCTGTTTTTATTTTTATGTACCTGGTAGGTTCGTTATGTTTCCTGACCTTAGAGAAACGGCCTTTCATAGGAGATGTCCTATGCATCCCAGCAGTTCACTTCCCTCTGGTCACCACAGCTATATGCTCTAGGGCTGCCCCATATTGTGTGGGCCCTTCTGCTGTGGTGGGACTGACTAGGCATAGGTGGCCCAGCAGGCGTGGCTGGCACCTGGTCTGGTTAGTTGCCAGGCTCTGCCTTGTGCAGTGGCTGCCAGCCATTGGTTGGCAAGATCTTCATTTTTTATAAGCTCTATAGGGGGTTCCTATGAACATCCAGGCTTGGCAACCAATGGTTAAAAGGATGTTTGTTTACTTATTCAACTACTAGGTGTTGAGTCCCAGGCATTTACACAGTGCCATGAGTTCAGCTATCTTGGTCCCTCCCCCCAGCATCTGCTTTCCCAGCTCTCACCAGCTCGTCTCAAAGCCAAGTCCTATACTTATCCACTGGATCCCACTTCCTGTCACCATCTCAAGGACATAACTTTAAGATTCTTCCCCCTGCCTGCTATATTGTCAATTTTTATTTCTCTGCTGGATCATTCCCATTAGAATACAAACACATGGGGCTTCCCTGGTGGCACAGTGGTTAAGAATCTGCCTGCCAATGCTGGGGACACGGGTTCAATCCCTGGTCTGGGAAGATTCCACGTGCCGTGGAACAACTAAGCCCGTGCACCACAACTACTGAGCCGGTGCTCTACAGCCTGTGAACCACAGCTACTGAGCCGCGTATCACAACTACCGAAGCCCATGCGCCTAGAGCCCATGCTCCGCAACAAGAAGCCACCACAATGAGAAGCCTGCACATCACAACAAAGAGTAGCCTCCGCTCACCGCAACTAAAGAAAGCCCGTGCACAGCAACGAAGACCCAATGCAGCCAAAAATAAATAAAATAAATAAATTTATTTAAAAAAAAAAGAATACAAACATACTTTTATTTTCTCCCATTCTTTAAAAAAACAAAACAAAAACCTCTTGTCTTCCACTGGACAAACTGGGAACAATCTGAACTATGAAAATAATCATTATCCTAACTAATTGTAATATAAAACATAAATAAAAACCTTAAGCCCGTAATGATAATCAAAAACAAGGAAGAATTAAAACAAAACAAAAAACCTCCTTGGTCACTACTATGGCACCTACTCCGTAACTATTTACTCTGGAAATACAGGAAAATAATTAAGATTTATCCAGCCTGATTCAGATGAACTTCAGCTCATGCAGTTAATAAAGGAAAGCTCTTCTTTACAGAAAAAACACACCCAAATTAGATTAATTAATTCAGACCAGACAAGCATCATAACTGGCTACTAGAAACATTAGGTTAAAGGTTTTTTGGGAACAGGGTATCCCATAAATCACTTGCTGACTGCAAAGAAGAAAATGTACTTTTAAAAGGAGAGATTAGGGCTTCCCTGGTGGCGCAGTGGTTGAGAGTCCGCCTGCCGATGCAGGGAACACGGGTTCGTGCCCTGGTCCAGGAAGATCCCACATGCCGCAGAGCGGCTGGGCCCGTGAGCCATGGCCGCTGAGCCTGCGCGTCTGGAGCCTGTGCTCCGCAACGGGAGAGGGCACAACAGTGAGAGCCCCGCATACCGTAAAAAAAAAAAAGGGAGAGATTTAAAAATAATAAAATAAATAAATAAATGAAAGGAGAGATTATCTGTTACCCCCTTAATCAAGTGATCAAACTTGTTCTAGATAATATAGGGTCAATCTGACATTAAATGCCTCCTAATGAGATGTAATTTGTTGAGATATACATACATCTCAACAAAATAAATATACAGTTATAGTTGATTTTTTTTTGGCTGTGCCACATGGCTTGCGGGATTTTAGTTCTCCAACGAGAGATCAAACCCAGGCCCTTGGCAGTGAAAGTGCTGAGTCCTAACCACTGGACCACCAGGGAATTCCTATAGTTGATTATATATACGTATACATATATATTCCTAAAAGAAGAAAACAGAAAGAAAAAGAGGCAGAAAAAAATCTTGAAGAAATAATGGTCAAATATTCCCTAAACTTCATGAAAGACATAAATTTACAGATTCAAGAAGCTCAGAGAACCCCAAGCAGCATAAATTCAAAGAAGGGGCTTCCCTGGTGGCGCAGTGGTCAAGAATACGCCTGTCAAGCAGGGGACACGGGTTCGAGCCCTGGTCCGGGAAGATCCTACATTCCGCGGAGCAACTAAGCCCGTGTGCCATGACTACTGAGCCTGGGCTCTAAAGCCCTCAAGCCACAACTACTAAAGCCTGTGCTCATAGAGCCCCTGCTCCACAACAAGAGAAGCCACGACAATGAGAAGCCTGCACACTGCAATGAAGAGTAGCCTGCACTCACCACAACTAGAGAAAGCCTACACACAGCAACGAAGACCCAACACAGCCCCAAATAAGTAAATAAATAAATAAATAAATTCAAAGAAAACCACATCTAAGTACATAAACCAACAACTGTGAAAATCCAAATATAAGAAAAAAAAGTATTAAAAAGCAGCCAGGGACTCCCCTGGTGGCACAGTGGTTAAGAATCCACCTGCCAACACAGGGGACATGGGTTTGAGCCCTGGTCCAGGAAGATCCCACACGCTGCAGAGCAACTAAGCCTGTGCGCCACAACTACTGAGCCTGCACTCTAGAGTCCATGAGCCACAACTACTGAAGCCCACGTGCCTAGAGTCCATGCTCTGCAACAACAGAAGCCACCACAGTGAGAAGCCACCACAGCGAAGAGCAACCCCTGCTCGCTGCAACTAGAGAAAGCCCGCACAGCAACGAAGACCCAGCGAGCCAAAAATAAATAAATAAACTTATTTTAAAAAAAGAAAAGTAAAAGTGGGTTTCCCAGGTGGCGCAGTGGTAAAGAATCCGCCTGCCAATGCAGGGCACATGGGTTTGAGCCCTGGTCCAGGAAGATCCCACACGCTGCAGAGCAACTAAGCCCATGCACCACAACTACTGAGCCTGCACTCTAGAGCCTGCAAGCCACAACTTATGAAGCCCATGTGCCACAACTACTGAAGCCCGCATGCCTAGAGCCTGTGCTCTACAACAAGAGAAGCCACTGCATAGAGAAGCCCGTGCACTGCAACAAAGAGTAGCCCCTGCTCTCAGCAACTAGAGAAAACCTGTGTGCAGCAGTGAAGACCCAATGCAGCCAAAAATTAAATAAGTGAATAAATAAATTTATTAAAAAAAAGAAAGTAAAAGTATTTGTCATCAGCAGAACTGCACTACAAAAAGTACTAAGGAAAATTCTCCAGGTTAAAGGGAAGTGATGGAAACTGGATATTCGGGAAGAAATGAAGAGCACTGGAAACAGTAAATATATGAGTAAGTATAAAAGACTATTTTTTCCTCTTTATTTCTGTAAGATAAAAATTATACTATTATATTATGGAGTTTATAAAGTATGTAGATGTAACAAATATGACAACTATAACATAAAAGATGGAGGAGAAGGTTGCAAACTTCTCACATTTTATATGCATCTGACTGTGAAAAGTTAATGATGCATACTGTAATCCCTAGAGCAACCACTGGATAAAAAAAGCAATTACATATAGCTAAAATACCAACAGACAAATTTAAATGGAATTAAAAATTTTTTTTCAACTGTTCAAAAGATAGGAAAGAAGGAAGAGAGGAACAAAAAACAGAAGGGAAAAACAGGAAAAAAAAATAGTAAAATGGTAGGCCTAAATCCAACCTTAGCAAAAATTATTAACTATTAATGAACTAAATACTCCAATTAAATTCTCAGCTCTCATCTTGCTTGGCCTATAAGCAAAATTTGTCACAGCTGATTATTCTTTCCCTGAATCATTTTCTTCTCCTGGCTCCTAGGACACCACATTCATTTATTTTTCTTCCTACCTCACAAACTGTGCTCCTGTTCAGTGCCCTCCCTCAGAACTAAGAATTGAGTCCAGAAATAGCCCTGGGACTCAGTGCTTGATCCTCCTCTTTCTTAGAACTCACTTGGCCTAGTTTCAAAGTCCAATGCTGCCCACTCTTGGCCCAGACCTGTCTCCTCAACTCCTTATATCTATAGGCCTGTTCACTATCTCCACCCAGATGTCTAACAAACAAACAACTGTCCACCTCGTTGGACGTGTCCAACACAACTTATTTTGCCCCAAATCTACTCTACCCCGAGTAACCAGCCCTATTTCAAGTGAAGAGCATGAATCCCTTTGATTGCTCACATCAAAAGCCTGGAGTTATCGTAAACTCCTCTTTTTCTCTCATGCCCTGCATTCAGTTCATCAAGCAATTGATCCTATTGGTTCTACCTCCAAAATACATCCAGAGTGCAACTACGACTCATACCACCTTGGTCCCAGCAACCATCACCTCTTGCCTAGATTACTGAAAAGGCCTCTGCATCCATCTCCCTGCTTCTATCCTAGGTCCTTACAATCTGTTCTGACTACAGCAACCAAATGATTCTTTTAAAATAGAAGTCAGAGGGAATCCCCTAGCGGTTCAGTGGTTAGGACTTGGCGCTTTCACTGCGGTGGCTTGGTTCAATCCCTGGTCAAGGAACTAAGATCCCACAAGCTACGCAGTGCGGCCCAAAAAATAAATAAATAAAACAGAAGTCAGATAGTACAACCGTTCATCAAAACCCTGCAGTGGCTCCCCATGTCACTCAGAGTAAATGCTAAATCCTCACACTGGCTTTAAAAGGCCCCACATGATCTGGTCTCCCATTTCCCCTCTAACCTCACCTGGTACTACTCTCCTTCTCACCTGTCCCCAGATGCAGTGGCTTCTTTGCTGTCCTTTAACTCATCAGACATATTCTTGCCTGAAGGCCTTTACACTGGTTCTTCCCTCTGCCTGGTACTCTTCTCCATATATCCACATGGCAAACTCCCTTACCTTCCCTCTTCTTGGATAGACGCCATCTTCTTAATAGGGCCTCTCTTAATAACCATCCTATTTAAAATTACAACTTGCTCCTCCAAACCTAGAACTCCTGATTAGTTTACCCTACTCTAATTTATGGATTTATCACTGGGCAAAAATATATACTGGACCATTTACTTATTTTGTATATTTTAACTTATGTTTCCCCTACTACAATGTATATTCCCCAAGGGGAGGGTTCTTTGTCTCTTTCATCCTCGACTGTATCTCCATAACTGACTGAATGAACGCTAAGTGCCAAAGAGGAGCAGATAAAATGCCTCGTGCAGTAGCAGGGGGCACCAGGAGAGCAGAGAGGCCTTCCCGTGCGTGGGCTCTGCCTACCTCCCTCCAGTCTTATCTTGTACCTGTCTCTTCCTGTTCATTGCTTTCCAGCTACACTGGCCTTCTTGATTCTTTTTTCTTTTAATTTAAAAAAAAAATAATTTATTTGGTTGCGTTGGGTCTTCCTTGCTGCACGCGGGCTTTCTCTAGTTGCATCGAGCGGGGGCTATTCTTCATTGCAGTGCGCAGGACTCTCATTGCAGTGGTTTCTCTTGTTGTGGAGCTTGGGCTTTAGGTGCGCAGGCTTCAGTAGCTGTGGCACGTGGCCTCAGTAGTTGTGGCTCGCGGCTCTAGAGCGCAGGCTCAGTAGTTGTGGTGCACATGCTTAGTTGCTCCGTGGCCTGTGGGATCTTCCTGGACCAGGGATCGAACCCATGTCCCCTGCATTGGCAGGCGGATTCTTAACCACTGTGCCACCAAGGAAGTCCCTTGATTCTTTAATACAGCAAGACTGTCCCATCGTAGGGCCTTTGCTCTAGCTATCCACACTGCCTAGACAACTCTTACCCTCTCCTTTGCATGGTTGGATCCCTCTTCTTTGCATGGTTGGATCCTTCTTGTAGTTCATGTCTCTGTTTAAATATCAAGTCTTCAGAGCAGCCTTCCCTGCCACCCAATCTGATATACCTCCTCCATCACTTTCCGAACACCTCATCCTACTTTAATTCTCAGTATAGCCCTTATCAGTACCTGAAAATTTCTTCTCAATTCTTTTTAACAGCTATCCTCACCCACACTATTAAATTCCATACTACAAAGTAAGCTCCACAAAACAGACTTAACTGTGCTGTTGATCACCGTATCCCCAGCACCTAGGACAGTGCTTGACAAGGAACAGGTGCTCAATTAACACTTGTTGAGTGGATGGAGGCAGGTGAACTTGACCCTGTGGGTGGACAGGATTCACTCTTCTCTTCCAAAGGGCATCAAGCTGTCCCTGGGGACCTTTAGGATGCCAATCCACGGGGAAGAGAAGGCTCCTGTTTTTGAAGTTAAGGAGAGAAAGAATCTCACCTCTGAATGGTTTCTTCCTGTTCCTTAACCATGTGTGCCAACTGCTGGAAGATGGAGCCCAGCTCAACAATTGTGGACTCAATATTCTGCATGGTGTCTGCCCGGCTCTGGATGTAGGAATCCTTCAGAGGAGAGACAGCATACATGAGCACTGGGAGCTTCTGCAGGGGAGGGCCTGCCTCTTTAGGACCCTCCACTTTGCCATTCCACCCATGGCACATTCCAAACACTTGCTTGTGACCACAGAGGAAAACAGAGGAGCAACTCCTCCCAAGCTCAGAGCGTTGATACCTGCTCATCAATGAGCTGCAGCTGCTGGCTGGTCCTAGAGTCCATCATGTCAATGGCCACGTCCCCAGAGGCTCGAGACTCCGCCCCCAAAACCACAGCACCGCCCCCTGGGGGAAGAAAGACGACATGGCACTTCTTAGTGGTTAAAAGGTTCAAAGCCCACATGCTCTGGATTTGAATCCCAGCTCTGGCACTTACTAGCCTTGTGACCCTGGACAAGTCATTTAACCTCTCTGAGCCTCAGTTTCCTCACCTGTAAAATGGGGGATAACAATAGTTGCTTTCTCAAAAGGTGGTTGTGAAAATTAAATGACAGAATGGGAATACAACGAGTAAGTGCAAAAAAAATTAGAAACTGTCATTCTTCTGAACATGATTGAATTCACCCCCAACACTGAGAATGCTGGAGACTAGGCGTGGCTCATAAATCCCAGCAATCAGGTCTGACCTCTAAGAGACAAAGCCTAGCAACCTCCTTGGCCCTCCATTCTCCTACCCAACCCCTGCCTTTGGAAGATACCAGAACTGGAGTAACTAAGCCTTATCCCTCAGGGCTCCCTGTATTGCCTGTGACTTACCTAGGTGGTTGGGGGCAAGGGGCAGGGCTGACACGGGTGCCCGGGAGAACTGCTCCCGCCGGCTCCTCTGCTGCTTCAGGTTCTAGGGTTGGGGAAGAAATGCAAAGGTCCTGAGGCCGCTGGAAAGCGGGCACATTAAAGAGATTCCTCCAGGTGCCCGTGACCCTGTTGCCCTTGCCCTTCCACTTGTCCCCTTCCCACTTCCCTCTGGGGCCCTCACCCCTGATTCCTATCCCTCCTACACAGATTCTTCTCACCTCTGTCCTCACTTCTAAAACTGATTTGAAGTCATTGGACATGGAGGCCAGTTTTGACTGAAAGAAAAGGAGAGAGGGTCAACCAGAGAAGACGCCTTCCTCCCTTCTGCCTCTCCCTCCCCCGGGTCCCACCTGCAGGGAGACCACGATGGTGTTGGAATGGGTTTGCAGGTGCCGGCCGCTCTGGCTGCCCTTGGCTCTCACGAAATCTTGAAGCTGGGCGATTTGTTTGTTAAGGCTGTTGATGTCCTGGTGAAAGAGCCAACAGAAAAACTGAGTATCAACCATGGGGTCCTCAGCCAGCACCTCTCCCACATGGACATCTCTGGCAGGGACGGCAGGGTGGACATTACTAGCAGGGGTGATGGTATCTCGGACAGACCAGAAGGGCCTGCTGGGATAGTCCAAGCTCTGTAGTTTGCTCAGGCTCAGTGCCTGCGGGGTAGAGCCAGAAAGAAGTGAAATATGGCTCCGTCCATTCATGAAGACCTGAGGTGTTTACTCCCTCCACCCTGCTGTCCTACCCCCACTGTGAGGCCACGCTCATGGCCATAGAACCCTTCAAAAGGCCAAAATCTCAGACCCAGAGCATGCTGAGCAACAAAGCATCTGTGCTGTACTCAGGAGACAGGAAGAGTCAAAGGCACCATGGCTTCCCAGAAGCATCAACGAAATGGTTTTTATATACAGAATTCCTTTTAAAAATTACTATCGCAAAAGAGTGAAAGATGTGACTTGTCTAACGTTATACACGATGAATTAGTAGCACAGCCAGGCTTTCTACACCAGGCCAATGGATTATCTGCTTCCCAATCCTGCCTGCCAAGGGCCTCGCGAGACAAGGGAGATGAAGGAGGCGGCTGGGAGTGGCAGAGAAAGCTTGCCGCCCCAGGACAGCGAAGTCCAGGGAAAGACCAGAGGAAGAAGAGGAGGGGGAGAGGGAAGAGGTCAAAAGTAGTGAGCTCAAGATACAGGCTAAGAAAAAAACTAGATTAGGGGCTTCCCTGGCGGTACACTGGTTAAGAATCCACCTGCCAATGCAGGGGATGAGGTTTGAGCCCTGGTCTGGAAGAACCCACATGCCGCGGAGCAACTAAGCCCGTGTGCCTCAACTACTGAGCCTGCACTCTAGAGCCTGCGAGCCACAATTACTGAGCCCACGAGCCACAACTACTGAAGCCTGCGCTCCTAGAGCCCGTGCTCTACAACAAGAGAAGCCACTGCAATGAGAAGCCATGCGCTGCAACGAAGAGTAGCCCCCGCTCGCCGCAACTAGAGAAAGCCCGTGGGCAGCAACAAAGACCCAACGCAGCCAAAATGTAAATAAATAAATAAAAGTTAAAAAAAAAAACCCAAAAAACTAGATTAGGCAACTTCTAGAGTCCCTCCAACAGTACCCCCAGTTAGTATTCCTCCAATTAGTATCCTAGCCCCAAAGATTCTCTCGAGACCCCTGGACGATTTCTGCTGCTGACTGCTCTGTCCCTTCAGAGTTAATGGAGCCTGCTCACAGCCATGTGTCCAAAACTGCATTCCAGGTTTTTCCCCCATAAAATCTCCTCCCCCCGGAACTTAGAAAATGGCACTACTCCCCACTTAGTTGCCCAAGCTAGAAGCTTCTAAGTCACATACTGACATTTCCTTAACCCAACCTATATGCCACAGCACAACCGTAACCTGCACTGAGCGTTTACTACATACTCAGCACTTTGTGAACAGAACAGCAGTCTCGGGTTTGATTACTGTGCGCCATGCAACCTGCTAAGCAGCTTATGACTTTCTCTTAACTTAACATAGAAAACAACTCTTAATTTCCCCCCCAGTTATTCCCCCTTCCTTCTTTGCCACTTTGGTAAATGGTACCACCGCTCACCAGGTGCTCAGACGAAAACCTTAAGAAATCATCCTCAATTCCTCTCTCTTCCCTTAATCCACACGGAACCCACAAAGAACCCAGCTGATTCCAACATATACTCTGAATGTGTCCACTCATCTCCTTCTCTAACAAAGCTACCCTAGTCCAAACTGTCCTCTCTCTAAAAATTGCCCAGAGCCTCCTAAGTGATCTTCCTTTTAGAATTTGCCCCCTACAATCCACTTTCCACACAACCGCCAGAGTGACCTTCTAAACCAAAAATAGTGCATGTCATTCCCCTGCTTCAAAATCTTCCAAGAGCTTCCCACTAAATCTAGTACACGATCCAAATTCCTCACCTAGCTTACACGGGCTGTGCGGCCCCGCCCCACTCGCTCCTCTGGCCTCACCCCCACAGGCCTCCTCCTCACTGGCTGTGCTGCAGCCGCACTGGCCTGTTTCACAGCCTTTCACATCAAGGCTGCCCAGGCCTCGGGGCCTTTCCCTTTGCTATTCCCATCTTCTGGAATGTGCCCCCGTCAGATCTCTGGATGACCAACTTTCTCCTTACCATTCAGGTCTCTATGTCCCTTCCTCAGCCAAACCATCCTCGATCACCCCATGTAAAGTAGGCCCCTACCCTGAGGAACTCACTCACCTCATTTCTTTAATAGGATGTGCCGCTACCTGAAACTGTCTTTTCTGTTTGCTTGTATAGTGTCTAGTTCACCCATTCAGCAAGGAAGTTGCCAAGGGCAGGGACCGCATTTGTCTTGTTCACTGCTGAATCCCCAGAACCAGGCAGCCAAAGTCACTCAATAATGTGAGTGATTGAAAAAATAAACTAATAAATCCTTGTAACAACCCTGTGAGGTGGGTACTGTTATTATCCCCTTTTTATTTATAAGGGAACTGAAGCTCAGAGTAGTTAGGTAGCTTACGCAAGGTCACACCATAATTGGTGAGCCTGGGATTTGAAGTCTGTCTAAATCCAGTCAGTGGTTCTTAAATGCCTATGCGATAATGCCCCAGTAATTAACGGAACCCTCTCTTTTCTACTCAGCACAGCATCTCCTGAATGTGTCTGCCCTTTGGCCTCTGCCATAATCATCTTCATACTGGAGAACTGCACAAGCCTCCTCCCTAGCCTCTCTGACCGTTCATGCTCCAGGGTGTTCCTTTTTCCCCCATGGTCATTCAATTTCTCATTTTATTCTTATTACATTGTTCCGGGAAAGAAACAAATAACACTGTTAGAACTGCTATACTAGGGTCTTGCAGACAGAATTGGAATCCAGGTTCTAATCGTCTTTGCAGCCCACACACTTCAGAGTGATTCCACACTCCTTAGCAAGCCCCCATGAGGATCTTCACAGACAGCTACCAGTCTACCTTTTCAGTCTCATTTGCTGCCAATCACTCAATTCAATCAACAAATACTGAGTACCTAATACACGCCAGACACTGCTACAGGCATTTGGGATACATCCATGAACAAACAGAAAGAAAAATCTCTGCTCTTATGGCATTAGCACTTTTTTTTTCTTTTTTGGGGGAAGATGACTTAAGTGGGAGAAAACAAACAATAAACATAAGTTAATTATAGAGACCATTAGAATGTAACAAGTGCTATAAAAAAGAAAATAGAGCAAGATAAGCGAGATCAGAGTTGGTTGCTGGGGTAGTAAACAGCATGGTGACAGTAGGCCTCCCTGAGCAGGTGATATCTGAGCAAAAACTTGAACTTTCCCTTTTATGAGACATGCTTCTGCACACACTGTTTCCTTTGTCTGGCACGTTCTTCCACTGCTTCTCCACAAGCCTTGAAACCAGCTCAGATGTCACATCCTCAATAAAATCTTTCCCAGTGTCCCCAGACTATCTCATTCATCTTTTCATAAGATCTTTTCTGTACCATTTGCCTCCTATTCATTGTAAGTGTGAGTTTATGAGCTGGATACCTCTTCTAGACAATAAGCCCTTGAAGTCAGGTATCTTGCCTCGTAATGTTTGTGTGGCAAGTGCCCAGCATGGTGCTTTGTACACAGTAGATGATCACTGACACACTGGATGAGCGGGATGTTTGGGGCTGGCTCTAGAAAATTTCTCTGGGACCCTAGAGCAAGGGAAAATGATGGAAGTGATCCAATTGAAATGCTGGGCTCTCCCGATCGCTAGTCGCTCACCTGTTTGATAATATAAGTTAGCTCCTCAATTTCCACTGCTTTATCATCAAAGAGAGACTTGCGCTTTGCCACTGCAGAGACAAACAAGAAGTCACGACAGGTGAGGCTGAAGACCAGGCTCAGGGAGTATGGTTCCTCCGCCCTCTCGGGTGCACTGCCCCAGTTCTGAAAGGCCCCGAGAACACTCACAGATTGTCAGCTTCTCCAGCTTGGCAAATGTGTTGCTGAGGTCTTTCCCAATGCGCCTGCAAACGAGCATTAATGGGAACACTGCGGGAAGGGAAGGAGAGGGCCTTTCCCACATTAGCACCAGCACAACCAATCCCAGTCCTCATGGCCAAGGTCACCACAGGCAAGGCTACCTCTCCTCAGACAGTGGTCATCCCACCACATAACTTCTGTCAACTCACTTGGCCATGAGGGTGAATTCACTGCGCTGCCGGACAGCACGCAGAGTTGGCTTGTTTGTCTGGATTCCATTCTGAAAAGCAACGTCAAGAGGTAAAACTTTAGTTTTCCCTCCCCATTTCCAGCTTTCACTGTTCCTCAGGTGTCTACTAAACTCACCCTCTAACACTAGTGGCATCCTCCACCAGACGGTCCATACAGGTAGACCTGGGTTCAAATCTAGGTGCCACCTCTTACTACATAGGGGGCTTGGGGCAAGTTGCTTAAACCATTCTGAATTTCTACTTCCTCTTCTGTAAAATGAAGACAATCCACACATCTCTTGTTCTTGCTAAGATTAAAAAAACTAAGGGTTGTAAATTATTTTAGCCAAATACCAGGTCCATTCTAAGCACTAAATAAATGGTAACTAGTATTACCATTCTATTCCTCCAATCCGGGAATCAGAAAGAATAAATGTAAAACTCTTGGAGATTGTACAGAAGAGAAGCTAACAAGAGCTGACCAGTAAAAATATTTTAAATTACATTTATTCAGGTTCCACTTGGATTCAGAAAGTCTGGACCAAGACAAATCTAATTTTTAAAAAAGCACTCCGAAGTGGTTTTGATTAAAACTACTTACTTAGAAACCTTCCTTCATTTTACAGATACAAAACCTGAGATCCAACTAGATTAACTTCTGTGTTGTCACAGAGCAAACGTGGTAAAATTATACTGGAACTAGAATTCAAAGTGCTTGTCTCTGAGCTAAAAGCTCTTTCGAGAACCTGTTCCTTATCCAAACCAAATATACTTGCAGCCACCTCTTGCGCTGAGATATTCCTTCCAGAATAGCAACCCTACGCTCAGGAAATTCCTGATTTAAAAAAAAAAAAAAAAAAGCCTAGATCCTTACAACTCTAGATTAGCTAGCCCACCTCTTCTCTGTTGCTTGGTAGATCCTACCACCCTCTCCAAGCTGGACCAGTTCTCCATCGGGCTCCCCCAAGAATTACTTCAACCATCGGTGCTGGAGCACCGCCTCTCCCAGGTCTGAGTATGAGTCACTCTTGCCTTTCCCACTCCAGGTCCTTACCTGACGGCTCTGCAGGGACTTGCAGGCAGACAGGAACTCCTGGGTCCGATCCCGGCAGGACATGGTGTCGGGAAGGGGAGGGACCAGGGCCACTGGGGGGGGCAGAGGGGCGATGTCGCTGCTGCTAGTGCCAGCAGTTGCAGGGGACAGGACCTGTGTCTTTGAGAGACCCAGGTAGACACCCTGATCCGTGTTCTTAGACCCGTAGCGTTTCCGCGGGATCATTGAGACGCATAACCTTGGACTGTGGTGGAGGGGAGAGTGTCATTCCCCAGGCAGCCTCCTTCCCCACAAATCCCCCCCAACCAGCAGATCCTCGGGGCCCCTTTGCACTTGGCACGGACTTTCGCGCCCGAAGCCACCCGCAGATCCTGGGGCCGACCCGCAGCGGGCAGGACCCCGCTTCTTCTCTGGCCCAAGCCGTCCGGCTCCTCAGACTCTTCTTCCAACTTGGTTCTGGCGGCCAGAGCGCGGGCCGGGGCCCTGAAGGAGAGGCAGGGCCAGAGCCAGGTTCTGTGGCTCCGAAGCTCCAGTCCGGCCCGTGCAACTGCCCTAGGCCCTAAGTGGGCCCTCTCGTATCCACGGGTTCCTCCGACTCGTCAGGGAGAAACGGTGACGGACCTCCTGAGAGGGACACACTTCGGTGGGCGGAGGGGGGAAATCTCTAGGTGTTTATTTGAAGCAGGAAGTACCACCCTCGCCTCGCCTAAGTCCCACCGTCTGGAGGACTGCAACCACTGATTAGCTAAGGCCGACGTCTTTCTCAACAGGGGCTTTCCTGATTGGACGGCGACGTATTCGCTCACTTCGAGCCGTGCCGGCAGGACTTGCCCGCTTGCCTCTGGTTCCCTTCCCCCCAGCCCGCGCCGTCCCCGGAAAGAGCTGCCCAGAGCAGACACTGCGGTCAGACCCCTCTTGGAGCGTGTCCTACCTCCTCTCTGCCGCCTGGCGCCGCCGCCGCCACTGCCACAATCTCCCGGGTCGTCACCGCCTTCACCCCGGGAACCGAAGCCGCCGAAACCCGACCAAAGACTAGAAGCCGCCACGTCACCCACACGTAACCCCACCCCCGGTGACGAGCGGGCGGTGCCACGCCTTTTCAAGCCCGGCGACCCGAGAGACGCGCCCCTCCACCCAAACGCTAATGCAACTCCGCTCTCCCATTGGCTAGGCCGCAACCGTGGCCCCGCCCCCAAGGAACGGGAGCCTGGGGCCCAAGGGAATGGGCCAGCCTCGGGGGAGGAGCCTTAAAGAGCCCGCAGCCCTGGTGGTGCCCGCGCCCTGTGTGCGCAAAGCGAGCCTTGGAGGCACAAGCTCTCAGGCAGGTATAAGTTAGAAACTTTATTCTCTGGAGGGAGGCTGGGGCGGACTGAGAACAGGGCTGGGGTCGCCCCTTCTCCGGCTCCTCCTGGATCCCCTCCCGGTTGCACTCCTGGAACGTACACGCCTGCTTTGGATTTTGGACTGATTGCCTCGTTTGACCGCGACGAGCCCCGATGGCTGAACAGGGAGAGCCGCCGCCACAGCACAGTGATCAGAAGCCTTTCGTGCGACCTGAGATTCCGGTTTTCCGCCGAGTCTGTATCGACCCCTTCTTTGCCTGCGAGGATGCGAGGCCGCTGAGCTCTATCCTCCCCAGTCCAACCTCCGGGTGGTCCATCCCGCACTCCCGGCTCCCTGAGCACCCTTGTGTGTCTCCGGTCCCACCTTCCTGAACTTCCTGTGACCCGGCCTCCTTGGCCTGCTCACCCGAAGTCTGAAAGTCCTTGCCTTGGCAGCAGCCCATGGCCCCACGCGCGGGCCCCGCACTCGGTTCCATCCACGCCAGCCCGCCGACTCCCGGCCCTGCTTTTGTGACAGGAGATACCCCCCATCACCCCAGCTCAGGGAGCAGCCACCACTCTTTCCTTTCTGCCAACACAAAAGGCTCAGCGTCGTGGTACGTATTAAGCTGTTTATTTACAACATGAGCACAAGCTCTTCAGGAGCTGGTGGACCCAGGCCTCTTCTTCTTTCTCTGTCTGGTTTGGAGGGCGCCTTGGGACTGCTCCATACCGGGGAGTTTCCGCTTGGCAGCTGCCTCCAAGGAAGCCCAGAGTTCATCTGTCTCTGTGTCTTCTGAGGGCACCTTGTTGGGCTCTTGAGGCTCGTGGGGTTCATCCTGGTGAGTGGGAGAAGAGCTTAGGAGTCAGACCCCCAGGGAAGGGGAATAATTCCTCCAGGCACCACCCCTTTTATTTCCTGCTCCTGGAAACCATGTCCATCCATGTGCCTATCTCACCCTTGGCAGTAACTCTTTTAGGACTACACTTGGCAGATGGATGGACAGTCCCAGGTCTGAGTTCCAGCTGCTTCCCTTTCCTCTTCACAGGGAAGTCCTCACACCTGTGCCCTCAGCGCCCACATTCCCAGACCCAACTGCTTACCTCCCAGTTATCCCTGCCTGACAGCAGGAGGCAGTTCAGTTGAGATTTGAGGTAAACCTGCAAAAGATGAGGGACCTTAACGGGCCAAGCCTGCAGAAATAGAAACATGAATCCGGGGAACAGGAGGCAGCAGGTTCTCACCTTATGGTCCAGGCCCCGTGGATTCCGGATCCTGTGTACCCTCAAGACTCTGTCCAAGCCACAGGAGGCTAGAAGGGGCTTTGAAGGGTGGCACTGCAACCCTCGGACGCTGCCCGCCAGCCCCTTCAGACAGACCAGTAGGCGCCCTAGAGAAGGCGGTAGGAATCAGTGCTAGCTGGCCAGCCAACAACCATTTATTGAGTGTTTACTGTTCATATCACTTTATGTTTCAACATTTAATCCTCGTTTAACATAATGCTGAGATGGCAATTACCATTAATATCTGCATTTTTCACGTGAAGGAACTGAGGCACGGAATTGACAAAGTAATTTGTCTAAGGTCACACAGCTTATGGCAGAACCAGGATTTGAACCCGGGCAATCTGGCACCTGAAAGAGGGCTCAACAGCTCCACTGCACCCCGTCAGAGGGAATCCTGCCCTTCCTCCCCACCCCTTCCCCTCCCGCAAGGCTCCCTAGTCCACTCACCCTGCCGAAGGTCAATTTCTGCCAGCTGCCCATGAGTGTTCCCCACAATCACCGAACTGAGGAGATCAGAGGCACATGGGGTCAGCAGTGGCCCCCTGGAGTCCTTCCCAAGCCCCACTTTGCCCTCTAAACACTCACTTGCCCCCAGGAGTGAGGGTCATGGCTGTCAGTGGGTACTCTCCGTAGGTGGCCTCGAGGACCGGCCTGCGCTGGGGGGAGGCTGGATCATAGACGCGGACCTGGAGGAAGGCTGAAGCATCACCAACAGTACCCGCACTCCACAGATGCCCTCCGGCTCCTCCACATCTTCATCCCCTCCTCATACACTGCTTTGTTTACAACCCACTCTTTCAGAGAAACTCTCATTTGAAATGCACTCCTCTTCTCTGTGTGTTGCGGGGTAGAGGAGAGACAGCTGCTAAGGAGCATGAACATACAGGGCTGAGGAGAGAGGTCCTCCAGCCTGGAGGCGGCAGCATTCCCATGGTCTGCATGCATGAGCATTCCATCCCCCCGTACTCCCCTCTTGGGATGGAAAAGCAAGTCAGTCCAACTGTCAAGAGTTGCTGAATTTCAAGCAGAGAAAGACGTTAAGTCTCAACAGGGAAGAGAGGGGAAGCCCTCATATGTGTTCTGAGCAGAGGTGTCTCACCAATAGCAGACTTCAATATGTAGGAGCAAAGGAAACAGGGCAAATACAGCCACCCAGGCCTGCCTGGGTCTTAGAACTTCACATAAGACCAGCTGGGAATTCCCTGGCAGTCAGTGGTTAGGACTCTGTGCTTCCACTGTAGGGGACACGGGTTTGATCCCTGGTCGGGAAATTAAGATCCCGCATGCAGCGCAGGGCAGTCAAAAAAGGAAAGAGAGAGAGAGAGACCCACTGAAAAGATCCCCATGTGGACCTTTCCCGTAAAGCTGAGGAGCTGAGGCCAGTTAGTAGAGGGTCAGGCTTGGGTCCGAAAGCAAATCAGAGGCTGCATCAGGACCAGAACTCAGTTCTCTTGATACCCAGCTCACGTCTTCTCATGACACCTGAACCATGTGATTCTACTATGAAGGGGACACTCCCTTCTTTTCTCTTCCAGGTGGGAGGAAAAGGAAGAATCACAGTTCAGGGAACTCCTTCCTAGAATGTAGTAAGAGAAGATCACCGGCTCAGCCGTTGGGCTGGAACAGATGGGGGAAGTCGTCCCTCTTCTGGGAGCTCAGGGATGGAAGAAACATGGCAAGCAGGGCGGCTGTGCCGAATGGTGGGGACCGAGCCTGCACAGCAAGGCTGTTTCTCCAGGAGGCTGCTTAAGCCCAGAAAGAGATAGGGGTGGGGTGGTGCCTCACCTGGTGGTACCCTGTACAGGTGACGAGCTTCTGTGACTCAGGGAGGAACTGTATGTCCTGGTCCCAGATGGGAACCCGCAGGTCGAGCCAATCATTCCGTACCTGGTAGGGTGGGTAGATGGGGGACAGGGCTGTGGAGGGCTCAGTGTGCCCCTTCCTCCTGCCTTCTACCATTGTCCCCTAAAGCCCAGCTGGTCTCTGACATAGTGGCCTCAGACTCCCTGGACCTCGGAACCAGCCCCTCCCTGGCCCCCATCTCCTCCCCACCCCCCATTACTCACGTTCTTGGCCCTGAACACAGGCTCCTCAGAGCCCTGCAGGTCCCACACCTTCAGAGCATTCTCCTTCCCACCTGTGGCAACCATGTGGGGGCGCGCTGGGTCTTGGCGCATCCTACACACCCCAGGGCCCACCCTTAGTTCCAAAAGCTGAAAAGAATGGAAGATGAGAGGGGAGATGAGAGTCGGTTCCAGATCCTTACTCCTCCTCCCTCCCGCAAAGCCTTCATCTGGCTCCTACCCTGGGTCCCACCTCCCCCAACCATCAGCATCAGGCCAGGGGAGCCTCACAGGGTCAGAGGATGCCTCCTTGTCATTGTCATGCCAGACTCGAAGAATCCCAGAATCCACACATGTGATGAGGGTGCTGCCGGCAAAGGGAGGATAGAGTCAGGGTTAAAAAAAAGAGCAGGGTTGTTCTCTGGCCCCAGTCGACCCACGCCCAAATTCATATGAACTAGACTCCCTCCTACCAGCCCTGTTCCTTTTTTAAAAAATATTTATTTATTTGGTTGCCCCGGGTCTTAGTTGCAGCAGGCGGGCTCCTTAGTTGCAGTTCGCAGGCTCCTTAGTTGAGGCATGTGAACTGCCAGTTGAGGCATGCATGAGCTCCCCGACCAGGGATTGAACCCTGGCCTCCTGCACACAGGCCTGAACGTCCTGTGAGCATCAAGTCCTATCCACTGTGCCACCAGGGAGGTCCCATACCAGTCCTGCTCCTAAGGAAGCCTCTAGGTTACTCGGGTCTGGGCAGGGCTTGATGGCTCTTACTTAATTTCCTCAACAAGGTAAGGGTTTACCAGTCTCATAAGTGAGGAAGCTGAAGCTCTGAGAAATTAAAAGATTTGCCACTCAGCTATAAATGTCAGCACCAGAGCTGGAAATCAAGTCTGATACTCCAAAACAGACAGCCTTTGCTATTCCACAGCTACGTCTGGGACACCTGGCCCTGCTAGTCTTTCTGAACCTTGAGTCAGTCACCAGAGGTCAGGATCAGTAGCTCTGAAAGGATTGAAATGGGACTGTTCTGGATTTAGTGTTCGGCCAAAACCAAACACCAGCTTCTTCTCTCAAGTTCCCTGTTCGGGGTTCCAATCTCTCCCTCAAAGTATGCGTCCCATGAAGCCCAAGCAAGTCTCTCCCCAGTATCGGTACAGTTCAAGCTTATACTCTTTCTCATATCTGCCCACCCTTCCCAACTCGGTTCAGGCTCTAGGCTTGCCTGGGCTGTGGCAAGTCTCCCAACTGCTTTCTCTCCAATCCATCCTCCACATTCCTGCAAGCTCATAGCTCTGACCGCAGCATTTCCTGCTCAAAAACCAGTAACTCCCCACCACCTACAGAAGTGCAGATCTCTCGGCCTGGCACTTAAAGCCCTTTACCTTTAGTCCCAACCTACCTTGCCTATCTCATATTAAAATGCTTCCTCACAAATAATAGGAAAAAAAATAAAAAGGAAAAACGTTGCCTCGGCTTCAACCTTCAAATGCTATTTATCGTCCTTGTGATGTACCCTGTAGCCTAACACCAATCCTTGGCCTCTGCTCAGGCAGGAGCTTCTTTCTAGAATGCCCTTATTCCTTTCTCCACATTTCAAAATTCTACCCATGCTTCAAGGGCCAGTTCCAACTTCTCACCCCCACAAAGCCTTCTCCACCTCACCTGTCAGAATTAACATCACCAAACCTACACAGTCTGCTCACAGCCTCTCTCTTCATCTTCGGAAGAAAGCTAGGCCTGCAACCTAGCACTTTCCTATCTTTTACTTTGGGAGCTTCACGACCTTGTTGGTGGTTGTTAGCCCCCACTGAAAAACACTCGAAACTATTAAATGACGGGCTCAGGGTCATCCAAAAGATTATGGAGCCAAAAGAAAAACCCTGGAGGCTGCAAACTGTATGAAGGCAGGTACTGTGTCTGGTTGACCTGAAGCCCTTGCATTTCGCCCAATGCCTATATACAACCCAGTAGGTGTTCAGTTAATGTCTGTTATAGGAATGAATGAACTTCGGCAGGACAAAGGCCCCTGTCACGCAGACCCGGCCCGTGTCACCTCAAGGTTGATCGCCATTATTCGGCCGTCCCACGGGAACCTCAAAGCTCTCCCTACGACCTGAGCGTTTCAGCAAGGGGCTCGGTCTTACCCGTCGACTTGGGCGAGGCCTCGGAATATGCCCTCCCCTCCGGAGCAGTGCCTCTGACCCTGGAACCTGCCCTCCTCGGTGCTGAAGTGCTTCACTGTCCCATCCGCACAGCCCACCAGGATCTGCGAGCAGAGGAGGGCAGAATGGCGAGAAGAGGGAGGCGGCCGTGCCCCAGGCCCCTCGCTCCGCCTGCCAGCGGCTGCGCACCTGAGTCTCGCCGCCCGCGCCCCAACACAGGGCGCTCACCGCCTCCTCGCGCCGCGGCTGTCCCGACGGCGTGAAGTTGGCCGCTTGTTTGCGCTGAAGATTCACGCCTGTGGAACACGGACGTTAGTCGCGCCAATGTCCCCAAACGGCGACCCCCGCCCCTGGTTCCCGCCCCCGCCCCCCACCTTTCAGGATGCCGGTGTCGGTGCCGACCCACACATGATTCCAGCGTGCTGCCGCAGCAGCCATAGCTGAGTCCCGGAACATACGCCTCGCACTTCCGGCGCAGCAGCTGCGTCACCAGCGCGCGCGGAGTCCGACCCAGTGGAATGCGGTTTCCGGGAGTTAAACCGCAACAGTTAAAAAAACAAAAAATCCCTTTGCGCGCCAGTTGCTTTCGCTTTTACATCTCCAGAAACCTGGAGATGTTTCTTGTGGAGATCTGAACAGTAACTTGACCATTTTACACTTCGAGTGAAGCGTATCCTAACTGAACCGCGATGCCGGGTCTAGGCATCCGTAGTCCGTTTCCGTACCCCAAAGCATCATGTAATATTTCCTGTACCAGACAAGGTAAGAGACCATTTCAGAAATGATTGAAACGCTAGTGAAGCGGAGGGCTTCAACTTCGAGTATGAAAAGACAAAAAGGGGACTTCTGTGGTGGCGCAGTAATCAAACAACCGCCTGTCAATGCAGGGACACAGGTTTGAACCCTACGCCGGGAAAATTCCTACCGGCTATGGAGCAACTAAGCTCGTGTGCCGCAACTATTGAGTCTGCGCTCTAGAGTCCGCGTGCCACCACTACTGAAGTCCGCCGCCTGAAGCCCGTGCTCAGCAACAAAAGAAACCTGCGCAATGCGAAGGCCCCGCACCACAACGAAGAGTAGTTGCCGCTCGCAGCAACGGATAAAAAAACCTGCGTGCAGCAATGAAAACCCAAAGCAGCGTAAAAGAAAAATAATTAAAGAAGGAAAACACAACACGAATAGTGTTTCGGAAAACGAAGAGACACTCTTACGTATATGTATATCCTTTTGGAAAAGTAAGGTAGGGCATTGCTCTCCCTCACGTTGAGGTTTGGTGATCGTAAAAATCAACTCACAGTGAAAAAACTGCAGAATTAACAACACTTCTTCTCGGAATAAAATACAACTTACAAAATAACAACGACTCCCTTTCTGGAGTGACGTACGGAGAAGTGTTGTTTCCTGAAATCAAAGCCTTTCAGAAATTTTGCTGTTTTAAACTACGTCGGTAAGAATAAAGCACCCCACTGTGGCCCGGCAGATTTGACTCCTGAAGAGAGAAGCAATCTTTATTTTCGACTCCGGTAGAGAACTGGCGGTAGGAGTGCAGAGAGTAACACTTCATCCTTGCTCTTGGCTTTGCATTACCGAGAAAAGAACACTCTCAATCTAGTTCAATCCAGACCAAAAGTCGGTGCTCGGATTCCTCCATTTTGTACGGAATTTACTGGAGTACTTACTATTCTTTCTGATGGCTTTTTTAAAAACTTCCTTTATTTTTGATTGCGTTGCATCTCCACTCCTGCACGCGGACGGCGAGCGAGAATTATTCTTTGTTGTGAAGGTGGTGTGCGGCCTTCTCATCGCCGTAGTTGCTCTTGCTATGGAGTACGAACTACAGGCGACGCGATTCAACAGTTGCGGCGTTAAAACGAAATCTTTGTGGGGAGATCTGCGCGGATTAAGACTCAAACCCGCGTCAGCGGCGGTAGATTTATACTACTGCAATAGCGGAAGCACCGAAAACAGTTTAAAGAATAATCGCAGTTGTTTCATTATGGTGAGACTACACGGGTTTTCTGAGATACACTTCATGGCACGCGAAACAGAATCTCTCGTGAACACTTATGAGTTCTCAGAAGAAAAAAAAAAAAACAAGCAGCTCAGAATTCTTGTAACTATGCGCATTTTGTTGGTTTTCTCGTATTTTTCGGAGAACTTAAGAGTTTTTGCCGAAGGGACTTCAAACAGTATCACCGATTTCATGTTTTGCACAGCAGCTAACGGACATACGGAAAATAGCGCATGACCCAAGCTTAAAAAAGGCGTATGTTTATTGAATACAGAACTATACGAATCACAAACTTCCACTTGCAAATAGATTCCATAACAACTAGATAAAACAAGTAAATGAGAAAACTTTAACCTTCATAAGAAAGTTTTCCTGTATTCTGAACAGCAAAATACTTGAATTGTTATATTCTTTCTTTTGACAACCAAAAGTTTCCCCCGAAGGGGAGTGCACCGTTCCTGGAAGTACTGCAATACCAGGTCGATGCGTGGAGTGGACGGAGCAAGCTCCTATTCCATCTCCTAATTCCAAAAATCCATTTAATATATTGTCCTCGGATAGAGGACGTATCAGATATTAAACTGATAAGAACAGATACTACACTTGATCTTAGCCAAAAGGCCGAGAAGCGATACTGGTAAGGTTCACTGCCGGCCAGCGTTACTCTTGCTATAGCTTTTACGGTTGTGGTGACTTTTATGGCCTAATCATTAGACTTTCCTTCATGTGTAATCTTGCTTAAAACCAATTCTTCATTATTTTTGCTTCATAATGATAACTAAATTTTTGGAAATAGACCTTAAACAAGGTTTTTACTGCTTCGCCTTCCTGCTCAAGCTCTGTGTGTTTTGCATAAACCCGCCCCTCTGCTCTTTCACTTTCTGGGGATTGGTCCACATAACTAGACGTGATATCAATGGCCGCGTCGTACCTTTGCTCAGAGACTGTGGCGTCCGTCTCCAGCCTTAAGGCTTTTAGGCACTCCCTGGGGGCGGTAGGGCGGTGGTGTTCGTTAGTCTGTGGAAGAAGATGCAGGGCGGGGCCCTTCTCCCGGACATTTACTTGGAAAGGCCGCGGTTCCCGAGCACAGACTTCGGAGTTCAAAGAACCGAGTTGGAATCCATGCTTGCCAGTTCCTGATTTGGTGACTCGAGGCATGTTGCTTAGGCTCCCGTCTTCTCCTCTTTTAAATGGAGGAATTAATAACCTGCATTTAAGCGGTGGTTGTGAGAACTGAGGACATGCTGCTCTCGGCCCAGAGGTGACAGTGGAAGTTGGCTTATAGCCTGTGTTCCCCTCTCATCCTGGGGCTCCCGGCTCCCTTCTGCCCCTCCCGCCTCCTCGGCTTGTAACATCCATCCCCACCCCACTTATATCTTGCCCTTTGTACCATCCATCACCCACCGTCGGCCCCACAGCGGAGAAAAGATGGCCTGAGAAAGACGTTTCGGAGCCGCCTGATTCATAAACCCAGGAACCTGCGGTGGGAGTAGGGGTGAGGCAATGTAGGTCAAATCTAAAAGAAGCGGTACTTTAGAGGCTCACAGCATAGCCCAGCTGTATGAAAGGGATTAATGTCAGACTCTGGCTGAGAACGGGACTTGAAGTCCTGTTTGCTTGGACACTGTGTTAATCTGAACGCGGAACGTTCTGTTCAAAACCCCCTTAACTGAGCTCTACAGCTGTTTATGTGTCAAAGTGACCGGCCTGGCTGAGATCCTTCAGGCAAGATTGGGATGTTCTATTCTCACTGATATGATTTCAACTAGCAAAGTCTGATAATCTATGATTTTAGAGAATATGGTTTCTTACAATGTGTCCCTGTGAATAAACAGAAGCAGTTTCTACAAGCTCCCAAAATAAATCCAGAATCTCCAGGGAGGGGCCAAATTAAGGGGATGTGGTAGGCAGAATAATGCCCCTACATGCCCATGTCCTAATTCGTAGAATCTCTCATTATGTTACCTTACATGGCAGGCAAAGTGTACTTTGCAGATATGATTAAATTAAGCGTTTTGAGAAGGAGAGATCATTCTGGATTATCTGGTGGGCTCCATGTACGTAATCACAAAGATCACAAGGGAGACAGGAGACTCAGTGTCAGAGTGATGATCTGATGAGCCATCACTGGCTTTGAAGATGGAAGGGAGTCATCAGTCAAGGAATGGAGGTGGCCTCTAGAAGCTAGAAAAGGCAGGAGCCTCTAGAAAGAAATGCAGCCCTGTTAACACACCTTGATTTTAGCCCATTGAGACCCATTTAGGACTTCTGACCTCCAAAACTGTAAGATAATATATTTTTTTGTTTTAAGCCACCAAGCAATAAAAAACAAAACAAAACAAACAAACAAACAACTAATACAGAAGCAAAAGCAAAAGCAAAATTCAGTTTCTTTCAATTCTAACCTTCTCTAAATTCTGCAAGACCCAGCCTGGGGCAGGCCACAGCCCCCTGGTGGAGCAGGCTTCAGTCTGTCCAGGCAGGCTGCAGCCAAGCATCCTGAGTGCACAGATCTCTTGGCGGGCTTTTCCCTGTCGGGTCTCAGCTGTCAGGTCCTCCTCTGAAGCAAAGGCAAGTGGGGAGAGCTCTGTCACTCTCTTCTACCGTGACCCCCGCCTCTTGCTGCGTGGGTACAGGAGGCTGATAGTGAGAACTCCACAGGAACTTGGAGATCTATTTATTCACGGGGAGGCCATTTGTCCATTTGTTTATGCTTTTTGAGCAGATACCCTACAATGATGAGCAAAATCAGACATGGACCTTGCCTTCATGATGTTTAAGGTTTACTGGGGAAAAGTGAGAGAAGGCTCCTGTGATCCTCCAGGCGAGAGATGAAAGTGGCTTAGGGGGTGTGGTTGGGGTGGCTGTGGTGGCAGAGATGGAGAGAAGTGGAAGAAGTCACAAAGAGTCACTGGCTTTGATAACAAGCAAAGCAAGGCCAAGGGAATATTCTTTCCATGTGGGTGCATTTAAATTTTGTAAGTTAATGTTTTATTTTATGAAAATGGTATAAATTGTCAAGTAGTGTTCAAAGGTTTATGACAACAACTCTCCCCAATTTACAACCCCCTTTTAACTTTTTTTTTTTTTTGGCCGCACCTACAGTGGAAGCTCGTAGTCTTAACCACTGGACCGCCAGGGAAGTCCCCCATATTTATAAATTAATTGAACAATTTTAGACTTTTTTTTGGTGCTCTTGAGAGGAAGATGTTATAAACTTAAAAACCAACATAATATGAAGCAGGTTGAGGAAATGCTTAGTCAGTCTGAAGAGGTGTTTAATTTTTATTGTACCACCCAACCCTTCTGAGAATCTGTTGAAGCTTTTCCCAAATAAATGCATAGTTGCCTTATACAATTTTGCATACAATTTCCGAGGAGATTCTTAGAGCTCCCTAAAGCCTGTTCACTAATCTACAAGTTAACAACCACAGCCCCAAAAAGATAGGAGGACCTGTCTGAAGGCATCCAAACACCTAAAAAGAGGCCACATCAACTGGAGGTCCTGGAAGGCCCTGTAGGCAGGCCCACAGAGAGATAGCCTCGGCTCCGGGACTTAAGACTGGCTCCTCTGGGCCTACATCCCCATGTGGCAACTCTGGGTTGGAGTCGGGCCAGAAAAGAGGGCCTAGCTGACCTCTTGATGACCAACCCTACCCTCTTTGCTGATTTGTAGTAGCTCCCTGGCTCCTAGGAATTCAAAATGTCTGCTCCTATTTACACTCTCTGCTGAAATGATCTTATCCAGTGCCCTGGCTTTCCCTCCCATCCGTCACCTGGTGATGACTGATTCCCAGCCTGACTAGTCTATGGTTTCATGCACGATTCCAGGTGCTTTATATGTATTAACAACATTAATTGAATAAGTAGTACTATAATCTTCCCTCTTTTACAGATGGAGAAACTGAGGCACAGTAGGTTAGGTGATGTAATTTTTTTTTTTAAGATTTTTTTGACGTGGACTTCCCTGGTGGCGCAGTGGTTAAGAATCCGCCTGCCAATGCAGGGGACACAGGTTCGAGCCCTGGTCTGGGAAGATCCCACATGCCACGGAGCAACTAAGCCCATGAGCCACAACTACTGAGCCTGAGCTCTAGAGCCCGAGACACAACTACTGAGCCCGCATGCCACAACTACTGAAGCCCGCGTGCCTAGAGCCCGTGCTCCACAACGAGAAGCCACTGCATGAGGAGCCCACGCACCACAATGAAGAGTAGCCCCCGCTCGCCGCAACTAGAGAAGGCCCACACGCAGCAATTAAAACCCAACGCAGCCAAAAATAAATAAATTTTAAAAAGAAAGATTTTTTGACGTGGACCATTTTTCATTTTTTTATTTTTTATTTTTTTCGGTACGCGGGCCTCTCACTGTTGTGGCCTCTCCCGTTGCGGAGCACAGGCTCCGGACGCGCAGGCCCAGCGGCCATGGCTCACGGGCCCAGCCGCTCCGCAGCATGTGGGATCTTCCCGGACCGGGGTACGAACCCGTGTCCCCTGCATCAGCAGGCGGACTCTCAACCACTGCGCCACCAAGGGAAGCCCATGTGGACCATTTTTTTAAGTCTTTATTGAATTTGTTACAATATTGCTTGTTTTATGTTTTGGTTTTTTGGCCGCGAGGCATGTGAGATTATAGCTCCCCAACCAGGGATCAAGCTTTTTTTTTTGGCTGCGTTGGGTCTTCGTTTCGGCGCACGGGCTTTCTCTAGTTGCGGCGAGCAGGGGCTACTTTTTGTTGCCGTTGCCGTGCTCGGGCTTCTCATTGTGGTGGCTTCTCTTGTTGCAGAGCACGGGCTCTAGGCTCACGGGCTTACTTACTCCGTGGCATCCCGGACCAGGACTTGAACCCGTGTCCCCTGCATTGGCAGGAGGATTCTTAAACCACTGCGCCACCAGGGAAGCCCGACTCCCTATTCTTTCCGGCGTTTATCTCAGGGTGCCTGAAAACTCGGCACTATTGACATTGTGTTTGGGGAGTTGGGGAGCTGTCCTATTAATTGTAGGGTGTTTAGCAGCATCCTTGGCCTCTACCCACTAGATAGTAGTATAGCCTACCCACCACCCCCCACAAAACACTGTGACAACCAGAAGTGTCTCCAGACATTTTTTAATGTTCCCCAGGGGGCAAAATCACCCCTGGTTGAGAACCACTCTGCTATTTCAAATAACCTTGTTTGTTGGCTCTCATTCTGCCTCCTCCTCTTCCTCTAGAATGTAACCAAACATCAGTCAGCAAAAGCAAGAGCAGGGCCTTGGCTCTCCCAGCAAGTACACTGCTAGGTTTGGGATGGAGCAACACGTTGGCACTGCTGACACTTACTGAAGTGGGGAGACTGGAGAGGAACGACATGGAATCAAGGTCTGAATGTCTGACTGGTTATCAGGTCAGGGGCAGGTTGCAGAAGTCCAGGCTAGAAATATCATAGACTGAGTCATCACTGTATGGAAGGACTATGAGGGTGCCCCTCATTTTGGAGCTCTCCCCCATTTCTCCAGATGGTCCCAGACTCATTTCTTTCATCTCTTAAGTAGCTGGGCCTTAATTTGAATTCCTATTTGCCACATGGTGAAAATATTGCTTGAGGAAGGCTTCATTATCTACCAAACACCTCTCATGGTGCTCTCTTCCCTCGGGTTTACAGGTCAGCACTGCAGGCTCTCTTACTGCTTGCAGTGCCTCATTCTGGGTTTGTCCTCTGCTGTTCCTCCCACCTTTAAATACAGGTGCTTCCCCAGGCTTCCTCGATGTGCCTTCTCTTACTTGGACCAACCCTTTCATTCTTGTGGCTATATTTACTGTGTTGACCATTCTTATTACTGTATGGCTACGACTGAATTAGCAAAAATGCATTTTCTTTCAGTTAAATTGCCTTTTACTTTACTATACTCCTGACACAAAACGTATTTTATTGAGAAAAGTCTAGTATAAAGTTTTAGGGCACAGCTAAAGGTTAAAGGGTCACCCAAACCCAGCAAACATTCATATAGAACTCCTCAGCTAAGTACAGAGAGAAGGAAAAACTCCTTAAAGGTGTAAGGAGGCTCCCCGAATGGTTCCCTGGGTTAGACAATTCAGCATCAGGCAAACTGCCAAGCTTAAACAGGGTAAAGCCAGTAACAATCTTTCTGGGATTATTTCCTTCTGTCCAGCTAGACCCACTCAAACACAGGAATCAGTGAAGGTTTAAAAAAACAAAGTTTTATTTAGAAAGGCTAAAATGATTGTGTGCTAATTTGAACAGGTAGGTTGTATAAGAAAATTCCATTTTTGATATCCTTAGAGAGTTGGACTCCTGTAGAGAAAAAAAAAAAAAAGTTGAGTTTTCTTACCATATGGAAAAGTATATACCACATGGGTTTAGAAGGGCTATCCTTTAAACCAGCTAACATTAAAAGGACTGCTTCCAGATACTTTTCTATTTATCATGGTTAGTCTATTAAATATGTAATGTAAGTACATGAATAGATACTTACCATTATGTGTGCTTTGTTCTTTCTTCAGACCTGAAGGAAAAAAAAAACACAACCAATTTTCAACCAGTAATTTATTCCCTCCTTTGCCTTGTTTAGAAATTCTTATGATCCCTCAGACAGTTCCTTCTGGAACAAGCTTTCCTCTTCTCCCCCAGCCAGCCCCAGTGGGTTCACCTTTACAGGCTCTGGGACTAGGACAGGAAGTAAGACATGTGAATATTTCTTCACTGGGAAATTTTAATTTGACCCACCTTGTGTTTACATTTACTCACCTCTTAACTTCAGACTGGAGTTGAACAGAAATATGGCTTACTCCTTTCCCCTGCGAAAGAACGATTGGGAACTAAGTCTCTAAACCACCCCGAGACAAAAGGCACATCTATGTAGGTCTCAACAGACATTTTGATAGAAACCACCACCTAGTCCACAAAGCTTCCTATTGGCTATAAAGCCCACCCAACCTCCCACTATTGTCATCTTTCACTCCAAGGCAAACTCACAGCTCAGAAAATACCTTTCAGTCATAGTGATCAGACTGGGGCGGTACTGAACTCATCACTGGTGAGTGGAAATCTGTCACAGGTGGTTCACAAATGGCCAAAGACAAACTTTGGATTAAACAAGTAATGTCTGCACAGCTATCCAAAGTGCCACAAAAAACCCTGGCAAATTCTATATAGTAGCCACAGATGACAGATTTACCTCAATTCATTCTCAGGCTCCAGACAAGGAGTTGGACCTAAAACAAAAACAAGACTGAATCAGTAAGCTTAATTCCTGCATTAAAAGTTGTTCCCACCTAAGCTATGGTTCCTAGAAAATCAGATTTCCGAGTCTCAACAGCAAATCGTCAGCCGAACGAGATTCCAGGTAAGTCATCATACAGACATGCCGAAAAAGGCCTTTCCTACTCAATACGCTGTATCCACCAACGCATATGAAAAACACTCACCTTTGAGCAAACAAGCAGGTAACTGGCAATGGTACCTAGGGAAGGATGAAGCTGTGAGTGATACAAGTTCCTTACAGACAGTATCCCACTGCTGTCTTCTCCAGTTTCTCAGATGTTCAGGTCTTCTCATTATTTAAGTCATAGTGAGCTAGTCTGATTCATCATAGAAACTGCTTACTTGGTGATATATGCCAGACACTAATCAACTAACCTTTCAACGCGGGAGGCTTTCCAGGAGTAATACGGGAACAAGGAACAAGCTGCTCCTGAATGAGAACGTCATGTAATTAGCAACATAGCCAGAATTATTCTAGCTAGGGTTAATGGATAAACCAAGAAAAGCTAAGCAAGTGATATCCGCAGGCATTTGCTGCACCTCAGACACTTCCTTGTGGAACAAGCTTTCATCCCCTCTCCCCGTTAGCCCCAGTGGGTTCACCATTACTGCCTCTGGGGCTAGAACAGGGGTAAGACAGAATGCTTGCTCTCCTCACTGGCACTGGAAACAAGCTACAACCAGAAAGGTTACAAGTACTCACGATTCTCAACTCTCTCCAGGAGTCTGACCCTGAGCAGATCAAGAGGCATCTAGAAAATCAAGAAAGATAAAATAAGGGACTTCCCTGGTGGTCCAGTGTTGAGAATCTGCCTCCCAATGCAGGGGACAATGGTGTGATCCCTGGTAGGGGAACTGAGATCCCACATGCCGCGGGGCAACTAAGCCCGAGGGCTCTAGAGCCTGCGTGCCACAACTAGGACCCGACACAGCCAAATAAAGAAGTAAATATCAAAAAGAAAGAAAGATAAAAGATCAAGAAACATCACTATAAGGAACAAAAGAAACCAAAAAGTTACACGGATCAATCAGGGCTTTTACAACAACCCCCCCCCCCCGAGAGTTATCAAGTCTCACATATAACCTAACTTACAACATTGGGAAAAGTAACTTACTGTAAAACAGATGTATACATCACCATGAGGACAACCTGCAAAAGGGCAGCAAATGGTTATTTCAAAACACTAGGATGGAATAAAATGTCTTCATTAACAGGAACTGCCATCAGAACTCTAACATGCTATTAAATGTCGTACCTCATGGAGAATCAGCATTACCACTCAAATCATCTGACAGTGACATGTGGGTGAGGGAAGAGCACACCATCACAAGAACCAACTGTGCCGCTTGCTGGGCTGCCATCTCCCTCCCCAGGAAAATCATTCCAAGAGGAACAAGCTGAAAGGAGCAAAAAGGCAACACTGCTCCACTGACCATTTGCTCTCCTGGTTGTGGGCAACACCGGACAGACTACACCCTAACCCCCCCATTTGCAAAATTACCTGCATTCACCCTGGGAGGCAGCTGAATTCCTTAGGATTGGCGATGAGATGCTGGAGACAGAAAAGAGAGGCATTATATGTACCTAAGAATAGCCATTCAAGGCCCTTGAGTATTTGGGGCCCACTTCTCAGTAGTAAGATGACATCACTTTTGAGTTCAGGCATATGCTTGTCATTTTACGTTCATCATGGAGTGGCCAGCGCAATCTGAAACAGCAAGTCCCATCCAGATTCTGTGCCCCTACCCGTAATTGCATAAAGCATCGTATACCCACCTGGAGCATCGCCATAATGCTTGATCCACACAGGGACAGGTCTTGTCCCATCCTCCCACCCATAAGGTCTTTTGATTTAAACCACATCTGGGAAAAAAAAAAAGAACACCCTTCACTTTTACGTCTCGTAGCCTAACTGTCCCACGTCAGTCCCTTAACATCTCAGGGCTAAAGAGCCCAAACATTGGCCACAAACAGTGCTACTCAGAATTTTTATGTTTTCTCCACTAATTCATCAGAAAGAGAGAGTTCAACTTTTGAGATCATCCCCGTAGCACATCCCGGTAGACTTCCGTATATCCAACAATTAAACCAAAAAAATAAAGGTGGTAAAGGCACGCCACGAGCACTTACTGTAACGAGAACTCTTTGCTATCCTTTAGTGCTCGACGCGCGTCCGAACCCTGAAGACAAGAGAACATCAGGTCAGCACTAGGCTATCTCGTAAACGCTTTGTTTTCCGGAGCTAAGACTGCATCGGCCGTGCAAGGGCTGTCTCCTCAGAGTTTCTTATCCTCACGGAGCTCAGTACAGGTCTGTGAAAAGACTCTCATCACAGAGAGGCCCGTCGGCACCGCCCCCCATCGCCATGTTGTCCTTCACAAAGCCCCTGTCGCTTCAAGGCCTCAATGCCATGGCCATGTTTTTCTCTCCCCTGCTCCACGAACCCAATACATGCAACTGAGAGAGGCCAAGGCGCGGACACGTTCTCGTGGTCATTTTTTTTTTTTTAAAGTGTAGTCAAACACACACACTTACCGAAATCTGTGGAAGAATGAGACCGAAAGCCTACCGAGAGACACTTAAATAGCATCTCGCAGAGGTCCACGGGATTTGGGGGCGGGACTATGACAGGCGCAAGCGCAGAAAGAGAGGGCGTGCGAGCCTGGTGGCTCGTGGGTAAAGGTTTCCAGAGGAAGCCCGGGTCGGGTGGGAGGGGGAGGCTGTGCGTTCCCTGACGCGGCGGCGCGAAAGCGGTGCGCATGCGCCTTAGGGGTTGTGCAGGCGCGCCTAACGTGCCGCGGCGGGGACTGTGCTGCGGATAACTGTGGGACTGAGGCGACGAGTTCCCGGTTTCCCGCGGATCCTGGACTGACGCCCCGTCTTGGTCACAGCTGCCTGCCCCCTCTCCCTTCCCTGAGAGCCCCCCCCCCCCTCTTGCGCACACACACCTTAAACCCGCGTGCAGGGTCCGACATGATGGACCGCGAACCTTATGAACCCTCGGCCGGCGTCGTCTCGGTTCCACGCCAGCCGCCCAGCGAGCATTCTGGGTCTGGTCCTCAGGGTCCCAGCATGGGGGGCGACTCAGGTACTACTGGGCCCCGGGCCGAGCTCGAGTGGAGGGCCCTTGCGTGGAGCCGTTTCGGGAAAGTGAATCAGGCCGTAGGTGCTTTTGAAATTTTATAACAGCCTTAGGATGTTTTCTCTAACTGGCCACCTCTGTCCTGCTGTCCAGTCCGATTTTACTAGGAGCTTGGCTTGCAGTAGGGCTAATATTAGCTGATATTTAAAGTGCCGCTTTAAGCACATTACGTGAATTGATTATATTTCAGTTCTCCAGATCCCAAAAGAGGTTGGTACAGTACACGCATTTTATAGATGACGGAATCTAGGTGTAAAGACCTCTTGCAGAGCAGCCTACAGCTCCCGCCTGATTGGCGAGGCAGTTCCAGTCACCTGTATACACTTGTTATTGAGGCCAACCAGCATCAATTTATTAATCGTTTGTGGTGGTGTCATTGCGGTGGTTTCTCTTGTTGAGGAGCACAGGCTCTAGGCACATGGGCTCAGTAGTTGTGGCTCGCAGGCTCTAGAGCGCAGGCTCAGTAATTGTAGCGCACAGGCTTAGTTGCTCCGTAGCATGTGGAATCTTCCCGGGCCAGGGCTCGAACCCATGTCCCCTGGGTTGGCAGGCGGATTCTTAACCACTGCGCCACCAGGGAAGCCCGAGAGCCTGCACTTTTGATCACTCTGCTTTACTGCTGTCCTCGCTCTTCTCTGGGAATTTGGGGGGCAAGCAAATACACAGGAAACAAATAGCATGGTCCCTGGATACTGTTTCTCAATTGTTTTCATTGTTGTCTTCCCCTCTCCAGGAGCCTTAAAAAGACATTTTCCCCTCTAATCCCAACCATGAAGTTGTAATAACACTGATATACTGTATGTCTGTTTATGTTCCACGGACCTTTGGAGGGCCAGAAACCTTTTTTTTTTCTTTTTTTTTAATATCTAGGGTTTTTTGCCCTCTCCCTACTCTGCAGGAATCCATTTTCACTCCTTTGGGGGCAGTGTTGTCCTCATGCATGTCCCAGCGTAACACAAGTGACAAAACAAGTGTTGAAAGAATTCCAGTATGAACAAAGTTATTATAGATGGAATAAATTCATTTATTCAATAACTATTAAGTGCTTGTGCAAGTACATGATTGGAAAGTTGTAACAAAATGTATAGAAAATGGAACAGATAAGTTATGGAGAATTCAGAAGGTCCAGAGCAGGCAGATAGGTCTAGGGAGGTTGTGTGTGGGCATGGGAATTGGGGGATGCTTTATGGAGTGCCTGGGCCTTGAAGGTTAGATAAACAGAACCAGGGAGGGAATTCAAGTTAAAGAAACAATTTGAGCAACAGGATTGGAGCTGGAAAAGGAAGTGTATGAATATAGTTCATGAAAGATGGGCTGAAGGGGAATCAGAATATAAAATTGGAAAAGATTTCCTGGGGAAGACCGGATGAGGGGGGCCTGGAATGCAAAGCTAAATAATTTGAACTATAGATAAAAATAAACAGTGAAAGTTTTTGAGTAGGGAGGTGATTAGAAATTGAGGGCTAAGATGAGATAAGGACATTAATTAGATTGTCACAGTAGTTTAAGCAGCAGGTAAGTGGATTCTGTACTAACAAGTGTAATGAAAGGGAAATAGGAGAGGATTTCCATCAGAAGTCTTCAACTCATACCTACAGGAATATAGGTAATGCAGTAAGCCGTAGGAACCGGGTGGGGACTCTGGCAATCTAGATAGCTCTGTCTTAGCTCCAGCAGATTGTTGCCTTCCTAGAATACTGTTCTCTGAAAAATCTGATCAAGAGAATCCAGAAATCCAGAATTGTTTATTAATTTGCCCATTGAAAAAGTTGGCATCATCGGGACTTCCCTGGCTGTCCAGTGGTTAAGACTCTGCACTTCCAATGCAGGGGGCGTGGGTTTGATCCCTAGTTGGGGAACTAAGATGCCATGTGCCATGTGATGCGGCCAAAAAAACCCCAAAAAACAAAAAAAATAATAAAATGTTGGCATCTAACTTAAAAATTTTAAGCATTTTCTATGAGCCAATCAAAATATGCCTGTGCACAAGAGTGTGAATTTTCAGCATCTTTTGTAGTGATATAGAATCCACTAGAAAGGGGGGGATGTCAAAAACTGGATATTCTTTTTGGAAGCTGTAAGTGGGTTGAGGGGCTTAAGCACCAAAAAAAAAAAAACAACAATGTTCTTGGGAGTTGGAGATCACGGGCGCAACCTTCGCTTAACGTTTAGTCTACCAATATTATTTATCTGTTGAGCATCTACAAGGCACAGGAGATACAACAGGGAACAAAGCAGACAGTCCCCTTATGCTCCCTTGGAGCTTATATTCTGGTGGAAAACACAGACAAATAATATGTCAAGTGCAGTTAAATGCTGTGGTGAAAATTGGACTTCCCTGGTGGTCCAGTGGTTAAAACTCAGCACTTCCACTGCACGGGGCACAGGTTCGATCCCTGGTTGGGGAAATAAGATCCTGCATGCCGTGAGGTGCGGCCAAAAACAAAAAACAAAACAAAACAAAAAAACAAAGCTATGGTGAAAATTAAGTAGGGAAGGAGAGAGGGAGTGCTGGGGCAGAGGGGGAGGAATTGTCATTTCACTCAGAGAGGGACATTTGTGCAGAACTCTGAAAGAAATGGAGGAGAGAGCCATATGAGGTAGAATGCTCCAAGTAGGACTGCAGCACTGGACTGTGCTTACTGATTTATAGGTTGTGGTTAGGATTTTTAAAACATAACTGGGGAGGTATTATATACGTCAAGGTGAAGTTTGGTGGAAATAATGCAAGTTTCATTACCCATGAAATAAGTGAATGCTGGACATTTTTTCCTTTGAATAATAAGGTTAAAAGAGGATGTTGCACAAGTGAAGAATGTAGTAGTCAAATTAAGTGAAATGTGTGCATGTGTGTGTAAACATATTTGCTAGAATGGTGCAAAAAGGCTGGTGTGTCAAGTAATGGGAAATGAGATAAACAAGGTGAAACAATTGGTGGAGGGTGTTAACATCTATTAAGTGCTTTCCATGACACCTTCCAGGCACTGTACTAAGTGCTTTATATATATTACCTCAATTCAAAAAATAGTAGTTTTTATGGTTACCATCCCCTTTTTACAGATAAGAAAACTGAGTTGTTGTTGTTGTTGTTTTTATAACATCTTTATTGGGGTATAATTGCTTTACAATGGTGTGTTAGTTTCTGCTTTATAACAAAGTGAATCAGTTATACATATACATATGTTCCCATATCTCTTCCCTCTTGCGTCTCCCTCCCTTCCACCCTCCCTATCCCACCCCTCCAGGCGGTCACAAAGCACCGAGCTGATATCCCTGTGCCATGCGGCTGCTTCCCACTAGCTACCTACCTTACATTTGTTAGTGTATATATGTCCATGCCTCTCTCTCGCCCTGTCACAGCTCACCCTTCCCCCTCCCCATATCCTCAAGTCCGTTCTCCAGTAGGTCTGTGTCTTTATTCCTGTCTTACCCCTAGGTTCTTCATGACATTTTTTCCTTAAATTCCATATATATGTGTTAGCATACGGTATTTTGTCTTTTTCTTTCTGACTTACTTCACTCTGTATGACAGACTCTAGGTCTATCCACCTCATTACAAATAGCTCAATTTCGTTTCTTTTTATGGCTGAGTAATATTCCATTGTATATATGTGCCACATCTTCTTTATCCATTCATCCGATGATGGGCACTTAGGTTGCTTCCATCTCCGGGCTATTGTAAATAGAGCTGCAATGAACATTTTGGTACATGACTCTTTTTGAATTTTGGTTTTCTTAGGGTATATGCCCAGTAGTGGGATTGCTGGGTCATATGGTAGTTCTATTTGTAGCTTTTTAAGGAACCTCCATACTGTTCTCCATAGTGGCTGAACCAATTCACATTCCCACCAGCAGTACAAGAGTGTTCCCTTTTCTTCACACCCTCTCCAGCATTTATTGTTTCTAGATTTTTTGATGATGGCCATTCTGACTGGTGTGAGATGATATCTCATTATAGTTCTGGTTTGCATTTCTCTAATGATTAATAATGTTGAACATTCTTTCATGTGTTTGTTGGCAGTCTGTATATCTTCTTTGGAGAAATGTCTGTTTAGGTCTTCTGCCCATTTTTGGATTGGGTTGTTTGTTTTTTTGTTATTGAGCTGCATGAGCTGCTTGTAAATTTTGGAGATTAATCCTTTGTCAGTTGCTTCATTTGCAAATATTTTCTCCCATTCTGAGGGTTGTCTTTTGGTCTTGTTTGTGGTTTCCTTTGCTGTACAAAAGCTTTGAAGTTTCATTAGGTCCCATTTGTTTATTTTTGTTTTTATTTCCTTTTCTCTAGGAGGTGGGTCAGAAAGGATCTTGCTGTGATTTATGTCATAGAGTGTTCTGCCTATGTTTTCCTCTAAGAGTTTGATAGTTTCTGGCCTTACATTTAGGACTTTAATCCGTTTTGAGCTAATTTTTGTGTATGGTGTTAGGGAGTGATCTAATCTCATACTTTTACATGTACCTGTCCAGTTTTCCCAGAACCACTTATTGAAGAGGCTGTCCTTTCTCCACTGTACATTCCTGCCACCTTTATCAAAGATAAGGTGTCCATATGTGCGTGGGTTTATCTCTGGGCTTTCTATCCTGTTCCCTTGATCTATCTTTCTGTTTTTGTGCCAGTACCATACTGTCTTGATTACTGTAGCTTTGTAGTATAGTCTGAAGTCAGGGAGCCTGATTCCTCCAGCTCCGTTTTTCGTTCTCAAGATTGCTTTGGCTATTCGGGGTCTTTTGTGTTTCCATACAAATTGTGAAATTTTTTGTTCTAGTTCTGTGAAAAAAGAAAACTGAGTTTTATATAAGTTACTTATCCAAGGATAGTATAGCTAGTGTGGCAGAGCTGTTATTCAAATCCAGTCTCTACTTTTGACCCTGTTAAGAAAAATTATCCAAAACTTGGAAATAGGCAAAAGTTATTACTAGGTGTCCTTTTGACGGAGAGCAGGCCCACCTAGCTTGGGGATTATCTGGTTTTCCAGGGGGTGTGTACCTTTGTTTGATGTCCTTTTTACTATTGCTTTGGGTATTTTACAATTTGATAAGTTTGCCTTGTAAGACATTAGGTGATTTTATATCTATGTATTAGAATGCAAAGTCATATCATTCTTGCCTGGACTCTTTTTTTTTTTTGCGGTACGCGGGCCTCTCACTGTTGTGGCCTCTCCCGTTGCGGAGCACAGGCTCCGGACACGCAGGCCCAGCGGCCATGGCTCACAGGCCCAGCCATTTCGCGGCATGTGGGATCTTACCAGACTGGGGCATGAACCCGTGTCCCCTGCATCGGCAGGCGGACTCTCAACCACTGCGCCACCAGGGAAGCCCCTGATGTCCTTTTTACTATCGCTTTGGATATTTTACAATTTGATAAGTTTGCCTTGTAAGACATTAGGTGATTTTTTGTTTGTTTGTTTGTTTGTTTGTTTTTTGCGGTACGCGGGCCTGTCACCGTCGTGGCCCCTCCCGTTGCGGAGCACAGGCTCCGGACGCGCAGGCTCAGCGGCCACGGCTCACGGGCCCAGCCGCTCCGCGGCATGTGGGATCTTCCCGGACCGGGGCACGAACCCGTGTCCCCTGCACCGGCAGGCGGACTGTCAACAACTGCGCCACCAGGGAAGCCCTTGCCTAGACTCTTGACTGATGATACTCTTTTTCTAGAATTCTCTATTGAACCAGTTTTAAATCTTATTCATTCTCTTATTAATTAATAGGTTGAATAAAATCTTTGACATGTGTTTACTTTATATTTTTATGAGTCATGTTTTCATTTTTAAAAATTATACTTTAACAACCCCTGTGGTACACTGTCTTTTGTTGATCCATTTATTTATTTATTCAGAAAATATTTACTGAGAGTCAGAATTTAAATTCAGGAGGTCTGACTCCCGAATTGGAGCTTTAGACAGTGTGCTAGTGTGGCTCTAACACCATGCCTCCCTCTGGCTAGCATCGTATCTTGCTTCCTCTTTCCAGCAAATGTCTTTACCTTTAAAGAGCTGGCTACACCTGCATTACCTGGGAGCCTGTTAGAAATGCTAATCTCAGGTCTTTTCACAGGCCAAATGAATTAGCATTTACATTTACACAAGATCCCCAGGTGATCTGTATGCAAGCTAAAGCTTAAGAAGCACTTGTTCACACAGTTGCTGCCCACTTCTTAAGACACTTCAGTCATCCTACTTGATCTCTCAGCAGCACCTTACCCTATTGACCCATTTCCTATTTCTTAAAACACTGTTTCCACAGTGCTTGGGACACTGCCCTCTCCTAGCCTTCCTCTTATGTTTCTGCTAACTTCTTCCTGATCCTTTGAGGTACATCTTCTGGCCCATTCCTCAAACATTAATGTTCCTCCAGTTATGTATTAGGCCCAACTTTTTACTTACTCTGCCTGGGCCACCTTATCCACTCCCGTGATTTTAATGACCACCGTTATGCCTGTAGCTCCAGCCCACGATCTTTCTCCTGAGCTTCAGAGCTGTGCATCCAGTTGCCTTCTGGTTGAACATTGTCACGTGGTCCACAAACTTCTTAACTTTTCCAGATTGAATTCAACCTGCTTCTCCTGTTTCACTCAATTGTCCAAGCTCCCTCACTGCCACTACCCTAATTGAGGCCTTTGACCCCAAGGTTTTTACAACAGACTTAATCTGACTCCCTGACCCTGGTTTCCTTTCTTTAGTCCATTCTCCATCTTGAAGCTGGAGTGATCTTTCTATATAAAATATTTGGTCCAGTCTCATGTCTCAGTTCATAACTCTTCAGTGCCCCTCCATAGTCTTTAGGTTATTGTCCAGATCATCATTATGGCCATTGAGACCCCTTTGCCCCTTTCCTTACTGCCACTCCCTCCCCAAGACAGATCCGCTCTGCCTGCCCACCATAAACTCCCTGAGTTTAGAGATCATGTCTGTGTAAATCATCATTGTATCCCTATTGCCTAGCAGAGTAGAGGACACAAAGTAGGACCCAATATATACTAATTTATCCCTATAAATTTTTGAATGATCTTTTTCTAGCCCCAATTCATTGATAACCCTTCTTATCAAATGAGGTGCTTAGAGAGGTCTGGTGATTTTGCCCAGAGAGCAACCCTGCCCCCACCTGGCAGCAAGAGGCACTGCCTCACTTAATGGATGAGGAGGTATGCAAATAACTAGTTCTTTGCCAGGAACTGGGAGATAAGACAGTAACTTAAGTTATTTGATAACAGAATTTCCTGGTCTCTGGGGAAGATGAGGATGTTGATGGTTGTAAGGACATGCTTACAAGCTGTGTTTGTGGACCTGAGTGAGGAAAGTTTGGGACAGGAAGAGATGATGGGGAGTTAATACAGATAATATCAATTCTAGGCCTTTTGGCTAAGATGAAGTGTGGTATCTGTTCTTATCAGTTTAGTATCTATGTCCTTTACCTGAGGACAATGTATTACATTGAGTTTTGGAACAAGGAGATAGAATAGGAGCTTGTTTTGTCAGCTCCATGCATCAACCTGGCATTGCAGTACTTCTAGGAGTAGTGTACCCCTTTGGGGATATTTAGTTGTTAAACAAGAGATTTGTTAGCTATAACTTTGGTGAAATTATGTTTCCCTTAGAAAGAATAAGCATGATAAACTATGGCAACTGGATTCATTAGTAAAGGATTTGGTTATGGACTTGTAAGAGGTACTATAAACCATATGAAGTAGTCCAGAATTAGGCTAACAAGTATATCTGTTAATTCAACAACCAGTAATTACTTTATGTAATGGCAGAATATAGCAGTGGTCACCAAACTTTTTTGATTGCTCCCTATCAGTTAAGAAAAAAGATAGAGGGAATTCCCTGGCAGTCCAGTGGTTGGGACTCTGCGCTTTCACTGCTGAGGGCCTGGGTTCAATCCCTGCTCCGACAGCTAGGATCCCGCAAGCTGCACATCGCAGCCAAAAAAAACCCCCCAAAAAACAAAAGAAACTCGAACACCCTAATATGTGACGATTTTTTAGGGTAAATTATATTTTATGTACATTATCAATTATTTGAAAAGGTAGAAAATTTTTCAAAGGATGAAATATAAATAGAAATTCACATGTTTTGTTTGTAAATCATTGTATTGGCTAAGAGGATGCCTGAAATTAGAATCCTGGGTTCATCTTATGCTTTCTGATGAAGGCCAAGTCATTTTGTCTGTTTGGTGGTTTAGTGCTTCTTTCATGGTGGATTCTTTTTGGTGGACATTAATGTGTGATGCAGAAATCTTTGGCTTTGTGCACTCTCCCATATGTCCATCACCATTCTCTGCCCCAGACCTCATTGCCTTTGATCTTCTAGTCCTTTTCCTTCCAGTCCTCTAATCAGATGGCCAGGCCATTGGCCATTGACCTAGAATGTGTATATATTCTCACCTTGGGCTATTTCTCCTTCTACACAAGGTGGATCATCAGGTGTATAGCTGGCAGATTTTCTGTCTCCACTGTCTTTCAAGACCACTTCTGAATGTGACTGTCATCCATTTTCAGTTGGCACTCATCAGTTAACCCATCTGTAAATCATGCTTGGGCTTTTACTTCCTCCCTTAGCAGGTTATACAAGACATTCCTTATGACTATGGGTTCTTTTGCACAAGGGGTGGGGATGCTTTTAGATGTATGGTGGATAGCAAGAGGTCTGGGCTACCTGCTCATGCAGTTTGCTTGTGTCCTCTGGTTCTGCTTAGTCTTGATTCTGAAGGTACCATTTCTATCTTTTGAAAGACTGCTGCTGGTCTGGTCTGACTCTTTGACTTAACAGGTCCAACTTATAATGGCAGCAGTTCTGACATAACTCATAACTCGTAATGGGAGCAAGTCTGACAACCAACTCATAATGGGAGCATTTCATGGTTACTTAGTGTTTCATAATGAAGTATTGCAATAACAGGCTGAGAGTTTTTTCTCAAAAGGCATGTATTTGTCTGCTGTGGACAGCCTGGCCTTGCTCTAGAATTTCAAGCCCCTGCTTTGCCCATTGGGGCTTGCCATAGGCTCCACACTGCATGATTTTCCACCCTCTTAGGTCTCTTGGATGTTATGTCCTAAATGGCAGGGCTTCGTGCATTGCAGCTTGGACCTGCTGCAGAGCCCTTTCCTACTCTGGGTTGCACTCAAAGTTGGCAACTTACCATGTCATCTGGTGTATAGGTGGGAGCTTTATTTCTAGGAGTGGATATGATAGGCACCATCCACACATCCTTTCTGTCTTTTATGGTGGCACTAATCTCTGTCCCTCTCCCCTTACTCCCTAGGATATGGTCATTTCTTTTTATTTACTATCATGGCTGAAGAGTGGGGGAGTTTCAGAGATTTCTACATTGCCTTTCCCACTATGATAGCTCTTCTCTCTTACACTAAGGACCCAAAGTAGAGGTTATACCAACTCATGAGTATATTAGTTCCACTAAACACTTGGGGACTGAAGAAATTACCTCTTCTGATGGGAATCATGATGATGCTTTGGGTCTCTAGGCATCAGTGTCAGCTCAGATCCTGTGTCTAAAATGCTGAAAATATTTGCATATTCTCCTTTTCCAAATGTATAGTCATCTGAATAGATGATGAGTTCCCTTTTGGGAAGAACTGGGAGAGTCATTATAGTTTCATGATCCTTCCTCTAGGGACTTGGTTTTGGATGTGAAAATTGGCTCAGATCCAGGAACTAAGGAAGAGATTTTGGCACCATTTATTTATTTTATTTAAAATTTTTTATTTTATTTATTTATTTACACAGCAGGTTCTTATAGTTATCTATTTTATACATATTAGTGTGTATAAGTCAATCCCAATCTCCCAATTCATCCAACCACCACCACTCCCCACGCCACTTTCCCCCCTTGGTGTCCATACGTTTCCATACGTGTCCATACGTTTGTTTTCTACATCTGTGTCAAAACTTCTGCCCTGCAAACTGGTTCATCTGTACCGTTTTTCTAGGTTCCACACATATGCGTCGATATATGATATTTGTTCTTCTCCTTCTGACTTACTTCACTCTGTATGACAGTCTCTAGATCCATCCACATCTCTACAAATGACCCAATTTCGTTCCTTTTTATGGCTGAGTAATATTCCATTAATATTCCATACGTACCACATCTTTCTCCAATCGTCTGTCGATGGGCATTTACGTTGCTTCCGTGACCTGGCTATTGTGAATAGTGCTGCAGTGAACATTGGGGTGCATGTGTCTTTTTGAATTATGGTTTTCTCTGGGTATATGCCCAGTAGTGGGATTGCTGGGTCATATGGTAATTCTATTTTTAGTTTTTTAAGGAACCTCCATACTGTTCTCCATAGTGGCTGTATCAATTTACATTCCCACCAACAGTACAAGAGGGTTCCAATTTCTCCACACCCTCTCCAGAATTTGTTGTTTGTAGATTTTCTGATGATGCCCATTCTAACTGGTGTGAGGTGATACATCATTGTAGTTTTGATTTGCATTTCTCTAATAATTAGTGATGTTGAGCAGCTTTTCATGTGTTTTTTGGCCATCTGTATGTCTTCTTTGGAGAAATGTCTATTAGGTCTTCTGCCCATTTTTTGATTGGGTTGTTTTTTTAATATTGAACTGCATGAGCTGTTTATATATTTTGGAGATTAATCCTTTGTCCATTGATTCATTTGCAAATATTTTCTCCCATTCTGAGGGTTGTCTTTTTGTCTTGTTTGTAGTTTCCTTTGCTGTGAAAAGCTTTGAAGTTTCATTAGGTCCCATTTGTTTATTATTTTTATTTATTTATTTATTTTTTTCGGTATGTGGGCCTCTCACTGCTGCAGCCTCTCCCGTTGCGGAGCACAGGCTCTGGACGCGCAGGCTCAGCAGCCATGGCTCACGGGCCCAGCAGCTCTGCGGCATGCGGGATCTTCCCGGACCGGGGCACAAACCCGCGTCCCCTGCATCGGCCGGCGGACTCTCAACCACTGCGCCACCAGGGAAGCCCCCCAATTTGTTTATTTTTGTTTTTATTTCCATTACTCTAGGAGGTGGATCAGAAAAGATCTTGCTGTGATTTATGTCAAACAGTGTTCTTTCTATGTTTTCCTGTAAAGGTTTTATAGTGTCCAGTCTCCAGTCCATTAGGTCTCTAATCCATTTTGAGTTTATTTTTGTTTATGGTGTTAGGGAGTGCTCTAATTTCATTCTTTTACATGTAGTTGTCCAGTTTTCCCAGCACCACTTATTGAAGAGACTGTCTTTTCTCCAGTGTATATCCTTGCCTCCTTTGTCATAGATTAGTTGACCATAGGTGTGTGGGTTTATCTCTGGGCTTTCTATACTGTTCCGTTGATCTATATTTCTGTTTTTGTGCCAGTACCACATTGTCTTGATTATTGTAGCTTTGTAGTATAGTCTGAAGTCAGGGAGTCTGATTCCTCCAGCTCCGTTTTTTTCCCTCAAGACTGCTTTAGCTATTCGGGGTCTTTTGTGTCTCCATACAAATTTTAAGATTTTTTTGTTCTAGTTCTGTAAAAATATGCCACTGGTAATTTGATAGGGATTGCATTGAATCTGTAGATTGCTTTGGGTAGTATAGTCATTTTCACAATATTGATTCTTCCAATCCAAAAACATGGTATATCTCTCCACCTGTTTGTGTCATCTTTGATTTCTTTCATCAGTATCTTAAAATGTTCTGAGTACAGGTCTTTTACCTCCTTACTAGGTTTATTCCTAGGTATTTTATTGTTTTTGTTGTAATGGTGAATGGGATTGTTTCCTTAATTTCTCTTTCTGATTTTTCGTTGTTAGTGTATAGGAATGCAAAAGATGTCTGTGCATTAATTTTGTATCCTGCAACTTTACCAAATTCATTGATTAGCTCTAGTAGTTTTCTGGTGGCATCTTTAGGATTCTCTATGTATAGTATCATGTTATGTACAAATAGTTTTACTTCTTTTCCAATTTGTATTCTTTTTATTTCTTTTTCTTCTCTGATTGCCGTGGCTAGGACTTCCAAAACTATGTTGAATAATAGCGGTGAGAGTGGATATCCTTGTCTTGTTCCTGATCTTAGAGGAAATGCTTTCAGTTTTTCACCATTGAGAATGATGTTTGCTGTGGGTTTGTCGTATATGGCCTTTATTATGTTGAGGTAGGTTCCCTCTATGTCCACTTTCTGGAGAGTTTTTTTTTTTTTTTTTTTTTTTTGCGGTACATGGGCCTCTCACTGTTGTGGCCTCTCCCGTTGTGGAGCATAGACTCTGGACGCGCAGGCTCAGCGGCCATGTTTCACGGGCCCAGCCTTTCCGCGGCATGTGGGATCTTCCCGGCCCAGGGCACGAACCCGTGTCCCCTGCATCGGCAGGCGGACTCTCAACCACTGCGCCACCAGGGAAGACCTGGAGAGTTTTCATCATAAATGGGTGTTGAATTTTGTCAAAAGCTTTTTCTGCATCTATTGAGATGGTCATGTGGCTTTTATTCTTCACTTTGTTAATATGGTGTATCACATTGATTGATTTGCGTATATTGAAGAATCCTTGCATCCCTGGGATAAAACCCCACTTGATCCTTTTAATGTGTTGTTGGATTCTGTTTGCTAGTATTTTGTTGAGGATTTTTGCATCTATATTCATCAGTGATATTGGTTTATAATTTTCTTTTTTTGTAGTATCTTTGGTTTTGGTATCAGGGTGATGGTGGCCTCATAGAATGAGTTTGGGAGTGTTCCTTCCTCTGCAATTTTTTGGACGAGTTTGAGAAGGATGGGTGTTAGCTCTTCTCTAAATGTTTGATAGAATTCACCTGTGAAGCCATCTGGTCCTGGACTTTTGTTTGTTGGAAGATTTTTAATCACAGTTTCAGTTTCAATTTCATTACTTGTGATTGGTCTGTTCATATTTTCTATTTCTTCCTACTTCAGTCTTGGAAGGTTATACCTTTTTAAGAATTTGTCCATTTCTTTCAGGTTGTTCATTTTATTGGCATAGAGTTGCTTGTAGTAGTCTCTTAGGATGCTTTGTATTTCTGCAGTGTCTGTTGTAACTTCTCCTTTTTCATTTCTAATTTTATTGATTTGAGTCCTCTACCTCTCTTTCTTGATGAATCTGGCTAATGGCTTATCAATTTTGTTTATCTTCTCAAAGAACCAGCTTTTAGTTTTCTTCATCTTTGCTGTTTTCTTTGTTTCTATTTCATTTATTTCTGGTCTGATCTTTATGATTTCTTTCCTTCTTCTAACTTTGGGTTTTGTTTGTTCTTTCTCTAGTTCTTTTAGGTGTAAGGTTAGATTGTTTATTTGAGATTTTTCTTGTTTCTTGAGGTAGGCTTGTATGGCTATAAACTTCCTCTTAGAACTGCTTTTGCTGCATCCCGTAGGTTTGGGATTGTTGTGTTTTCGTTGTCATTTGTCTCTAGGTATTTTTTGATTTCCTCTTTGATTTCTTCAGTGATCTCTTGGTTGTTTAGTAACATATTGTTTAGCCTCCATGTGTTTGTGTCTTTTACATTTTTTTCCCTTTAATTGATTTCTAATCTCATAGTGTTGTGGTCAGAAAAGATGCTTGATATGATTTCAATTTTCTTAAATTTACCAAGGCTTGATTTGTGACCCAAGATGTGATCTATCCTGGAAAATGTTCCATGTGCACTTGAGAAGAAAGTGTAATCTGCTGTTTTTGGGTGGAATGTCCTATAAATATCAATTAAATCTCTCTGGTCTCTTGTGTCATTTAAAGCTTGTGTTTTCTTATTAATTTTCTGTCTGGAAGATCTGTCCATTGGTGTAAGTGAGGTTTTATTGTCCTCCTCTATTATTGTGTTACTGTTGATTTCCTCTTTTATGACTGTTAGCAGTTGCCTTATGTATTGAGGTGCTCCTATGTTGAGTGCATATATATATATATAATTGTTATATCTTCTTCTTGGATTGGTCCGTTGATCATTATGTAGTGCCCTTCCTTGTCTCTTGTAACATTCTTTATTTTAGTCTATTTTATCTGATATGAGTATTGCTACTCCAGCTTTCTTTTGATTTCCATTTGCATGGGATATCTTTTTCCATCCCCTCACTTTCAGTCTGTATGTGTCCCTAGGTCTGAAGTGGGTCTCTTTTTTTTTTTGCGGTATGCGGGCCTCTCACTGCGGTGGCCTCTCCAGTTGCGGAGCACAGGCTCCGGACGCACAGGCTCAGTGGCCATGGCTCACGGGCATGTGGGATCCTCTTGGACCGGGGCACAAACCTGTGCCCCCCGCATTGGCAGGTGGACTCCCAACCACTGCGCCACCAGGGAAGCCCTGAAGTGGGTCTCTTGTACACAGCATATATATGGGTCTTGTTTTGTATCCATTCAGTGAGCCTGTGTCTTTTGGTTGGCGCATTTAATCCATTCACGTTTAAGGTAATTATTGATATGTATGTTCCTATTACCATTTTCTTAAGTGTTATGGGTTTGTTTTTGTAGGTCCTTTTCTTTTGTGTTCCCACTTAGAGAAGTTCCTTTAGCGTTTGTTGTAGAGCTGGTTTGGTGGTGCTGAATTCTCTTAGCTTTTGCTTGTCTGTAAAGCTTTTGATTTCTCCATTGAATCTGAATGAGATCCTTGCCTGGTAGAGTAATCTTGGTTGTAGGTTCTTCCCTTTCATCACTTTAAATATATCATGCCACTCCTTTCTGGCTTGTAGAGTTTCTGCTGAGAAATCAGCTGTTAACATGGGAGTTCCCTTGTATGTTATTTGTCGTTTTTCCCTTGTTGCTTTCAATAATTTTTCTTTGTCCTTAATGTAAGGTCGGATCTTAACAAATGGCATCGCGAAACAGAGGAAAGCTTCAAGTGAGCTTTATTAAGGAGCACTCCCGGGCGAGGTTCACTGGTCCGAGAGAAAGGGGCCAGAGAAGTCGCGCCCGGGCGAGGGTTTGGGCAGAATTTATAGGGGAAGAAGGGAAAGGGGTGTGGTGAATCCGGGAGGGCGCAGGGTATTCCTTATTTGGTGGTCTTTTCGGGTATCGTGGCAATATCTGGTGCCGGTTGCATCAGTCTTGGGACCGTTAGTCCCGCCCCTCGAAAGGCAGGAAGGCTGGGCTGGGTGGAAAGTCCCCAGGTCAGTTCCTGGAACTGGCTGGTCTGGAAAGTCTCCAGGTCAGTTTCTGGAACTGGGTGGTCCGGAAAGTTTCGGTCTGATGCAACCTGTGAGTCTGATTGCGTTCCCCTGCCTTGGGCCAGTTGGCCTTACATCCCAACATCTTTGGTGTAATGGGGCGGCGTTCTGATCTCTGGCTACTTCTTGCTGAATGGGGGCATCGAAAGAGGAGTCAGGCGACCAGAGGTCCGAGGCTTAAGGGAGACCAGTGGGGGGGTTCTGTAGGAATCAAGGTGTAAGGGCCGAGGAGCATTTGGTTTGTGGCCACCCGAGAGACTTCCTCCATGCGCCTGCAAAGGAACCTAAGAAAACAGGGAGCAAGCATGAACAAGATACAGATGAGAATTAAGGGGCCTAAGATTGGTGTTAGCCAGGTATAGAGGGTGGATTGCCACCAATTGGGAATTGGGGAGGCGGACTGTTGGTGTTTGCGTTGGAGTTCTTCTCTTAAGCGATGGAGGGCGTTTACGTTGTCTTCGACGAGTCCTGTTTCATTGATGTAATAGCAGCATTCCTCCTGTAGGAAGACGCAGGTACCTTCTTTGTTGGCCGTCAGGAGATCCAGGGCTCGTCGATTTTGGAGGGTAACTCGGGCTACTGAGGTGATCTGGTGCTGGAGGGAGGTGATGGAGGCGGCAGAAGCCTCGATGGCTAGCTGGAGTTTCTGTTCTAGGTCACGGGATGTTGAGACACTGTGTGTTAGGGCTCCTCCCCTGATGCCCGCAGCAACGAGAGAGGAGGCGAGGGAAATGCCTGCAACCATAGGGAGAAAGATGGCCCTTTGGCCCTTAGAGGTCGAGGGCCCGCATGAGTGCTATCAGTTCAGCCCTTTGAGAGGTTGTCCCTTCTGGGAGGCGGTTGGCCTCGATAATGGTTGAGATGGTTACTCCCGTGTAGGCCGCCCGTCGGCATCCGTCAGGACCGAGTAAGGACTGAGTATTGAACTACCATCCACAAAGAGAGTGTGGTCCGGATTTGAAAGAGGGTGTCAAAGAGTCCCTCTCTTGGTGGTTTGAAGGCTTCTATGACATGAGGGCAGGAATGGGATGGAAAGCCCCCGGTGCCAGAGATAGGCAGGAGGGAAGCCAGGTTCAGGCGAGGGGAGAGATCAAGAGAAATAGCTGGGTTTTCAATGAACAGTAGGTGGAACTCCTGGATGCGGGAGGGGCCCAGGAGGGAGAGAGACTTGTGGCCTAGGAGGTCGACCAGCAGGTGGGAGGAAAACACGGTTAGTGGGTGGGCCAGAGTCAGTTTGAATGTTTGGTGAGTTCAGCTGCCGCTGCTAGGGCCCAAAGACATGGTTGCCATCCCCGAATGGTTGGGTCTAGCTGTTTGGAGAGGTAAGCCACGGGGCGGTAGGAAGGCCCTACAGGCTGGGCAAGGAGTCCAGTGGCCATTCCGGCCCGTTCATCCACAAAAAGGTGAAAAGGTCATTTGGGTTGAGCAGAGAAAGGGAAGAAGATATCAGAACGTTACGGAGGGTGAGAAAGGCCTGTCGAATGGCGGAAGGAGAGGTGAGGGGTCCTTGAGGGGTTTCTTTAGTGGCTAAATATAAGGGTTTAGTGAGGAGAGCAAAGTTAGGGATCCAGTGTCGGAAAAATCCTATAAGGCCCAAAAAGGAGAGAATTTGTTCCGCTGTTTCCGGAGGCTGGAGTTCACGGATAATCCGGGTGCGGTCGGCTGTTAGACCTTTTGTGGTAGGGGTAAGGTGGAGCCCCAGGTAGGTTACAGAAGATACAGATAACTGAGCCTTGGCTGGGGAGACCCAATAACCTCGAGAGCCAAGGTAATTGAGGAGATCTGCAGTATGTTGTCTTGAGAGGCTGAGAGACGGGCTACAGAGGAGGAGGTCATCTGCATGTTGGAGGAGCGTGCTGGGGGTGAGGGAGCGGGAGGTGGGGTCCCGTGCCAGCGCCTGACCGAGGAGGCGAGGGCTGTCGCGGAAGCCCTGGGGAGGACTGTCCCGGTGAGCTGACTGGAAGTATGAGCATCCGGATCCGTCCAGGTAAAGGCGAAGAGGAAATAGGAGTCGGGATGTAGGGGGATAGTGAAAAAGGAATCTTTGAGATCCAGAACCGTAAAGTGGGTTGTGGATGGGGGGATATGGGAGAGCAAGGTGTATGGGTTTGGTACTACTGGGTGGAGAGGAATTATGGCCTCACTGATTAGTCGGAGGTCCTGAACCAGGCGATAATCCCCAGAGGCCTTGCGGACAGGTAGGATGGGGGTGTTGCAGGGAGAGTCAGTGGGGATAAGGAGTCCCTGGTTTAGGAGTCTGGTGATAATAGGTTGTAGGCCCCTAAGGTGAGTCTCAGAGATGGGAAATTGGGGCCTTGATGGAAATTTGGAGGGGTCCTTTAGGCGGATGAGGACGGGGGAATGGTGTGTTGCTATTATGGGCTTAGAAGTATCCCAAACTTGGGGATTGATTGGGTTTGGTGTGATTGGAAGAGGGGAATAGGAGGGGGAGGGTTCTAGAGACAGGCCGAGAAGAGGAAGCAGGAGTTGGGAGGAGGGGACCTTAGGGTCAAGTCTAACCAGCTGGAGGGAGGCCCCTAAGTGGAAAAGGACATTTTGGCCTAGCAAAGGAACTGGGCAGGATGGTATGACTAAGAAGGAATGAGTAAAAGGGAGTCCTTCGATATGACATGGGAGTGGACCGGTCTGGAGTGAGAAGGATGGTTTGCCATCAATACCCATGACCGAGATCTGGGAAGGAGAAACTGGCCCGGAATAAGTAGGCAGGACCGAATAGGTAGCCCCCGTGTCCACCAGAAATGAGATGGACTTACCCGCTACCTGTAGCGTTACCCTGGGCTCGGCGAGGGTGATGGGGGGTCTTCGAGTCCGGGCGCCGTCAGTCGTCAGCCAATCCCAGCAGTTCGAGTGGTAATGCCATTGGGTCGGCCTGCCCCCCGCGTGGAGACGCTGAGGGAGGGCCAGTCGTAGGGCAGTCACTCTTCCAGTGGCCCGTTAGCCCGCAGCTGGGACAGGGCTTAGAAGGTGGTCGGGGATTGGGACATTGGCGAGCCCAGTGGCCTTCTTTTCCGCATTTGAAGCAGGCCCCCGGCGGGGTTGCCTTTTGCGGACCCCGTGGATGCTGTGATCCATGGGAGATGGCCAGCCTTAGGGCGGCTACAAGAGCTTGGGTTTGGAGGGCCACCTTCTGGTGCATCCGAGCCTGTCGGCTGGATTCTGCCAAATCCTCACGGCCATTATAGACTTTAAAGGCCATCCTTACCAGATCTCGAATAGGGGTCTGAGGGCCGTCTTCTGCCCGTTTTAATTTCTTTCGGATGTCCGGGGCTGATTGGGTGATAAAATGGGTGGCTAGGACCGCTGCCCCTGTCGGGGTGTCGGGATCCAGCCGGGTGTAGAGAGTTAAGGCCTCTGTAAGGCGATTGAGAAAGATAGCTGGATTTTCGTTAGCTTCTTGGGTTATCTCTTTTAGTTTTTCAAAATTGACTACTTTATGAGCAGCAGCCTGCATGCCAGCCAGGAGGCATTGGATCATGAGGTCGCGTTTACGACGGCCATCTTGGCCATCCTGATAAGTCCAGCCTGGATCGGTGCCAGGTACGGCAGTGGCTCCGACAGGCATGGAGCTGTCGGTAAGGGGAACCTGATCTGCATGGTTTCGGGCAGCAGTTTGAATTCTTTCCCTCTCGTCAGGGGTCAGAGTAGAAGATAGGATCACAAAGATATCGTGCCAGGTCAGATCGTAAGCTTGAGAGAGGTAGCGAAATTCTTTGATGTAGCGGGCAGAGTGGGCAGAAAAGGAGCCTAATCGCTTTTCTATTTGAGAGAGATCTTGGAGGGAAGAGGGAACATGAACTCTAACTAATCCTTCCGCTCCTGCTACCTCCCTCAGAGGGCAGAGGAGATTTGGTTAAGCAAGGGGCGTGGGAGGAGAAACCGTTGAGGGAGGCGGGGGAGCGGTTGGAGGGGCGAGCGGCCGGAGCGGCCGGAGCGGGTTCGGGAGGAGGAGAGACCGCTTCAGGGTAGGGTGGAGGTTGGAGAGGAGCTCTGGAGGGGGGAGAGGCAAGAGATCAAAGGAAATTAGGGGCTTGGATGTAGGAGATGTCTGTTTGGCAAGAAGGATCTGGGAAGTGGAACAATCGATGCAGAGGGAAGGGCGGGAGCGTAAATACGAGAAGGCCTTAACATAGGGGACCTCGGACCATTTGCCCGTCCTGCGGCAGTAATTATCTAGATCACGGAGGATGTTAAAATCGAAAGTCCCTTCAGGAGGCCATTTGGATTGATTGTCTAGAGGATATTGTGGCCAGGCCACAGTGGAATAGAAAATAAGCCGTCGGCAACGGAGATCTTGGGCTAAGCCGAGGGCTGTAAAATTGGCTAGGAGACACCCCAGGGGCGTCTTAGGATCTGGTTTCGATTGTGAGGTTTCCATGACCCCCAGTCTGTCCCTGAGTGAATGGAGAGGGAGAGAGGCGTCCCTGGTCTCAGTCTCCAATTCACGGCAGGTCGGAGGGCGGTCAGGCGATTGGGACGTCTCCACAATCACCCGAGGCCCGGCGGGTCGGAGAGCGGTCAGGCAATTGGGACGTCTCCACAGTTGCCCGAGGCCCGGAGAGAGGACGGAGGAATCCCTGACGCGGCCGCGATTAAGGACAGGGAGTCCGGTGGGCAGGGACTCTGAGGGTCGGAGGGAACAAGGGAGGGGGACTTACCCCGTTTTCTGCCGGATTGGGTGGATGAGTAGAGGTTCCCTGGTTGTCTCCTGGGGGAGGGGAGGAGCGGCCCGCGCGGTAACCCGCGGGGCTTGGTACCCTTCCCGGGTGTCAGCAAATGTAAGGAACGGCACCAAAAAAGGAGGAGAGCTTAAACAAGCTTTATTTGGGTACGCTCCCGGGCGAGGTTCACTGGTCCGAGAGAAAGGGGCCAGAGAAGTCGCGCCCGGGCGAGGGTTTGGGCAGAATTTATAGGGGAAGAAGGGAAAGGGGTGTGGTGAATCCGGGAGGGCTCAGGGTATTCCTTATTTGGTGGTCTTTTCGGGTATCGTGGCAATATCTGGTGCCGGTTGCATCAGTCTTGGGACCGTTAGTCCCGCCCCTCGAAAGGCGGGAAGGCTGGGCCGGGTGGAAAGTCCCCAGGTCAGTTCCTGGAACTGGGTGGTCCGGAAAGTTTCGGTCTGATGCAACCTGTGAGTCTGATTGCGTTCCCCTGCCTCGGGCCAGTTGGCCTTACACTTAATTTTTGTCAGTTTGATTACTGTGTGTCTTGGCGTGTTTCTCCTTGGGTTTATCCTGCCTGGGACTCTCTGCACTTCTTGGACTTGGGTGGCTCTTTCCTTTCCCATGTTAGGGAAGTTTTCAACTATAATCTCTTCAAATATTTTCTCGGGTCCTTTCTCTCTCCTTCTCCTTCTGGGACCCCTATAATGCGAATGTTGTTGCATTTAATGTTGTCCCAGAGGTCTCTTAGGCTGTCTTCATTTCTTTTCATTCTTTTTTCTTTATTCTGTTCTGTGGCAGTGAATTCCACCATTCTGTCTTCCAGGTCACTTATCCGTTCTTCTGCCTCAGTTATTCTGCTATTGATTCCTTCTAGTATATTTTTCATTTCAGTTATTGTATTGTTCATCTTTTTTTGTTTGTTCTTTAATTCTTCTAGGTCTTCTTTAAACATTTCTTGCTTCTTCTTGATCTTTGCCTCCATTCTTTTTCCTAGGTCCTGGATCATCTTCACTATCATTATTCTGAATTGTTTTTCTGGAAGGTTGCCTATCTCCACTTCATTTAGTTGTTTTTCTGGAGTTTTATCGTGTTCCTTCATCTGGTACAGAGTCCTCTGCCTTTCCATTTTGTCTATCTTTCTGTGAATGTGGTTTTCCTTCCACAGGCTGCAGAACTGTAGTTCTTCTTGCTGGTGGATGAGGCTAAGAGGCTTGTGCAAGCTTCCTCTTGGCTACTATTTATTGTGGTGACTGTATTTAGCCTTTTGCTCCTTTCTTCTTTCTTTCTTCAGGTTGTAGATGTTCAGCAGCATTCTTGGCTTCCTTGGCTTCCCATCTATTTTACCGCTAGGAATACCATTGTTTATTATATCTACAACTGTCTCTGATGGGTCAAGGCCCCAAGGCTAACCCTCCAATCTTGCCGTTCTTATGGTAATTACAGCTTTCTGGCTTCTGGCAGTTAAGCAGTGCTTCTGTTAAACCTCTTCTGTTTTACTTGATGGGGATGGGCAAGGAGTACCATCCCCATACATCTCATGTTAAGTAGCTCAGCTCTGTGACTTCCTCTCCTCCACCATAGAGGAGAACCACCCCTGAACTTCTTAGTGATGCTGATACCCCTCAATAGATGGCCTTGGTGAATATTGTGTCCTCTGGGCCCTTTCTTGGAACACAATTCTCTGGTGGGTCTTCTGACCTCACCTAATATATCCATTCTGGCATGCCTGCTTTCTTCAGCCTCTGTATTCCTTCCTCTACCACCTACTAGGGCAAGTCAGGCATATCTGTTTCACTCAGCATAGGCCATTGCTTTCTCAAAGCTTCTACGAGCCACCATAGCAGTGATTTTGCCCCACCCACTGGAATCCTTGCCAGGGCTTGAGTCCTGGGTCCCAAGAAAGCTCCCTGAAGTCCTTGGATTCTTAACCAGTGATCATATCCCTGGTCCCCAAGTGCTTAATGGGATTGATATACTTGGACCTGGAGTAACCCCCACATTGAGTCTTTGGCCTGGGAAAGACAAAGTAGAAATCTTTGAAACTGCTGGGTCCCCACTCCAGCGACTTTCTAACTTCCCATTCTCTCTTCAACCCATTGCACTCAGCGTTCTGTCCTGGATCCACTTGTTTTCTCAGTCTGGCTAGACCAATTTATCCATGACCATGACTTCATTAACTATACATATTCCGCCATCTCCCAAACTTCATCTCAATCCAGGATCTCCTGAACTGCAGACCCTTGTATCTGACTGCCAGACGTGTTCACTGGGATGGTTCATCAACATCTGGCTCAACTTGTCCAAAACTGAATTCATCATCTTTCTCCACAAATCTGTTCCTTCTCCAGCGTGCCCTCTTTTACTCAGTTGTCCAAGACAGACATTATCCCCACTGCCTCCATACTGTAAATGCCCTCCAGCTGAAGACTGTCAGGAACGTACTTGTATCAGAGCAGGTTGGATTTATTACTTGTTACAGGAAGAAGAACACACACCATGGGGGGGAGAGTGTTAGAAAAACTTACAGGATTTGGGCTGGCGTTAGGTGATTTGTGTGAGGGTTTAAGCTCGTGGGGCTTTACTCTGGGTGTTTTCAGGAAGTGGGATCATTTTGTTATTGGATATCTTAATAAGTCTTATCTAGAAAGAGGGGAGACTACAATGAGGCTGAATCTGTAATTGGTGAAGTAGCAGCAGTCACTCGTATTAGCCAGGATGGAGAGATGTTTGGACTTTTGTTCACGTTTTCGTTTGTGTTTAGACGTGATTATGTGAATGATCTTGTTCTGGTTTTTTTCTTCATCCACCATGACCACAGAGTAGACTTGTCTGATGTTATGTTCAACATGAGAACACCAAGGCCTAGCAGTGAGGGCCAGGCCAGCTTCTGGACATTAGCAGCTACTTTTCTCTTTCTCAGTACCCTAGTTCAAGCTCTTCACCCCTGGATTTCTGCTAGAGATTCCTAACCAGGTTCCCTGGCTCTGACTCTACCCCCTTCTAATCCATTCTCCCCAGGATAGCCAGAGTGATCTTTCCAAATAAAAAAGCTGATCTCAGCTCAGAATCCTCCTCCTTTGCTCTTAAAGTCTGTTCCTACTGTTACCAGGCCCTTTCCAGACTCTTGGACAGCAATACTGTAGAAATGAATATCGCTTCTACAAGGCTCTCAGGCAAGCAAAGCTTTTTATTAAAAGAGATAGCTTGTGCACAAGGGAGAAGGCAGGAAAAAAAAAAAGAGCCAGCTCCCTGAGTAGAAGGGGCGAGTTGCTTTTATAACAAAAGGGAGGGTTTGTCTCATGATGAATGATAATTTCCAGAAATCATCAAAGCTCTTTGATCAGCAGCAGGTTGCCCCAGGTTGGCTGTCAGGAATAGGGAGTGCTTCTGTGAGGGGAAAGAAATGCATGAGAATTTTCTGCAAGAAAGCACAGGAACAGATAAGGTTAAAATTTATAGTTGAGCTTCTTGTCTTGTGGCAGCTAAGTTAGTGTAACAGAGATAAAGTTAATCTTTTATTCATGCGAGCCTGGTTTTTGTCTCTGGGGCTCAGGCCCCCAGGGCCTTTGTTCTTTAGCTTGAAGGCCTGTTTTGCCCAAGGCTGTTCCTCGGTTCTTTTCCGAAATGGCTGTACTCTTGTCTTCCTGTCTCACTACCAACAGAGCCAGCAAGGCCCAGTTTCCCTTTTCAGTTTCAATAACACCACTCCTTCCCTCCCCATCGCTCTACCTGACCCCTTGCTGGCATATATTCCCTGAGGTCAGAAATCTTGTCTGAATAATTTATTACTTTATCCCCATCATGTATAACAAGGCATGTCACTAGAATTCATTGATTACCTGCTCTATGCTATGAAGTAAGCTCCTGAAGAGGTTGTTAGAAGAAATACTTTTGAACTATAAACAGGTTCCTCTAACAGGAATCTTTCTGGGAGGATGGCAGCTGCTCCAGGGAATTGGTCTGCCCTCTCCTGGCAGCAAGAGGCACTGCCTCTACTAGTAGAGGAGTAGGAATAAGCAAATGAGCAGTGCTGTGCAAGGAGCAGGATAGGATGTTCACCTGTAGGGCAAAAATTCAATCTGAGAACAGAATTTCCTTATTTCCTGAACCGTGGAGGAGTGTGACAGTGGGAAGCTCTCCCAGGGAAGGATTAGACTGGTTTTTGGAAGAGCCAAATATGTGGAATTTTAAAAGGAACAACTTTAAGGCTGCTTCTATGGCCTTGCGTGAAAGTTTGGGAAGCAAAGCCTGATGAGAACTTTTCTCTTTTTTAATTGAAGTGTAGTTGATTTACAATGTTGTGTCAGTTTCAGGTGTACAGCACAGTGATTCAGCTACATGTATACACACACACACCTATATATATATATACACACACACACACACACATATCACACACACATATATGCATAGATACATTCTTTTCAGATTTTTTCCCTTATAGGTTATTACGAAATATTGAATATAGTTTCCTGTGCTATACAGTAGGTCCTTGTTGGTTAGGGAATCTTAATTATAGGTTGTTTCTTTGGTTTTTGGCCCAAGATCAAGGTTAGTATCTGTTCTTATCATTTAACATCTCATAAATCCTCTACCTGAGGATACTTTATTTATTTTATTTTATTAAAAAAATAATTTATTATATTTATTTTATTTTTGGCTAGGTTGGATGTTCGTTGCTGTGCGCGGGCTTTCTCTAGTTGCGGCGAGCGAGGGCTACTCTTCATTGCGGTGCGTGGGCTCCTCATTGCAGTGTCTTCTTTTGTTGTGGAGCACGGGCTCTAGGCGCCCGGGCTTCAGTAGTTGTGGCTCGTGGGCTCTAGAGCGCAGGCTCAGTAGTTACGGCACATGGGCTTAGTTGCTCTGTGGCATGTGGGATCTTCCCAAACCAGGGCTCGAACCCGTGTCCCCTGTGTTGGCAGGCAGATTCTTAACCAATACACCACCAGGGAAGCCCTGAGGATACTTTATTAAGTGGAATTTTGGAACAGGGAGATGAACCAGAGGCTTGTTCCTTCCATTCCACAAATCAGTCTGCTGTCTCAGTTCCTCAATGAATGGTGTGGTTCTCCCTTTTGGGATAGATGTCAATTAAAGTGCAGACTGTTGGACTTCCCTGGTGGCACAGTGGTTAAGAATCTGCCTGCCCAAAAACAGAAAGATAGATCAATGGAACAGGATAGAAAGCCCAGAGATAAACCCACGCACATATGGTCACCTTATCTTTGACAAAGGAGGCAGAAATGTACAGTGGAGAAAGGACAGCCTATTCAATAAGTGGTGCTGGGAAAACTGGACAGGTACATGTAAAAGTATGAGATTAGATCACTCCCTAACACCATACACAAAAATTAGCTCAAAATGGATTAAAGACCTAAATGTAAGGCCAGAAACTATCAAACTCTTAGAGGAAAACATAGGCAGAACACTCTATGACATAAATCACAGCAAGGTCCTTTTTGACCCACCTCCTAGAGAAAAGGAAATAAAAACAAAAGTAAACAAATGGGACCTAATGAAACTTCAAAGCTTTTGCGCAGCAAAGGAAACCATAAACAAGATGAAAAGACAACCCTCAGAATGGGAGAAAATATTTGCAAATGAAGCAACTGACAAAGGATTAATCTCCAAAATTTATAAGCAGCTCATGCAGCTTAATAACAGAAAAACAAACAACCCAATCCAAAAATGGGCAGAAGACCTAAATAGACATTTCTCCAAAGAAGATATACAGAGTGCCAACAAACACATGAAAGAATGCTCAACATCACTAATCATTAGAGAAATGCAAATCAAAACTACAATGAGATATCATCTCACACCAGTCAGAATGGCCATCATCAAAAAATCTAGAAACAATAAATGCTGGAGAGGGTGTGGAGAAAAGGGAACCCTCTTACACTGTTGGTGGGAATGTAAATTGATACAGCCACTGTGGAGAACAGTATGGAGGTTCCTTAAAAAGCTACAAATAGAACTACCATATGACCCAGCAATCCCACTACTGGGCATATACCCTGAGAAAACCATAATTCAAAAAGAGTCATGTACCAAAATGTTCATTGCAGCTCTATTTACAATAGCCCGGAGATGGAAACAACCTAAGTATCCATCATCGGATGAATGGATAAAGAAGATGTGGCACATATATACAATGGAATATTACTCAGCCATAAAAAGAGACGAAATTGAGCTATTTGTAATGAGGTGGATAGACCTAGAGTCTGTCATACAGAGTGAAGTAAGTCAGAAAGAGAGAGACAAATACCGTATGCTAACACATATATATGGAATTAAAAAAAAAATGTCATGAAAAACCTAGGAGTGAAACAGGAATAAAGACACAGACTTACTAGAGAATGGACTTGAGACTATGGGGAGGGGGAAAGGTAAACGGTGACAAAGCGATAAAGAGGCATGGACATATATACACTACCAAACGTAAGGTAGATAGCTAGTGGGAAGCAGCCGCATAGCACAGGGAGATCAGCTCGGTGCTTTGTGACTGCCTGGAGGGGTGGGATAGGGAGGGTGGGAGGGAGGGAGACGCAAGCAGGAAGAGATATGGGAATATATGTATATATATAACTGATTCATTTTGTTGTGAAGCTGAAACTAACATACCATTGTAAAGCAATTATACTCCAATAAAGATGTTAAAAAAAAAAAAAAAAGAATCTGCCTGCCAGTGCAAGGGACACGGGTTTGAGCCCTGGTCCAGGAAGATCCCACATGCCACGGAGCAACTAAGCCCGTGCACCGCAACTCTGAGCCTGCGCTCTAGAGCCCGTGAGCCACAACTACTGAGCCTGTGTGCAACAACTGCTGAAACCCACACGCCTAGAGACCCGTGCTTCGCAATAAGAGAAGCCCACGCACTGCGAAGCCCACGCACTGCGAAGCCCACGCACTGCAACAAAGAGTAGCCCCCTCTTGCCACAGCTAGAGAAAGGCCGCACAGCAACGAAGACCCAACACAGCCAAAAATAAATAAATAAATAAATAAATTTATTAAAAAGAAAGTGCAGACTGCTGGTGTTCTGTGTATCATTTAGTTTTTGGAAAAAAATTTTAAGGTGAAACCTGCTATTTCCCCCTTTTTCTTTAACATTATAGTTTTGATGCATTTTTTCTGTCTTTTTGTGCCCTAGCTCTTTAAGATTTAGTTATAGTACTCTAGTTAGACGTTTTCTACAAATTATTTTGTCCCCTAGTGATAAACCCTTTTTAAGATTTCCAAGTTTTTACTACTTAACCAGTGCTGCAGTGAAATCCTTTGTATATTGCTTTGTGCATGTGGATGAGAGTTTCTCTGGGTTATGAATCCAGGAATGACATTTCTGGGTAATAGCTATGAGTATTTTCAATTCTACAGGCTTTTGCAAATTGCTCACCTAGAGAGATTGTACCAGTTAATGTTGTCACTTATGCAATTTCATGTTCTTGTCATCACTTGGTTCAGTCAGATGTTTTAATATTGCCAATCTGATGGACATAAAATTATGTTTTGTTGTGATTTTAATTTGCATTTTCTTGGTTACTGCTAAGGTTATGTAATGTGTCAAGAGTTCACTGGCCATTCTTTTGTGTATCCAATTTTGTGAAATGACTGTTCGTAGTCTGTAAATATTTTTTTTTCCTACCAGGTTGTTGGCCTTTTCCTTACTGGTTTTCAGTGAGTTATATGTTTTATGCAAGACTCTGTTGTTTTATTAGTTTCAGATACTATGTCTTCTCCCGTTTGTGGCTTGTCTTTTCAGTTTGTTATGGTCTCGTGATGCACAGATTTTTCTTGCAGAATTTATCAGTTCTTTTCTTAATGTTTTGTGCTTTTGTGTCTTGTTTAAGAACTCCTTCCTTACCTTGATGTCAGAAAGATATTCTAATTTTTTTTCTAAAAATTTTAAATATTTGCTTTTCATACTTAGGTCTTTTAATCACTTGGAATATATTATTGTGTTTACTTTTAAATAATGACCTAATTTTATTTTTTTCAGCACCATTTGGTGAATAGCTATTCCTTCCTCCAGTGATTGTAATATTATCTCTGCATATATTAAGGTTTCAAATATGCATGAGTTTCTTTTAGATTTCATATTCTGTTCTATTGGTCCGTTTGTCCATCCCTGTGGCTATAGCATGCTATTATTATTACTTTAGCATGCTATTATTATTACTTAAGAATATAACATGCTTGGTATATGGTAGGATTTGTCTTCAAAAATATTACTTTTTAAAAAAAATATCTTTACTGTTTTTGGCCCTTTTCTCTTACACGTGTTATAGAATCATAAAGTTCCCAAGAATAGATATTCAGATTTGTATTGGAATTGCAGTGGATAGACAGATTGTTCAGGGATGTCAATGAAAAAATTAACCAATAGTCAATCTAAGAAAGAACTGGAAAATTTTATTTAAGCCAACCTGAGGATTATAACCCAGGAGACAGTCTTTCAGAAAGCTCTGAGGACTATTCCTCTGTTAGAGGTCAAAGCACAGTTTTATAAGTTTTTGAGACAAAGGGTCATATATCAAAGTAACATAGTCCAACAAGGCGAGCTGTGAGTTATTGTGACCCCTTACAGAATTGAGAAAGGAATGTTATCTTCTGAGGAGTTACCTTCCTGGTGCCAGGAGGAAATTGCTTTGTTTGTTTGTTTGTTGTTTCTTTTTGCAAGTAGGCATTGCTGTGTGTTCTAAGGGGATCTAGTTAATGCATAATGCAGATGCACAATGCACACTGAAAGGGCAGTGGAGTGGCTCAAACTGCAGAGAAAAACTTTATGTTAAATTTTTCTTATCTTGACTTAATTTTATTTCATCAGGGAGCATTAATTTCTTTATGACATCAAATCTTTCTATTCATGAATATGTGACACTTCTCCTTTTGGTCTTTACACTTGCTATTATTCCCTCACCTAGAAAACTTTCTTTTAGAAAGCTCCTTTGTTCCTTTACCTCCTTGGGTCTTTGCTCAAATGTCACCTCATCAGAGATGATTTCCTTGAATAAAGTAGTCTCCTTCTCACCCTCCTCTATCTTTTCAAAGCACTTGTAATCATTTGACATACTGTGTATGGTTGAGTATTTTTTAATTGTCTTTCTTTCACTCAGTGGAATTAAGCTTCATGAAAGCAGGGTCTCTTTCCTCGCTACCACCCCAGCTCATAGAAAAGTGCCTGGCACATACTAGGTACTCAGTGTTTTTTGTGTGAATGACTTTCTGTAGGATATTATCTTTTCCTTCATAAAGAAGTTATCTATTTACTGTTAGATTTTATCTTAGCTCTTAGTTTTCATTGCTAGTGTATATGGCAACTTAAAAAAAAAGACATTTTCTAGTTGTTTGCTACTGGTGTACAGAACAGAATTGTTTTTGTATATTATTTTATGTCTAGTATTTTATTGAACTCTTATTCTAATAATTTGTCTAGATTCAGTTTGATTTTTCTATACAGAATTTTATTTTCTATAAGTAAGAAAAACATTTACGTATCAGTTTTATTCCCCAAATCAAATTTTAGTTACCTATACAAGTGTTTTGTAAATTATTGATATTACTATTTTAAAGAAACTTGCTCACTCTTTCCGTGCCTAGCGCAGCCATGGCTCGTGGTCCCAAAAAGCACCTGAAGCGCGTAGCAGCTCCAAAGCATTGGATGCTGGATAAACTGACTGGTGTGTTTGCTCCTCGTCCATCTACCAGTCCCCACAAGCTGAGGGAATGTCTCCCCCTAATTATTTTCCTAAGGAACAGACTTAAATATGCCCTAACAGGAGATGAAGTAAAGAAGATCTGCATGCAGCGTTTCATTAAGATTGATGGCAAGGTCCGCACTGATATAACCTACCCTGTTGGTTTTATGGATGTCATCAGCATTGACAAGACTGGAGAGAATTTTCATCTGATCTATGACACCAAGGGTCGCTTTGCTGTTCATTGTATTACACCTGAGGAGGCCGAGTATAAGTTATGCAAAGTGAGAAAGATCTTTGTGGGGACAAAAGGAATCCCTCCTCTGGTGACCCATGATGCTCGCACCATCCGCTACCCTGATCCCCTCATCAAGGTGAATGACACCATTCAGATTGATTTGGAGACTGGCAAGATTACTGATTTCATCAAATTTGACACTGGTAACCTGTGCATGGTGACTGGAGGTGCTAACCTGGGAAGAATTGGTGTGATCACTAACCGGGAGAGACATCCTGGTGCTTTTGATGTAGTTCATGTGAAAGATGCCAACAGCAATAGCTTTGCCACCCAGCTCTCCAACATTTTCGTTATTGGCAAAGGCGAAAAACCATGGATCTCTCTTCCTCGTGGAAAGGGTGTCCGCCTTACCATTGCTGAGGAGAGAGACAAGAGACTGGCGGCCAAACAGAGCAGTGGAGAAAATGATCTCTAAGTGATGTGATTGGGAAAGTCTTTGTACTTAGAAATAACGCTACATAATTAAACGCCTCTTTAGTGTTAAAAAAAAAAAAGAAACTTGCTCTATGGTAACTCAGTTCTAATGCTGCTTTCTAATTTGAGGATGAAAAAGGACTCCCCTTTCCAAACTTGCTATAAGACCCATTTTTCTTAGACTTTTGAGTTTTAATTTTGTCTCTAGTCAGCACCTTTAACTGTACAAATTTTTTTCTTTCTTTTTTTTTTTTGCGGTACGCGGGCCTCTCACCGTTGTGGCCTCTCCCGTTGCGGAGCACAGGCTCCGGACGCTCAGGCTCAGCGGCCATGGCTCATGTGCCCAGCCACTCCGCGGCATGTGGGATCTTCCCGGACCGGGGCACGAACCCGCGTGCCTTGCATCGGCAGGCGGACTCTCAACCACTGCGCCACCAGGGAAGCCCAACAGTACAAATTTTTGTTTGAGATCATTTACTCTTTTCATGGAAGTGTGATAACCAGAATCTAGATTTCTACTATTTAAAAATATCTCTCTAAATGTCTACATTTCCGTAGATATTTTGTACCTTTTCTGTTGAGTGAAATGAGTAAGAAAAAAGCTTCCTTAAATAACATTTCCAGATTTGAGTGCGAGGGTCTGTGAGAAGAATCTGCTTTAATGGCCTGTTTACTGCTAACTACCATGATGTTTTCTGCACAGAGTACTTCTGACACTTAATGTGTGGGTTTTCCACCAAGCAATTCTCCAATGCTGTGGGGACACCAACTGGATGTCCTACAATTTCATTCAGTTCTAAAACTACCTGGGGTTGCACAGACCCCACAGGTTAAGTAAGGGCTCAGTCTCACAGACTGTTCCCCACTTCACACAACAATCTCAAGTAGTGGATCTGCAAGTTACCCACACTTTTGAGTTGGCTAAAGATTAGGGGTTCCCACAACCCCCTCCTCAGGTTTGAATTTGCTATAACAGCTCATAGAACTCAGGGAAATACTTTACATACTATTATCAGTTCATTATAAAGGATATTATAAAGCATACAAATGAACAGCCAGATGAAGAGGTACATAGGGTGAGGTTCCAAGTGCAGAGTCTTATGACCCTGTGGACTTGAGGTGTGACATCTGCTTGGCAAATGGATGTGTTCATCAGCCTGGAAGCTCTCCAAACCCTGTTGATTAGGATTTGTATGGTGTTTCCATTAGATAGGCATGATCACTGGCCATTGGTGATTACTCAGGCTTCAGCTCCTCTCCCCTCTGGAGGCCGAGGGGTGGCGCTGAAAGTTCCAAACTCCTAATTACTCAGGTTCTTCTGGCAACAAGTCTTCATCCTGGAACCCACCCACCCCCACCCAGGTCACCTTGTTAACATACAAAATGACACTCTTTACTCTAGAGATTCCAAAGGTTTTAGAAGCTCTTGTTCCAGGAAAGTGGAATGAAGACCAAATTCCTTCCTTCTGTTGGCCGCACCGCATATGGGTTCTTAGTTCCCTGACTAGGGGATTGAACCCGTGCTCCCTGCAGGGGAAGTGCGGAGTCATAACCACTGGACCACCCGGGAAGTCCCAAATACATATTTCTTATATCGCAGTATCACAGCCTGGTATTGCAGCACCTCTGGGAACATGTGTTATTGGGGACTTATAATGGTTCAAAAGAAGCTGTGAAAATCAGGCTGTGGTAATCACTGATTGTAAGGAAAAAGTTTATTTCCTTTCTCAGATTGGTTACATTCTAGTTAGCATTTCATTAGTGTAACAGTTTCTATTTTGAAATAGAAAAGAGGGTTTCCCTTCTTAGTGATGTATTTTACTTTTTTTTTTTAATTTGTCTTTAGTTTATCTGTAGTCCAAATTATTTTACAGAGAGTTGTTGAAATTAACCACTTTAGGTCCAGAGTGAGTGGTTATTTCAAATTCAGGTTTCTGTTATATTCCATACTTGGAACCATTTCCAACTTGTTTAGAGAACTGTGTGATAGCAGGCAGGAGAAGTTTCTGTTGTTCTTTAAGTGGAGATACTGTAATTATATTAACCAGGCTACAGAGTTTATACCAGCATCTAGCTGGACAAGGAGGATAGGGAGATGTAAGAGCTAAGAAAATTGCCCAAGTGCTTCTGGCCTAGAAAACTGGAAGAATGCCAGTGTCACTCACTGAACTGTGATATTGAGCAGGGGGATTGAGGAGGAGAGGCTATAGGGGATTGTGGGAATGGCAAGATAAGATTAATTTTGAATAAGTAGAAATATAGAACTAACTAAAGATGAACAAAGATTTGGGGGTCCTTTAGTAGATTTGAGAATAAATGGGGTCCTTGAGGGACTGAGGACGTGTACAGCGTTTTACTATTACCAGTTTATTATAAAGGATGCAACTCAGCAACAGCCAAATGGAAGAATGCACAGAGCAAGGAGTGGGGGTGTTTGTGCCGCCTCACCCGCACCCTGATGTGTTCACCAACTCGGAAACTGTGAACCCTATCATTTAGGGGTTTTTAATGGAGGTTTCATTATGTAGGTATGAGTGATTAAATCATTGCCATTGGTGATTAACCCAGTCTCTAGCCCCTCTCCCCTTCCCAGAGGTTGGGGGGTGGGACTGAAATTTCCAACCTTCCAATCATGACTTTCTGATAACCAGCCCCCATCTTCAAGCTTTCTAGAAGTCCACCAAGAGTGGCCTCATTAAAACAAAAGACATTCCTATCACCCACGAGATTCTAAGGGAGTTAGGAGCTCTCTGTCAGGAACTAGGGACAAAGACCGAATATATGTATGTATTTTAATTGTGTTACAGTTACCCATGTGGAAAAAAAATTAGATAGGCTCTCTACCTTATGCCATAAGTAAACATAAACTAAAGATTGATTAAGGATTGCAATGTCAAAAATAAAACCTTCCTTTTTTTGTGTAGAAAATATAGATGAGTATCTTTCAGGCCTTGAAGTAAGGAAAGATTTAAAAAATAGGACATTAAAGTCCGTCGACAGATGAATGGATAAAGAAGATGTGGCACATATATACAATAGAATATTACTCAGCCATAAAAAGAAACAAAATTGAGTTATTTGTAGTGAGGTGGCTGGACCTAGAATCTGTCATACAGAGTGAAGTAAGTCAGAAAGAGAAAAACAAATACCGTATGCTAACACATATATATGGAATCTAAAAAAAAAAAAATGGTTCTGAAGAACCTAGGGGGAGGACAGGAATAAAGACGCAGATGTAGAGAATGGACTTAAGAACAAGGGGAGGGGGCAAGCTGGGATGAAGTGAGAGTGTGGCATTGATATATATACACTACCAAATGTAATATAGCTAGTGGGAAGCAGCCGCATAGCACAGGGAGATCAGCTCGGTGCTTTGTGACCACCTAGAGGGGTGGGGTAGGGAGGGTGGGAGGGAGATGCAAGAGGGAGAGGATATGGGGATATGGGGATATAAGTATACTTATAGCTGATTCACTTGGTTATACAGCAGAAACTAACACAACAATGTAAAGCAATTTACTCCAATAAAGATGTTGAAAAAAAAATAGGACACTAAAAACCCCCAAAACCAGAGTATACAAGAAAAGACTGAGAGAGAGATATATATATATATTTAAAGAAAAAAATTTTTTTTGGCTGCGCCACGTATCTTGTGGGGTCTTAGTTCCTTGACTAGGGATCGCACTCACGCCATCAGCAGTGAAAGTGCAGAGTCCTAACCACTGGACTGCCAGGGAATTCCCAAGACTGATATACATGTATATATTTAATAATATATAAATATATAACTGATATATATATTTAATATATACATATATATTAAATAATACAGGCCCTTTATTTATTTGCTTTTTTAATATTTTATTTATTTATTTATTTGGCTGCTCCGGGTCTTAGTTGTGGCATGTGGGATCTTTTAGTTGTGGCATGCGGGATCTTTAGTTGCAGCATGCAGGATCTTTAGTTGTGGCACGCAGGATCTAGTTCACTGAGCAGGGATCGAACCTGGGCCCCTTGCATTGGGAATGTGGAGTCTTAACCACTGGATCACCAGGGAAGTCCCGAGACTGATATATATATATATTTTTAAATTTATTTTATTTTATTGATTTATTTTTGGCTGTGTTGGGTCTTCGTTGCTACACATGGGCTTTCTCTGGTTGCGGCGAGTGGGGGCTACTCTTCGTTGCGGTGCAGGGGCTTCTCATTGTAGTGGCCTCTCTTGTTGTGGATCACGGGCTCTAGGTGTGTGGGCTTTGGTAGTTGTGTCTTGTGGGCTCAGCAGTTGTCGCTCGCAGGCTCTAGAGTGCAGGCTCAGTAGTTGTGGCGCACAAACTTAGTTGCTTCGTGGCATGTGGGATCTTCTGGGACCAGGGCTCGAACCCGTGTCCCCTGCATTGGCAGGCGGATTACCGAGACTGATATATTTTTGATGGATAACTTTTGTTCATCAAAGGACACCTGAGGGACTTCCGTGGTGGCGCAGTGGTTAAGAATCTGCCTGCAATGCAGGGGATACGGTTTGACCCCTGGTCCCGGAACATCCCACATGCTGCGGAGCAACTAAGCCCGGGCAACACAGCTACTGAACCTGCGCTCTGGAGACCGCGAGCCACAACTACTGAGCCCACGTTTCACAACTACTGAAGCCCGCATGCCTAGAGCCTGTGCTCTGCAATAGGGGAAGCCACCCAATGAGAAGCCCGCGCACCGCAACGAAGAGTAGCCCCCGCTCACCGCAACTAGAGAAAGCCCGTGTGCAGCAACGAAGACCCAACACAGCCAATAAACAAATAAATTTATTAACCAAAAAAAAAGACACCTGAGTGCCCATATCTTGATTTCTAATACCATTCTCCAATAAAAGGGACCAGGGCTCCTTGGAGAAATGGCTGATTCTAGGGCTGGGGCCCTAGAGAATATACAAGATAAACCTGGAGCATCTTGCAGTGCCAGAAAGCAGAGTAGTGTTACAAAAAGGGCGGGGGGGGGAAGGGGGGAATGTATTAAAAGGACACAGTGGCCAGACTGAAAGAGCTCACAGTGGCCAAAGCTGGAATAATTTGAGCAGCAAAGCAATATAGTGTTGGATTCTAACCCAAAGTATAAAATAAGTATCCAAGAATACATACATATGTTGACTTATACTGATATAAATAAATGAATAGATAAATAAATAAATAAGGGAAAAGAGACAAATCTTCCATACAGAAAAATCCCAAATAATTTATGAAGATACTCCCAGCTCTGGGAGGCAGAGCTTAACCTCATACCTCTTGAGTGTGGCTACACTTAGTGACTTTCTTCTAAAGAATGTGATGATAGAAAGTTTTGAGGAGCAGTGGAGATGGGGAAGATGACAATACCCAACAGTATTGTGTGACTAGAACTGCAGAAGGAGCTGACGTTGGAGTACTTTGGTGATCATTTAAGGAATCATTTAATCTCTTATTACCAATTAGCCTTTTGATGAGATCAGTATTCTGTCTCTGATCAGTTGAATATCTTTTGTTTTTAAAGTTGAGATTTATTTTTTTTTAAAGTTGAATTTGTTTTTTTGTTTGTTTTTTGGCTGCGTTGGGTCTTTGTTGCTGCGTGTGGGCTTTCTCTAGTTGCGGCGGGCGGGGGCTATTCTTTGTTGCGGTGCACGGGCTTCTCATTGTGGTGGCTTCTCTTGTTGCGGAGTACGGGCTCTAGGAGCGCGGGCTTCAGTAGTCGTGGCTCGTGGGCTCTAGAGCGCAGGCTCAGTAGTTGTGGTGCCGGGCTTAGTTGCTCCACGGCATGTGGGATCTTCCTGGACCACGGCTGGAACCTGTGTCCCCTGCATTGTCAGGCAGATTCTTAACCACTGCGCCACCAGTGGTTAAGAAACTGATCAGGGAAGTCCTGATCAATTGAATATATGATGTTATCTATCCAAGGGTAATATGTTAAAAGTACTTCTCTAACTCTTCCATAACTTGATCTGCTGTATCTCTGGTGTTTCTCTTTTAATACTTGGTTGCAGTAGAGAGAATGGCTTGCTGCAGTGTTATTCATTTGTCCATTGTGAGTATGAGATACTTTTCAGATGTTTTCATTTCTCTTCTTCTAAGAGAAGGCTTTGGTTGGCGTTTCCTTTACTCTTTCTGGCTTTTATTCCCCCTCACGTTCCTCACCCTTCACTAAGACAGCTCTGACAGTTCTCTTCAGCAGCCAGTGCCCCTTCTGCAGGATTTGTAGTAAAGTAATATTTCAACATCACTTCTTCTAATAACAGCGGCCAAGTGGGCCCCTGTGGTTGGGGTCAGCCTCCTCCTCTGCTTTCATCTCAGCTGCACTTTGGCTTCCAAATGCTTGGTTCCTTAACTTCAGCCGTCATCCATTTTTCAAATGGCTAAACTCAAGGCTGATGGGTAGTTTAGAGGCAGAGCCTGAATGCTTTTTTTCTGGGTGTTTTGGAATTATGTCTTCAGCTTTGGCAGCGTTGCCATGTCTGTTGGACAGTCTCCTAAGTTTCTAACTATCCTCCCATCTTTGCTCTGTCTTTGGAATTTTTTTTTTACACACTGAGGGGGAAAAAACTTCCATATCTTTTGGCTAAGATCAAGTAATCCTCACTTGTTGGGAAACAGGTGACATGAATTTTTTCAACAGGGGATTAGAAAGGAACTTTCTCTGTGCACTTGGCCCTCTGAACTTCAGGGCCCCACCCCCATCTTCTGAGTGAGTGTAAAGTCCTGAAGGCTTGTGGCCTCATTATTTCGTCCTTATTGGCCTCTGGACTCTTGAACTGCTTTTTTCTTTGCTTTGTCCCAGCCTTTTCTTGAAGGCTAAATTCTTCTTGAACACATTATATACTTTGAATTCTATAGTAAATACTAAGTTTTATATTTAGCAACATGCATTGTAGGATCTGAGGATCTCGAGTCACCTTCAGTCCTCTTCTCTGCAGTCTTGCCCTGTTGCTTTTCTGTCCTCTCCTTCACCCAGATTTATTCTTTGTTTTATTTGATTGAACAGTTACAAGTTTTGGTTTGTTTTCCTACATAAACAGCTTCATCTTGATACCATACAGTGTTGTTTAAATTCCTTTTCACTTTTATCCCTTTACCTTCACATGCTACTTTTGTTTTTGCATTTTATTATTTATTTATTCATTTATTTATTTTGCGGTACGCGGGCCTCTCACTGTTGTGGCCTCTCCCGTTGCAGAGCACAGGCTCCGGACGCGCAGGCTCAGCGGCCATGGCTCACGGGCCCAGCCGCTCCGCGGCATGTGGGATCTTCCCGGACCGGGGCACGAACCCGCGTCCTCTGCATCGGCAGGCGGACTCAACCACTGCGCCACCAGGGAAGCCCTGCATTTTATTTTTTTAATTAAAAATTTTTAATACAATTTTAAAGGTTACTTTCCATTTCAGCTATTAAAAAATATTGGCTATATTCCCCATGTCGTATAGTACATCCTGGAGCCAATCTTATACCCAGTAGTTTGTATCTCCTGCTCCCTCACCCCTATATTGCCCCTCCCCGCCACTGGTAACCACGTTTGTTTTCTCTATCTGTGAGTCTGCTTCTTTTTTGTTGTATAATATTTACTAGTTTGTTGTATATTTTAGATTCCACATATAAGTGATATCATACAGTATTTTTCTTTTTCTGACTTACTTCACGTAGCATATGCCCTCCAAGTTCCTTCCACATTGCTGCAAATGGCAAAATTTCCTTCTTTCTTATGGCTGAGTAGTATTCCATTATGTGTGTATACATGTATATGTGTGTATATATGTATATATCACATCTTCTTTATCCATTTATCTGTTGATGACACTTAGGTTGCCTCCATATCTTTGCAATTGTAAATAATGCTGCTATGACCACTGAGGTGCACATTTCTTTTCAAATACATGCTACTTCTGTTGAATTATTTCTAAGAAGGGAGCAATTTGGGTTTGATTGATAATAGTTCATCCACTCGTTTACCAAACACTTACAAAGTGCCTACTGTGTGCTACCCCTGAGCAGGCACGTCCATGAACAAATAGCACGAGGCCCCTGCCACTCGTCTTGAAGTGCCGACACTCAGACAAGGAAATGTAATGAACAAATGAGACGTGAATTGTAGAAGAGAGAGGTGCACAGTGGATGGAAAGTAATCCTTTCGGGGGAGTTGAGAAAAGCTATCATTTGAGCTAGGTCTGGAAGGAATTGGAGCTTATGAGGCAGGGTGGCAGAACAGGAAGGGCAGAACACAGAGGGAATGGCATGTACAAAGATGCAGAGGCCTGACAAAGCTGGGTGTGTTGTGGGACTAACGGGTGTTTGAAGGCTGATGTTGCTGGAGGGTGGTCCCTGTGGCAGGTGTGGTGGGTGATAAACTTGGGAAGGTAAGTTGTTAGCTTATTTACCGCATGCAGGAGGGATTTGTTTCATCTTTCTGGAGCCATGGGGGGCTGTGAGTAAGATACTATGTGTATGTATGGGGGTGTTATGTTGGACTATCTCAAGGAGAGTGTCTGACCCCACAGTTCTTAACTTTGAGCTTTCATGCTGGTGATAAAGTCTGTTCACAGCCCCTGGTTGGCATGCCCAGGGCACCCTGGACTCCTTATCATCATTGAGCACAGGTCTGAACTCCAACCTCTACCCGCTTGCCTGGGGTGAGGGATGGGGATGGGCTCTGGTACGAAGAAGGAAGGGGAATGGCACGGGATGAGCCTTTTCACTCTCTTGGCTCTCCTTTGGTACCTTTTCCATTTCTTCAGATCTTGGCTTCTGCTTTCTTCCAAATACACAGCTATCTTGGCTTCCAGCCCAGGTGGGAGAGGGAGAAAGAACTTATTTCCTTCAGCGCCTCTCTGAAAATAACCCAGCTGGCAGTGCGCAGGAACAAGAAGTTCCTGAGAGTGTTGGCACCTCATGGTGTTGATGTCCGGCAGTCCCTGCTGTGAATTGTCTCATTCTCAATCCAAGGACCTCTGTGGGGAGAAGTTGGGTGGTTTTCAAGGCCTCTGCAGTACCAGCTGCCTCCAAGGCCTAGCATAGTGAAGGGGTAAGGGAGGTAAGGGAACCATGGCACCGTGGGGAGATTGGGCTAATGTGTGGGAGGCCCTGCAAGGAGGGGAAGATTCTGGCCATGGCAATCTTCTGATCTGGTGTAAGGAGAAGGTGGGGGCCTCTAACTGAGGCCCAGCCCCAGAATGTTGTCAGCCCCGAGGCTGTCCATCCATCTCTTTTGGATGTCAGGTTCCTAGCTGCCCGACATCCTGGGGCCAGAAAGTGGGGGTGGGGTAGGGTAAGATGGGGAGTGTCAGCAACTGTGCTGTCCAAACAGATTTATCATAAAATATCATGGGGAAGGCTAGATTAGGGTTAATTCACTAAAGTTAATAAAGCACAGTACTGTAGTGGGCACTCAGTAAATAGTTGCCGCATGATGAATTAATTGAACTAAATTCAAGATATCTTGAAAGAGTGGGAGTAGCCCTGCGGGGAATCGGAGGTCTAGCGCCAAGTCCCAGAGGCCTGAGAAGACAAGGTCTGGTGGGGGAAAGGGCTGAGTTGAGTTTGATTGGCTCTGAGAGTACAAGTGGCCATGCGAAGTTGGGAAGACCAGGCGGTGGCCTGAGCCCTGGGCCAGGGGCAAATGGAGGGTGGTGTCCAGGGAAGTCACAAACCTTCGGTGTGGGCAAAGAGGGGCCTCGGGACCCCCCCGCAGTTCTGGATATCCCCTTTGGCCCACTTTCCGGCAGCGCGAGGGACCAGCGGGGACCTGAGGCAGGACAAAGCACAGACCCCGCCCACCTAAAGGTGGCTCCGTGCTCAGCCTTCTTTGTGTCCGAACCTTAGGGCTAGACTGTTCGAGGTGAGGAATTCGACCACACGGCCGTCGGAAGCGAGTTCCCAATATTATTCCCTCGGCCGCCGCCCACCCTTTCAGTCCCTGGAAGAGCAATCCAGGATGTTCCACTTTAAGGGGCGGGCCGGGGCGGGGCTCCCGTGCCCAGTACCAGAGACCGCGCCCGCCCGGCCACAGACGCGGTCGTGGAAGCTGAGCGGAGTCACAGAAACCTGGGAGACTGTTCTGGGGCCGGGAGGTCCGGGCAGCTATCCAGCCACCAGCTGACCGCAGGCTGCGTCGTGTTGCCGGTTTCGCAGGCACCATGAGCCAGGACGCCGAGGTGGACATGAAGGAAGTGGAGCTGAACGAGCTGGAACCCGAGAAGCAGCCGATGAACGCGGCGTCGGGGGCGGCTGTGGCCGTGGCCGTGGCGGGCGGCACCGAGAAGAATGGTCTGGTGAAGATCAAGGTGGCCGACGACGAGGCGGCCGCGGCGGCCGCGGCCAAGTTCACAGGCCTGTCTAAAGAGGAGCTGCTGAAGGTGGCAGGCAGGCCTGGCTGGGTACGCACCCGCTGGGCGCTGCTGCTGCTCTTCTGGCTCGGCTGGCTGGGCATGCTGGCGGGCGCCGTGGTCATCATCGTTCGGGCGCCGCGCTGCCGCGAGCTGCCCGCAATGAGCTGGTGGCACAAGGGCGCCCTCTACCGCATTGGCGACCTTCAGGCCTTCCAGGGCCGCGACGCAGGCGACCTAGTGGGTGAGTACGGGGCTCCCCCACCCCCACCCCGCGTTCCCCTGGTTTAACTGGTCACCGGCTTCGACCCCTGTGCCCAGATTGACCCAGGTGGTTCTCCACCCTTCCTGGTACTGGTGACCGACCCCCGGGACGTAGCCCCTCCTTCTTTCTTCGAAGGAAACCGCCCCCCACTCCCTCTTTCCTGAGGGTGGCTGACTCAGCATGCTCCCTTCCCCCCCTCCCGGCGCCAGTAGCCTATCGCTGCCGGTTTCTGAAGCAATGTTCTAGTCTCCTTACAACAGCTTCTCTCGTGATCCAGCCAAACCGCCCCCCCCAACTTCGTCTCGGGGAGAATAGGGGCGATCAGGGGCCTCAGGGAGGCGTCACTTTAAACTCTGCTTCTCCATTTCAGGCCTGAAGGGGCGGCTTGATTACTTGAGCACCCTGAAGGTAAAAGGTTTTGTGTTGGGCCCAATTCACCAGAACCAGAAGGATGACCTCACAGGGACCAACTTGGAACAGATCGCCCCCACTTTCGGCTCCAAGGAAGATTTTGACAGTCTCCTGCAATCGGCCAAGAAAAAGAGTGGGTGTCCTAGAGCTCGCAAGCAGCTAGGAAGGGCTTGGCCTTCTGGCCAGAGGAAAGGCCGGATAGCTTTACTGTCTGGTGTATTGCTGAGTGGCTCAGAGTTTTCCTAAGGCAGGTACACGGGAGGTTTGTTAGGCTTCAGCCTAAAATGGACTTGTCAGGTGGTTCAGAGCCTTTCTATACTTGGATGTGCAGTTATTTAACTTCTGGGCTTCAGTGCCCTTATTTGCAAAATGTAGGTTTTTGCTAAATCAGTGGTTTTAAAACTTGTAAAAGAGTGGATCCTTTTGAAAAAAAATCCAAGGAAAATCTTTTCTTACATTGAACAGGGTTTGCCTTGGGGGTGAGGGGCCCAGGGCCTCATAAGCTCAGCCTTCTCTGTTACACTACCCTCCCCCCGCCTCCCGCCCTGCCACTTGCTCATATTTCTGTTTCAATGGAATGAGTTTTGCCAGGGTTCAAGTCTAAGCTTTTGTACCAATACGTAGGAAATACTCTGCCGACTTATATTTGTTGATTTCCTCCTTTCCCCTCCCCCCAGAGTCTTTCTATCAACTGCCTCCCCCTCCATTGTTCTAGGCATCCGGGTCATCCTAGACCTCACTCCCAACTACAAGGGCCAGAACCTGTGGTTCCACTCCACTCAGATTGACACTGTGGCCACCAAAGTGAAGGTGAGTGTGTTGGTGCCTATGGCATGTGGGAGCGGGATGCTGGGGCTGTTCGGTCCTTTCACAGTGAGTTCTATAAACGTAGCCCGGTGCCAGCCAAGGCGCCCCTTGCTCCTTGGAGCCAAGCAGGCGTGCTCCTCCCACAGGCAGAAGGATAGGCAAACATTGCACCCCTATTTTTGTTTGTTCCTTTTCTGACCACTCATTTTCCTTGTTTCCCTGGCTCTGAGGGTGACAGTGCCAGGAAGGGAATTTCTCAGATGTGAATTTTCTTCCTTTTGGGAGAGGAAGCCCTTTCTCTATGGGAATTCTGTCCTGTCTGGTTTCCCTTTTCTTATTTGATGTGTTTTGGAGTGGAGCCCAGTCTGAAATTGTAAGCATTGGGGTCTTCCTATGTGTCTGGGAGTATGCTGAGTACTTTATATACCTTCTTTAATCACCTGTATAACCAAACAAGGTCCCTGTCAGTGTAATCTGTAAATGAGGAAGCTAAGGTTCACAGGTCTTTAATGTGCCCTGGGATTTGATGTTCCAACTAGTCTTATCTCTCTAATCTGCCTACTCTGAAGGCCTAGGCTCGAACTCTGTACCCTGCAGGCTGGGAGTGGGGCTTTGAATGTCATCCCAGCTCCTAATGCCTGGGTTCCAGGACACTGACCAGTTCAGAAAGGGTAGAACAAAAATGGAGGCAGACTCTGACACTTTGCTGGCAGCCGTGATTCTGAGGTAGAATTCTGTTGTCCCAGTTGACTGATTTCAGTTGACTCTTGGGGTCATTCGGTTCATTCCTTGCTACTTGCTGGAAGACCCTTTAAAAGTTACTGAGAAGGGAATGTTTTCAGATGGTGTGGCATGAGGTGTTGTAGCCTCAGATGAAGATGGAGACTAGAGGAGAGAGCACATGGATCAGAGAGAGAAAGAGGAAGAGAGGGGCAGCAGGAGTGGGGTTCCATGTCATGTGCCCCATGAATGCCAGGGCTTCAGGCCTGGGCCTGTTCTGCAGAGCTGGCTTCTCTTTTCAAATCTTTGGCTAAACTGCCCTGGGGCTGTGCTTTGAATTTCACTTTTTTATCCTTGGTCTTGGCTCTGACCAGCTGTTTTACTTACACCCTCCCCAGACTCCAGGAAACTGGGAGAGGAGTAAGTATACTCTTCTTGGGATCTTGGTTAGCATTTTCGCTCCCATCTCTGCTGCTCTCTGATTGTGGCCTTGGGCACGCCTCCTTGCGTCTCTGACATTGTTTGCTTATCTGTAAAATGAGTATACCAGCATTCCACACATGCTAAGTGTTAGATGAAGTTACATGTATGAACACACTTTTCTCATAGGTCTTTTCTGTAGGGGTCAAAGGTAAAGCTTAAAAAAAAAAAAGGTAAAGCTTTGTGATTCACCATGAGGAGGAGTAGAGAAGTAAAGCGTTATATCACTAAGAGAATCAATGATAGGTTAGAATGGAAGGGAACTAAAGGCTACCTCCAGATTTATAATAGAGGCAAGAAAGTGAGACCGTTCACGGCAAGTGACTCTCCAGAGGCCACGGGAGAGTGCATGGTAGGCAAGATCTAGTGTGGGCTGAGCCCTTGCATCAGAGTGTTGATATCTTTCCTCTGTTCTTTTGCCTCCCTCCTGTAGGAAGCTCTGAGGTTTTGGCTGCAGGCTGGTGTGGATGGGTTCCAGGTTCGGGATGTGGGGAATCTGACAGTGAGTACCCTTTCCACGCGAGAAGCAGAGCCTGGGTGAGAACAGAAACACCCTGGTAGTGTTCCCTGCTTCTTGCCTCTGCTCTTTTCCTCCTAGGATGCATCTTCGCTCTTGGCGGAGTGGCAGAATATCACTAAGAGCTTCAGTGAAGATAGGTGGGTACCAGACCCTGGCTCCCCTAACTCAGCTCCTTTGTGGGAACCCCTCAGCGGAGTGTTAGCCCCAGGAAGCAGAGGTCCTAGTCCAGAAAACCTTCTTCCTTTCTTGTCCTGTACTACCCTTGACTCCTGCTCTGCTCTGTGCAGGCTCTTGATCGCAGGCACAGACTCCTCCGACCTTCAGCAGATCCTCAGCCTGCTCGATTCCACCGAGGACCTGTTGTTGACCAGCTCTTACCTGTCAACCTCCAGTTTCACTGGGAAGCATACAAATTTCCTGGTCACCCAGTATTTGGACGCCTTTGGCAGCCGCTGGTGCAGCTGGAGTGTGAGTACCACAGTGGTAGGAGAGGGGGCAGGAGGCCTTTTGGAAGAAAGGAGTGTTGGAAGGTGGAGGCAGAGGCAGGCCTTGGGGCTCACCAGTGCTTCCATTCCTGCAGTTGTCTCAGTCGGGGCTCCTGACTTCCTTCGTGCCACCTCAGCTCCTCCGACTCTACCAGCTGCTGCTCTTCACCCTGCCAGGGACCCCAGTTTTTAGCTATGGAGACGAGATTGGCCTAGAGGAAGCTGGCCTTCCTGGACAGGTATCGCTTGCTGCCTGCCCAGCACAGTGGGGGAGGCTGCATTCATCCGTCACGGTGGTTCTGTGGCTGGCAGTGCACGGGCAAGAGACTTGGGGAGGAACCTGCGTTGGATTGCTAGTCAGCCACCTGGGCAGTTGCTGTGTGGCCTTGACAGGATATTTCACTTCTCTGACTCTTGGTCATCTCTGCCGTGATACTACTTTTTTTATAAGGGTAGTTAGGACTGAATGAGGGCGTATTTTATTTTTATTTATTTTTTTGTTTTGTTTTGTTTTGTTTTTGCGGTACGCGTGCCTCTCACTGTTGTGGCCTCTCCCGTTGCGGAGCACAGGCTCCGGACGCACAGGCTCAGCGGCCATGGCTCACAGGCCCAGCCGCTCTGCGGCATGTGGGATCTTTCCGGACCGGGGCATGAACCCGTGTCCCCTGCATCGGCAGGCGGACTCTCAACCACTGCGCCACCAGGGAAGCCCTGAGAGCGTATTTTAAAATGCAGTACCTGGCTCCTGGTAGGAGTTCAGTATGGTAGCCATCACTTGGTAATTCGTTCATTCACTGGGCAGCGGGTACTCCGTGTCAGGCTCTGCTCTCCAGGAACTCAGAGTTGCGTGGGGGAACCAGATGAGTAAGAGAAGTACATGCAGCGAGTGCCTTGGTGGGGTAAGACCATGAAGGCACCCGGTTAGCTTTAACCACAGGGTTGGAGGTTGACACCTAAGCTGCTATTTATAGAACCTGTCATTCACTTATTCCACAAAGCTTTATGCAGTAATTCCTGTAGGCTATGCGTGGAGGAAACAAAAATACAGCGGTGCACAAAAGAGCTGGAGGTGGTGAAATTAGATAGTAAGCACATGTTGATAAAGATGCCAGGTGCTGATATGTGCAAGAAAGCAGGGTAAGGGGCCTAGAGAGCGGGGACGTGGGTGGTTTTATATCAAATGGCCACAGGAAACCCGATGGAAGCACCTGAGCAGGGACCGGCGGGCAGTGAGGGGCTAGCTTGTGGCTGTCCGGGAGAAGCGCCCTCTAGGCTAGGGGACAGGGGGTGAGGCCCTGAGGTGGGGGACGTTATACTTCTGTGGGGCTGGAAGCGGGAGGAGGAGTTGGAGAGCGGCCCAGGTCTTTCCAAGTCCTGTTCTCCCTGCCTCTTAGCCTGTGAAGGCCCCGGTCATGCTGTGGGATGAATCCAGCTTTCCCAACACTTCAGGACCTGTAAACACCACCATGACTGTGAAGGTAAGGGTTTTAGATGGGCAGGGCCTGATAGGCAAGGGGTGAGGGCAGGTGGCTGGTGGGAGTTCGCGCCCCGGGGAGCCCTCCACCCCTTTCTGCTGTATCTTTACCACTTTACCGTTTGCAGGGCCAGAGCGAAGACCCTGGCTCCCTCCTCTCCCTGTTCCGATGGCTGAGTGATCAGCGGGGTAAGGAGCGCTCCCTGCTGCACGGAGATTTCCACGCGCTCACCTCAGGGCCCGACCTCTTCGCCTATATCCGGCAGTGGGACCAGAGCGAGCGTTTCCTCATAGTGCTCAACTTCGGGGATGTGCGCCAGCCTGCTAGGCTGGGGGCGTCCAGCCTGCCTGCCGGCGCCAGCCTGCCAGCCAGTGTGGATCTGCTGCTCAGCACACAGCCAGGCCGCAAGGAGGGTGCCTCTCTTGAGCTGGAGCACCTGAACCTGGAGCCCCACGAGGGGCTGCTGCTCCGCTTCCCCTACCTGGCCTGACCTGGGCCCACTATCCTTCCCCTCCCCTCCGCAGGCCCTTTGAGTTCTGGTTTCTCTCTCTCTCTCTCTTCTTTTTTTTTTTAACTGTTACAGATGAACCCCAAAATAGGGTGTTTTCTGGTTTCAAATAAAAGTCACCCCTACCTGGTATGGCCTCCTCTTCCCTCTACCCGCTGTCAACGGCAGGAAATTCTCTCCCCTTCTTCCCCTCTCCCCCACTGGACCCCCCGCCAAGTGATCAGGACCAGGGAGGAAGGGGCCTGTCGAGGTCACAACAGCAAGGTGGTGTCAGGACGAACTAGCATCCCGGCTCCCACCCGGCCCGGAGGTCTCAGCTCCTGCTGACTCTTCCTGACCACCTCCTCAGCAGTGGTCTCCAGCCAAGCGTGGTCACTTTTCCTGTTTTGCAGACTTCACCTTTCTGGGAGGAAAAGTGGGAGTGGGGTGGCCTGTTTTCTAAAAGGTACTTCTAAAAGATGCTGCAGGTTCTTCATTCAACAAGAATTTATTGTGTGCTCAGCACATGCCTGGGGTCACAGGAAGGAACACAGTACAAAGATCCTTGTCTCCTTGGGGCTTATATTCTCCTGAGGAGATGGAGAAGAAAGAAGATGTATAAAATTAAGCGTATGGTGGACACGGTGGTAGTGTTCAAAGAGGAAAAGGTAGAGCAGGGAAAGAGGGAGGTGTGTGGCGTGGGGGGAGTTTGGGGTGAGGGCTAGAGGCGGCCTCACCAAGGAGGTGACATTTGAATAAAAGGTCTGAAAGAAGGGAGGGAGTTAACTTGCTAGATGTCTGGGAAGGAGCTCTCCAGGGCCCTGGGTGGGAGCACACCTGACTCTTGTGAGGAATGAGGTGGGGGCGAGGTGGAGAGGCCCTGGGATGAGGTCTGGTTGGCAAGGGGTGGGCAGGTGGTGAAGGGTATAGTAAGGCACGTAGTGGGAGGACGGGGGTGGGGAACAAACAGTTGGCAAACTGCACCGTTGGAGGGCGTGGTCCCCAAAAGACTGCCCTCATTTCAGACGCCAGCTGCAAGTTCTGGGTCCCCATGACCATCAGTGGGTTATTTGCTAGAGAGGCTCACAGAATGCAGGAAAGCACTAAGATTATGGTTTTATTATAGAGAAAGGATACACATTCAAACACCAAGGACGGAAGCACAGGACCCATATGGGATTGGGAGGGGTCCCAGTGTGAAGCGTCTGATGGTCCTTTCCCAGTGGAGTGGAGTCCTGTCACAGACCTCCTGACTATAACCCACAGAGTGTGGCCAAGCTGGGAAGCTTGCCTAAGACTTTGGTGTCCAGAGTTTTTCTTGGGGCTTAATCACATATGCCCACGTGGCTAACGTTTATTCTCCAGCCCCTCCCGGAGGTTCTGGCTAATAGCTTTAGTCTCCATCCCCTCCAGATGCCCCGTGTCCCAACGCCCTTATCATAAATCACATCACTAGGGACTTCGCTGGTGGCAGTGGTTAAGAGTCTGCCTGCCAATTCAGGGGACATGGGTTCGAGCCCCGGTGGCGGAAGATCCCATGTGCCGCGGAGCAGCTAAGCCCGTGCGCCACAACTACTGAGCCTGAGCTCTAGAGCCCGCGTGCCTAGAGCCCGTGCTCCGCAACAAGAGAAGCTACTGCAATGAGGAGACCGCGAGCCGTGATGAAGAGTAACCCACGCTCACCGCAACTAGAGAAAGCCCGCGTGCAGCAACAAAGACCTGACGCAGCCAAAATAAATAAATTTATTAAAAAAATAATAATAAATCACATCATTAGACTGATGTCTGAAGGCCCCAGACTAACAAAGATACTCCTATCAGGCAGGACATTCCAGGGGCCTAGATATCACCTCCCAGTAACAGGGCAAAGGCCAGACTTTGGTGGTGGTAAGAAGTGTTGGAATCCTGCATTTATTTTGCAGGCAGAGCCATAGGATTTGCAGTCATAATGAGTTTTAGGTTGGCCTCACAGCCTCAGGTTGAGCTTGGCCCTCTTAGGGAAAAGAACACTCGTTCCTGTAGGATGGGGCTTGGGTCGGGACTGGGTGTCTTAAGGGTGTCTTGATGTAAGGGGCAGATCAAAAGGATTAGATGCCCCAAATTAACGTCGAGTCCTTGTCTGCTGACCCTTGGCCTGAGGGCTGTGAGGGAAGGCGTGCACAGGGCATGTACTCCGAGACTTCAGTTCCTGAGAAGACACACTCTGCAACCTGCCAGTTGGACCTGAGCTCTCTTCTGCCTGGGATTTGCCTTCCTCTCCTCACGGCCCCTCCCCCTTCTGGCCCACGTCTAATCTGGGCCTCTCCTCTTCCTGAGGCTCCCCACCCCTTCCCTCCTTGGTCCTTTCCCAGGGTCCCAGCTCCAGCCCTCCCTTTCCCCCTCTCCCTCGGCCTCCTGGCCTCCCCTCTGATCCACAGTTTGCATCATGGGGTCGCTACAGATGCAGCCTCATCGTGACTGTGTGCTTTGCAACTTACTGTGGGCTTAACACTTTAAAAAAATTGTGGTAAAATATACATAGCATAAAATTTACCATTTTAACCATTTTTAGGCATACAGTTCAGTGGCGTAAAGTACTTCACAGTGTTGTGCAATCATGGCCACCTTCCATCTACAGAACTTTTTCATCATGCCAAACTGAGACTGTCCGTTAAACAGTAACTCCTCCCATATTCTTTTTTATTAACTAAAATGGGGCTTCCCTGGTGGCGCAGTGGTTGAGAGTCTGCCTGCCGATGCAGGGGACACGGGTTCGAGCCCTGGTCTGGGAAGATCCCACATGACGCGGAGCAGCTGGGCCCGTGAGCCACAACTACTGAGCCTGCGCATCTGGAGCCTGTGCTTCCGCAACAAGAGAGGCTGCGATAGTGAGAGACCCGCGCACCGCGATGAAGAGTGGCCCCTGTTCAACGCAACTAGAGAAAGCCCTCGCACAGAAACGAAGACCCAACACAGCCAAAAAAAAAAACAAAAAAAAAAAAGTAGTGGCTTAAAAAAATAAATAAATAAAATGAATAAACCAAAAATTAAATGAAGACATTCAAATTTCCAGCGGTGCTGAGTAATCCTGGTAATACTCTGACCTCTGTGCTGTGGAGAAACAAGTGAGAACATGAACTTGCAGGCCCTCTGACATCTGCAAGAACTGTACCATTACGTATTTCTCCCTGACTGCCCACCTTAAGGACGGAAGGAAATAGAGCCAGGTGCAGTCATAGAAGCTGTCTCGTCAGCCCTGCAGCTACCCTATGACGAAGGAATTCTCACCCTTATTATCACAGATGAGGAAAGTGGCCAGAATGCCTCTCCCCAGGGCAGTCGGAGCTGACAGCAAGACTCACCTGAAATGGGGGCAGAGGGCCAAGGGCAGGTGGCTTCCACAGAAAGGCACCTCTGCAATTCATTCACTCAACAAACAGTTTTTGAGTTACTGCTCTGTTCCTGGTACCATCCTCATTTCCAGATTCAGGGTGAACAAGACCCTGCCTGAATACGGTTTCCAGTCTCCAGAGGACCACATGCTTGACCTCCTAAGCACTGGAACCACCTCTTAAGGGTTAAGCACACTTGTGTTTAAATGAGATAATTGGTTAAATAAGATTTCACTTTTTTTTTTCCTTTCTGAGTCATTGTGATACATCTATGAGGATTGTGGGGACCTTATTTATACGGTAAGGGACCTCTGCTCTTGGACACAGCAGTGGAGCTGCCATGTAGACCCAGGCCTTAACCCCATAGTCAAGCCCCCGTGCCACCAGACTCGGTCTTTCCCCAGGGCCTCTAGCCAGTTACCTGCGGGTCGGGGAGGGAACTGACATTTTCCATTGTTCTTAGTACCAATCAATGTGCTATGTGTTGGGACATAAAGGGGACTAAAAGACTGCCACTGTTCTGGGCTTCACCGATTGGAGTGGAAGCAGATGTGCAAATAATCACAGTTCTGAGGTAAAGGCTGTGGGTCAGCTGTAAACTGGGCCCCGTGGAGCACAGACAAAGCGTTTAACCAAGGAGAGATCAGGGAAAGCCTCCTGGAGCCTTCGTCTGACTTGAGACTGAGGCACAAGCAGGCATTCATGTGACGCCCGTGGAGGACAGGGCCACCCGGCTAGAGGGGACATTACGTATAGCCACTCAGTTGAGACGCCCTGGTGAGTGTGGTTTTGGACCACACTAGCTTGGGAGAGTGGTGACAGCCAACTGAAGCACTAAGGGCTTTAACAGCCATGCTCAAATTAGCTGTACTTTGCCTGTTTGTAGATTAGTGGTTCCCACCCGGTTATGCAGAATCCTCTGGAAAACTCTCTCCCATTCAACATTCACTGAGTTGGAATCTCCAAGGGAGTGAGCCTGGGAGTCTTTTTTTTTTTTTTTTTTTGCGGTACGCGGGCCTCTCACTGTTGCGGCCCCTCCCGTTGCAGAGCACAGGCTCCGGACGCACAGGCTCAGCGGCCATGGCTCATGGGCCCAGACGCTCCACGGTGTGTGGGATCTTCCCGGACTGGGGCACGAACCTGCGTCCCCTGCATCGGCAGGCGGACTCTCAACCACTGCGCCACCAGGGAAGCCCTGGGAGTCTATTTTAAATTAACTTTCTGAAATGATTCCCACAGCAGTTTGGGAATCGCTAGTACGACGTTTGCCTTGCTTAGTTATGCCCAAGGATGATGATTAGAAAGAAAAGTCCTGGTTTTTCTCCTGAATATTCTGTTTCAGAAGGTCTGGGATAAAACATGAGAGTCTATAAGAAGCTCAGATAAGAATGAGAAAGGAAACCCCTGAGATGTGCTCGGTCAGGACTGAATTCTGGGAAGCTCACTCTGGCTCGGCTGCTGGAAGAAGCTGAGGGTGGTCAGGACGGGGTGCCGTTTAGGAGGCTCGTGGAAGCTTTGGAAGAGAGAGGCAGAGGCTGTGGGGTTGCAGAGGAGGGGATGGCTTGGACAGATGTTTCGAGAGAAGAAGCTCCAGGATTTCATGATAGCCTAGGAGGGACAGGCTTGATGTGAGGGGAGAAGGTTGCTGTGTGGTGACTCCTGAGTTTCTAGCTTAGGAGACTGGAGGAGCAGGCTGGGGCCATGGAGCTAAGCGGGGGAGTCAGGAAGAGAAGCAGCTGTGGGTGGGAAGGTGATCAACTCCATGCACGTGTGCTGGGTTTAGGTGCCCTTGGACTTGCAGGTGGAGCTTTCCAGCGGAGGAGGGTCTACAGCTCAGCAGAGTGGTAGAGGTGGGGGTACCTACGGTGGGTGTGAATGATGTGGTGGTGAGTGTGCGGGGTGAGAAGGGCAGAAAGGGGAGGCTGGAGCCCTGAGAACTGGCAACATTCACAGGACGGTGGAAGAGGGACCCGCGAAGGAGGAGGAAAAGAAGAGAACAGAGGGCTTCCCTTGTGGCGCAGTTGTTGAGAGTCCGCCTGCCGATGCAGGGGACGTGGGTTCGTGCCCTGGTCCGGGAGGATCCCACGTGCCGCGGAGCGGCTGGGCCCGCGGGCCGTGGCCGCTGGGCCTGCGCGTCCGGAGCCTGTGCTCCGCGACGGGAGAGGCCACAACAGTGAGAGGCCCGCGTACCGTAAAAAAAAAAAAAAAAAAAGAAGAGAACAGAGCCCTGGGGTGGGAGGATGGGAAGGCCAGAGAAAGAGGCCAGGTCAGGGTCAGAGCAGAGTTGTCCCTGGTGGCCTGCAGTTTGGTGACAAGGAGATCATTGGTGGGCTTCTCCAGAGCCCTTCCAGGGGAGGGTGGAGAAACGGATTTTTCTAATGTTAAGGGTGGGAGGTATTGGTAAAAGTTTCGAGATAGTATCTGTCAGAGTTCCTGGTTTTCTTAAGCAGCAAAAGAACCCATTGAAAGGCTGTCCGGACCTGCCAGGAGGAGGCAGGACCAGATTTGGAAAATGGGCAGGAAGCGGGCGCCAAGGAGCAGGAAGTACAATTGTCTTCTAACTGGAACTGCCTGGGAGGCTGCCACTGGGGACACGCTGCCAATGCGTGTGCGGTTGGGCATAGAGTCTGGACGCGGGCACTGCTGAAGGGCAGAATGTGCTCCACCTGCAGTGGTCCTGAGTCCGGGATGCAGGGGGATCACCTTCTCCTTCTCACAAGTCACCCACGTGGTACTGTGTCTGCACTGAAGGGCCGCCCTCTTCTAGTTCACATAAGGGTGCTGGTGAGCCTGGGGTGGGGGGCGGGGCTAGCTATAGAAGAGTCAAGGATGCTTTTAAGGTTTTCAGCCTGAGGAGCTAGAAGATTGGATTTGCCACTTACTGAGGTGGGGAAGATGGCCGGAGAAATGGGATTTAAAAGGGAACTGGCAGCTCAGTTTGGGCCCTGATGGTTTTGAGATCTAGCAGACATCTAAATGGAAGTGTCAAGATGTTAGCTGGACCTGCTGCTCTGGTGTTCATGGCGTTCTGGGCCGGAGATGGGGATTTGGCAGTCATGCGCACGGCTGGCATTTAAAGCCACGAGATGACAGGAGATGACCAGGGGAGTGAGTGTAGGAAGGGAAGAGAAGAGGACCAAGGACTGAGGGCCAAGCCCTTCAGAGGGGAGAGAGGAGGGGGAGCCAGCAACACAGGCTGAGAAAGAGGGCCAGTGAGGTAGGAAGGAGAGTGTGGCCTCGGGACAAAGCCAGGAGGAAACGTCAAATGCTTCCGGGGACCAAGTAAGAGGACAGAGCCTTGGCCACGGTGTTGATCAGCGTGAGGTCTTTGGTGACCTTGACAAGAGCAGTTTGGGTTGAGGTTAGGGCAGAAGCCAACTGGAAGGGGTTTAGGACGATCAGAGGAGGGAATTTGGAGTCAGTGACTAGACAGTGTAGCTGTTAAGGAAGACAGAGAGATGAGGCACTAGCTGGAGGAAGAAGACGGCCAAAGGCTTTTTTTTTTTTTTTTTGCGGTACTAGGTCCTCTCACCGTTGTGGCCTCTCCCGTTGCGGAGCACAGGCTACGGACGTGCAGGCTCAGCGGCCATGGCTCACGGGCCCAGCCACTCCGCGGCATGTGGGATCTTCCTGGACCGGGGCACAAACCCGTGTCCCCTGCATCGGCAGGCGGACTCTCAACCACTGCGCCACCAGGGAAGCCCGAGGGCCAAAGGCTTTTAAAAATTATTATTATATTCATTTCACTATTTAATTTTTTTAAACATCTTTATTGGAGTATAACTGCTTTACAATGGTGTGTTAGTTTCTGCTTTATAACAAAGAGAATCAGTTATACATATACATATATCCCCATATCTCCTCCCTCTTACGTCTCCTTTCCTCCCACCCTCCCTATCCCAGCCCTCTAGGTGGTCACAGAGCACCGAGCTGATCTCCCTGTGCCATGCGGTTACTTCCCGCTAGCTATCGATTTTACATTTGGTAGTGTATATATGTCCATGCCACTCTCTCGCTTTGCCCCATCTTACCCTTCCCCTCCCCGTATCCTCAAGTCCATTCTCTAGTAGGTCTGTGTCTTTATTCCTGTCTTGCCCCTAGGTTCTTCATGACCATTTTTGTTTGTTTGTTTCTTAGATTCCATATATATGTGTTAGCACACGGTATTTGTTTTTCTCTTTCTGACTTAATTCACTCTGAATGACAGACTCTAGGTCCATCCACCTCACTACAAATAACTCAATTTCATTTTTTTATGGCTGAGTAATATTACATTGTATATATGTGCAACATCTTTATCCATTCATCTGTTGATGGACACTTAGGTTGCTTCCATGTCCTGGCTATTGTAAATAGTGCTGCAATGAACACTGTGGTACATGACTCTTTTTTTTTTTAATATATTAAATTTTATTTAAAGGTAGTTTGGTGAATATTCATATCCAATGATTTTGTTGCAGGAAGGAAGACCTCTTCCAGGGCCCGAGAGTGGGCTCTCGTGTAACACTCAGAAATGAATTGTCCGAGGAGACACATGGCTGACAGAGCAAAAGACTTTACTGGGGAGGGGCGCCGGGGCGGAGCTCAGCAGGGTAAGGGACCGCAGGGGAACTGCTCCCCATGACGCTTTGGATTATGGTTTTCTCAGGGCATATGCCCAGTAGTGGGATTGCTGGGTCGTATGGTAGTTCTATTTTTAGTTTTTAAGGAACCTCCATACTGTTCTCCACAGTGGCTGTATCAATTTACATTCCCACCAACAGTACAAGAGGGTTCCCTTTACTCCACACTCTCTCCAGGTGTGTTTGTTTGTAGATTTTTGGATGATGGCCATTCTGACTGGTGTGAGGTGATACCTCATTGTAGTTTTGATTTGCATTTCTCTAATGATTAGTGATGTTGAGCAACCTTTCACGTATTTGTTGGCCATCTGTATATCTTCTTTGGAGAAATGTCTATTTAGGTCTTCTGCCCATTTTTGGATTGGGTTGTTTGTTTTTTGGATATTGAGCTGCATGAGCTGCTTGTAAATTTTGGAGATTAATCCTTTGTCAGTTGCTTCATTTGCAAATATTTTCTCCCATTCTGAGGGTTGTCTTTTCATCTTGTTTATGGTTTCCTTTGCTGTGCAAAAGCTTTGAAGTTTCATTAGGTCCCATTTGTTTATTTTTGTTTTTATTTCCATTTCTCTAGGAGGTGGGTCCAAAAGGATCTGCTGTGATTTATGTCATAGAGTGTTCTGCCTATGTTTTCCTCTAAGAGTTTTATAGTATCTGGCCTTACATTTAGGTCTTTAATCCATTTTGAGTTTATTTTTGTGTATGGTGTTAGGGAGTGTTGTAATTTCATTCTTTTACATGTACCTGTCCAGTTTTCCCAGCACCACTTATTGAAGAGGCTGTCTTTTCTCCATTGTATTCTCTTGCCTCCTTTATCAAAGATAAGGTGACCATATGTGCTTAATTTTTACTTTATCTTTTAATTGCGATATAATTGACATAAAACATACCAATTTGATATTTTTTGTATATATTGGGCAGTGATCATCTCTCATCTCTAGTTAACATCTCTCATCATACATAGTTAAGAGTTTTTTTTTTTCTTGTGATGAGAACTTTTAAGATATACTTTCTTAGCAACTTTCAAATATGCAACACAAGGCTTTTTATTTATTTATTTAAGATGGGTGCAATCACAGCATTTGTGCTTCAGTGGAGAGGGGAAAATGCTGGAGAGAGAAGCCTTGCTGGATGGATGCCTTTGAGGTCCGGAGAGCGGGTGGGATCTAGTGTGGGGATGGGGTGGGGCTGGCCTTTACTGGGAGCTGGTCACAGAGAAGGTGGAGTAGCAAGTTTAGAGTTGGTGGGTAGATGGGGCAGGGGTGGGGTGGGGGGTGGAGTTTGTGGAATTCCACCGCACATTGCTTTGATTTTCTCAGCCAAACAGGAAACACAGTCAGTAGCTGAGAGTTCAGACTGGGGCCTCCTAAGTGTCGGAGGTTTGAGGAGGGGGAGGAAGTATGAATAAATATCCAGGACACTATTCACAGTGTCTGTTTGGGACTAAGTACATCATCTACTTGTTGGAAATGCAGAATCGCAGGTCCACCCCGACCTCTTTTTTTTTTTGGCCACACCATTCAGCTTGTGGGATCTCAGCTCCCTGGCCAGGGATTGAACCCAGGCCATGGCGGTGAAAGCCTGGGATCCTAACCACTACACCATCAGACAACTCCCCTACCCCAGACCCCTTGAATCGGAATCTGAATCTGCATTTTAGTGCCAGATGACTCATGCACACTGGAGTTGGACCGGCCCTGATGGAGTGGAATGGTAGGGCCACCGTCTGAGGGAAATGTAGATGGATTGCCAGGCAGTGTGAACAGTCTGCTTCAGACCTGACTTTGTTTCTCTTGGTGCTAACTAATGGAATTTCAGCACTTGGCCTTGAAAACTCCAGGCCCCTTAACAGGGTGGCAAAAAAAAAAAAAAAAAAAAAAAAAGAAAAGAAAAGAAAAGAAAAAAATCTCAGTATGATAAGGAGAAGATGTTCCTCCGTCTTCTTCTGAAGCAGCAGAAATAAAAGTAGATTCTTTTCTGAATCATAAGACCAACCTCGCAAATGTTATTTCTAACAAGGGAGTCTCGTCAAACAATGAATTTAAGAGGCTGTTGCTTTGTCCTGTGAAAGTAACCTTTAACTTTTAAACAGCTTGTAATTCTGATTGCTTGTCTTCCTTAATAATGTGTTGCCCTGGCAATAATATTGACATTCACATCTCTGTTTTGTAAAAGGTATAAATTCCTGGGAGTTTTTTGTGAAGCCAGAAGGGGGGCACTGGCACAAGCCTACCCTCCCACGTGTGGGAGGGTAAAACAATTGCTGCAGTGACTGCAAGATTTCTTAAGCAGAGTTTGAGCGTTCGCTCATTTAAATGAACACAAAGGAGGCAAGGTCACTTGTGAGCACGGAGGGTAGGGAAGAGGAGAGGAGAATGAGGAGAGAAGGGGAAAGCTGAGAGCACCTCTGGGAACAAGGCAAGGGAGCTGACTGAGGACAAGTACCAGGGTGGTTAGACGGCACCGTGAGGCCCATTGGCGGAGGTCAGGAACCCTGCACTGATTCTGGTGCCAATCTGCAAGGCGGCAGGACTTTTTCCCCAGCAGTGCTTGACTGCCCCTGGGTAGGACCAGGGAAGATGGATGGCTGGTGGCGTTGGTCCAGGGTGGTGAGTGTGTGGTGGAAGCCAGGGGCTGGGGGATCGTGGATATTTGTGGTGTGGATGAAAGAGGGCACGGTTCAAGGAAAAGCCATGGCAGGGGAGAGGGTTGAAGGACTGGGAGAAAAAGGACAGGGCCCGGCGGGGGCAGGGCGCAGGAGCGAGGGTGCTGGAGGTTAAGCTCTGGAAGAGGGGGCAGCTGAGGACTGGGTGTGGCTGATGTGAAGTGGAAAATGAGGTCCCTGGGGCTGAAGAGATCATGCCAACGGCGCTGATGAGTGAGTTACCCAGGTGGGGTGGCAGTCAGGGTTAAGAGGAGGAGAGCATAGCTTTGAAAGTCATCTGGGGGATGGACTCCTCGCTCTATCCAGATGAAACATCTTAACCTCAGTTTCCTCATTTGTGATATAGTCTGAACTGTTTTTACACAACACTTCTGACACCACGCGCGTGTGTTTGTGTGTGTTTATGTGTTGTTTTCTCCCCCGCACTCCAACCAATTCTCTGGACACTAACTGGGGGTCCTACAATTCAATTCAACTCTGACACTAGCTACCAGGAGTTAGCACAGATACTGCGAGTGAAGGGCTTGTTCCCCCAAGACTTGTCCCCATTTGAGGTGCCAGTTGCAGGTCCCAGGTTGTCACAGGTACTGTAAATTCAGAGTGTTCCCACAACTCCCTCCTCAGGTCCAGTTATTCTTTAGGACAACTAGAGACAACCAGGACAACTCAACTCAGGAAAGTGCTTTACTTAGCACTACCAGTTTATTAGAAAGGATACAACTCAGGAACAGCCAGACAGAAGAGATGCACGGGGCAAGGTATGGGGGAGGGAAGGTGTGGGGAGCTCCTATGCCCTCCCTGTGCGAGTCACCCTCCCAGCACCTTGCTGTGTACACCGACCTGGAAGCTCTCTGAACTCTGCTGTTCAGTGGCTTTTACAGAGGTTCCATTGCCTAGGCGTGATTGAAGACATCATTGCCCATTAGTGATCAACTCAGTCTCAGTGGAGGTCAGTGATGGGGCTGAAAATTCCAGCCCTCTATTCACATAGTGGATTCCTCTGGTAACCAGCCCCCATCCTGAAGCTATCTAGCTCCCCGCCCCTGGAATGCCCTCATTAAGCACAAACTCAGGTAAGGTTGAAATGGGCTCATTGTGAATAACCAAAGACACTCCTCTCACCTCTGTCGCTCAGGAAATTCCAAGGGTTTTAAGAAGCTCTGCGTCAGGAACTGGGGACAAAGACCTAATACATATTTCTTCCCTGGTGGTCCAGTGGTTAACAATCCGCCTTCCAGTGCAGGGGATGCGGGTTCAATCCCCGGTTGGGGAACTAAGATCCCACATGTCGTGGAGCAACTAAGCCTGCGCGCCACAACTAGAGAAGCCCGCGTGCCGCAACAAAGACCCAGAGCAGCCAAAAAATAAAAATAAAAAGATAGTTTGTTCACATGTCAGAGGGGAAGAATGCTAATAGGAGTCAGAGAAACCTATGGGCTTCCTGTCTGGTTCCCAGTCGTCTAAGGCAAAATATAATAATAAGGAAAAATATAATATACTAATGATCATTTATTGTCTACTGTGTCACAGACAATGTGTCCAGTACTTTACTGATCCTGAGGGGCTGTGGTGTAACGTGTGTCCCCCCGCTCCGCACCCCCCTCCCCCGCTCCCCGCCACCTGGCTGGGGAGAGGCAGAGGAGTGTGAGAAAGGGAAAGTGAAATGCGTTCACCCACTGCAGGCATGGGGAGAAAGCCAGTGCTTCCTGAGTGTTTCATATGCGACAGGCCCAGCATGACTATACGTCTTTTACAGATGAGGAGGGGATTGGATTAATAAAGCAATTTGTCCAAGTTCACAAACTCTCGCTCTCAAACTCTTGCCTTGTAATTTCCTGAGTGATAGGGGTGCTAGGAGCACCTTTTGTTTTTTTTATTTTTTGTGGTACGCGGGCCTCTCACTGTTGTGGCCTCTCCCGTCGTGGAGCACAGGCTCCGGACGCGCAGGCTCAGCGGCCATGGCTCACGGGCCCAGCCGCTCCACGGCATGTGGGATCTTCCTGGACCGGGGAACGAACCCGTGTCCTCTGCATCGGCAGGCGGACTGGACCGGGGAACGAACCCGTGTCCTCTGCATCGGCAGGCGGACTCTCAACCACTGTGCCACCAGGGAAGCCCTAGGAGCATCTTTTGTTCTAGTATTTGGTTTTTGATCCTGGTTCCTGACACAGAACTCCTAAATCCCTTAGAGCTTCCTGGGTTATAAGGAGGAATGTCTTTTGTTCTATTGAGGTGACTCTAGACAAGTCCTGGATGGCTCTAGGAAGGGGCCTGCTCATCAGAAAGACCAAGCCGTGATTAGATGCTTGGAACTTTCAGCCCCACGCCTCATCCTCCAGGGAGGGGAGAGGGGCTAGAGATTGAGTTAATTAACAATCGATCACACCTACATGGTGAAGCCTCCATAAAAATCCCTAAAATTTTGGGTTCAGAGAGCTTCTGGGTTGGTGAACACATTCATGTGCTGGCAGGGTGGTGTATCCCAACTCCACAGATACAGATGCTCCCACACTTGGGACCCTTTGGACCTCGCCCTTTGTAACTCTTCACCTGGCTCTTCATCTGTATCCTTTATCATATCCTTTATTATATAACTGGTACATGTAAGTGTTTCCCTGAGTTCTGTGAACAGCACAGCAAATTATTAAACCTGAAGTGGGATCACGGAACCTCCGATTTATAGCCAAAGCAGAGAGAAGTGTGGGTAACCTTGGGACTCACTACTTGGGACTGGCGTCTGAAGCGTGAGCTGTCTTGTGGGACTGAGTCCTTAACTTGTAGGATCTGATGTAAATTTCAGGTAGATATTTTCGGAATTGAATCATAGGACACCCCCGGCTCATGTTGGAGAATTGGTTGGTGTGGGGAAAAAAACCCCACATATTTAATGTCAGAAGGTTTGTGAGTAGAGTGTAAAGGAAACAGAACTTTTTCCTTTTTAGGGTGAGAATACTCCAAGCAGAGGAGTAAACACATGGAATGAGCTTGAAGCCTGTTTGAGTACCAGGAGAATTTCAGAGGCTGGGAGTAGGGTCTGTGTGGTGAGGTGTCACAGACAGAAGAGGCTGAAGAAGGAAGCAGGTCTTAATGTAAAGGTTGTTGGAGGCTGAGGAGCTTGCTTTTTTTTTTGCGGAGCACAGGCTCCAGACGCGCAGGCTCAGCGGCCATGGCTCACGGGCCTAGCAGCTCCGCATCATGTGGGATCTTCCCGGATCGGGGCACGAACCCGTGTCCTCTGCATCAGCAGGCGGACTCGCAACCACTACGCCACCAGGGAAGCCCGGAGCTTGGTTTTTAATCTCAAGCTGTTGGGACTTCCCTGGTGGTGCAGTGGTTAAGAATCCGCCTGCTAATGGAGGGGACATGGGTTCGAGCTCTGGTCCGGGAAGATCCCACATGCCACGGAGCAACTAAGCCTGTGCGCCACAACTACTGAGCCCGTGTGCCACAACTACTGAAGCCCACATGCCTAGAACCTGTGCTCCGCAACAAGAGAAGCCACCAAACGAGAAGCACGCACAACGCAACGAAGAGTAGCCCCCGCTGGCCGCAACTAGAGAAAGCCCATGCGCAGCAACGAAGACCCAACGAAGCCAAAAAAAACAAAAAACAAAAAACAAAAAAAATCTCAAGCTGTTTTTGGCTAGCTGTTAGCAAGGAATTGACAGCGTCAGAGCTGTGTGTTGGCAAAAGCCCTTTGGCTGAAGCATGGCGAATGGATGGGGGTGGGACTGATTTAGGCAGGGGTGGGCAAACTACGGCCTGTGGGTCTGTATCCCCTGTGAGCTAAGAATGGATTTTGCATTTTTAAATAACTGAAAAGCAAATCAAAAGAAGAGTAATATTTTGTGTCATAGGAAAACTATATGAAATTCAAATCTCAGTGAAATTCAAATCAAGTTTTACTGGAACACAGTCACGTTCGTTTACTTATGTGCTGTTCATGGCTGCTTTTTGACCCTAATGGCAGAGTTGCGACAGAGACTGTATAATATACAAGTACCTAAAAAAATATCCTTCATTTTGCCTCTTGGCTCACAGAGCCTCAAATACTTACTATCTGGCCTTTTATGGAAAAAATTTGCTCACCCTTGAAGTAAGAGATTATTAGCAAGAGGCCTGCATTAGGATAGTGACAGAGGGGAGTGGGGGGATGGAGAAAACTGAATGAATTTGGGAAATATTCAGATTTCTGGGTTGAGCACTGCATGAATGGTAGTGCTAGTCAGGCCAGAAATACCAAGATGAGGAGAAGTACAGGGGCCAGGAGGGAAGAGTGAGAACAGTTCTCAGGCCTCCTTTGTGTGACAGTCTGATTCCTGGAGTTACATAGTGTGTGTGTGTCACCAAAGATGCTAAGAACAAAGGCATCACCTCAAACAGCTGGAGGCTGGTGTGGGGCACCTGGCATTCAAAAGGCTTTTGTGCTATAAAGGTGAGCAGGGGACTTCCCTGGTGGCGCAGTGGTTGGGAATCCGCCTACCAATGCAGGGGACACGGGTTCGAGCCCTGGTCCGGGAAGATCCCACATGCCACGGAGCAACTATGCCCGTGCGCCACAACTACTGAGCCTGAGCTCTAGAGCCCGAGAGCCATAACTACTGAGCCCACACGCCACAACTACTGAAGTCCACGCGCCTAGAGCCCATGCTCCACAACAAGAGAAGCCACCGCAATGAGAAGCCTGTGCACCGCAACGAAGAGTAGCCCCCGCTCTCCACAACTAGAGAAAACCCGTGCGTAGCAATGAAGACCCAATGCAGCCAAAAACAATTAAAAAAAAAAAAAAAAAAGGTGAGCAGCTACCTGGGAGAATTTACAGTTTGGTCAGCACCAGTTCTGGGAGAGGCCCAGGAGAATATGGCGTTGTCCGTAGATGCCAGTCTCCCCTCATCCATCTCCTAGTTGTCTGGTGAGGTTGGCATACTGGACAGAGGCAGGGCCTGCCTCAGCGTAGTATCAGCCAAGTGAGCTGAACTTTCGGGGACCTAGGGTTGCTGCTGAAGTGTGGAGGTAGGAGCTGAGGTGGCCAAGACGATCTACTCTATCATTTGTCCTGTTTTCCTTCCTATTCTCTGGGAAGCAGTCCAGGCCGGTTCTAAGGGCCTCCTTTCTTGACAGGGCTATTCCCTTGACTGCCTGCAGATGGCGCTAAAGCGACACGATGGGAATGGAGGGGTGGGGGCCGGCGGGAGGAGAAATACTCCTAAGTCGCCCGCTTCTCTAGGTCTGCTCCTGGCCGGAGGAGGTGGCATTCACAAAACCACCCCATTCTTTCCCTACTTCCTGCTCTGCCACAAAACGCCCTTGTTTCTGGGGCAGAGAAGTATTCCCTCAAGGCGGGAGGGGGTGCAGTGTCTGGGGTGGACGATGCCACGTCCAGCCATCCTCTCCCGTCGGGCTCCAGCCATCTCCTCCAACTTCTGGCAGCTGGCTCTGCAGGAATCTCGCTTCAGTGGCTTTCAGGGCACAGACGCCATCTCTGGGAAGGCTTCTTGGATTGCACACTCTCCCCCACCCCTATTCCTTTCTCCAAGCCCTGTTTCTTCTCCCTGGGCTGGGGCGATGGGACTCTGGACTCTTTTAGAAGCCCAGGCTGGAGGAGAAGGGACAGGTGTGGGCCTGAAAATGGACTTGGCGTCTGGACAAGGGACACGTGACCTGCTAGCCCCATTCCTCACCCGAATACCAGCTTTGACTGCCTCCCCCCACCCCCAACTCCTGGCCTCCAGTAGAGGTCAAGCCAGTCTGATTCCAACAGCCCCGCTCTCCCAATACTGCTTGGCTTCCTCAGTCTCCCCTGCAACCCCTCATCCGTGTCCCAGGACCAATGCCTTCAACACAGGGCAGGGCATTTAACACGAAAGGGGGCTCAGGGCTAAGCGGTGGCCAGGGAGGGACCCTCTCAAGGTCTTGATCTGACAACCCAGGAAGCTGTGCTGTGGGAGAGGGGGATGGGCTTTGTGTCCTACAGTCATTCTCCACAGTGCAGTGCACCTGGCAGCCCTGGGCTGGGCTGTCCTGTCCACCTCCTGAGTGGATTGCCCCTGCCCATAGCGTCGGAAGCTTCCTTTTCTAAGGGTTCTGGGAGTCCTGACAGCTGTGTGCGGGGTGAACCTTCACTCTTTCTCTGTAAGGGTTTAGCCCCACCTGGGACCTCATTCCTCTAGGCCAGCATTTCTCAAACCTTAGGCTACATCACAATCACCTGGACGGCTTGCTGAAACAGATGGCTCCGACCCACCCCTAGAGTTTCTGATTCAGTAAATCTGGGGTGACCCTGAGAACTTGTACATCTAATAAGCTCCCAGGTGATACTGATGCTGCTGGACAGGAGCACTGTGCACTGAAGGATTAACTCAGCAGGTCCGGGTTGTCCAAATGCCACACATTCCAAAGAAAGGTTTGCCCCCTGCCTGGCTCCTGGGAGACGGCCCCTAAACCCTTGGAATATCTTGCCTGGTAAGAGTGTCTTTGCTTATCTGGGGGCCATGGGCCTCTTCGTATCAGTTTAGCCTCTGGAGGGGCTGGAGACTAAGTAAGGCCAGCTACGTGGGTGGTCAGGAGCCTCCGTTAAACGCTGGACACCAAGACTTGGCTCGGCTTTGCTGGCTGGCAGTACTTCATACAGCTGGAAACTGTGTTTCCTGGCTGGTGACTCATTGTTGCTGGGAGAATTAAGTGCTGTCCCCATAACTCCACTGGGAGAGGACAGTAGAAGCTTGCAGCTGGTCTCTCCTGGACGCTGCCTGTGCACCTCCATCCTTTGCTGACTCTAATTTGCATCTTTCACTGTAGTAAAATATAACCACTCAGCAACTTTGCTTCCGGGAGACAGCTCTGCCCACTACAGCCCTACTCACCTGAGCCGGGGACCCGAGGTGCTGGGCCCACAGGTTTCAGTAGATCCAGCCACTCTGTGCTGCCCCTCCTGAGACCACTCTCAGGGCAGTGACCCATTTCTTATGGTGCTTGGACCCTCCCTGCCCCATCCTCCCCTGGCTTCAGACCAGGTCCTAGAGGGAATTCCCGGGTGGTCCAGTGGTTAGGACTCCTCGCTTCCACTGCAGGGGGCATGAGTTCCATCCCTGTGGGGAACTAAGATCCCGCAGGCTTCGAGGTGTGGCCAAATTAAAAAAAAAAAAAAAAAGAGCCAACACAGGGAAGAAGGCCCCTTAGCGCCCGCTGGTTATGTGGCTTTATTCACAGACTCAGCACTTGCTGAGGTCAGGAGGAAAGAACATTTGGGACCTGGGCCTGGAGATAAGGGTGGCTGGGAGGCCATGCATGGGTCGGATTGGGGAGCTCACAGCAGAGAACCTGTTGGCTGGGCCAGGCCGGTGTGGGGTGGGGCCGGAGGCAGGCAGCATGCGGGAGGCCTGGCTAGATCTGACGGAACAGATCTCTCCAGGTGGCGTCTGTGAGCCAGGGAGGGCGGGACTGAGGGTTTCTCTGGGGCAGGGGGTATAGGTGTGGGGCTGGACAGTAGGCACCCCTGCCCCTCACTCCCAGGGAAATGACACAGTGGGACAGCTGGGACACCTGGCGCCTGGTCCTGATGCTGCCTCGGGACTTGGACGGGGTGACTAACCGTGCTGGTCCCCTCTGGTGTCATTGTCCTGCTGATGCTTGGACATGTGCCTTGGGGGTGACCCACCTAGGGACACTCTGGGGACATGTGTAGGGAGGCTGGATGATCCCGGAGAGTGTGCCTAGGGCCCAGCAGAGTGGGCTGTGCCTGGGGAGGGAGGGGGTCCCCGGGGAGGGTGGGGGATGCTCCCTTTGAGCCACGCTTCTGTCTCAGTGGTTGGTGTCAGTTCCCTGCTGGCAGGGGGTGCCGTCTCCCGCTCAATCCAGGCCAGCCCCTGGGCCAAGGATGACTGCACAGCTAAATCTCCTTTCTCCTGGCCCGCAATGCTGGCCCTGGATGGACTTCCTGTCTAAACACAAACAAGGAAGCCAAAGCCCGGACCCTCCTCCTGGGCCTTCTTCCTGGTGAAGGGCCCATTCCCACCCAGCAGGGAACAGAAAAACCAGTTCTCCGGGTGCCCCTCCCTGCCTGGGAACAGCAAAATTTGGAAAGTTGGCAGGGTCTCCCTGGGCTGTGCAGGAAGGTGACCTAGGGGCCCGGGAAGGCTGGTGGGGCCCGAGCAGGGCCCTGGGTCTGAGGTCACAGCGCCTGCCCGCTTTCCACCGGGGCCTGGGGTGGAGGGACGCAGGCGAGGGGCCCTCAGCATTGGCGGGAGGGGGTGCGGTGCACAGAGCCGGGGCGCTTGGGGATCTTGCGCCAGCGACGCTTGTCCCAGCGGCAGAGCAGCAGCAGGCGGAAGGTGTCCCGGAAGGCCTTGTTGCAGAGCGCGTAGCACATGGGGTTAATGGTGCTGTTGACGTAGCACAGCCAGTAGCCCAGCTCCCACAGGGTCTCGGGGACACAGTCCTTGCAGAAAGTGGACACCAGCACCATGATGTTGTACGGTGTCCAGGTGAGGATGAAGGCCAGCAGGATGGCGCTCAGGGTCCGAGCCGCCTTCTTCTCCTTGACCAGCGAGAAGGTCTTCCGCTTGGCCAGCTGCCCCTTCCCACGGGGCTTCTGGCCCTTGCCCGCTCGCTCACGCCCCTTCCGGGTCGGCCTCTTGACCGTATTCGGGGAGCTCCGGGGCGGCTGCTTGGGGGGGGCCTGCGCCCCGGGGTCCACCATGGGCATCTTGATCACCACCTCAGAGCCGGGCTCCTCACCCTCCGAGGACGTGAGGGACTCCATGGAGCCTTCATCCTCCTCCTCCTCTTTCCAGCTGTAGGCCTGGAGCAGCCGGGGGGCCCGGCAGCAGCGGCAGCAGCGCCCTGGAGGGGTCTCCGGGGAGCCCTCAGCCCCTGGCTGGGACCTCTCTGAGCTGCTGCTGCTGCCGCCCCCCTTCCCCGGCGTCTCGGAGCCCTGCAGGGCCGCCAGCTCCCGGGCCCGGTTCTCTGTCTCCCGGTAGATGCGCCAGTAGAGCGTGCACATGACCGTGACGGGGAGGTAGAAGGCAGCCATGGCTGTGCCAAAGGTGATGATGGGCTGGGACAGGAACTGGATATAGCACTGCCCGGCCAGCACCGTCCGCTCCCCTACCAGGTACTGCCAGAAGAGGATGGCTGGGGCCCAGAGGACGAAAGAAACCAGCCAGGCCAGGCCGATCATCAGGGCCGCCCGGCGGGGTGTGCGCTTGGCGCGGTAGCTCAGGGGCCGGGTCACGGAGAAGTAGCGGTCAAAACTGATGAGCAGCAGGTTCATGACCGAGGCGTTGCTGGCCACGTAGTCCAGGGCCAGCCAGAGGTCACAGGCCAGCGTGCCCAGAGCCCAGTGGCCCATGAGCAGATACGTGGTGTAGAGGTTCATGGAGAAGGTGCCAATGATGAGGTCGGCACAGGCCAGGCTCAGCAGGAAGTAGTTGTTGACCGTCTTGAGCTCCGTGTTGACCTTGAAGGAGATGAGTACCAGCAGGTTGCCGGTCACCGTGGCCAGTGACAGGAGGCCCGTGGTGATCCCGATGAAGGCCACTTGCCAGGGACCCTTTCCCGGTGCCAGGACGGTGATGTTGGGGCTGACGGCGGGTGGGGCTGAGGTATTCATGGTGGCTGGGCGGGGTCGATGGGGGACAGCCCCTTCCTCTAGTCACAGTACAGGCCTTCCTTGGGGGCGGTCATCACCTGAAAAGAGAGGACACGGGCTTGGGTTGGGCTGCTGGACGTCTCCCAGAGTGCAGAGTGGAAGGTGTCGGCAGCAAAGCCTCTGCCTTCTCGGAGCTGCAGGCCAGACAGCGTCACACCCCCCCTACTGGTGCCCACACCAGGTCACTTATAATGCACTTTCCCAGCCTTGAATGGATTTACCAGCAGCACAGGGGGAGGGGCATGGCTTTGGAATCCAGAGATCTGAGTCCTCATTCCCACTCCACCATTCAGACGCGGAGCCTCAATTTTCTCATCGGGAAATCGCTACTAAGGCTTGTCTTGATCACGTGGCAGGAGTGGGGAGACTTGCTTTGTATACGGGACTGCCAAATTTTCAAAGCATTTCACTCAATTTTATTAAAGCTCTCATTTACTGAGTAGTTACTACATGCCATAAACAGTGCTAAGCACTTAACTGAATTACCTAATTTAATTGTTGAACATTTGTAAGAGGAAGGTCTCTTATGGTCCCCATTTCACGGAGGCGACTGTGGCTCCGAGCAACTCCAAGACCTGGCCGTGGCGACACAGGTGGTGCATGTGATCAGAACCCACCTCCCTCGCTCACTCTCGGAGCACGTGAAGACCCGGTGGGATTCTTCCATCAAATAAGGAGAGATGGGAAGGCGGGGGAGGGCTCCAGAGAAGACAGGGGGAAGAGATGGGAGCAGAGGGGTGCTGCATGTGTGCGCCTGAGTGTGTGTGCTTGTGCGCAGTTTGGGGCTGGATCGGACCCTCAGTGGGGGCAGCGGGGGACGTTGTGCTGGGCCTGGACACTTGCCGGTGGTTGACGATCCGGAGTAAAAGCAGGCAGCAGGCGCGAGGGCCTCAGCTCCCAGATAAGCGGGGGTCTGGCCCCAGATGAGGTGTGGGAGGACTCCTCTACCTCCCCACTCGGTTCCTGGGCCCCAGCTGAGTGGAGGGCAGCAAGGGGAACCGGAAGATGCCCCAGACTTTTCCTGAAGCTGGAGTGCAGCTCAGGCACTCGGGGTGGGACGAGAGAAAAGCCACAGCTCTCAGTGACTACTGGCCGGGCAGAGGCCTCGACCGCTCAGCCACGGCCTCGCTGCTGTATGTGTTGACCGCTTCCTTCCTGTTCTGGGCTTCAGGCATCCTTCCGTGTGTTGAAGAGATTGGGGTCTCCTCCTAGCTGCAGCTATGGCTTCAGGGGCAGTATTGTTGGAAAAATTCCAAGGGAGAGACGTTGGGCCCAGCGAGCCCTGATGTTTCTTGGGACCTGGTCTGTGACAGAGAGTCTGTGAGGGGGTCGCTGCATGACGGATGCCTCGGCGGTGTGTGACTTGGGTGTACTGTCAGCGTGTGTGACAGCGACTCTCAGCATGAATTCAGAGTGTGACAGAACAAGCAAGAAAAGCTGTGGCCGTCAGTGCTTGTGTGTCTGGGACAATTTGCACGTGAGGGGGCACAGGTGACGTCCCGGTTGAAGGACCCAGACTCTGGAGTCAGACTGTCCACATCTGAATCCAGGCTACACCACGTACTGGGTGTGTGGTCTCCGCTAGCGATGTAACTGTTATGTGCCTCGGTTTCCTCAACTGACAAACGGGGATAATGTTAGTCCCTAGCTAATACCTCGAGGAATTATCGCGAGGCTTAAAGAGTCAATAGATATAAAGTACTTAGAACAGCCCTGGTCCATGGTAAGCACTAAGTTCCCGTTGACTCTTAGCACGGGTAGTAGCGAGGGCTCCCTCCTGCCTAGAAGTGTCTGCTTTTTTTTTTTTTTTTTTTTTTTTTGCGGTACGCGGGCCTCTCACTGTTGTGGCCTCTCCTGTTGCGGAGCACAGGCTCCGGACGCGCAGGCTCAGCGGCCATGGCTCACGGGCCCAGCCGCTCCGCGGCATGTGGGATCTTCCCGGACCAGGGCACGAACCCGCGTCCCCTGCATCGGCAGGCGGACTCTCAACTACTGTGCCACCAGGGAAGCCCAGTGTCTGCTTCTTTGATTAAAAATTTCTAATACTATGGGGAATTCCCTGGCGGTCCAGTGCTTAGGGCTCTGAACTTACACTGCAGGGGCCATGGGTTCAATCCCCGGTCGGGGAACTAAGATCCCGCATGCCAAGTGGCACAGCCAGAAGAAAAAAAAAATCTAATACTGGGACAACAGCAACAAATAATAACGGTCATTGCTATTATTTAGCATCCCTGAGGGCCAGTCGCCGCTCAGAGCACTTATGTGCCCTATCTCACTTAACCTTAATGGGGAACCTATGACCTAGGGGTTGTTTTTCTCTCCATCTTACAGATGAAGAAACTGAGGCTGAGAAAAGCATGAGAATATGCACAAGGTCACACAGCTAAGGTAGGAACCAGGATTGGAGCCCAGGCAGTCTGTTCCTATGAAACTTTATTTATAAAAACTGATGGTCGGCCTGGGGGCCATAGTTTGCCAATTTGAACTAAGAAATATTACATTAAAATATGATTTATCTTGCTTACTGAGTTTTGGTGTATCCTCCTCCCTTAACCAAAGTCAGGCGCTGGGCGGGAGGCTGAGATCAGACTGCGGGTGCTGGGGCTTTTCCCCGTGAGGCCACTGGTGGGAACCACCCTTGACAAGGTGACTCTGAACAACTCTTGTCCCTTTGATCTTCTGGTCTCAGTGCTGTTTGTGCCCATTGCAGAAATCGAGCAACTGAGGCCCAGAGAAAAAAGGGAAGAAGGCATTGTGTAGCTCAAGGCCTCCCGATTCCTAGACTGGGTGCTGCCTCACCCCCCAGCCCCTGGGTGCCCCGGAGCAGCTCTGTAGCCCCCAGCGGCTTCCTGGGCCAAGATGTGCAAAGGCTGGGTCAGAAGAGGAGCTTTAGGGCGTGAGAGGCTGTACCCTCCACAGCCGTAGGGGCCTCCCGTCTGTCTGTGCGCGTTGCAGCCACGTGTTCTGCTATTGTACATGGCCCTTATGCCACAGCAGGGCTAGGACTAGGGCGGGGGGAGTGAGGCACTTGTCTTGGGTGCAAAATTTAAGGAGATGCCCCAAACTCAGTCAATCAAGAAAATAACATTTTAATGAAATATTTAAAGAATAGAAATCAATGCAAAACATCCATCATGAACACAATTTTAAACCAAGACAGGATCCAACCCCGCACTTGCACAAACACCCCTATCACCCATGCCTCGCACTAATCCTGGCCCTGGTTCTGACAAAACTTGATTTGCAAAAGCAGACCACCTGTGGGCTGTAGTTTGCTATTTGATTTTTAAAAATATTACATTACAATATTATTTATCTTGACTAGTGAGGTATTTTTGTGAGCCCCCCACCTTGAAATTTTGCTCCAAGGTGAGTACCTCACTTGCCTCACCCTAATTCCTGCATTGCGGACCACAGCCCTAGGTTTGAATCTCCAAGCTGTCCCTTCCTAGCTGTGTGATCATCGGCAACGACTTAACCTTTCCTTCCCTGCAGCCCTGCAGCCCTGAGCTGATGGGGATAATAGTATCCAAAGTGCCTGGCACTGAAATGACACTCAGTCAAAGGCCTCTGTTATTATTCCCATCTCCTCATTCCAATCCACTGCTCAGCGAACTCCTACCTGCCCCTTCCCCTCCAGACCCCAGGCACAGCCCCTCTCTGGTCCCCAGACTGCTCATCTGTACGGTGGAGGAGTTGGAGCAGGCTGACATCTGGGGAGAGTTTACAGGCTCCTGGAACCAAGATCTCAAGATGGCTCGAGAGCATCAAGATCTCAAAATAGCTTGAAAACTAGCCAAGAATACCCTCATCTGTGAAATGGACCACATCCCAGAGGTGAGGCTGCAAAGGCTGAAGGCTCACTCAGCTCCTCTCAGCCCGGAACCTGCAGGCTCCAATGCCTGCACTCCTTCCGCTTGGTGGACCCTCTCTGCCCCACCTATGGGCTCCCATCGGGGACAGCTCGGGGAAGGAGAAGGGCAGAAGTTCTGGGGAACCGGACCCTGGTTCTTGCCACCCCCTGGACCTTCTGAGCCCCTGAGATTCAGCCCAAGAACAGGGCTGTCAATGACTCTGCCCTTCCTCCACCATCAGAAGTGGGAGTCCTCCTCCAAACCCCTCTTGGACTGTAATTTGCTCCAGATAAGGTTCCTGCTCTGGTCCTTGCTGTGTGACCTTGGGTGAGTCTCCTTATCTCCTTATTGGGGGCAATCCTCTGCCTCTTCAAGGCTACTGAAGGGTCAGCGAGTTGATGGCTGAGAAGGAACATGGCTTCCGGTGATTGTGGCTGATTCCCCTGCGGGGACGAGCTCTGGGCTGAAAGTCAGGGTGCCAGGGTTCAGCCGCAGCTCCAGAATTTCTACGAAGGAGGGGCTTAGGGTTAGCCGTCTGTTGAAAGGGGGGCTGGAAGCTGTATTTGCATAGCATATTCTGTGAAAACATCCATGGGGTTGGGGGAGTTGGTAAATGAGGATTGCAGGGCCGGCCGGGGAGACTCCTCAAGGAAGTCCTTGCACTGCCTCTGCTTCAAGCCCCATCTCTGCTCTTGTCTTGCTGTGTGACCTTGGGCAAGTGATTGTCCTGACCTGGTCACCCTCCTGTAGGATGAGTGTTTGTATGTGAGGGTGTGTGCATTGCTGAGTGAAAATAAGAAATAATGAGGGTGAGTCTTGGTGAGGATGGGTTGGGACTCATCCGCTGAGGGTGTCTGGGGTACAGGAAGGTGGAAAGGAAGCAGGCGGTGCTTTTCTGCCCAGCACTGTGGCTTCCTGATGAAGGTTGTTGGGAGCTTTTAATAATATTATTAATAATATCACAGCAACTAATATTTACAGACTGCTTACTATAACCAGACACAGTTCTAAGCATTACATACATGATTTAATTGACCTGTTACAAACCCTTGGGAAGTAGGTTCTATTATCTTCAATTTGCAAACGGCGCAGTGAGGCTTTCAGACCTTAAGGACCTGACAGCTCATCAGCGATGCAGCCAGGATTTGGACCCAGGTAGTCTGCCTCTGGGGCTAACCTCTTGGGCCCCTACCCTCAACTGCTGTGGGGATTGGGGGGTGCAGAGCCTCCTTGCCCACTTTGACTAGCTAGATTGGCCAAACCCTAGTTTGAATCAGTCAATAGGGAGGAATCAGTCCTTCCTTTAGAATCTGGCCTCTGCGTGTGTATGTGTGTGACAGTGTCTGCCATCTCTCTAGGGATGTATGATCACAGTGCTATGGGAAGGGGGTGGCCCAGCTGTAGCTCTTTGCTTGGCACACATCAGTTGCTCAGTAAATATCTGTGGAGTGAATCCATGAATGTGTACACGGAATTCTCCTGATTGGCTTCGGGACTTCGGGCATGAGGATGAGCCTGCGGCGGCGGGGGTGAGGGCATGGCAGTTTGAACTGGCTGCAGAGTGTGGTGTCTCTGCTCTGTCCAGTTCCTGCATCCCTTCACCTGCCAGGTGCCTGTCCCCTCGGTGAGGCCCTACCTGGCTTGAGAGCAAAATACCCAAGAACATCCTTATCTGTAAAATGGACCAAGGAAACCCTGCCTCACCTGCTGCGGGGAAGTCGAGTGAGGTAACAGGACAGGCACGGGCATGGGATGGCGCCTGTCAGCGTTGGGGAGGAAAACTTCAGCCTGGGCTCAAAGAGTTAAGGGATGAGGTCAGAGCCTCTAGCAGAGCAGGCCAGACTGTTGACCGCCAGCGTCCTGGACCAATCCCCGGGGGCCGGGCATCTGGTTGGTGAGAGGAAGGGGGAGGGGAGAGATTGCTGGGGAGAGGGATTCCTGAACACTAGGGCTTTCTGAATCTTACCACTGGCCAAGGAGAGCAGAAGGGGAGGCAGAGAATGAGGGGGTGCTGGGGAAGAGATTCAGGAGTGGGGAGTGAAGCCATCTTGTGATTCTGGACGTGGAAGACGGCAGAACCCTAGCTGGAGAGAATGGACGATATTGGGGAGAAGGAGGTACGAGGTGAGGGATGTGGGGCTGGGCACCTGGGACCTCACAAGTGCATCGAGGGCGCTCCTCTGGCCAGGCCTACTGACCTGTCCCTTCTGCTGGGGCCTTAACCCAGAAGCCAGCCTGTCAGAGGTGGCTCTCTCCCCCGGGCTTAATTTTTCTCTGAAGGTAGCACCATTAAAGGTACATAAAACTTCCACCTCTGATGTCTGGCCTTGGAAAGGAAGGGGTGAACTGATACAATTTATCACCTTTTCAGGCTCAACAGTCACCACTGGGAGTGCCAACTAGCCCTGCGGAGGGCAGCAGCCATCAGTTAAATTTTCATAAACGCACGGCTGAACCGGAAGAGGAGCGTCAGCCTTAGAATCAGTGCCACATACCCTCCCTGTTGGTGGACCTTAACCAGTTGCCCAACTTCAGCCGGACCATGTTAGAGCCTGGCAGTTAGCAGGCTGGGCCCTAGACCTCACTCTGCCAGGTGGCATCAGAAGTGCCCTGCCCCTCGTTCTACACTCTGCATGCCCCCTGCTCTTCACTCCTTGCGCTCCCCTCCCCGCTCCCCTCCTCATTTCCTTTCTTGTCTCTCCCTCCCTCCCTCCCTCCTCCATCTTTCTAGGCATCACCATGGCATCACAGCAGAACGGAAACCTAGGGAGATATTCACCCACCTCTCCCCCGCCCGCCCAGAAGCCCAAGCTCCCGTTCACAGAGCTCGCTGCTTCCCCCACCCTGTCATCCTGATCAGGGAGGTAGGAGTTCAGCGCCGTGCTGAGGGTGAGGAGTATGGGGTCCAAGCCCCAGCTGCACCCCTAAATATCCCTTCTGTGACCATGAGCACACCCCTTCCCCTTCCTCAGCCTCAGTCTCTCCATCTGTACAATGGGGAGGCTCCTTTTAAGTCTGATGTGACCTCTACCTACTCCCTTCTTGACACTCTGACTCCTCTTCGCACTTGGGAATCCAGTTCTCAGACCTCCAGGCCCCAGCCGAAGAGCCAAGAGTCACACCTTCTGCAGCCCTATTTCGTCATTTCCTCCCCTGCCTTCCGGAATGCAGTGGCGATCATGGCTTGCCTGGTGGCTGAGGTCAAGGGGCAGAGAACTAACTCGTACCTGACAGCTCAGTGAGCAGCTGATTTCTCAGGGGCAGGAGACTGTCCGGCTGCTTCCAGCCGCTTCCGGCCAGTTGGGCAGGAGGCCCTGGGTCAGTCCGCAGGTATGTTTTGTGGGAAGCAGTGAACCCCTGTCCCCTGGCACTGATAACCCCCAGGAAGCATTTGTCTGAGTGACCCAGTGAACGCCGCCCGACCCCTCCCCAGCTGCGAGAATCAGAGCTCCTGGCCTCCAGCCCATCCCCACATTGTGCTCTGGGGGTCCTAGGATGGGTACCTGGCATGGGTGCCCATTAGTAACTATGCATCACGTGGACTTAGGGTTGAGACCTGCCCTGCGGGAGCCCAAGGTGCTATAGACATAGGGAGGGCCCTCTGGGTGGCCGCACACACCGGGACCGTGTGCCCTGGCTGGCCCGGCCATCCACGTGCCCATACGCCCCAAGAGCCCGGGAGCTCTTGACATGGGCTCCTGCTGGCTTCCGGCCCGGCACCCACCTTGGTATCCTGCTTGTCCATCGGGCCAGCAGCCTGGTTCAGTCCATCTTGGAGGGGTTGAAGGTGGATGGGGGTGGTGGGATTCAGGGTTCCCTGAGGGAGGAGAGGAGGAGGTTCTGGGACTGGCACCCCAGTTTTGGGGGGGTCAACTTCCCACAGGATCCTGGTGGCAAGGGCTACCCCCTGGCCCCCTGCCCTCCCCACTCTGTCCCTGGGATTTGGGGACTCTGCCTGCTATGTGGCAACCTAATCCCTTCTGGGCTCCAGGTCCAGTTTCCTAAGGGGGTTTCCATCTCCTTTCCCAGCTGAATCCCAGAAAAACATTAGGTGTATCCACTCGAAGCCAGGAGATGGGGTACTTGGAGCAGCCAGTGTGCAAAGCTACAGAGGCCCCTTGGCCTCTAGAGCCCTCCCTGGCCCCCTCGTCTGTCTGGGGTCCATCCCCGTTTCCTTCTGGTTCTGGTCCCTGCGTTGCTCAAGGACCCTGCTTCTCCTGCCCCCACCTCGGTGGAGCCCCTCCCAAATGTACTCACCATGGGGCTGGAGAGAGGTCTGAAGGTTCCTCAGTTCCACTGGCTCTCCGGGGGCCGACGGTGTCTCCAGGGACCCAAACACCTGGCTCCTGGGGGGAGCTGTGCCCTGTGCTGGCAGCCGGAGAAGCACAGCTAGTGATTGGCATGTCCCACCCCCTGGCACGCCAGCCTGGGGGGGGGAGGGAGGAAGAGAAAGAGAGGGAGGGAGAAAAGAGAGGAAAGGAAGGGAGGGGGAGCTGGAGGGAAGCCTCAGGCAGCGTCTGGGGTTGGACTGGGTCCTGGAGCGTGGCCCCCTTCTCCACTAGGGCACCAAATTCGAGTCCTGAGAGGGAGGGTGTAGGGCATGAGGAAGATGAGCCCAGGAAGGCTAAAAGTCCAGAACGGGAGAGAAGGCAGATACAGGGAGACAAACACCCACACCCAATGCACACAGACTCGGCGGCGCACGCACACGCGCACACACACACACACACACACACGTACACCCTCACAAAGGCATACTGTTTCCCGGGCTCCTTCCCCCACCCAACCTTAGAGACCCCAACCCGCGTGCACCATGCCCCACCATACACACCCCGGCATTCGCATGCCTGTTTCCCTCCACATACGCCCTGCCCCCTGCACATGCCCACGCGCCCGCCCGCCCAGCCCCACACCCTGCTCTTCCTCCCTACTGCGAAGGAGCTAGATTCCTTCTGTTTGGAAATGACACATTGGGCCTCACGTGAGAGGCTCCAACTTGGAACAGACCCAGAGGGCTGGCTCACCCGCCCGGGGCCGAACGGATGAGCCCGCATGCTGGGCGGTGCGCTGTTTTCTGTCCCTGCCACACAGCTGGGTGTGAGGGCACACGGGTGTCTGGTTTGCGGGGACGAGTGGGGGGCCGTATGCCTGCTCCACGCGTTGCTGAGTGCCCCGCACATGTGTGTCCCTGAGTCGCATGTCATCACGCAGCCGGTGTAAATGCAGGTGTCGCCCTGTGGGTCTGGAGCCGGGACGTGTGTGTGTCTGTATTCGGTGTGTGTCTGAGTGTTGCCCAACTGTGGGACTTGCTAATTCTGACAAGGGAGGCAGCCTCTACCACCCTGCCTGTTCCACCCCCAGCTTCCACTTGGAAGACAGACAGGCAGACAGACAGCTCTCCTCCCAGCTTGTCAAACTCCGTCTCCCCTGACTCCCACTCGGGGCTCACAGGTGTGCACCTGGGAAGTGATGAGCCTGCCCTTCCTCTCCACATCCCTTAGCCCAACTGCTTGGCCAGCACCCCTCTCCCCCAGGCCGGTCTGGATTTCTGTGTTGAGTTTCCTCAGAGATAGAACCCCTGGGGGCCTTTAGCTATAGAGACCTGGGTCCTGCCCCACCCTCACCTGGCCCTTGAGACCTCCTGGGGAGCTGACCGTGGAGCAGACATGGGGAGGCTGCCGCTGGGCTGCTGGGCCTTTGCTTCACTGGGCCATGCTGAAGCCCTGGGATGGAAGGTGGGAAGGACCAGGGTCAACTGTCATCCCCACGATGTAGGTGAGAAAACCGAAGAGCAGAGGGGCGTGTTTAAAACGTGGTTGGCAAGTGTCTGCACTCAGGTCCCGGGCTCTGAGCCCGCGGCTCTGGAGTGGGTCAGGCGGTTGGGACCTGCCCCACCGCTTGCCCCCTGCCCTTTCCGCCACCCAGCACCCCCTCTCAATCCTGATGCCTGAGGGTAACCTGGGGCTTCCTCAGGCTGGAGCCCGGTTGCCAAGGGAGGCCGGTGGAGCAGAAACTGGAGTCCCTGGGGCGTGGCCAGCAGCCATCATGCCAGTGGTGGGCACACGTGGCAGGTACATGTGGGGGCATCTCTGCTTCTCGAAGCCAGCTGAGGCAAGAGCAAGCGCCCAGTACCCCTCCCTTCCGAAGTCCAGGAGATGCTGCCGCTTGGAGAGGAATCTGAGCAACCCCTCCCACCCCGGAGTCAGCTGGCGGGTCAGGGGCGGGTCAGAGCTCCACCAGTCCCTGCCCGTGGCCGCGGACTCCCGCTGCCCCTGCTGGGTTGTGCTCGGTTTGCGGCTGCGGCTTGTGCGCGCGGTGGGGCTGCGTGTACTTGTGCGCGTACACGTGGCTGAGTGTGTGGGTGTTAGGCCTCCACGCTCAACATCCATTTCCGAGTCTGAATCAGGCTCTCTCCTTGCCCCCTCCCCCCAGTCTCCTTGGTCTCCCTTCTCTTCTCCCACCGCCTCTGCACACGTCCCTTTAGAAATAAAAACACTTATTTTGTAGGCGGGAGAGGAGGGTGTCCAGCTTTCCCTTGCCTCCTCCTGAGCGCCCCTCTTGTTCCAAGAGGTTTTTGCGCCTTAAGTCCGTGCAGCCGCGGAGGCAGGGGGTTGATGCCCCCCGCCCCAACCCCGATTGTATGGCTGTTCTAGGCCCAGGCTTGGCTAGGTCCCCTTACCAGATGGGGAAACTGAGGCAGGAAGGGAGAAGGGAGGTAGGGCCGGGAGAAGCTCTCCCACCCGGCTCTCTCACCGCCCCCGCACCCGCGCCGGATTTAGCCGCAGGGAGGCTGGGAACATTGTCTTTATTTTAAGCCACCGAGTGCTGCACGAACGCGGCTGCTCCCGACAAAGGGCTCGGCTAAGCAGCGGCAGGCGGCGCACGTGGGGGTCCAGCCGCGCCCCCGCGCGCCCCCCAGCCGCCCTCGCGCGGCCCGGCCTGACCCCAGCCAGTTCTCTTCTCTCTCCGGCCGCGTGGGACCCCGGTCGGTACAGGACCCCTGGGCATCGGCTCCTGTCGGCTGCTGTTTTTGGTCGCTGGGCGGAGGGGTCACTCCTCCAGGCCACCGAGGGAACACGGGGTCGCCCCGCGTGGCTGGGCACCTCTCTCAGCTTCCTCACGTGGGCGAAGAGAGAAGCTGCCTTGGGTGCGAATCCAGGTTTGCCTCTTGCCAGTGGAACCGCGCAGAGCAAGTCGGTGCCCCTCTCTACGACTGTTTCATCAGCGACGGCACTAGAACTACTTTCCTGACAGCCCTGTTTGATCATCGGTTGCAGGTTAAACTTGGCACTGGCGTTTGCTACAAGTGACAACCATTATCATCGTTATTTATAACTCGTATTGAGCACTTACTACGTGCCAGGCGCTGCTAAGGGCTCCTAATTCATTAACTAGTTTGTTTCTCACAACAGCTCTCTGAGGGAGGTTCTATTATTATTCCCATTTTACAGATGAGTAGATGTATAAGCGGCGCGCATCCCCCGGGGGTTTCGTGTGGGGTGCGGTCAGTGTGCCTGGGGGCATCCTGGGACTGGGGTCGGGGTGGGAGCGTGGAGGCTGCAGTTTCAGGGATGCCAGAAACCTGTGACAGCATTTTTAAAAGGTCGGGGATCCCGTCTGAATGCCGCGCGGGGGTGGGGAAAGGAAGTGAGCGCGCTCATGCTGCGCGCTCGCAGCCCCTCAGTTTAACCCTCACCCTCGGCTTGAACTCACCTTAGGACCTCAAACCCAGATAAACTTGCCGCTTCTCAGAGCTGCTTCCTCTGTTCTGGGAGAAGGAGGCGGCAGTGGGCTATCCTCTTGACCCCCACCAGACCTAGGAAGCTGAGCTGGTTGGTCCTCAGTGCCCTCTGGAACAGGCCTGGGTTGGTGGTCTCACCCGCGGTGGGAAGTGACCTCCATTCCGACCCCAGGAGGGAGGCAGCCCGTTGTCCTCAGGGCACCCTTCCTTGATCCGCCCCCATCCCGTCCCCCACCTCCCAGCCCCCATTGCTTTAGGCCCCCAGTCTCATTACCCCCTCGGTCTCACCTTCCCGACGGCGGGGATTCCGGGAGGGACTAATTCCCAGATTTAAAAGGAGAAACTAAAATCCAGGGCGGGGCTGCGGATAGAGCAGGCCTAGAAAGGGACCCCCGCAGTCCCTGCTGCCCGAAGGCCGGGGCGAAAGTGGCCACAACAAAGGCATCATCTTGGACAGGAAATCGGGGTTTTCCGAGTCTAGTTCCGAAGTTAAGCCTCTTAGAAACAATCTCCCCTTCACCTCTCGGGCGCTTCACCTCCCCGGCCTGGCTCTGTGCTGGGAGCCTCGGGGCACGTGGAGAGCCCTCAAGAGCCCCGCTCCACCAGCCCCGAAGCCTCGAGGTCAGCGTCCGAAGAAAGGATGGGTTCGGGCGGCCCGGAGAGGGGCTCCTCGCGCCGCCTGAATCTGCGAGGCGCTGCCTAGTCATTTTGGCGGGTGGGGCTGAGTTAACAGGACGCCCGGGGTCGGACGGTGGTGGTGATCGCTGAGAACCGAGGCAAAGCATCCTGGACGAAGCTCTGGATCCCGGCCGGACTGGGCCGCGGGGCGGAACTGTGTTCCCACAGGGCGCCGGTTAGCATTCTTTGTCCTGCCTATGAGGACAGGACCTCGGAGTCCAGGTCACTTGCTGCCGCCTAGGAGTTGGACGCACTGTGGATGTGCGGCCCGGATGGAGGAAAGGCGCACTCTTCCTCGCACTGTGGAGGCCCGTGCCTCTCGCTCAAATCTCTATGGCCAAAAACAGCTCGAAAAATCTGATTAACAGAGTCGACTTTGCTATGCTTGGTCAGTGGACATTGGGCACCCATGTCTCCCGCCACATGGTATGGGGGCCCCGGCCCAGCATTAGGACGACATGAAGCTGCTGGAGAGAAATCGTATGGAGCTTTGGGCGGAAACTTCAGGCGGGATCCCGGCCCTGAGGTCCGGATGCCCAAGGCTTCTCCCAAACGCTCTGTAGCTGAGTCCGCGCGCCCAGGGAGTGACCGGGGGAGGCAGACCGATTTCGGGGTCCCCTGCCCCCGACACAGCTAAATTTGCTTCTTTTCCTGGTAACACCCCTCCCTCCGACTCCCGTGGGCGTGTACGCTTTGTCTTCGAGTTCCCCACCGAGGCGGAGACCGAAGCTCGAAGCCCACGAAGGCGAGGAGTGGGACGGAGCCAGGCGAGTGGAGCCTACGCCGGCTCACTCTCCCACCAACCTCTCGGCGACAGCCTAGCCCCCGCGCGGGCGCAGCACGTCCGTCGGTGGGCAGGGGGCTGCCTCTCACCCTTCCCGCCTGCCGCATCGCGGACCACCCAGGCTCGGCTCGGGGTCCTCCCCTCCTCAGTGCAGGCTGCCCGGGACGCTCCAGCGGTACCCACTGCGCTCCGCACCTCCCGCAGCGCCCCCTAGCGGCCCGCCCAGCTCTGTGCCCGGGAACGGGGCAGCGAGAGGCCGGGGTGCCAGGGCTGGCGTGTGCCTGGTGCCCAGCGCCCATTTTCCTTCGCAGGGAGAGAAGTGATAGTACACATTCATCCTTCATGGCCTACAGTGCGGGCCTTTCTTTGGCAGGGGTGGGTAAAGGATGGTGCAGATCCAGCTCTAGGAAGAAACAAGAGCTGGCTGCCCTTCCTTGGAGCGCTCGCTACTGGCTATCGCATTCGTAAATGCTTTCATGAACTTTCTCATTTAATCCTCCTAACAACTCCGTGCTATAGGCGCAGTTATGATCTCCATTCGACAGAAAACTGAGGCCCAGAGAGGTTAGGTTAACTCATTCTGCCCTCCTGACTCCACCAGAGTTTGCAGGTTTTGCAGTTTAACTAGATGAGAACTCTTTAGGCCATTTATAAGGCAGAGGAGGATTGCCGGAACTTGCTAAGCCGGTGTCTCTCCCAGTCATTCATTCTCTTGTCCCATTTATTTAACAAACACATAGCCCCAACTGTGTGTGGGCACCGTTCTCAGTGTTGTACCTGTTTTCACTAATTTAATTTTCATAGCAACCCGAGGAAGTAGGTAGAATTATTATCCCCATTTTATAGATGAGGAAACTGAGGCACTGAGTGTTTCTGTAATCTGTCAAGGTCGAATGGCTACTAAGTCCCAGAGCTAGGCAGTTGATTCCCGATCATTGCTTTTGCCCCTATCCTACAGATCCCCCAAATGTCAATGTCAGTGTACCCACATCTCTCCTTTCCTCCTCACCCATATCCCTGGACTGTGGGGCAACCAGACTTTCTGCCAGGGTCTAACACGACCCTGGTTCCATGGCCCTCCTTCCCTGCCCCTTGGCATCTCCTGCCAGCCCCAGCGCCAAAGGAGGCCCGACCAAGGCAGGGATTGATGAGTTTGAGTGGACCTCGGAGGCCGCCTGTTTACTCCACCCCACCGGCCGGCACAGGCACACGCTGTGATTAACGGTGCACAATCGAGTTAGGGCCCGTAGCTCCAGGGCTGAGGCCAGGGTGGGGGAGGGGCCTGCTGGCTGGAGCTGCCTTTCCCTCAGGCACATCGGTGGTTTGCTTGAAGCTGGAGTCCCCTGGGGAGGTGGAGAAGGGGATGTGCCCAGCCAGCAGGGGTAGGGAGCACACAGCCCTCAGCGGTGGGGGACCAAACTTCCCCACCCTTCTTGCCCTTCTTCTCCTTCCCACAGAGGACCAGAGACTCAGAAAGGGAGGGCTTGGGTGCATATCAGAAGAAGGAAGCCCTTGCCTGAAGGGAGACCTCCCAACAGAAAATGGCGGCAGTGCAGGGAGGGAGGTAGGAAGCCGGGCTGGGTCTGGGTTTTCGATGGTGGGAAGCAGCCTTGCTTGGGCCTCAAGCTGCCTCACTTCTGGGGTGAGTATTTATCTCTATGTTTTTCTCCCAGGGATGTGAACCTTTTCCTTGAGCACACGCTCAGCCTGCTCTAGCTTTCCTGCCGCCAACAGCCAGTGGGCTGACTCTGCAAACCGCCTGGGGTGGGGGGAAGACAGGAATAAAAGCCCACTCCAGTTCAGCCCTCCTCCTGGGGATCTTTTGCTCCCTTGCCCTACATTCCAGGGATAGGCCTCCAGAGCTGTCAACCAGCAGTTCCTGTTTAAAAACCACACAGCGCAGCCTATAACATATCCTACTTCCTCCAGATTGATAATGCAGCCCCATCCTGAGGGAACAGTCTGGAATCTATGCCCAGCACTGTGTTCAACACTGGGGAGGGAACAGGAGAAACCAGGACCCAGAAGCCGTGGGGTTGGTGAATGAGCTGAGGAGATAAAATGATCCTGAGAAAGGTACCAGGACAGACCAGAGTCCATGAACTTCCTAAGAACAGGAAAAAAGGTGAAGAAAGGTCGAGGGATGGTCAGTGGGAGCTGGCCGTAGTGGGGTGAGTGTAGGCCTGGCTGGGGAGGATGATCTGGTTCCAGAGTTGTCAGGGCACCAGCCTGAGTCAAGTTGGGGGCCCAGTCTAGACCTTGTGGGAGAGAAATAGTCATGGCCCCTCTCCCAGCCTCAGTCTACCCATCCATAAATGGAACCGAGGGCAAAGGCAAAGAAGGACTAGATGCACTAGATGGTCCCAGAGGACTTTCCTAGCTCTGATGTTCTTTGAAAATGGGACACCTGGGGTTTTACTCAGCTCTGCCTCTCCTGGTCATGAAACCCTGGGCACATTACTCTCCTCCTCTGAGCTTTGGTTTCCTGGAAGTAAAATGGGAGGCTAGTCTACTGTTCCTCAAAATCTATGTTGCAGGACATTAGTAGGTGTAAGTTATAAGAAAAAAGACTTCCATGATAAAATGGAAAATTCATTAGGCTTTCTTTACTGTAGGAGCCTATCAGAACCTTTAAATGGCAAATGTACACTAAAAATCTCTGAGAGGCAGAGAGAACATGCAGTTTTCCAAACTGACTTCACCACAGAACCAGTTTTCTGTAGAGCATATTTTAGGGCTGGCATCTGAGGAACATACTTGACTCACTCTGGACTAGCTTATCTAGAAACCCTCCAGGTCCAGTATGTGATCATTTTAGGCATTCCCTCCATCTTTCAGCCCCCTGGACTCCTGCCCCTTTGAGGACTTGTCTCCTTGCCCCAGGCTTTCCTGGACACTTCCATCTCTGGGCCCTTGCTCTGCTCACCTTAGTGTGTCCTTTGTGCGTGGCCTTCTGTGACTTTCCCTGGCTCAGCCCTGGAGAGCTCAAACTCCATCCAGCTGCCCCTTCTCTCATCTTTTCTGGTCCCCAGAGGCCTGAGGGGTGCTGTCTGGGCCCTCCTGGCAGGGTTCAATGTGATGGCTTCCCATAGCCCCAGGTTGTGTTTCTCTGGTTCCCAATCCCATGCCCCAGCCTCAAGTTTCCCACACCCAGCCTCCAGCCTCTACTCCTCAGTCAAGAGACCTTATTCCCCAGCCCCCTATGAGGCCTCTGGCCCCAAGTCTCCTGGTTCCCAGCCCCAGACCCCTGCACCTTGAACCTCAGCTCCCGGCCCTCGTCCCACTTCCCACCCATGGCTCCCAGCCTTCCCCTCTGAAGCCACGTCTGAGATGTTGGGTTCTAGGCAGTTGAAGTTGAGGCAGCACCTTCTCTCTCCCTAGCTGCATCTCTTGAGTCTTTGGGCCCGAGCCAGGGTCAAAGGAGAGCCAGGGCCCAGAGGGGAGGCAGGATGGGAGGTGAACCCACAGGTATTTAAAGTAATTACCCTCCTCGCCCCATCATGAGCCTGGTTCAAGATGAGGGAACACCTTGGAGGCAAAAATATAGATTATGATCTAGAACATTCTAGTGAGGCAAGTGGCAAGGGGTGGGGGGATGGTGGGAAGGTCAGTGCAGAGGGATGAGGGTGGTAAGCCTAGCTCAGCAGGTGGCCCTGGGATGGGACTGGGGATAAGGGCCAGTCAGCGGTGTAAAGATCCGTTTTCCAGATGTGGGAGCTGACGCCCTGTGACCTGTGGTGGGCTATGTAACCACTCAGTGGCTAGTGACTAACCCCAAATTGTCTCCTTGTATTGAGATCTCCATTTGCGCTTTCCATAGTGCTTTCTCTTTCTTCATCACTTCTTCCTTCTAGAAATATTTTCTGTACAGAGCCTCTAAGGACACCCCCCCATTTTTTCTCCTGCTACGTCCCTGGCTGTTGTTCCTCAAACTCCTTTGCTGATTTTCCTCATCCTCCCACTGCCTAAACTTTGGAGTATCTGGGCTCAGTCCTTGGACCTTCACACCCACTTCACAGGCGACTTATGCCACCCACACATTGATAGCTTACACATTCATGTCTCCAGCCCAGCCTCTCCTCTGAACACCAGACTCGTATATCCAATATTTCCTCATCTGTAAAATGGGGATAATAATAGCTCAACATCACAGGGTTGTTATGAGGATTAAATGAGTTAAGACATGTAAAGCATTGGAAGCGTGCCTGCCTCCGATTAGTACTATGGCTGGAGCTATGATTATTGTTATCGCTGTCATTATTGCTGCCTGCCAGCTCCACTTGGATATCTAGAATCATCTCAGACATGACTCATCCCTAACCCAAAACTGCTCTATCTTCAGCCTTGCTTATCTCAGTAGATGGCAACCGTCTCCTTCCAGTAGCTCAGGCCTCAAACCTTGCAGTCATTCTTGACTTTACTCTTTCTCTCACATCCTGAATCTAATTCATTAGAAAATCCTGTTGTCTCTTCCTTAAATATATCCAGGGTGCAGCCACTGTGGTCTCGGCCAGGGTCATCTCTCACCTGGATAACTGCCTCCACACTGGTCTTCCTGCTTCTATCCTGACTCATTGTACAGTCTGTCCTCAAGGTAACATTCAGAAGGTTCCCTTTGACATATAAGTCAAATCATATCCCTCCACCATTTGAGATGCTCTATCAACTTATCTTTTTCAGAGTAAAGCTCCAGGCCTTGTAAGTACTTGCAAGGCCCCTGTGTGATCAGCTTCTTCTCCCTCCTTGATCTAATTTCCTTCCACTGCTTCCTTGCTACTCTGCTCCAACCACGTGGGCCTTGTTATTCCCAGAACATGCCAAGCACTTTCCTTACTAGATGACTTTGCACTACTGTTACCTATGCCTGTTAATAGTAAACAAAACATCAAGTTTCTGCAAGATAAAGATGATAATGAGATCATACAAAGGGCTAGGGCTTGGGGCAGTGGGCAGAGAGAAGAACCCAGAGACCTTGGCAGGGGCCAGATCATGAATGTCCCTGAATGCCTCCTGAGCAGTGGGCAGCCAAGGAAGGTGGTGTGTGCAGGGCAGGGCTGGACTCCCGTCAGGTGCAAAGTCTCAGGGGTGCCAAAAAACTCAGTCATCAAAATATGTAATATTTTAACGTAATATTTAAAAGAATCAAAATTAATGCAAAAAAAATCTACGATGAACAAAATGTCAAACTTGAAAAAAAATTTATTTATTTAGTTTTGGCTGCATCGGGTCTTTGTTGCTGCGCACGGGCTTTCTCCAGTTGCGGCGAGCGGGGGCTACTCTTTGTTGCGGTTCGCGGGCTTCTCATTACGGTGGCTTCTCTTGTTGCGGAGCCGGGGCGCTAGGCGCGCGGGCTTCAGTAGTTGTGGCACGCAGTATCAGTAGTTGTGGCTCACGGGCTCTAGAGTGCAGGCTCAGTAGTTGTGGTGCACGGGCTTAGTTGCTCCACAGCATGTGGGATCTTCCCGGACTAGGGCTCGAACCCATGTCACCTGCATTGGCAGGCAGATTCTTAACCACTGTGCCACCGGGGAAGTCCCAAAATGTCAAAATTTGAAGGGAAAACAGGGGCAGGGTGAGGCAGGAGAGGTGAGTCCAAGTGCCTTTCATCCTAGTCCCAGCTCTGGACTCAAAATCCTTCTGGGAGGATGAACTGGACATGGATACCACTGGGAAGGCCCAGGGAGAAAAAGAGGTGCAGAGACCCGGCCCAGGGACTGGACAGGACTTTCCTGGTTTGTAAAATGCGGGTAGCAGGTCTTGTCCCGCAGGAACCCCGGAGGATTAGTGAGATAATGGAGAGAAACCCTGCGTTGGTGGTGGTGCAGTTTGGGTTGGGAGGCAGGTAAAGTCCAGAGAGGGGTGGGGCATGGCACAGGGGCGGGGCTGCGTGGGGGAAGGGGCACTCACCTGGCTCACTCAGGTGAGGACGGTCCGGAACCAGTCATCCGGCCAGGAAGGGAGGAGTGCGGCAGGTGAAGGAGCTGGGAGGTGGGACCAGGTGATGAGGCCTCGAGCTCGAGCTCGAACCTGGGGCCAGGTCTCAGGGGCAGCGCCAAGGCCGAGAGGCGGGGCCAGGGCCGGAGACGCAGCTGAGGCTCTGAAGGCTGGGTTGGTAGGATGAGGGGGTGGGGCCAGAAGCCGGGGTCGGGGCAGGGCCAAGGCTAAGCGTCCGTAGAATCAGAGACCAGAACCAGTGGGATTCCGGCGGGTACCTGCGGTTTCGATGCGCGGTTGCACATTTCCGCCAGCAGCTTCAGAGCCAGGTACAGGTCGCACGGGCCCTCCTCCGCCCCTCCCTGGGGCTGGGGCAATAGGTGCCTGTCTGTGGATGCGGCAGGAGGCAGGCTTCCTGGGCCAGTGTAGAGTCCCATCAGCTCAGGAAGGAGCCAGAGCAGGCCTTGGGTAGGCAGCTGAGCATGGATGAACTGTTAGCTTTCCGGGCTGGGCAGCCACAGCTCGCGTCCACCCGCTCCTGCCTCTCTGCAGCCGCTGCCAGAGCCCCTCATCGCCTCCACCCCCAGCCCAGAACGGGTACAAGGACCAGGAATCCTGGGTTCTCTTCTGGACTGCAGATCATGCCATCCTCCATCCCTCTTTCACGTGGTCTCCCCAGTGCCATCAGTACCGGTTCCTGCCATCCCGGGAGAGGCAGGCAGAGGCTGAGGAGGAAGAAGGGCCTGAGGGATGGAGGGATGAGACCAGACCTCAGTGACTCCTCTTGCTGTGTTTTGCCTTCTTGGGCCTCATCAGTGCCAACCCAAGGCTCACTGGAGGCGGAGAAGAGGAGGAGAAGCGCCTGGAGTCCAGCAGGAAAGCTTGGATGAGTTGGGAGGCTGAACTTCCTGGACAAGAGCCCAGGTGTAAGAGGCACACTGCTCCAGCAGCCAGGATCCGGCCTGGAGGGCTGAGACTAGCCTGCTTCAGCATTCTTCTCCCCTTTCTTCTTTTCTCCTTTGTTTCCAGATGTTAGCATCTGCCTCAGGGAGGGGGAAGAGTTTCACAGCCTCCTGATTGGCTGCGTTCATTTTAGTCCCTTCTCTGCTTCCAGGAAAGACTGAATAGGGAGGTGGGGGAAGCAAGAGGCATAAAGGTTTTCAGTGTAACTAAAAGAAAGCCGTGAAGGGAGCAGAGAAAACTGGTGAGAAACGTGGGAGCGCGGTGTGTGTGTGTGTGTGTGTGTGTGTGTGTGTGTGTGTGTGTGTGTGTACACACATGATTTCTGCTGTCAAGTCAACTGAGTCCAAGTGGGGACTCCGTTGTTTCTTCGCTGTGTCTCACGACCTTCCTCAGCCTAAGGATAATACTACTACTTACCTTGTAGCTTATCAAGCATTTTGGCACATATAATGACATTATAGTGTCATATAGGATAGTTTTCCTGCCCTAAAAATCCCCCGTGTCCCTCCTATTCATCCTTCTTCCCTCCCTCTGAGCCTTGAGCAACCACTGATGTTTTTACTGTCTTCATAGATTTCACTTTTTTTTTTTTTTTTTGCGGTGCGCGAGCCTCTCACGGTTGCGGCCTCTCCCGTTGCGGAGCACAGGCTCCGGACGCGCAGGCTCAGCGGCCATGGCTCACGTGCCCTGCTGCTCCGCGGCATGTGGGATCTTCCCGGACCGGGGCACGAACCCGTGTCCCCTGCATCGGCAGGCAGACTCTCAACCACTGCGCCACCAGGGAAGCCCCATAGATTTCACATTTTTGATGCTACTGTAAATGGTATTCTTTTTAAAATTTCAAATTCCGGTTGTTTATTGCTAGTATATAGAAATACAATTCTTTTTTTAAAAAAATGTATTTATTTATTTATGTTTGGCCGTGTTGGATCTTCGCTGCTGCGTGCAGGCTTTTCTCTAGTTGCGGCGAGCGGGGGCTACTCTGTTTTGGTGCGTGGGCTTCTCATTGCGGTGGTTTCTCTCTCGCTGTTTTTTTTTTTTTTTAAATAAATTTATTTATTTTATTTATTTATGTTTGGCTGTGTTGGGTCCTTGCTGCGCGCAGGCTTTTCTCTAGTTGCGGTGAGCGGGGGCTACTCTTCGTCGTGGTGCGTGGACTTCTCATTGCAGTGGCTTCTCTTGTTGCGGAGCACAGGCTCTAGGTGCACGGGCTTCAGTAGTTGTGGCACGTGAGCTCAGAAGTTGTGGCTCGTGGGCTCTAGAGCGCAGGCTCAGTAGTTGTGGTGCACGGGCTTAGGTGCTCCACGGCATGTGGGATCTTCCAGGGCCAAGGCTTGAACCCATGTCCCCTGCATTGGCAGGCGGATTCTTAACCATTGTGCCGCCAGGGAAATCCTAGAAATGCAATTCTTTAAAAATATTGATCTGACAGCCCACAACCTTGCTAAATTTGTTTTCATTGTGGTAGCATTTGTGTAGATTCCATTGGATTTTCTACATAGACGATCGCTGCATGAGTTTTTGGTCAGAGAGTTAGCTGAAGTGGAGCGGCCTCTGTGGAAACAGTGGGAGAAGTTGTGCATAGCTACTTTTAATGAAATGGTAGGGTGGATCTGGCTAGGAGTGGGGGGCCCAGGGGAAGTATTCCCTGGAACCACAGGTCTAGTAGAGGTCCCTCCCGTCTTCCCCTGCCTGCCATTTCTCCATTCCTCCACTTGGTGTGGACGTACAGGAGATGCAGGGGCTCTGGCCACTCTCTGCCCCTTCTCACTTCTCAGGAGGACTGGAGTGGGACCATCTGCTGCTCTGCTGCATGTGCCCCGATTTCTCTTTCCACCTACGGGGGAAGGAGAAGCAGGGTGTGGGAGTAGAGATGGGGGATGCTTTTTAGATGTTTGTGCTCAGCTGTCCCATTTTATGCCCAAATCTCCCACTATTTCCAAGAGTCCCAGAAAGGATTCTAGGGGACTCAGCCTATCTGTGAGAACAGGACCAGGAGCCAAAGGAAGCAGGAAGCCTGGATTCTGGCTGTGGCTTCACCAGAGTCCAGCTGAATGACCCCAGGTAAGTCCCTGCTCTCCCCTGGGTCTGGCCTTTTTTTGTTTAATGGGGCTGGATCAAGGATTTGTGAGGGCCTTATAGCTCTGAGTGTAGGGAGGGGAGGGGAGCGGGCAGCGTACCTTCTTTCCACGTCCTGCAGTGTGTTGGGCAGTGGCAGCCCCAGAGTCTCTGGCAGGAGAACAGGGATGGGGCAGGCAGCCACAAGGACCGCTCCATAGATGAAGAGAGGCAGGGAAGGGTAGAGCTCAGAGGTCATGCCCACCAGTGGGCTCAGAATGCTGCCTATGTTGGCCAAGGTGGTTGTCACACTCAGACCTCTCTGCCTGTGGAGAGGAAGAGCACCTTGGTGAGGCCGGTGAGGCTTGTGGGTGCCCTAACTCTGCCTGCCAATGGTGTTTTCTTTTTTCACATTCCGTACACGGCCAAATGCTTGCACTTACCTTGGCTAAGAGGAAAGTTGGAAGCAAATGGTTTTGGAACCAGGAAGCCTGGGTTCCAGTTCCAGTTTGAACCTGCTGTATAACTGAACATGTCCCCAACCAACCTCTCCCCCAAGCTCCAGATGCTATATCTAGCTTCCTACTTAACACCTTAATTTGGATGTCCAAAGGGCCCCTCAAATTGTAGATGGCCAAGAACTTTTCGTTTCTACCTCCAAGTCGTTGCTCAGATTTCCCCATCCTGGCACAGGGCACTTCTAACCACTCAGTTGCTCAAGCTCAAGTATCTGTAATTATCCCCGATACCTCCTGTTCCCTTATTTCCCCACATCCAAAATATGAATTTGGTTGGCTTTTCTTCCAGAACACATTCAGAATCAGTTCCTCTTCTCCATCTCTACAACCACTGCCCTCCAGTTCATGCGAAGCCATTTTCACCTCTATTTATTGTTTTAAAGATTTTTTTTGGATGTGGACCATTTTTTAAAAAAATTTATTTATTTTATTTTTATTTATTTTTGGCTGCGTTGGGTCTTTGTTGCTGGGCGTGGGCTTTCTCTAGTTGCGGTGAGCGAGAGCTATTCTTCGTCGCAGTGCGCGGGCTTCTCGTTGCGGTGGCTTCTCGTCGCAGAGCATGGGCTCTAGGTGCGCGGGCTTCAGTAGTCGTGGCTCGTGGGCTCCAGAGCCCAGGCTCAGTAGTTGTAGCGCACGGGCTTAGTTGATCCGCGACATGTACGATCTTCCCAGACCAGGGCTCGAACCCGTGTCCCCTGCGTTGGCAGGCGGATTCTTAACCACTGTGCCACCAGGGACGCCCAGATGTGGACCCTTTTAAAAGTCTTTTATTGAATTTGTTACAATATTGTTTCTGGTTTATGTTTTGTTTTGTTTTTGGCCACGAGGCATGTGGGATCTTAGCTCCCCGATTAGGGATTGAACCCGCACTCCCTGCATTGGAAGGCAAAGTCTTAACCATTGGACTGCCAGGGAAGTCCCCATTTTCACCTCTTGACAGTACTATTGCAGTAGCCTCCTGACTGGTTTTCCCATTTTCACTCTCGGCCCTTCTATCCCCAGCCTATTCTCCATGAGGAAGCCAAAGTGATCTTTAAAACTGTAACTCAGATGTTTTCACCCTCTGCTTAAAAACATCCTGTGATATCTCATCATGCTAGAATAAAATCTGACCTCCTTCTAAATCCCTACATGATTGCTCCTTGCCTACCAAGTTCTTATCTTGTGCCCTATCCCTTTGTTTCCTCATTTATTCCTTAGTGTTTACCTTTGATCTTTACCAAGGAGACCTACCCTGATCATCTTATCTAAAGCTACCCAGTCACTCTCTTTTTCTACTTTTTTTTTGGATCTCAGAGGCAGAGGGTTGAGTTACTCATAACTCTCAGTTCATGACCCTCACCCTCTATTATCATTTGCCCTTGAAAGGCTCCCTTATTCCCCCCCCTTAATTGTTTACTCCTTTTATTATCATTACCCACTCCTAATCCCCTCCTTGCCAAAGTCAACCATTCTATTGTGTTTGATGTGCATTTTTTTTTAAGGTAGGTTTATTTATTTATTTATTTATTTAGCTGTATTGGGTCTTTGCTGCTGCATGTGGGCTTTCTCTAGTTGTGGCGAGCGGGGTCTACTCTTGGTTGTGGTGCACGGGCTTCTCATTGCGGTGGCTTCTCTTGTTGCGGAGCACGGGCTCTAAGCACGTGGACTTCAGTAGTTGCGGCACACGGGTTCAGTAGTTGTGGTGCACGGGCTTAGTTGCTCCAAGGCATGTGGGATCTTCCCGGACCAGGGCTCAAACCCGTGTCCCCTGCACTGGCAGGCGGATTCTTAATCATTGCTCCACCAGGGAAGTCCCTGCATTTTTTATTTGTATATGTTCTTGTAAAATGTGTATTGTTTTGTGTGCAAATATTTTAACTTACCTAAATGGTAGAGGTAATAGATCATTCTATTTCTCATTTCACTCAGCACTCTGTTTCCTGACCAGGGATTGAACCTGGAACCTGGCAGTGAAAGCGCCGAGTCCTAACCACTGGACCGCCAGGGAATTCCGCTCTGTCTTTTAAATTTGTCCATTGTGTCCTTCACTAAGCAGAAGTCCTTTTTGATATAATGAAATTGATATAGCTACCATGTTTCTCTCTTCCTCTTCCTCCCTCTCCCTTTCTTTCCCCCTCCTTTCCCCGCTCCCTGCTCCCCTCCATCTCCATCTCCATCTGCGTCTGCATCTCCATCTGTCTATCTCCAAGCCCTCTCTTCAATTCTGCTTGTCTCTTCTTGCACCAAGAAAGCCATGGCTTTGTTGTATGTCTTAATAGATGGTACAGTGAGACTCTCTTCTTTGCTTTTCTGTTTCAGAATTGACTAGCAATTGTGGTCTTTTTTCGTCCCTATAAATTTTAGAGTAAGTTTTTGGAGTTCCTAAAAAATGATCTAATTGAAATTCTGATTAGATTCTGTTGAATTTCTATAAATTTCTAAGAGTTAACTTCGAGAGGATGGACATCTTTATTATGTCATTCTAAACAAGAGTGTGGAATGTCTCTCCACTTACTAAAATAATCTTTGTGATCTTAAAAATGTTTCAGAAATTTTCTCCATGGAAGTCTTGGCTGTCCTCTGTTAATTTCCTGATAATATCTAGCTTTTGGTGTTATCCTGAATGGTGTCTTCATTTTCAAAGATTTTCTATGTTATTTTCTGGATTATTTCTCTAGATTATTGCTTCTAGGTTATTGCTATTGACATTTTGGTAATTTGATTTTGTATCCAGCATCCTGCTGAACTCTTTTATTAGTTTTAATTGCTTATTGATTTTATTGGTTTATCTAGGTCAATGATCATATACTCTCTAAATAATGATGTTTTAAACGCTTGTCTTTTAAATTGCTTATTTCCTTCCCAGTAGAGCTGTGCTGTCCAGGACCCCCAGTACTGTGTTAAACAGTTGAGTCTAAGATCAAAGCGAATGCACATGACTTTCTTCATTATGTATAGTGTTTGTTCAGGTGCTCTGCTTAACTCTCTGGGCTCCCAATTTCCCTTAGATGGTTGGCCTAGTTTTCCCTGACTTTTATTCCAGCTCTTTGGTGGACATTTAAAAATACTTTAAGGATATTTAAAAATACTTTATACTTTTGGGGGGTTATTGTCAATGTTATTTTTTTATTTTAATGGAAATAGAAGTCCTTTTTTACTAATAGATTTCCAGAAGTTCTTTATAAAGTCTGCATACAAATCCCTGTAAATGCCTTCTTTTTCTCTTTTCACCTTGTTTATAGTGAAACAAATGACCAGGATTAAAAAAAAATCCAACATAGAAAACTTTATCAATGTGCCTTTTTTGGTTAGCCTTTTTTTATGTCTTCAGAAATCCTCCCCTCTTCAGCAGAAATTAACTTTTCTTTAAGGTTGAAATATGACTGCATTTTATTTATTTCCCAAATGGGTTAGTAGATGTCCTGGTACTATTTGTTAAATAGGCCACGTTTTATCCTATCATCTGCAGTGCTTCCTCTGCAAGTTTTCCTACGTGTAGGTCTGTTTTGGAGCTTACTGTTCCTTTCCACTGGACAATTTGTTCTTTCCTGCTCCAGCATCCACTATCTTAATTACTACAATTTTATAATAAGAGTTTATAATATGCCTTGATTTCTGGTAGGGCAAGTCCTTCCCCTCTGTCCTTTTTAAAAAAGTACCTTGGTTATACTTGGTCCACAGCACTTTTATATACATTTTAGAATTTGCTTGCTAGTTTCTTGAAAATATCTATCGGGATTTTTTTTTTTTTTTTTTTTTTCGGTACGCTGGCCTCTCACTGTTGTGGCCTCTCCCGTTGCGGAGCACAGGCTCCGGACGCGCAGGCTCAGCGGCCATGGCTCACGGGCCCAGCCGCTCCGCGGCATGTGGGATCTTCCCGGACCGGGGCACGAACCCGTGTCCCCTGCATCGGCAGGCGGACTCTTAACCACTGCGCCACCAGGGAAGTCCTATCTATTGGGATTTTGATCAAAATTGCATTGAATTTATAAATCAATCTTGGAATCACTAACATTTTAATATCATCTTATGTCAATTATGAGTTGACATATTATGAGATTTCCTCTCCATGCACATAATACATTTATTTACATTTTCTTTAATACCTTTTAATATAATTTAAAAATTTTCTTGAAAAAAGTCTAATTTTTAGAAGAGTAGAGAATGCAGTTGATCTTTTGTTTATTGACCTTGTATCTAGCCACCTTGCCAACTTTACTATTTCTAATAATTCTAGATTTTTATATAGATTTTTAAAATTAATTTTTATTGGAGTGCTGTTGATTTACAATGTTGTGTTAGTTTCTGCTGTACAGCAAAGTGAATCAGTAAAGTTATACCTATATATAGATCCACTCTTTTTTGGATTCTTTTCCCACATAGGTCATTACAGAGTATTGAGTAGCGTTCCCTGTGCTATACAGTAGGTTCTTATTAGTTATCTATTTTATATACAGACAGTTATATCCTCTCTAAATAGTGGTAGTTTTGATTTTTCCTTTCCAGTCCTATTTCTGTTATTTGTTATTCTTATCCTAGGCATTGACCACACTCTCCAGGATAATGTTGAATAGAGGAGACAGCAGGCACATTGGTCTTATTCCCAAGTTTAAAGAGAATGTTTCTAGGGCTTCCCTGGTGGTGCAGTGGTTAAGAATCCGCCTGCCAATGCAGGGGACACGGGTTCGAGCCTTGGCCCGGGAAGATCCCACATGCTGCGGAGCAACTAAGCCCGTGCACCACAACTACTGAGCCTGCGCTCTAGAGCCTGCGAACCACAACTACTGAGCCCGTGTGCCACAACTACTGAAGCCCATACACCCTAGAGCCTGTGCTGTGCAACAAGAGAAGCCACTGCAATGAGAAGCCCATGCACCGCAACGAAGAGTAATCCCCGCTTTCCGCAACTAGAGAAAGCCCGCGCGCAGCAACGAAGACCCAACGCAGCCAAAAATAAATAAAATAAATTTAAAAAAATACAAAAAAAAAAAAGAGACAGTGCTTCTAATGTTTCACCATCAAGAAATAATATTTGCTGTGGATTTTTGGTAGATGTTCCATATCAACTTAAATTTCCTTCTATCGTTGTTTTACTAAGACTATTTTTAATGGATGCTAATTTTTATTAAATATTTTTTGTTTTTATTGGGATGATAATCTATTAATATAGATTAATAGATCTATATTAATATATTTTAATTTTTGTGATATTAATATATTTTCTAAAGTAAAACTATCCTTGCTTTCCTGAGTCAGCTCTCCTTGGTCATAATGTATTATCATTTTTTATACATCACTGGATTCATTTTTCTAATATTTTGTTTAAGATTTTTTATCTGTTTATGAGTAATATTGGCCTGTAATTTTATTTCACAACTATCCTCTTTTGGTTTCAGGATCACCTGACCTCACAGAATGTATTTGGCATAATTTCCCTTTTTCTCTTTTTTGGGGAAGCGTTTGTATAACGTTGGAAGATTTGTTCCTTAAAAGTGTGGTGGAACTCACCTGTATTAATATCTGGGTCTGGTGTTTTCTTTGAGGCAAGATTTTAAAGTTTACTCTTCAGAATTTTTTTTTTCTTTTTCTTTTTCTTTTTTTTTTGCGGTACGTGGGCCTCTCACTGTTGTGGCCTCTCCCGTTGCAGAGCACAGGCTCCGGACGCGCAGGCTCAGCGGCCATGGCTCACGGGCCCAGCCGCTCCGTGGCATGTGGGATCTTCCCGGACCGGGGCACGAACCTGTGTCCCCTGCATCAGCAGGTGGACTCTCAACCACTGTGCCACCAGGGAAGCCCCCAGAATTTTTATTTATTCTAGAATCAGTTTTCCTATATTATTTTTTTTAGGAATTTGTCAATTTCATCTAAATTTAAAATTTATCAGGACTTCCCTGGTGGTCCAGTGGTAAAGAATCTGCTTTCCAATGCAAGGAACGCGGGTTCCATCCTTGGTTGGGGAACTAGAATCCCACATGCCATGGGGCAACTAAGCTCACAGCCTCAACTACTGAGCTAACGCGCCTCAGTGAGGGAGCCTGCATGCTGCAAACTGCAGAGCCCACATGCTCTGGAGCCTGTGTGGCCCAACCAGAGAGAGAAAACCCACACGCCACAACTAGAGAGAAGCCTGAGCCACAACGAGGACCCCAATGCAGCCAAAAAAAAAAAAAAAAATTTATCAGTATAGACTGGTTTATAGTTTTTTGCATCTTTAATTACTTAATTAATTTTTGCATCTTAATTTCTCTAGATCTATAGTTCAGTTTTTTTTAATTCCTAATATTTATTCGTGTCCAGTTTTTGATTTTTTTTATTATTATTACTAGGCATTTGTCCATTTCACTGATATTTTCAAAGATTGACTTTTTGTTTTGTTGACCCTCTTTTTTATACATTTGTTTTCTATTTAATCTGTTTCTGGTACTATTATTATTGTGTTTTATAGATAAGATGACTGAACATTTGGACTAGTTACCTTTTATACCAGAGCCATATTCGTTTTTTTTTTTGGCCATGCCCTGCAGCTTGTGGGATCTTAGTTCCCCAACCAGGGATTGAACCTGGGCCCCAGCAGTGAAAGCGCCGAGTCCTAACCACTGGACTGCTGGGGAATTCTGAGCCATATTCTTAACCATTGTACTTTTTTTGGTCTTAAAGTCTATTTCGGCTTCTATATCTACCTAACTTTCTTCTGGTTAACATTTGTCTAGTATAACCTTTTCTATTTCTCCACATTTAAGATTTTCATGGTCTAACATTTTAAATGGGTCTCTTGTAAACTTCATGAACTAGACTTAAATAAAATCAACTTGGACAATCTCTGCCTCTTAACTGGTAGGTTTAATCTATTTATATCTATTGTTGTGACATATATTTTGAGTTATTGATACCATCTTACTTTTTGTCTTTAATTTGTTCTAATTTCTGTATGTTTTTGTTCTCCTTTGTTGCCTTAAAAAATAATTGATTGACCTTTGTATCCTTTCTGGCTGGAAACCTTTTGGCTCTAGGACCTCATTGTTCCATTCCAGGACTCCTCCCCAACACCCCTAGGAGAAAGCAATGTTTTTACCTTGCAATAGGTCCTCTTCCCCTCCTTCCAATTCCTGCCCTAAGGGACCTGCTTTTGATAGGCGCATACTTTGATTAGTTGTTTGCACTGGGAGAGGGTGTTTTGGAGAGACCCCTCCTCATGGGGAGGCTTAAGTAACAACTGATGAATTATAAGAAAGAAGCATTCATTAATGCCAAGAGTTTTGCTTTGCTGAGTGATGTATGCAGATATACAGCCAGAGATGAATTCCTAGGAGGAGATTTTAGCAGTTATGTGGAGGAAGTATCAGGAGAGAGAAAGAGGAGAAGAATAAGTGACTGTTAGCCAAGAATAGATTTTTTTTTTTTTTTTTTTTTTTTTTGCGGTACGCGGGCCTCTCACTGCTGTGGCCTCTCCCGTTGCGGAGCACAGGCTCCAGACGCGCAGGCTCAGCGGCCATGGCTCACGGGCCCAGCCGCTCCGTGGCATGTGGGATCTTCCCGGACGGGGGCACGAACCCGCGTCCCCTGCATCGGCAGGCCGACTCTCAACCACTGCGCCACCAGGGAAGCCCCCAAGAATGGATTTGAGGGACAACAGAAATGCCTATTAAGTGTTTTGGCTGTGTGGTATGTGATATAAGCATCTCTTCCATCCCCCAAGGAGTCTTCATAAAACCAACAATGTTTAGTGACACTTTTTAGGGCATTTTTCTCCTTAGAGATGTGTCGAAGTACAGTGTCCTGTCTCAAGGTTGGTAAAGGGCACAGTGAGAAGCTGTCCATAGAAGACAATCTTATATGAGCTACACTGAAATGAATTAAGAATTAAACAATATTATTGGCACCAGAATAGACAGACAAGTCCATGGAACTGAAGAGTCCAGAAACAGTATAAGATAAAGGTGCCAGGCAGGAAAGTTTGGGTTACTCCTAGTGGGGGAAGGTAGTGGGTGTTCTAGGTGTTCTAGGAGATGCTATGCCCATCTGTGACTTATTTTGAACCCTCTACCCTACCCTGAGGTCCCACGCACCTGGAGTAGTTGAGGATGACAAAGAGGGGCAGAGAGACCAACAGCTGCAGGTGGCACCAGTGGGGCACAGCATAAGCCATGCCAGCCAGGAAGAGCTGGCCTACAGTGGGGACAAATCCAAATAAGAGGCCCAGACCTGGCCGGGCATGGGTGGGCAGCCACTCCAGATCTGGGGAGAAGAGCAGAGCTTAGGTTGAAGTCAGGGCTGTGTGAGTACGTGTGTATTTGGGGGTGGTTGTCACTTCCAGAAGGAGGACGACCCTCACATTGGAGTAGAAGGGCTCTTCTCTTGAGCGCAGTCCTACTCTGCACCCCTAGGTCCCTCACAGGGTAAAGCAAGGGTGGTTTGATCTCTGGTTAGGTCGCGTGTGTGTGGAGAAAGGAATGGGCTAGAAGACTCTGAATTCCCAGGCATTCTCCTATCCAGTGTCCCCAACCCCAACATTCATGTTTCCTCACTTCTCCCAAACCTCTTTTGAATGGCCTCCAGCCACTCCCTCTGCACCTCCTTCAACTCATTTTAATTCAGCAGTTATTTAGAGGTGAGGACTCTGTGCCATGCCCTTTGCTTGACCTGGGAAATAGAGATGAATGAGCCTTACCCTCAGGCCATTCTGCACCACTGTCGTTTCTTCCAATGGGTCGCTCTCTGGCCTCTGGGCCTTGTATATTCTTTTTAAAAATAATTAATTAATTTATTTGGCCGCTCTGCTTGGCTTGTGGGATCTTAGTTCCCTGACCAGGGATCAAACCCAGGCCCCCTCCAATGGAAGCTTGGACTCCTAACCACTGGAATGCCAGGGAAATCCCTATTCTTTTTGTCTAGAACTCTGCCCCAGAACCTTACTCCTTTCTTTCTGTCTCACTTTTCGTTCAGTTCTGAGCTTAGCTGTCACCTCTTCTGGGGAGAGTTCCTGGCTCCCCAAGTCCTGATTGAACACTCCACTTCTGAACTCCCACATCACCCAGGATGGCCCTCATCCTAGCCTTTAGTAAACCAATTTGTAACTGCTTGGCACTCTCTCCAGTCAACTATTAACTCTTTGAGGTCATAGGTAGTGTGCTCTTGTTCACTTGTGTATTCCCAGTGCAGGATGTTACACAAATTAAATGCCTTTCAAAACTGTATTGAATAAAGAAATGTTGAATTAAAGACTCCCTGTGTGACTGGCTTCTCTAAGCAACCCTACTCCAATCTCTGAGGCTTTATTTAGTTTATCCTTACCATGATCCCTAAATATCTAGGATGAATTCCAGCCCCCAGTAATCAGAGCTACCAAAGAGGTCATGATCTTATCTTTTTTTTCTGCCCGGGGCACTGCCTACTCCAGGAGAGGCCCAGATAGGTCAGGATCGGCTGGAACAGGTAGACTCCACTTTGTACTCAGGGAAGGAACTGAGGTTTGACTTTGTCAGGTCTGCTGGTTCACTGGACCCCTGTGATTGAGGAGTCCCCACGAGCCTGGCCTCCCGGGTTCCCTCTCACTCAAAGTCATGGAAGTGCTGCTGGCTCCCGACAGCCATGCCTGAGAGGAAATGGAACGCGCAGTAGGTTGGGAAGTTGAGTGCGAAGGCAGCACAGGTCCCTGAGACTAACTGCAGGTAGCTCCAGATCAGCACCTTCTGACAGCCCAGCCTGTGAAAGGAGGGGAAACCTGGGTCTGGAGAGCACATTGCTTGCTCCCCTGCCCCATGTCCCTGGCTGTCTCATCCTTGGTGCCCTGGGCAATCTAACAGCTGCTTGTAAGGCTGCCCACCTGTGCCCATCAGGTAGATGCTGAGATGGGAGATAGGGAATAATTGGGTGAGGGCTGGCATCTAGGGGACCTGGTGTTGGGAGGATCCTTGGGTTGCTGCTGTCCAGGGTCCTGACGCATCCCAGCATACCTCTGTGGAGAGAGCCACGCGCCTTCATCAGTATCATAGAGGGTGTGTTGAAAACAATCCACATACCAGAGCCCCACTTAAGGCCTGTTGGATATCTGGAAGGTAAGCTAGAAACCTGATTTTTTTTTTTTTTTTTTTTTTGCGGTACGCGGGCCTCTCACTGTTGTGGCCTCTCCCGTCGCGGAGCACAGGCTCCGGACGCGCAGGCTCAGCGGCCATGGCTCACGGGCCCAGCTGCTCCGCGGCATGTGGGATCCTCCCGGACCGCGACACGAACCCGTATCCCCTGCATCGGCAGGCGGACTCTCAACCACTGCGCCACCAGGGAAGCCCTAGAAACCTGATTTTTTTTTTTTTTTTTTTTTTTTTTTTTTAGCGGTACGCGGGCCTTTCACTGCCGTGGCCTCTCCCGATGCGGAGCACAGGCTCCAGACGCGCAGGCTCAGCGGCCATGGCTCACGGGCCCAGACGCTCCGCAGCATGTGGGATCCTCCCGGACCGGAGCACGAACCCGCGTCCTCTGCATCGGCAGGCGGACTCTCAACCACTGCGCCACCAGGGAAGCCCTAGAAACCTGATTTTTAACAAGCTCCCAAGGTTTGGGAACTACTGCTCTGGGGTGTGGTTGATTGTTTGAATGTTGGTCGATGGTGACTCCGGTTAGGAGACAGCCTTTTGTGAGTTTTTTTAAAAACATTGAGGTATAATCAACATACCACAGTATAATAGTTTTAGGTCTATAACATAATGATTCTATATTTGTATACATTGTGAAATGATCACCACAATAAGTCTACTTAAAATACACCACCACATGTAGTTACAACAATTTGTGTGTGTGTGTGGTGAGAACACTTAAGATCTACTCTCTCAGCGACTTTCAAATACGCAATACAGTAAGAGTCACCATGCTGTACATTATATTCCCACGACTTATTTCGCTTATAACTGGAATTTGGACTTTTTGACCCCTTTCATTCATTTTGCCCACCCCTGACTCCCTGCCTCTAGCAACTACCTATCTGTTCTCTATATCTATGAGCTTGGTTTATGTGATTTTTATTTCTGGGAAACCTATGCAAGGCTTATCATTTTGCAAAATGCATATGATTGTGGCTTGTATTTTATGAATAATAAAGCCGACTGTGTCTGCTGAAATGTCTGCTGTGACATTTATAATATTTTTAGATATTATTCTTTAGAAAATTGCCTCCTAGTATTCATCCCATGATCTTTTTATGGTCTTGGAAGATAGTCAAGGTTAGGGTATTAACACTGAGTTGCAGCTACTAATTTAACCCTCACCATAACTCCTATTTTATAGATGGAAAAACCAAGTATAAGAGAGTTTGTATAACTCCTCATGGGCACACAGTTGTGGCTGATCTGAGCTTGTCTCTAGCTGTTATTGGTTCCTAGGTCTTTGTTTCTGTGACACTCACATGTCACATATAAGGCAGAGTGGTGGGAGGTGACTTCTTCAGGATGTTGGAAAATCCGGATTCTTGTCCTGCTTTGGCCACTTATTAGCTGTGTGACTGTACTTTTTAAAAAAGTAAACATTAACTATTTACGTTATACAATTATAAAGGTAATGAATTATCATTAAAGTTCAAATAATACAGTAATGAAAAGTGAAAAGTTCTCTTCTTTTCAATTCCACTCCTCAGAATTAACAACATCGTTTTCTTGGGTTCCTTCTAGGCAGTTTGGGCAAGTTATCCAACATCCCTGAACCTAAGCGTCCTCATTGGTAAAATGCAGTTAATAGTACCATTCATGCTGGCTTCACAAGGGTATGGTGAGGAGGAATTGAAATGAGGCAAGACATGGAAAGTGCTGATGGACGGTTGTGGGATTCCTACAGACTTTCCAGACGTGGTCAGGCTTGGGTGGATCAGTCCTGTGTTCTTCTCTGGATTCTCAGGGATGCCAGTCTCCCCTCTGTGTCCAGCCTAGAGGGCTTATGCCTTTGCTCCTTGAGCCAGCTTTATTCACCACTGACCTGTCTGCCATGATCCCCAACGTCAAGTTTCCGACCAGTACTCCTGCCATGATGATGGACTGACTCAGCTGTGGCAAGGTCTTGTGTGTGCACAAGAGGTCCCACTGTGAGGAGGGAAGAACTGGGGTCAAGGAGAGATGGGCCGGCCCCACAGCAGCCCATGCCCTCTCTCCTGGTGGGCTGAGGGTCTTGGATTAGGACAGGCACATAAGGAGGGCTTGCCTCCCTAAGTCACACAATCTTCCTCATCATCTTCTCCTAGTGAGAATGATTCAAGTTATTTCAAAACATGTAAGAGGTATCTTTTGGGATGACAGCTCAGACTACTCGCCCTTTTCTGAACACTAACCCCTCACCCTCTTTCAGGGCTCTTTAACCTGTCCCTCCCTGGGTGCAGCTGAAGAAAACTGACCCTGGAGCTGGACAGAGCTAATTAGTTTTTTTTTTTTTAATATTTATTTATTTAGCTGTGCCGGGTCTTAGTTGAGGCATGTGGGATCTAGTTCCCTGACCAGGGATTGAACCTGGGGCCCCCAGCATTGGGAGCACTGCGCCTTAGCCACAGGACCACCAGGGAAGTCCCCAGGTTCGCTTTCTTACAAATTTGGAAAAGCGACTCAGAGAAGCAAGGTTGGTTAAGGGCACCCAAAGTTGGGGTGGGAGGACCAAGTTTGGAATGATGAAGGGGAGCTGAGAAATCATGAGACAGAGAGTGGGAAAGGGAGAGGGAGAGGGAGAGGGAGAAAAAGATGAGGGAAGGGGAGAAGGAGGGATGGGGGAAGGGAGGGAAGGAGGGGCATAGGGGAAAAGAATGCAGTAATTTAGTCAGAGGGAAGTGGAGGTGAGATCTTAGTGCCCGAGAGGTGAAGATAGAGAGTTCAGCTCTCCTGGTTTTCCTCAACCACCTGATCCCAGTCTTTCATAAGGCTGGGCTCAAGTTCTTGACCTTGGGTTCTGTGAAATACCTTTGCATCCTTCCGTTAACTTTCCATAAGCAAATTTGAGAGGGGTGTAGTTATTTGCAATCCTGAATAAGTGGCAATTGAATACCTCAACTAATAGTTTAAATTTTGTTGCTCTTTTTAATGAATATAAGAAAAAAAATTCTCCTTTTAAAAGTACTTCCTTTCTAGGTGGAGTAAAACAGCTCCACAGCCTGCAGGAAAATCATACTAAAATCAAAAGTCACACTGACGGATGTGACTTAAAGGATGTGACTTAAATCAAAATGACAAATAGGTGTGGTATTTCCTTTACATAAAAGCGAATTTTTGTATACTTTTGAGTGGATTTTAAAACTCATTTCTTTTGTTAACAGAAGAAAAAGGAAAGGGGGCAGGGATGACCAGGACGTTTAGGGAATGTTCCCTAAGATGTGTTAATATATATCCAAATGAATTCATCCTTCAAGTGTAATTACTTGATAATCTTGATTTGATTGGAGAGAAATCCTTATTTGTGAATTTAATTATTACAGTGAGACTTTTAATACCCTGTGCACACACCATATGATGTAAAATTTGGGTGGTTGGCATTTGAACACTTTCTCTGAAGAGCAATGGACTTTATTGCTGTTTTATTCAAATAACTGCTATTCTGTAGTTCTCTGTGTTATCTGATATAATTTTTATTTAAAAAAGATTTTGGGGCTGTGTCAGACTGGGAATTCATTTTTAACAGTACTTTAATGGAAACTTGTGAATGAAATACTACCGTGGAGATGCATGTGGGACACACTGTAGTGTGGAGTTAGGGATATGATAGACCAGAACTGAGGAATGGAAAGATGAGAAGCAAGAGGTGTAGGAAAGAGGTAAGAGGTCAGAGGAGCGCTGGAGGAGGGACGGACTGGGAGTGTGGGATTGGCAGATGCAAACTATTGTATAGAGGACAGATGAACAACAAGGTCCTACTGTGTAGCACAGGGAACGATATTCAATAACCTGTGATAAACCATCATGGAAAAGAATATGAAAAGGAATATACACACGTGTAACTGAATCACTCTGCCGTACAGCAGAGGTTAACACAACATTGTATATCAACTATACATCAATAAAATTAAAAAAAATAGGTGTATCGATTTTAGAGAAAATGGAAAAATAAGGATTTGTTAAAAAAAAAAAAGAACCAAGGCGTGCAAAGAGAACAAAATCTGTATGCAGTCTGGTGATGAAATCTGGGTGTCGTCCAGAATAGGAATTGATAAATGAGTATACAATATGTACTCAGAATTTTTCTGCCTCTGTTCTGCCCTAAGGTGCTTGTCATCTGTAAAAGCAACAATTGGGTGGGGCTTACATCACCGTAGGTTTAGCACTGGCTTTTACTATATATATTCTCTTCACGTGCACCTGAGACTTGAGGACCGTATAGTTGTGTGCTCCTGGGCCTCATGTATATAGAATTACTTTCTCAGTAACAGGAACCAAAGTCTAGGAATAGGCAGTGGTGGATTTGAGGGAGACTCAGAGAACTGCTGCCTAGGAAAGCTCTGCACTGCTAACTTGATAAAGGCTGTGATAAATGACAGATGCTGTGAGACTGGCCTCGGGGGAAAGAAGAAGAGGAACTGAATGACAGTGGCACCAGGAATTAGAGCAGTGAAATGGTAACTGTTGTTCATCTGCAAAACAGAAGTGAACGGGAGACTCAGGCTGGTCATTCATAACAACTCACGCCCTCCCTGCCCTACAGTCATTGGACCCAGGGGTGGGCACCTGACCCAGGCCAGCAAATAAGTCTTTCCTAGAATTTTTCAAAGTTGAAGCGGAGAGACAGTTATTAGGAGTGAGTCCAGAATGGTCAATGGCCACATTGTGAAGGATCCGTGGCAGAGTCACATGCCCAACATGCAAAGGAAAGTAAAGATGAGAGCCAGCAAGGGTCCTGCTCGCATGGCCCTGATTCCCACAGCTCCTAGAGCAAGCCCTGCCTCTGCTCATCTCGTGGTTTGGTTTATGGGAGCCTTTATACACGCTCTTCATGCTCAGATTAGCTTGAGTTGAATTGCAACCACTTGCAAACAAGAGTCTTGACTAGTATAGTTCAGATAGAAGCTGCTGGTTACTACTTAGGATACCTTAATTCAGAAGAAAAGAAGAAGAGCTCAGACAGAGTTTTTATCGGAACCCAGAGATAGCACCTTTTTCTTATTATATGTATTTATTTTTTGCTTTGCATTTAGAGTGCAGAAGTATCCCTTTGGGATACTGGGCCATTTGGGAGTTCTTTCCAAGAAGCAGGCTGAGACTTATGTTTCTCAGGTGACCTGTGCCATTGTGCCTACCAGATACAGCCCTGTGGTCTGGGTGGAGTATCTTCACTGCGACTAAGCTTCTTGCTTATGCGACCCCTGATAACTTGCGAGCCGTTTCATTTGCTTCACAACTCAGAAGGCCCAGCTTCACATTAGGTTATGCATGTAAGCTGCCTATTATCCTAATGAAATGGTCTCTGGTGCAGCCTTTGGCATTATTGGCCCAAGGAAGAAGTATCCCGGTTGTGTTTATGAAATAGACCTTTTAGTGCCCTGTGTCCATGTGTGGTGGTGGAGAATGGCCCTATTCACAGTGCCTGTTGGAAGAGGATTGGGTTATCCTTGGCATCTCCCCACAACTCAGGAAGACTGTGTGCATCTGGCTTTGTCAGTCATTGAAACCAAACATGATGAGGTTACTACCAAGCCTTCATCTAGAAGGAAAGCTAAGGTGCACACTTACCCGGATTCTTTGTTCCAGAGGGCAAGAAATTTGAGCTTTGGATCAAACTGCCTGCTGTTTTGAACAGAAGAACAGCAGCCAGGTTGATAGTTCCCGGAGTATTGTCAGACTTGGAAAGCAGAGTGTAGAGTTCTAAGAAGGGAAATGGAAAAGCAGAATTGGAAGCCTTGATAACATACACGTTAAGGTGGGTGGAGGGGAATGTCGCAGGATTTGGGTTGAGGCTGGAGAATAATGAAGAAGGTTCTTCCCCAACCCTGCAGGGATGGGATGGCCTATGATGCCTGCACGCCCAGAGGGAGGACTAGCCATCCTTTGTCACCTTCTGCTTCTGCAGCTTGGGTCTGTCTAGTGGGAAGTGTGGCTTCACTTTTAACACTTCCAGACAGATGCTGCGTCAGGCGAGTTTGGGGGCTCAGCTCGACCACAGCCTCTTCTCAAGGCATCTTTTCTGCAGAGCCCTGACTAAAGGACAAGGGACCACGTAATCCCACTGTATTGTCCGTTGGCATGGTGATTAGATGAAGTGTGGACACCTGAGCCAGTTGCTGGGCGGGGGATGGGCTGCTCCCCAGTGTGTTGAGCTGGGCCAGTTGAAGCCTTTTCTGAATTAAGATTCACAGACGTGTTCTGGTTGGTGGTAGGCCCTAAATCTGAGGGGTAATGGATCAGAGCTGGGACCAGTGGTTGTCTTGCAAATGGGCACACAGATGAAATGGGGTGAGGAGAGAGTTACAGAGTAAGTGTATAGGGATGTCTCTGGTGCTCCCATCCCTGGTTCCAGATTCCATGAGGCCTGGACACACTTCGTTTCCTGCCCTTGCGTTCCCTGAAATCCCTTTTCTCGTGAGCTGACTTGAGAGAGCTTCTCTTCCTTGCAACCAAAAGATCATTGACAAGCACAGATGTTAAGAGCACGATCCATGTGACAGCTACGAAGTGCAGAATTCAGCCGGATGAACCACTTAGCAGGCCAGGGAGACGCTACAGTCGACTGTGTGTGTGTTTCGGGGGAGGGGTGTTAAATCACTAGAGATGAAAGGACCCTCCCATAACCCTGTTCTCTTTCCCGTCTTAGTTCCTTGGCTGCTCTCCATCTCCTGGCCCCAGCTGCCGAGAGCTATTTCTAGATGAAGTCAGGAAATTGTTTTTGTCTCTAGGACTCTGAGCCCAGAATCCCCTGCTCAGGGACACCCTCCTTGCCCTCCACTATCTGCATGCCTCCTTTCTAGCTTCCTCTGAACCACCGCCCCACCTCCCTACCCTGTGGAATTGCAACCTCTCAGGGAAACCAAAGTAGAATATCAAACTCCAGTAATAGTATCTCTCTCTCTGGTGGAGGTGGAGGGGCAGGGAGTAGCTTTCTGCAAGGAGTTCCATAACCTCCTCTACCAGGAAGACCTGAACTCCAACCCCTGTTCTCTTACCTGCATTTAGGCAGAGCTCTTCATAGCTCCAGGGTCTTCAGACAAACTCAGGTCAGGTTCACACAGTCTGTGTGTGTGTGTGTGTGTGGGGGGGGGATGGTAAGACGGGGACACAGGGGTTGGAAGGAGGAGGTCCAGGTCTCCTCACGTCAGTCACGATGGTGGAAGGGAAGGTGCTATTGTCATAGATCCAGCCGTGGGTGCAGGGCTCTGTGGCCCCTGTGCCGTTGGTCTCTGTGCCATTGGGAAAGGATGGTCCCTGCTGAGGGGGAGGAGAAGAGGAGGCAGATCTTGGGCCACCCCTGCCCTTCCCGGGGCAGCCAGGCGTCCAGCTCCCTGTCCTTGCTGAGGTTGGTGTTGGCAGGTGAGCAGCAGTGGTGGGTGGGGATGGCAGTGGTGAAGTTCTGCAGGGTGTTGTGCAAAACCGTTAGGAGCAGGGGCACAATCAAGAGTGGTCTGGATCTGCTGGAAGCGGCCGATGTCCCCCAACCTGCAGCAGGAAGTCACTGAAAGCCATGGGGCAGGATCTCCCAGGGGCACTGGAGCTGAGGCCTCTCCCTCCCACAGCCTGTTTCCTGTCTTTCGGTGCAGGGGGAGGAGACAGACTGCCCTTTGCCTCCTCAGCTCATCAGTTCCTGGGTCTGCTGTGGCCCTAAGTCACCTGAGCTAAAGACTCGTGTTTATAACTTCTTTTGAGGCACCAAGTTAAACTGTGACTTGAAAGTAAGACGTTCAAGTATTAAGACTCGTCGGGTCAGTGATTTGTTCAAGGGGATCTAAAGGGCAGGTAAAGTTGGATGGGGTGGAAGAAACCACCTTCTTGTGAAGGAGGGATATGCGTGATGCCCCAAAGTTTGGTGGTTTGACTCTCCCCACCCCAGGCCAGAGCAAGCGACCTCTTTCTTGGAGGAGACAGGAAAGAGCAGAGGGAGGCCCAGGCTGGTTTGAGCGCAAAGCCCCAGCTGAATTCCCTTTTCTCAAGGCCGCTTGGGCCACATGGAGTTGGGTGAAAGCTCTGAAGAGCTCACACAGAAATGCCATTGTGCTGCGGTTGTCAGCACGCCCCAACCTGTGAGTACTGCCTCTGTGTTAATCCCAGACCTGGGCCTTCAGCTAAGCCACCGCTTAACCTCCACTCAAAGAGTGAAGCCTGGGAATTCTCTGGTGGTCCAGTGGTTAGGACTCGGCACTTTCACTGTCGGGGGCCAGGTTCAATCCCTGGTGTGGGGAACTAAGGTCCAACAAGCATGACATGCGGCCAAAAAAAAAAAAAAAAGTGAACCCTCCTCAGAGGTAAATACCAGCAGGGCCTCTTTTCTCATTATAATACAATCCACTCCCAATTTTTCTCTTTCCCTCAGTTGTAACAGCTAAAACCAAGGAAACGTCCACCACCGTCTGTCCCATTAGCTGCTTAACCATCCTCAAAACTGGGAAAAAAAAATCTTTATTGAGATTTAGTATATACACTAAAATGCTTCAATTTGGGGGGCTCCTTTCGACAAGTTTTGACAAATTTATACACCCATGTAACCACTATATAGAACATTTTTATCACCTCCAAATTTCCTGGTACCATACTCCAGATAGCTCTACCTAGTCCTAGGCAATAGATTTGTCTTTTCTAGAGTTTCAAATGAATATCATACAGTGTATACTGTTGTGTCTGGCTTCTTTTATTTATTTTTTATTTTTTGTGGTACGTGGGCCTCTCACTGTTGTGGCCTCTCCCGTTGCGGAGCACAGGCTCAGGACGCGCAGGCTCAGCAGCCATGGCTCACGGGCCCAGCCGCTCCGCGGCATGTGCGATCTTCCAGGACCGGGGCATGAACCCGTGTCCCCTGCATCGGCAGGCGGACTCTCAACCACTGTGCCACCAGGGAAGTCCGCATCTGGCTTCTTTTATTGAGCCCAATGTTTCTGAGATCCGTCCATGTTGCAGTGTACCAACAGTTCATTCTTTTTAGTGCTGAGTAGTGGTTCAGCATATGGACATACCACAATTTGTTTATTCATTCACCTGTTGACGAACATTTGTGTTGTTTCCAGCTTTGGGCTGCTGCAAATAAAGCTGCTTTGATCATTTGTGTACAATGTGTGGACATACGTTTTAATTTCTCTTGGGTAAATGTCTAGAGGTAGAATTGCTGGGTCATATGGTAAGTGTATATTTAAGCTCATCAGAAACTGTCAAATTGTTTTCCAAAGAGTTTCCAAATTATATATTTCCATCTGCAATGTGTGAAAGTTCCAGTTACTTCATGTTCTTTCCAACACTTTGTATGGTCCATCTTTTGAATTTTAGCCATTTTTAGTAGGATGTGTAGTAATATCTCACGGCCTCGTTTGCATTTTCTGCATGACTAATGATGGTGAACTTCTTTTCATTTGCTTATTGGCCATTCCATTTATTTTCTGTGGTAAAGCGTATGTTCAGGGACTTCCCTGGTGGCACAGTTGTTGAGAATCTGCCTGCCAATGCAGGGGACATGCGTTTGATCCCTGGTCCAGGAAGATCCCACATGCCACAGAGCAACTAAGCCCGTGCACCACAACTCCTGAGCTTGCACTCTAGAACCCGCGAGCCACAACTACTGGGCCCGTATGCCACAAGTACCGAAGCCTGCACGCCTAGAGCCCATGCTCCACAACAAGAGAAGCCACTGCAATGAGAAGCCCTTGCTCGACACAACTAGAGAAAGCCTGTGCACAGCAACGAAGACACAATACAGCCAAAGATGAATAAATAAAATTAAAAAAAAAAAGCACACGTTCAAATTTTTTTTTTTTGCCCATTTTTGAATTGGAGTACTTGACTACTTTTTATTGAGTTGTGGACTCCTTTATATACACTACAGATTTGTGGAACTATGTTTGCATAGCTCTCTCCTCTCCAGAAGTTTGTCCTGCAGATTCTAGCTGCCTTGGCCACTCAACTTTTTTGTCCTCAACTCAATGAGATTGCCAGGCTTCTTTGGAGTCCACTTCCCTTCACTAAAGTCTGGAAACTGCTTCCAGGAAGAAAGCCTGGGTGATGATAGGTAGGTCTCACATCATTTGTTTCTATTATCAAAGAAATTACAAATCTCCATAGCCTGTTGTTCAAAGGCTGACTATAGTTTCCCACATTTCCTTCAGTTTTCTTTTTTCCTTTTGTTTTGTGGTACGCGGGCCTCTCACTGTTGTGGCCTCTCCCGTTGCGGAGCACAGGCTCCGGACACGCAGGCTCAGCGGCCATGGCTCACGGGCCCGGCTGCTCCGCGGCACGTGGGATCTTCCCGGACTGGGGCACGAACCCGTGTCCCCTGCATCGGCAGGCGGACTCAACCACTGCACCACCAGGGAAGCCCAAAATTTCAGTAGTTTTTCAGGTAAAAATTTACAAGTTGATTTAAAAATTTATATGGAAATGCATACGATCTAGAGTAGCCAAAACAACTTTGAAAAAGTTAAAATTAAAGGATCTACACTGAGTTCAAGACTAGTTATGAAGTTATAGTTATTAAGACAGTGTGATATTCATGTAAAGACACATAAACAGATCAATGGTATAGAAGAGTTCAGAAATAGAGCCACACACATAGCCAGTTTACCTTTGACGAAGATACCTAGGCAATTCAATGAGGAAAAGAAAAATTTTCAACAAATAGTGCTGGAATAATTGGTTACCATATGCAAAAAACAATGAACCACAACCCTCTTTACAAAACTAACTCAAAATGGATCATAGACCTGAATATGAGTCAAAACTATAAACTTTCAATAAGAAAACATAAGAGAAAATGTTAGTGTCCTTGGATTTGGCAAAGATTTAAAAAATAAGACACAAATTATAAAAGAAAAAATTAAAGAATTTTATTTAAAAAATTATAAAAGAAAAAAATTGGACTTCATTAAAATTTAAAAACTTTTGCTATTCAAAAGACACTCAGAAAGATGAAGAGAGAAGCTATAAACTTAGAGAAAATATTTGCAAAACACATAACTGGCAAAAGATTTTAAAATTTATGTGGAAATACAAAGTATCTAAACTAGCCAAAACAACTTTGAAAAATTTAAAATGAAAGGAGTATATTCTTGTTTCTAGAATACACTAAAAAACAGCTTCCAACTCAATCATAAAAAATCAACCGAATTAAAAATGTGCAAAAAGTTTTGAACATATACAAAAGAAGAGATCTAGATGGAAATAAGCACATAAAATTTTCTTAACATCATTAGTCATTAGGGAAATGTAAATTAAGACTACAGTAAGATACCACTACACATTCCCTCCAATGGCTAAAAGTTAAAATATCTATCATACCAAGAGTGGGCAAAGATGTGGAGCAACTGGAACTCTCACATACTTGGTGGGAATGTGAATTGTTACAACCACTTTGGAAAATTGTCTATTTCTTAAAAACTTAAACGTACATCTTGCATACTACTCAGCCATTCCACTCCTTAATGTTTGCTCAAGAAAAATGGAAGCCATGTCCACACAAAAAGGGGCATGAAGAAACTTTGGTGGCAATGGCTATGTTCATTGTCTTGATTTTGGTGATGGTTTCATGGGTATATGCATCTGTCAAAACTCATCGAATTTAACACTGTAAATATGGGCAACTAATTGTCTATTATATTTCAAAAAAGCTGTAAAAATATATTAGTTAACATGTCTTTGGCTGCAAATCACAGAAAAACCAACTTACCATGGCTTAAAGAATCAAGAGGCTAAGGAGAACTTAAATTTAAATTCTTACCTTCTACCATTAGAGTAGATGTAGGTGGCTCCAGGATCAGTTAAATCAGCAGCTCAGTGACACCATCAACCCCCTAGGTGAGTTCCATCTTCCCACTTGGTTACTGTTAGTTGCTGCCTTCCTCTTTGCTCTTGTTTCCCTCTTGGGTGACAAGAAGGCTGCCACGGTTCCAGACATCCCATCCAGACTCAGCATTGTCTGTCAGCTAAATCTAATCTAGCCCGAACAGGCTATTTGGTTTCTTCTCTGGGTGTGGCTTACATGGAACTTGCTGCTGGGGTGTGGGTTTCTCTTGGGGGAGACATTTAGGAGAAGCAGGAGCAGACCTTACTAGAGCTGGTCAGGGAAACCGAGGCTCAAGGTCATCTAGCTTATTACTCCAGCTTTTTGCAGTGGAGTCAGCTACTGTTCCATGATTACAGCATGAACTACATGGAGACGGTCACATCTCAGAGAATAACATTAAGTGGTTTTCTTGAAAGAGGAGGAACAATGGGGCAATGGGGCCCACCCAGTGTTTTTCTTTGGCTCTCTATACCTATAACAAAAATCTTTCCTTCAACAATTTAAAAAATGTGAAGGTAAGGTAGGGGTTAAACAGAGAGGGGTCTAGGAGTCCTAAACTTAACTGGCTACAAGGGTCAGAGGGCAACGTAAATATGTGAATCTGTCAGATGTAAGACAATAGACAGCGGTGAGGCCTATGGTGATTTGGACAGTACAGCCCTATCCCCACCAAAAACATAATGCATGGGAAAATAAAAGCTCTATGGGCCAGTTTGAGACTCCTGGAGGAGTCTGAGAATAAGGGGTGTGTATTCGTTTCCTACTGCTGTTGTAACACATTGCCACAAACTTAGTGACTTAAAACAGCGCACATTAATTTTCTTAGAGTTCTGGAGGTCAGAAGTCTAAAATCAATGTGTTGGCATGGCTACATTCCTTCTCGAGGCTTCGGAGGAGAATTCATTTCTTTGCCTTTTTCATCTTCTAGAGGCTGCTTGCATTTCTTGGCTTGAGGTCCCTTCCTGTATCACTAGGACCTCTTGTTTCTGTTGTCACATCGCCCACTACCCACTCTGATCTCCTGCCTCTCTCTTAAAAAGACTATTGTGTTGGGACTTCCCTGGTGGCGCAGTGGTTAAGAACCCGCCTGCCAATGCAGGGGACATGGGTTCGAGCCCTGGTCCGGGAAGATCCCACATGCCGCGGAGCAACTAAGCCTGTGCGCCACAGCTACTGAGCCTGCGCTCTAGATCCCGTGAGCCACAACTGTTGAGCCCATGTGACACAACTACTGAAGCCCGCACGCCTAGAGCCCGTGCTCCACAAGAAGAGAAGCCTGCGCACTGCAACGCAGAGTAACCCCCGTGTGCCGCAACTAGAGAAAGCCTGTGCACAGCAACAAAGTCCCAAAGCAGCCAAAAAATAAAATAAATAAATTTATTAAAAAAAAATCACTATTGTGATCACACCAGGCCCACCCAGGTAATCCAAGATAATCTCTCCATCTCAAGATCCTTAACTTATTCACATCTGCAAAGTCCCTTTTACCATGTAAGGTAACATATTCACAGGTTCCAGGATCAGGATGTGGACATCTTTGGGGGGCATTATTCAGCCTACCACACGAAATGAAAGCTTAACTGGCTGGGCATCTGCTCTCCAAGGGGCCATGTAACTCCTGGGAAGTGGGGAGAAGAGCCTGATGGAGGAGCTTGGTGTGGGTGTGGACTGAAGCTTGAGTTGTTGAGGTGGGACCTGGGATGCAAGGGTGGGGCCCTGGGAAGGTGGATTCCCGTGAGCCCTCTACCAGCGTCATGCAGGTGAAGAACCTCTTGAATGTGCCTTCCTGTCCAGGAAGTGCTCAAGGCTGTAGGCAGAGAAATTGAGGGTGGTCTCAAAGGTTCTACCTACCCTGGCTGAAGATGGGACCTTGTGTTCAAAACTGGGGACAGCATCTGTGGCCACTGGGGTGGTGCATGACTGTATTAGAACTTGGCCCTCCAAGGCAAGAGGATGAGATGTGAGCCAGTGTTTGGGGGCTGACTCCTTGGGGAGACCCGGTCAGAAGTCACTTACTGGTGACTTAAGAGTGGGAGGAAGGTAGAATTCCATTTGGTCAAGGGCATGGGGTGAGTGCAGGAAGTCTCAGGCCAGGAGCTGGGGAAACGGAGTCCGTGCAGATGGTGCAAGCCACCTGAGTCAGCACCAGGTCTTTACCAGTTGGGGGTGTATGCAGCTGGGACAGGCCAGGGACTGGCTCTGGTTGAGACAGATGCAGGTACCAGGTGATCTAAGCACAGAGATGACAGACCTACAGGAATCAGAACATGTCAGAGCTGCTAGCAGGGTTTTGAGGCAGGGGTAGGGCAAATCACTGGTCCCCAAACCCCTACATCTGCAGAAGCAGAAGATGCCATCCTAGGTGCCCCTCATCAGCCACGAGGGCAACACTGCCTGAGAAACAGCAGCAGGGGTGGGGCTGGTGGTGCTCCGGCATCTACTGGGTCCTACAATGGCCAAGAAATTCTTGGGGAGCATGGGAGTGTCAGCACCATCGGGGAACACCGAGGTTTCAGATGTTCCAGGATGTGGGGTGGGTTACGGTGATTTCAGCTCTGCCCAGTCTGTCCTCTGGCTTTCTGAGCTGCCTTGAGCTCTCCCAGGGCTTTGTGGCTTTTTCAGGGGAGCTCCAGGCCACCTTCCCTCTCCAGGTTGCCCTGACTCAGCTCGAGCCCTCGGGTCCCACCTGGAAGGCAATGTGTACAGCTTGAGAGTGTGAACTTTCTCCAGGGGACGAGGGTCTGGGCGGCTGGGTCGCTTGCAGGGGAAAGAGTAAGGGGCAGTGTGTCAGCAGACAAGCATGACTAAGCAAGTACACGTACTAGAGGGCACGGCTGGCCCCCTCCTTCCTGCCACCTGTGGGTGTTAAGAGGACTATCTTTTCCCATGGCCTCCCCACTCTAACCCCCCACCCCCAGCCTCCCTGAAGGGAGCTCCCTTGCTGATGTAGGTGACTGGATATTCCTCTTTTCCTGGCTGTGATCCCTAAACTGCCTTCTATCCCTCCTTTCACATGGTTCCTACCATGTGATCCGGTCTCCCCCACCCCCACCCCCCCCTTCTCGGTCTCTTTTCAGCTCAGGAGGGAGGAGTAGAAGCACAGCCCTGGGGGTGGAAGAGGCCAAAGTCTCAGCACCTCACAGCCCCCGGGGCATTTGGTGGGGAGGGGGGGGTGTCCTGGCGCACACATTCCACGTGGTCTGCTTCTAACCCTGACTCTGCAATTTAATAGCTGTGTGAATTTGGGCAAGTTACTTAACCACTCTGTGCCTTGATCTCCTTCCCTGTAAAATGGGGATAATACCAGCACTTATCTCTAGAAGGCTCCTGGGAGGACTGAATGCGTTAATACATGCAAAGTGCTTAGGACCGTGCCTGGCACCAAATTAGCACTCAGAGGTGGCTCTCTGGCTGGGTTCCACCCTCCCTTTTCCTCCTCCTTCCCCTCCACCAACCCAGGGCCCGCTGGAGGCAGAGCAGCAAAGAAAGGCCGGGAAGTGCAGTGCGGAGGGTTAGGACAGCTAGCAGGCTGAATCTCCAGGTGCACAGCTGGAAGTGGCAAACTGGTTTTGAGTCCAGACCCTGCTGGAATCCAGAGGAGCAGGGATCAGCATCCTGACGTCACAGCTGCTCTCTTTTTTCTCCTCCTTTGCTGCCAGAAGTTCCCAGGAGCTTTCACAGAGAGGGAGGATCCTGAAACAAAGCCTCTGATTGGCTGCTTTCATTTTAGTCCCTTGTCAGTTTCCAGCCTGATAGGGAAGGGGTGGAGTGTAAGGGATTTAAAACTCAGAAATAGCAATAATTAGATAGGTTAGAGAAGGAAGGAGGGAAGAGGGAGGAAAGCAGGGCCAGGGGAGGGGGCCGAGGTAAGAGGTTCTTCTCCAGTTGCCTGGGATGGTTTGTAAAGTCCTGGGGATTGAGGGTGGGGGGACCGGATTGTATGCTCTTTTGGACTGGAAGCTGGCTGAAGCGGAGTGGCTGTTACTTTTGAGACAGGAGAGACAAAGGGAGGTGCTGCACACAAACCTTTTAATATGCGGTCTTCATGGTGTCTGTTCAGAGAGAGGGACCCCTGGGGAGTGCTCCCTGAACCATAGCCCCAGCACTTGGGCCACCATTCCCCCTTCCCCCTTCTCCTGCGAGTGGCCCAGGACCTGTAGGATCCTGTCTTCCTTTAGGGCTCTGTAAGACTCCTTTTCAGCGCTCAGAGTCCGTCCTTCACTTGTGCTGAGGCCTGGAGCGGGACCATCTGCTTTCGCTCCTGTCGCTGCTGCCTCCTCTTCCCTCTCCTCCTGTGGCAGGTCGGGGTGGGTGGGTGGGCAGGAGAGTGGTGCCCTCGGTATGCAGCCCCCAGGCCAGCCTGGGGCTCCCAGGGGGCTCTCCATTCAGCTGTGCCCAGCTACCAGCTCTCTGCCCCAAGCATCTACCACTCCCTGGAGCCGCGAGCCCCAGGAAGGACTCCAGGAGACTCTCAGCCTATTGGGGACACAGGGACAAAGAGCCCTGGCCTGGAAGAGGAGGCCTGGGTTTGAGTCTTAATGCCACCCCAGCCTGGATGTGTGACCCGGGGAGAGTCCCTGCTGTCTCTGGGTGGAGGCCCACCTGTCTTCCACGTCCTGCACAGTGTCTGGCAGGGGCTGGCCCAGGGTCTCCGGCAGGAAGGCAGTGGCAGCGCTGGCGGCCACGGGGACAGCGCCGTAGATAAAGAGAGGCACGGAGGGGTAGATCTCGGCGGTCATGCTCACCAGTGGACTCACAATGCTGCCCACTCGGGCCAGAGTGCTGCCCATTCCCAAGCCTGTCTGCCTGCGGGACCCAGGGGGACGGGTGCCGGTTAGAGTTCTGGCATGAATGCTGCGGTTCTGGCTGAATTTGGGGCCAGGGCAGCTCGGGCCCAGACCCAGGGCAGCTCGGGCCCAGACCCACTGGTGCCTGCTCTGTTCCCCATTTGATTAGCTAACCAATTTGGCATTTACTTTGGAGATTAAAAAAAAAAACCAAAACAGGTTGGGAAAGGCTCTGGGCAGAGAATCAGGGGATTGAATTTTGCCTCTGCCTTTAACTTGCTCTGTGACCTTGGGCAAGTCTCTTGCCCTCTCTGGACAGTTTCCTGAACTGTTGAGTTAGCTTAGTGCGGCCAGTTGTTCTCAGATCACCTGAGGGATTTGATTTACAGTTGCCCCAGCTCCACACAGACCTGTTGGATTAGAATCCCCAGGGGAAGGGACCTGGACTCTGCACGTTAAGAACATTCTCTATGAGAGCAGAGGTTAAAAACTTTGACTAGGGAGATAAACTGCTTGCTTTCAAATCTAAGCTTCCTGACTTATAAGCTGTGTGACCTTGGGCAAGGCACTTAACCTCTCTGTGGCTCAGTTTTCTCATTTGGAAAATGGGAATTATCATAGTACCTACCTCATAAGCTTGTTATGAGGACCAAAAGAGTTGATATTTGTAAGCAGTTTGACAGTGCCTGGCACATAGTACTACTTTATACTATTGTTCTTTCAGCTGAAATCCTTTGAAGGTACAGGACAGTAACCATGACCCCTTGCGGTTCTCATTCCAAGTAGCCTAGGGAAGCCTGGCATTTCTTTGACATCTCATATGAATTTTGCACCCCATTCTATTTTTTGTTGTTGTTGTTTTGCATCCCATTCTTAAAATAGATATGTGTTTCTGGTGTCTTAATGCAAAAATACCCCCTCCCTGCAAACTTGGCACTCAAAAAAGCAGTGCTGTGTTTATCCATACAACTCCCAGAACCACCGTTATTAAGTGGTTGCTCTGTGATAAAAAATTACTTTCATGTTTGTGGTCTTTGGTTTTAGACATACTACTTGGTTAAAGATGGAATTTAGATTTTGTGGCAGCTTCTAACTTGTGCTTTGGAGATCAAGGAGGGGACTTCAATTAACTGCCTCTGAGATGTGTCTTCTTGGCCTCCAACCCTGTCCCAGTTGGTGGCTCAAATCTTCCCCTTATGTCAGGTAAGAGGTTAGTGGGCAGCCTAGGTGTGTACTGAGCGGCTGATATAGACCTTTCACTGTTAGGTGCTGGGAGGGGGCCTTGGGCTGGGGCATACTGGACTGTGCTCTGGGTCTGACCTGTGTGCGGGGGAATGTCTTGTCCCCAAGCCCCTCCCATTAAGCTCCCACTCACCGGATCACTGTGGGGTACAGCTCCCCAGTGTACAGGAAGATGCAGTTGAAGGAGGCAGCCAGGCAGCCCTTCCCCAGCACAGCAAGGGAGGTTCGGACAATGGACTGATCTAGAGAGAAGAGAGGGGGTCAGCAGATCTCGGGAGTGCGGGCTGAGAAGTTGGGTCATGTCTGGGGGTGTGGCCAAGGATGAGGGGCCAAGATGTCCACGGGTGCTCACCCTGGGGTACCACCCCATTGATCAGGATGCAGACGCCTGCCAGCAGCAGTGAGGCCATCTGGGCAGGCCGGCGGCCCATAGAGTTGATGACAAGGAAGCCCACAAGCTTGGCAGGCAGGTCCACAGCACCAAAGATCACCTGGATTAGGTAGATGCTGACCCCAAAACCCTGCAGGTCCATGACCAGCCCATAGTAGGCAAAGCTAGTGGCAAACCTGGTGGGGAGGGATAAGGGGTATGGAGTTTGTTAGGAAGATTAAAGACAGGGGAGTGCTCGTCCAGAACAGGGGTGAGCTGCACAGGTTACCCTGTTTAAGAACCTGGAATCTACCTTGCCTAATGTTTCTTCTGTCATTTAGTATGCACTTTAAGTATTGGGGTAGTCCTCCAATACCCCAGATTTCTCAGTCTTCTGATCGTGTCCCCAGTGTATTAGGGAATTTTCACTTAGTTGCCATGTAGGATTTACACAGTTTTAGTCTTTATTTTATCTATTGATACTGGACTGAGGGAGGACAAGTGGATATCCAAAGCCATGTATTTAGGGCCAAGGTGTTGGGAGAGGCCAGAGTGTTCCAGGACCTGTCCGTGGTCCTGGGATTGTGGTTGTGCTTCTTAAGATGTCAAGAGCCCAGAATATAAAGCTCAGGTTGTTGGACAGAACCCACAACCTGGAGTAAAGCCCAAATTGGAAGCAAAGAATTCATTGGCAGGATTGTTCCTTCTGACCATGTTTCTCTTAATTGTCATGGGATTGCTATGATGATGGGGTTGGGAGAGTAGCACGTAAGAGGGGTAATGGGTGATGTTGCAGTGGGAAAGGAAGATTTTTGGCTGGTCTCAACCCTGGCCAGAGTGTACTTTCAGAGACGAGTTTTGCCTGTGCCTGTGTTTCTGGCAGGCACCACAAGGCCAGTGATGTCTCTCAATGTTTTGCAAGCCATCCTTGTCTCTGCCTTTGTGATGTAATTCTGTTGACTCTGCGGGCCATCAGTACTGATGAAGTGTTTCCATATTGGAACAGAGCTGATAAAAGGAGAAGAATATGGAGAGATTGATGCCCAGTTTGGGGATTGGAGGCAAACTGAGGCTGGAGGTCATCTGGTTCTTTAAGACTCTCTCTGGTGGGAGATTCCTGCCTCTCATAGCTGGTCTGCAGACTTCCTCCCTCTTGTCTCCCTTCTTCCATCCCCTGCGTCCAGTCTTTCCCCAACCAGTCTTTAGTCTCTTGGTTTGTCTGTCTGTCCATCAGTCTGTCTGTCTGGGCCTACCACAGCATGGAGAGGCAGAGGAAGAGGCGGCGAAGGGCAGGACAGCGCAGCAGCTCCACGGCCGAGGCCTGGCCCTTGCCCAGGGTCAGCTCCTTCTGCAGACTGGCCCGGAGCACCTGCCGGGATGGACCGGGCTCAGGGCTTGGACTTCCATAGGAGCTCCTCCCAGCCTAGCTCCTCACTCAGAGAAGCCCTGTGAGTCCTGGGTTTAGGGATGGAGCCCTGGTGCGGTGTCATGGGAGGTCTCAGGGGTCTCACCTCCATACTTAGATTGGCCCCCTCTTCCCGCTTCCCATTGATCCAGGCCACTCTTTGCAGGGCCTTCAGGGTGAGGTCCAGCCTCCCAGAGGAGGAGTACCAGCGGGCCGACTCGATGAAGAACCTGGGAGCAGGGGTGAGCGTGGGTGTTGGCGTGGCTTCAGTTCCAGTCACTGGGGCTGGAGGTAGGGCATGGGCTTTCCAGAGGTCTGCAGTGGGACTTTATGTAAGATTGGGAACCCAGGACTTTGCCACACCCCAATCTCTAGGACCATAAGGCAGTGCCCAACTTGGTGATGACTTATTCCCCAACACGGGAGCTCAGCCCTTGGGTGCTGGGTATAGGGAGCAGGGCAGGTAGGCTGGAGAGCTGGGGGGAGCTGGGGAAGCCAGAGAACCAGACACCCTGGGGCAAGTCCTTCCCCCCAGAGCCTCAGTTTCCCCATTGGTCACACTGAGTCACTGGCCTGGGTTTGACCTTCTCTGATTCTGCGGGCGACACCTGGGGGAAGTCTTGTCCCTCGCATCCCTCTGGGCCCCACGCACCAGGAGTAGATGAAGAAGGCAAAAAAGGGCACGGAGACCAGCAGCTGCAGGTAGCGCCAGTGGGGCACAGCATAGGCCACACCAGCCAGGAGAAACTGGCCCAGGCTGTAGACATAGCCAATCAGGGTGCCCACGCAGGCCCGCGTGTGGATGGGCATCCACTCCACATCTGAAAAGAGGGTTAGAACAGAGTGGTGGAACTTACTGTGTGCCAGGTGGGTGGAGACCCGTGGAGCCCGCCAAGACCCCTCTCTCTGTTCAAACCTTGGTCTGTCCCAAAGCTCAGTGGAAGATACATCAAACGAGGTTGGGGGCCATGGGCGGGGGAGTGGGGGGCTTGTGATGGAGGTGGGGACGGGAGGGAGGTTTGGAATCCCCAAGACTTGTGTGTGTTTTTGCTCCTCTCCAACCTACTGTCCTGGCCGGGGTCCTCTTTCCCTTCAGAGCATCTCTGACCATTCATTCCATCCTCAACAGCACCCGCCCCTCTGGTCCTTCTCAGTCTGGGCTGGATTTCAGCCTCAGTGGCCAGAGCAACGCAGAGGAGACAGTAGCTTTCCTCTACTCTGGAGAATTGAGGTGGGAGTGGGACCACCTCTCTGCTTCTGTCTGAAGAGGTCCAGTTTCGTTCCTTGTGGGCTCCTGATTTGGCAGCTGGGGCAGTGGCTTGAAGACTTAGATTGGCCTTTGGGACTGGATTCTCTAGGTGTCCTGCCCCAGCCCTAGTCTGGAGAATCCCAAATCCTTAGATTCCCCTCTGGGCTTGGGTAAATCCTTTCCCTTCTCCCCAGCCTCAGGTTCCTCATCTGAGAAACAGGGAGAAGGCGGGTGACTTATCCAAGGAGGCACACTGATGACTCATGGATAGGCCATGCTCAGTCCATAAATGTGTTTGGTCTATATGATGCTGGCTTGCCCTATGTTAAAAATATGAGAATTAATTACAAATGTTAAAAAAAATTGGGATATTTTACACTGATAAAAAAGGGTGGGGGAAGATCTGACAGCCCCGAGACTTCTTGGCTGGAGGAGCTGAGTGGCTGTGGCCCCTCTGGAGGGATGTGATTATCTTTCAGAGACAGTCCTCACCGCTGCCTAGGGCCTGTTGTCTGCTTCAGTCATTGATGGGAATTACTTGGCCCTAACAATGGACTTTGCAATCACATGTTTAAATGAGAGGTCAGGAAGGTGTGAGCCCCGGGAAAAAGGCTGTTATGTTGGCTGGAAGGGCAGGACAGGCTGAGTGCAGGAGGGGTGGGCTGGGAGAGGAGGCTGGAAAGGGGCTGCAGGGCTGGGTGGTCGGAAGGGAGTGGGTAGGGGCCTGCCTTGCCCTTCCGGCCTCCCTCACTCAGTGTCATGCAGTTGAGGGAAATGCCAGCCAGCGACATGCCCGAGAGGAGCCGGAAGGCGCAGTAGACGGGGAAGTTGGGAGCAAAGGCGGCGCAGGTTCCTGACACAGCCGTCTGCAGGTAGTTCAAGATGAGCACCTTCCGGCGGCCCAGCCTGTCGGGGGAAGGAAGACCTGCAACACGGGTCCTGAGGACCAGCAGGGCCAGGCTAAGCTGGAAGAGGGGCGCTTGCCCTGGGTGAGTCCCTGGGGTGGGGGTCTTTGCAGGACCCCTGACTGATCATGAGGCTGTGCTATAGGTCCTCAGATGAGCCCCAGCTGGTGATGCCAACCTCCCACCTAGGCCCCCCAAGCCCAGCTGAGGAGCCCCCAGTCCCAGCCCGGCTCCTTGGCCCTGCCCAGGACTGACCTGTCTGCCAGGTGCCCGAATATCATGGCTCCGAGAAGCACCCCTACCATGTACAAGGACTGAGCCAGCTGGCGTAAGGCCCTACGAGAACACACGAGGTCCCACTGTGGGGAGAGGGGGCAAGGGTCAGGCCAAGGCGAGCCTGGGCTGCAGGGCAGCCCCTTGCCCTCCTTCCGGCTGGTCCTCTGAGGCCTGTGTCACCCTCTTCCCCTGACTCTTCTCTTTGGCCCCAGGAGCTGAGAGACTTTTCTTGACCCCTACAACTCCCACCTCCCCCTTTCCTACAAAGACCCCCATCTTGAACCCCTTTCTCCATTTTCCCATCTTGGCCTCTGGAGAATTTGAGACTGTGTGTGTGTGTGTGTGTGTGTGTGTGTGTGTGTGTGTGTGTGTCAGAGGGGAAAGCACACTCTGGATGGTGTACAGAGGGGCCCAGGTCTCCTCACCTCCATCACGATGGTGGAAGGGAAGGTGCTATTGTCATAGATCCAGCCGTGGGTGCAGGGCTCTGTGGCCCCCGTGCCATTGGTCTCTGTGCCGTTGGGAAAGGGCAGCCCCCGCTGGGGGGAGGTGAAGCGGAGGCAGGACTCGGGCCGCCCCTGCCTGTCCCGGGGCAGCCAGGCGTCCAGCTCCCCGTCCTTGCTGAGGTTGGTGTCGGCAGGCGGGCGGCAGTGGTGGGTGGGGACAGCGGCGGTGAAGTTCTGCAGAGTGTTGTGGGAGGCCATCAGGAGCAGGGGGAGGACCACCAGAGTGACCTGGATCTGCTGGAAGCGGCCGGCGCCCCCCACCTGCAGCAGGAGGTCATTGAAGGCCATGGGGCCAGGCCTGGCCGAGAGGCTGGGGGCTGAGGACTTCCAGTCCCAGGCCCTCCGTCTGTGTGCCGGTCCGCCCGCTGCCCTTCCCTGGTGGAGAGGGACTGCCGTTGCTTCCGCAGCCAAGCTGCTCCTGGAACTGAATCTGAGCTGGCTCTGTAGGGGGGACAGCAGCCCGGCCAGGCAGCCCCTCCTTTCTTCTCTCTCCTTGTTCCGTCCCTCCCTTTCCTTGGCAGCCTCTCCTCACTTGGTGTGAGTGTGTGGGGTGTTTCTCAGCTTTCAGGGTCTGCTGTAGCCCTGACCCCTACAGGGGCAGTATTTAATCCTTGGCCTGGAGGGAATGAGTTAAAGTGTGACTTGGTATCAGAAGGATTAACCCTCCAAGTATCCTTGTATCAGTGGAATTTCTCCACGTGGGTATAAAGGGCAGGAGAGGGTGGACTGAAGTGGGGGTGATGGGAGCAGATTGTACTGGGCACCTGGGGCAGGAGGGGAAAGTGTGGGACCTTTTGTCTTCCTTTTAGTGAGGAGATTGGGCTCTGGGAAGTGTGCTGGCCTCTTGTGGGGCTTCTGTCCCTTTTAGTGGGCAGGATCCAAAGGGACCGTCTTGGGGAGGGGTTGCCAGAGAAAATACAGGTTGCCAGTTAATTTGAATTTCAGATCATCAAATAAATTTTTTTCTTTAGTGTTAAGAATGTCCCTAATATTTACATGGGACATACTTCTACTAAAAAAGTATTCATTGATCTGAAATTCAAATTTAACTGGGTTTCCTGTATTCTTTTTTTTTTTTCTTAACATCTTTATTGGAGTATAATTGCTTTACAGTGTTGTGTTAGTTTCTGCTGTATCACACAGTGAATTAGCTATATGTATACATATATCCCCATAAACCCTCCCTCTTGCATCTCCCTCCCACCCTCCCTACCCCACCCCTCCAGGCGGTCACAGAGCACCGAGCTGATCTCCCTGCGCTATGCGGCTACTTCCCACTATCCTGTACTATTTGCTAAAATTGGCAACCCCGGTCTTTGGTCTTCTGGGGACAGCTTACATCTTATAGGACCACGGCTTTGTTCAATTGGAAGACACAGTAGAGGTCAGAGGCTGCTTTTGAAGCAGTGGGACCTAAGACCAACATCTTATGTGATGTAGACTGAGTCTTCCAGTATCTCAGCTTTTACTCTCTTCCTCATCCCCATTCAAAATTTCCCTTTGTCTTGTCTTCTGTCTATAGCTTCTCCTCCCCCTCCTCCCCCTCCCCCTCCCCTCCTCCTTTTTCCTCTTCTTCTCCTTCTCCTTCTCCTTTTCCTTCTTCTTCTTCTTCTCCTTCTCCTTCTCCTTTTTCTTCTTCTCCCTCTCCTCCTTCTCCTCCCCTCCTCCTCCTCCCCCTCCCCTCCCCCTCCCCCTCCTCCTCCTCCTTCTTCTCCTCCTCCTTCTTCTCCTCCTCCTCCTTCTCCTCCTTCTTCCCAATGACCATGAACTTATTTTACTTTTAGCCACAACTCTAAGACATTTGCTTGATTTCCCCAATGGTTTGGTTCCTGCGTCCAGTTCACTCCTGCTCAGGGCAGTGCCAAGCTCTGATTGGATGGGTTTCTGTGGGATCCGATTGGTTGGATCATGGGTTGGGGAGGTCAACAGAGTGGATTACAGCTTCTTGCTTTTACTTTGCATAGTGTATATTATATAAACCATGGACTCTGGAGTCAGCTTACTTGGATCCAAATCCTCACTCCACACTTGCTGGCCATGGGCAAGTTGCTAAACTTTCTGTATCTCAGTGTTCTTGTTTGCAAGATGGGGATAACGGTTGTGTATGCCTCATTGGATTGTTGGAGGGTTAAATGAACAAATACAGGTAAAGATCTTAAGGTGGTTCCTGCCCTGTGGCTCAGTGATCATGAGCTGTTCTTATTATTTGTTTCTGGTAAAAGGGTGACACTATCACACTGATTTTTAGAGAGAAAATGTGCCTAGGCACATCTTACCCTCAGAACTGTGATTCCCGATTGGGGGAGATTTTTCCCCAGGGGACATCTGGAGACATTTTTAGTTGTCACCACTGGGGGTGGTGGTACCACTGGCATCTAGTGGGTAGAGTCCCAGGGATGCTACTCAGCATCCTACAGTGCACAGGACAGGCCTCCATAACCAAGAATTTTCTGGAGCTAAAATGTCAATAGTGCTAAGAAACCCTACCCTAGAAGATGTCCTCAAACTTCTTTTGTATAGTGATCAATCCCACACCTACTTGGCAAAGGACGACGCAGTCAGACGGATGACTCCTACCAACATATTTCTAAGAATCCCCACATGCTTATGTGAATGGGCAGATGTTTGCAAGGTGAACATGAGAACTCCTCTGCCTCCCCAGAATAACAACAGACTTGCAAGCTCCAAAGTGCTGCAAGTCTTCCCCTAGCTGCGCCTGCCTAGCCAGTTTTGCCACTGGAGTGGCTGAATCAAGACCCTGGCCTCCCTGTGTCCAGGCCAACACCCTTTCCCACCATGTTCTAACTCGATCGCTGGGCTTGGGTTACCGTATTAGACTCTCTTTTGCCCTTCGTGGTGCGTTTCCATTTGGGGTCTCTGGCTGTCCCTCTCTGTAATCTGCCACCCATCGATTGCTCCTCCGGCCCACTTCAGAGATCTTGGCATATGTCTGAACACAATGGATTATTAGGGTTCCATAGTTTTACAGGAGGTATGCCAGGCCCTGTACAAATTAGCTGATGGGCTGTGAAGGGAAGGGGCATTTCTCAATTCTTCTGGGCACAAATCTCCAAGTCTTATTGAGGGGAAGCAGTTTGACTTCTGACTTCTGTTGTAAGGAGTCAAGATGCTCTGTTAGCATCGCACAGTTTACACAAACTACACTTTTGTGTATGAAGTTGGGGGAGTATATATTGTTTATCGAAGTCCTGGGTACATAAAGTCTTACGCTAGTTCAGACCTATTCTGTCTAACTTCAAAGCCAACCAAGTTCTTAACTGGTACTCTGGAGGTGTGGACTGCCCAGCTAAAGAGCTCTTGGTGACCATGTGACCTCATATGTACAGAAGAGAATAGGGGAGGCCCAGAGAGGTATGAGACTCAGCCCAGCTTCCCTCCTCCCACCTTGTGTTGGTTCTGGGCTGGGACCCCATGGGTGTCCAGATGCCTGACAACATTTTCCAGGCCAAGGTATATAAGAACCTTGTGGCCTGGGGATGTGAGGACAGCTGGACAAACAGCTTGGGGGTTCTGGGGCCAGTCTCCAGCCAGGACTTGGTGCCCTTATGGGGGAGTGAATGGAGTGCCAAGTGCAGTGGGGGAGATTGTGGGCCCCTACAAGCACCCTTCTTCTCTGAGCCTGTGTCCAGTCCTGCCCGGGAGAAGAGCTCCCTCCCTAGTGTCTGACCAGCTCCAAGCCAGCCTAAGTCTGGAGAAGGCTCAACTGGAAACTCTAGGGACTGAACTGTGGTTGGCTCCTGGAATTATCTGGTTAGTGAGGGGATTCCCCACCAGCCTCTCAGCTCATGGAGAGTTTCTGGATGGAATTGCTCCCTTGGCAAATGATTTGTAGAGCCAGGAACTATCCTTTAGGGACATTCTGGGTCATTAAACACCAGGAGCTGGACTCCCCTGTGCTCACTGGAATGTGGACTTAAGTTCTGGCCACGCTCACCGAGAAGGGGTCAAATCTGAGGGCTTCCAACTGGCCAAGAGCCACAGAACCACGTGCCATTAGTGATGAACCCCATCACACAGGTGAAAACTTCTATTGTGCAGATGAGGAGACCAAGGCCCAGAGTAGGCAAGGGATTTGTCTAGGATCACACAGCAAGCAAATCTAGAACTCAGGCCTCTTGATTCCATTGCTTCTTCTACTGTGTTAGCAGCCATCACATATCCCAGACTTTCTGAGACATCCAGGTTTTGTATAATTTTATGCCATTAAATAAGTGGGATTTAAGGTGTGTGACTACCTGTGATTTTGGTGTTGATTATTTTGTGAGACTTTTCAAATAAAATAATTTACAGATAAAGAAAACACTCTTGCTCAGATCACAGGCCCTAAGTGTGAGTTGAAATGATTGACCTGGAGAGAGGTCTGGCAGACTCCAAGCGCCCGCCAGGTCTACAACATTCGGAGCAAGGAGCCAGACTGTGAGCTTTATGCCTTGTGGCTTGGCTACTCTGGCCAATGGCTAGTGTATAAGTTAGAAATGAATCCAAAGACTGCCATTTAAAGGCTGGATATGAGTCTAGTAATGAATGAAGTGGCTCAGTATGAGGACGCCCCCCAAGTGAGGTGCTCCACATTGGGTGGCAATTCACTGAGTCAGTTCAGGGACAGAGAGAGGCGAATAGGGAAAGCAGGAGGAGCTGGAGTTGTGGAGGAACAAGCAGACAAGGAGAGAGGGTGGAATCCAGATGGGGAGTTGGGAATGGCCAGAGGAATGGCATATATGGGGGGGGGGGCGGTCAGTACAGCCTGACACCAGCATCCCAGGTCACCAGGAGTCCTGAACATGTGACTAGGAGCTGCTTTCCTGGGCATCTTCCCTTCCCTTCCTGTGTGTCTTTGCAGTAAACCCCCGGATACAGCACAGGAACAACTAGGACATCCTGGGAGCCACCCTGAATTCTGGAAAACTGAAAGATGGGGATGGGGTGAGAGAGCCAGTGTTCTTCACTGAACCCAATTCTTCTCCCTGCAGGTTGAGACCCACTCAAGCCAAGGGGAGACATTGGTGGTCCCATTGTCAGCTGACCCTAAGTCAAATGTTGTGGAGGTGGGATGGAGAGAAGTCAGGTGCCGGGCAGGGATGAGGGGCAGGCATAAGAGGAACTATTGCAGTCTAGGAACCGAAAGAAGTGAAATGAGGCTAGATTTCAGGGTGTAAGGTAGAGGGTATTAAAAACTGAAGCCATTGGGGCAGGTTGGGGCCTGAACATGATGGGCCTTGTAACAGAGTTTAGACTTCATCCCGATGGGACGTTACCAAAAAATTGAAGCGTGGGGGCAGTATGATTTAGTTCACGTTTATTAAGCACTCTCTCACAAATATCTAAATACAGACTTGAGAGTAATTAGCTCCGTGGCTGATAATTGAAGCCCTGCTGTGTGTCTGAATTGTCCAGTATGGTAGCCACTAGCTACTACTGGGTGCCTGAATTGAGCTAATCCTAATGGAGATATGCTGTTAGGGTAAAATACATATGGATTTTGAAGACTCAGTATGAATTAAAGGATATAAAATATCTCATTGATAACTTTTCTATTGATTACATGTTGAAATGGTAATATATAGATATATTGGGTTAACTAAAAATATTACTATAGTATTAAAATTAATTTCATCTTTTTAATAGTTACTAGGAATTTTAAAATTACACAAGTGGCTTGCGTTATATTTTCACTGGGCAGTGCTGGTAAAGAATCCTAGAGGAAGAGGTCCTAGGAAGAGTTTTGAGAGATGATCATTAAGAGCTGATAAAGGAATTGCTTTTGGAATTGTTTGGTTATAAGGAACAGAAACACTTGAGTTTATCTTTGAAAAAAAGAAGTTTATTCAGAGAAGTCAAAATAGTTGATAGAACCCAGGGGCAGAAAGTGCATCCAGGGCTGAGAGGGAATTGGGACCTGGAATCCATTAAGAATCAACGCAGGGACTTCCCTGGTGGCGCAGTGGTTAAGAATCTGCCTGCCAATGCAGGGGACATGGGTTTGAGCCCTGGTCGGGGAAGATTCCACATGCTGCAGAGCAACTAAGCCCGTGCGCCACAACTACTGAGCCTGAATGCTGCAACTACTGAAGCCCGCATGCCTAGAGCCCATGCTCCGCAACAAGAGAAGCTACCGCAATGGGAAGCCCGCGCATCGCAATGATGAGTATTCCCTGCTCGCCACAACTAGAGAAAGCCCGCACGCAGCAACAAAGACCCAAAGCAGCCAAAAATAAATTAAAAAAAAAAGAATAAATGCAAATGGTCTCACCATTTGTTTATCTGTTTATGTCTTTTTTTCCCCCCTCTGTGCACCTGCTTCATTCTTTCTCTGCAACTGATTTTCTCTGCTCTACTTTTACCTGGGCCAGCCCACCTTCATGCTAACTTGCCTTCTCAGGACAAGAAACCAGAGATGGACTAGAACCTCCATGACCCAGATTCCAGCCCGGAGGGAACACATGATTAACGAGGTTTGGATCTGAAGTGCCCTCTGGTCCAGTCAGTCATGACCAGAGGCGCAGGGTCATGTTAGCTGTTCAGTTAGCAGGTTCTGGGCGATGTAGAGCCTTGAGGAAGGTGTGGGTGCAGGACAAAGCGATCACCATAGCATTTTACAGGAAACCCCAAAGGATACTGAGAAGGAGAAGCCAGAGTGTGGGAGGGAGCTGTAAGCACGTGGCATCTCAGAAACCAAGGGAGGAGGCCATGACCAATAGAACGAAATCTGCTGTGAGGTCAAGCAAGACAAGGGATGACAAGTGACCTATGGATTGGGCACAGGGGCTGATGAGTGTTGTTGGTGAAAACAATTTCAGAGAAGGGTGGGAGCCAGAGCGCAGTTTGGATGAGGTTAGAGAGTAGAGGCAGAGGAGGCAGATGGGAGCTTTGTGAAGTTTGGCTGTGAAGTGGAGAAAGAGACAGCGTGGCCCTGGAGGGAGACGTGGCCTCCAAGGAAGGTTGGTTGGTTGGTTTGAGTTAAGGTAGGAGAGACTTGGGTTTATTTAACTGGTGATGGGAAGGAGCCAGGAGAGAGGGAAAGGGCAGAGACCCAAGGAGAAGGCAGATGGCTGCTGGTGGGAGAGGCTGGATGCAGAGCCCCAATGGGAGGACTGGACTTTCTGTTGTGATTGGGGGAAACTTGGGAAACATGGTGGCAGACGTCGACAGTGTTCAGTTATGGTTGCAGTTTTCTCAGTTAAATAGGAGACAAAGCTGCCTGGTGGGCGCAGGGTTGGGACATGGATCAGAGACTCAGGGTGAGCAGGGAGAAGGAGGTTGGGATTGGAGGAGCCCTGGCTTCCGTCTGCAGCCACTCTGGGCTTATCTAGTCAAGTGCTCACACACATGATGGGACATATAGATACACATGTGGTATTTCCAAGGACAGGACTTGCTATAGACTGCATTGTAACACCCAATGTGATGGTACTAGGAGGTGGGGCCTTTGGGAGGTAATTAGAGTTAGATGAGGTCATGAGGGTGGGGCCCTCATGATGGGATTAGTACCCTTAAAAGAAGAGAGGGCTTCCCTGGTGGCGCAGTGGTTGAGAGTCCGCCTGCCGATGCAGGGGACACGGGTTCGTGCCCCGGTCTGGGAAGATCCCACATGCTATGGAGTGGCTGGGCCCGTGAGCCGTGGCCGCTGAGCCTGAGCGTCCGGAGCCTGTGCTCTGCAACGGGAGAGACCACAACAGTGAGAGGCCCACTTACTGCAAAAAAAAAAAAAAAAAGAAGAGAAACCAGAAAGCTCGATTCATCTCTCTCCCGCCATGTGAGACACAGTGAGAAGGTATCTGACCATCTGCAAGCCAGGAATGGGGCCCCCACCAGGAACTGAGTCTGCCAGCACCTTGATCTTGGACTTCTCAGCCTCCCGAACTGTGAGGAAGAAATTGTTTAAGTGATTCTATCTGTGGCGTGTTGTTATAGCAGTCCAAGTCGACCAATACAGGCTTGGCGTATACACACGTCAGTGTGCTCGCACTGGACACACGTGTTCACATCAGCCCACCTTGCATGTACCTGTGTGCCCATACCTGTATGTACATGCCAGTGTGGATGGGCAGATGCACATGCTCACACGTCCATATCAGGCCCTGCCCCCTTTCCCACCCCTGTTCCTGAGCAGCATGGCTTGAGTTCTTCACTGCTGTTTATTGAAACCTCCCATTGAAGAAAGGGGTGGGAGCAAGAAGGGGAAGGGAGTGGGAACAATGGGGGAAGTGGTCAGTGGGGAAGGGCTGGACAGAAGAATGGCAGGGCCTGGGCTGCAGGGAGGGTGAGGGCAAGGTGGGGTGTGCAAAGGCCTGTGGCCAAACTTTTGAACTGGCCAGGGCTGGGTTGGGGAGCCCCGGGGGTGGTGAAGATACCTCCACCAAGCTCTCAGAGGACTGTGTCCTAGGAGCACAGTTGCACCCAGGGCCCTCCCCAAGGTGCCTGCGGAGCCCAGAGACAGGCAGGGACCCGGCTGGGATTAGTCTCTGGAGGGCAGGGAAAGGAAGGTCTGTTGCCTTCAGCTGGGGCCCAGGCCCAGTTCACAAGGCTGCAGAGGGATCCTCTGGGATGCGTTTTCCGCTTCTGGCTCCTGCTTTGGCTCCTTTGCCTGCAGGGACCTAGGGAAAGAGAGCTCAGGAAAAGCCCTGGGCTTCCCCAAGGAGGAGGACTGGTGGGGCCAGAAACAGGGGACTGACCAGTTTTCTAAGTCTTCAACAGTCTCTGGCAAGGGCTGATTGAGCGTCTCAGGCAGGAAGAGGGCTGCACTGCCTCCCAGGAGGGCGATGGTCCCAAAGATGACATTGGGGATGAAGGGCTTCAGCTCCCCGGTGATTTTCACCAGTGGGGCCGTCATGCTTCCCACGCGGGTCCACAGGTTATTTATGCCCATACCTGTTTGCCTGGGAGAGTTCAGAGCAGAGATTGGCAGCCTCTGTGCGGGTTCTCAAAAAACAGCTCTGGGACCCCTGGACAGGGGCCACAATCCCACCTGCCCCTGTATCCTTTGGCTGGGCCGCTTCCAGGCCCAGCACCTACCTGATGACAGTGGGGTATAGCTCGCTCGTGTAGAGGAATAGGCAGCTGAAGGAGCTGGACAAGCATCCCTTCCCAAACACAGCCAGTACTGTCCTCAGGGTCAACAAGTCTGCACAGGAAAGAAAAGGCAGTAGACCTTGAGGGCTCAGGAGCCCCTGAGTGTTCTCACTCCTCAGAGACCTTGTCTCCCTCTTTGCTTTGGCTGCCGGGCAGCTCACATCGAAACTTAAATCTGAGTAGTAGCCCCTCTGCTATTCCCAGTGCTTTGCAGGCTTGTGGCCTGCTGCATTTGGGTTTTTCCCTGGCTCTGATTTCCTATTCTCATAATTTGTTGTATCTGTTTTTGTCCAAAAATATCTCCAGTCCCTTTGGAAGGATATAGGTGTATCAACACACAAACATCTATATAAAGTAAAAGTGGCTTTTCCAAGGTCATGGTGGAGTAGGTTGTGGGGTGTTCCTTGAGCACTGGGCTCTGAGGTTTCCCCATCCAAGCTTGTCTTCTGCAGCGATGTCACCCGGGCAACACCCAAATCCCGAGCACTTCCTCTCACTGTGTAGACACCACCATACTTTGCCCTGAGTCAGATCTGAAAAGGAGCTTTGATGTCATCTAGCCCACCTGTGTTATTTTCTAGAAGAGAAACCTGAGCCCCAGGGAGTACAGGGAGCTGCTCAAGGTAACACAGTGAATTAGAGGCACACTCAGCAGATCTGGCGTCCCTGGAACCCCACTTCCCAGCCTGTGAGGCCCACAGACACATTGGTCTCACGGGTCAGCCTCTTTTGGAGGGTTCTGGGGGTCGACCCAGCTTCTCACCCGAAGGCACAAAGATGAGAGACAGGATGCATCCTCCTGCCAGGAGCAGAACGACGGCCTCCGTGGTGTGCCGGCCCAGATAGCTTATGGAGACCATAGTGATGAACTTGGCTGGGACATCGACCCCACCAAAGATGAGCTGGAGAACATAGAGGTTGACGCCAAATTCCTCCACACCCATAGCCAAACTATAGTAGGCGAAACCGGTGGAAAACCTGAGGGTCAGAGAGTGAGTGATTAGGACCCACAGCCAGGCGGGGGCCTCTCCCCATACTGCTCATTGGGTCACCAGGATGATGAATAGTTTCATTTCTTGTCCCAACTGCAACAGATCGATAGGGGCTGCTTCAGTGGTGTTTTGAGGCCTCTGAGATTGTGTCTGGGCTCAGTGAGAGAGTGCTGGGATTGATTGGTTATGTCTGACATGGACATGGTCTAGGGTATGGTGACAAAGTGTCATATAATTGACTCCAGAGAATATCGGTCCTGGAGGGACTCTTGGAGACCAAAGGAGGCAGTAAACAATCTCTCTTTGTTGGGTAATGGTTTAACATTCAGATGGGGGAGGTGAAAGTCCCCAGGGCTGCACACATGGGTCAGATGCCTCCCCTCCCCCTCTCAGAATTGTGGAATCCCTTTTGAAGAGTTGCTGGATATACTGAATCCTTTTCACATGGGGGTGGCCAGGATGAGAAGGGCGTCAGAACCAGGTCACGGAAGGGGCTTTGAAGGAGATGTGGGATGTCGGGCAAAAGAGAAGACTTAGAAGAATCACAATTTCTGTCGTTAAATCTTGAAGCCCTGAGAGCCAGGCTTGTTCTGTGGGGTCCCAGAGGGCAGAGCGGAACCAGTGGGGGGCAGGGACAGAGAGGCACAGCTCACATGGTAGGGATGTGAGCTGGTGAAGGTGTTTGGAAAATTTGCCCTGTGGGTGAGGTGGGTGTGACCCCAGGAGGAAGCAGACCCTTATGGCTGGACCTGGGTGTGGGGCAGGGATGCCAGAGATTTCTGGGGTTGGGGCTGGACTGGGGCAACCCTGAGGAGGGGATCCCTTGACTCTTCTTGCAGGTATTTTAGGCCTTGCCCTTAGGTGAGCCTGCCAGAGGCCTTGTACATGACCCCTGCTTGGCAGGGGTGCTAGGGTGTGGGCAGGGAGGGGTGGTGGGTTACCAGGCCAGGGAAAGACAGAAGGTCACACGGCGCAGGATGGGTGTCCGGAACAGGTCAGCTATGCTGTGTTTGGCCTTGGCCAAGGTGATCTCCTTCTGCAGGTTGAGTTTGATCTCCTTGGGGCAGAGGAAGGGGAGGGGTCCGTTAGTGACCAGCTGGTGGGCAGAGGGAGAAGAGAGGGAGGTGCAGGCCTGGTGCCTTTGGAAGAGCTTGCTTAGGGCATCAGATGTAGTTTGTGAGCAGGGGAAACAGAGGCAAGAGGAGAGGACAGTCCAAGTGCAGAGCCCAGGTTCGTGCCCAAGACCACAGTCCCTCTGGGTCTCTACCTCCAGGCTGAGTGCTTCTCCTTCCTCCTTCTTGCCATTGAAGGCCGCCACCTGCCGGAATGTCTTCAGGGCCTTGGAGGACCTTCCAGACAGGATCATCCAGCGTATGGACTCTGGCAGCCACCTGGGGGCCAGAACCGAGTCACAGTGGCTCCCAAACCCCCACCCCCACCTTCTTCTGAGAGGGTGGAAAACGATCAAGAGCCAGGGCCGCAGGCTAGGAGGACCAGAAACCCGAGCCGCCTTACTGCAGGTTTCATGGAATTTACACTTGGTCAAGCTCTGCACCTGGGCTGCCTGCAGCCGGCGCAAATTCCAGAGATCTCTTCTTCCCTTTCCAGAAGAGCCGTTCCCCTGCCCCCGACCCCCGGGCAGCGTGTTATCCTTGGGTGTTGTTCTTAGCTAGGAGCCTCGGGCCCTAGGCCAAGGCAGGTGGGGCCTGGGGAAGGGTTGGCATGCTCGAGGCTGGACAGCTGGAGGGTCCTACACGTCCATGTCCCCAGCCGTCCTTGGGCCCAATTCCAGGTCCTGGGTGAAGCGGGGGCAGGGCTGCAGTCCCAGGGCCGCTTAGGAAGGGGGCTAAGTTTAGGGCTGTGGTCTAGGGAAGGGGTCCGAGGACGCTTTGATTCTCCCTGCAAAAGGCCAACTCTGCTGGGTCGGGGGACGGTTTGCAAGCGCAACATGGGGCCTTGGGGTTGGCAAGCGTGTGGCCAACCTCACTCTCCCCCACCCTTGGGCTGTGCTTTTGGGATTGGTTCACCCCTGAGCAAACCCTGAGGGTCACAAGTTGAAGGGAAATGGAGGAGGCAGAGGCGTGGGGAGAAAGGAGGGATGCTTGGAAAAGTCTGGTCCCAGGTGGGGTCTGTTCCGACTGTGGACCCCACAGGCACCCAGGACCTGGCTCCAGTGAGACCCTCAGGGGAGTGGACACGGGTCACCTGGCCCCAGACCTTTGGTCCTGCTGGTAGTGGCAGCTTCCTGGGCCCATTGCTACCTGCCCTCTGGCCTTGTGGTCTTATTTCTGCCCTGACAGTCTTCTCAGCCTGCGCCTACCAAGATGATGGGTGACTTCCTCCCAAATCCCATAGCCAGGGCCTGGATTCCATCCCCCTCTCCCTGAGAATAATGACAACAGTGGCTTCCAATCAGTGAGCCTTCCTGTGAACCAGGCACGTGTAACTCTGGGAGACAGGCATCGGTATCTCCATCTTGCCTAGAAAAATCTTGAGGCTCAGAGTGGGTGAGGCTTGCCCCAAGTCACCCAGTGAAGGGACCTGCTGACCATCTGCCCTTATTTTGCCTCCCACCTCTCGGCTCCCATCCTAGGCTGTGGACATGCCGAACTCCACTCTGGACTCTCGGACCATCTCTCTCACTGCAAGATTGCCCGTCCCCTTGGGAGCTTATTCTCATTTTCAAATGGAGGCCCCATTCCAGTCCTGCGTCTTTTTGTGAAACCTTGGAGGATTGCTTCACCTCTCTCATCCTCGGTTTCCTCATCTGTAAAATGGGAATACTAATGTCCCCTTCACACAGAGATGCCCTGAGTGCTGGTATGATGCGGGTTGGTGCCCAGAACAGGGCCTTGCACGTAGTAAGTGCCGGATAAAGGATCCTCCAGGACTTCATTTCTGCTCCTGGGCTTGTTCATTACTTCCTGTTCTTTGGGCCCAGCTATTAACTACCACCTACAGATGGGTTTCCTGTCTTCCACATGTCCTTACTCGGGGTCTCTGCCCCAGACCCCTTGATTCTCCCAGGTTCTCAGGTTGGAGCTTTCCTTTTCTTTATACCTCAAATCCAGAAGTCCCCACACTCTGAGGATTTCGCCTTCAAAATGCCCCTCAGACTCATCTCCCAGGCTCCTCTTGCCCACGCGGTCACTCCCCTTTGTCTCTCGTCCCCACCCACTTGGGTGTGTCCTTCTGTGTGATTATGTCACGAACGGAAGTTTGGTCAGGCCCCTCAGCACCCCGGGCACCTTCAGGGGCGTTCTCTGTCCCTCCACGTGAAACCGAGGCCCCTCTGGCTTTCTGTGCTCTTCACAGCCAGACCCTAACCCCCTCACCGCCCCCCCAGCCGAGCGCTCCCTCCCCGCATGCCTCGGTGTGTGGTTCCTCCTCCCTGGAACGCCCTTCCCGACTCTGGGATGGGGTGTCTCGGGACAGACAGAGTCAGCCAGCCTGGTCAGGCATGGGCTCCTCCTGTTTGATCCCGGCGGCTCTAAGGAGGAGGCTGAAGAAAAGAGGGTCACATACCAGGACAACAGGAAGAAGGCGAAGAAGGGAATGGACACGGTTAACTGGAGCCAGCGCCACTGGGGGATGGCGTAGGCCAGGCCAGGCAGAATGAACTGGCCACTGGTGTAGAAGTAACCGAGTGAAATCGACTTGATGGCCCGCATCCGGGTGGACACCCACTCGACACCTGCAGGAGGAACCCAAGGACCAGATTAAGACCCTCCTGGGCGGTGGGCACCTCCTGAGAAGGGGCACCAGCTCTTGCCCCTCCGTTGGCTACTTGAGCTGACCCTGATCCTAAGGTTTCATCGCCCCCATTTTAGAGATGCGGTGACTGAGGGTCAAGAAGGTAGGACTCAAACGTAGGTTTGACTGACTCCCAAGCCTGCAGTCTTGACTGCCTCTCCAGTGGCGGGTGACGTCCCTTGTTTGACCTACTTGTGCGTATGGGCTGAACGAGCTCATGTACCGGCAGATGCCAGGCCCGGGGGAGCTGCTGCTGCTCTGCTTGTTGTTACGTTCAGGGGGAGCCTCTGGGGTCCTGAGAGGGGCAGCGCCTTGCCTGACCAAGGTCGCCCGGTGCCTGGGGCTGAGCCACGCTCTTGGCTTCAGGCTGGTGCTCCCCAAACTCCTGGTCCCCATCCCCTCCCCCGGTGGCTCACTCAAGATCGTGGTGCTCAGGGTGATGCCTGAGATGCCGCAGCCGCACAGGAAGCGGAAGACTGTGTAGATGGGGAGGGTGGGGCTGAAGGCTGCGCCTGAGCCGCTGGCTGCCAGCAGCAGGTAGCTGCAGGTCAGGATGGGCTTGCGGCCAAATCTGCAGCTCAAACAAGAAGAGGGTCGTTAGCTGCTGTGAGCCGGCCAAGGGCAGTGACTCTGCGGGGCAAAGGGCTGGACCCTCCACCTCCCAAAGGGCCAGGCAGGGCGTGTAACTCCCTCCCCAGACAGAGCCTTGCTGGTAATTGCTTTTTTTTGTTGACAAGTTAGACGTTTGAGTTAATGAGTGATCTCCTCCACCCCCAGCTTAGCTACCTGAGCAGGGGTCAAAGGACGTCTCCTCTCCAAGCCGTTCATCCACCCACCTCCACGGCCATGCAGCCACTACTGGGTCTGAAAACCCTGAGGCCGTTTCCCCGGGTCTGGGGAGGCTGGAAGACTCAAGCTGTAGGGGTTTTGGGGCAGGGAGAAGGCTGTGGCCCCGAAAGGGGCTGGCCACACAGCAAGGACCATCTCTCCCCCCTACCCCAGCTCTTGGCCTCTTTGGGGGTGCATGGGTGTAATGGAGAGGGGCGGGGGGGTCTCCATGGGTTGTGCCTCCCCTGGCGAGGCCCCCGCGTCTCACCTGTCAGACAGGTCTCCCAGCACGAGCCCCCCAATCAGTATGCCCGCCATGAAGATAGACTGAGCCATCTCCTTCAGTTTGTTGGAGCTGCACACCAGGTCCCACTGCGCAGGAGAGAGGGAGAGCCACCCGGCCACCCGGCTCAGCCCAGCCCAGCCTCTCAGCTGTGCTCAGCCTGCGCCCCCATGTGTGCGCTCCCTCCCCCAGCGCCGGTGCTTGGCTTCCCTGAGCCTGGCCCCTGCTCCCGGTCAGGCTGGCCCTGTGGTTCTGCAATGACAACATCCCTTCGGCACATGTGGCCTGCCATATGGCTCGTGAAGTCTGCTCGGCTGCCACAGCCAGGTCTGTCTTCAAGCTCCTCCAGGCTCACCTGCGTCCTGCGGTTACCTGTGTGTCTGCTCCCCAACTTCACTTGTGCAAGGCTGGTCCCTCTGCTTGCCCCCTCGCTCCTCCAGGGGCCACTCCTGCTGCTACCTCCCTCCATCCCACACCTTCGGTCTGTCTCCTGACTGCTCTGCATCGTCATTTGCTTATGTTCCAGTCTCTCCACTTAAAACCTCTTTCCCTTCCACATTTGCTTCATTTCTCTCTTCCCTTCAAAGCCAGATCTCTTGAACAAGGAGCCATCCTGGCTGTCACCCCGTCCTCGTGTCCCACTCATTTCCCGAGGCTGCCCCCACCCTCCACTGAAACTCTGCTCCCCAAACCCAATGGAACCTTCTGCTTCCTGACCTGACTTCCCTTCGGCAGCCCGTGACCCTGCTGACCTCTGCCTCCTCCGGTCTTCCTCCTTTCCCTCCCTCTGCGGCCTTCTTTCTCTCTATCCCTTAAAAGTTCCCCAGGCCTCTTCGTGGATCTTTCTCTTTTTATTCACTTTCCCCAGGAAATGCCACCTGCTCCTGTGGCTTCAATGACTATTTTATGGTGAAAACTCCAAACCCCTCTCTTTAGCCCAACCTTTCTTCTGGCCTTGAGACCCATCGACTCAGCAGCCTACTTGAAATCTCCACCTGGAGGGTGTCTTTTGGGCATCTCAGAGTCAGCGAGACTTGCCACCCTCTCCCTGTAAGGTCTGAAGCACAGTGACTGGCAGCCCTTTTTGGACTCCTTCCTCTCCCATGTTACAATCGCTTCATCCTCCAGTTTCTAACTTTTTAAATACTTCTTTTTTCTCTGGCCGCCGCTAGCGGCATGTGGGATCTTACTTCCCCAACCAGGGATCGAACCCATGGCCCCTGCAGTGGAAGCGTGGAGTCTTAACCACTGGACCGCCAGGGAAGTCCTTTAATATTTCTCGAATCTGGATTCTTCTATCTCCATTACTGCTATCTTAGTGCAGGCCTCATCCTCTTATACTTGGATTAAGAATAACAGCCAATATACAGTAGAAATGAAAGCAATGGGACCTAATGAAACTTACAGGCTTTTGCACAGCAAAGGAAACCATAAACAAAATGAAAAGATAACCTATGGACTGGGAGAAAATATTTGCAAATGATGAGACCGATAAGGGCTTAATTTCCAAAATTTACAAACAGCTCATGTAACTCAAAACCAAAAAACAAACAACCCAATCGAAAAATGGGCAGAGACCTAAAGAGACGTTTCTCCAAAGAAGAAATATGGATGGCCAACAGGCATATGAAAAGATGCTCAATGTCGCAAATTATTAGAGAAATGCAAACCAAAACTACAATGAGGTATCACCCCACATCGGTCAGAATGGCCATCATTAAAAAGTCTACAAATAACAAATGCTGGAAAGGGTGTGGAGAAATGGGAACCCTCCTACACTGTTGGTGGGAATGTGAATTCGTGCAGTCACTATAGAAAACAGTATGAAGGGTCCTCAAAAAACTAAAAATAGAGTTCCCATATGATCCAACAATCCCATTCCTGGGCATATATCTGGACAAAACTATAATTAAAAAAGATACATGCACCCCTATGTTCATAGCAGCACTGTTTACAATAGCCAAGACATGGAAACAACCTAAATGTCCATTGATGGATGAATGGATAAAGAAAATGTGGTACATATATACAGTGGAATACTACTCAGCCATAAAAAAGAATGAAACAATGCCATTTGCAGCAACATGGATGGACCTAGAGATTATCATACTAAGTGAAGTAAGTCAGAAAGAGAAAGACAAAATATCATATGATATCACTTATATGTGGGATCTAAAATATGACACAAATGAACTTATCTACGAAACAGAAACAGACTCACAGACATAGAGAACAGACTTGTGGTTGTCAAGCAGGAGGGGAGCAGGGGAGGGATGGATTGAGAGTTTGGGATTAGCAGATGCAAGCTGGTGTATATAGCATGGATAAAAAAACAAGGTCCTACCGTATATCACAGGGAACTATATTCAATATACTGTGATAAACCATAATGGAAAAAAATATGAAGAGTGTATATATGGGTAACTGAGTCACTTTGCTGTATAGCCGAAATTAACACAACATTGTAAATCTGCTATACGTCCATAAAATAAATTTTAAAAAAAGAATAACAGCCAATATATATTGAGGGCTTACTCTGCACCAGGCACTGTTCTAAGTCAGCACTTTCCATGCCTTAATTTTTTCAGTCATCATAGCAACCTTACGATGTAGAGCTGCTGTCATCCTCATTTTACAGTTGAGGAAATTGAGCCCAGAGAGTATTATCGGCAACAGTCTTCTGACAGGTCTCCCAACCTTCGACCTCAGTCCTTCCTGTCCATTCTTTCCCTGGTAACCTGAGGGGCTTTTCTGAAGCACCTCTCACGTCAGCTTGCTGCCTTGCCTAAGGCACCCCCTGGCTTCCTCTTGCCCTCTGGGTAAAGAGAAAGCTCTGTTAACACAGATTTATAAAGCCCTCAGGCTCTGGCCCCTGCCCACCTGTCTGGTCTAATCTCCCGCTAATCTCCAGCACGCACCCTTTGTCCAGTTGTCCTGAATTACTTGTGTAATGAAGTGAAGAAGCTCATTCACTGGAAATGCCTGATGAGAATGTTTTGGAAGCAAAACAGTGCGGGCAAAGGACCACACATCCCAGGGAGCTCTTTCTGCTTTCCTCCCGGGAAGCGAGGGGGATTGGGCGAGGGTGAAGTCTCCAGGTCCTCCAGCTTGCTCACAGTGGCCCAGAGTGGCCAGCAAACCCAGGGCTCTTCTGGCTGGAAAGGGAGCCTGCATGGTACATGTGTGGGGATGGGGGAGGGAAAGGAGTAGAGGAGGAAGGGAGGTGGTGTGAAAGGAGTAGGCCAGCGGGTGTCTAGAGAGACATTCTGTACTGTGTAGCATGCGGTGTAAAGGGACAGGCCATCCGGGAGCGAGACGGGGCCGTGTAATTCTTGACAGTGACGTGTGAGTGGAAGAAGTGGATGCTGCTTCCGCTTCATTTGAGTAAGAGGGAATCCCTGGCCTGGACTTGCGTGCTTTCTCCCTTCCTGTTGGTTAGGAATGGTGGTAACTAGAGCAACTCTGGAAGCCACGTGTTGAAGATGGCGGAGCTGCTGTGTGTCTCGGTCCCCGAATGACCTCGGAAGGGTACTGGGAACACAAGAGCATGGGACCAGATATAGAGAGAACTGGAGAGATTTTTTTTTTTTTTTTTTTTTTTTTTTGCGGTACACGGGCCTCTCACTGTTGTGGCCTCTCCCGTTGCGGAGCACAGGCTCCGGATGTGCAGGCTCAGCGGCCATGGCTCACGGGCCCAGCCGCTCCGCAGCATGTGGGACCTCCCTGGACCGGTCACGAACCCGCGTCCCCTGCATCGGCAGGCGGACTCTCAACCACTGCGCCACCAGGGAAGCCCTGGAGAGATTTTTAAAGGCATCCTGGAATATTGGGGGGGAAGGGAAGATATTTTGAGGGATTTTGGCATGCTTTCTGTGTTAAGAAAACCTGTAGCTGAAGTCTCCATTCTTCAAGGTGTTGAGAGAGTGATTTATGTTTCCTTTGACCCTGACTCCATGCGTAGGCCTGGCCACGTGGGGTCCGTGGTTGTAATCAGGTTTTCACTAGTGATCCTACAGAAGCTTCAGGCTATTGTGTTCCTCTTTGCTTTTGTACTTGATATCTTCCCCTACTCTAGCAAGGTTGTCAGTCCTTCAAAAGACACGTCAAGATCACTTACCCTGGTGCCAGAAGCATCTTTTCTGGCTGCCTGGTACAAGCAGGTAGTCGGTAAATATTCGTGAAATGGGTAAGTGGCTGAGAAGCACATCCAGACTCCCAGTGCAATTCCTCATTTCTCCTTCCACACTCAGCATCCCGTTCTTACCTCGAAGAGGACACAGATTACCTAGCACGCTACCTGCCTATGTGCTTGTCTATCTCTCCTGCATTCCGTAACCACACCGAGGGCGGAGACATCTCATTTGACGCTTTAACCCCAGCAGCTAGCAGAGTAGGTGGTGCACAGTAAATGTTAAATGTTTGTCCAATGAATCATTAATGGGGTTGCTATACATAGCTTACCGATGAGGCCCAGAGAGGAAGAGGTAACCAGCTGACTGGAGGGAACCGGTCACTCAGCTTCTATCTAGCCCATGGCATGGCCTGGGCTGACCTCTTGTCTATCGGCTTTTGGCGGCTCCACATAGAGTTCTTGCTCCCAATATCCCCTCCAATGTTCTTGGCCTTCTTTTTCCTTTCTTGGAATGTTTACTCCTTAGGGAGCTGGATTCAGGAAGGCAAGAACAGGAAGCCCACTGCGGTGTCTTCCTGAGTGATGATATACCAGGAAGGTGGTGGGGGAGAAAGAGAGGGCTTACTCTGCTCCGGAGCAAGCTTTGCAAATGATGCCATAATAATCCTATGAAGTGGGTACTATTATTTTATTTTATTTATTTTTATTTTTATTTTTTTGCGGTGCACGGGTCTCTCACTGTTGTGGCCTCTCCTGTTGTGGAGCACAGGCTCCGGACGCGCAGGCCCAGCGGCCATGGCTCACGGGCCCAGCCGCTCCGCGGCATGTGGGATCTTCCCGGACCGGGGCACGAACCCGTGTCCCCTGCATCGGCAGGCGGACTCTCAACCACTGCGCCACCAGGGAAGCCCAGGTACTATTATTATCTCCATTTTACAGACCAAGAACCCGAGACTCAGAGGGTAAATAACTTGCCCAAGCACAGCTTTGGTTCATTTCAAGGCAGAGACTCAAACTCAGGTCTTCTGGACGCCCAACTAGCGCTCTGAGTCCTGAGCTGCCGGAGGGAAGGCTCAGTCCATGGGAGCTGTAGCCATGTGTCACTATAAGACATAAGCACAGGATGGGCTGGAGTCATGGTCAAGGAGGCAGCCAAGGCCAGAGTCAAGGGGGCTGATCTGATGTCAGGCCCAAAGGGTGAGGGACAGGCTCAGGAGCTGGAGCGGAGCAAAATCATAGGCCAGGAGGCCCCTCAGACGGCAAAGAAGAAGGCGTGACGTAAACGGTCAGGGCGAGCCACGTGTGATCAAGGATGGGGACCCTGCTCCGTGTGTGTGTGTGTGTGTGTGTGTGTGTGTGTGTGTGTGTGTGTGTAGGCTGACTCTGCCAGGGGACCCCACACATGGTCCATACTCCCTCCAGAGCAAGGACAAGGGGAACAAACTTCCCTAGATTTGGGGCCTTTTAGCTCCAGTTTAGAACTTGGGGAGAATTGCTCTGCCTCTGTCTACTCTTGGACCTCTGATGGAACCAAGGCTGGGGCGCAACGGCCAGAGAGCCAGGTACCTGGGAAGACTCAAAAAGGCATGCGTCTCCAGCTCTGCCACTCAGTAGCTGTGAGTTCCTGGGCCAGTTTACCTCTCTGGGGCTCAGTCTCTTTACCTGTAGAATGGGGGTAATACTAATACCTGCTTCTCAAGATTGTAAATGAAATAAGGAACGAAGAGCACCCAGCACTATACCTGGCAAACAGTCGGCACTCTGTGTGATAGTGTTTTATTATCATTGTCACATGTCATTGTAAGGCCTGTGCTCACAGGGACGTGCGATGCAGTAGAAGGGGCGTGGATTCTGGAGTCAGGACCCCCATCCCTCTTCCTACAAAAGCTTGATTTCACCATCATGGCGGAGAGAGCCATCTTCTGGATCTGACCCCAGTGTATTCCTCTGTAAAAAGGGGCAACGTTCACAGGGGCCATAAAAGAAGATTCGCAGGGTCGTGAAAGAAGGAATGCAAAGCACCCGCCCAGGGCCCTGCACACGGTAGACGTTCACCTTGACCCTGAGCCCAGGGGATGGCCCCGGGCTCCTCTTGCCTGGGATTACAGCTTCCTAGGTGAGGGCTGCCACGGCGCGCGGGGTCAGGCTGGCCCAGACACGTGGCTGAGCTGGGGCCCCCTGGTCATTACGCAAGAGTCAGATTGGAGGCTAGGAAAGGGGAGATGATAGGACGGGCGCCCAGGGCAGGGGCCAGGGTGAGCAAGTAGGGGTGATGCAGGAGCTCAGCTGGAGACAAGAGGTGGACAGATGGTCTGGGAGGTGCGCGGCCTGGGGATTTGGGGGTGAGCGTGGAGGAAGACCAGACACTCGGCAGGGGAAACTTCCAGGGTGGAGACCCACTTTTGGGAGGACCACTGAGTGGGATCTCTGCTTCTCCAGCGGCTGACTTGGGGCCTCCAGGGACCTATGTGGGGAGACAAGATTTCTGTGGCCCTGGAGACAGGACGGGAAGGCCCAAGGCCCAGAGAGTACTCACAGGGGCCTCAGAGGGAGGGCCTGCTCATCCAAGGCCAGGCCCGGGCCTTTGAGGGCTGCAGGGTTGGGTTTCCGGAGCCCCCAGACTGAGCTGGGCCCCCACAGGGCTGTATTCTGTGGTGTGGAAGCTGTGGGCTCCTCTCCAGGGAATCCAGAGTCCACAATCCTCACTCCTCACACTTTCCAGACTTAAAAGAAAGGCCTTTGTTTCCTCTTAACGTCCTGGTAAAGCTCCTTCTGAAAAATTCCTACCTTGTCTCTGCTGAACCCAGAGAAAGGAATGTGTGGTCACCTCTGCCAGCAAAGCTTATGGGATCAGAAGGGGGAGGGAAATCCCCCGTGCTCCTGGCTGGACCCAGCTCAGCCCTCCCAACCTCGCCTCCTCTGCAGGGAAGGTCCTTATTATCCCATTCTACAGATGAGGGGACTGAGGTGGGGAGGGAGGTGACTCGCCAGGTCCCCGGCTGTCGGGGGCTGGAGCTGGGCCCTGCGTGCTGCCCTGTGCTGGGTTGGGGGGTGGAGTGAGACAAAGCCCTGCCACCAGGGTGAGCTGGGAAGAGCTGTGACAGCTGATTCTCCTTTTACCGGGAGTTCCCCTACTCTTCTGGGGGGACTAACCCCCTACTTCTCAGGACATCTCTATTCATCATGACCACCACAACAGCAACGGTGGCAGCAAACATTAGCTGAACACCTTATAGGTGCCAGGCCCTGTGCTAATGCTGGCCTTGCATTATCTCTTTTAATGGTCACACTTGTTCTCTTACCCCATTTTACAGATGAGGAAACTGAGACTTCTGGGGTTGTAACATCCCTAGTAAACAGCAGAGTCAGAATGTGAACTCTGCTGCTTGGCCCTGGCTCATGGTGCCACGCTGTCCACCTGGCAGATGGCTCCTTGCCTACTAACCAGGGTCACCTGGACTGAGTTGGTTGCCAGGTGCTGTCTCCCTTATTACCACCCTTCCCTCCAGGTTGGCACACCCAGGTCCCTGCGTCCACGCCAGAGACACACCCCTAGGTGAGCCAGCCACCATCTTACCTCCACCCCGTGAGGGACCGGAACCCCACCCCACCCCAAGTGATGGAGCATGGATTTGCCACGGCTTGAACCACAAACGGAGGGGGTTTGACCTTGCTGTGCTGCTAAGAGCACCTGGCTGGGTCTGGCCACTGACATTTCCCTGACTGGGTGAGGACCCTGATCAGGGGTTCTCATGGCTGAGAGTCCTCAGGGAGCCTGGGCCTGACCAGGACCCGACCTGGAGAAGGGGGCAGACCCCGAGGCCTGGTGAAACCCTGCGTATTTGGGATGCAGATTCACGTGGTCCTAACAGCTGGAATGGTGACTGGGTGCTCAGCGGGTACAGATGTGAGCTGATGCTTGACGGGGTACAAGACCTGCAAGCTGGGCCTCCCTGGTGGCGCAGTGGTTAAGAGTCCGCCTGCCAATGCAGGGGACACGGGTTCGAGCCTTGGTTCGGGAAGATCCCACAGGCCACGGAGCAACTAAGTCCGTGCACCACAACTACTGAGCCTGCGTGCCACAACTACTGAGCCCATGTGCCACAAGTACTGAAGCCCACGCACCTAGAGCCTGTGCTCCGCAACAAGAGAAGCCACCGCAATGAGAAGTCTGCACACCACAACGAAGAGTAGCCCCTGCTCGCGGCAACCAGAGAAAGCCCATGCGCAGCAACGAAGACCCAAGGCAGCTAAAAAAAAAACCTGCAAGCTCTGCTCTTGGCCAGGCTCCCTGGAGCTCAAGGTGCACCTTGGAGGGGAAGACACTTCCCAGCAGTCAGCACTGTCTGAGTCCCTCCTGCCGGGCTCTGAGGGCATATGGCCTTCATTCAGCATTAACTGAGCGCTTCCCAGAACCTAGCCCAGGGTGCAGTGGTCGGGGGATGCAGTCCCCAGGAGCACAGGGTGGGGAAGTGGGGGCAGGTGGCTCTGGAGCCCTGCTGCCTGGGTTTGGCTCCCAGCTCCAGCATTTATAAGATGTGGTGCCTTGGGCCAGTAACCTGTACCTTGGTTTCCTCATCTGCAAAAAGGACATAATATAGGTACTAACCTCAGAGAGTTGTTGTGAGGATTAAATGCGTTCATACGAGCAAACTGATTAGAGCCGTCTGGCAAGGGGTTAGCACACGGTAAGGGTAGCGATGGTTATTATTTCGTTGCTCCCTGTAGGATTTTTGTTTCCTCGTCTAGGTTCTGGAGGACACGGACGGTGGCTTTACCCCTTCTCTCTGTCTTCCAGGGACCAGACGTACAGCAAGTTGCCCACACACCTGGAAACTTAGTTACAGATATTGGGGCATTTCCACGCCCCCCACCCCTGCCCTGTTCCTCACCCCAACATCCATTTGGTTCCCGAGTCCCAGAGATTCTGACCCCCAAACCTCTCTGGTATTTACTTCGACTGCCCCTGCCATCTGTCATCTTGGTCCTGGGTCCCTGTGGCAACCTGCTAACTGGTCTCGCAGCTGCTGGACCAAAATGCTCTGCAAGCTACTCTCCGCCCTGCAGTTGGGGCAGGAGATAGATGGGCCCCAGGCTGAGCAGCCGGAGTTCGTCCCCTGTGGACAGATACGCCAGAGTAGGAGGAGGGAGGAGAGCTGAGCCCTGTCCAGATAAGAGATAAAAGATTGCATATGCCTCATTCTTGAAGCCAAGGAGACCTTCCCAACTATACGTACTCAGAAAGGCTCCTTGAAGGTCAACAACGGAGGGGGCGCCGCTCCATAGTAAGTGACCTCAACCTACCCACAGGCCTCTTTGCTAGAATCCATCTTGGCTAAGAGATGCGCGCGCACACGTGGGAGGACCCTGAGATAAACAAAATATGGACTCAGAACCAGGCAAAGTGAGATGAGTGGCCAAAGGAAACCCGGAAGAAATGCCCCATATAAGTGATTCAAACTACCACAAGGGGGCTTCCCTGGTGGCGCAGCGGTTGAGAGTCCGCCTGCCGATGCAGGGGACGCGGGTTCGTGCCCTGGTCCGGGAGGATCCCACATGCTGCGGAGCGGCTGGGCCCGTGAGCCATGGCCGCTGAGCCTGCATGTCCAGAGCCTGTGCTCCGCAATGGGAGAGGCCACAACAGTGAGAGGCCCGCGTACCGTAAAAAAAAAAAAAAAAACTACCACAAGGGTGTAACTCTCTCTCTGAGTTGGGCCATGTGTCTATCCACATGTACCCTTTTACCTCCTAATAAATACTTTACTTGTTTCACCACTTTCTGTCTGTGTGGGAATTCATTTCTACAGAGCCGAAGGGCCAGGGCCTTGTCACTGGCCACCGGTCTAGTGACTAGGATTCAGCGCTATCACTGCTGCGGCCTGACTTCAATCTCTGGCTGGGGATCGAGATCCTGCTTCAAGCTGCTGCTGTAGGCCGAGGCCACCCGAGATCACAGAGTGCAGATCCTTAGAAGGCGATCTGAGCACGCCACACTCCTGCATAACCCCATGCAACGGCTCCCTGTCGCCTTCGAGACAGAGCCCTTCGCCCCGGCATCCACGGCAGGCCCTCCTGCTGGCCCGCTTCCTCCCTGTGTCCCTGGCCTCCGCAGCCCGCTGCCCGCCTCTCCAGCCTTCCCGAGTCTCTTGCAGTCCTTACTGCTTTGCTCTCTTTATGCTCCTGTGACTGTGCATGTGACTCCAGGCACTCTGTTCCTTTCGCCTGGGCTGCACTTGCCTGCATCAGCCCCCGCCCTAACCCTGACCCCTCCTTCACCCTCAGCTCAGGCTTTGCTGACTCCAGTGAGCCCCCCTGGGTTCCCCCTCCAGGCAGATTCCATGCCCCTCCTCTGGGCTCCCCGAGCACCCTGAGTTTATAAAGCTCGTATCCATTCATTACACAAATATTTATTTCACAGAGCGCCTCCTCTGTGCCAGGCACTGTTCCAGCTGCTGGGGATATAGCAAAGCAGCTGAAAGCCCCTGCCCTGGGAAGCCTGCATACCCCACCACGCTGCTGGTGACTTTCCTCACTACAGGTGAACACCTGGAGGACAGGCAGGGCTCATGAGTTCCTTGAGTCTGTGTCCTCAGTACTATGAGTGTAGCTGTCAATAAATGTTGGATGCTGGATGTATTTCAGGCACTGGGCTGGGTGCTGGGGAGAAAAAGTGCATAGGACAGGGATGAAGTATCCGGGGCTATGAGAGGCAGCAGATGTGATGGTTAGGAGCGCGGCTCTGGGGCAGGTGCCTGTGTTCAGATCCCGAATCTGCCTCTTACTAGTGGCGAGAGCTTGAACAATCTCCTCATTCTCTGTGTGCTTCAGTTTCCCCATCGCAACAATGGGCTTATCATACTATCTTTTTTTTTTTTTTTGCTGTACGCGGGCCTCTCACTGTTGCGGCCTCTCCCGTTGCGGCGCACAGGCTCCGGACGCGCAGACTCAGTGTCCATGGCTCACGGGCCCAGCCGCTCCGCGGCATGTGGGATCCTCTGGGACCGGGGCACGAACCCGTGTCCCCTGCATCGGCAGGCAGACTCCCAACCACTGCGCCACCAGGGAAGCCCTATCATACTATCTTATAATGGTGTCAGGAAGGTTAAAAGGGTTAATATGTATAAAGCGCTTAGGACAGTGCCTTGCGCGCAGTCAGTGCTTTATACAGAAATAAATATTCACTAGACAAATGAATAGCAATCGTAGATTCTGAACATAGATAGTCCTGGATTCAAATCGTCTCTCTGCCAGGTCCGAATCATATGTGATCCTGGGAAAGTCATTGAAACAGGCTGAGCCTCGGTTTCCTCATCTGAAGGTACTAACAATACTTCCCTCACTGAGATGCCATCTCCAGGGATTCCAGGAGCCCACGCTCATAGTGTGCCCAGCACAGGACTGGCACCAGGTAAAGACTTTGAAATGCATCTCTTCTAATGTGGCAAAAGCAAGATCCTGCCCTCGAGGGGCTCATGGTCCCCGAAGGGAGAATGAAAACACTGGCCTCTGCTCACTGCTCAGATGTCACCCCCTCCAGGAAGCCTCCCTAGAATCCCGTGGTCCCCCCACTCTTTTGTACTGCCACTGGACCTTCACTTCCCTCCTCTCAGTCTTAGTTTTTTTTTGAATGAAAAAGGAGATAAAATCACCTTCAACAGAATATCATTGTGGGAATCAAAGTGTGGGAGACAATGTCTGCCAGAGGCCAAGACGTGCCTGACCATTTGTGGATCCTCAATAAATGCCAATTCCCGTTTCGCTCTCTTCATCTGACCATGGTCTCCAGGTCATTCGAGAGCCTGATTTAACTCTGTAACTCCTGGAGATGGTGGGTAAAAGAATCAGTGAATAGGGGCTTCCCCCGTGGCGCAGTGGTTGAGAGTCCGCCTGCCGATGCAGGGGACGCTGGTTCGTGCCCCGGTCCGGGAGGATCCCACATGCTGCGGAGCGGCTGGGCCCGTGAGCCATGGCCGCTGAGCCTGTGCGTCTGGAGTCTGTGCTCTGCAACGGGAGAGGCCACAACAGTGAGAGGCCCGCGTACCGCAAAAAAAAAAAAAAAAAAAAAAAAAAGAATCAGTGAATAAATGAGGATGTGAATGAATGGGAGATGAACACATAAGTGACGGCAGGAGAGGATGAGATGTTTTCTGGGTCTGCTTGGGCATGTTCCAACCCTCACCTCTGTCCATCCCCTCCTCCACACACTGTCCCACCTTGAGACCTTTGCACAAGATGGAATTTCCCTCCTTTTCCCCATTGCCTGGCTAAATCTTGCTGGACTCCCTTATCTCTGCCCAAGGTCACTTCTTTAAGGAAGCTTCCCCTGGCCCCTGCCCCCAGCCCAGGGGTAGGTGGTAGTCTAAGGTCACAACCTTAAGTACTTTGAAGTTGTAATTTGACATTTCTTTGTGTGGTCCTCTCGTTAATTGCTGTTACCCCTGCTAGGCGGTGGACCCCGTGGGAACAGGGACAGTGCATTTTTGTATCCCCAGAGTTTGGCACTGCGCCTGGCATAGAAAGGACTGTTTGCACTCTGAAAGTGAAGAGACGGAACCTTTAGGTTGGCGTGTCTCTGCACCCAGGTCCTTCCTCTCTGCCTGCCCAGTGCCCTGTCCCTGGGTCTCATGCTCCCCTGTCCACGAGTGTGGGGTTCCTGCTGTAATCGGAGGGAGAGGGCTGGCCTCTGGGCATACCTCAGTCACAATGGAGTCCCTGGTGCTGACGTCGTAGGTCCAGCCATCCAGGCAGGGCTCGGTGGCCCCCTGGGTGTCATTGGGCAGGCTGGCGTTGGGTGGATGTACAAAACGGAGGCACGGCTCAGGCTTCTCATTCAGGCCCATGGGGAGCACCCAGGGCCCCGCGGAGGCGTTGGGTGGCGGGCGACAGTGGTGGGCGGGGGTGGCCGCCGTGAAGATCTGCAGCAGGTTGTGGTTGGCCATGCTCAGGATCGGGAGGCCGAGCAGGACTGTGTGCAGGAACTGGAAGGGCCCTTTGCTGGCCACGCGGTCAACGAGCTCGGCGAAGGTCATGGCACCGGACAAGATGAGCCAGAGCTACGGGTGGGTGGGGCACCAGGCCGGGGAGAGGGAAGTGTGCACGGGGGTGAGGGCGGGCAGGGGGATGGGTGTGGAAGCACAAGGGGGAGGGTGTGCCCCGGTGTATGTGTAAGCCTGTGTATGTAGAAGTGTGTGAGGATGTGGGGCTCAGCTGTGTGTACCCACAGATTTGCGTGTGGATGAGGATGTACCCAACTGCGCCTGCAGACGTGGGGTCGCAGGTGTGGTGTGTGTTCACGGCAGTGTCTGCTGGGATGTGCACATTTAGGCTGGAGTGGAAGGGCACAGCTGTGTGAGCACGGGTGTGTCGCTGTGTGCGTGTGGGGACTTGTGGGTGTGAGTATGTGTTCAGCCAGGCTGGTCACACGCGCTGCAGGCATGGGGCAGTGCAGGCCAGGCCGCTGGGACCAAGGGGCCCCGTCTTGGACGTTGTCCCCACAGGATGGATGTCAGGAGTGAGTGGGAGGGGTCCCTGGTTGCCTCCAGCAGACACAAAGGACTGGCGGAGCTCAGGTTGCCTGCTGGGAAGGTCTCCCCAAGCCCCGCGCCTCCTGGTTTTGGGGATCCCCTGGGTCTGGGTGCACCATAGCAGGGCAGCAGAAAGGGGCCAAGCAGATCCCAGAGGGCGTAAGGGGCTTGGTCAGTTGCAGTGCGGAAGCAAGGCCCGGCCTTGGGGGCTTCCCAGGGGTCCCTCCTCACCTGGTGGCTGGGCCTGGCTCCTCCCTCTGGCGGGGTCGGTGGCCGATGGGGCTGAAACCCTTGCTCTGACCCAGGGTCCGGCAGCTCTGTGTTTTGGCAGCCCGGCTCCAACAAGCTGTATTTGTACCTTCCCCAGGGGAGCTTATATAAGGCATAAGCTCTTTCCCAGGCTAATGTTTGACTTTCTTTGGGGGATTAATGACACTGGCAGGGCCAGGGCTGTGGACCCACTAAGCCCAGCTTTCCTCAAAGGGCTGCCTCAGCAAAGGCTGGTGTGGTGGCGTGGCTGAGCCTAGTGGGGGTGGGGGGGGAAAGAAGCCTAGGTGGTCCGGGCAGGTGGAGTCTGGGGAGGGGGGGGGGGGCTGGCTTGAGTCCTGAGGGCCCAGGGTCCTCTCTGAGCTGACGGTCTGAAGACTTGGAGCTGAGAAGAGCCAGTGAGAGTAAGTGGTACTGCCCGTGTACTGCACTGACTTCCCCTGCCTGGCGCCTCTTGGTAGGACACAGGAAATAGTAGGGCCCGTCCAGGCCGAAAATGTCACCTGTGTCTGTCCCTGAGGGCTCCGGGCTGTCACCCCCTGGGCCCCTGGGGCAGCCAGGGCTCCCCTGTCTGAGTCTCAGACCCAGAGGAATACCCACACCCCCTTCCATCCCCATGCTCAGTGGATGGGCTCCTCTTCTGACAACTGCTTCCCTTTAAAGACAGCTTGCAGGCCCTATGGTTCTGTTTTTTCCTCTGAATATTATTTTAATTGTATAATCAACTGTTTCTCGCATAAAGTACAGGAAACACAAACAAGTCAAACAAAACAAAACGCCCAGTCTCACCTGACAGCCAGGCCTGTGAGCGATCTGATGTATGTGCTTCCAGCCCTTTCCTCATGAGACCGCGGTCTAAGCCCCCACTTTTTTTTTTTAAAAATAAATTTATTCATTTTATTTATTTATTTTTGGCTGCGTTGGGTCTTTGTTGCTGTGCGCAGGCTTCCTCTAGTTGTGGCGAGTGGAGGCTACTCTTCCTTGTGTGGGCTTCTCATGGCCGTGGCTTCTCTTGTTGCAGAGCACGGGCTCTAGGCATGCAGGCTTCACTAGTTGTGGCATGCGGGCTCAGTAGCTGTGGCGCACGGGCTTAGTTGCTCCGCGGCATGTGGGATCTTCCCGGACCAGGGCTCGAACCCGTGTCTCCTGCATTGGCAGGTGGATTCTTAATCACTGTGCCACCAGGGAAGCCCCCTAAGCCCCCACTTTCTAGCAGCCAACGTGAGTCTCGTTTAACCCTCACAGCAGCCTTGTTTTACTATTCTAGCATTATCCTAAGAAATTGAGGCACAGAGAGGTTAAGTAACTTGCTCCTGGTTCCCCAGCCAGGAAGTGGCAGGGCAGGGGCAGTGTGGCTCTAAGCCCACTTCTGTCTCTTGGAGCCAACATTTCTGCAAAGTCCGTGGGGCACTGTGCTGCCTCTCCCTTAGCAAGGTCTCCTAGCCTGGCCTTCAGCACCACTCCTGCCTGCCTTTAGCTGTCGGGTTCTTCCTCCAGGGACCCTAGGAGCTGCCCCTCCTGCCTGCTCTGGGGGCTAAGAAGGAGCCCACCTAGGGCTCCCCTTCTCGGTTGGGGAGGGGGCTCCCCATTCTCTTCCTTGGCCCCTTCTCCACCAAGGCAGCATCCAGCTCCCTGGGCTCAGGCTGGAGGCTCAGGCTCCCCACGAAGTCTCCTCCAGCGCTTCCTCCCCTACCGGCCGCTCCAAGGGCAGGGTCAGCTGTAACCCGGGTCCAGCCCCTCCTCTGGCTCCCCACCTGGGCCCAGCAGTAATTGATGTTCTTAAAGTGGCCCGAGGCAGGGCGAGATCCGGAGTCATCAAAGGAAGATTCAATTATGCTCCGAGGCAGCCAAGGGGTTGTTTTAGGAAGGTTTTGGACTGTGAAGCTTGCAGAGAGCTGGGCCCCCGCCCTGAGCCCCCCGGTTCTGGGCATTCGCCCTCTGTGAGACTTTCCGGTTCCTAATTGGGCCAGGGTTATCTGATTGTTCCTGTCCTAGTGGAATGTTGTTTAAAGGAGCCTGATGACCTCCCACTGCGGCTGCTGGAGCTGAGCCAGAGTATAGCCCAGTCAGGGACGGTGCCCCCGACCCCAGGGATGTGCTTGGATTCCTGAATCTGAACCGAAGGAATGTGTTGATACACTGGCTGTACGACCTTGGGCAAATCACCTCCCTCCGGGCCTCTTGTTTCTCTTTATTAGTTAAGTGGCTTAAAACACACACACACACACACACACACACACACACACACACACACACACACACACACACACACACACACGAACCTTTTATTCAAACAATATAGTGGGTCCCTAAGGTCAACATATAAGTCAGATCCTAAAGGAGGTGGTCTGCTTAAGTGGCGAAGGGGATGGAGAGAAGCCCCCTCCACACCCCCAGCCTCCCAGCCCATCCTTCCCTTGGGCACCTTTTACCCCAGGCCATCCCAGCCTGAGGAAACTCCATTATAGAGGATCCTCCATGTAAGAGGATCCACCTCCTCTTACATGCTGTGATCCTAAATTCAATATGTTGAAATTAACTTTTTTTTTTTAAAGAAATGATGCATTTGGGAAATCTTACATACTAGATGCATTTTTAAAAAATGCATTTTTAATTTGGGGCATGGGAATCGATTTTCTTCCTTCTTTCCTCCCTTCCTTCCTTCCCGCTTCTTTCTTTCTCTTTCTTCCTTTCGTTGTTGCCTGAACTCTTCTAGAGCCTCTAAGCTGAACTAGGTTCAATCAGTTGCCCTGTTCTTTGCTGGGTCCCAGCACTGACATGTGTTTTGCTCCGGAAAGGCCCAAAGAATCATCTAGTCCAATGTCCTCATCTTATATAAGGGAGACTGAGGTCCAGTGAGGGAAGGGACACAGATCTGACTCCCTGTTTCCCTTGCAGCTCCACACAGTACAGTCTCTAAGTCTTCAATTCACTGAGGCAGGGGAGGGGCTGTGATAAGTGAAACAGGGAAATCTCATTCCCTTGGAGGGGCAGTTCTGGCCAATTACGGAGGCCATACTGAATCTCTGTGGGCCATGCACCCTCCTACCCACTCATTTGTTCATCTGTTTATCTTGTCATCTCCCCATCCTTCCTTCCTTCCTTCCATCCTTCCTTCCTTCCTTCCTCCCTTCCTTCCTTCCTTCCTCCCTCCCTTCCTTCCTTCCTTCCATCCATCCAATGTGTCTCATGCTTTGTGTGTATGAGGCCCCATGTTAGGAGCTATGGTGCCTGCTGGAACTTGCAGTCCACTTGTCAGAGAAGACTGTTCCAGAAACAATTACAGCATAAACGAGACTGACCTCAATGCCACAGGAGAGGTCCACACAGTTTCAGTGGTCTCAGGAGAGGGAGAAAATGACCAGATCTGAGGGATCAGATCAAGGTGGGTTGCCCATAGAAGGTGGCATTTACGCAGGCAGAAATGGGGAGGGACTTGCAGACCCGGCAGTGTGAGTGCAGGGCATGGTGGGAAAATGGGAGGTAAACTGGATGAAATAGCAAGGACAGAACCTCTCTTCCTACCCAGGGTGGTGGCCTTGGTCACATCGCTGTGATAGTCGCAGAGGGGCTGACGATCCCTGGGCTTCTCTGTCTCACTGTAGGTGGGAGCGGGGAGCTCCTGAGGTCAGCTCAAGAGCTGACCGAGTCATGCTCAGCGGTGCTTAAGCTCACCTTGTACAGACTCTGGGTCTCTTGCCCCTCTTCTAGGTCCCCTCCAGCTGAGTTGGCCATTTGAACTGTCCAGGTGTCCCTGTGCCTGGCGCTGTCTGCTCACCACCCCTCATGGGTTCAAAGCAGAAGCTGTAGCACGTGTGGGACCCTGTCCCGCTGCTCAGACTAGAGCCCCAGGTGGGGATCGTGAGGCATTCAGTAAATTCCCAAGGGCCAGGAGCTATTCCTCCCTGGTGGCCATGCTGAAGCCCTGAGCTTTCATCACTGGTTTAGGGGCCCCAGATTCTGCCCCTGTCCTTGGACGGCTCCAACAGGATAGGTGGCCTGTGTGGGGGTGGTTTCAGCTGGACCCGGGCAAGGGATTGTCCTCTGCCCTCAAACCCTAAGCAACCCCTCCTCTTCCACGGGCTGATTCTGAAATTTCCTTCATGGGAACAAAGCAGTCCAGGGAAGAGGGGTTCCACAGGCCTGGATTTGAATCATGACTCCACAACTCTCTAATTGGTTGGCCCTGGGCCCGTGATGTCTCCTGTTTCAGCCTCACTTTCCCCACTTGTAAAATGGGGATTAATACCTACCTTATAGGGTTGTTGGGATCTAAAGTGCCAAGCCCATAGTACTTAATTTGAGGGTCAGCCCTGAGGGACCAGCAAGGCTGAGCAGTCCCAGAAGTAGAGGAGGAAGAGAAGGTTGCTAGGAGAAGGGAGGGCAGAAGGGGTGCCCAAGGTGGGTTGTGGACCTCTTGAGGCTGTCCTCGGGCACCTGGAGTATGTCCTGGCCCAGCTAATCACCGCTGAGCCCATCATGTTGTCGGGCAGGCTGGGCCTCAGCTGTCACCCCAAGTGAGAAAATGCAGGGACACAGGATCATTCCGGGACCGGGATGACTGAGGGATTGTTTTCCAGCAGCTGGAGCCCTGGCTGCACCGTCAAGGCCGGGAGTGGCGCTCCCCGCGCCGTACCGCCCTGCAGTTCTGAGGACGCAGTAGGGAGAGACGCCCCCTGCTGTTGCACATCGGGAACTGCATGTCTCGCCTCGACTGAACGGCCGAAGTTTTGGAGCCCTCCCGGCACCCGAACCCAGAGCACAGCACAGCGAACCGATTTAAGTGGACCTGGAAACCCCCGCACACTGGACAACTGCCATAAGAACCTGAGGGAGGGGACCTCAGTCTGACTCTCCTTAGCTGCAGGCTGACGCGACAGATGCCATGGTCCCCATGCCCCCTGCACGACTTTCTGCTCATCAGATCTCTTAAACCAGGGTTGTCCGATTCAGATGCCCACGGGGCCAGTGATGTGAACGAGTGGTGTGGGTTAAGTGTCTGCAGCAGTGAGCCGCCTGTCCGCGGCGAAGTGCAGAGCGCATGTCCAGTCACCAGGGCCGCTCAGCACCAGCTGGTGTTGCCATGGGGATATGCAGGCTCGGGGTTGCCAGATCTTCAAATATTTTAAAAATAGCTTGAAATCTGGACTTCTGTGCGAAAAGTTCCAATTGTGTAGGCGACCCCTCCTCCCACCTTCTGGAATCCCTTTGTCTTTTCTGCTTCTACCACCGACAGGAGCCACAAACTCCATCAAGTGATTCCTTGTAGAAGAAGGTAGGATTTCCTTGGGTTTGTCCTCACACCTCCTCCTTGCTGGCCCTCGGGATTTGGTGAGCAGGGCCTTCTAGAGGTTGTTCATTCGGCAAAGTTTATCTAGAGCCTGCTTTGGGCTGGGCCTTGTGCAGAAAGGTGTTGAAGATGGGAGGAAACGAAGACGACACAGAGCATCACAGACCCGCATTCCGGGTGGGGACTCACAGACCCCTGGAGGGAGAGTGGAGGCATCCATGGAGCCCGTGCCAGGGCTCAGGCATCCTAAGGACACCGGCCCACATGCTTCCCCACTGAGGCCTCACATCAGAGCCATGTGGTTTCCTCTCTGTGATCACCCATGGTGAGGGTGGGTTTGGTACCACACCGCACTCATTCTCTTTCAGCATCTTTATACTTGCTGTCCCCAAGGCCAGCTCCTTCTTGGCTCCTAAAGCGTCACCTCCTCAGAGAGGCCTTCCAGGACAATGCTAGCTGGAGTCGCATCCTTAACTCTACTGACACCTACTGACATAAAGCTCTCCCTGGCTTTATGCTCTTCGTAGCATTTATCACCGCCTGAAATTATGGGCTGGCTTTATTATCTATCTCCCCTGCCCCTGAATGTGAGGCCATAAGGGCAGGGCCTGACTCTGACCTATTTGCTGTATACTGGGCTTATGGTAGGAGCTCGCTGGGTTCTTGTTCAGCAGACGCATTCTGTCCACAAGTCCCTGATCTCTTTTCAGGAAGCAGTCTTAGCAGAGGTAGTATCCAGGCCTGGATCCCACTTGCTGCACCTTAGTCTCCTTGCCTGCAAAATGGGCACAATGATAATATTTCCAATCTTCTGGGGCTGTGAGGAGGGTGGGTGCCTGTGGTCCTGTGAGGTGGTAAGCTCAAACCCTGTCATGGGGTATGGTGTCCCCGGGTCTGGCCGGGAGCTCGGAGCCCATCTCAAACCTCCTCTCCCTAACGGAGCAGTGATGTATTCTGCTCACCTTCTTTCCTACCCCCAGCCCTCGCACAGGCCCACTCTGCAGTTGGTCTCCGTCAGCTTGGCGGAAGAGCTGAGCAAAAAAGCTGGGCTGAGCCTCTGGGAGCAGACGGTGCTGGAGAGCAGAAGCCTCAGACGCAAGAGGGGCTGCTCAGAGCCTGAGAAATCCCAGCTCAACTGCCCTCTCCTGGTCTTGGGCTTCACGTCTCCCTCTTGGGGAGGGACATTGGCAAATGGAGTTTTACCATGATTCAGGCAAGGGGCAGGCACAGCTGGGCTCCTGCATGTAGAGGACTTGGCAGTGGGGGCTGGTTTCTTGGCAAAGACGCCAACAACCAGGTACATAGCTGCTTGGATGGGGAGCGAGCCCGGGGCCTGGGCTGGAGGGAGGAGAAGGGTCAGGGGGCTTCCAGTCGAGTGCATTTGTATCTGCTGAGCCCACAGGGTGCAGAGTCATAGATGGCTGTCCCTCTGGGGTAGAGGGGCATTGGTGGCTCACCCCAGGTCTCTGACCTCATCTTAGTTTCATCAGTGCTGTTGATGAAATTCAGAGAGGTGAAGTTTATCAGGTTTGCAGAGAACCCAAATCTGGGAGAGAGGGTATCTATGTAGGAGGACAGAGGCAGAATCTAAAGCGATTGAAGGGTTGAGTGCGGAACCTGCCACTTTCCAGGTGTGCCACTGCAGACAAGGCACAAAACCTTTTGAACCTCGATTTCCCCATTTGCAAAATGGGAGCAATGCCACCTATACTGCAGTGCTCTGAGGGTCAATGAGACAAGCTACATGCGGCCCCCAGCACAGTTCCTGGCACACAGCAGGTCCTTGATAACTATGGTGGCTGCTCTGATTAATGACAGTGTGAGCTCCTCGAGGACAGGGGATCTGTCTTTCTGTGCTGCCAGTTCTTGGTACGGCGTGGGCATGGAACAAATGTTTGTCAGATGAATGAACAAGATGAAATCTGACGGGGATAAATGTCAGTTCCTGGACTCAGATCCAAAGACCCAGCTGCACATGGACGCAGTGGGGGGGAAGCAAAGGCTTAGCAACAAACAGCACACGGCATGGACGCAGTGGGGGGAAGCAAAGGCTTAGCAACGAACAGCACGCGGCAGAAAAGTTGAGGGATTTAAGCTGATGGAAATTTCGGTCAACATGAGGTGGCTGCCAAGACCAGCCAGGACAGACTTGGGCGCCATTCTTAGAGGCCTAATGCTCGGAAGGAGGGAGACCACGGGGGTCAGAGCAGCTTCCAGAACCGCATCCCATTCTGCGCTTCCCCTGCAGAGAGACTGGCCGACAAGATCAAGGGGGGAATGAGGCCTAAAGCCACACTGGGATACGGTTGAAGAAATCAGGGCACTGAGCCTGGAGAGGAGTTCACAAGCCCCACCCGGCGGCAGGTGTTCGGACCTTGCCTCCTCCGCTTGCTCTGGACAAGCGGTCAATGGCTCCGAGCTTCAGTTTCCTCATCTGTGAAACGTGCAAGCCTTAGGCTGGAGCTCACCGGGCCGCTGGAGGAGAGCAGGACAGGGAGCCCGAGGCTCCCTGGACACAGTGCCCCGTCTGCTTCACTCAGCTCCTCAGCCGGGTTGTTCCCGCCGGAGGACGGCTGGTTGGGAAGCTAGGGGTGCCCGGCGTTTGTTTCCTTTGCGGGTTGGACCAGAATTGCAGGGGCGACACTTCCCACCCCGACCTCCTCCCTTTCCTCCCTTTGAGGCCAATTCTATAGTTGGGTCTCTTTCCCCGCAGCCAGCTTCCCTCTCATCTGCATGTCCCTTGGTGTGGGACGTGCGTGCAAGACGCTGAGTTCCGGCTTCCTCTTCCTCCCACAAACCGCCAAGTGCCCGCAGCGCGCCCGCCTGGGTGGGTGGGGAGGGGGTAGGGGTGGGAGTGGTCTCTGTGCTCCCTCTGGTGGCCGCTGGGGGCACTGCGCTGGACTCAGCGCCAATCAGACATCTTGGTAAAAATCCTGGCCCTCCAACAACAGATGAATGGTTAAACACAATGTGATATACACACAGTAGAATATTATTCAGCCTTAGAAAGGAAGGAAATTCTGATACATGTTACAATATGGATGAACTTTGAAAATATTATAGTGGGAATTCCCTGGTGGTCCAGTGGATAGGACTCCTCACTTTCACTGCCGAGGGCGTGGGTTCCATCCCTGGTCTGGGAAATAAAATCCTGCAAGACACTCGGCGTGGCCAAAAAAAAAAAAAAAGCCAAAACCAAAACCAAACCAAAACAAAAAAATGTTATACTCAGTGAAATAAGCCAGACACAAAAGGACAAATATTATATGATTCCACTTACAGGAGGTACCTAGAGGAGAGCATTCATAGAGCCAGAAAGTAGACCTCTATTATGGGCTATCAGGGACTGACTAGGGTAGGGGGACAGGGGAACTATTGGTGGGTGGGTACAGTTTCTGTTTGAGATGATGAAAAAGTTCTGGAAAAGGATAGTGGTGGCACATTGTGAATGTACTTAATGCCACTGAACTGCACACTTCAAAATGGGTCAAATGGTAAGTTTTATGTTATGTATATTTTACCACAATTAAAAAGAGTACCCTCCCTCCCCCTCGAAAAAAAAATCCTGGACCTGCCACTTAAAGGGAGCATGATCTTGGCCAAGTCACTTAACTTCTCTGAGCCTCAGTTTCCTCATCTTTAAAGTGGGGGCAATAATGCCTACCTTGGGATACCACTCTGATCCAAGCCACCATCCTCCCTGGCCTCCCTGGAGGATTGCAAACAGCCTCCCTGGTGGTTTCTGGGCTTCACTCTTGGGTCTCCCCCAAGGTCTTTTTTCACCTGAGCAGCTAGAGTATATAAAACTGTAAGTTACTCTCCTGCTTAAAATTCTCTCCAAATCCCTCCCCTCGGCTGAGAGAGCCGGGTCCCCATCACTTCTCCTCTCTCTGTACTTTCCATACCCCTTCTCCGCAAGCTGTCACTCTCTGTGCCTCCGGGCCCTTGGCCTTGCTCTTGACTCTGCCTTGAACACCGTTCTCCTGACTGTCTGGCGTTGCTGACTTGAGGTCTCAGCTCAAAAGTCACTTTTTCTTCCTGAGGGGTTGACTCCTTACCACCCCCATGTTGTCTCGCCTCCTGGTCTTACCCGCATCACCTCTACCCTGCTTTAGTTTTTTATAGCACCTGCCATGACCTGAAATGGTCTTATCTTCTTCATGTAACTGGTTTTTTTCAACTGGCTGGACTTTGTAGGGTGCAAGCTGGAACCAGCTTAATTTGTCTCCTGCCACCATCCTAGCATTTGCTCTGTTGCTTCTCTCATCCCTCTCCTTGAAAGTACTTCAACTAAATAGAGTTTTACCAATTCCTTTCAGGTATTAGATCAATTTCAATTTCAGGCTTTAAAAAGCGATTCTTTAGGAGATGTACATTGAATGATCCAAGAGTGAAGTGTTGTGATGTCTAAGGCTCACTTTCAAATGGTTCAGCCAAACCAGGTCACACACACACACACACACACACACACCCACACACACACACCACAATGTCAAACATTTTTGAATCTAAGTGGTGAGTATATGGCTTTATTGCATCATTCTTTCGACTTTTCTGTGAGTTTGAAAATTCTTATCAAAAGTTGGCTAAAAAAGAAACTGTTTTTGCCCAGTTAAAAAATAAGCCCAGTCCCATCGAAGTAAGAATATTCACCTCCCATCCAACAGAAGTGTCTCCTATTCAAGCTGACCCAGTTTCACGTGGTGGGAAAGGCAGGCGGCGGCAGGTGGGCGGTCTTGGAGGGTGTCTTGGCTCTGTTTGATTCACCTCCTCTCCCACAGCTAGCCGCTGCTTTCCTGCTCCTTCGGTCCGAGAGGCAAGGAGGGATGAAAAGAAACTGTTAAGGGCTCCTTGATGATGGGACTGTCACGCACGTGGGGTGTGCAGGTGAGTTAGCCCCTCCACAAACTCTGCCTGCACCCTTTCCTGACACAGGTCACACCTGCTCCGGCTGCCCTCTCACACCCCGCCCGGTCCTCCTGCAAAGCTGCTTTCTGTGGGGTCGCCTCGTGCCCGCAGGCAGCGCCCCCGGGTGGGGTCCTGTCGAGATTGCTCTAGCTCAGCTCTCTTCCTGAACGTCCACTTTGGCCATGGGAATTAGCTGCTGCCCTGTCAGTGGTGGCACGCACGTCACCCCCACTGCAGCCCTCTGTCCTTCATCCTGCCAGTCTGGACACTGTTGCAGGTCTCTGGTCCCTTGCTCTCCCCTTGCCCTGCCCTGGTAGCAGCAGTGGCAGGTTCCTGAGTGTCAGCGGCTCAGCAGTGAGGGTGGGGACGAGGTGCCAGGGTCTCCTCTGGCGACCCCCTGTCCTCCAAGCAGCGGTCCTGAGTCCCCCTCACCTGGCTTGAGGAGTGTTTTTTTGGGGTGTGTGTGTGTGTAAGCCCTTCTCCCTCCTGGGCTGACAACTCTAGGAAGAAATTCTCGTTTGGAACAGTCTTTTTTGAATTTCTCAGCCTCTTTCACATGGACTGGGCTGAGGTAAAGGGCTAGGTTTTGTTACCTCACAGTAAGCCCAGCACAGAGCCCTAAAGGCAGGAAAGGTCCAGTTCGAGGTCCCGTCCCCTCTATTCACTTGTTACAGTCTCTGCAGAAGGCCAGCACAGACCAGGGAACAGTTTTATTATGGTCTATCTGTTGAAGGCGAAGCCAACAGCAGCCAGGGTTCGGTAGGGCAGGGGGGTGGATACACGAATCGAGAGTTCACAGCAGGACTTCCCTGGTGGCGCAGTGGTTGAGAGTCCGCCTGCCGATGCAGGGGACGTGGGTTCGTGCCCCGGTCCGGGAAGATCCCGCATGCCGCGGAGCGGCTGGGCCTGTGAGCCATGGCCGCTGAGCCTGCGCGTCCGGAGCCTGTGCTCCGCAGCGGAAGAGGCCACAACAATGAGAGGCCCGCGTACAGCAAAAAAAAAAAAAAAAAAAGAGTTCACAGCAAAGAAGCCAGATGGGCCCAGGTCCCTGGTCCCGCCCAGACGCAGCCTCACCCCTGTTGCTCCCACCCCGGCAGAACTGGATAGACCTAGTCTTAACTTTTGCTGAGTTGAGTCAGCTCAACCTGGAGGGTTAACCTGGAAAGGAAAATAGTCCAGAAAGCAAAGGCTAAGCAGAGAGTGGGTGAGCACGTGTGCACGCATGCTTGTGCACACGTGTGAGTCAGTGTGTGCATGTGTGTGCATGTCCCGCACTCGCGCGTGTGGTGGCTAGCTTGCAGGGTCTGTGGTGGGGCCGGCAGAGGAGGTGCATTTGAGAGGTAGTGAACGTTTGCCTCGGGTGTGTAAGGGCAGATACAAATTAAAAATAAGAAAGAAAAGAGTTTAATTCTCCGTGTAGAAAAAAAGGGAAGAGACTTCTCTTCCCTTTTCAGTTTAGAAACCTTATAATTGTAAGCTTTGCCTCTTTGAAATGTATGTAAATCTTTTCAAAAGCTAAGTAAGCCTCTTGCCAGTTTACCATCCCAGGAATGTTTCCTCAGGGATGCGCAGCTCTGTCTCTGAAATGGATCCTCCAGAAACTCATCTCCCACTTTCTGTGGGAAAGCAGGAGCCTAACTTGAGCTGGTGCCGGGCCCCAGGTTGCAAACCTACCTCTGGAGGTAGGTATTTTTCCTCGGCATAAAGGCAATTAGCAAACAGAGGTGGCTACTGTAATTGCCAGGCAAATGTAACATATACATGACAGTGGTGCTGTCCAGTCCTTTTGCTGGAGGACTAGCTGGGGTTGATCTTGAGATGTGTATGACGTGTCGTTATCTGCCTGGCTATAGGAAAGGGTGAGAGTTCTTTGTAACCTCGTAGCGGATAGCCTGTGATGTGCCCCACATTCTGGTCGAATGCTAATTCAATATAGAAAGGTTCTTTCCCTCTTAATTTTTCGGAGGGGTTTTCTGGGTTGGCAGGGGATTTTGCCTCTAGTTTGTATTTCCCCAGCAGGTGTCTGGGCGCCCTCCATCCTTGTGTGTGCATCTTTACCAGACAGGGAGGTGGCAGCCAGTCTCCCGGCCTGGGTCTCCTGGACCACTGGGGCTTCCTTGGGCCAGCCATCCTGGAGGCATCTCTCTCAGAAGGGGGTGAGGGGCTCATCGCCCGGGGAAAGGAGACGCAGTCTGAGGATTCACAGCGACGGCTGTTGACCCTCGGCAGGCCTGGGGCCCTGGACAGCAGCCGCGTGTGGAATCTCAGAGTCCTCGGGGCACACGGTGGAGCGCTGGGGTGGGCGCTCTGCCCAAGCCGGGGCTCCGAGCCCCGCGGCCCCGCCCGCTCAACAGCGACGCCGTGTGGCCGAGAGAGGCAACGGTGGCTGGCCTGGGGCTTCTCTCTACCCAGCGCCAGGAAGCCAGACTGACCGCCGCCCTCCTGACAGCATCAACCTCTGGGAGAAAAGAACGATAGTAAGGCAACCGGGGGCTTGATCAACTAATTGGGAAAAAAAAATAGGAGCTATCATCTAATATTTCCCGAACACCGACGAGTTATAATGCAACAGGCATCCCCGAGCCCTGCTTCATCCCTGATCCACACCTGGGTAGGGGTCAGGGGTAGGGAGGGTCTTAGTTTTGGCAGCAGGGTGTCGTTTCCCACATTACTTAATAATAAAGACGTTGTCTGTTTAGTGGCTTGTCTCTTAGGCTGTGTCAGAATGTCCCTGAGTCAAAATGGCAGCATCGGAGCAGCTGCAGTGAAACATCTCACACCCAGTAGCTGCATCACAAGCTCAGGAGCTCCCGGGTGGCTCTTCCTCACCCCCATTCCCCCTCCGTAATACCTGGTTCTTTCTCGGTCGTTTCCCAGGAAGCACCTTTCCCACAGAGAGTCAGGGAAGTGGTGCCCCTGATTGTGTAATGTGGTGGACCCTGGGAACACGGGCAGGTGAGGGCTGGACCCACCCGAGGGAGAGGGTTCCTCTGATGTGTCCAAAGGTTCCAGCTCTAGAGGGCAGGTGTTCATGACACAGGGATGGTACATGGGTAATTCCTTGGGTACCAATTCCTGTCAATTAGCACACGTTGGGAAGGATTCCATCACGATGCCTGGGTTCAGTGGGTGAGTGTGGCTGATTGATGACTGTATGTTTCCTGTTGTGATTGCAGCAAATTCCCACACACTTAGTAGCTTAAAGCAACACAGATGTATTATCTTCCAGTTCTGGAGGTCAGAAGTCCAAAATGGGTTTCACTGGGCTTAAATCAAGGTGTCAGCAGGGCTGCATTCCTTCTGGAGGCTCTAGGGGAAAATCTGTTTTCTTCCCTTTTCCAGCTTCTAGAAGCCGGCTGGCTTGTGACCCCTTTCCATCAATTGCATTGCTCTGACCTCTGTTTCCATGATAACATCTTCTCTGACTCAGATGCCTCCTTCTCATAAGGACTCTTGTGATTACACTGAGGCGACACAGATCATTCTGGATAATCTCCCAATCTCAAGATTGGCAAAATCCCCTTTTTCCATGTAAGGTAATGAAATGGAGCAGGACCTTATCGTCCTTCCCCCCCCTCCCCCCGCCGCCCCCATGTCCTCCACCTGCCTTTTGTCTGTGGAAAAACTTTAGCCAAAGAATAAGTTTAATCAGAGAAGTGAGAAAATGCAGAAACAAAGGAAAACAGTCCAACAAGACTAAATAAGAATAGTTTAGTCAAGGATCTTCAGTTCCCTCTCAAGGGCTATAGGTCATATTCTGAGCCATATCCTGGGAGCTGTCTTGTAGATACTGAAAACCCTCACCAGGTGGAAGAAGTTAACTACGTGATGACCAGACTGTACCCATGACATAAGCTGCCACAATTCCAAGAATTGTCCTCAAAGAACTGGGAACAAATTGACCCTGGAACTGAACATTAACCGTACTTGAAACAATCAAGATGACGCTGGTCAGACCACTGATAACCAATTTCAAGATGACTGTCGGAGCTGACTGTGCTGTTTCTGCATGCAGGCCCTCCCTCTGCCTATAAAAACTCTTGCCCACTGGTTGTGTGTGTGTGGGAGGTGGAGTCTGCTCCTCCCTTCCGCCCCGGTTGCCTACATCCAAAATAAAGCAAACTTTCCTTTCCACCAACTTTGCCTCCTTATTGTCTTTTGAGAGGTAAGCAGCCAGACCCCACTTTCAGCTACAATAACATATGCACAGGTTCTGGGGATTAGGATGTGGACGCCATGGGGGGAACGTTATTCTGTCTAACACAGTTACCATAGTCTGTATCTTGGTTTGGTTTCCCCCGTAAGCATTGCTGATCCTGAGACGAAGGTCTGAGTGCAAGTGGTTTATTAGGAGGTGATCCCAAGACACCCAGCAGGGCAGTGGGGAGTGGCATAGGGAAGGGAAGGGGTCGATAAAGGGTGTGTCATCGAGCCAGATGCCCCTGTGGACCACTGGAGCTGGACCTCGCTGGGGAACTGAGGGAGACAGCATGGAGCACATGCCTGAGTCACCCCTGCACCCCGGCCGGGGGAGCTGGGGCACTCTTCCCTGAACTCTGGTCAACCATGGGTCGAGGGCTACTGTACGGGAGTTAATTCCCCTGCACTTCCAGTCTGCCATACTTGGGCAGAGCAGGATCTGGTGTCCAGGAAAGCCATTAGCAAAGAGTTGCAGGTTCTCGGCAACAGGAAGTCAGGCTGTCAATCACTAAAACGGAAAAGGCCAAGGGGACGTGGTCTGGGAGTTGATGGTCTCTGCTGGCCCGTCACAGGTATAGGGGGAGGGTGGGGTGGCAGCATAGCAGGTCCCTGTCCATGTCTATATTGACAGGACTCCTGGAGGGGCATGTGGCCAGGGCTATCGGGCAGTCAATCCACCTGCTTTCCTCAGCAGGTGGGAGGATAGGCAAGGGCAGGCAACCATCCCCTCCCTCAGCCTGTTCACAGCCACATTCTCCTCGGACCTTCTGTGAAATAGAGAGCCCTGATATGACTTTTTCTCACTTGCAAGTCAGAGTGAAAAAGTTTCCCTTCCAGGACCCAGGGGAGAAGGGAGGGAGTTGGGGCGGGGGGGGATATTGCAGAGAGAATTGTGAAGAGGTTGTATTGCCGGTGTATGAATGGCATTTACTGAGAGCCTACTAAGCTCTCTCTGTCTGCATGTATCTAATTTCCACAGCAACTCTTCTTCCTCATCTTCTCCTTCCCCACCTCCTTCTTCTCTACTTTATTTTTAGAACTGCCCTTTCATCCACTTTAGAATTAAAACACACGCAGATGCACATACAAACACCATCATGACTTACTTGCACCATCATTTACTAAACCGTTTCTTATGGAAATATTCAAACATATACGAAGATCACCCAGCTTCAACAGCTATTAATATTTTGCAAATTTTGTTTCACCTATATCCTCTCCCACCCAATACCTTATCATTTCTTAAAGGACAACTTAAAAACATACAAACATAAGAAGGATATGATCTGAAAATAAAGAAGAGGGCTTTAAATGGAAGAATTCTAGATTAAATAGGAACTTTAAAATGTCTTATTCTTTCTTATTTTAATGCATCCAGTTGTGAACTTTGTCTTGAATCAGCGTTTGAGAACCACTTGTTAAATCCATTGTCCTAATTGTACAGATGAGGGAACCAAGACCCAGAGAGAGAGGGGACTGGCCAAGATCATCCAGAGAGGAACTGCAGGGCAGACCAAAGGTCCTCCTTGGCACAAAGGTCTATCTGAAGCAAGACTATGAAAATCTATTTTTTCCCTGGAAAAGAGAAAAAAATCAGGAAATGGCCCATGATGATATCAGAGCTTGAACCCCTGTGGATGTAAGCATTTATCATGGAAGTGAGGTGACCTTAGGAACTGTATTAGTTATCTACTGCTGGGTAACAAACAACTCCAAAACGTGGTGGTTTAAAACAACAGCCATTTATTTGACTCCTGAGTTTGTGGGTCTTCCTGATCTGATCTCTGCCTGGCTTGCTCAAGTGGATGTGGTCAGCTGGTGGGTCAGTTGGCAGGCTGGTTGGTCTAACAGGAGGTCCCTCAGCTGGGTTGGCTCACCTCTGCTCTGGTGGTCTCTCATTCTTACAGGAAGCAAGTGAGCCTGGGCTGCCAAAGCGCAGCAAGAGGGAAACCCTATGAGCAAGTACCTTTCAAGCTTCTGCTTGTGTCGTGATTGGTAGTATCTCCTTGACCACAGCAAGTCACCGCCAAGGGGTGGAGAAATAGATTACACTCCTCAATGGGAAGACCATGTCACATTACAAGAGTATAGATGCAAAGGGGATGGGGCAAGGCCTTGTGGCCATTTTCAGTGTACTATGATGTCTTAGCCTGTGTGGACTGCGGTAACAAAATATCATGGACTGGGTCATTTAAACAACAGAAATTTGTTTCTCACAGTTCTGGAGGCTAGGAAATCCAAGATCAAGGTGCCAACAGATTTGGTGCCTGGTGAGAACTTGTTCTTGGCTTGTCAACAGCTCCCTTCTCCCTGTGGGCTCACTTGGTTTTTCCTCTGTGTGCACATAGAGAGGGAGATTGCTCTGTCTTCTCCTTCTCAAAATGGCACTAATCCTGTCATGAGGGTCCCACCCTCATGACCTAATCTAAACCTCATTATCTCCCAACAGTCCCACATCCAAATGCCATAACAGTGGGGGTCAGTGCTTCAACGTATGAATTTTGGGAGGACACAGACATTCAGCCCACAACACACGGGAACCATAGAGGATGTCTGTACATGGAAATAGACTGGTGTATTAGTTTCCTGAGGCTGCTGAAACACTTTGTGATAAACTATGTGGCTTAAAACAACAAACTTTTATTTTTTTATTTTTGTTTTGTTATTGAAGTATAGTTGATTTGCAATGTTGTGTTTGTTTCTGGTGTACAGCAAAATGATTCAGTTATACCTATATGTATATTCTTTTTCATATTCTTTTCTATTATGGTTTAATCACAGGATATTGAATACGGTTCCCTGTGCTATACAGTAGGACCTTGTTTATCTATCTTATATATAATAGTTTGCACCTGCTAACCCAGAACTCCCAATCCAACCCTTCCCCACTCCCCTCCCCCTTGGCAACCACAAGTCTGTTCTCTATGCCTGTGAGTCTGTTTTTGTTTTGTAGGCAAGTTCATTTGTGTCGTATTTTCGATTCCACATATAAGTGATATCGTGTGGTGTTTGTCTTTCTCTTTCTGACTTAACCTCACTTAGTATGATCAGCTCTAGGTCCATCCATAGAAATTTATTCTCTTACAGTTTTGAAGGCCAGAAGTATGAAATCAAAGTGTCGGCAAGGCCACACTGCCTCTGGAGTCTGTAGGGGAAAACCAGTTCTTTGCCTCTACCAGCTTCTGCTGCCTCCTGGCATTCTTCGACTTGAGGCTGTATCATTCCAATCTCTGTCTCCTCCTCTTCCGTCAGTGGAATCTTCCTCCTTCTCACTCTTTTAAGGAGACTTATTCCCCTGGACAACCCAGATATGCCCTTCCTCTAAAAATCCTTAACCACATTTTTAGTCATATAAGGTAATATTTACTCTTTTATCATATAAGGTAATTATTATTATTATTATTTTTTTTTCAGCACGCGGGCCTCTCACCGTTGTGGCCTCTCCTGTTGCGGAGCACAGGCTCCGGACGCGCAGGCTCAGCGGCCATGGCTCACGGGCCCAGCCGCTCTGCGGCATGTGGGATCTTCCCGGACCGGGGCATGAACCCGCGTCCCCTGCATCGGCAGGCGGACTCTCAACCACTGCGCCACCAGGGAAGCCTCTCATATAAGGTAATTTTGACAGACTTTGAGGATCAGGATGTAGACACATCTTTTTGGGAGCTACTATTCAGTCGAAGACGATTTTGGAAAACTGGATTTACCTAGCTCAGTTTAGTAAGAGTGGAAGGAGAGGGTACAGGTGAGTACGTGAGCAGGTGCTAGGAAAGCTCAAGAGGGAGTAGGTTCATCAGGAACCTGCTGGTAGCTGTTAAGAACGTGAGTCAGGAACTTTCTTCAATGGAGGAAAGCACACAGACTCAAAAATGCATTGCTTCATCACTTCGCTGCTTCATCCATCCCCTTAACTTCCACAGCATCAGAGGGAACTCCAAACTTCAGCCTCCAAAGTACACATCTCAGATCCTTCCACAGACCCAGATTCCTGTGGAACATACTCTATTAGCTATTCATTACCTTGTAACAAATCACCCTCCAGCTTAGTGGCTTAAAACACATGTTTAGTAGTTCACAGTTTTTGTGGGTCAGGATTCTGGACCTGGCTTAGCTGGGTGCCTTTGGCTCATGGTGTCTTACGAAGTTGCAGTCAAGCTGCCGGCTAGGACTGGGGTCTTATCTGAAGGCTCTACTCAGGGCAAGGCATCTGATTCTATGTGGTTGTTATGAGGGAGCCTTTCCACATGGTCACCTCACAACATGGCAGGCGGCTTCCTCCACAATGAGTGAGAGAGAGAGGGAGAGAGAGAGGGAGGGAGAGAGAGAGGGAGGGAGAGAGAGAGAGGGATTAAACGGACATCAAGTGCCTCAGCAGGGTTTTGAGTTAGATGGCATTATCCCCTCCTCCCTTTGTTTTTCTAGATACAATAGGGCTTGGAGAAGTTAAAAACGTTTCTTAAGTAAACACAGACAGTAAGCCAGCATTCAAACTCGGGTCTTAGATGTGCCCTTTCCATTGGGCCATGATGATCCTTGAGGGGAGAGAAGATTGTATGAGGGACCCTCAGCTTCTTGTCCACTCAGTTGACTCCTGTGTTAGTTTCCCAGGGCCACTGTAACAAAGTATCACAAACTGTGTGCTTTTTAACAACAGAAATTGTCTCACAGTTTTGGAGGCTAAAAGCCCCAAATCAAGGTGTCAGCAGGGTTGGTTCCTTCTGGAAGTTCTCAGGGAGGGTCTGTTCTCTCTCCTAGCTCCTGGCAGCCCCAGACACTCCTTGTGTCTGGGATCACTCCCATCCTCCGTCTTCACGTGACATTCTCCCTGTGTGTCTGTGTCTTCTTATAACAACACCAGTCATATAGGGTTGGGGGCCCACCTTACTCCAGTAGGACCTCATGTTAACTAAATACATCTGCAATGACCCTTTTTCCAAGTAAGGTCACATTCTGCAGTACTGGGGATAAGATTTCAGCCTATCTTTTTTGGGGAGGATATAATTCTACATAATGGACTCCCAGTGAATGGAAAAGAGTAGCATTTAGGACCCCTGGGCTCAGGTTAGTTAGAAAAATGACTTGTGTTTTACCAAATAAAGGAGGGATTTGAAGTTGTTAATTCAGCTTGACGTTTTCAAACACTTTCGACTCTAGGGTTTGCCTGACAGGTTAAATGGCTCTCCCAGTTTTAGCCATAGGAGGGATTTAATTGGGCTGCCACACATGGCAATCGTTCCACCTGGACCCTTCTTGCCCCTTGAAGCTGGAGGGGCAATTCCTTTAGTAGTTGCTCCTGTCACAAAATACCGAGCTGTTGCCTGGGCATACTGGGAGGAGGGGATGTCCCTAGGACTCCTGGGGATGACTTCTAAGGTGGCTCTAAAGCCTCTTGGGTAGTGGCCTTTTGGGATGAGGGACTGGTGGCATCTACATGCCTGGAGGGAGCTGGAACGCTGTGGACACTTTCTCTTCCCTCTCTACCCTCCCTCCAGCCCTGTCAGTGCTTTGACTCAACGATTATGTCAAGTACCAGATCATTCCACTAGAGGGCCGTAGAGCACAGTGTTAGGAGTTTGGGATCGGAAGGCAGTTCTTTCAGTTTGTCTCTTCCCTTCCAGGTGAGTAGAATGCAGACAGGGGAGTGAATCATTTTGGATCATGATGATGAAGACAACAACCTAGGGATAGTGGAGGAGCAAGTTGGGGCCAGTAGCAATATAACACATACAACACGACGGTTAAGAACAGGTTTTTAGACTCAGAGAGAACAGACTT